>NC_068912.1:64527441-66014316 GCF_023091745.1 Budorcas taxicolor
TTTAGGCTTTTTCTGTGATTTAATAAGATTATAATATATAATTGGACATAATTAGAAACTATTAGTGCTCAACATATATTCATTTGAAAGTGAAATTATTAGTTGCTTAGTCGTGTCTGACTCTTTGTGACCCCATGGATTGTAACCCACCAGACTTCACTGTCCATGAAATTCTCCAGGAAAGAATACTGGAGTAGGTAGCCATTCTCCTCTACAGAGGGTCTTCTGACGCAGGGATCAAACCTGGGTCCCCTGCACTGTAGGCAGATTCTTTACTGTCTGATCTACCAGGGAAGCCCACACATCCATTCCCTTCTTCTTAAATATAAATATGTCAGTTCCTGGAAAGAAAAGTTATTAGTAATTTCAGATCATAATAGTAGCCATTCTAGTTAACTACCAACTTAACTTATAACTGATCTGAGAAACCCTTACTTGACTTCAGTTTTTTCCTTTTGGGGGGGTTTAATTTATCCTTCTTTATGGATAGCAATTGGAGAATAAATGAATGAGTGCATATAAAGTTTGTTCCCTCTTTAACACTTCTGTAAACTGAGGAAGAAAGAAAAAGATCCAGGATTTTACCCTTATTTTAGCAAAAGTAGTATGATAATACTAGCCACCAATATAATAAGTAATTGAATAATTAATCATACACAGAAAAGTCAGATAATTTAGAGAAGATGATTTTCAGGAAGTAACATGGCTAGAAAGATCAACAGCCTTCTTTGAAACAAGATCCATAGCAGAAAAAGAGTTTTAAGTCAGGAAATGCATTCTAGATACAAATCAGAAAATAGGTTGTTTAAAATAAAGATACTTAGTTCAGAGGATGTATGAAGCTAAAGAATATAGTTTTGAGATGAAGAAAGAAATGCAGTGTTTGAAATTTCAAGGAGAACTAATCATGATTTATTAACACATTTAAATGACTATAGTTCATGTCAATGCTGTCTTAATCAATGATATGACAAATTTTCAAGCTTATAAATATTTAACAACAACTTAAATGATCATTATAAAGACCATAGACAATTAAAAGTGCTGTGGACTCTATATATCTGTACAGTGCAGAATGCAACTTTTTTTTTTTTTTTTTTAGTTTGAAGTAACGGTATATTTTTAAATAGTTTATGACTTCCACCTGAAGAAGACATTTTAGCATTTTATGTCATTTTATAGGGGAAAAAACACTTGATCTTGATGTTTGGAGTTGTGCAGAAATGATTTTATATGTGTGGTCTAAAATATTTTTAACTGGAAAGATACTTGGTACATTTAATATATCCTTATCTCTGTTGCATAATTACCTTGAAAATGGGGGTCCATATGGTAAATGAGCAACATTTAATAAAAATAACTGACTATCTTGCCAGAAACAGTGATGTTATAGTGAAAAGATTTGCACATTACATAATTCATGATTTTTATGGGAAACATAGGGTTAGTCATAAGAACTACTTTGAGTTTAGAATCTAGCCAAGATATACCATCGTTTCAATAATGAATAATGCAGATAACATCTACCCTCCATGAGCTACAGAGCAGAGAAGGGATCTAACTAAAGTATCTCATTAGGAAACAGATGAAATGAACATCTAGCACCTTGATGGAGAATGCTGAAAGATTTTTTTTCTTTTCTCAATTATTTGTAAAAATAAATTTGCACATTTTTAAAACCTGTGGCAAACTAAAAGCTAACTGAAGAAAATGATTCTCTTTTCAAATAACTGATAAAATATTTTATCATAAGGTTTTACATAGTGCAAATTATACAGGCCATCAACATAATGATTGAAAATATAAATAAATAAAAAGCATATGTCTGAGAAAGACACAGTGAGCCCAACTCATTATAGCGTCGTTCTCAGCACAAGACTAGTTTGTATGGTGTCAGCAGTTCCACAACTCCTGCTTCTGTTGATTGCACGAATGGAATTATAACTTTCATTTCAGATTACAACTCAGACTTAAACAAATGAAGTATACGTTTGTGGCCTGCTTTTTGGGAAATTGAAAACATGAAGTAATCTCTACTTACAATAAATTTGAGAAAGCATCATTCCTGAGACCAAAAAAGAAACAATTTCTCTCCCTCTTTCAAACTGTGACCTCAAAAATGCAAGCATACTTTTTTTTTCTATAGTTTTATTTTAATTATTTTGCAAAATATACTAATGTTTAGAAACAATTTTATGTGTGTAAAGATGAAATCAAATTGGGAGATGAAGCTGCTGTCCAAAAGTCTCTCTTGATATTGTTTTGTCATTGTTGTTTAGTTGCTAAACCATGTCCAACTCTTCTGTGACTCCATGGACTAGTGATTACCAGGCTCCCCTATCCATGGGATTTCCCAGGCAAGACTACTTGAGTGGGTTGTCATTTCCTTCTCCAGGGTATCTTCCTGACCCAGGGATTGAACCTGTGTCTCCTGCATTGGCCAGTGGATTCTTTACCAGGGAAGCTTTGCTAAAGCCAGGGAAGCTGGCTTTGCTTAGACATGGTTTAAAAATCCAGACATTACAGGCAGGTATAAGAAAAACAAAATATGAAGCATAATCACTATGTTATATAGAAGAAACTGACACAACATTGTAAATCAACTATATTTCAATAAAACAAATTTAAAAAGAAGTTTACCCTCTTAGCCCATATCTTCCAAGAAAGGCACTACTCTTACCAAGATAGCTGTGTTCATTTTTTTTTTTGAATTTTTGTATATACATAAAAGAAATAATATCAGATGTATGATTCCACATCTTACTTTTTTTTTCATTTAAGTGTATATGATTTCTATTTTCTTATATTAGCACAAATATGTCTACCAAATTCTTTATACTAGTTACATAATATTCTGTTGGATGGGTATGTGAAAATTAATAATAGGTACTATACAGATGGATAATTTATGTGGTTCATGCTTATTTTGTTATAAACAGTAATTTGCTGACCATACTTATACAGATACCATATCACCTTTTGACTAGACTGTGAACCCCTTGGCTGGTTACATATATTGTGTCAAATGATGTTATCTTCCTTATTAACGTCTTTCACACCAGCTCCATGAATATTCCTATTTCATGAGGAGTTCAATAAATATCACTTGATGGTAAATACATTTATATAATTTGTGTGAATTCCAGCAGAGTAAATTTCCAGCAATGTGATCTATGTCAGTTGATATATGCATTTGTAATTTTAATAGATTTTGCCAAAATTGCAAATAGTTGGCAACTATAGTGTTTCAATCTGTATATTTCTTCACTCTTTTATAAGCTCTGAATATTACCAAACATTTGCATATTTCTGTATTTAATTGGTTAAAAAACAAAGAAAATATCTTATTTTTATTTGCGTTCCTTAAAAGTGAGATGGAAATATTTTCTTATGCTTACTGAGTATTTGCAGTTATTTTTTATTCAACTTATCTGTTGCTCTGGCCGCCAGATTTTCCTATTACTTCATATGAATTCATTGTAAATTAAAGAAATTAGCTCATTGTCAATCTTATTCTTGGTGAGTTGCATTTTTTCTGTGCTATTCATTTAAATACTTGTAAGCTTTATCCCCTACAAACATTTTCTTATATACAGTCTATTATTTCTCCTCTAGATTTTATTTTTATAAATGTAAAACTTACAGCTTCTTTACATGGCAGATACTTTCAAGGGGCTAGGACTACATCACTGAACCAAACAAAGGTGACTGCCCTTGTAGAAAAATATTCATAATATCAACAAATGTGTGGGTCGATATCGGGCATAACATGGGAAATTCAGTGTAGTCTTTTCTCCATTTTGGTAGTCTGCCTTTCAAAAAACACTCTACTGAATTTTTCCCATTAATTAAAATCATGCTTATGTCATAAATGTATTTTGATTTTTTACATCTCCCTACTCAATTTCATTTTAGTGATATGTAATATAGTAGATTCAAAATACATTTTAATATGTAGAAATGTTATGGCTTCATATTTATGCAACTTATTTTCCAAGATTTTATATTGTACCTTTATCTGAATAAACTTCACTGTTATTTTTTCTTTTCTCTAAAACATTTGAAAATTAATTTGCCACTATTATGCTTGTATGTTTGTAATTGAATGTAATTGTTATGTGTGTTTACTGCCTGTCAAGTGTTGCTATCTTTATTATGCTGACATAAGTAACTTCTAACATGATTGCGAATATTTAACTTAAAAAACAAAATACAGTTTTGATATACATTGTAGAATCACTGAAGGAATGGATGGCTTTGAAAGGCTCCTTAAAATTGACATAGTTCAGGATACAAATTAAAGTAGGAAGGAATAGGAAAAGAGATATGTTAGGAAAGGCAAGCATTAGTATAGAATTCCAAGAGATAGAGATGAAAGAAATTACAGAATATGTTCAGATACAAATGGAAAGCCCAGGTTTTCTGTATAGAATAATGAGAAATAATATGAAAAAAAAGTAGATTGATACCTTAATACAGACATCTCTGAAAGCCAGGTTGTAGTCTTTTCCTGATTAGAAAGAGAAGCTTATCAAAACTTTGGGGTTAATGCCATGCAGTTTAATTGAGATTAAAAATATTAATTTTAATATACATAGATAGTTCTATTGTGAAAAAGACTAGGAGAAACACTAGAAAAAAACAATAGGAGAATAATACAGTCATCATACATTAGTTATTTTTTGTGAAAATCAAATCTAGGAAGTATTACAATTTTGCAAAGTTAAGAAACACTGATTTAAAAATCCACAGATATATTATTTTAAAATTTTATATAGCCATTCTCTTCTCCAGGGGATCTTCTCCAGGGGATCTTACAGACCCAGGAATCAACCTCAGGTCTCCCATATTGCAGGCAGATTCTTCACTGTCTGGGCCACCAGAGAAGACTAGGCTTGAAGTCTAGTATGGGTCCCACAAGGATAAAATTAGTGTCAGTGGAGCTGAGTTTCTTTCTGGAGATCCTAAGGGAAAATCTGTTTTCTTGCTCATTCAAGTTATGCGCAGAACTCAGTTTCTTATGGTTGTAAAACCACACACCTGGGGTGGGACTCAAACTCACCCTAAAATCCGGTTGGGACTTGACCTCACAATCCCTGATGAGAAGGGTAATCCAACCCACTATCATCTGATTAAAACTGCTAACCTAAGGTGTTAGGACTTAGAAGTTCAGGTGCATTTTTTCTCTTAGCAAGTATTCAGTCTGAGGCAAAGCATCAGGCACATAATGAATTTACTAGCATAGAACACTTGTGCGAGAGACAAGCAGGCTAACAAAGGAATGCAGCAGTCCTGAGAATAAAGAGGGCTACATTTTTATGATCAAAGAAACAGTGGAAGGAAAAAGGAAGAAGGCCACCTTCTTCCTCATTCTTGAGTAGACATCAAGGCTTACATCATTAGTTCCTCCTTGGGCCCTTTAGGATTTAACCAGGACAGTCATGACACTATTCAAATCATATGCATATTAGCAAAAGGGTGGTCATGGTTCAGCTGCTTAGTCATGTCAGACTCTGTGTGACCCCCTGGACTGCAGCACACCAGGCTCCTCTGTCCTTCACCATCTCCCGGTGTTTGCTCAAACTCAACATTGATTTGGTGATGCCATCCAACCATCTCATCCTCTGTCATCCCCTAAAAGGTTGGTGTGTGTGTGTTACTTACTCAGTCATGTCAGACTTTTTGGGACTCCATGGACTGTAACTCGCCAGATTCCTCTGTCCCTGGAATTCTCCAGGCAAGAAAACTGGAGTGGGTTGTCATTCCTTTCTCCAAAAGGGTAGAAACATGGTAAAATATGGTAACTTATCCCAGGTTTCCATATAAGGACACCTTTCATCTAGTTTTTCCCATTTCACCTATATTCCTGTCTTGGCTACATGCAGAAATGCTACTCTTCAATTAATTAATTGACAATTAATTCTGACTTCATGTAAGATTCTAATCCCATTATCTACCATGCTGTGTTTTGGGCTTCCCTGGTGTCTCAGATGGTAGGGAATCTGTCTGGAATGCAGGAGACCTGGATTTGATTCCTGGGTTTGGAAGATCCCCTGGAAAATAGAACGGTTACCCACTCCAGTATTCCTGCCTGGGGAATTCCATGGACAGAGGAGCCTGGCTGGCTACAGTCCATGAGGTGGCAAAGAGTCAGACATGATTGAGCAACTACCACTTTGACTATCAGGGTTTATGTCTTGCTTGCACCTGGTGCTTGGATGCACTTAGTCTTCCTTCAAGAAGTAGAATAGACAGCCATTAAAAAGAATACATTTAAATCAGTTCTAATGAGGTGGATGAAACTGGAGCCTATTATACAGGGTGAAGTAAGCCAGAAAGAAAAACACCAATACAGTGTACTAACACATATATATGGAATTTAGAAAGATGATAATGATAACCCTGTATGCGAGACAGCAAAAGAGACACAGATCTATAAACAGTCTTTTGGACTCTGTGGGAGAGGGTAGGGGTGGGATGATCTGAGAGAATAGCATTGAAACATGTATATTATCATATGTGAAACAGATCGCCAGTCCAGGTTTGATGCATGAGACAGGGTGGTCAGGGCTGGTGCACTGGGATGACCCAGAGGGATGGGATGAGGAGGGAGGTGGGAGGGGGGTTTTGGATGGGGAATACACATAAACCCATGGCTGATTCATGTCAATGTATGACAGAAACTACTACAATATTGTAAAGTAATTAGTCTCCAATTAAAATAAATAAATTTTTAAAAACTTTTAAAAAAGAAATAGAGTAGATTGTTGCTAGTTTATTATATTCTTGAGTGGTTATTAGCTCACAACAGTCTCCCATACTCCCTTAAAATTCCCTTCTGCCCTTAATCTCCGAGTGGGATTTCTGAACTATTTAATTATCCTACTCTATCCTTATCAATTGTAAGATTGGGATTCCTATATTTTGTTGGAGGAGAAGGGGACGACAGAGAATGAGATGGCTGGAAGGCATCACTGACTCGATGGACGGGAGTCTGAGTGAACTCCGGGAGTTGGTGATGGACAGGGAGGCCTGGCGTGCTGCGATTCATGGGGTCACAAAGAGTCGGACATGACTGAGCAACTGAACTGAACTGAACTGAGATATATTTCCAATTTATAGAGGCCACTCACATTCCTTGGCTCATGGTCCAGCTTGAGTCTCTTTCACATTCTGAATCTCACTGATTTACTCTTTTTCCACTTTAAGGGAATCATGTGATTATCTTGTATGTACCCGAAACAATCCAGGATATTCCCTATATATCAATGTCCTTAACCTTAATCACATCTGTAGCATCCCTTTCACTATATAAGGTAACATATTCAGATTCACGGATTAGAGTGTAGATCTCTTTCAAGGAGTCATTAAATTTCTGCCTAGCATAGTATCCCACCCTGACATATTTCAATAACTTCATAAGCATGATTTCTGGCTTTGGTAAGCAATTTGGATTTTGATTTAACTCATGAGGACAGTACTCTACAGTTTTGGGAAATTTGAAAATACATAACTTATTCCAAGATACTCAATTATAGAATGGTTGGGATTCAGATGAGGGGCTATTCTTAATACAGTGTTCGGCATACTCTATGTGCTAAAGGCTTGTAATAGAGTGAACACAACAAGAGGATTCTTTTTTTTTCCCTCTCATTTACTTATGTTTTCCTCATTTCAAACTATATTTAAATTAACAATATCAACTGATAACCCCCAGAAGCTTAGAGAGAATACAAACTCTGTGGAATATAGCATAGGCTTTTTGTTCCACAGCAATTTCTATGAAAATGTGGAAGGTAATTTTCAAATTGCTGAAGTATAATTCACAGAAAATTGTAAGGTATTTAAAGTTTACATTGGTCCTCATATATAAAGGTCCTCAAATCTTAGTCATTTTGTAACTCATCTTGTAGCTGAAAATGGGTACCCTTTCACCAACATCTCTCTGTTTTGCCCACCCTCAGCCTGTTAACCACTTTACTCTCTATTCCTATGAATTTGAATTTTATATTTTATATAGAGGTGATAACGTACAGTATGTCTTTCCCTATCTAGCTTGTTTCATTTAGGATAACACCCACACTTTTCATCTATGTTGTTGTAAACAGTAAGATTTCCTTCTTTCTCATGGCTGAGTAATATTATATATATACATACACACCCAATACACCCTATTTTTTTCCATTGACTAACATAGACACATAGGGTATTTCCATATCTTGGTTGTACTGAAAAATGCTACAATGACATTAGAGTTTCAGTTCAGTTCAGTTCAGTTCAGCTCAGTCGCTCAGTCGTGTCCAACTCTTTGCGACCCCATGGATCGCAGCACGCCAGGCCTCCCTGTCCATCACCAACTCCCGGAGTTCACTCAAACTCACGTCCGTCGAGTCAGTGATGCCATTAAGCCATCTCATCCTCTGTCGTCGCCTTCTCCTCCTGCCCCCAATCCCTCCCAGCATCAGAGTCTTTTCCCATGAGTCAGCTCTTTGCATGAGGTGGCCAAAGTACTGGAGGTTCAGCTTTAGCATCATTCCTTCCAAAGAACACCCTGGACTGATCTTTAGAATGGACTGGCTGGATCTCCTTGAAGTCCAAAGGACTCTCTTAAATATCATATTTTCAGTTCCTTTGAATATACACCTAGAAGTGTGATTGCTGTAACATATAGTAGTTTTATTTTTCATATTTCGAGGAACATCTCATCAAGAGTGTACGAGGATTCCTTTATCTCCAAATCCTCATCAGCATTTGTCATCTCTTGTCTCTTTTTGAAATAGTCATTCTAACAAATATGAAGTGATATCATGTGATTTTTGACTTGTATTTTCCTGATGATTAGTGATGCTGAATACCTTTTCCTGTACCTTTTGGCCATTTGTATGTCTAAGTTTTCTTGAAAAAATGTCTATTCTGATCCTCAACCTATTTTTAATTGGGTTATTAGTTTTTGTTTCATTAAGTTGTGTGAGTTATTTATCTATTTTGGATATGAACCCCTTATCACATATATTTTCTTCCATTCTATAGATCACTTTCATGTTGTTGAAGGTTTTCTCGGCTGTGCAGAAGCTTTTTAGTTTAAGGTAGTCCCACTCATTTATTTATTTAGCCTCTAATTTTATTATCAATTCCAAAAAGCCATTGCCAAGATGAATATCAAGGAGCTTATACTTACACATCTTAAAAATAAAACAAAACTACACCAAATATAGGGCATAAATCGTCAAACCACTGAAATTCTGATGATAATAAAGAGCTTACTCAGATTTTTACAAAAAATATGCAGAAAGTACCTACTTGTCACAAGATAGTCAATCAACAATAGGAAGTGATTCTGAGTTTATCTGGGCTTCCCTGGTGATTCAGTTGGTAAAGAAAAACCTTCAATGCAGGAGACACAGTTTCAGTCCCTGTCTTGAGATGATACCCTAGAGAAGGAAACAGCAGCCCATTCCAGTATTCTTGCCTGGAGAATCCCATGGACAGGGGAGCCTGGTGGGCTACAGTTTATTCTACTCTTTCTAGCCAAGCTTCCTTGCAGACACCGCACAATTCTTAATATGGCACGCAGACTCTTAGTCATACACTTGCTTCTCCAAAATTTTCACACCTCTTTGTCTCCATCAGTCATTAAGTTCTAACTGCAACTTTCTACCAGTTCCTTCAGTGTCTCCCTACTCCTGGCACATGACCTGTTCCTCTCCCTTTTGTGCCTCCCCTTCCCTCAATACTATTTGACTCTCTAATTCACCAGATTCAATTTTCATTTGTACTCTCTGCTCTCTTATGTCTGCACGTCTATCCCTGCACTGCAAATGTTCATCTGTATCATTTTTCTAGATTCCATACTTATGCATTAATATAGTATATCTGCTTTTCTCTTTCTGACTTACTTCACTGTCTGTGACAGACTCTAGGTTCATCCGTATCCTTATTTTGTTCCTTTTTATGGGGGAGTAACACTCCATGGTATATATCGTACGTGCTACATCTTCTTTATCCATTCATCTGTCTTGGACATTTAGATTGTCTCCAGGTCTTGGCTATTTTAAATAGTGCTGCAATGAACGTTGAGGTGCATATGTCTTTTCAGATTATGGTTTTCTCAGGGTACATGTCCAGTAGTGGGATTGTGAACAGTGTGGGGAGCAGGGAAAAGGAAGAGGGATAAACTGGGAGATTGGGATTGACATATATACATGACTATGTTTAAAATAGATAGCTAGTGGGAACCTGTGTGTAGCAGAGGGAGCTCAACTAAGTGTTCTGTGATGACCTAGATGGATGGGATAAGGTGGAGATGGGAGGGAGGTCCAAGAGGAGGGGAACATTTGTACACATATGGCCAATTCACATCATGGTGCAGCAGAAACTAACAACATTGCAAGGCAACTACAAAAAAAAAAAAAAAAGACATTCCTGACTTCCCAAGATAAGCTATATTCCCTATTATTCCCTTTTATACTACCATACACATTTAAAAATAGGCTTTTTGAAATATAACAACTTCAGTGATGTTTATTCAGTTTAAGGGTATAATTCTATGAATTCTGACAAATTTATACATCTGTATAATCACTAATGAATCTACATATAGAACATTTCCATCACCCCAGAAATTTTTATTTTTTATTTTTTTCAGTCAGAGCCACTGAAAATATGTTTGCTTTATGGTAGGCTAGAATTATTAAAATTTACCATATATTAGAATCTTTAATCAATTAGAAAAAATTTCATATTGTGTGTTTGGTTTCTTCAATATATTTTGTGTCTGGCTTCTTCAATATATTATGTAATATATTGGTGTTGATGTATATATCAGCCATCTGTTCCTTACTAATGCTGAGAAGCATCCCTTTTATTCATATGCTACAATTTATGCATTCATGTATGAACAGAGGAACATTTATATTGTTTCTAATTTCTGTATACTACTAATAAAGGTGCTGGGAATATTCATGCAAAAGCCTTTGTGTGGACACAAGTTTCCATTTCTCTGGGCAGAATGAGAGCTGATGGGTCTTCTGAGTATCTTTCATATTAAAAGAAACTGCCAAATTCTCTTGCAAAGTTGTTACATTATTTTACATTCCAACCAGCAATATATCTAGTTGATACTGCATACTTTTTAATAGTAGAAACTAGCAAAATTTACAATTATGCTTCCATAGAACTGTGATTAAGTTTTACAAAGGAAGAGGATGGTTCAATTTTTTTTATTTTTAATTTGGCTTAGCACAATTCCAGACATGGCATAGGCACACAAAAATTATTTGTTAACATAGTAAGAATTAAATATAAATATTTACTTCTCAGTTGATGTGAGAATATGTGTCTAGATTTTAAAAATAATAATGACCTAATCTCAAGTTTGACAGTTTACATAACTAGTAACTGAAAAAGCCAGATCTTGCTTAGGCTGCATTTCTAAGCCAGGTATGTAGATTTAAATGTTAATCTAAGGATACTGAGTAGTATAAGCAGTGTCTAGAATATTGTTTATGTAGCAATCCTCTTTTTCTTTTAGTCATAATGGTACTTCTAAATATACAGATAATCCTAATCAACAAAGATGTTGATTTCAAAGTTGAAAAATTATATGAATACTTAAAGATGATAAATTCATTCTAGGAGACTTCCAACTGAAGTATCTTGAAGTAATTATGTCACTTTTAGAGGAAACTTCAAAAGGAATGACAATAAATTTACTAATTGAACTAGTACTTTACACTAGAACATGAGAGGTATATGTGCAACAGGTCAACAATGCTTTAGAAAGTCTAACTCCACTGAAAGCCTCCTTAGTTTATGGTATTTTTCTACATTTCAGTTTTTCTAAAGGGAAAAAAGGGAGCAAATGTTTATTGAATAGAATTGTGTTTTACATGATGTTTTTTATACACATGGCAACACCAAACAATTCAAGAAGTGACTTACTGAATAAAAATAGCCATGATTATCTGCTTAGTCACAAGACAGAAAGCATTTGGCATTATAAAAAATGTGTTTGAAGCACTCTAAGAATGTGGAAGTCATTAATAATGCTATCAGGAGCTACTTTATTAAGTGTGTGACATGACACTGCTATTACTCACTGTATTTCTTTATGTACCATGAGATCTTTAATATGTGCCTAGAGAATCATCTTAAACTATCATCAATTTACTGACATATATTAAGGCCAGTTTTTGAAACAATGCAGAACTTTTCTCCTCCTTTACTCTGAAATCTCCAATAGAAATAAATTTGTGGTTTATGTGACCCTCTCAAAGGAAAATAAAACTCCAAAAGAATACCACTACTTTTTGTAATTTCTTTCATTTGCATATGTGTTCATGATACTTGCTACCTCCCCAATTAGTGATTTTGAACAGAACAGCTATCTTAGTAATTTTACTCTATCAGCACAAATGATATTAACAAGCTAAAAGTTTCTAGTATATGGATTATTCAAGCTCTAATATATGAGCTTGACTAATAAAAGATGATATCATATGACAGTGTATGAGAGTGTTATGTGCTAAACTGCTTCAGTTGTGTCCAACTATTTGCAACCATATGGAATGTAGCCTGCCAGGCTCCTCTATCCATGGGATTCTGCAGGCAAGAATACTGGAGTGGGTTGCTGTGCCCTCCTCCAGGGTATATTTCCTACCCAGGGATTGAACCCACATTTCTTATGTCACCTGCATTAGTAAGGGGGTTCTTTACCACTAGTGCTACCTGAGAATCCCCTTTCCAAAATACTAAGAATTGATACTCATTTAATAATCTGTGGGTCTCATACACATTTCAAAATTTTTGTATATCCATTGTTTAGATTGAATTATCTATGTCTAAAGAGAGAAAGAGGATGATTACGTACTCATTATTAAAATCTAACAACCATTGGGTAACATCTGAACACATACTTTCCTGAGTATTTCGATTCAGACGCAAACTATGAGGGATAGTATAAATTTATGATAAAAGTTGTGAAAGAGTAAAAAAGGCTTTTATCTTTATGCAATTTTGTATGCTAATTTTCAGATACACCAAAGAAATACTTTCATTGAAGATGGATTTTTTATGCTTGCCAATCAATTGTCTTGAGCAAGTACAAAAGTATAATACTCTGTAGTTACATGATAGTTAAGGAAATAGAGAACAGTAGGTAAACAGGGGGCTTCCCAGATAGCTCAGCTGGTAAAATATCTGCCTGCAATGCAGAAGACCCTGGTTTGATTCCTGGGTTGGGAAAATGCCCTGGAGAAGGCATAGGGTACCCACTCCAGTATTATTGCCTTGGACAGAGAAGCCTGGCAAGATACATTCTATGGGGTCACAAAGAGATGGACACAACTAGGCACAGCACAGGTAAGCAGGAGTGAGACATATAGGAGATATAGAAGCAAAGGAGCTTGATATAGTCTGGAGAAAGGTGAGTGGCCAACTTCAAGTTAAGGTGGAAGAAGTGGTGGTTATGTATAGTCTTCCATTGAAATTCCAATAACCTGCACATCCAGTGTGAGTCCTCTACTGTAAATATTAATGTGTACTAAGACATACTACAGTTGGTGGTAGTGTTACATTTAATGTATATAGTTGACCCGTCAGCAATATGAATTTGAACTGCATAGGTCCATTTATACCTGGATTCCTTTCAATAGTGAATTCTAGGTTACTAAACAATCCATGGTTGGTTGAATCTGCTGATGTGGAGCTATAAATATAGAGGACCAACTACAAACTACACTTGGATTTTCTTCACAGAGAGTCAGCATCCTTAACTCCTAAGTTGTTCAAGGCTCAAATGTATTTTTAAAGGCAATGAATTATCTTCTTTAGGTGCTTTTTCTTCTAAAATGTTGTTAAATAGTGCATTGTCTTATTATCATTTTTAGAAAATATTATTGAGATTAGATCTAATCTTTTTTTAACATATGAAATATCAACTTAGTGACTAACATACATTCTCCTTTAAACACATTCTAACGTCTAGTCAAGGCTATGGTTTTTCCAGTGGTCATGTATGGATGTGAAAGTTGGACTGTGAAGAAAGCTGAGCACTGAAGAATTGATGCTTTTGAACTGTGGTGTTGGAGAAGACTCTTGAGAGTCCCTTGGACCACAAGGAGATCCAACCAGTCCAGAGATCAGTCCTGGGTGTTCTTTGGAAGGACTGATGCTGAAGCTGAAACCCCAATACTTTGGCCACCTCATGTGAAGAGTTGAATCATTGGAAAAGACTCTGATGCTGGGAGGGATTGGGAACAGGAGAAGGGGATGACGGAGGATGAGATAGCTGAATGGCATCACCGACTTGATGGACATGAGTTTGGGTGAACTCCAGGAGTTGGTGATGGACAGGGAGGCTGGGCATGCTGCAATTCATGGGGTCGCAAAGAGTTGGACATGACTGAGCTACTGAACTGAATGTTTTGTTTAAAAATTTTAGCACTATAACTTTTACTTAAATAGGAATCACTTTTCTAGGTAAGGTAATCTTTCTGACTATGTTTTGGGAGGGATGGTCAAGAAAACTGTAGAATATGGTTTTACTTTTACATTTAATGTAATGGTTTATCAGCAAGATAAACATAATGGTTTATCAGCACTGTTTGAGTCAGGGTGGAAAGTGGAGGCATTTTTTTGTTTGTTTTTTGAGCCTAGAAAACTACTAAAGTTGAATCAAGGGATATTCTTGAGGACAGAGACTGTGTATGAATCAAATGGCTGGTAAATGAAGCAACCAAATCAATGCTATTGGCTAAATGATGATGAAACTGATACATAACCATAAAAAGCCTCATCTGTTTATAATTTAAAACCTCTTAATTATTTTCCCTTTGCAATATTATTCCTTATGTTGTAACACGTTTTTCTTATTTCTTTATTTCCTTGACTAAACTATGTAATTGCACTATAAATTATTCCCATTTGCAGTTCAGCACTCTATCCTTGTAATGCTTTCCCTTGAGCCATGGTAAAATCCTAAGTATATGGATTTTTTATCTTATGTTGCATTTCCCAGATGCATGAACTATATGTTTAAATGAGCACACATGAAGTATTTTTTTATTGTAAATACCAAAAGTTGGATTTTAGAAAGAAGAGGAAAGTAAATTCTCAATGGTTCAAGTCTTGCTGTCAAACATGTGTGCATGCCCAGTCACTTCAGTCATGTCCAACTCTTTGTGACCCTATGGACTGTAGCCCTCCAGGCTCCTCTCTCCATGGGATTTCCCAGGCCAGAATAGTGAAGTGGGTTGCCATGCCCTCCTCCAGGAGATCTACCCAAGCCAGGGAACAAACCTACATCTCTTGCATTGCAGGCAGGTTTTTTACTACTAATCACCAGGGAAGTCCAATTTTGGATTCAGCATCCCACATTTTTTTCCCCCCTAATAGCTTCTCTCCTGGAGCTCTGATTTAAGCTAATAACAAGAATTTATTTAAATATTCTATATGTGTCTTGTCCTGTAGGTCATCATAGAACCATTCAACTTTAGCTTTTTGGCATTAATGGTTGGGCATAGACTTAGATTACTGTGATATCAAATGGTTGGCCATGGATATCAAATGATTTGCCTTGGAAACGAGCAGAGATCATTCTGTCATTTTTGAGACTGAACCCAAGTACTGCATTTCAGACTCTTTTGTTGACTATGAGGGCTACTCCATTTCTTCCAAGGGATTCTTGCCCACAGTAGTAGCTAATGGTCATTTGAATTAAATTCACCCATTCTGGTCCATTTTAGTTCACTGATTCCTAAAATGTTGGTGCTCACTCTTGCCATCTCCTGTTTGACCACTTCCATTTTACCTTGATTCATGGACCTAACATTCCAGGTTCCTATGCAATATTACTCTTCACAACATCACACTTTTCTTCTATCACCAGCCACATCCACAACTGGATATTGTTTTCACTTTGGCTCCATCTCGTCATTCTTTCTGGAGTTATTTTTCCGCTCTTCTCCAGTAATATATTGGGCATCTACCAACCTGGGGAGTTCATCTTTCAGTGTCTTTTTTTTTTTTTTTTCTTTTTCATACTGTTCATGGGGTTCTCAAGGCAAGAATACTGAAGTGGTTTGCCATTCCCTTCTCCAGTGGACCATGTTTTGTCCACCATGACCTGTCCATCTTGGGTGGCCCTACATGGCATGGCTCATAGCTTCATTGTTAGATAAGGCTGTGATGCATGTGATCAGTTTGGTTAGTTTACTGTGATTGTGGTTTTCATTCTGTCTGCTCTCTGATGGATAAGGAGAAGAGGCTTATGGAAGCTTCCTGATCAGAGGGACTGGCTATGGAGGAATCTGGCTCTGGCTCTGATGGGTGGAGCCATGCTCAGTAAATCTTTAATCCAATTTTCTGTTGATGGGCAGGGCTGTGTTCCCTCACTGTAGTTTTCCCTGAGGCACCTCCCAGTACTGTTTTATTCAGTGCCTCTGACCCTACTGCAGGCCACTGTCAACCCACACCTTCACTAGAGACTCAGGAACACTCACAAGTAAGTCTGGCTTAGTTTCCTTTTGGTTCACTGCTTCTTTCTACTGGCTCCTGGTGCACACAAGGTCTTGTTTGAGTCCTCCAAGAGGCTTCAACAGTACATGAACCAAGAACTTCCAGATGTTCAAGCGGGATTTAGAAAAGGCAGAGAAACAGACATCAATTGCCAACATCCGTTGGATCATAGAAAAAGCAAGGGAATCTCAGAAAAACATCTACTTCATTGATTTTGCCAAAGCCTATTATTGTGTGGATCACAATAAATTGTGGCGAATTCTTAAAGAGATGGGAATACCAGATTACTTCACCTGCCTCCTGAGAAATATGTATGTAGGTCAAGAAGCAACAGTTAGAACTGGACCTGGAACAACTGACTGGTTCCAAATTGGGAAAGGAGTACATCAAGGCTGCATATTGTCACCCTGCTTATTTAGCTTATATGCAGAATACATTATGCAAATGCTGGACTGGATGAAGTGAAAGCTGAAATAAAGATTACCCGGAAAAATATCAATAACCTCAAATATGCAGATGACACCATCCTTATGGCAGAAAGTGAAGAGGAGCTAAAGAGCCTCTTAATGAAAGTGAAAGAGGAGAGTGAAAAAGCTGGTTTAAAACTCAGCATTAAAAAACGGAAGATCATGACTTCAGTTCCCATCACTTCATGGTAAATAGATGGAGAAAGAATGGAAACAGTGAGAGATTTTATTTTTGGGGCCCCAAAATCACTGCATATCGTGACTGGAGCCATGAAATTCAGACTCTTGTTCCTTGGAAAAAAATCCATGAGCAACCTAGACAGCATATTAAAAATTGGAGACATTACTTTGCCAACAAATGTCCATATAGCCAAAGTTATGGTTTTTCCAGTACTCATGTATGGATGTGAGAGTTGGACCATAAAGAAAGCTGAGCACCAAAGAATTGATGCTTTTGATCTGTGGTGTTGGACAAGAGTGTCCTGAAAATCTGAGAGTCCCTTGGACTATAAGGAGATCAAACCAATCAATCCTGAGGGAAATTAGTCCTGAATATTCATTGAAAGGACTAATGCTGAAGCTCCAATATTTTGGCCACCTGATGTGAAGAACTGACTCATTGGAAAAGATCCTGATGCTGAGAAATATTGCAGGCAGGAGGAGAAGGGGACAACAGAGGATGAAATGATTTAGATAGCATCACCAACTCGATGGACATAAATTTGAACAAGCTCTGGAAAATGGTGATGTTCAGTGAATCTGGTGTGCTGCAGCCTGTGGGGTCGCAAAGAGTCACACATGGCTGAGTGACTGAATTGAACTGAGCTGAATTTATTTTGTACTACATACAAAGACAAGAAGATACATCACAAGGATATATTATTAGACAACCTTACTATATACAAAAGGAAGACTACCTATGCAAAAATGTAACTTCCTCAGATATTTCCTTACCTCTTACCTCAGTCTCTCTGAACATCTTATTCATTGGTAACAAATTATTTTTCTTAAAACAAAGCTCCAGTCACAACAATTTTCTGATCAAAGATCTTCAAGGTTTATATTGAATCTAAATCTAATTAAGTATAAGTATCTCTAGTGGAAATTAGAACCTTCAGCAATACTATCCAGCATGTTTTCTATGTAACTTATCTTTCTTCTCATATATAGCTATAATATAGGGAAACTAGGAATTTCTTATTTTTTCAAAATTCACAGTAAAGTTTCAGGTCTTTGCTAGGTTCTGTTTTTAACATATGCCTTGTATCTCTCTATATGTGTGTGTTGGCTAAGTCGTTCCATTTGTGTCAAATTCTTTGTGACCACATGAACTGTAACCTACCAGATTCTTCTGTCCATGGCATTTTCCAGGTAAGAATACTTAACTGGATTGTCATACCATCCTCAGTATCTATACAACTTATTGTAAAAGCCATAGTCAATCTTACAAGGCTCTTCAAATACTAAGATTTTTGAAGTCTCTTTTCATAAAAAGAAAGGAAGTATGGCTACAAGAAAAGTGAAAAGTGGTATTATAGGTCAGATTATAGAAAGAGTATATTTATTTTGTTGTATAAACACAGAATTTATATATATATAATGATATATTTTATTAGATGAATAGTATAAGTACATAAATTTTATTTAAATATTATATAAATGTAAGTATATAAATAAACTATTTCTATAATCTAACCTCTAGTATCTCTAATTTCACTTTGTAGTAAGATGAAATATTAAATATGAAGTGTCAAATTAAGGTCCACTCAGTAAGAGACATGGTTCTTTAAAAAAAAAAAAAAGGCAAAATTGCTTCAAGACAAAATTGCCATATAAAAAGTATCCTTTCACATGGTTCTTCAATCCTGTGATGAATTCTAACTGTTATTAAATTGGAAAGAACATACTTCAATCAGTCAAAAACTGCATATATAAAACTTAAAAGAAGGAAAAACAGAAGGCAAGTTTGTGCAATGATGAAAATATTGGTTCTATCTGAATAGAGGGGAAGAAATGGGTAATTATCAGATATTTGTTAGGTAGTGTGTCAGATTTGTTATTTCATTGAATTTAATTGTCTTCTGGAGCAAAGGATTTGTGTAGGAGAAACAAAATATGTAATACTGCCAGATTCAAAAGATTGATTTAGAGAGGGTTAGTGCCATGGTGTGCTCTATTAAGAAAACTTGCAAGACACTTTGTCCTGCCCAGAATGTCATAAGACACTTGGTCTACAGCAAAAGGTCCTTGAAATTTGGTCCTATCGAAAATGTCTTTGAGCATACTTGGTCCAGTCAATTGGACTAAATGGACCAAATCAAGGACCTTTTCATGTGGACCAAATAACTTATGGATATTTTGGATAAGATCAAGTGTCTACTAAACTTAAGAAAATTTAGCTTATACACAAAATAATTATCTTTATTTCACATAAAAGAAGCTTGTAGATTAGACTTCCAGTATAGAGTGATTACATGAAATCATAATGATTTAGTTTCCTTCCTTGAAGCTGTTTCATGTTGATTCCAAATCATGCTCCAGTGTGGCTGCCAGAACTCCAAATATCATGTGTATATTACAGCCAACAGCAAGAAGGAAGGGATGAAGCAGAGTATCATTTCTCCTTTGAAAGAAATATTTTAGAAATATATCAAGATATTTCTGATCAATGACTATGTCCATTGGGAAATCTACTACCAACTAAAGGGATACTGAAGAATGTATCTAAAATTTAGAAATATTCTTGGTATGAAAAAAGGGAGAATTTATTGAGAAATATCTTGCAGGCTTAGTTAAAAAAAGCACATTTAATTTTGTAAAATAGTTTTGTGTCTTGAAAGTATTATTTTCAGTAGAATGATCAAAACAAAACTGTGGAGATTAGTAGAGATGAAATTGCTGGGGAAGTGATACATCACATTTATACCTCAGAAAGGTGATTTTAAAAGAACATTATGTACAGAATAAAGCACACTGAAAGGAGGAGGGTGATAATTTGGTAGGTTTTATCAGATAGCCAAGACCTTCTCAATTTAGCAGCAGTATTAGTCATAAGTGAAATAAGTGAGAGATAAAGGGAAGTAAAATAGTCCAGGTGGTTAGTGGCTAATGTTTGAAATACAGATACAAGAGGTGAGTTAAGAGCTCTCTAAGTAAAATGAAATATGTAACATGTTTCTGAATATCACTGGCTCTTCTAGGTAAGAATTTCTACACCTAGTCTAAAGGAAACTCATATGTCCATTAAGAAACTTTATTGAATATTTTACCTCACTTAGATTACCTGGATATTGCACAATTTAAAGAAATAAGCTCTCTTAGTAGTCATAGTAAAGACATATATTTTACAAAACTATAACTGGACTTATACAGGCACTGTTATTGTTTACTTATGGATTTATGAGGAAAAAGATCTTTTCTTGAAAATCTTGCTGTCAGAGACAAATTCTTAGCTGGTTTTGGAAAGTAATGTTGCCTTCCCAAGCAGAAAGCTAGTTACATGAACTGCTGAAAATTCACGACCAGCTTTTTCAGTAAAACTATAAATAACAGCTATATTGTACCTTGGGAAAACAAGCATGGGCTCAAAACTTTATTAAAAGTTATTTTTTTCCTTGAGATGCTGTGTAAGTCACCTACAGAATAAATCTAATAACTTATGCTTTATCTGTAGCAGACAAAGAAGAGGTAATTGGTTTGTCTAACTGGGTATCTACTCCCAAAATATGAATACAAAATATGTTTGGAAGTTGGGTGAGAAAACTAAAAAGATAGTTGACTATATGCCTATTGGATTAATTTTTAAATGAGATTGAAGATACAGTCATTAAATAATACTTTCTCAGTTTGCATGTTTTCTGATCACTTCCCTGATTATGTACAAAATAAGAATCTGATTTATAGTAATGTGTACTATTCTTCTGCAGGTATTAGTAGAAGTGTGTTCTTTACATAATCTATTCCAAATAAAGTGAGCACATTATTCAAATAAAATACATATATCATTCTATGATAGGCCAAAAACACCTGATAAAGATCTGTTCAGTTTTAAAACGTACCTGAGTGAATAAATCACTTCCTTCATTTACAAATGAAGTTATTACCAGTATGCCTTATTTCTCTGATTTAAGTTAACCATTAAAAACAAAACAAAATTTTAAAAAAATCAACAGAAGAACAGAGTAATTATGTGAAAGGGGTGAAAGAGAAAGACAAAGGGGAATGAAATTCTAGTTACAAAACTCCAAGCAACATCCTTTGTTTTTATGTTTTCCTTTCATTTACTCACTCGCACTTACATTCAATGAACATATGGGGAGGTGGGGGGACCTCTGATCTCTTAGTGTGTTTTTCTTTTGAATTCAATGAAATTAAAAACATTCTACATATTTATGTCTCAAATTCGAGCAAATCTAATAAAAATAAAAAAGAATCCATTCATTAAAGAAGATGAGAGTATATATCTGGCTTTCTTAGGTTCCAAATAAAAGATGTAATCAAGCATAATACATCATATACCCACTGAAGGTTCATTTAGAATAAATTTGGAGAAACTGATCCAGAGGAAGAAGGCATGAAAGAGACTTAACTATGAAAGAGACTCTTAACTATTTTGAAATAACAGGAGGAGGTGAAGGGAAACAACCCAGAGACTTTTGCTAGAACCCTATCTACGGTCTTTGGTCTATGTTACAAAGTGGTAGAGGGACTTATGGTTAGTTTTTAGACAGTGAAGTTTTAACTTGGCAAGTACAAAGAAAACAGTACAAGTACAAAGCAAAAGTGAACGATTCAAGAGAATGATTTTTTTTTTTTACATTATTTTTGGAAGCCTGAAAGAAATCAGGTTAAGGTACATTAATTAATAGTAAAGTAACAATTTCAGAGTAAATAATTCTGTTATACTGAATATTACATTGCATTGTAGTTACTAATGGTTCTTTCTTTCTTATGAGATTCCTAGATTTTCAATAAAAAATGTGCCTTATTCATTCTTTAAAATCTTTAACTTGATATAAAAATGCTTGGTAAAAATGTTTGTGTAATAAACTAACATGGTTGTGTTTCCCATGTTGTCTAGTTTCTGTTTTGTTCTTTTCTAAGGCTATTTTTTTTTCGATAATTCACTATTTTTATTCAGATTTGCACTTCTGCAGATTTTACCTATCCGTTCAGTTCAGCGCTCAGATGTGTTCAACTATTTGTGACCCGTGGAGTGTAGCATGCCAGGCTTTCCTGTCCATCACCAACTCCCAGAGCTTGCTCAAACTCATACTGACCAAGTCGGTGATGCCATCCAACCATCTCATCTTCCATTGTCCTTTTCTCCTCCTGCTTACAGTCTTTCCCAGCATCAGGGTCTTTTCCCATGAGTCAATTCTTTGCATCCAAAATATTGGAGATTCCACTTCAGCATCAGTCCTTCCAGTGAATATTCACAACTGATTTTCTTTAGGATTGACTAATTTGATCTCCTTGTGATCCAAGGGTCTCTCAAGAGTCTTCTTCAACACCACAGTTCAAAAGCATCAATTCTTCAGTGCTCAGCTTTCTTTATGTTCGAACTCTCACATCCATACATGATTACTGGAAAAACCATATCTTTGACAATATGGACTTTTGTTGACAAAATAATGTCTCTGCTTTTTAATAAGCTGTCTAGGTTGGTCATAGTTTTTCTTCTAAGGAGCAAGCACCTTTTGACTTCATGGCTGAAGTCATCATCTGCAGTGATTTTAGAGCCCAAGAAAATAAAGTCTCTCACTGTTTCCATTGTGTCCCCATCTATTTGCTATGAAGTGATGGGACCAGATGCCATGATTTTCATTTTTTGGAATGCTGAACTTTAAACAAGCTTTTTCACTCTCCTCTTTCACTTTCATTAAGAGACACTTTTGCTCCTCCTCAATTTTTGCCATAAGGCTGGTGTCATCTGTGTATCTGAGGTATTTGATATTTCTCCTGGCAATCTTGATTTCAGCTTGTGCTTCATCCAGCCTGGTATTTCACATGATATACTCCACATATAAGTTAAACAAACAGGGTGGCAATATACAGCCTTGACATACTCCTTCCCTGATTTGGAACCAGTCTATTGTTCCATGTCTGGTTCTAAGTGTTGCTTCTTGACCAGCACATAGATTTCTGAGAAGAAGGGTAAGGTGTTTTGATATTCCCATATCTTTAAGAATTTTCCATAGTTTGTTGTGATCCACATAGTCAAAGGCTTTCATGTATTCAATAAAGCAGTAGCAGATGTTTTTCTGGGATTCTCTTGCTTTTTCTATGATCCAATAATTGTTGGCAATTTGATATCTGGTTCCTCTGCCTTTTCTAAATCCAGTACTTGAACATCTGGAAGTTCATGATTCACGTACTGTTGAAGCCTTGCTTGGGGAATTTTGAGCATTATTTTGCTAGCGTGTGAGATGACTGAAATTGTGCAGTACTTTAACATTCTTTGGCATGACCTTTCTTTGGGACTGGAATGAAAATTGAACTGTTTCAGTCCTGTGGTCACTGCTGAATTTCCCAAATGTGATGGCATATTGAGTGTAGTGCTTTCACAGCATCATCTTATAGGATTTGAAATAGCTCAACTAGAATTCTGTCACATCTACTAACTTTGTTCATAGTGATGCTTCCTAAGGCCCACTTGGCTTTGGAATCCAGGGTGTCTGGCTCTAGTTGAGTGATCACACCATCATGGTTATTAGCATCATTAAAATCGTTTTTGTCTAGTTATGTATATTCTTGCAACCTTTTCTTAATATCTTCTGCTTCTGTTAGGTCCATACATTTTCTGTCCTTTGTTGTGCGGCCATCTTTGCATGAAATGTTCCCTTGATATCTCTAACTTTCTTGAAGAGATCTCTAGTCTTTCCTTGCCTATTGTTTTCCTCTATTTCTTGGCGTTGATCACTAAGGAAGGCTTTTTTCTTTTTTCTTTTTTTTTTTTTTTTGGCCCTCACGAGTTCAACCCTACCTGAAAAAAAATTTATTTCTTATTTTAAATATCTCTCAGTAGAGAGAAATTGGATATAAGCTAATTTGATTTACTGATTATAATATTTCATATAAATTTTAATTTAAATATTTTTTTTCTCCTTACAAGGGTGATAATGAAACAATAATAAAAAAAAAAGATTGATAAACTCTTCTAGAGTATGAGTTTCTTTAGACAGGAACCATGTCTAAAAATATCTTGAAATCCTCAGCCTCTAAGTGATACTACATCACTTAGAGGCTAAGGAAGGCTTTCTTATTTCTTCTTGCTATTCTTTGGAACTCTGCATTTGGTTGGGTATATCTTTCCTTTTCTCCTTTGCCTTTAGCTTTTCTTCCTTTCTCAGCTATTTATAAGGCCTCCTCAGACAACCCTTTTGCCTTTTTTCATTTCTTTTTCTTGGGGATGGTCTTGATCACTGCCTCCTGTACAATGTCACAAACCTCCATCCATAGTTCTTCAGGCACTCTGCCTAACTGATATAATCCCTTGAATCTATCTGTCACATACACTGTATAATCATAAGGATTTTGATTTAGGTCATACCTGAATGGTCTAGTGGTTTTTCCCACTTTCTTCGATCTAAGTTTGAATTTAGCAATAAGAAGTTCATGATCAGAGCTGCCGTTGGCTCCTGGTCTTGTTTTTGCTAACTCTGTAGACCTTCTCCATCTTCACCTGCTAAGAATATAATCAATCTGATTTCAGTATTGACATCTGGTGATGTTCATGTGCAGAGTCTTTTCTTGTGTTCTTGGAAGAGGCTGTTTGCTATGACCAGTGCATTCTCTTGGCAAAACACTTTTAGCCTTTGCTCTGCTCTATTTTGTACACCAAGGCTCAACTTGCCTGTTACTCCAGGTATCCCTTGACTTCCTACTTTTGCATTCCAGTCCCCTATGTTGAAAAGGACATCTTTTTTTAGTGTTAGTTCTAGTAATTCTTGTAGATCTTTTAGGATTTAAGATTCACTGAGCATGGCCCCACACATCAGAACAAGTCCTAGTTTCTCCCACAGTCAGTCTCTCCCATCATGAAGCTCCCATAAGCCTCTTATTCTTATCCATTAGAGGGCAGACAGAATGAAAACCACAATCACAGAAAACTAACCAAACTGATCACCTGGACCACAGCTTTGTCTAACTCATAGAAACTATGAGCCATGTCATGTAGGGCCACCCAAGACAGATGGGTCATAGTGGAGAGTTCTGAGAAAACGTGGCACTGGAGAAGGGAATGGCAAGCCACTTCAATATTCTTGCCTTAAGAACCCCATGAACAGAATGAAAAGGTAAAGATATATGACACTGAAAGATGAAGTCCCCAGGTCGGTAGTTGCCCATTATGTTACTAGAGAAGAGCAGAGAAGTAACTCCAGAAAGAATGAGATGGAGCAAAAGTGAAAATAATGCCCAGTTGTGAATGTGACTGGTGATGAAAGTAATGCCCAATTATACCTATAGATCTCATTTTATAAGAGAGCAGTGAACAAGTACAGAATGTATACAGTATGGGTGAGAAAATGAATATAAAAACTGCTTCTTATGAAGAAAGAGTGTTTAAGTGAGTCTGCTTCAGTGCAGTGTCAGATCTGAGTATCAGATCCTTGAAAGGCTGCAGTATTCAGGATTACAGAGTCTGCACCTATTAGAAAAAGACATGAGGGCATGAGGTTAGATCTGTGTAACATTTAGTTGTCTAAATATGGAACAGTTGTTTTTTAAGGAGTGAGATTACTATATCTGGTGGGGTAAGATGGAAATTGGATTGCTTATTTAAAGAGATATTTTCAAACACTTTCCTTCTTGGAACTGGAGAGTTTGTTGATTCCCTTACCTATTTCTTTTAGGTATAATAGTTATTTCATCACTTGCCCATTGTCTAACCACCCCATGATGATTTTTCTGAATATATCTTTGACATAGACATCTAGCAAACTATAGATATTCATTAATAGGTATTTTTAATAAGTACCTTCCTAGACCTTGGGGAATACAGATTAATAAAAGCACTTTTCCTCTCTGGATGTTCATGGTTTAGAGAGAGGAAAAGTAAACAATACACATTCATGATGCAATGTGTACAATGAAAGTAATCTAGTCCTCATTTTTATTTTCTCCTCTGAGCACTAAGTCTGACACAAATATTGTTGTTTGTGAATTTAGATAGAAAGAAGTTACATATTCATTCTTTTCAGACTTCCTGTTGTTATTGCTGCTGCAATTGTTTTTTGCCACACTGTGTGGTTTACAACCCTGGTTACTCCACCAGGGATTGACACCAAGTCTTCATTCAGGAGTGAAGGCAGAGAGTTCTAACCACTAGAACACCAGGGAATTCCTTAAACTTCCTGGATTTCTCTGTGTTTTGTTCCCAGGAAACAAAACTGCTGTTAAAATCTCTCTATAAAAAGAACTTTTGACTATTCAGACAATATGAGCATGTTTATGTAAGGAATCAGAATCTATACTCATGTAAATTCACTGAATTTTCTAAACTCCAAACCTGGCATGTAGCAATAGAAGGTAACTCAACCAAGGTGGGTGAAAATGTGACAAAAATCAAGTACAAAAGCAATACAAATTTATTTGAACAATAACACCTTGTTTGATTAGAAACACTAAATCTACGTGCTAGTTTCCTATTATTGGAATACATGTTTGATGCTTCATAGTTCAGTTTTACCATGATATTTTCATATATTCACTGCAGAAAAATCTCTCCCAACCTACTGATTTTGCACTTGTAGTTCTCTGTTTAGAATCTCTCAGTTCAGTTCAGTTCAGTTCAGTCACTCAGTCATGTCTGACTCTTTGCTAACCCATGGAACTGAATCTATTTCTCAGTTCCATTGTATAATCATACAGAATTTGATTAGTTTTGAAAGTCTAAAGGAAGTTCTAGAGCTACTAAAATCATGATTAGTTTTATTAACATACAAGCTGGCCAGCTTTACATCCAACAACAGTGAGGCTTTTCATTTATTGATTGTTGCCAAAAAGTAACAATTATTTCTCCTAATCTTCTCTATTTGAATAATTCTACCCTTCCAAACTTAAAAGAAAAATGTCCATAAATGGATAAAGACATTACTTTAATATTTTTCTACAATTAGATTTACAGATTTGGCAAGCATATTAGTGCTATTTGTTTAGATGGAATAAAAGATTAGAATTGTGTTGTTTAGATGTATTGAAAAACATAAATTTGACTTAATTAGCTATTAATATATAATACATGCAAAAAAAGCACTTCTTCCAATTAAACTAATTTCTATTTTGATTGAAAAATTCTTTAATTCTATGTCTAAAATATTAATATTATAATGAGAGACAAAGATATTTATTTTGTTTCATATTATAAACTCCATTATATTAGCAACTGATTAATATTTCCTTTGATGACTAAGCACAAATTCATTACGGGCAAACCAGTTTGCTCTCATGAACACTGTTAGTATTATTCATTTCAGTTAGAGATTGTATTTTCTCATCTATAAAAAAGAGGTGCTTCAGTTAAGCAGTTGTAGTTTGTTGTCTGGTTTCCCATTCCAAGGAACTAAAAATTAAAGGAAGTAAATTTTATATTTCATCTACATGCTAAAAAGATCACATGAGAAAAATAACACTGTAGATAATTGTATTTGTGGCTATTTAAAGTTTTCTGTTGAAGCAAAGATGCATGAAGAAGAAATCAACTTTTATATACATTTCATATATTAGTAAGTAGAGAAAGCAAAATGGCTGTCTGGGGAGGCCTTGCAAATAGCTGTGAAAAGAAGAGAGGTGACAAGCAAAGGAGAAAAGGAAAGATATAAGCATCTGAATGCAGAGTTCCAAGGAATAGCAAGGAGAGATAAGAAAGCCCTCCTTAGTGATCAATGCAAAGAAATAGAGGAAAAGAACAGAATGGGAAAGACTAGAGATCTCTTCAAGAAAATTAGAGATACCAAGGGAACATTTCATGCAAAGATGGGCTCGATAAAGGACAGAAATGGTCTGGACCTAACAGAAGCAGATGATATTAAGAAGAGATGGCAAGAATACACAGAACTGTACAAAAAAGATCTTCACGACCCAGATAATCACGATGGTGTCACTCACCTAGAGCCAGACATCCTGGAATGTGAAATCAAGTGGGCCTTAAGAAGCATCACTATGAACAAAGCTAGTGGAGGTGATGGAATTCCAGTGGAGCTCTTTCAAATCCTAAAAGATGATGCCGTGAAAGTGCTGCACTCAATATGCCAGCAAATTTGGAAAACTTAGCAGTGGCCACAGGACTGGAAAAGGTCAGTTTTCATCCCAATCCCAAAGAAAGGCAATGCGAAAGAATGCTCAAACTACCACATAATTGCACTCATCTCACACACCAATAAAGTAATGCTCAAAATTCTCGAAGCCAGGCTTCAGCAATACGCGAACCATGAACTTTCAGATGTTCAAGCTGGTTTTAGAAAAGGCAGAGGAACCAGAGAGCAAATTGCCAACACCCACTGGATCATCGAAAAACCAAGAGAGTTCCAGAAAAACATCTATTTCTGCTTTCTTGACTATGCCAAAGCCTTTGACTGTGTGGATCACAATAAACTGTGGAAGATTCTGAAAGAGATGGGAATACCAGACCACCTGACCTGCCTTTTGAGAAACCTGTATGCAGGTCAGGAAGCAACAGTTAGAACTGGACATGGAACAACAGACGAGTTCCAAAGAGGAAAAGGAGTACAATGTCAAGGCTGTATATTGTCACCCTGATTATTTAACGTCTATGCAGAGTACATCATGAGAAACACTGGACTGGAAGAAGCACAAGCTGGAATCAAGATTTCTGGGAGAAATATCAGTAACCTCAGATATGCAGATGACACCACCCTTATGGCAGAAAGTGAAGAGAAACTCAAAAGCCTCTTGATGAAAGTGAAAGAGGAGAGTGAAAAAGTTGGCTTAAAGCTCCACATTCAGAAAACTAAGATCATGGCATCTGGTCCCATCACTTCATGGGAAATAGATGGGGAAACAGTGGAAACAGTATCAGACTTCATTTTGGGGGGCTCCAAAGTCACTGCAGATGGTGATTGCAGCCATGAAATTAAAAGACCCTTACTCCTTGGAAGGAAAGTTATGACCAACCTAGATAACATATTGAAAAGCCAAGATATTACTTTGCCAACAAAGGTCCATCTAGTCAAGGCTATGGTATTTCCAGTGGTGATGTATGGATGTCAGAGTTGGACTGTTAAGAAGGCTGAGTGCCAAAGAATTGATGCTTTTGAACTGTGGTGTTGGAGAAGACTCTTGAGAGTTCCTTGGACTGCAAGGAGATCCAGCCAGTCCATCCTAAAGGAGATCAGTCCTCGGTGTTCATTGGAAGGACTGATGCTAAAGCTGAAATTCCAATACTCTGGCCACCTCATGCAAACAGTTGACTCATTGGAAAAGACCCTAATGCTGGGAGGGATTGGGGACAGGAGGAGAAGGGGATGACAGAGGATGAGATGGCTGGATGGCATCACCGCCTTGATGGACATGAGTTTGGTTGAACTCCGGGAGTTGGTGATGGACAGGGAAGCCTGGTATGTTGCAGTTCACTGGGTTGCAAAGAGTCGGACATGACTGAGCAACTTAACTGAACTGAACTGAAGTAGAGAAAAGAATCTAAATTCTTAAATAATAAAGCATTAACATTTTACTGGAAAACTTGTCCTCTTTCAAATGTAGATTCTCTGTACTTCTTTTGATTGCCTTTTTTAAAGTTTACTAATTTATGATTAAATAATCCATCATCCCTCCCCATTGAGTATAACAAAGTCTTCTTTCTATACCCAAGTATTACAAGGTCTTTCTTTCTCTAACAGCTAGAAAGCAATTAATTGAGGAGGACCTGAGTTCTATTAAAACATGAGGAAACCTATTTTTTGCTGTTCAGTCACTAAATTGTGTTCAACTCTTTGCAAGCCCATGGACTGCAGCAAGCCGAGCTCTTCTGTCCTCCACTGTCTCTTAGAATTTGCTCAAATTCATGCCCATTGAGTTGACAATGCTAACTAATCATCTCATCCATTGACACCCTCTTTTCTTTTTGCCTTCACTACTTCCCAACATCAGGGTCTTTTCCAATGACTTTCCTCTTTGTATCAGGTGGGCAAAGTATTGGAGCTTCAGCTTCAGCATCAGTCTTTCCAATAATTAATTATCCAGGGTTGATTTCCATTAGGATTGACTGGTTTGATCTCCATGCTGTTCAAGGGACTGTCAAGAATCTTCTGCAGGACCAAAGTTTGAAAGAATGAATTCTTTGGTGCTCAGCCTTCATTATGGTCCAACTCTCTCATTGGTACATAACTACTGGCAAAACCATAGCTTTGATGAGATGAACCTTTGTTGGCAAAGTGATGTCTCTGCTTTTCAGCATGTTGTTTTTTAATTATATGGATGCAGTCACTGTCTGCAGTGATTTTGGAACCCAAGAAAATAAAATCTGTCATTGTTTCCACTTTATCCAACCTATTTGCCACAAAGTGATGGGACCAGATGCAATGATCTTAGATTTTTGAATTCTGAGTTTTAAGACAGCTTTTTCACTCTCCTCTTTCACCTTCATCTAAACTAAGAAGCTCTTTAGTTTGTCTTCACTTTCTGCCGTTAGAGTGGTATCATCTGCATATCTGAGGTTATTGATATTTCTTCCATAAATCTTGATTCCAGCTTGTGATCAATCAGCCCAGTATTTTGCATGATGTACTCTGCATATAAGTTAAAGAAATAGGGTGACAATATATAGCCTTGACATACTCCTTTCCCGATTTGGAACCAGTCCCCTGTTCCATGTCCAGTTTTAACTGTTGCTTCTTGACCTTCATACATGTTTCTCAGGAGCCAGGTAAGGTTGTCTGGTGTTGCCATCTCTTAAAGAATTTTCCACAGTTTGTTGTGATTCACACTATCAAGACTTTAGCACACTAGATGAGCCAGAAGTAGATTTTTTTTCCCTGGAATTCACTTGCTTTTTCCATGATCCAACTTATATTGACAATTTGATTTCTTGTTCGTCTGCCTTTCCTAAATCCAGCTTATACATCTGAAAGTTCTCAGTTCACATACTCCTGAAGCCTAGTTTGAAGGATTTTGAACATAACATTGTGAAATGCTAACCTAGCATGTGAAATAAGTACAATTGTTCAGCAGTTTGAACATTTTCTGGCATTGCTCTTTCTCTGGGATTGGAATGAAAACTGATCTTTTCCATTTTTGTGGCCACTGCTGAGTTTTCCAAATTTGCTAACAAATTGAATGTAGCATTTTAACAGGATCATCTTTTAGGATTTTAAATAGCTCAGCTGGAATTCCATCACCTCCACTAACTTTGTTCATAGTAATATATCATTAAGGCCCACTTGACTTCAGACTCCAAGATGTCTGGCTCTAAGTGAGTGACCCCACCTTCATGGTTATCCAACTCATAAAGACCTTCCTTCTATAGTTCTTCTGTGTATTCCTGCCATCTCTTCTCAATCTCTTCTGTTTCTGCTAGGTTGTCACTATTTCTGTCATTTATTGTTCCAACCTTTGCGTGGATAATCCTTTGATATCTCCAATTTTAGTATATGTGCTGCCGAAGAGAACACTTACAATTTTGTTGTTAGTTGCTCAGTCATGTCCAACTCTATGCAACCCCATGGACTGTAGCTTGCTAGACTCCTCTGCCCCTGGAATTCTCCAGGCAGGAATATTGGAGTAGGTAGTCATTCCCTTCTTCATCACATCTTCTGGACCCAGGTATTGAACCTGGGTCTCTCACATTGCAGGCAGACTCTTTATCAGCTAAGCCACGAAGCTTCTGAACTGTGGTGTTTAAGAAGATTCTTGAGAGCCTCTTGGACTGCAAGGAGATCAAATCATTCAATCCTAAAGGAAATAAGTTTTGAATATTCATTGGAAGGACAGATGCTGAAGATGAAACTCCAATACTTGGGCCACTTGATGCGAAGAACTAACTCCTTAGAAAAGACCCTGCTGTTGAAAAAGATTGAAGGCAGGAGGAGAAGGGGATAACAGAGGATGAGATAACTGGATGGTATCACCAAATCAATAGACATGAGTTTGAGCATACTCCAGGATTCGTGATGGACAGGGAAACCTGGCATGCTGCACTCTATGGGGTCGCAAAGAGTTGGACATGGCTGAGCAGCTGAAAGGAACTGACCTCCAATTTTCTTGAAGAGATCTCCAGTCTGTCTTATTCTATCATCTTCCTCTATTCTTTTGTATTGTTGATTGAAGAAGGCCTTCTTAACTCTCTTTGCTATTCTCTGGAACTCTGCTTTCAGTTGGATGTATCTTTCCCTTTCTCCTTTGCCTTTTGTTTCTCTTGTTTCCTCAGGTATTTGTAAACCCTCCTCAGACAACCACTTTGCCTTCTTGCATTTCTTTTTCTTTGGGATGGTTTTGGTCACTACCTCCTATACAATGTTACAGACTTCCGTCCATAATTCTTCAGATACTCTGTCTACCAAATCTAATCCCTTGAATTTATTTGTCACCCCCACTGTGTAAAAGTGTATAAGGTATAAATATAAAGTGACACTGTATTAAGTGTCACTCCCACTTTATTTTCTTGAGCTCAAAATCACTGTAGATGGTGACTGCAGCCATGAAATCAAAAGATGCTTGCTTCTTGGAAAAAAGGCTATGACCAACCTGAACAGCATATTAAAAAGCAGAGACATTTCTTTGTCAACAAAGGTCTGTATAGTCAAAGCTATGGTTTTTCCAGTAGTCATGTATGGAGGTGAGAGTGGGACTATACAGAAAGCTGAGCACTGAAGAATTGATGCTTTTGAAATATGGTGTTGGAGAAAACTCTTGAGAGTCCCTTGGAATGCAAGGAGATCAAACCAGTCAATCCTAAAGGAAATCAGTCCTGAATATTGATTGGAAGGACTGATGAAGCTGAAACTCTAATACTCTGGTCACCTGATATGAAGAACTGACTCATTTGAAAAGACCCTGATGCTGGGAAAGATTGAAGGTAGGAGAAGAAGAGGATGAGAGAGAATGAGATGTTTGTATGGCATCACCTACTCGATGCTCAAACTTGAGCAAGCTCTGGGAGTTGGTGATGGACAGAGAAGCCTGATGTGCTGCAGTCCATGGGATTGCAAATGTCGTACACGACTGAGCAACTGAAATGAACTGAACTGTATAAGGGATTTGATTTAGGTCATACCTGAATGGCCTAGTGGTTTTTCTTGCTGACTTCAATTTTGCAATATGGAGCTCATAACCTGAACCACAGTCAGCTGAAGTTCTTGTTTTCACTAACTATTAAAGCTTCTTCAACTCCAGCTGCAAAGACCGTAATCAATCTGATATAGTATTGACCATTTGATGAGGTTCATGTGTGGAGTTGTCTTTCGGATTGCTGGAAAAGGATATATGTTATGACCAGCATGTTCTCTTGACAAAACTCTTAACCTTTGCCTTGCTTCATTTTGTACTCCAAGGCCAAACTTGACTGTTATTCAGGGTAGCTCTTGACTTTCCACTTTCCATTCCAATCTCCTTTGATAAAAAGGACATCATTTTTTGTGTGTGTGCATGTGTGTTAGCTCTAGAAAGTGTTGTAGGTCTTCAGAGAACCCGTCAACTTCAGCTTCTTTGGCATAATGATTGGAGTGTAGACCTGGATTACTGTATGTCGAATGATTTTCTTGGAAATGAATCAAGATCATTCTGTTATTTTTGAGGTTGCACAAGTACTGTATTTCAGACTCTTTTGTTGTGAAAGCCTATAGTTTCACTGTCTTAAGTATCCAAAATGTGAGCTCACCCAGTATTTTTTCTGAACACTCCCTTCTTTCTCCAGCTTTAGATGTTAATAAACAAATGAAGGTTGGTTTTAGAAATCTAATTTGTGATCTTAATTGTTATTATACTTCAGGAGTCTCCTAGTTTGCTTTCATTTATAAGAATAACTTGATTGGGCCAGGTAATAAACTTCACTCAATGGAGGTAATTCACTGACTCCAAAAGTGTAGATAATATAAATCATGTTTCAAATTAGTGTCCTATTATTTCTTAACTTCTAGATTTAAATTATTTGTGGTTTGGCAGTACAATAATTCCTTTCACATGTTATGAAATCATGCAAGGTGTCTTTTAAAAGCCTAGGCAAAATATATTGTTTCTCTTTGTTTTTCATTTCCCACATAATACAGTCTTCCTAACTAAATAGGTATTCTCAAATTTCCACATATTTCGGGAAGATGATTTAATTGTTTAGGAGGGGAACAATTTTGATCACCTTGATATTTCAGTTTTACAACTTTAGAAAAAAAATTTGAAATGCTAGAATATCTCCAATTTTGATAACCTTGAAAACTTTCTAAGAAAGAATATAACAATATATCTGGCTTTGGGCTTCCCTGGTGGCTCAGATGGTAAAGAATCTGCATGCAATGTGGGAGATCTGGGTTTGATCCCTAGGATGGGAAGATTCCCTGGAGGAGAGCAGGGCAACTTACTCCAGTATTCTTGCCTGGAGAATCCACAGGGACAGAGGTGGCCGACAGTCCATGGAGTCTCAAAGATTTGGACGTGACTGAGTAATTAAGCACACAGCACATTTCTGGCTTTAATTATTAAAAAACTGCCTTGTTCAGTGGTTTTCAAGAGATTCTTTTTCGGAAAACTGCAAATTAATTAAAAAGCATTTGTGTTGCTAGTATTGCCTGACTTAATTAAATCAAGAAAAATTAACATCTAAGATATGGCTTCCCAGGTGGCGCTAGTGGTGAAGAACCCACCTGCCAATGCAAGAGACTTAAGAGACCCGGGATGATCCTTGGATCGGGAAGATCCTCTGGAGGAGGCCATAGCAACCCACTCCAGTATTTTTGCCTGGGGAATCCCATGGACTGAGGAGCCTGGAGGGCTACAGTCCATTGAGTTGCAGAGAGTCAGACACAACTGAAGCTTCTTAGCATGCAAGATATGGATATACATTTTTACAGACTTACCACATGGAAGTTGTGCTTCTTTACAAGGAAAAGGTGCTAATGTCAAGGAGAAAAGATAGTGAGAATTCTATGTATGTTCTTTTTCAATGACCTAGCACACTCTAATCATACTACCTTGAATCAATTCTTGCCCCTAGTTTATTTCAGTCTATTATTCACACAAAGGCTACTTGATGATTTTCTTTTCATTATTTTATAGTTACATTAATGGTGAAAGCATATTATCTATTAATGACATATTCCTCAAAATTAAAACTTCCATTTTAGATACATATTACAATATTTCATATAATCTTATGTTACTACCTCTTCCTTTATTTAATTCAATTTTTTAACAATCTAATAGAGAAGGTTGACATACATTTGTGTGGATTTACTAATAGTATGGTGAGGTCTGTAAAATGTAATGGATATTTGTTTACAATTGTGCTATACCTTTACCAAGGTATTGATTAAAGTGAAATCAAGAAGTGACATTAATATCTTACATAAACCACTTCCTAGAATAAGAAAGAAGATGAGCAAATTAGTCTTCGTATCCCACAGTAAAATTCAGGCAAGATTGATTTCATCTAAAATTTTCAGAGGCAAGATTTTTCATAGATGTTCAATTACAGCATTGTCATTTTCTTGTGCTACATATTGTATTTACAAAATGAATATTATGAATATTTCAAATAAAACATAAGCAGTAATATAATTTATATGCAGCACTATATTTTACTTGCAAAACTGTCAGATACTTTCACTACAGTTATGAAATATATCTGATGAATATCCTTTGTATTATTTAAAGTTTAGAGTAAAAATGAATAATGTTTATTTGATTATACTTTAGTGCTAAGATGAATGAATATTAAACTCCAATTTCTATGCAAAAAAGAATCAGATCCAGAAAAACCCTGCTCCTTATAGTAAACTCCCTGTAAAATACAGAATATTGAATTCAGATCAAAACATAGGTTTTGAAGTACAATATACAACATTTATTTTGCATGTATTCATTTATTTTAACTTGCAATTCTAAAAGCAGTGAGACTCGAGATATAAAATACTCTCCCTAATTGAACTATCTGTTTTATAGTGGGTAAGAAGAGAATGAGAATAAAAACCAGGATGAAAGCACAATAATATTAATCTTAAAATTTTCATAAAGTTTATGCCTTCCTCAGAGAGTCAAATGCAGAAGTATTTCTGCTTTAGAAAAAAAAGATGTAAACAAAACCACAAACATGATCCTTCAATTTAAATCAATAAATATCAATTATATATTTACTTTGGAGAACTAGGGAATCTTTCTCAAACTCAGAGTTGCTTAAAAGGTGATGTTTATAGTCATGAAACAAAAAATGTAAAGAAAAAATATCATCCAATTAAAAATTTAATCAAACTCCTAAAGTAAATCTGAGCATAGATTGGTAGTCAGTCAAATCTATCAAACAGTACACATTTATTGAGTTACATATGCCTCTTTCAATGGATGTGATTGTTGTGTGTCTAACATCTACACTGATACACATGAGTTCAACTTTAACCATTTCATCTAAGAGTTCTTTCATTCACCAAATATTTATTGTCAGGTACTATGCTATTTACTGTGGATACAATGATCAAAAACAGACATTTTCTTCTAAATAAAGCAGCAACAAACTCCTAACTCTTTATAAGGGCCCTGAGGTTTTCTCAAGATTTTGTATATTGTTTTTCTTTTTCACTTTCAGATCTACTTGCTTTTTCCTCTCTTGAATTCAAGAACAATGATTAAAGTCCTTCACTGCTTATAAGAGACCAAAAGGGGGAAAAGCAAGTAATATTTTTAAGTATGACTATATTCAAGTGCAGTTTTAAATTCTTTACATATATTAGCTAAGTTGATCTTTGCCATAACACTTTGATGTCAATATCATATTTCTCTTACTAAATATGAGAAACTAAAACTGAGAACATTAAGTATCTTTCTCAAGGTCACCAGCTAGGAAGATATAGAGCCAGAATCTAAAGCCACTCAGTCTGACTCAGAGCTGTGTAATCCTCCATCTTGTCATCTTGACTCCAAAAGTCATAAATAATTTGCATAATCTCAGACTATGCACAGATAATATATATGACAGATATATATATATTTTAATTATAGAAAGTAAAATACAGTTATAATTGAAGTTTTTCTTTTCGTAATCTGTTTATATTTTATAATTTTATATCTCCTTTTCTTTTACTATATTTTAGGATTTTTGTTATGTGGTTTTAGCAGGAGTCTTCAGTTTCAGACAGAATCTTGATTACACCCGTTAGTAACCAAATCATTCTAAAATTTTCCTGCTGCAAGGAAAAGAGAACCCAGATCAAACTGGTTACTATAATATAGAGGATTCATCAGCTGATGTAACTGAAAAAAGTACAATAATAGATCAAATTTCAGGCATGTTCTATCATGGTCCTTGCTTCTGTTTTCTTGACTCTCTGGTCTTTCTCCAGGCTTTAGTTCTATCTTCATATTGGCTTTTCTTGAGACTCTTACAGTGGGCTAGCCCATAGCACCACTTAAAGAAATGACATTGTGACTTTATATTTTTAAAAAATCTCCACCATTGCTTATATCATGTTTTTATTGTAATACCAATCTTTTAGTTTAAATTTTTCAAAAGCTATTTTCTTCTCATAATTATACATTATCTAAACGAATGTTAAATATATCATTGGTTTTCATTTTACAAGATAAGGTATTTAATTCTTTTTTTTTCAACCTACACAAGTCATGTAGGTTTTTTAAAAATAATCTGGAATTGATATTCAGATTACAATTATTGCATTTTCATCATTTGCATTATATAACTTCTCTTTGAAGAACACTATTTTTCAAATTTGCATCTATTTATGCAACAGAGGAGTTACCCCACATCAGAGGTAAGGAGCAGTGGCCACACTTTGCTGGAGCAGCCATGAAGAGAGACCCCATGTCCAAGGTAAGAGAAACCCAAGTAAGATGGTAGGCACTGAAAGAGGGGATCAGAGGGCAGACAGACTGAAACTACAATCACGGACAACTAGGTAATCTGATCACATGGACCACAGCCTTGTTTAGCTCAATGAAACTAAGCCATGCCATGTGGGGCCACCAAAGATGGCTGGGTCATGGGGGAGAGGTCTGATGGAATGTGGTCCACTGGAGAAGGGAATGGCAAATCACTTCAGTATTCTTGCTTTGAGGACCCCATGGACAGTATGAAAAGGTAAAAAGATAGGACACTGAAAGATGAACTCCCTAGGTCGGTAGGTGCCCAATATGCTACTGGAGATCAGTGGAGAAATAACTCCAGAAAGAATGAAAGGATGGAGCCAAAGCAAAAACAACACCCAATTGTGAATGGGACTGGTGATGGAAGCAGGGTTCAATGCTGTAAAAAGCAATATTGCATAAGAACCTGGAACGTTAGGTCCATGATTAAAAGTAAAATGGAAGTGGTCAAACAGGAGATCACAAGAGTGAACACTGACATTTTAGGAATCAGTGAACTAAGATGGACTGGAATGGGTGAATTTAACTCAGATGACCATTGTATCTACTACTGCAGGCAGGAATCCCTTAGAAGAAATGGAGTAGCCATCATAGTCAATTAAAGAGTCTGAAATGCAGTACTTGGATGCAATCTCAAAAACGACAGAATGATCTCTGTTCATTTCCAAGGCAAATCATTCAATATCATGGTAATCCTAGTCTATGCCCCAACCAGTAATGCTGAAGAAGCTGAAGTTGAAGAGTTCTATGAAGACCTACAAGACCTTCTAGAACTAACACCAAAAAGGATGTCCTTTTCTTTATGGGGGACTGTCTAGGCGGGCGCAGGAGGGCCTAGAGGAGCTATCCCACGCTGAAGGTCAGGAAGGGCGGTGGTGAGGAGATACCCTTCGTCCAAGGTAAGGAGCAGCAGCTGTGCTTTTCTGGAACAGCCATGAAGAGATACCCTATGGCCAAGGTAAGAGAAACCCAAGTAATGGTAGATGTTACAAGAGGGCATCAGAGGGCAGACACACTGAAACCATACTCACAGAAAACTAGTCAATCTAATCACACTAGGACCACAGCCTTGTCTAACTCAATGAAACTAAGACATGCCTGCGGGGCAACCCAAGACAGGCAGGTCATGGTGGAGAGGTCTGACAGAATGTGGTCCACTGAAGAAAGTGAAAGTGAAATCGCTCAGTCGTGTCTGACTCTTTGCGACCCCATGGACCGTAGCATATCAGACTTCTCCATCCATGGGATTTTCCGGGCAAGAGTACTGGAGTGAGTTGCAATTTCCTTCTCCAGGGGATCTTCCCGACCCAGGGATTGAACCCAGGTCTCCCACATTGTAGGCAGACCCTTTACCCTCTGAGCCACCAGGGAAGCCCCGAAGAGAATGGCAAACCACTTCAGTATTCTTGCCTTGAGAACACCATGAACAGTATGAAAAGGCAAAATGATAGGATACTGAAAGAGGAACTCCCCAGGTCAGTAGTTGCCCAATGTGCTACTGGAGATCAGTGGAGAAATAACTCCAGAAAGAATGAAGAGACGGAGCCAAAGCAAAAACAATATCCAGCTGTGGATGTGACTGGTGATAGAAGCAAGGTCTGATGCTGTAAAGAGCAATATTACATAGGAACCTAAAATGTCAGGTCCATGAATCAAGGCAAATTGGAAGTGGTCAAACAAGAGATGGCAAGAGTGAACATCAACATTCTAGGAATCAGTGAACTAAAATGGACTGGAATGGATGAATTTAACTCAGATGACCATTATGTCTACTACTGTGGGCAGGAATCCCTCAGAAGAAATGGAGTAGCCATCATGGTCAACAAAAGAGTCTGAAATGCAGTACTTGGATGCAATCTCAAAAACGACAGAATGATCTCTGTTCATTTCTAAGGCAAACCATTCAATATCACAGTAATCCAAATCTATGCCCCAACCAGTAACCCTGAAGAAGCTGAAGTTAAACGGTTTTATGAAGACTTACAAGACCTCTTAGAACTAACACCCCAAAAAGATGTCCTTTTCATTATAGGGGAATGGAATGCAAAAGTAGGAAGTCAAAAAACACCTGGAGTAACAGGCAAATTTGGCCTTGGAATACGGAATGAAGCAGGGCAAAAACTAATATAGTTTTGCCAAGAAAATGCACTGGTCATAGCAAAGACCCTCTTCCAACAACACAAGAGAAGACTCTATACATGGACATCACGAGATGGTCAAAACAAAATCAAATTGATTATATTCTTTGCAACCAAAGATGGAGAAGCTCTATACAGTCAACAAAAACAAGACCAGGAGCTGACTGTGGCTCAGATCATGAACTCCTTATTGCCAAATTCAGACTGAAATTGAAGAAAGTAGGGAAAATCGCTAGACCATTCAGGTATGACCTAAATCAAATCCCTTATGATTATACAGTAGAAGTGAGAAATAGATTTAAGGGCCTAGATCTGATAGAGTGCCTGATGAACTATGGAATGAGGTTCATGACATTGTATAGGAGACAGGGATCAAGACCATCCCCATGGAAAAGAAATGCAAAAAAGCAAAATGGCTGTCTGGGGAGGCCTTACAAGTAGCTGTGAAAAGAAGAGAGGTGAAAAACAAAGGAGAAAAGGAAAGACATAAGCATCTGAATGCAGAGTACCAAAGAATAGCAAGAAGAGATAAGAAAGCCTTCTTCAGCGATCAATGTAAAGAAACAGAGGAAAAGAACAGAATGGGAAAGACTCGAGATCTCTACAAGAAAATCAGAGATACCAAGGGAACATATCATGCAAAGATGGGCTCAATAAAGGACAAAAATGGTATGGACTTAACAAAAGCAGAAGATATTAAGATGTGGCAAGAATACACAGAAGAACGGTACAAAAAAGATCTTCACGACCCAGATAATCATGATGGTGTGATCACTCACCTAGAGCCAGACATCCTGGAATGTGAAGTCAAGTGGGCCTTAGAAAGCATCACTATGAACAAAGCTAGTGGAGGACATGGAATTCCAGTGGAGCTGTTTCAAATCCTGAAAGATGATGCTGTAAACGTGCTGCACTCAATATGTCAGCAAATTGGGAAAACTCAGCAGTGGCCATAGGACTGGAAAAGGTCAGTTTTCATTCCAATCCCAAAGAAAGGCAATGTGAAAGAATGCTCAAACTACTGCACAATTGCACTCATCTCACATGCTAGTAAAGTAATGCTCAAAACTCTCCAAGCCAGGCTTCAGCAATACGTGAACCATGAACTTCCTGATGTTCAAGCTGGTCTTAGAAAAGGCAGAGGAACCAGAGATCAAATTGCCAACATCTGCTGGATCATGGAAAAAGCAAGAGAGTTCCAGAAAAACATCTATTTCTGTTTTATTGACTATGCCAAAGCCTTTGACTGTGGATCACAATAAACTGTGGAAAATTCTGAGAGAGATGGGCATACCAGACCACCTGACCTGCCTCTTGAGAATCCTGTATGCAGATAAGGAAGCAACAGTTAGAACTGGACATGGAACAACAAACTGGTTCCAAATAGGAAAAGGAGTACGTCAAGGCTGTATGTTGTCACCCTGCTTATTTAACTTATATGCAGAGTACATGATGAGAAACGCTGGAAGAAGCACAAGCTGGAATCAAGATTACCGGGAGAAACATCAGTCACGTCAGATACGCAGATGACACCACCCTTATGGCAGAAAGCGAAGAGGAACTCAAAAGCCTCTTGATGAAAGTGAAAGAGGAGAGTGAAAAAGCTGGCTTAAAGCTCAACATTCGGAAAATGAAGATCATGGCATCCGGTCCCATCACTTCATGGGAAAGAGATGGGGAAACAGTGGAAACAGTATCACACTTCATTTTTGGGGGCTCCAAAATCACTGCAAATGGTGATTGCAGCCATGAAATTAAAAGACACTTACACCTTGGAAGAAAAGTTATGACCAAACTAGATAGCATATTCAATAGCAGAGACATTGTTTTGCCTACTGAGGTCCGTCTAGTCAAGGCTATGGTTTTTGTGTGGTCATGTATGGATGTGAGAGTTGGACTGTGAAGGAGGCTGAGCACTGAAGAATTGATGCTTTTGGACTGTGGTGTTGGAGAAGACTCTTGAGAGTTCTTTGGACTGCAAGGAGATCCAACCAGTCCATTCTGAAGGAGATCAACCCTGGGATTTCTTTGGAAGGAATGATGCTAAAGCTGAAACTCCAGTACTTTGGCCACCTCATGCGAAGAGTTGACTCATTGGAAAAGACTCTGATGCTGGGAAAGATTGGGGGGCAGGAGGAGAAGGGGACGACCGAGGATGAGATGGCCGGATGGCATCAGTGACTCGATGGACATGAGTCTGAGTGAATCCGGGAGTTGGTGATGAACAGGGAGGCCTGGCATGCTGTGATTCATGGTGTCCCAGAGTTGGACATGACTGAGGGACTGAACTGAACTGGAATAGGAAGTCAAGAAACACCTGGAGTAACAGGCAAATTTGGCCTTGGAGTACAGAATGAAACAGGGCAAAGGCTAATAGAATTCTGCCAAGAGACTGCAAAGGTCAGAACACAAGAGGAAACTCTACACGTGGACATCACCAGATGATTGACATCAAAATCAGATTGATGATATTCTTTGCATCCAAAGATGGACAAGCTCTATTCAGTCAGTGAAAACAAGACTGGGAGCTGACTGTGGCTGAGATCATGAACTCCTTATTGCCAAATTCAGACTGAAATTGAGGAAAGTGGAGAAAGCCACTAAACCATTCAGGTAGGACCTAAGTCAAATCACTTGTGACTGACTATACAGTGGAAGTGAAAAGTAGATTTAAGGGATGAAATCTGATAGACAGAGTGCCTGATGAACTATGAATGGAGGTTCATGACATTGTACAGGAGACAAAAATCAAGACCATACCCAAGAATTAGAAATGCAAAAAAGCAAAATGTCTGTCTAAGGAGGGCTTACAAATATCTGTGAAAAAGGGAAGTGAAAAGCAAAGGAGAAAAGGAAAGTATACCCAATTGAATGCAGAGTTCCAAAGAATAGCAAGGAGAGAAAAGAGGCCTTCCTCAGTGATCAATGCAAATAAATAGAGGATAACAATAGAATGGGAAAGACTAGAGATCTCTTCAAGAAAATCAGAGATACCAAGTGAACATTTCATGCAAAGATTGGCTCCATAAAGGATAGAAATGATAGGGACCTAACAGAAGCAGAAGATATTAAGAAGAGATGGCAAGAATACACAGAACTGTACAAAAAATATCTTCATGACTCAGATAATCAGGGTGTGATCACTCACCTGGAGCCAGACATCTTGGAATGTGAAGTCAAGTGGGGCTTAGGAAGCATCACTATGAACAAAGCTAATGGAGATGATGGAATTCCAATTGAGCTATTTCAAATCTTAAAAGATGATGCTGTGAAAGTGCTGCACTCCATAAGCTAGCAAATTTGGAAAGATCAGCAGTGCCCACAGGACTGGAAACTGTCAGGTTTCATTCCAATCCCAAAGAAAGGCAATGCCAAAGAATGTTCAAACTACTTCACAATTGTACTCATCTCACATGCCTGTAAAGTAATGCTTAAAATTCTCCATGACAGGATTCAGCAATATGTGAACAGTGAAATTCCAGATGTTCAAGCTGGTTTTAGAAAAGGCAGAGGAACCAGAGATCAAATTGCCGACATCCACTGGATCATCGAAAAAGCAACAGAGTTCCAGAAAAGTGTCTATTTCTGCTTTATTGACTATGCCAAAACCTCTGACTGTGTGGATCACAATAAACTGTGGAAAATTCTGAAACAGATGGAAATACCAGACCACCTGTCCTGCATCTTGAGAAACCTGTATGCAGGTCAGGAAGTGACAATTAGAACTGGACATGGAACAACAGACTGGTTCCAAATAGGAAAAGGAGTATGTCAAGGCTGTATATTGTCACCCTACTTATTTAACTTATATGCAGAGTGCATCATGAGAAATGCAGGGTTGGAGGAAGCACAAGCTCGAATCAAGATTGCCGGGAAAAATATCAATAGACTCAGATATGCAGATGACACCACTTTATGGCAGAAAGCGAAGAACTAAACAGCCTCTTGATGAAAGTGAAAGAGGAGAGCGAAAAAGTTGGCTTAAAACTCAACATTCAGAAAACTAAGATCATGGCATCTGTTCCCATCACTTCATGGCCAATAGATGGGGAAACAGTGGCTGACTTTATTTTTCTGGGCTCCAAAATCACTGCAGATGGTTACTGCAACCATGAAATTAAAAGACGCTTACTCCTTGGATGGAAAGTTATGACCAACCTAGACAGCATATTAAAAAGCAGAGACATTACTTTGCCAACAAAGGTCTGTCTAGTCAAGGCTATTGTTTTTCCAGTATGCATGTATGGATGAGAGAGTTGGACTATAAAGAAAGCTGAGTGCTGAAGTATTAATGCTTTTGAACTGTGGTGTTGGAGAAGACTCTTGAGAGTCCCTGGGACTGCAAGTAAATCCAATCAGTCCATCCTAAAGGAGATCAGTCCTGAGTACTCATTGGAAGGACTGATGTTGAAGCCGAAACTCCAATACTTTATCCACCTGATGCGAAGAGCTGACTCATTGGAAAATACCCTGATGCTGGGAAAGATTGAGGGCAGGAGGAGAAGGGGATGACAGAAGATGAGATGGTTGGATGGCATCACTGACTCGATGGACATGGATTTGTATGGACTTCGGGTGTTCATGATGGACAGGGAGGCCTGGTGTGGTGCGGTTCATGGGGTCACAAAGAGTCGGACATGACTGAGCAACTGAACTAAGTGAACTGATGTAATATATTTATATATTTAAGATGTTGAGCTTTAAATATTAAGCTTCATCTGTTAGAGTATTTCTAATATGGTTCTTAAATAAAAAGGGAAACACTTTTCTGGGAGACATGATTAATGTCTATGTGCAGGAGGAAATGAGCAAGATGAGTCTGGAATCTTACATTATGAGAAAGAAGTAAGCACGTACTAACACATACACACACAATGGAGAAGATATGTAAACTAGACAGAGGTACTAACAATGAAAAACCTGATATCCAAATATAGAGCAATTTGAAAAACAAAGTAAATAAAGTAGCAACAGATGATAATCCAAAGTATAAAATAAGTATGCGTGTTTCTCCCTTATGTGAATAAACAATTGATACAGAAATAAAAGGGGGAGAATAGAAAAATAACCCATGTAGAAAATTTTCAATTAATTTTTATAGATACAGCCCACTCTGTGAAGTGAAACATAATTCTGCACTCTTGAAATGTGGGCTATACATAGTGACTTTCTTCCAAAACATAAAGGGGAAGAAAGAACTTTAGAGTAGAGAATTCTGACAAAAACTCAGTAAGCTGACAAAACTCAGTAAGCTGACAAATACAGGTTAACATGAATAGTGAAAGTCATATTGATAGTAGGTACCCTTGTAATATCACATGAAAAAAATGACACTTTACCTTTCGGTTCTGATTGCCAAAAACATATAATTTTAGTTTTAACCATGAGAAACATAAGATAAATCCCAGTCTAAGGACATTTCATTTAAAAAAAATATCTGACTATTACTCCTTGACAGTCAAGGTTCATAGAAAACACGTCTAAGGTGTCACAGACAAAAGAACACTTAAAGGAGACACGATAACTGAACGTAATATATTCTGGATAGGTTCCTGGAAGGGGAAAAGAACATTAGGTAAGAACTAAAATAAATAACTAACTATTAATTTTGTTAATAGTAAGTGTAACTAAGATATAATGCTCATGTAAAATGTTAATAATATGAAAACTCACTGTTCAGATGTACGGGAACTCTATACACTGCCGACACAATTTTTCTGTAAGTCTAAACCCAGTCAAAAATGAAAAAGCTATTTAATAAGATTATACACAAATATTTTTGTAGGTTTCCTCTTTGAAGTTCAATATAATAATGTGTCTGAATCACCATTGCAAATATTTGAGAATTAAAGTTAGGCCAGGAATCCTCAGGTTTTGGTCTTTGTACATTTTCAAGCAATGTTCTCCATTTAAAATATAAACATAAAGCAACAATTTTTGTTCAGTTTCTTTGATTTATCAGAGCACTAAAATCCCTTAATCAGAGCGATGACTTCAGGGCTGGCACTGGAATTTATATGGGAGCTATAAGAGGTCAATTTTTCTTTTCCACTAGACTTGAATCAGAGACACTGTGGCTAATACTGCTAAGCACATCTTGCCACTCCAGCAGAACAGGAACACACACAGACAAACGGGAGAAAGTTTTGCAAAAGAAGAGACAATATTAGTCATATAGTTTATACCCAATGTCAGGTCATATTTGAAACCTATACTTGGTCTTGTCAGTTTTCTTTTGCAAAAAGTAGCTATGGCTTTTGCCCACAAAACACTCTTAACTGATACAGAAGGATTTGTAGTTGAGGAAGAGAAAGAAGTTCCATCCATTGTTTGATGCTGTTTTCCTCAAAAATCTCATATTATTTCCATATTTAATAAAGTCAAGCCATGTTCCTTACCTCTCATCTCTGTCTTGTCACTTCACTTATCCTTTCTTCCTACTTTTCCCATTCATATTTATTTCTAATAAAAAAAGTCGATTGTCTCTTTTGCTCTGCTTTTATCTTATCTTCCACCTCAAAGATCTCACTTTGTTACTTTGCTGAATAAGAACAGTTAAATGAAAAGAATTCTGGTGACAGTAGCTAAGATAGAACATTTTCATCTTGCTTCATACTGTTGCTAATTTACTTGGTTGTAATGACCAACATTATTTACAGTAGCCAAAATATGTCAGCAACCGTAGTGTCCCGAAATAGATGAATGGATGAAGAAGATATATCTATATCTATATCTATCTATCTATCTATATATATATAAACATTGGAATATTACTCAGCCATAAAATGAATGAAATCTTGTGACAATATACATAGATCTAGAGAGTATTATGCTACATGAAACAAGTCAAACAGAGAAAGACAAATACTGTATTATTTAATTTATGTGTAGAATCTGAAAAACAAAATAAATGAACAAACATGATTAATAGAAACCGTCATAAATACAGAGAACAGATAGTTGCCGGAAAGGAGAGGGGACAGGCAGATGAAAGAAATAGGTGAGGAAGATTAAGAAATACAGAACTCTAGTTACAAAATCGGAGAAGGCAATAGTAACCCACTCCAGTACTCTTGCTTGGAAAATCCCATGGGTGGAGGAGCCTGGTAGACTGCAGCCATGGGGTTGCTAAGAGTCGGACGCAACTGAAGTGACTTAGCAGCAGCAGCAGCAGTTACAAAATAAATGAGTCACAGGCATGGAATACACAATGTGGGGAATACAGTTAATAATTATGTAATCTCTTTGTATAGTGTTAGATGATAACTAGAATTATGGTGGTGGTCATTTAAAATGTATACAAATATTGAATCACTACATTGTCAGCCAGAACATAACGTAATATACCAAGTCAACAACAAAACGAAAAACTCAAGAAAAAAAAATGATGATTTGTGATTACCAGAAGTAGGAGGTAGGGTGAGGGCAATTGGATGCAGGCAGCAAAAAGGTACAAACTTACAGCAATAACACAAATAAATACTAGGGATGTAATGTACAGCATAATATAATTAGCACTACTGGATATTATGCATGAAAGTTGTTAAGGGGGTAAATCCTAAGAGTTCTTATATCAAGGGAAACCTTTTTTTTTCTATTCATTTTGTTTTATATCTATATGAAATGGTAGATGTTTGCTAAACTTACTGTGTAATCATTTCATGATGTATATTAGTCAAATCATTATGCTGTACACTTTAGATTTATATAGGGATCTATGTCAGTTATCAAAGGAGGCGATGGCACCCCACTCCAGTACTCTTGCCTGGAAAATCCCATGGGTGGAGGAGCCTGGTAGGCTGCAGTCCATGGGGTCCCTGGGAGACGGACACGACTGAGCAACTTCACTTTCACTTTTCACTTTCACGCTTTGGAGAAGGAAATGGCAACCCACTCCAGTGTTCTTGCCTGGAGAATCCAAGGGACGGGGGAGCCTGGTGGGCTGCCATCTATGGGGTCGCACACAGTCGGACACGACTGAAGCGACTTCGCAGCAGCAGCATGTCAGTTGTATTTCAATTAAACTGGGAGGGAAAAAAATGATTATAAATGCCTTTAGAGGAGAGACCCTGTCATATCTGAGTTTTATTGTAAATCCAGAACAAGCCACACTCTGTTGATAAATAAACTTGATAAAGACACAATACTTGTTATGTGTTATTTGTCTGAGAGCAGGCAAATAAACAGTATTTGAATAGTCAAGAGCTATCTAAACAGAAATGGTTTTGTTGTGAACTTGTCCTTTATTTCTATAGAATACCAAGTATCCATGTTTTTTTTTAGGAAACATAGCATTCAGGCTAAAAATTTTTATGTGTCCTACAACTCTAAAATCCATGAATCTAAAAGACTTTCAGTCCTCTTCCATTCCTTTATCTCCAATTTGGTGACTCTAGTTTAATCCAAGTCAAAATATTTTATTTTCCTCTATATGCCATTGTAGTGACATTGTGGAAAGGACTAAGGATTCCAAAAGTATTCTTAGAATAGCAGATGTAGTACTAGTCAATGTTAGTGCTAATCCCACCAGAAGCAACAAGAAAAATGCAAACACAATTAATGTCCTGTCTCATAGTTTTCATATGATAAAAATAAAAATGGTTATTTAGGAAAAGCATAATTCATACTGAAATTCATATTGATATCAGAGTTAATTTTATTCAATGCCTGCTTATGAAGGTGGGAAGATAGAGAGACATGAGGTCATTTAATAAATGTTTCCTGTTAGTATTCACAGGTTGTTTAAAATATATAACAATATAAAATAGTCTGATGGCACCCAATTAAAAAACAGAGTACAAATTATAGTATTGCATTTGATTTCACAAATGCATTTTTGACTGCATGTGATTTCTAAAAATTCCATTGTTTGCCTCTAAAATGGAAAAAATGAACTGCACTTTCACTCTAGTTTTACTTGGAAAAATAAATAACACACACAAAAAATACTTAAGAGTAGGAATTAGTACATAATATTCAACATACGTTAGCCGAGTCATTAGTATGACTGTGACTAGATACCAAGATTTCTGATGATTTCACCTAATACAAAAGTAGATTGTTTAAATGTATGGAACAAAATCTACAGTATCTAAAATAATTTATTTTATTGGTTGCTAAATTCTCAATGCCTTAGTGTGGTAATCTGCCTGTAGATATTCCAGAGAAACTATGGCATATAAGTATGCACAGATTTCCTACATATATCTGTTCAAAAGACTATTTAGTAATTTTATTAGAGTGTTTTAAGGCCAGAGTGAATTCAAGATCATATTTCATTTAAGTATCTGAGATTCATATAGTCCATATGCATCTGACAATTTTAGGTAAGATTATTATTTTTCTTTGAAAAATGAGGGGTGTAATAAGATACCTGACCTCTGCTAAAAGAGAATCAAGGTAGTATCCATAAGTAGAGCTAGAATTTGCTTAATAATATAATTTAAATTTTAGCCAACAAAAGAAAAAGAAGCATAAATGGCGAAGGTCCACATCAAGGAGAGAACATTAAGGAATAAGTAAGACTGAGATTTCAAGTGACATTAACTGTGGAGGGGGAAGAATCAGGAGAAAAATTACCTTAAGTTTTATGGCTCCTGTATGACTTGGACTATACCACTGGCAACAATATCTTAATAATTTTTCTTCTTCCCTAGTTTTTATGAATTTTGGTTGTCTTACTTGCCAGAATCCCATGCTTTATTGGTATGCTTGTGATAGCATCTCTGCTCAGGTTTAATTCACAGTATTAAAATTTAAAAATAATTTAAAAATCACTTATTTTTAGACCAGTTCCTCCTGATTCGCTGATCATGTAAACTGATTAGAGTAGAAAGTGGATAATGAATTTAAGCTTTGGTTCTCAAACTCCTGTGATTCACTCAAAGTATAGCCCATGGCCCCATCTGGAGTCCTGTTCAGTTCAGTTCAGTTCAGTTCAGTTCAGTCGCTCAGTCGTGTCTGACTCTTTGCGACCCCATGAATCGCAGCATGCCAGGCCTCCCTGTCCATCACCATCTCCTGGAATTCACTCAGACTCACATCCATCGAGTCCGTGATGACATCCAGCCATCTCATCCTCAGTTGTCCCCTTCTCCTCCTGCTCCCAATGCCTCCCAGCATCAGAGTCTTTTCCAATGAGTCAACTCTTCGCATGAGGTGGCCAAAATACTTGAGCTTCAGCTTTAGCATCATTCCTTCCAAAGAAATCCCAGGGTTGATCTCCTTCAGAATGGACTGGTTGGATTTCCTTGCAGTCCAAGGGACTCTCAAGAGTCTTCTCCAACACCACAGTTCAAACGTGTCAATTCTTCGGCGCTCAGCCTTCTTCACAGTCCAACTCTCACATCCATACATGACCACACGAAAAACCATAGCCTTGACTAGACGGACCTCAGTCGGCAAAGTAATGTCTCTGCTTTTGAATATACTGTCTAGGTTGGTCATAGAAACACTAAATCCTTGGCCCCATCCCAGCAAAACTGAATCACAGTCTGCATTGAACAAGATATCCAGGAGATGTGTTAGTACATTAATGTCTGAGAAGTACCACTTATTAAAAATTCAGATTCTTGAGTAGGCTACCTGGAGATTCTGCTTCAACAAGTCTCCAGTAAGTGTCTAGAAACTTGCAACTAAACAATTATCCTAGTTGATTAGGACACTGACATCACGAGAAACATTTTTTTTTAAAGATGAACTTATTGTGAGGGTCATCCTAGGTGTATTTAAATAAATATGAAGGGTATTCTAGGAACTGAGCTTTTTAAACTTACCTAATGCATCCTGGATGATGGCATGCACAATACTTCCAGAGCTGGGGAAACGCTTTTAGCGGAGGCTGCTTTTCTGATGTTCTGCACTTCCCATACTCAAAGCCAAGTCAGAAAAGGCAAACATTATGGGCCCAGCCCTAGACTCTGAAAATGCACAGTCTACTTTGATAGACTCTTATGTGCATTTTGTTTAGTGAAAAGGAAGACTTGTGGGCAAAACAGAAGAAACTTGAAATAACATTCAGTGAAATAATCCCATTTTTAGGTTCACCTCTGTATCTAATCTAATGATTTGCCTTTCATTCTTCCCTTCTTTAGCCAATCTATGAGAGAATCAGAAAAGCTTTTGCCTTTTTGAATTAGAAGCACCTGATTTGGTAGTTTTCTTATCATAAACAAACCATGTAGTCATGAGAGTAACACAAAGGTGAGGCAGTAAAATTCCCCCAGAGCACTGTAATAATGTGATACTATTAATTCCAACCCCACCCCAAAGGAAATTAAAACTGCAATGTTCCTTCACTTCTGGCAGGAACATAAATTGGTACAACCTTTCTGGAAAGCAATTTGGCATTAAAAAGTTTTTAAATGTTCATACTCTTTAAACCAGCAATTCCTTCTCCAGTAATTTTTCCTAAGGTGACATGAACAAAGATTTATGTACAAAACCTTCATAGCTATGTTACTTGTAGGAACAAAAATTGATACCACCCTTTATATTCAATAATAGAGAAGGGGTTAAATATTGTGGTAGCTATGTGATAGGGGCATGATTAAATTATGTAAATTGATTCAATATGGTCTGTGACAGACATAGTAATTAGCAAACAGAATTCTGGATTAGTATCTGTTCAAAATGGGAGAGTAAAATCTTACATCGATATGAAATGGATAAGGCAGACTATTGTAGTGGAGAAGACACAGAGTGTAGGTCAAAAAGAATTACAGTCTAGTCTAGGCTCAAGGATATACAACCTAGGGGACTAGATCTACTTATTCATCAACCCTGAGATCCAATTTTCTACCTGCATAATGGGAATTCATACTATCTTACCTGAAATATTTTGTTTTTATGTGTCTGTGAACATCTAAAATTCTGTATATGAAAGTTCACTTCAACACAGTGTTATGTAAGTGTGCTAGTTAAGTGATAATTATGAAGAAGATTTAGACCCAGAGGGAAAACTCTTGGTTGGGAGAATTTGTAGGATACAAGAGTTCTGCAAGTAATATTGGAAAAACATGATTCCTATTATTACAATATGCCCACACTTATCATGACCACTGATTTTATAGAAAGAAACCTGTCCCCAGATATGGTATACATTTGTTAAGAGAAAACTAATGCCCAGTTCCTTCACTCTTGAGCTATGTTCTTTGGTACAGTTAATTCCAATTGCATCACTCAGAGTAGAGATGTGATTTTAATGCTATCACACTGCATACATACATACATACAAACACACAAATTATAACTACATGAGGTGTTAGATATGTTAACTAACCTTATTGTAGTAATAATTTTGCAAAATATATGTATATCAAATTATCATCTTGCAAAACTTCAGTTGACATAATGTAATAAATAATATCTCAATAAAGTTGGGAAAAAAGGAAAATATGGGACATATGACTCAACCCCACAAAATAAATTATTCTTTTTTCCAGGCTATAGATAGAAGAGATATTCTGTTTTCTGCTACCAGGCTTTAACCTTGAAGGACGTATTTGAACTTGCCTGTAGCCACTTTGCTATCGTGTGGCACCTGGACATGCAATTAATATGGCAGAGAACTGAGCAAAAAATAGAGGGCAATGGGCTGTCCTGCTTCATTTGAATTAAACCTTCCTCTGCATTAAGCCTTTTTATTATTTAAGTAAGCTAGTTAAAAGTAAACTAATTAGAAGCTTTCCATTGTTAGTCAATTTGAGTTTGTTTTCTTGACCCAGTCAAAAGAGCCCTGATAGTATTAATATAATGTATAAATATGAGTTATTAGTAATACAATGTTTTCATTACACACAAGTTTAAACAGGCATCTATTCAAAAATTTATTATCTATTAACAATGAATGATTTGAGATACAATTTTTGGGACATAGAAAATATAAATCCATCATTAAACACTTTCTAGAAATAAATTTCCAGAAAAATCCATCCACTATAATGCCACATGACAAACCATAAAATGACTGAATATACTAATTTTGTTTATACTTAAGAAACTATACAATTTCTCAAAGTGAGTTAAAGATAATAAAATAAGGCATGAATTTAGTAACTATATTATAAACCGCTTGGAAAATTGTATGGTCTAGTGGGAAGGCTTACAACTCTGGTTGTACTAGGATCAACGTCTCTGAAATTCTGTTTCCCTACTTGACATCATGTGATAAAATTCTCATAGAGTTCATCCATCCGAAGTGCATGGGGCAATGCCAAGCATATACAGCAGGAACTACTGCTAGGTACTGAGTAAAGCTTCATTTCCTCCTTCCCTCCCCACAGTAAAATAAACACATGATATCCTTACACTTGGATGAAATCCTAAAACTCATCCTATTAATTCTGGATCTTCTTCCAATGCAATTCTTATATAATATTCTGAAATGATAGACATTTCAATACATACTTGGGGAAATGTTTTAAATTTGAAATTCCCTAAAAATGTTTTGACAGATTACATAAAACTGGTGAAATCAGGAGTGTATGGTTTTTTATGGCTAAGTATGGATTAAGCTATTTGAAATGAAGAGTGCATATTTCTCTAGAGGAAACAGCATCAAGCAGGATGTGAAAGATTCTGAAAGCAGAGCAGGGCTATTAAACTGTATGGTGATCTAGGGGATGAGTAGATAGTGAGGTGCTAAATTTCTGCTGATCACCAAAAATTACTTAGGTTCATGAAAAACCAGGCAGGATTATGAGGAAATCCAGAAGGATCTAATTAAATTGGGTGATTGGGCACTGTGATGACAGATTAAATTTAGTGCAGATAAGTGCAAGGTAAGGCATATTGAGAAACATAATTTAAACTTTCCATGCATGCTGATGGGTTCTGAATTAGCCTGAACCTCTAAGGGAAAGCATTTAGAAGTCATTATGGATAGTTCAATGAGAAAGCTGCTCAATATGGAAGAGCATTTAGAGTAGCCAATAGAACACTTATGGGTATTAATTTGAGCATGTGGAATAATATGAAAACTATTAACATGAAATTACATAAATCAATGGAATTCTCATATATGGCTATACTTATTTTAGGTAGTTTATCAGAAAATACTAAGGTATAGTTGGCAAGTGTGTTCAATTTTTAAATTAAAAGTGGACAAATAGATTGTGCATTTGTTTAAGAGTACAATTGCAGCAAGACACAGATTTAATAGGCTCAAAAAATAATGAGTGGTTCAGCAAAAATCTTTGGCCATTTCTTTTCAATAAATACTAAAATATGAAGATAAGATGATATTGGAAGAACTAAAATCTACATTTTAACAGAAATACCTTTAATATGACTCAAAATCAATCTGTAATTCACTAGTGAAGTAAATCGAGTCAAATAGTTCAGCAAATCATAGGGATTAGATATTTAAATGACTATGAATATACTTGCAGCTATACTAGCTACATCAGGTTCAGATGCCACACATTTATCAATCCCCTTGCTCCAGTGTGCAGAGAAATCATCTAAGCAGCTCAGGGAAGATTTGTGTTTTTTTTTTTAGTTTAGTAATATACCTTATAAGTGACTGAAAAAACCATATAACAATTGGTCATTATATTATTTATTTTAAAGGAAAACTATTTTATCATCCTATATGAGTTTATAATTTTTAAAATATGCAGTGATGTGTATTAGGCATAATATTGTTGATGCAGATACTACTCAGTTATAAGGATCATAGGAAAACTTAAAAAAATAACTAAATGAATATAAATGTTAAAATTGTATTTATGTTATTGTTGTAATTCATTAATTTAATAAATGTGATTAAGCATTTACACTGTTTCAGGAAATGCAGAAGTTACAAAGAACCCAGAACGAATAAGACCCCAGATGCTTCAAATCATAAAGTGAAATATAAGCAGGATATTTTAAACAGGTACATGCTTATGTTTTACGTATTGTTGTTATTGTTCTGTTGCTAAATAATGTTCAACTGTTTTGAGACCTCATGGACTGTAGCCTACCAGGCTCCTCTGTCCATGGAATTTCCCAGGCAAGAATACTGGAGTGTGTTGTTGCCATTACTTTCTCCATGGGATCTTCCCGATTAAGAGATCAAACTTGAGTCTCCTGCATTGGCAGGCAGATTTGTTACCACTTAGGTAGCAATACAATATCTAGAGTTCAAATATTGCAACTGGGCTAGGCAAACTTACTTTCAAAGAGGGCACTGGAAAGTTTCAGAGGAAAAATAATGATAAAAAAGCTGAGAGATAGGAGAGCTTTTTGTCAAGAGAGAGAAAAGTGTATTCAGTTCAGGGAAAACAATCCAAGGAAAAATACAGAAATCATATGTGGCAGGTTGTGGAGAACTGCATACATTTGTAGATGGGTTCTTGTGATGCAAGATTTTAATGGTATGGTTATTTTTTTCTAAAACAACTATTTTGGAAGGACTAGAGTCATATGAAACAATTAAGAAGTAAACCCGTGGCGATTCATGTCAATGTATGGCAAAACCAATACAGTATTGTAAAATAAAATAAAGTAAAAATTAAAACTAAAAAATTATTAATTCCATGATTTAAAAGTTTATTTTTCTACCCTCCCTGCCCCCCAAAAAAGGGTCAAAAACTTTGGCTGAGTATGTATATTTCTTAGGCCCTTCAGTTGAGCTCAATTCAGTCACTCAGTTGGGTCCACCTCTTTGAGACCCCGTAGAATGCAGCATGTGAGGATTCCCTGTCCACCTTCTGGAGCTTGCTCAAACTCATGTCCATCGAGTTGGTGATGCCATCCAACCATCACATCCTCTGTCATCCCCTTCACCTCCTACTTTCAATTTTTCCCAGCATCAGGGTCTTTTCAAATGAGTCAGCTCATCGAATAAAGTGGCCAAAGTATTGGAGTTTCAGCTTCAACATCAGTCCTTCCAATGAATACTCAGGACTGATCTCATTTAGGATGGATTGGTTGGATCTCCTTGCAGTCTAAAGGACTCTAAAGAGTTGTCTCCAACTCCACAGTTCTAAAGCAACAAATCTTTGGTCCTCAGCTTTCTTTATATTCCAACTGTCACATCCATACATGATTACTGGAAAAAACATAGCCTTGACTAGATGGACCTTTTCTGACAAAGTAATTTCTCTCCTCTTTAATATGCTGTCTAGGTTGGTCAAAACTTTCCTTCCAAGGAGTAACCATCTTTTAATTTCATGGCTGCAATCACCATCTGCAGTGATTTTGGAGCCCAGAAAAATAGACAGCCACTGTTTCCACTGTTTCCCCATCTATTTGCCATGAAGTGATGGGATTGGATGCCATGATCTTAGTTTTCTCAATGTTGAGCTTTAAGCCAACTTTTTCACTCTCCTCTTTCACTTTCATCAAGAGGCTTTTGAGTTTCTCTTCACTTTCTGCCATAAGGGTGGTGTCATCTGCATATCTGAGGTTATTGATATTTCTCCTGGCAATCTTGATTCTAGCTTGTGCTTCATCCAGCCCAGTATTTCTCATGATGTACTCTGCATATAAGTTGAATAAGCTGGGTGACAATATACAGCCTTGACATACTGCTTTCCCAATTTGGAACCAGTCTGTTGTTCCAAGTCCAGTTCTAACTGGTGCTTCCTGACCTGAATACAGTGTCTCAAGACGCAAGTCAGGTGGTCTGGTATTCCCATCACGTTCACAGTTTTCCACAATTTATTGTGATCTACACAGTCAAAGGCTTGGCATAGTCAATAAAGCAGAAAGAGATGTTTTTCTGCAACTCTCTTGCTTTTTCCATGATCCAGCAGATGTTGGCAATTTGACCTCTGGTTCTTCTGCCTTTTCTAAAACCAGCTTGAACATTTGGAAGTTCACAGTTCACATATTGCTGAAGCCTGGCTTGGAGAATTGTAAACATTACTTTACTAGCATGTGAGATGAGTGCAATTGTGCAGTAGTTTGAGCATTCCTTGGCATTGCCTTTCTTTGGGATTGGAATGAAAACTGACCTTTTCCAGTCCTGTGGCCACTGCTGCGTTTTCCAAATTAGCTGGCATATTGAGTGCAGCACTTTCACAGCATCATCTTTTAGTATTTGAAATAGCTCAACTGTAATTCCATCAGCTCCCCTTAGTTTTGTTTGTAGTGATGTTTCCTAAGGCCCACTTGACTTCACATTCCAGGATGTCTGGCTCTAGGTGAGTGGTCACTCCATCGTGATTATGTGAGTCATGAAGATCTATTCTGTACAGTTCTTCTGTGTACTCTTGCCACTTCTTCTTAATATCTTCTGCTTCTTTTAGGCCCATACCATTTCTGTCCTTTATTGAGCCCATCTTTGCAGGAAATGTTCCCTTGATATCTTTAATTTTCTTGAAGAGATCTCTAGAGTTTCCCATTCTATTGTTTTCCTCTATTTCTTTGCACTGATCACTGAGGAAGGCTATCTTATCTCTCCTTGCTATTCTTTGGAACTCTGTATTCAGATGCTTCTATCTTTCCTTTCTCCTTTGCTTTTGGCTTCTTTTCTTTTCACAGCTATTTGTAAGGCCTCCTCAGACAGCCATTTTGCTTTCTTGCATTTCTTTTCTTGGGGATGGTCTTGATCCCCATCTCCTGTACAATGCCATGAACCTCTGTCCATTGTTCATCAGGCACTCTATCAGATCTAATCCCTTAAATCTATTTCTCAGTTCCACTGTATAATCGTAATGGATTTGATTTAGGTTATACCTGAATGGTCAATTGCTTTTCCCCACTTTCTTCACTTTCAGTCTGAATTTGCTAATAAGGAGTTTATGAGCTGAGCCACAGTCAGATTATGGACTATATTCAACTATATCCCAATATAAAATTCATGATAGCTCAGTTGGTAAATAATCCACCTCTTCTTTTGTGGCTCAGCTGGTAAAGAACCCACCTCTTCCCTTGTGGCTCAGCTGGTAAGGAATCGCCTGCAATGTGGGAGTCCTGGGTTTGATTCCTGGGTTGTGAAGGTCCCCGGGAGAAGTGAAAGGTTACTCACTCCAGTATTCTTGCCTGGAGAATTCCATGGACTCTATGCGGGAGGGAGGGCAGAAGTCACAAAGAGACATGACTGAGCAACTTTCGCTTTCATGGGGATATTTGCATTTGATTTGGAATCCCTGTACTTTGCAAGCATCATCATCCTATAGCCAGCCCAGAACATGTATGAGAGAATGTGAATAGGGCTGCATGTTTGTTGAAGGGAAGTTGACAGGGGTAGAGAACAATGTCGGGGAAAATGTCCAGTGGAAGAAATCAACACTGTCATGCACTTCATCTCTTGTTTACTTTCAACTCTAATGTAGTTAACTAGAAAATGTAATCTAAAATCCAGAAATAGGACCAACATTTAAATTGAAAAACAACAAATAAAAAAATCTTGAATTTTCATCTCCTTAAATTGACCTTTTATGTATAAATATGTAGACTCTACCCATTTTGAACAACTCTTTTGTGTACAACTATGAAGGGATTGAGAACAAACCTAGACATTAAAAGCTGAAAACCTGAATTTATCTGAATGTGTTTATTTATTAAAGCTTTGGGAACTTGACATTGGGAACTTGTTAAACCTTCTTAAACCTGTTTCTTCATCTGTAAAAATGAAGATGATTTGCATTTCTAATATGGTGAAGAGGATCAATAACACAGAGTTTAAGTTCTTAGTTACCCTAAGACAAGTAAATTAGTGTTATCTTCACAAATTTTTATGGTCTACCTTTTGATATTATTCTATACAAAAGTGAATTTCACCTATAAACTCAAATTTGTAATGTTTATTTAATAAACCCAATGTATAACATCATGAAAAAGATTTTTTTCTTCCTCTTTAATTTTCCATATTAATTTGTAAACTGTTAAAGGATATTTATGCTCCACTTAAGTAGACCTAAATCTGGATGTACATACAGATATAGAGTTGCATCTGTGTGTAAATTACAAAGAGAGACATTAATGTCCCCCATAACACCATTTCTGATTGTTAAATAATTATTTGCATTTATTTTGACATGTCCTAAAATATAATTTTGAGTCTCAAGGAAGTTTCTGTTTTAGTAAAAGTATATAATTACAGACCCTTATAGTAGGAAGGCCTATAAGATCAACCAGTTTGGCCCACTAATAATAATGGCAGCTACTGCTTTTTTTAGAGCTGTCTCTATAGGTTAGTGACTATGACAGTTATTTTACAGTCTCCTACTGAATTTCATTTAATCCTCACAACATCCACCAATGTCATTAATCTCATTTTTCAGTAGAAGAATTTGAGATTTATAGATGTCAAGTATCTTGCTCTTGGGCACATGGTTACTAAGTATCTTATCTTGGATTTAATTATAGGTTTCTCTCTCCTACTCCCCTCTCTGCCATATCTATGATTTCAATCATAATTTTCTATTGTCTTTTCCCTGAGAGTTAATTCTCATCATTGATATGTGTCTCAAGCAGTCATCCTACTGATCTTGCCCTATCCTGAAGATCTGCAAAACTCACTACCTCTGTCTACTGGTGGTTCACTCTATCTTTGTACAGTTTTATTATCAGTCTGGAATTTATTTTCTGTTGTTTCTATTAATAAGTTATAGTTCTACACTAGTAGGGATTATTCACTACCCTATTTATATGAAATAAATACTATAAAATTTGGCCAACAGGCACAGTTAAAAAATTCTTAAAGTTTGCAAACAATAAATGGCTATATTTCTTTTCAAAATTCTCTCCTCAAAGCTTCTCTATCTAAGGGCAAATGCTTGATGTGTAGATATTTGAAAATATATTCCAGTGCTAATCTGAAGAGAGAGGCAAGGTTGAATTAGCCATAAATATGTAGTAAACAGTAGTTGTTGTAATGCCCAGATAAATGTTAATCAGAAAAGAGGAAAGTTTACTAGGAAAGAAAGATTATCAAGGTATAAAGTTTTATAAGTTCAGAGAGAAAGAACTATGGGGAGGAAAAAGAAAACGAAAAAACTCCAACAAAGAGGCTCTAGTTCAGATAATGAAGGGAAACACTAGGGGAAATATCTAGTAAATGTGTTACCATTAAAACATCATAGGTAACATTAAAATTGCATCTTTGAAAGAATTGTATTAAAAATTAGTGAGAAGACAAAAAGAAGATTGTAAGTTCTGATTTCAGTATATTTGATAATCTAATGTTATGTAGAAATTATATTAAAACAATTCTTCATTAGTAATTACAATGAAATGTCCTGTGTTATTAATATTGTCAGCTGTAAGTATAGCTATATCATATTATATCATGTGTGTGTATATAGTGTGTATGTATATATATATATATAATTTATTTATATTCTCTTTATCAGTCAGGATCCAAGTTAACAAAATGAAGCCAATGTTAACTACTTCAAACAGATGGAATTAATACAATGAATTTGTTACAGAGTTGATGACAAAATTGTGAACTTGAGGAGAATAGATGCTACCATTCTTAGGCTAGAAGGACAAAAAGATGAGGAAACAACTCAGAACCAAGGGAGATCTACATGGTCAGAGCCAAATCCATGGGGGAGATTCAGCCACTGCTGGACATACCCCCAAAAGAACGTGGTTGGACAGTGATTCACAGCATATCCCTCCACTTTTCCCTGTCCCTGTTGGTGCTTCCCATTTGCAAAAGACAACAGAAGCTAGTTAATAAAGAAGACTGTGAAAGGAGCCTGCAGAGATCAGCTCTGAGGTCATGCAGAGAAAAAGAAAGCAAAGCAGTAAACCTGAAGGCAAATAAGTCCAAAGGCTCTCATATCATCAAAAGAAAATTCATTCTTTACCACATTATTGAGAAAAGCAAATTTTACTAATTGTTATTGGGAGAGACAAAGATTTGATACTACATACCTCATAGTTTAAAACTTCACTACTCCTTTGACATGTTTCTTGTCTCACATATAACTCTACCCAGAGTTTTTCCATTTTCTCCCTTACCCCAAGTAGGGTTCAGATGCTAATAACCACATACATAGTAAAATGTCTACGAAATACTAAGAATAAAAAATAAAAATTCAATAAATCACCAAACAGATGTATCCATTCCATATAAGTCAATTGACCTAAAATCCTTTATCATCTTCTTTAAGTCAGTAAAGTTAAAAAAACATAAATTTTCCAAAATCCAAAGCACTTCAAAGGCAAGTGATGCAACTTTGTGTCTTAACTTGAAGCGGAGCCTAACAGTGGAACTCAAGCCAGCTCTCTATTAACAGAAATATGCTTTCATGAAAAGAAAAGAATTAAGTTTGATGGCTTTCTAGCTATCCTTTTCCGCATTGGAATCAATGATGCAATTCCAAGGACTTCAGGCCCCAAAGCAAGCTCACTTTCAACCCCATATTAAAACCCAAAGAAATATCAAATGGAGATAAGAGAATTACATGAAAGATTACCTGTAACTGTGGCCTGCTGCCACTTGGTAGGACAATCAACATGCATGGGGGATTAAGCTATATAAACTCAGTTGAATTGAATCAGCTGTCTTAATGGGCCAGAAAATCAACTAGTCTGAGTGAAAAATTCACTTGAAATGGTTGACTGGCACTAGTTGAAGAAGCAACTGAAATTTGTAGAATCCTTAAAATGTCCCAAATTAGGAGGAAAAACAACAACAACAACAAACTATCTTTTTTTCATCTGAGTTCTTGACATCATCTAGAAAATAGCCTTGGTACTCTAAACCTGAAAAACCGATTGTACCTCTCCTAATCTCTAAAAATAGCTGTTCACTTCTCAATGATACCTATTACATGTAAACCAAGGGCACAAGGAGCACAGATAAGATCTTTACTTAGATCTTTATTTCATGAATAATTTACTCAATGATCACAAATATTTCTAAGTACCTTTCTTTATGATACTACTACATATTACTATAAGCACTGTGCTTTTTACATTGAGTTTCACATGCATTTTCTCAGGATACTTTGAATTGGGCTTGTTATCCTTGTTATTTATATTGAAACCCTGACACTGAGACATGATAATTGATTTGTCCAAGATCATGCAAATGTGGATTGGCAAAGCTGGAATTCAAATCAAGACCTTCACCTTCTATAAAATATATACATCCCCTTAGCCTTCTGAAAATCTATCAAGTCACTTTTTTTCCCAAAAAAGTTATTTTCCTTGATAACCAGGAACTCTATAATTGTTTATCATTTTGCCAAAGAAAGAAAGAAAGAAAGAAAAAGTGAAGTCACTCAGTTGTGTCTGGCTCTTTGCAACCCCTTGGACTGTAGCCTACCAGATTCTGCCGCCTATGGGATTTTCGAGGCAAGAGTACTGGAGTGGGTTGCCATTTCCTTCTCCAGGGTATCTTCCTGAACCAGGGATTGAAACCCAGGTCTCCCCCATTACAGGCAGATGCTTTACCATCTGAGCCACCAGGGAGAAGTTAAGAAGTTAAATGATAAGCCATTACAGAGTTCCTGGTTATCAAGGAAAAGTCATGCCATAATTCTCACCTATTAACTAGGCCTCACCATAAGAATCCATTTATTAAGTCACACTTAAAACTATGATTTGATCATCCAAATAATTTGAAGTCAAGATCATATTTGCCAAAATATAACAATACCAAAAAATGAAAGTAAAGCTCTTGTGTAGGTGTTATCTTCTTAAATTATTCATTTGTATGTGGATAATAATCTTACAGCTACCACAGTCTTTCATTCTGAAGTCTCAAATGCTTTTCAATGAATCAAATTCTATCTTAAATAGAGTAAGTAAATAGTTTATTTTAGTAGAAACTATATTGTCACTACATCATCAACTTTCATTTCAAAATGTGCATTACTTATTCAGCTATTTGAAAGATAATATTATCAGCTCCTCTCAAGGAGCTATTTTGTCTTTTTTTTCTTTTTTTCATCTATAAGTCTTCATTTTTAAACCTATAATACTGTATGTTTTTGATACATCAATTACCATGTTAAAATATACCAGTCTATCTTGAAACTTTCTCCACAAGTTTCTTTGCTAAAGAAAACATTAACCCTTTCCATTTATTGGGAATCAATGTTTAATCCTCTTTTTTGTTCTCATACTTATTACAAATAATAAAAATTTCTGAGTGTCAGTTTAAGAAGTGAAAGTGTTGGGTAATAGTCCTATTACTTATTGATCATTTTAAATTAAAAATTTTAGTGCTCTCTCTCTGTTCGAAAAGTAAACCAAAAAATTATATTTCACATCTAATATGTAATGAAAACCTGCGTTTTGGAGATGTTTTATGCAATACTTTAATATCTATAAAAATGGAGCTTCTATTATTAGTTAAATTTATGATTATTTCAAACTTTCATAACAGGTGAAAAAAAATTTACTTACCTCTACCAGGAGTGTAGAACATGGAGAATATCCTGATGAATACTGAAAAGCAAGTCTTAAAATATCAAAAGTATTCTAAAACTATTCTATATATAGCCCTTTTAAAACTTTAAAACTCCATAACCTTTTAAAACATTACATAGTAATGATTTCTTCATATCCTCAAAATCTGAAATGAACACAACACTCTTAATTGGCTATATCCTAATGCAAAATAAAAAGTTTAAAGTTTAGGGAAAAAAAGAAAAAGATCTCTAAACTTTTCAAATTAATCTATTTCTTATATAGTTATTATATTATTTATATAGATTTGAATGTTAAATACATTAACATAATAGAATATTCTACTTAGACATTGTTTTTTATTTTTTAATATTTCTTAATATTTCCTTATATGCTTGCATATGTATTTTTTTTCTGTGAAAATGCATATTATATTACCCCAATTTTATTCTCTGAACAAATACTTATTAAATTCCACCCATGTGTGAGGCATGGTTTAACCACAGAGGACGAAATGTACCAAAGAATGCCCATCCTCAATAAGCTCACATTCTAGAATGGAAAACATTCAATAAAGAAAACCAAAATAAAAAGCAAAATGTATGTTAATGTAATAAAAGTACTGTGGATAAAAATGAAGCAGTCAGAGGGACAGAGATTAGGTATTAGGGCAGTGCTTACAGGTTTATTTTCAGGTAAGTTAATCAGTGGGAGACCTTACTCTGAATGTAAAATTTTCAGAAAAGCTTAAGATGGTAGAGAATTTAGTCACAAAGATACCGGAGGCGGGGAGGTGGAGATAGGTGGAGAGTGTATAACAAGTGAAAAAGAAAAATTAGACAGAGAGAGGTAAGAAAGATAATGAAATACCATATTATAAATGAGTGTAAAGATTTTGGCCTTTGCACTTATTCAGATGGAAAGCATATAGAGGGAATTGAGTAAAGATTTCAGACACCTCCAATGACTACATCTATTGTAATATGGATAGAACTGAATTGTGAAAGAAGAGCAAAGAATTGTGAAAATTATTGCAATCAAGATTGTATTATTGACTTACAAGAATTTGGAGACTGTGGAAATGTGAAAAACACATATTGAAACTGGAGTACACAGGACTTGGTAGTAGTAGTGTTAATCCCTCAGTAGTGCCTGATTCTTTGTGACTCTATGGACTGTAACCCACAGGCTGCTCTTTCCATGAAACTCTCCAGGCAAGAATACTAGAGTGGGTAGCCATTTCCTTCTCCAGAGCATCTTTCTGACCCAAATATTGAGCCCAGGTCTTCCGCAATGCAGGCAGATTCCTTAACGTCTGAGCCACCAGGGAAGCCCATACATGATTTACTGATGGATTAAATGTAGTATCTAAGAAAAAAGAGGAAGCAATGATAAAAAGCTGGAGTGATTAGAGAAGTTATTTCAAGCCTTGAGGCTACATGGGATAACCTAGAGAATGAGTATAGACAGAAATGAAAACAGGTCTAAAGATTTAAGAGAGATCTTCAGCAAAATCCAAAATTTAGTCAGGTGTAGGGCTTCCCTGGTAGCTCAGTGGTGAAGAATCTGCCTGTCAGTGCAGGAGACACTGGCTCAATCTCTCATTCAGGAAGATCCCACATGGTGCAGAGCAACTAAGCCTGTGTGCCACAACTACTGAGCCTGTGCCCTAGGGCCTGAGAGCCACCACTGCTGAAGCCCATGTACCTAGAGTCAGTGCTCCACAAGAGGACCCACTGCAGTAAGAAGTCTGTGCACCACAGCTGGAGAGGAGCCCCGCCTTGCCACAACTAGAGAAAAGCCCCCACAACTGCAAAGACTCAACACAGCCAAAAATAATTAAACATGTAAAATTTAAATTTTAGTCAGATGTAAATTGAGAAATCACCAGAACAAAACGAATCCATGAGAAAATTTTGTTTAAATATCAGAAGAGTTGAGTGTCCTGGAACCCAAGTGAAAAAAAATTGTTTGAAAAGGAGGAAATGATCTAATAAATTAAATAATATCAATTGATTGTGTAAGAGGATAGGAAATTAGCCACCAGCTCTGTCGACATGAAGGTTATTCTGACTTCAACAACACATATTCAGTGATGTTCTAGAGAAAATGAATAACTCAGTGTGGAATTTTGCTCCAAAATGGTGATAGGAAAATATAGCTGAGGTTAGAAACTACCTCAAAAGAGAGTAAATAAACAGAAAGATGATTAAAGAAAGAAAATTGGTAGGGTCTTTTTTTTTTTTTTGCTTTTGATGAAATATAGCAATTTATAGAAATAGTAAATGATTACAACAAAGGTAGTGTAATCCATGGTTAAGATACTGTTTTAATGTCTAAATATTTTTGAGATCTTTTGTTTTGTAGGTGTTATAAACAGAAGAATATATGTTGGAAGCACTTTATGTTTTACTTTTAAGTCATATTCATTTCTAGGAAGTTAACTAGATGTGAAAAAAATAGATGGCCATGAGATTGATGACATGATAGAGAATAAGATCTAGCTTGGGTTTTCCAAATGGCTCAGTGGTAAGAAAAACTCACCTGACAATCTGGGAGATTTCAGTTCAATCCCTGGTTTGGGAAGATCCCTTGGAGAAAGAAATGGCAACCCACTCCAGTATTCTTGTATGGGAAATCCCATGGACTGAGGATCCTGGTATACTACAGTCCAAAGGGTTGCAAAGAACCATACATGACTTAGCAACTGAGCATGGGAAAACTGTCATACAACTCCATTTCCCTGGCTAGTCCTAGCCTGCCAACCATTGTGCTTACTAATATCATTTAAATTTTCTGTTTGGAGTGAACAAAAGTAATTCTCTTAGAAAATGGTCAGTTTTCACTAAGATTTTTAATGTAGGCCCTCTCCAGTCTGAGCAGTAACATGTCGTTCCCATATCTTTTAAAATTATCTGAATTGCTTTTCTCTACCATGTGTAAGGGCTTCCCTTGTGACTCAGTTGGCAAAGAATCCACCTGCAATGTGGGGGACCTGGATTTGATCCCTGGGTTGGGAAGATTCCCTGGAGAAGGGAAAGGCTACCCATTCCAATATTCTGGCCTGGAGAATTCGGTGGACTGTATAGTGCTTGGAGTTGCAAAGAGTCATACAAGACTGAATGACTTTCACTTCACCATGTGTAATATCACGGTTAAAATTAAAAATGCCCATTTGTAAAAAATTATATTTACTTTTACCACCATTACAATCTACCAGGATTGTTGAATTATTTTCTGTAGCCAGCGATTAAGAAAAAAAAAAAAAAAAGTGACAGTTTGTGTAGAAACCAAACAATTTAAGGACTACTTTTCTAACCCAAAGTAAATAATGTTTGAACACCTTTGATCAAACCTGATTATCATCACTTTTGTACTTCCAAGAAACTGATTGTACAAATAATGTAAAAAAAATAAAAATTTATTCTTAAGATAAAGACTTCTTGGTCTTATGAAATACTAATGTAGGCTTACAGAGTGGGTGAAGTGTCCAAAATGATGCAATTTATTAATCCAACTCTGAGATTCAATCCCACTTCACTCTCCAGGTCCAATTAATTTAAATATAAACTTTAGGTTAAATAAATGCTTCCAGAGTTATAAAACAGTTTCTGCTTACTATCCATTTTCTTTTTACTAGGATCACAGAACTTTATTGTTTTTAAATAGTAAAGTTACCTTTTCCTAAGATTTCTAAGCTTATACTAAAACACTTCATTCATTTTTTTAAGACTATCTATTGAGTTTCCACTATATTTCGACTGCTATTCTTGGTGAGAGGATTGCTGTTGTTGTAGTCCATCGTTCAGTCATCTCCGACTCTTTGCTAAAAGATGGACTGCAATATGCCAAAGTTCCCTGTGCTTCAACAACTCCCAGAGCTTGCTCAAACTTATGTCCATTGAATCAGTGATCCCATCCAACCAATTCATACTTTGTCATCCCCTTCTTCTCCTGTTTGCAATATTTCCCAGCATCAGGGTCTTTTCTAATGTGTCACCTTTGTTCTCTTGCCAATCTTGATTCCAGCTTGGGCTCCATCCATCCCTACATTTCAAACAATGTATTCTGCATGTAAGTTAAATAAACAGGGTGACAATATACACCCTTGACATACTCATTTCCCAATTTGGAACCAGTCCATTGTTCCATGTCCAGTTCTAACTGTTGCTTCTTGACATGCATACAAATTTCTCAGGAGGCAGGTAAGGTGCTCTGGTATTCCCATCTCTTGAAGAATTTTTCACACTTTGTTGTGGTTCACATAATCAAAGGCTTTGGCATAGTCAATGAAGCAGAAGATGTTTCTCTGGAACTCTCTTGCTTTTTCGATGATCCAGCTGAAGTTGGGAATTTGATCTCTGGTTCCATGCCTTTTCTAAATCCAACCTGAACATCTGGAAACTCCTGGTTCATGTACTGTTGAAGCCTAGCTTCAACAATACTCAAATTTTCCAATTTTGAGTATTACTTTACTAGCGTGTGAGATGAGTGCAATTGTGCGGTAGTTTGAACATTCCCTGATATTGCCTCTCTTTGAGATTGGAATGAAAACTGACCTTTTCCAGTCCTGTGACCACTGTTGAGTTTTCCAAATTTGCTGACATATTGAGTGCAGCACTTTCACAGCATCATCTTTTAGTATTTGAAATAGCTCCACTGGAATTCATCACCTCCACTAGCTTTATTCATAGTGATGTTTCTTCAGGCCCACTTGACTTCACATTCCAGGATGTCTGGCCCTAGGTTGCTTTTGCTGACTTCATAGAGCTTCTCCATCTTAGACTGTGAAGAATATAATTGATCTGATTTCGGTATTGACCATCTGTTGATGTCCATGGGTAGAGTCTTCTCTTGTGTTGTTGGAAGAGGGTGTTTGCTATGACCAGTGCATTCTCTTGGCAAAACTCTATTAGCCTTTGCCCTGCTTCATTATGTACTCCAAGGCCAAATTGGCCTGTTACTCCCGGTGTTTTGACTTCTTACTTTTGCATTCCAGTCCCCTATGATGAAAAGAACACTTTTTTGGGGTGTTAGCTCTAGAAGGTGTTGTATGTGTTCACAGAACCATTCAACCTCAGATTCTTCAGCATTACTGGTCAGGGCATAGACTTGGATTACCATGATATTGAATGCTTCGGCTAAGTCCATACAACTTCTGTCCTTAATTGTGCCCATCTTTGTATGAAATAGCCTCTTGATAGCTCTAATTTTATTGAAGAGATCTCTAGTCGTTCCCATTTGACTTTATTCCTTCTTTTCCTTTGCACTGATCACTTAGAAAGCCTTTCTTATCTATCCTTACTATTCTTTAGAACTCTGCATTCAGATGGATATACCTTTCCTTTACTCCTTTGCCTTTTGCTTCTCTTCTTTTCTCAGGCATTTGTAAGGCCTCCGCAGACATAATTTTGCCTTTTTTTTTTTTTTGCATTTCTTTTTCTTAGGGATGGTTTTTATCACTGTCTCCTGTACAATGTCACAAACTTCCATCCATCATTCTTCAGGCATTCTATCCATCAGATCTAATCGCACACCTTAGGTTATTGATATTTCTCCCAGCAATCTTGATTACACCTTGTGCTTCTTCCAGCCCAGCGTTTCTCAAAATGGACTCTGCATAGAAGTTAAATAAGCAGGGTGACAATATACAGCTTTGACGTACTCCTTTTTTTATTTGGAACCAGTCTGTTGTTCCATGTCTAGTTCTAACTGTTGCTTCCTGACCTGCATATAGGTTTCTCAAGAGGCAGGTCAGGTGGTCTGGTATTCCCACCTCTTTCAGAATTTTCCACAGTTTATTGTGAACCACACAGTCAAAGGCTTTGGCATAGTCAAGAAAGCAGAAATAGATGTTCTTCTGGAACTCTCTTGTTTTATCAATGATCCAGTGGATGTTGGCAATTTGATCCCTGGTTCCTCTGCCTTTTCTAAGACCAGCTTGAACATCTGGAAGTTCATGGTTCACATACTGCTGAAGCCGGGCTTGGAGAATTTTTAGCATTACTTTGCCAGTGTGTGAGATGAGTATAATTGTGCAGTAGTTTGAGCATTCTTTGGCATTGCCTTTCTTTGGGACTGGAATGAAAACTGACCTTTTCCAGTCCTGTGGCCACTGATGACTTTTCCAAATTTGCTGGCATATTGAGTGCAGCACTTTCACAGCATCATCTTTCAGGATTCGAAATAGCTCAACTGGAATTCCATCACCTCCACTAACTTTGTTCATAGTGATGCTCTCAAAGGCCCACTTGACTTCACATTCCAGGATGTCTGGCTCTAGGTGAGTGATCACACCATCATGATTATCTGGGTCATGAAGCTCTTTGTTGTACAGTTCTTCTGTGTATTCTTGCCACCTCTTTTTAATATCTTCTGCCTCTGTTAGGTCCATACCATTTCTGTCCTTTATTGAGCCCATCTTTGCATGAAATGTTCCCTTGGTATCTCTAATTTTCTTGAAGACATCTCTAGTCTTTCCCATTCTGTTGTTTTCCTCTATTTCTTTGCATTGATAGCTGAGGAAGGCTTTCTTATGTCTTCTTGCTATTTTATGGAACTCTGCATTCAGATGCTTATATGTTTCCTCTTCTCCTTTGCTTTTCACTTCTCTTCTTTTCACAGCTATTTGTAAGGCCTTCCTTGACAGCCATTTTGCTTTTTTGCATTTCTTTTCCATGAGCATCCTCTTGATCCCTGTCCTGTACAATGTCATGAACCTCCATCCATAGTTCATCAGGCACTCTGTCTATCAGATCTAGTCCCTTAAATCTATTTCTCACTTCCACTGTATAATCATAAGGCATTTGATTTAGGTCATCCCTGAATGGTCTAGTGGTTTTCCCTAAGTTCTTCAATTTAATTCTCCATTTGGCTGTAAGGTGTTCATGATCTGAGCCACAGTCAGCTCCTGGTCTTATTTTTGTTGACAGTATAGAGATTCTTCATCTTTGCCTCAAAGAATATAATCAATCTGATTTCAGTGTTGACCATCTGGTGATGTCCAAGTGTAGAGTCTTCTCTTGAGTTGTTGAAAGAGGATGTTTGCTATGACCAATGCACTCTCTTAGCAAAACTTTATTAGCCTTTGCCCTGCTTCATTCCATACTCCAAGGCCAAATTTGCCAGTTCCTCCAGTTGTTTCTTGACTTCCTACTTTTGCATTCCAGTCCCCTATAATGAAAAGGAGATCTTTTTTGGGTGTTAATTCTAAAACGTCTTGTAGATCTTCATAGAACTGTTCAACTTCAGCTTCTTCAGCATTACTGTTTAGGGCATAGGCTTGGATTACCATGATATTGAATGGTTTGCCCTGGAAATGAAGAGATCATCCTGTCGTTTTTGAGACTGTTTCCAAGTACTGCATTTCAGGCTCTTTTGATGACCATGATTGTTACTCCATTTCTTCTAAGGGATTCCTGCCCACAGTAGTAGCTATAATGGTCATCTGAGTAAAATTCACCCATTCCAGTACATTTTAGTTCACTGATTCCTAGAGTGTTGACGTTCACTCTTGCCATCTCCTGTTTGACTACGTCCAATTTGCTTGATTCATGGACCTGACATTCCAGGTTCCTATGCAATATTGCTCTTTACGGCATTGGACATTGTTTCTATCACCAATCACATCCACAGCTGGGTATTGTTTTTGCTTTGGCTCCATCCATTCATTCTTTCTGAAGTTATTTCTCCACTGATCTCTGGTAGCATATTGGGCACCTTACCGACCCTGGGAGTTCCTCTTTCAGTATCCTATCATTTTGCCTTTTCATACTGTTCATGGGATTCTCAAAGCAAGTCTTGTCCAATTCTTTGCGACCCCATGAATTGCAGCATGCCAGGCCTCCCTGTCCATCACCAACTCCCCGAGTCTACCCAAACCCTTGTCCATTGAGTTGGTGATGCCATCCAACCATCTCATCTTCTATTGTCCCCTTCTCCTCCTGCCCTCAATATTTCCCAGCATCAATGTCTTTTCAAATGAGTCAGTTCTTCACATCAGGTGGCCAAAGTTTTGGAGTTTCAGCTTCAACATCAGTCCTTCCAATGAACACCCAGGTCTGATCTCCTTTAGGATGGACTGGTTGAGTGTCCTTGTAGTCCAAGGGACTCTCAACAGTCTTCTCCAACACCACAGTTCAAAAGCACCAGTTCTTCGGTCCTCAGCTTTCTTTATAGGCCAACTCTCACATCCATACATGACTACTGGAAAAACCATAGCCTTGACTAGACGGACCTTTGTCGGCAAAGTAATGCCTCTGGTTTTTAATATACTGTCTACTTTGGTCATAACTTTCCATCCAAGGAGTAAGCGTCTTTTAATTTCATGGCTACAATCATCATCTGCAGTGATTTTGAAGCCCACAAAAATGAAGTCAGCCACTGTTTCCACTGTTTCCCCATCTATTTGCCATGAAGTGATGGGGCCAGTTGCCATGATCTTAGTTTTCTGAATGTTGAGATTTAAGCCAACTTTTTCACTTTTCTCTTTCCCTTTCATCAAGAGGCCTTTAGTTTTTCTTCACTTTCTGCCATAAGGGTGGTGTCATATGCATACCTGAAGTTATTGATATTTCTCCTGGCAATCTTGATTACATCTTGTGTTTCTTCCAGCCCAGCATTTCTCATGATGTACTCTGCATAGAAGTTAAATAAGCAGGTTGCACGGTGTAGTGGTGTATGGTGTAGTGGTGGTGAAATTGCAGGGGCCTTGGAAATTACTCCAGTGTTTTAATCAGAATGGAATAGAAAGTTATTTGAGGACTTAAAAAAAAGAATAGCATTATATGACTTCCTGTCCAAAAGAAGATTCTGGATTTTGAATTAATACAAGTTTGTATAGGAACAAGAATGGGAACAAAGATACCAACTGCTGGCTAGTACATTAAAACAAGGTGATAAAAGACTGTAGCTTGAGCCAGTGCAGTAGTGGTGACGGTGCTGAAAAGTAATGAGACGCAATATATTCTTAAGTAGATAGGATAAGAATTTGTTACATATTAGTTAAGAGAAATCAAGTGTGAGGTGGAAGGGTATTTTGGCCTCTGCCACACAGAGCATGAAATAGATCTTACCTGATATGGAAATATATATGAAGAAGTTGATTTTAGAAGAATGGCCATTATTTTAACTTTGAAATTTTATTAAGACATGTAAATAGTGTATAATTGAATATCCTGGAAGCTGGAGAAGAGACTTGAATAAAAAATAAAAATGTGGAAATTACTGGCTAGAGTTAGTAGTTTTTAAGCCAGAATACTTTTGGATCACCAAAAAAAGGACTGTAGATAAGAGGAGGTCTGGGAGTTGAACACTGGTGCTGTGATATTTAAGGATGAAGAGAAAGGAATTACCAAAGAAAACTAAGGACATAAGGAAAGATTGGAGAAATGGAGGGAATCTGCATTCCAGAAGTCAACAGAAGACATTTCAATAAAGGAGTATTATCATGTGTCGAATACTGCTAATAGAACAACGGCATCATCACATGATTACTGGTGAATTTGACAAAAGGACTTCCAAATGGAACTGCATAGATGAAAGACTAATTAGCGAAAAGTTGAGAGAGAATAGAAAGACAGGATGCAGAGACAGAGAGCGTAGACATCTGCTATATTTCATCAGTTCTAAGATGTATTATTTCATATTAAAATCCATGAAATCAGAAGATGTATTAAAATTAATAGCATTTTATGCTTATTACTATCTAGACATCTATTCTGATGCAGTTGTCATGGCCTGCTTACTCATAATCTTTGTCATAGCTGTTTAAATTTTCATCACTGCTACATAAAAATACAACATAAAAGTTATTTCAATATACATAAAATTAAAATTTGAAGTGATGTGAAAGCTTTGCTCATAGATTAATTAGAGTTTTTCCTTTCTTAGTTGTACTTACACTAACTTTATGGTACAGTCAGTGTGACTCAATACAGTAAATATGATTATTATGGAGCTTATTTGTAAGGAGAAAATAAAAATAAGGAGATGATTGGAGGGGATAAAGAGGTCAAGAAGGGGTTTGCTTATGTGATTTTAAGATGGTCACCATGAAAGGAAGGGATTTCCTTTCCCAGGGATTGAGCCCAGATCTGCCACATTACTGGAGGAATCTTTACTGTCTGAGCTACCAGGGAAGCAGTTAACTGAATATCTCTATGGTTTATGCCTCATGCACAGTAAAAAAAAAAAGGTGCTCCAACCATAAAAATAGGTTTCTACAAATAAATAATAAAAATAAATATTTCCAGAGAAATTAAAATTACTTGAAACTGGGCTAAATGGTGTATATGATTTTCTGTATTACTAAAAACCTGCAAAATAATTATTATGAAATAACTCATTTTGTAGATAAAGAGATTGAAATGAATATAGTGTATATTTCCTTTGAGTAACAATTGTATATAAGTGTTGGGTCATTCTTAGATAGCTCAAGACTATGTACTTTTTATTTAGTAATTTATACTTCTATGTGTCCACTTATCTAATCTGTTTATTTTTCAGTCTTTATTGCTGGGCAGTCAAGTATTTCTGGAAATTTTAAGAAGTGTTAATAAAAAGTTTGTGTTCCATATTCTATGTTGTTTTTTTAAATGTAGGTAAGAAAAATGCAATTGGCTATGAAAAAGTCATCATAATTGTGGAAACTAGGTATGGCATAATGTGTAATTCTTAATTCATGATTATGTAAGTTTCAAAATCTGGATATAAATTAATGTTCATATTTTATCTAATAACCATCATTTAGAAGTACATTGATTATTTGACGATAATCTGTTTTGGTTTTATTATAGTCTGATGTGGTTTGTTCTAATAGAATAACTGTGGTTTGATTTATTTAAAGTATTGTTTTTCATTATCATAAAAATGTGAAAGATAAAGTCATATTTTGACTATTTCTTAGCAGCAATAATCTGTTTATTTTTCCTATTTTATATATCTCCTCAAACTAGGTGTTTTATGAGTTCATATTTGTGTACTTTTATTTGTATCATTAAATAGCATATTAAAAAAACTCTTATTATTGACCTAAATTTGCTCAGAATCTTTCTGCTCATTAAGTTATACAAGTCTTCTGAGTTTGTGTAGTTCACCTGGGGTTCCCAGGTGGCTCAGATGGCTCAACTAGGAGCCTAATTTTCCCTAACAGTATTAATTTCCATGAAAAAAAAAATGTTCTCAATACAGTTGTGGATATTGGGTGGACCACACACCAATGGATGCCATGGAAGTATGGTAGAAAGGGGACATAGAATAACGTTGAGGAATATGGGCTCTAGAAGAAAACTACATGCCTACCAATGATGACTAGCTGTACGATTACAGGTGATTAATTTGATCTCTCTCACGTTTACTTTCAATATTTATAAAGTGAAAGTTTTAATAACATCTAAATCATAGGTCATAGACTTTGAAAGTTAAATGATAATGCATTGCTTAGTGAACTGATTGGCATACAGTTAATGTCTAATGAATGTTGAGAGAATAAATAGGAAGAAGATATAATCATCCAGAGTGTATTACTTTGTTTAAATGTGTGTGGATAACCAGAAATTTTTAGGTTGCTAACATTAAATATATCTTGAATATATATAAATATATAGATAGATATAGATATATGAAAGTGAAACTGTTAATCACTGAGTCGAGTCCGACTCTCTGTGACCCCACGGACTGTAGTCCGCCAAGCTCCTCTATCCATAGAAGAATACTGGAGTGAGTTGCCATGCCCTTCCCCAGGGGATCTTCCTGACCCAGGCATCGAATCCCAGTCTCCTGTATTTGCAGGCACTGACCACTCCTGTATTCTTTACCTTCTGATGCACCACGGAATGACTTCCTGGTGGCTCAGATGGTAGAAAATCCATTTGCAATGCAGGAGACCTGGGTTGGATCCCTGGGTTGTGAAGATCCCCTGGAGGAGGGCATGACAACCCACTGTCCTATTTTTACCGGAGAATCCCCATAGACAGAGTAGGCTGGCCGGCTACAGTCCATTTGGTTCCAAAGAGTCAGACATGATGAGCGAATAAGCACAGCAGGGTGGGGGATTGGGAGGTGGCAGGGCAGGGGAAGAAGGGTAGAGGATTTTTTTAAACATTTCTGAAGAAAATTAAGAATTCCATTGCAGCCATGTGCGTGTTAATTATGATACATCTAAAAATTGTCACTAAATTGACTATATTAATTTACAGTAGAAAACAATTTAAACAGAATTATTGAGATATGAACAGTCTAATAAACTATTTTCTACATTTTTAGTATGAGATGAGGTATATAATTTCTCTTAAGGGCTCTACTTAGTGGGAAAAAAGTTTGGTTATGGATTCTCAAATAATTAAATGTCTTAAATAGGCTGCCAAAGTGTTCTCATTTGAATGAGCAGTCACACTTTATTACTTTGCTAAACTATGCAGTTTTATAAAAGTTTATATGAGCAGGTTTGCAGTATACTAATGAAATTGAATGTTAATGTTCTGCAATATGAAAACATGAGCCTACTAGAATAAACATTCTGAAAAAGAGATGCTTCTTGTAAATCTTGAAACTCAATGTTCTGCAGTATAACTCATAAGCAACAAGGTCATTTGCTAAAAACATTTTCACTCATTTTCATCAGCTTGATGTTGCTTCTGGTTTGTGTATGCTTGTTCATTTTCTGCTTTGTGGTCAGGCAGAATTTGGAATCTGCAGTTGAGATTAGCAAAGTCTTTAATTTTGTGAATTTTAGAAGGAATTCAGACAGGCCTATGCTACAGAAAATTAGCACAATTGACAAAGGCATCTCTGTGTCAAATCCGATTATAATAAAGCAGAAATCTACAAGGTTTTCTTGTTTGCTAGTTTTATATTTCCTGTCTGCCTTAGTCAGTCTTCTCCTTGATAAGAGCACTTTTAGAAGTCATCTCTTTTCTTTCACCCATACCCATGTTATTACTTTTGTCCAAGTCATGATTAAGTCCAGGAATTCTCCTGAATTCTAACAGGGGAAATTCTAAGTTAATATTTTTGCCATTTATTGAGCATCAAATGCATAAGTTTACATATGTTTTCTGATTATTGGAATAATTCTGGAGGATAGGTACAATTTTCTCCTTTATTATAAATGCTAAGGTTAAGATTCCTTGGTCAAGTGACTCGCCAAAGTCACAGAGCTGGTGTTTGCCATTCTTTGGCTATGAGGTCAGTTCTTTTTGCCTGTGAAGACTATCCAGGATTCAATGCTGCCTCACTGGTAATATGAGAAGATAATTCTAATGATGACTTCACTAATGGCTCTCACAAGTTATATTTTTTAAGGAAAATCAATGGCTTAAGTAGAAAACATGACCATGACTTACAATGCTGAATAAAGAAGCGTGTTTAAATTGTATGAACTGCAAATTTGTTTATTTATGAGTAGAGATTTTAGAAAATGGCATGTTCACAAGTGCAATGACCACTGGAAACTGTGCAAAGGAAGGCTAAGAACTTTCATCAAGTAAAATTAGCAGAGGTTTTGGTTTGGCTGATCGTTTCTGATTTTTCTTTCTCTTTTCTTTTTTTTTTATTTTCTTTTTCAGGATGAATGAGAAGGATGACTTTTAAAGGAGACCAACATTGTTTGACCCAAACAAATCATAATGAGGTATAAAAACCACTGACCTTGAAGCTAAAACCCAGGGTTGTTTTACTTGTTTTTTTCATGATGTTGTTTTCATTTTTTTTTTTTTTTTAGAAATATGGGCATTTTATTCTTAAGTCTTTTGAAATAAAATTTAAGAGGTTATAAAAATTACCATAATTGTATAATAGATTTCTAACAGTACTATGCACTAAACTGTCTCTAAAAATTTTTTTTTTTTTTTTGTACTTTTGAACATTCAGCAGATATGCTTCTGTAATTCAGGAGCAACTTAGCCATCATTCATCAGGAGTAAGATAAATTAATCAATATATTTTTGCTATTGCTTTCTGAGTTAAACAAATTTCCGGTTACAAGGTGCTAAACTCTAACATAGATATAAACAACAGTGTGCATTCTACCACAGATTTCATCACTCAAACTGAGTCAATGTGGTTAGTGTAATGAGTTTTAGTAAATGTATAGAACTTGGAATATAAAATACTTAAAAATCTTAAGGTATATTATTTACTGACTTTCTCTTATCTAGCAATGCAAATAAAAATTCTAATTATACATTCAAATCATTAAAATATACAGTGCAATAAAAGAAAAATAGTCTTCATTCTGTTTCTACTTAATACACCTAGAGCATTTCAAATGATTAAAGGCATAAACAGTTGAATGCATTGAGACAGTTTGATTCAGGTAAATGGAGTTCCCCAGAGAGAAACTCAGACTTATTGGTATAAATTTCTACTTCCCTAAAAAATTTACCACTTCTCAACTAATATATTCAATTCCCAGGTAAAACTAAAATATGTTCCTATGCAACAAACTCAACCATTTTGCTCTTATTGTTTCAATTCTTAAAAAACTAAAATCTCTTGGCTAAGATTTCTTTAGTGACAGTTTAATATTGAATCAATGAAATGTCTAATCTCCAGAGAATTATATGTCTTGTATTCTGAAGTTGTGCCATATAAACAAATTGCTTTTCTAATCCTATTGTATTTTTAAATTATATGAAAAGTTCAATCTAATCTGTACAACAACATCAAATTTTTATTCCCTTACTCTTATTTTATTTGTAAGCAAAACTCAATTTCCAAAGATATAGATTGTTACCTGTATAACTAGATTATGGATAACAACTCAATACATTTGTTATTATTACAGTTAACGTTTCAGAAAATCATGTCACAAACAACATTCTGCATTAGTCTTGTTTTATTCTTTTTAATAATCCAGCTTTAGTTATAATATTATATTTTTATTTTGGATTAATTTTCCTAAGTAGGGGGAAATAATGTCACTAACCATAATGAAACAAATCATAGTAAAGAATTTATCAAGCATTACTTTTTATAATAGTAATATCTATATATCCTCCAAAAAGCAAAGATTTATTAGAAAACATATTTTATTATAGTTACATACATTGACTGTAAGGAATGTTTCTTTAAAAAGTAATTGAAAGACAATAAATCACTAAGTTTGATTATGAAATTGTAATTTCTTATTAAGAATTTCCTCATACATTATCTCAACTTTATGATGAAGGTAATATTATTGCCATTTTATGGATTTTAAAAGGAAGTCTCTTAGACTTGCCTAAATTGAACAATTTATAGGTAGCTAATCTGAGGTCCAAACACAATCTGACTAGAAAAGTAACATTTGTTTTACCAGACGAAGCAACTAAGGCTCAACATTTATTGTGCACCTGTGTTCAATAATTAGTAATAAATGCTTGGGGATATTAAATCAAACTTCTTTCTCCTTCTATCTCTCTCTCTTTCTCTCTCTCTTTCTCTCTCTCTCTCTCTCTCTCTCTCTGTCTCACAGACACACACATAGTACTTTACAGATGAGGAAATGTAGCCACAGAGAAATTAAGTAGCTTGTGTAGCCAACAGGTTTGTAAGCGACAAAACTAAAACCAAAGTATACAGCATAGTGTTTCCAGTGCAAGCTGTGGAGAAAGAATACTTGACTCCTACTGCAGGTTTACCACATTATTCCTACCTAGTGCCCTGGAGAAAACAACACAAGTTTCAAAATTAAGCTAAATTTCTCTACTTTTCTAAATATATTGCCTCCCTTCCTATTATATTAACTCTGATTTATTAAATTAATTCTCTCTCATACTTTAAAATTGTTCTATATTTCACTAAGTTCTGCCCTCTCTTTACTAGTTCTTTCCTAGGTCTGTATTTGGTTTTAATCATGTGATTACTTTCTAGCTGCTTTAGTTGACATATACCAGGCCTACATCTCGACTTTCTTGTATATTTTTAGGTTAAAAATATTTCCTAATGACTACTTTAGATGGTCCCACAAATTTTGACATGAAGCACTTTCATTTTCATTTAGCTCTGAGTATTTTCAAATTTCCTTAAAACTTTCTCTGCAAAGCAAAGTTTACTTGGTAGTATGTTTAATTTCTTGAAAACTGAGGTATGTAAGCTATTTTTTACTCTATCAATGCATTTACTTTATTTTAATTATATCACATATATAATTATAGTGTATATGTATTTTACTTATTAAATATGCATATATTTATATTAATATCTGAACTCATTCTATTTGCAGATGTTTTGAAACCTACTGAAATTTTCTTCTCTGATAATGCATAATAAATTTTCTGTGAGTAATCTATATATTATGTAAAACAATGCATATTCAGGAGTGATGAGAGTAGAGACACTAACTTAACAATGTAGGTCCAAAAAGTCCTTATGAAAACTTTAGAAGCCAGTTAAGAAGTCACAATACCCAAGGCAAGCACAAATTCAAGAACAACTCCGTTGAAAGGAGTATGAAAAATGATTGCATTTAATGTGTAACAGTCTTTTTCTTTCCCCTTAAGCCTGTCCAACTCAGAATAGTCAAAGAGAAAGCACTCTACTCAAAACTTCTCACCTGGGTGGAAAGCATGAACATACATCCAGTGTTTCAGCTTTTAGTTGGGGATTGCCCAAGAGGCTAGTTTATTTTCTCATCTGACTTGGAGTGCTGACCAAGAATTTCATACTTAGAATGCCTGGAGACCATTAAGAACAAAGCTAAGCAGCTTGTTTCAGCATCAAAGAACATGTAGAACCACCAGGGAGCAAGATATTATAACCTCCTGATTACAAAAAAAAAAAGAGAAAAATCTCTCTAACTGAATTTGCATGCACAAACCTATCAAAGGCACATTGCAGAAAAATTTGTAATATTCCATTGTGTATATGTACCACAACTTCCTTATCCATTCATCTGTCAACAAACATCCAGGTTGCTTCCATGTCCTAGCTACTGTGAATAGTGCTGCAATAAAAATTGGGATTCATGTGTGTTTTTCAATTCTGGCTTCTTTTTCAATGCCCATTAGTGGGGTTGCTGGGTTGTATGGTAGTTTTAAGGAATCTCCATACTGTTCTCCATAGTGGTTGTATCAGTTTGCATTCCCACCAGTAGTATAAGAGAGTTCCCTTTTCTCCATACTCTCTTCAGCATTTATTCTTTGTAGACTTTTCGATGATGGCCAATCTGACTGGTGTGAAATGATACCTAATTGTGGTTTTGATTTTCATTTCTCTAATAGTGAGTGATGTAAGGCATATTTTCATGTGTTTATTAGCTATCTGTATGTCTTCTTTGGAAAAATGTTTGTTTAGGTCTTCTGCCCACTTTTGATTGGATTGTTCATTTTTCTGCTATTAAGCTGCATGAGCTGCACTCAGCTATAAAAAGGAATGCATTTGAGTCAGTTCTAATGAGGTGGATGAACCTAGAGCCTATTATAGAGTGAAGTAAGTCAGAAAAAGAAGGACAAATATCATATATTAATGCATATATATGGAATCTAGAAAGGTGATACTGACGATCCTACTTGCAAGCCAGCAAAGAAGACATAGGCATAAAGAACAGACTTCTGGACTCTGTGGGAGAAGGGGAGAGTGGGATGATTTGATAGACAAGCATATAAACATACATATTACCATATGTAAAATAGATAACCAGTGTGAGTTTGATGTATAAAACACAGCATCCAAAGAAAGTGCTCTGTGACAAGCTAGAGGGGTAGGTTGGGGAGGGAGGTGGGCGGGGTTTCGAAGTGGAGGGGACACTTTATACATATGGCTGATTCATATTTATGTATGGCAAAAGCCATCACAATTTATAAAACAGTTATCCTCCAATTGAAATAAATAAATAAAAAGAGAATTTGGAAATGCTTTAAGAATCTCTAGCTGGGCTGATTGTGAAATTATTTCCCTATGAAAGTCTTTCCTGGTGGTTCAGACAGTAAAGAACCTGCCTGCAGTGCAGGAGACCCAGGTTTGCTCCCTGGGACATGACGATATCCTGGAGAAGGAAATGGCTACATTCTCCACTAGGCTTGTTGGAGAATTCCATCGAGAGAGGAACCTGATGGGCTATAGTTCATGGGGTCGCAAAGAGTCAGACATGACTGAGTGACTAACACTTTCACTTTTTTTTCCCCCTATGCAAAGGTAGTATCTAAAACTAGGAGTGACTGGATTTTTTCAAATGCCCAAATCTCAAAAAACATAACAGGGTACATAATAAATAGGAGGGCATAGTCCAATAAAAGAAACAGAAAATATCCAGAAACTGACCCTAAAAAAAGAGGGAATTTATGAATTACCTGATCAAAATTTCAAAACTATTATCTTAAAGGAGCTAAGTGAATAAGATACTGATAGACAACTGAAAACAATCTGGAAAATAATGTGTGAACAAAATGAGAATACAATAGATAGGAACTATAAAATGAAAAAAAAATCAGAAGTTATAAATACAATACTGCAGTGCACAATACAATAACTTAATTGTATTGTTCAGTTATTGTACCATACAATAACTGAACTGAATGATTCACTAGATGGATTCAACATCAGACCTGATAAAACAGAAGAAAAAATGAACAAACTTAAGTAATTTGAAGCTATCAAGCAAGATGATCAAAAAGAAAAAAGAAAGAAAGAAAATCTAAGGACCTCATAGTTTAAAAAAATAAATAAATAAATAATCCAGGGGACTAATATACACAACCACGAACTTCCAGATGTTCAAGCTGGATTTAGAAAAGGCAGAGGAAACAGAGATCAAATTGCCAACATCCACTAGATCATTGAAAAAGCAAGAGTTCCAGAAAAACATCTATTTCTGCTTTATTGACTATGCCAAAGCCTTTGACAGTGTGGATCACTATAAACTGTGGAAAATTCTGAAAGAGATGGGAATATCAGACCACCTGACCTGCCTCTTGAGAAACCTGTATGCAGGTCAGGAAGCAACAGTTAGAACTGGACATGGAACAACAGACTGGTTTCAAATAGGAAAAGGAGTACGTCAAGGCTGTATGTTGTCACCCTACTTATTTAACGATATGCAGAGTACATCATGAGAAACACTGGGCTGGAGGAATCACAAGCTGGAATCAAGATTGCCAGGAGAAATATCAATAATCTGAGGTATGCAGATGACACCACCCCTATGGCAGAAAGGGAAGAAGAACTAAAGAGCCTCTTAATGAAAGTGAAAGAGAGTGAAAAAGTTGGCTTAAAGCTCAACATTCAGAAAATGAAGATCATGGCATCTGGTCCCCTCACTTCATGGAAATAGATGAGGAAACAGTGGAAACAGTGTCAGACTTTATTTTTTTGGGCTCCAAAATCACTGCAGATGGTGATTGCAGCCATGAAATTAAAATATGCTTATTCCTTGGAAGGAAAGTTATGATCAACTTAGATAGCATATTCAAAACCAGAGACATGACTTTGCCAACAAAGGTCCATCTAGTCAAGGCTATGGTTTTTCCAGTAGTCATGTATGGATGTGAGAGTTGGACTGTGAAGAAAGCTGAGTGCAGAAGAATTGATGCTTTTGAACTGTGGTGTTGGAGAAGACTCTTGAGAGTCCCTTAGACTGCAAGGAGATCCAACCAGTCCATTCTAAAGAAGATCAGTCCTGGGTGTTCACTGGAGGGACTGATGTTAAAGCTGAAGCTCCAATACTTTTTCCACCTAATGCGAAGAACTGACTCAGAAAAGACCCTGTTTCTGGGAAAGATTGAGGGCAGGAGGAGAAGGGGACGACAGAGGATGAGATGCCTGGATGGCCTCACCGACTCGATGGACATGAGTTTGAGTGAACTCTGGGAGTTGGTGATGGACAGGAAGGCCTAGCGTCCTGTGGTTCATGGGATCGCAAAGAGTTGGACATGACTGAGCGACTGAACTGAACTGAACTGATAGGAATCCTATAAAGAAAAGAGAGAAGAAAAAGGGCAGAAAACTTATTTGGAGAAATAATGACTGAAGCTTTCTGAATCTAAGGAAAACTTGTAAAATTGTTATCTTCAGATAGACATAAGTTTATTTCTACATTTCCAATTTGGATATGCTTTATTCCTTTTCATTTACTAATTACTTTGACCTGGAATTCCATACTATGTTACATAGAGGTGATAAGAGTAGGTGTCCTTGTCTGCATTCTGATCTTGTAGGAAGAGTTTCCAGTTACTCAACTTCAGTATAATGCTAGCTGTGGTTATCCACATACAAAAGGTTCAAAACACTTCAACAAAGGTGACTTTAAAAAGTTCCACAACAATACCCATTACAATAAAACTGCCAAAAATCAAAGACAGATTCTTGAAAGATTCAAGAGAAAAATGACTCACTATATACAAGAGAGCTCCCATATACAAGTAATTGAATGGCCTAGCAGAAATGGCTAAATTTCTAGAAACATACAACTTACAGAACTGAATCAGAAAGAAATAAAAATATGAACAAACCTATAACTAGCAAAGAGATTGAATAAGTAATTAAAAAATCCCCCCCCCCCCCCATAAAAAACAAAACAACAAGAACAAAACATCCCAACAAAGAAAGGGCCCAGGACCAGATGGCTTCACTGGAGAATTCTACTAAATGTTTAAAAAGAATTAATACCAATCCCCAAACTGTTCAAGAAAATTGAAGAAAAAGGAACACTTCCAAAATCATTTTATGAAGGCAGCATTTCCCTGATGTAAAAAATCTGACAAATATACTGCAAGAAAAGAAAATTACAGCCAGCCCAATGTCCCTGATAAATATTGATATAAAAATTCTCAGAAAAAAAAATACTAGCAAATTCAATTCAAAAGCACATTAAATAGATCACACACCATGGCCAAGTGGGATTTAGTCCTAGAATGCATGGATGCTTCAGTGTAGAAAAATCAATCAATATAATAGGACAAGCTAACAGAAAGAATAACAAAGCTATGTGATGATCTCAACTGATGCAGAAAAAGCACTTCATGGAATTCAACATTATCTCATGATAAAAACAGTCAACAAACTGGGAATTGAAAGAAATTCCTTCAAAATAATAATAAAAAAATATATATATGAAAAACCCACAGTTAGCATCGTACTAGAGCTGAATAACTGAAAAAATTTTCCTGCAAGATCAGAATGCAGACAAAGATGCCTACTCTCATCGCTTCTGTACAACATAGCACTGGAATTCTCAGTAACAGCAATCAGGAAAGAAAAGGGAATAAAGCACATTCAAATTGGAAATGAAGCAATAAACATGCCTATCTGCAGATAATGTCATTTAACAAGTAGAAAACCCTTAAGATTATACACACACACATATACACTGTTCAAGTTAATAAATAAATTCAGCGATGTTGCAGGATACAAATTAGTTGTGTTTCTACACACTAGCAAAGAACAAACCAAAAAGGAAATTAAGAAAACTATTTCATTTGCAATAGCATCCAAAGAATAAAATGCTTTAAGTTTAACTAAAGAGGGTAAAGTCCTATACATTGAAAATTATAAGATACTGAAACAAACTGAAGGGGACACTAATAAACAGAATATATAGCCAATATTCAAGGATTGGAGACTTAACGTTGTTAGTGTCTATACCCAAAGCTATCTACAGATTTAATGCATATTTATCAAAATCCCAAGGGTGTATTTTACATAAACTGGACAAAATGCTAAAATCTGTGGAACATCAAGAACCGCAAGTTGCCAAAACAATCTTGAGAAAGAAAGACAAAGTTAGAGGCCTCATACTCACTGATTTCAATACATATTACAAAACTATAGTCGTCAAAATAGCATGGTACTGGTATACAAAGACAGATATACAAACAATGGAAGAGAAAGAGAGTTCAGAAATAAACCCTTGCATTTGTTTTCAACTGGCCTTTGACAATAATATGAAGAAAACAAAATAGAAAAAGCAGGATCTCTTCAACAAATGCCATTGGGTAAACAAGAGCATGCTAAGGAATAAAACTGGACTCTTAACACCACATAAAAAATGAATCCAAAATGAATTAAAGACTTAAATGTAACATCCGCTGGATCATGGATAAAGCAAGAGAGTTCCAGAAAAAACATTTATTTCTGCTTTATTGACTACGCCAAAGCCTTTGACTGTGTGGATCACAATAAACTGAGGAAAATTCTGAAAGAGATGGGAATACCAGACCATCTGACCTGCCTCTTGAGAAATGTATAGGCAGGTCAGGAAGCAACAGTTAGAACTAGACATGGAACAACAGACTGGTTGCAAATAGGAAAAGGAGTACGTCAAGGCTGTATATTGTCACCCTGCTTATTTAACTTATATGCAGAGTACATCATGAGAAATGTTCGACTGGAAGAAACACAAGCTGGAATCAAGATTGCCAGGAGAAACATCAATAACCTCAGATATGCAGATGACACCCCCCTTATGGCAGAAAGTGAAGAGGAACTCAAAAGCCTCTTGATGAAAGTGAAAGTGGAGAGTGAAAAAGTTGGCTTAAAGCTCAACATTCAGAAAACTAAGATCATGGCATCCTGTCCCATCACTTCATGGAAATAGATGGGGAAACAGTGGAAACAGTGTCAGACTTCATTTTGGGGGGCTCCAAAATCACTGCAGATGGTGACTGCAGCCATGAAATTAAAAGACGCTTACTCCTGGAAAGAAAAGTTATGACCAACCTAGATAGCATATTCAAAAGCAGAGACATTACTTTGCCGACTAAGGTCCGTTTAGTCAAGGCTATGGTTTTTCCTGTGATCATGCATGGAAGTGAGAGTTAGACTGTGGAGGAAGCTGAGCGCTGAAGAATTGATGCTTTTGAACTGTGGTGTTGGAGAAGACTCTTGAGAGTCCCTTGGACTGCAGGGAGATCCAACCAGTCCATTCTGAAGGAGATCAGCCCTGGGATTTCTTTGGAAGGAATGATGCTAAAGCTGAAGCTCCAGTACTTTGGCCACCTCATGCGAAGAGTTGACTCATTGGAAAAGACTCTGATGCTGGGAGGGATTGGGGGCAGGAGGAGAAGGGGACGACAGAGGATGAGATGGCTGGATGGCATCACTGACTCGATGGACGTGAACCTGAGTGAACTCCAGGAGTTGGTGATGGACAGGGAGGCCTGGCATGCTGCGATTCATGTTGTTGCAAACAGTCAGACATGACTGAGCGACTGAATTGAACTGAACTGAAGATCAGAAATCATAAAACTCGTAGAATAAAACATAGGAGAAACACTTCATGACATTGTATTCGACAGTTATCTTTTGGATATGATACCAAAGCCCAGATGGCAAAAACAAAAATAGACAAATGGAAGTACATAAAGCTCAAATATCTCTGCATGGTAAAGGAAATAATGAATAGAGTGAAATGGCCACCTACAGAATGGGATAGTATATTTGTAAATCATATATATGACAATGACTTGATATCTAGAATATATAAAGAGCTCTCACTCTTTAATATATAAAGAACTCAACAACAACAGAAAGCACAAAAGAAACTAATTAAAAGTAGGCACAGTATATGAATACACAGTTTTCTAAAGAAAATATACAAATGACTAAGACACATAAAAATTCTCTCACATCGTTATTCATTGCATTAGTTGCTATATCGTGTCTGACTCTATTGACCTTATGGACTGTATCCCACAAGGCTACTCTGTCCATGTAATTCTCCAGGCAAGAACACTGGACTGGGTTGACAATTCCCTTCTCTATTCAATTTTGAAATACAAATTCAAAACACAGTGAGATATCACTTCACCCTCATTTGGATGCTTCTATAAAAACAAACTTTACATCCCTTGTGGCTCAGTTAGTAAAATATTTCCCTGCAAAGCAGGAGACCTGGGTTCCATCCCTGGGTTGGAAAGATCTCTTGGAGAAGGGAAAGGCTACCCAGTCCAGTATTCTGACCTGGAGAATTCCATGGAGTGTATAGTCCTTGGGGTTGCAAAGAGTCGGACATGACTGAGCAAATTTCACTTCATTTCACTTCATAAAAACAAAGCCAATCTGAAAACAATGTGTTATGGAGCATTTGGAGATATTAGAACTCTCGCGCACTATTGATACAGTTGTAAAATGATGCAGCCACTGTGAAAAACATAAGATTCCTCAAGTAGTCAAAAATAATATTATCTAGCAATTACACTTATAGGTATATATATATCAGAATTGAAGATAGGAAATATTTGTTTCTACAGTTTTGAAATCAGGGAATATCTTAAAGAAATATTTGAATGCTCATGTTCATTGCAAGCTTATTCACAAAAGCCAAGAGATGGAAGCAACCTGTGTCCAGGGACAAATAAATGGCTAATTAAATGCTGCATATATGCAAAATGGAATATTTTATCATATGCTACAGCATAGGAGAACCTTGACTACAGTATGCGCTGTGAAATAATTCAGTCACAGAAAACAAATACACCATGATTCTACCTATACTTGTGTGTATGTTCAGCTGTGTCCAACTCTTTGTGACCCTGTGGATTGTAGCCCACTAAGCTCCTCTGTCCATGGAATTTTGGGGGGGAAAGAATAGAGATGTGAGCTGCCACTTCCTACTCCAGAGAATCTTCCTGACCCAGGGTTCAAATTCAAATCTCTGTGTCTTCCGCATTGACAGGCAGATCCTTTACCACTGTGCCAGGTGGGAAGCCCTGATTTCACTCATATGAAGGCTCTAAAGTAGTCAAACTTCTAAGAGAAATAGAAAATAGATTTCCAGGTGTTTGGGGAAGTGTAGAAAGAGGAGTTGTTATTCAGTAGGTATAGAGTATCAGTTTTGCAAGATGAAAAATTTCTAGATATTTGTTGTATAATGATGTGCTTAGCATGGTAATGTACATTGAAAATGGTCAAGGTGGTAGATTTTATGTTAAATGTTTTATGAAGATAAAAAATGGATAAACACAATTTAAGAAATTACACATTCTGAAAAAATATTTTTTGAATACAGAAATTAAAATTTTGGGTTTTTAAAATGTCTTCTTGTTTTTCTGATAGTGGTTATCATATAGCACATAGATAAATTATATATTATGTGAAAATATGTTATTTATGTCTTATTAATCTTTTCACAAGGGATTAATTGTGAAATTAAGTAATTTATTATATTTTTTTCACAAAGATATATTGTTCTTTATCCTTTGTTATACTCTATCACTTTAAATAGCTATTGACATCACTAACAATGATTTCTCTTGATTTAAGTTGCCTCACACATCTACTTTACTCCTTTTGCTTTCAAACTGTCTGAATTATTTTACATTAAATGCAGGCAAGATAGTATTGTGCATTATGCTTTGGTACATATACACAATGGAGTATTACTCAGCCATTAAAAAGAATACATTTGAATCAGTTCTAATGAGGTGGATGAAACTAGAGCCAATTATACAGAGTGAAGTAACCCATAAAGAAAAACACCAATACAGTATACTAACACATATATATGGAATTTAGAAAGATGGTAACGATAACCCTGTATGTGAGACAGCAAAAGAGACACAGATGTATAGAATAGTCTTTTGGACTCTGTGGGAGAGAGAGAGGGTGGGATGATTTGAGAGAATGGCATTGAAACATGTATAATAGCATATAAGAACGAATCACCAGTCCAGGTTCGATGCATGATACTGGATGCTTGGGGCTGGTGCACTGGGATGACCCAGAGGGATGGTATGGGGAGGGAAGAGGGAGGGGGGTTCAGGATTGGGAACTCATGTACACCTGTGGCAGATTCATGTTGATGTATGGCAAAGCCAATACAATATTGTAAAGTTAAAAAAAATAAATAAATAAAATCTGAAAAAAAAATAAAAGCAAAAATTAATGAAGTTTCTGTATTTTGAATGACAATTTAATCCATATAGAATGTATAGTTCTAAAATTATAGATTCTATGTTTATTATTTTAACAACTCTTTCTATTAGTTAGAGTACTACTGGAAACCCCTACAATCTTATTTCAGAACTCTCCTCTTAATACAGTCACCCATTTTGTGCTTTCCTGATAACTTCTGGGATTTTCTTAATAACAGTTACTTTCTATTCAAGATCAGTAGGTTTTTCTTTCATAATAGAGTGGATTAATTATTGTTCCCGACTTTTCACTCCCTTCCTTTAACGGAATTGTGCATCTACGTCCTGTGTCCAGTGGCTTTCAGTGCCTAGACCTACAATAGGCAAAGTGCACAGAAGTCATATTGACTTTCAGCTCATCATAGAGATTTTCTTTAGCCATAGGAATGTGTAAGTATAAAATTAAAAAAGAATTAATTGTGCTTGCTTGCTATGACTTGCTCCTCTGTGAGTCTACCAACCACCTCGAGAAAAACAGTCCAAAATAAGCAGACACATGTATGAGAGATAAAATTTAATTGTTTTTAGCCTTTGATATTTTGAGACTGAAAATACAATAATAGAGGCAGTATCCATTCTATTAACCCCACATATTATGTTATAATTACCTTTTTAAATGTAAAATATTCAATACATTAAAAATATGTGTTCTAAAATATAGCAAGATAGTGATTATATGTTTCATTTATAACCTCATTTAAGTCTCATTGCTAAAACTGGTGAAACACCTTATTTACTACACCTTTCTCATAACTCTCTTTCTCCCCAGTCCTGAATTTTGTGTTGATAATTCTATTGCATAACTTTAGAATATTGTTACATATGTCAATAAACAATGCATATCATATATGATTATGTACCCATACAATTTTTTAGATTTACTGTATTATTTTGAATACATTTATTGAATTTCATTTATAGTTATGATTGATTGATTTGATGGTAACTGTATTAGCTGCTGAGTGCAGCTCTAAAGCTTTCAACCTCCTCTCTACTCTCTGTACTGAAATTTGGAAAAAAAAAAAACCTCACTCAGCCTCACCATGCCTGGTAGTCAAAAAGACACTTTCATTTTTGAATAAATTAAAAACTCTCCTTAAAGTGTTGTTCTTTTGATATCAGAATTTAGGATTTTAATGGCCTAACTGATTATAATTACAGACATTTGTTTCATTATATTCATGAATGATGAATCACTCAAAAGGCAATCTATTGAATTCAGATTTTCTAATCTATTTTTAAATTAGAAAATTCTGAGGCAGTAATTTAGGGTAACAAGCAAAGATTGTTTTGTGGTCCCAGATTCCTCTTTTATTTAATTAAAATTGTTTTAAAAATAATAATTGGGAATAAGGTGTTCTGTTTAACAGAATATTAAAAAATAAATACTTTATTGAGTATGCTTTGAAAAAAAGGATACTATTTTTGCAAAAGTATAACAACAGATGTGCATGCAGAATGTACATTTCCAGGTATGATTTATACAATGTCTTTGCTATATATTAGTGTAAATATATAGCCAGTGTTTTGCCAGATGAAGCATGTACATGAAGTAAAAATGAAATATGTTTTGTGAGATAAATTTTTATTTCTATTTTAAAATCTGGATAAAAATTACAACATGTCAACAAATTGACTTTGTCAACATTCTGTTATCTTTTAATTATAATATATAATACATGTGTAGTTATATACACATGCATGTATAACCAGAACAACACATATGCTTTATAAGCAAAACATGTTTTAACTACAGCACATATTACAACATATAAACCAACTAATAATGATCTTTATTGTGTTTGCATGGAAAAAGAAATGTTCAACAGAATAAGGTAGTGCAGTTTTTTTGTCCTAATTATTGGTAGCACTTTAATTTTATTATTATTATTGTACTCCATAGCCTAGTATCAGCTAACAGAGAAGATGGTGATGAGCACTATTTAAAACATATTTGTAAATATTCTTTTAAAGGGAGTGGGGGTTTATCCTTTGCTCAATGCTTTATTTGAGCTTTCTTTGAGGCTTTAATATAAGATAGTATTATAAGATATAGGGATGTTTCTTTCCAAAATATTTATTACCTTATTAAGGTAAACTGTCTTCCCTGCTGGTGGATGATATTTTATAGAAAAAATACAAAATCCTATAAACTTCACGGCTGGAGTCCAGACACTTTTTAGCTGACAACACTATAACCATTACTTTCATTCTAATTTTAAGGACAGTAGTAGCAGCACTTCAATTAACCAGTTAATCAAAATAATACTCAATTTCTACACACTAGTTCATAAAGGTTCTCCATATAACACATTATTTCAAATGAATGCCACCTCCTGCCATGGTGGGTGTTCAGCTGGCCTAGAAAAGCACAGTAGTTAGCCCTTTCCATTGCAGTGAAAAAAGTTATCAACACTGACACTTAAGTGACCATAATTAGTCCACTGAGATTAATGTGGGAACTTTGTACCTCTCCTAGTGTCACTGTCCCAGACTTATGATACTCTCTAAATTGCAATAGTTCATTGGTTCATTATCCAAATTGTTTTCTCACTTAGAATCCCTAAAAGCTTTAAAAAAAAAAAAAAAAAAAAAAGAAGAAGAAGAAAAGAAAAAGATCTTAGGTACCATAAAAAGCAAACTCAATTGAATGAAGTCTAAAGGACTTCAAATTGTAGTGTGTTTCCTGAGTATTTGTATGAAAAAGACACATCAAATGACCACACAAAGCAACCAAATCCTTGTAACTGATAACTTGAAATATTTATCAGAGTGAATTTGAAAGTTCAGAGATTAATTGTCCATGAATGGAACTTTAGAAACATAAAAGAATAAAAAGAAAGCAAGTTCTACCTATTCAAACAATTTAATTCAAAGGTTTGATAGGCTTTATAAAAAAAAAAAGCTTCTAATAATAAAAGGGCATGAAATATGGTATCAGGTTACATATCATGCAAAAGCTAATAAGTCAATTTTATTGAAAAATATACCAGTGTGTAACTGTTTTATTTTATGAGTATTTCTATAGTTAATTTTTTTTTTCTTTTCCAGTTTTACTGAGATCTAATTGATATAGAGCACTGTATGAGCTTAAGGTATACAGCATAAGGACCTGACTAACATACATCATAGAATGCACAGCTATTATCATGGATACAAAATAAAAGAATAAACATTATTTTTCTTGTGATGAGAACTTTCAGGGTTTACTTTCTTAACAACTTTCATATATAACATATAACAATGTTAACTGCTACATTGATCATGTTGTCCATGGGATTTTCCAGGCAAGAATGCTGGAGTGGGTTCCCATTTCCTTACTGCTTCAATAAACTTACCAGGAAATGTTGATTAAGAGGTCAATGCTAACAGAAAAGAAAGAGTTTAAGGTTTTTGTTCTTGATCCTAATTCAAATTTTTTGTGTCTTGGATAATGACTTGGAATAGTGATACACTAAACAATGTGGATTAATGGAAGCCTTCAAAAGAGTAAGGACACTAATTGAATACAACTTCGACATACATTAGCAATGTTATATTTATGCTAAAATGAATTAAAATGAATATAGGAGCTACTAATAAAATGTCATTTCTTAACAATGATAGGTGCCATTTGGGTCTGGGTGTTATCATAATCTGAGAATGTACGGATAGAGTTGAAAATACACAAAGCAGAATTATTAGCACAAGGAAAGAGCTGAAGATATCTAGATTAAAGAGGAGAATACTTAACAGAAAAATGAAAACTACCTTAAACACTTGAAAGACTTTCACATAATTTTGAGTTTAGATTTATTTTATGTGCTTCCAACAGTTAAATCTAGAAGTAGTATTTGCAGTTTAGAAGGCTGTGAATTATGTTAAGAAAACGTTTCTCCCATGTAGTGTACTTTAATTTTGTTTTTCAAACTATGCACATTTTAAATGGTTTCATTAATTATTGAATTTTGTACAATGATGTGATTCAATGTGAGATTCAATCTGGTTCATTAACATCTTTTAGAGTCATTACAAAAGAAAACCATATTAAGAAGTATATGTATATATTAAGTGTATACATTTATATATACTTGGGTATGGCATAAGCCCTCTTGGAGGAGGTTGCCATTAAACCCACCATAGAGATTCCAGAACTTACACAGGACTAGAAAATAGACTCCTGGAAGGCACAAACAGAACCTAGTGTGCAATAAGACCCAGGAGAAAGGCGCAGTGACCCCACAAAAGACCAACACAGACTTGCCCTGAAGTGTCCAGGAGTCTTCCATGGAGGCATAGGTCAGGGGTGGCCTGCTGCAGGGTTGGAGGCAGTGAGTGTACCAGTACATGCATGAGATCTTTTGAAGGAGGTCACCATTATCTTCATTACCTCCACCATAGCTTGGCCCCAGGTAAATAGCAGGGAGAGAACATAGCTCCACCCATTAACAGAAAATTGAATTAAAGATTTACTGAGCATGTTCCCTCTCATCAGAACAGGACCCAGTTTCCCCTCAGGCAGTCTCTCCCATCATGAAGCTTCTATAAGCCTCTTACCCTTCTCCATCAGAGGGCAGACAGACTGAAAACCACAATCACGGAAAACAAACCATCTGAGTACATGGACCACAGCCTTGTCTAACTCAGTGAAACTATGAGCCATTCCATGTAGGGTCATCCAAGACAGACTGGTCATGGTGGAGAATTGTGACAAATGCAGTCCACTGGAGAAAGGAATGGCAAACCACTTCAGTATTCTTGCCTTAAGAATCCCATGAACAGGATGAAAAGGCAAAAAGATAGGACACTGAAAGATGGACATCCCAGGTCAGTAGGTGTCCATATGCTACTGGAGATCAGTGGAGGACTAACTCCAGAAAGAATGAAGAGATGGAGCCAAAAAAACCAATACCCAGTTGTGGTTGTGACTGGTGAAAGAAGCAAATTCAATTCTATAAAGAGAAATATTGCATAGGAACCTGGAATATTATGCCCATGAATCAAGGCAAATTGGAAGTGGTCAAACAGGAGATGGCAAGAGTGAATGTCACCATTTCAGGAAAGAGTGAACTAAAATGGACTGGAATGGGTGACTTTAACTTGGATGACCATTATATCTACTACTGTGGGAAAAAAATCCCTTAGAAGAAATGGAGTAGCCATCATAGTCAACAGAAGAGTCTGAAATGCAGTACTTGGATGCAATCTCAAAAATGACAGAATGATCTGTTTGTTTCCAAGGCAAACCATTCAATATCATGGTAATCCAAGTATATATCCTGACCAGTAATGCTGAAGAAGCTGAAGTTGAATGGTTCTATGAAGACCTACAAGACCTTCTAGGACTAACACCCCCAAAAGATGTCATTTTCATTATAGAGGACTGGAATGCAAAAGTAGGAAGTCAAGAAACACCTGGAGGAACAGGCAAATTTGGCTTTGGAATACAGAATGAAGCAGGGCAAAGGCTGACAGAGTGCTGCCAAACAAACGCACTGGTCATAGCGAACACCTTCTTCCAGCAACACAAGAGAAGACTCTACATGTGGACATCACCAGATGGTCAAACTGAAACCAGATTGATTTCATTCTTTGCAGCCAAAGATGGAGAAGCTCTACACAGTCAACAAAAACAAGACCAGGAGCTGACTGTGGCTCAGATCTAAACACCTTATTGCCAAATTCAGACTTAAATTGAAGAAAGTAGGGAAAACCACTAGACCATTCAGGTATGATCTAAATTCAATGCCTTATGATTATACAGTGGAAGTGAGATATAGATTTAAGGGACTAGGTCTGATAGACAGAGTGCCTTATGAACTATGGACGGAGGTTCATGGCACTGTACAGGAGACAGGGATCAAGACCATCCCCATGGAAAAGAAATGCAAAAAAGCAAAACGGCTGTCTGAGGAGGCCTTACAAATAGCTGTGAAAATAAAAGAAGTGAAAAGCAAAGGAGAAAAGGAAAGATATAAGCATCTGAATGCAGAGTTCCAAAGAATAGCAAGGAGAGATAAGAAAGCCCTCCTTAGCGATCAATGCAAAGAAATAGAGGAAAACAACAGAATAGGAAAGACTAGAGATCTCTTCAAGAAAATTAGAGACACCAAGGGAATATTTCATGTGAAGATGGGCTCGATAAAGGACAAAAATGGTATGAACCTAACAGAAGCAGAAGATATTAAGAAGAGGTGGCAAGAATACACAGAAGAACTGTACAAAAAAGATCTTCACGACCTAGATAATCATGATGGTGTGATCACTCACCTAGAGCCAGACATCCTGGAATGTGAAGTCAAGTGGGCCTTAGAAAGCATTACTAGGAACAAAGCTAGTGGAGATGATGGAATTCCAGTTGAGTTATTTCGAATCCTGAAAGATGATGCTGTGAAAGTGCTGTACTCAATATGCCAGCAAATTTGGAAAACTTATCAGTGGCCACAGGACTGGAAAAGGTCAGTTTTCATTCCAATCCCAAAGAAAGGCAATGACAAAGAATTTTCAAACTACCGCACAATTGTACACATCTCACACACTGGCAAAGTAATGCTCAGAATTCTCCAAGCCAGGCTTCAACAATACATGAACCATGAACTTCCAGATGTTCAAGCTGGTTTTAGAAAAGGCAGAGGAACCAGGGATCAAATTGCCAACATCTCTTGGATCATCGAAAAAGCAAGACAGTTCCAAAAAAAAATCTAGTTTTGTCTTATTGACTACAGTAAAGCCTTGACTGCGTGGATCACGATAAAATGTGGAAAATGTTAAAGAGATGGGAATACCAGACCACCTGACCTGCCTCTTGAGAAGTTTGTATGCAGGTCAGGAAGGAACAATTAGAACTGAACATGGAACAACAGACTGTTTCCAAATAGGGAAAGTTGTACGTCAAGGCTGTGTATTGTCATCCCGCTTATTTAACTGATATGAAGAGTACATCATGAGAAACACTTTGCTGGATGAATATAAGCTGGAATCAAGATTTCTGGGAGAAATATTAATAACCTCAGATATGCAGATGATACCACGCTTATGGCAGAATGCGAAGAAGAACTAAAGAGCCTCTTGATGAAAGTGAAAAAGGAGAGTGGAAAAGGTGGTTTAAAGCTCAACTTTCAGAAAACTAAGATCCTAGCATCAGATCCCATCACTTCAGGGCAAATAGATGATGGAACTGTGGAAACACAGGCAGAGTTCATTTTTTTGGGCTCCAAAATCACTGCAGATGGTGTCTGCAGCCATGAAATTAAAAAACGCTTACTCCCAGGCAGAAAAATTATGACCAACCTAGAGAACATATTAAAAAGCAGAGACATTACTTTGCCAAGATAGGTCAACCTAGTCAAGGCTATGGTTTTTCTAGTGGTCATGTATGGGTGTGAGAGCTGGACTATAAAGAAAGGTGAGCACTGAAGAATTGATGCTTTTGAACTGTGGTCTTAGAGAAGACTCTTGACAGTCCCTTGGACTCCAAGGAGATCCAACCAGCCCATCCTAAAGTAAATCAGTCCTGAATATTCATTGGAAGGACTAATGCTGAAGTGAAACTGCAATACTTTGGCCACTTGATGAGAAGAATTGGCTCATTTGAAAAAACCATGATGCTGGGATAGGTTGAAGGCGGACAGAGGAGAAGGGATGACAGAGAATGAAATGGTTGGATGCTATCACCGACTCAATGGATATGAGTCTGAATAACTCTGGGAGTTGGTGATGGACAGGGAGGCCTGGCGTTGTGCAGTCCATGGGGTCTCAGAGTCGTACATCACTGAATGACTGAAGTGAACTGAACTGAATATATATATACACACAGATATATTAAGTATGTGAATATACTAATATGTGTATATTAAGAAATATAAGCCATATTAAGAACTAGATAATTTTGAATCCCAGATCAAAATACTAATGCTTTGGATTTCTATAATATTGATTACTAAGCTAACAGGCTACTAGAAGTGCAGGTTTTCCCCACTAACCGAAAGTAGAGCATTCCTTTGAAGCTTTTCATAGGCCCAAATTGTGTCAAGGAAAGAATCAATTATCTCAGTACATCTCTTGCTCATGGATACAATAATGCATCAAATTAAAATCACATAGCTCACATATGTAGATCAAAGCTATAGAAGCTTGATACTGAGACTCTGAATGTAGTTCCAGGGGAAGGAATTTGTCAGTACCATTCTCATTTCTCTGGATACATGCTTGCTCTCCAATACTCGAAGCAAAACAAACTCTGGCACTTTTTTTTTTTTTTAAACCGAAAGTCCTCTTCAGATTTCTTTAAGTTATCAAAAACAGTTACTGACATAGTTCTTTGGTAAAAATGGAGTGGCAAAGAGACCTTATGAAAAGTGGAGGATACCTGTATTTATTTGGAAGGGTAGTTTTAAGGCAGATCACAGAGGAACCTCCTTGATAGGAGTAGTAAGAACTTGTGATCATTCCATAAAGAAATATAGACTTAAAAAGAGAGAAAATTGGCCTCTCCAAAGGTTTATGAGCCAAGAAAGAACCCTCTCTTTCTATAATTGCTTCTGAGTCAGTGATGCCATCCAACCATCTCATCCTCTGTCGTCCCCTTCTCCTCCTGCCCCCAATCCCTCCCAGCATCACAGTCTTTTCCAATGAGTCAACTCTTCGCATGAGGTGGCCAAAGTACTGGAGTTTCAGCTTCAGCATCATCCCTTCCAAAGAAATCCCAGGGCTGATGTCCTTCAGAATGAACTGGTTGGATCTCCTTGCAGTCCAGGGGATTCACAAGAGTCTTCTCCAACACCACAGTTCAAAAGCATCAGTTCTCCAGCATTCAGCTTTCTTCACAGTCCAACTCTCACATCCATATATGACCACTGGAAAAACTACAGCCTTGACTAGACGGACCTTTGTTGGCAAAGTAATGTCTCTGCTTTTGAATATGCTATCTAGGTTGGTCATAACTTTTCTTCCAAGAAGTAAGCATCTTTTAGTTTCATGGCTGCAGTCACCATCTGCAGTGATTTTGAAGCCCCCCAAATGAAGTCTGACACTGTTTCCACTGTTTCCCCATCTATTTCTGATGAAGTGATGGGACCAGATGCCATGATCTTCGTTTTCTGAATGTTGAGCTTTAAGCCAACTTTTTCACTCTCCACTTTCACTTTCATCAAGAGGCTTTTTAGTTCCTCTTCACTTTCTGCCATAAGGGTGGTGTCATCTGCATATCTGAGGTTATTGATATTTCTCCTGGCAATTTTGATTCCAGCTTGTGTTTCTTCCAGCCCAGGGTTTCTCATCATGTACTCTGCATATAAGTTAAATAAGCAGGGTGACAATATACAGCCTTGACGTACTCCTTTTTCTATTTGGAACCAGTCTGTTGTTCCATGTCTAGTTCTAACTGTTGCTTCCTGACCTGCATATAGGTTTCTCAAGAGGCAGGTCAGGTGGTCTGGCATTCCCATATCTTTTGGAATTTTCCACAGTTTACAAGCTATTTAATGACTTATGACCATGAATGCAGGTACACACACACACACACACACACACACACACAGATTTTATTTTCTATGGCATGAGCCTAGGGCTAACGTTGGGAAGAATCAACATATATGATACTGATATTTTGCTCATAGGTGTGGGATATCTTTTTTAATTAATGTAAATCTTTCTTGGTATCTTACTGTAGAGTTTTATAATTTTCTCCATAGTGTCTACCATATTTGTATTAGATCTACCATGGTTGTTTTTATTCTCTAGTAACAACATCTTTTCCTGAATTAAATTTTTGTTGATGCATATAAGTGTAGTTGTCTAAATTTTGGCATTTTACTTGGCAATTTTGATATATTCTTAGATAAATCAACTCACTTATGTAGATTATTTTGGAGATTTTTATGCAGACAGTTATATTACTTACAAGTTTTCCTTTTTATTTCAACCTTGATGGGTTTTGGTTTTATCATTTTTTTATTGTTCTGACTCAAAACTCCAACACAATGTTAAAGAGAAGTGGTATTAGCTATATTTCTCAGTATACATTTTGGGGGCTCTTTTGCAGTTTTGGGATGTTCACCTATACATATAGTAATATGAGCGACTTTAGAATATATGAATATTTGGCCTTATTTGATGCTTTGTCGTTGTACTTATTACTGTGATTGTATTAGCTTTTAGTCTATTAATGTAAAGAATAACATATGTAAATAATAAAATCTAGAATATATTAACATTCTTGGTATAAATATATTTTCATCATTATATATAGCTATGTTATTGCAGTGATAGATCACATGTCCTAATATTTAATTTAACATTTTTGTGTCCATGTTAGTAAGTGAAATTGCCTTGTAAATTTGCCATTCTTATGGCACCTTGTCTTGATTTATTTTTAAAATATACTGGGAATGGTGATCTTTTTTTGCTTTTGTCTTATTGCTATTTGGTGTTTGTTTGGAAAACATTTCTGATTAGGAATTCAATTCCTTCAGTGGTTTCAGATTATTCAAATTTATTATTTATTTTTAATATATCTGGTCATTTCCATTTAACCAAGAGTTCCTCCAATTTATTACATTGCCACATTTACTAGAAACTGCTCACATTGCTTATTCTTATGATATATTTAGCATCTATATGGTTATATCTCCTTTTTCATTCCAGATAATATTTGTGTTCTTCCTTATGTTTATTTTATTAATCTTACTTTTTTTTAGTCTTTTCAAAGTACTGAATGTATTGGAACTCTTTGCTCAGTGACACACAAAACAAGGAAGTACATTTTAGATTCAAACACAGCAAACATTTGTTCTGTTTTTTAGGAAAAGCACAAGGAAAAAATGTTTAAGTTTTTGGAGAATAGTGCTATGTATACTATTAATTATGATTCCAGATTCACAACAACAGGTTTTTTTTTATAAGAAATGCTCAACGCTACATTCTTTTTTTTAGATTAGTGTTTGCAATCACTCCTACCTAACACTCAGCAAATACCATTTATAGAAGTAACTGACTTATTGAAAACTATATAACTTTGAATTCAGGGTACCATCTCTTTGGCAAGAAAGTGGTATATTTCCAAATAAAAGTAATTTTATCCTGAATATTGTACAATGATTCTCATTGTATCACCACAAAACTTTCTTGTATGTCTTAATGAAAGAAAAGTAAAATAAGGTTGCACACATATCATGAGCACATCTTTTATGGACTAAGAGATTCTACCCCCTCTAGTCTAAAAATGATATTACTGTCACTAGTAAACATAGGTTTCCTAGGCATGTTTACCAAAAACAGTGTACCTAATTCTATCTGAATATTAAAATTACCAGAGGAGCTTTAAATATCCCAAACCAATTGTAGAGGCTCTCCCTCTGTTGGCTTATAGCCCAAGAGGTTCAAATGTGCAATGGAGTTGAAAACCAATGTCATAAGTTTATATATCTGTGAAAACCTAAGCCTTAAAAGCATGTGTAACATTATCCTACAAGAATAGGCTATTGAGGTCAAAAACCACTGCAGCTAATAGCAGAGTGCTCTTCCTGAACTAATTCAATCATTATAAGACACTTCAAAAGCAATTTCCTAATTTGTATTTTTACACTATTGAAAATGCTTTAATAGTATGCTGTGTTTTGTCAAAAATTTTCCCGTGTTGCAGAATTAACTACTTTATGCTTTAGAGTATATTTATCTTACTTTAAGATCTTTAAATTTAAATTTGTGTATGTTAATCTATTTTTAATAAAACTGGTCAGTTAACCTGAGTTGGTTAAGGCATGTAGTAAGTAATATAAAAAAGAAAAATCCATGCTGATATTATAAAACCAACACTAAAAGTCTTTGTAACAGAATATCCTGAGATTAGAGTGAATGCTATAGAAGAAGGAACTGGGCAGGTATATTTTTAAAATGTAATCAGCTTTAATCCATGAAGAAATATAATTCTGTGAAAGAAAGTTTGAATTGTTAATTTAGTTGCTACTGTCTTAATTAAATTTGCATTTATATAGCCATATTTTCTTAACCAAACATATTTCTATTGATTGAATCTGGTAATTTCATTTAGTTTTTCAATAATTACAAGATGTAATATAATCATTGTCTTCATTGCTTTCATAAACTAAAGTTTGTTGTTTTTCTTTTTTTATCATGACAATTTGTGTAATAATGTAAGTTTCTTTTTATTTTGGAGAAAAATTTATTGTAGTTTATGGTAGACAATCTTCTGCCCTTTGTATCTACTTGTGCTGGACCTCTCCTGATTTCACGCCAAGGATTCTTTTCTAAATAGTATTTATTTATGGCTGCCCTGGGTCTTTGTTGGTGCATGTGCATTTCCTCTAGTTGTAGCAAGGGTAGAGCTCCTTTCTAGCAGCAGTTCATGGGGTTTTTTTATTGAGGTGGCCTCTCTTGTTGCTGAGCTTAGGTTCTAGGGTACGTAAGCTCAGTAGTGGTGGTGCATGGGCTTAGTTGCCCCACAGCATGCGGGATCTTAATGGACCAGGGATTGAATCTGTCTCCTACTTTGCTAGACAGGTTCTTAACCACTGGACCACCAGAGAACTCTAGTTCAAGGATTTGAATGAGGTTTATCCCATCATCCAGAACCTTAGGTGAGCACCATATTCAAGTCTGATCATCCAGAATATTTCACTTAATTGTACATGGTCGAGGAATCTAGTGTCCATGACCAAAGGCAATCCAAGGAGATTTATCTAGTTTAGGTTAAATTATAAAGATAACAGGAGATGGATATCTTTAACACAACTTTATCATAAGAAATCTTGATTGGCAATGAAACTAACCCAAAATAAAATAGTGCTGAGTGAAACTTGAAAGAGTCCCAGTGATATATTTCAAGTCTTTGGAAACAAATGCTTCCCACTTGCTGTTTAGTGTGAGGGAAATACATTTTCTTATCAAGCTAAGATTAGTTGCTTTTTTTGGTCACTGACAAAAGAGTTTTGGCTACTAAAATACTATCATATTTAAATGTCATAACTTTCAAGGAATAACACGACAGCATTTTATGTGCCAATCAGGAATAAAAGGAAAAGTTGTCAATTAAACATTAACTGCATGATAAATCTCAGTCTCAGTTTTCTTAAAACTGATCAAACAGAAACAATGGTATATGGTAACGGAAAAATTGAAGAAGTAGGGTTTTGAAAATAAAATATCCTAAAATATAAATTACAGAAGCCAAGCCAGTAGATGCTATGCCTCAGATCATAAGGGGGCAACCTTTCTCACATGACAAATTATTGGATACTGTGACTTGGGCCAGGTATTTATTTAGGCTAAAACTTTAGGAGACTTATGAAAATGAAAATGAAATGAAATGATATGATATGAAAATAAAAATATTTAAATCCGTTAACTAATTATTATGTATGACATTAATAAATTCCTACAGATAAGAGACCATCTGACCTCAGCAGAGCATTGAAGGAACACAAAACAGCTAGAGTTAGAGAAGACTCCTCCCCCACCACTGTTGGTCATTCCAAGATACCTGATTCATGTACATTTCAGTGCTCAAAAATCCACATCTCAAGTTCTACACTAAAGGAAGAAAGCTAGAAACAAAACAGGGGGTAAAATAGCTTTCAAAAGGGAGCTAATTCTGGGCCATCAACACATCTAGGATCTTCTGATTTAAACAAACTGCCTACGAATGGTAAAAATTAAGTCCCACTTAAATTAAAAAGAGCTCACTGGGGTTCAATCTGACCTGGATAGGTTAATCTTATTACTTTACAGGTCAAGAACAAAAAAGAAACAATTATGCTAAAAACAAGAAATATGAACAAAACATTTTGAAGGGCTGTTGCCAAAAGACAAACACCTATGCTGGGTTACAGATTAAAAGCTCTTGAATCTTGGCTTTGGTAATTATCCCATAAAGTGGATTGAACACAAATTGATGGGAAGCCAAGGAAGGATTAATGGAATTAGTTGTATTGCCTGATAAATTCCTGAGTGTGGGAAATAAAGTCCTCAGTTCAGTTCAGTTGCTCAGTCATGGCCAACTCTTTGCAACCCCGTGGACTGCAGCACGCCAGGCCTCCCTGTCTATTGCCAACTCCTGGAGTTCACTCAAACTCATGTCCATTGAGTTAGTGATGTCATCCAGCCACCTCATCCTCTGTCATCCCCTTCTCCTCCTGCCTTCAATCTTTCCCAGCATCAGGGTGTTTTCAAATGAGTCAGTTCTTCACATCAAGTGGACAAAGTATTGCAGTTTCAGCTTCAGTATCAGTCCTGCAGTGAATATTCAGGGTTGATTTCCTTTAGGATAGACTGGTTGGATCTCTTGATGTCAAAGGGATTCTCAAGAGTCTTCTCCAACACCACACTTCAAAAGCATCAATTCTTCGGTGCTCAGCTTTATTTACAGTCCAACTCTCACATCCATACACGACTACTGGAAAGACCATAGCTTTGACTAGATGGACCTTTGTTGGCAAAGTAATGTCTCTGCTTTTTAATATGCTGTCTAAGTTGGTCATAACTTTTCTTCCAAAAGTTATGCCTGATAAATTCCTGAGTTTGGGAAACAAAGTCCTATGCTTGTTTAACTCCAAAAGCAGTCCCTAGGCACTGCGATCCAAATCTCCACCAATGGAAAGGGAATGCTAAGCTGTAGTAATCATCAGAAAGATTTTTACAAAATCTCCTTTTCAAATAAGATGCAATACAGAAATAGAAATATGAAAGCTTCTAAAGAAACAGAATCAGGAACAGGAAGATTGATTGACACAGAACACTCTTCACAGCAGAGCAGCAAACCCATGTTATGTATACAAAAAGAACATTGTGTGTAGTGTGGAAAGCTGAGTACTGTATATTCTTTCTCCATCTGTCCTGTCCAAATGAAGTTTTTATTGAAGATATTCTACTTACTCATTGCCATAGTACATTAAGTATGACAGTGATGGGTTACAAACCATAAGAAGACCCTGGGCAAAAGAAAGCATAACCAGAGGCCTTGGACTAACAGTTGTGTGCAGTAATTGCATGAGATATTAGGCACTCTAATACTAAGGAGAATCTGATATGTATCTGCATCGGCCTATTGTGTAGTTGTAACAAGTTAGGAAAAGGTGCTTTAAATTAATATATATTGAAGACAAGATGTCAGTGTTAGCCAGAAATAGATATTGAATACCTTCTATTTGTCCTCTTGTTCCACTGATGTATGAAATCTAAGTCTGGGTATGTGATCAAAACCTAACTGGGGAGTTTGAAAGACTAGCTACAAGATACTTAAGAGAGAAAACCAGGATTTCAATAAGCCAGTGAAAGTTATTCCTCAGATTTGTTGAAGATATTTGTAAGAGATGCTATTGAGAAATGGAGTATTTCCTGAAATATCAATAAACAAAGACGTCACAGTCATCAGCAATTGCAGCCCTCCAATGTGAGCAGGTGAGTCCTATGGGGAACTCAAGAAGGAGAAGAATACAGCTATCTAGCATCCATTGGACTGCATTCACTTCCTATAGTCATTCCTTACGGTGAGCCCTGCTGAAAACTCAGGATAGTGGCCCCAGATGGCTGAGATGCATATCAAAGGAATGATTTCAGTGAGCCCAGACTCTTGCATCTCCCCATACACAAAGGAAAAAAAAAAAAAAAAAAGTGTTAGTCACTCAGTCTTGTATGACTCTCTGCAACCCCATAGACTGTAGCCTGCCAGGCTTCTCTTCAGGCAAGAATACTGCAGTATGTTGTCATTCCCTTCTCCAGGGGATCTTCCTAACCCAGGGATTGAATGTGGGTCTCCCACACTCGGCGCAGATTCTTTACCTTCTGAACCACTAGGGAAGCCCACACCACCATAAATAAAAAATTGCTAAATTTCCTGACTTGAGTAATCTGGTTTTCTTTCAGGTCAGCTCAGTCACTCAGTCATGTCTGACTGTTTGCCAACCCATAGACTCCAACATGCCAGGCCTCCCTGTCCATTGCCAACTCCCAGAGTTTATTCAGACTCATGTCAATTGAGTCAGTGATGCCATCCAACCATCTCATCCTCTGTTGTTCCCTTCTCCTCCCACCTTCAACCTTTTCTAGAATCAGGTCTTTTCAAATGAGTCAGTTCTTCACATCAGGTGGCTAAAGTATTAGAGTTTCAGCTTCAGCATCTCTCGTTCCAATGAACATTCAGGACTGATGTCCTTTAGGATGGACTGGTTGGATCTCTTGCTGTCCAAGGGACTCTCAAGAGTCTTCTCCCACACCACAGTTCAAAAGCATCAATTCTTTGGTGCTCAGCTTTCTTTATAGTCCAACTCTCACATCCATACATGACTACTGGAAAGACCATAGCTTTGACTAAATGGACCTTTGTTGGCAAAGTAATACCTCTGCTTTTTAATATGCTGTCTAGGTTGGTCATAACTTTTTTCCAAGAAATAAGTGTCTTTCAATTTCATGGCTGCAGTCACCATCTGCAGTGATTTTGGAGGCACCTCCCACCCCCGCCATAAAAAATGTCTGTCACTGTTTCCACTGTTTCCCCATCTATTTGCCATGAAGTGATAGGACCAGAAGCCATGATCTTCATTTTCTGAATGTTGAGCTTTAAGCCAACTTTTTCACTCTCCTCTTTCACTTTTATCAAGAGGCTCTTTAGTTCTTCTTCACTTTCTGCCATAAGTGTGGTATCATCTGTACATCTGAGATTATTGATATTTCTCCTGACAGTCTTGATTCCAGCTTGTGCTTCATCCAGCCAGGCATATTAAAAATAATCTTTATGATGTTCAGAACCTACTCTTTGTTGCAAAATTTGTATATAACCTGACTCTTCCCCTGGTCCTCTTGGAGCTGTTCTCTCAGGGTACTTCAGATGCTGTCTCCCAGGCTTGGAGTCCTAAATATTCCCACTGAATAAAACATAATTTTCAACTTTTAGGTTGTGAATATTTTAAGTTGACCCTAAAACAATAAAAAATGTCTGAAATTTCTAGCTGTGCAGTTTAGGTTAAATATTGTTTAAACTGAGAGTGAACCCAAGGAGAAAAGCAGAGTCTAATGGAAAGAAGGGGTTGTAAGAATCAAAAAACAAAAGAAAACAACTAACAGGCTCTGCATTCTGACATTCTGGAAGGTAGTTTCACCCCTGAACTTCTAGCTATGTGAACGAATAAACTCCACTTATTTTGCTTAAATTTGTTCAATTTGAGTTTTGTCATCTTCCTTAAATAGAAACACAAGTAGTAGTTATAAACTCAAAAGCTATGGGGCTCAGGAACCTTGCATAAATTGTGTCTGTGTGTGTGTGTGCACACACATGCTCAGTTGTGTCCAACTCTTTGTGACCCCATGGGCTGTAACCTATCAGGCTCCTCTGTCCACAGAATTTTCCAGGCAAAAATATAGATTCTGCAGGCAGATTCTTTACCATCTGAGCCACCAGGAAAGCCCACAAATGTAAATTCCTCCTTTGAGCAAGCTTCTGAAATGAAATATTTCAAAACTGAGCTGTCAGCAATGCATAGTTCTTATTCTTTTATAAAATGCATGGTATAGGCCAAGTTTTAGCATGCCTTGATTTTGCATACAACAATTTAAAATGTACAGCAAATAATTTATATTTATTAATCTACAAAAAATGGTAGACATCTGAAAGTTAGTTTTTACCTCCAGTTGCTTATGCTCAAATATTCACCCTGATGTTTCTGGGTTTTTAAGCATCATAAGCAGCAAATAAAAAACAACTGATGCTGTGTAAGTAGTCCTATGCTAGAGATTGTTGTCTGTTAAATCAGAGAATGCAGATCCCACTTATGTGTATAGTTAGGAAACTGATAGGATAGAGCAGAAGATAATGGTTACTGTGGTGACTTGTAGAGTTTATCTTTATTCCAAAGCATTCTTTGTCAATTAGAAACATTAAAAAAAGAAACAAACAAATAAAAATCAACAGCAAAGAAATTCAAGTGTGCAGACTGACTTCTAAAGTACCAGCTGGTGACATTTATCATGTAGTTTCAAGAAGAAAAGTATGTCTGAATAATTCTTTTATCCATTTAAACACATCTTAACTTTTCAGAACATATTTTAGTAATCAATAGTAACCTATTGTTTCCACACTCGGCAAAGTATGATTTTTCTATATATCTTAATATTCACATTAATTGCTCAGAGGTCTATAGGCTTCTGAGTACTCTACTAAGTGAAGGAGGAAAAGGTTACCACATCAATATAAAAATGACCTGATAAGAAAATTCAGTGAATTCTCTGAAAAATTTGGTAGTCTACTTAAATTGATTATTCCATGAATATGTATTGTACCACACTGAAGGAGAACACTAAAAATAATTTTGAATAATTGGATTGAAACATAATAAAGGTAGAGATGTAAGTTCAGAAAATCATATTAACAGGAGCATGGGCCCCATTAAGCATGAATCAAGAGCTCTCTGAATTTCTGAGTCTACAGGCAAAACTTACTTGCAATTATACATATTTTATGTGGAATCCAAGTATCAAAAGGCAAGTGTTTAGATTGAATTGTATACTACCCAAATTCATATGCTGAAGCTCTAACTCCAATATGACTCTATTGGAGATGGGGCTTTGAAAGCAGTAAAAGGTTAAATGAAGTCATAAGGGTATAACTTTAATAAAGTAGGACTAGTGCCTGGAGAATCCCAGGGACTGGGGAGCCTGGTGGGCTGCCGTCTATGGGGTCACACAGAGTCGGACATGACGGAAGTGACTTAGCAGCAGCAGCAGCAGCAGTGTCCTTATATGAAGAGTAAGAGACACCAGGAATTGCACAGCTACAGAGAAAAGGCCATGTGACACATTGAGAAAGCAGCCAACTGCAAAACAAAGAAAGGGATGATTTTGTTGTTTAATCACTAAGTCATGTTCGACTGTTTAGCCACTGTTTAACATCTAGGGGGATATTAAAAGGAATCAAACCTGCCAGTACCTTGATCTTGGACCACTAGCCTCCAGAAATGTGAGAAAGCAGTTGTCTGATGCTTCAGCCACCTAGTGTCCGGTATTTTGTTACAGCAGTCATAGAAGACTAATATAGGAAAATCCCTCATTGTCTGCCCACTCAGTTTCAAGAGAATAGAAAATCCTCCTCTTTCTCTTTCTCACAGTCAATCTACAGGCCTTGGATCAAGATTCATTCTTAATCCTCTTCAAAGTTACCAGGAAAGAGAAAACATAGAAGAGTCATTTCAACCTAGAAGGAACTGGGAATTGATTATTTTACTAGGAAAGACCAAAATCCCAAGAAAAGAGGAAAGAATAGGAACAAATGGGCATAAGACTCTGGGAAACGACCAAGGGAAGAGATAGTTCTAGATGGGAGATGGTATATCTGAGATTCCTGGAAAGCACAGGGGTCATCATATGAAACACCTCAAAAGTTCTAGGGAGTGAGGTATTACTTCCATCTGAATAGGGGAAGAATTTAACTAGTCTAGGATCCAAGTTTCATAGCCACTTTCACACCAGTTCACATTACTTAGCAACTTGAAATGATTTTCTATATTTGGTAAAGAACTGGTTGAAAATGCACTTGGTTTTGTTGTCTATTTGGTGTCATGAAAGCAGGTGAAGCACATTCTAGATACAATGAGAAGTGGCTCCCTACTTATTCATCTTCTCAAAGTCTGGTGAAGAAAGTTAATCCCACAAATTAGAAGGTCGCTGTGATTCAATGGACGTGAGTCTGAGTGAACTCCGGGAGTTGGTGATGGACAGGGAGGCCTGGCGTGCTGCGATTCATGGGGTCGCAAAGAGTCGGACACGACTGAGCGACTGAACTGAACTAAACTGATGCAAGATTAGATAACTATTTTATGCAATCAATATTACATTGAAAGTAAATGATAATTCTTTTATTCCTATCTACCCAAATATTTTAAGTAAAGAAATAATTATTTTCAAATTTCCTGAGAATAACTGGTTAGGAAAAATTAAACTCTAGAAAGAAAAGTCACCTATAAGGGAAAACAAGAAAAAAAAATCAGAAGTGCAGGTAACCTTATCATAATTCTTGGATTGTTGTTATTGTTGTTCAGTCACTCAGTCATGTCTGAAATTTTGTGACCCCATGGACTGCAGCATGCCAAGCTTTTCTGACCTTCACCATCTTCTGGAACTTTCTCAAGCTCATGTTCATTGAGCCAGTTATGTCATCCAATCATCTCATCTTCTGTCATCCCCTTCTCCTCCTGCCTTCAACCTTTTCAGGCATCAGGGTCTTTTCTAATGAGTGGGCTCTTCCCATCTGGTGGAGCTTCAACCTCCGAATCAGTCCTTTTCAGGAATAGTCAGGATTGATTTCATTTAGGATTGACTGGTTTGATCTCCTGCTGTCCAAGGGACTCTCAAGAGTCTTTTTCAACACCAGAATTCAAAAGCATCAATTCTTTTGCGCTCAGCTTTCTTTATGGTCCAACTCTCACATACATACATGACTACTGGAAAAACCATGGCTTTGACTACGTGGACCTCTGTTGGCAAAGTAATGTCTCTGCTTTTTAACATGCTGTCTAGGTTTGTCATAGCTTTCTTCTAAGGAGCAAGCATCTTTTAATTTTGTGGCTGCAATCACCATCTGGAATGATTTTGGATTAGATTAGAACCTTGGATTAGAACGAAAAATAAAATTCAACACATTGATAACATTTTAAAACTAGCAATATGTTTTTTCTATAGTATGAAAATGCTCAGTAGACCCCCTAAAGATAAATACATCTACAAAATAAGAACTAAAATGGGAAAATATTATTTCTGAATAGAATTTATCACATATTGATGTTCTTAATTATAATGCTCATGGAAATAAATTCACACTAAAACTGACACAAAGAACTTAATAGTCACTTATAGACAATTTACAAAAGAGAAAATAAATATGACTGGAAATCAATTTACAGTATACAAAAAAATAGCCTTAAAGTGTTTATTTATAGAATCTCCTATGATAGGACTTTACTCCAATCTAATCTGAGCCTCCTTTGAATGGATCATTGGGCCCTCAATTGAGATTTCTTATACAGGAGAGGGAAATAAGCATTTTGTTTTGACTAAAACACTGTTGTTGTTATTGATGATGACATATTCAATGGCAATCATGTTAACCTATGCACAATTAACAGAACTTTATGTAAAACAGTATAAAAGTGAAACATCTCAACTAACACAAAGAACGGCTAATATTTTAAAGAACCCCTCTCCCTTCACAATCCCTCAGGCAAGTACACACCTCTTATCCCTATCCAACACTGTCATCTTTTTATAGATCTTAAAGGTTGTTATCCTGGACAAATTTTGTAACCATTTTATTGATCTTAATTATTTTTCTAGATAGATGATATGTCCTCTTTCAAGTATATGTTATCAGTACTCTTGAAGTAGCTTAAGAATACAAATTTCCCTTTCCTCCTCCCTGCTGAGTATCAGATCAAATCTTCCTGCCTCCCTGTCCCCAGACTGCTCTTCCTTCTCTGTTAACAAGGCAAATCTCAGAAGGGATCTTGGGTTAACACAAGTGTAAAACAGGACCTGAATTTTTGATATGTTAATAAATATGATTTCTTCTTTTCTCTTGGCAAAAGCTTTTACCACATTTTTACATTCTGAGTCTATAGAGTTTATTTTCTCCTCTAAATATTCAGTTCAGTTCAGTTCAGTTTAGCCAGAGTTAATCCCAATAATGACTTCCCTGGTGGCTCAGACGGTAAAGTGCCTGCCTACAATGCAGGAGACACGGGTTCAATCCCTGGGTTGGGAAGATCTCCTGGAGAAGGAAATGGCAACCCACTCCAGTATTCTTGCCTGGAAAATCCCATGGATGGAGGCGCCTGGTGGTCCAAGAGGTAGCAAAGAGTCGGACACGACTGAGCGACTTCATTTTCACTTTCAATCCTAATAATAAAAACACAAGCAAGAAACTTGTCATATTGGGAAAAATAAATTTACAGAGTAAATAATAGCAAATAAACTTTCCTTAATTCCTATCTTTTCCAATAATAGATAAGATGCTATTAGTTATACTCATTTCACTGATGAAGTTTTCATTATTTAAAAATTGAAATAATTTTCCCAGGGAGCAGAAATAATTGGTCTTGGAGCAATCACTGTAAAAAACATATATTCAAGGTTTCTCATTTTTTAGCAGAAGACTTCTTCCACACATTATGGAATATCAAGAGTCCTTTGTGTGCACCAGATGTGCTGATTATGAGCTGACCTAATGGATAATTGCGAAGCCAGAAAATATTATTTTTATATGATTAATTAATACATTAATAAGACAGGGGTACTCTTTCTGCCCCCTTCTGATGCCTATGTTAGAAGCTTTCCCTATCTCCTTTATACTTTAATAAAACTTTATTACACAGAAGCCCTGAGTGATCAAGCCTTGTCTCTGGCCCTGGATTGAATTCTTCTCCTCCGGGGGCCAAGAATCCCGGCATCGTGATTCAACAACAACCTTTCATCTTGGGGGCTCGTCCGGGATCCTTCAGGACAAGTGAACAGGCTAAGGAGGTTATAAAGATTCGCTTCATCAGTGGAAGGCTTCCCGTGATGGACATCTCCACTTCAAGGAAAGGACTTTCTCCAAGTCTGTGAATAACTTCAACAACAATCACATGCGATGCCTCTTCTTCATCTGATGACATCTACCAACCTTAAAATGGACTGGTGCAACACGTTGCATTTTAACTATGGACATAATGTGACTTTTAATTTTGATTTTAACTTGTTTTAATGACTATGTTGCCTTACATCTGTAATTGTATAACTGGATTTGTTTCTAGCCGCATGAAAGCTTTTAAGTTACAAATGGTTGCTCAAACTCCTGCTACTGCTGCACCTTCCTCCAACTACTATTTGGGGCCCCTGGATCAGATATCCTCAATATGAAGATTAGGAGAATATGTTGCCTCACCAATTTAGGGATGAGGCCGCTTCTCAGCTCGAAAGCAGTTATGGAACGAGAACGACGCCCCTTTTCCCTAAGCAACATAATTCTCCTAAAAGAAAAGGGGGAAATGAGAGAGTCATTTCCTAGGCAGGTTGATAAAAAGTCTAGGGGTCCCCAAGGAGAGAGGGGTCTGGAATTCTCAAGGAGGAAGAAAGGACAAAGTTTTTTTCCTTCTCTACGTTCCTTAGGATTGTATAACAACAATGTATTCTGCCTGAGGACAGTCTCTGGATTAAACCTTCTGGCTAGTTCTGTTATCTTAAAAGATAAATTATGGGAGTAGGTCTGGTGAGGTCTTTACAACCTCCAGACATTCTTTGGATTCACTGGAGAGTATATAACTTCATTGCTAACACTAACAAGCGGGTGCTCTTTCTGCCCCCTTCTGATGCCTATGTCAGAAGCTTTCCCTATCTCCTTTATACTTTAATAAAACTTTATTACACAAAAGCTCTGAGTGATCAAGCCTCGTCTCTAGCCCTGGATTGAATTCTTCTCCTCCAGGACCCAAGAATCCCGGCATCGTGATTCAACAACAACCTTTCATTAGTGTATAGAAATGCAAGTGATTTCTGTGTGTTGATTTTGTATCCTGTGGCTTTGCTGAATTCACTGACTGGCTCTAGTGTTTTTCTGATACTATCTTTGGGGTTTTCTGTGTACAATATTGTGTCATCTGCAAACAGTGAGAGCTCTACTTCTTTTCCGATCTGGATTCCTTTTATTTCTTTTTCTTTGATGACTGCTGTGGCTAGCACTTCCAAAGCTGTGTTGAATAGTGGTGGTGAGGGTGGACACCTTGTCTTGTTCTTGATCTTGGGGTTAATGCTTTCAGTTTTTCCCCATTGAGAATAATGTTTGCTGTGGGCTTGTCATATATGGTCTTTACTATGTTGGGGCAGGGTACTTCTATGCCCATTTTTTGAAGTTTTAGTCATAAATGGGTGCTGAATTTTGTCGAGGGCTTTTTCTGCATCTGTTGAGATGATCATGTGGTTTTTGTCTTTCAATTCGTTAATGTGGTGTGTCACATTGATTGATTTGCATATATTGAAGAGTCCTTGCATTCCTGGAATAAACCCAACTTGATCATGGTGAAAAAAAAAAATAATAAGACAAATATTTCTTTAATCTATTATTATTTCCTAACTTGCTAAACTCTTCAAAGTGTTTATAATACACCTTGAAGGGGGGTTGAATGTAAACATAAAAGTGCAAAGAGATATTATATATGCCTAAATTAAGGAACAAGATATTTAATTTTGATGGGGGCATAAAAGAGGGAGTAAGTACTTCTACTTTATGGAATTTATCTAAATGGACTTCAAAGAGAAAATAGCTTTAAAGTTAAAAGTTGATATGTGGGAAAGTATTGAACAAATTGACCAGGTTATAAAGGGCATTTTAAGGAGAGAGACATGTTTGCAAAAGACAGAGAGATGAAAGACCATGACATGCTTAAAAAGTACAAGTCAATACATATGACTAGAGAGACTGAAGCAGTCAATAGGCTCCAGATCAGGATGGACAAAAAAGTAGAGGACCCTTGGTTTGCCAATTCTTGGCTGGAAGGATGAACATATTATTCTTTCCATCAGTCAATACAGTTTTCAGACTTCACAGGCAGAGAAGCAGCAGGTAAGTGTGCTCCTCGGAAAATTCCCAGGACCTGGGAATGAAGCTCTTCCAGTTAAAGTGACATTTGAAATTTTGATCACCTCAGGTAGACACAGTTTGGCAATCAAGCAATTGTCAGGAGCCTCCTGACAGAGTCACTTGGGGAGCAGTGTGGTGGTGAAGGTATTCCTGATTTTTCTGGGCGGCGCCCTACCCTCCTTGCTACACTGCAGAAGCCCCGCCTTTAGCATGATTTTTCTTTCATGTTTCACATTTGTGGCCCCTGAATTGCCTCTGCTCCCCATTATGCTCTGCATTTTTAGATGTCTCTTTTTTGCTCCATAGTCTTATAATAGCACTGAATTAATGTATAATCATCAGTAGTTATAAACAGTGTTCACTCAGATTTCATGGACTCTAGTTAAAGCCATTGCAAAGTGATTGTGGGTGGAAAAATGGAAAGTGATTTACTGCAGAATTTCTCCAAAATCAGATTCTATCAAACATGGCAAACAGTTTTAATCAGGGTCTTTTTGGGTGTCTGGTCCCCCTCCAGGAGAGGTATTCTCTTTTTCATTTCAATGGCTTATGTAGCTTTATCTTTTCATCTGTTGATCCAGTGTTTCCAGACATATTTCAGCCTGGACTTAAGAACCTTGGAAACAGTCTATAATCCAAATTTCATTTCAAAAACTCACTTGCCTCTTGATAGGTGATCCGGCAGAAAACATTGAATTCAACCCTTATGTTTAAATAATCTGTAAAAGCAGTCAAAAAAGGCTATCACTAGGTGTTTATATAATACATTTTTACTTAACATGGAAAGGTGTTAGGTCTCCAGGTCTAGCAGCAGAAACATGGTGGCTGTGACCCGCAGATTCTGGGGCAGGATGGACGAGGGAAAGAGGAAAGAATCCAAATAATGAAACAGTGAATGTAATGTTGATCCAGTACCTCAAATGAATTATCTGTTGGAAGTCTCACTGGCAAAAAAAAAAAAAAAAAGATAACATAATTTTAAAGTATCATCAAAAAACAGCAGGAATTCATGACGTTGGTTTATTTCTGGTCACCCACATGGCAAGTGTCTTAACCACTCAACTGAGCTCTCATTCATTTATTAATTTCTTCAGCATCACTCATTGAGATAATCAAGGAACATCTTTCATTATATGTAGTGCAAAGTAGATAATCAATGAGTATCCTTTATTCACTTGACAAAAAATTATTAAGCATCAAATGTAAACCAAGCATTATTTCCATGCTGGAAACACAGTGATAAGCAAGTTACATGGCAAGTGTCATATTCTGTAAAGTGTTATATTCTAGTGGAAAGACTAGTAGCAGGAAGAAAAAATGATACTGTTCAATGGAATTATGTAATGGGAGCAAGCCGAAGATAAGAACATCTAAAAGGGGTTTTTCACAGTCAAGCCTCAGAGGTAAGAGAAAGCAGCCATACTTGGGAATTACAGAGAGCCTGGATTGGATTCTAGACCTGCCCGTTATAAGGAATGTAAACCTGGAGAGATTACATAATAGCTCTGTGTGTCAATTTATGCTTCTATAAAGTAGAAATAATAGTGATGTGAAATGTGTGTGTGAAAGTGTTAGTTGCTCAGTTGTGCCCAAATCTTTGTGACCCCAGAGACTGTAGCCCACCAGGCTCCTCTGTCCACAGAATTCTCCAGGCAAGAATACTGGAGTGGGTGGCCATCCCTTTTCCATGAGTTCTTCCTGATCTAGGGCATTGCAGGTAGATTATTTACTGTCTGAGCCACCAGGGAAACCCCATAATAAAGATACCTATCTCAAAGTGTGGATTGAGAGTAAATGAGCTAATGTGTACAGTACTTTACAGGATCGGGCCTTGTTTCCATCATCGGTCACATCCACAACTGGGTGTTGTTTTTGCTTTGGCTCTGTCTCTTCATTCCTTCTGGAGTTATTTCTCCACTGATCTCCAGAAGCATATTGGGCACCTACTGACATGAGGGAGGTTCATCTTTCAGTGTCCTATCTTTTTACCTTTTCATACAAATTGGAAATGTTCAAATAGGAGATGGCAAGAGCAAAACGTCAATATTTTAAGAATCAGTGAAATAAAATGGACTGGAATGGGTGAATTTAACTCAGATTACCATTATATCTACTACTGTGGGAAAGAATCACTGAGAAGAAATGGAGTAGCATTCATAGTCAACAAAAGAGTCTGAAATGCAGCACTTGGAGGCAATCTCAAAAACAACGGAATGATCTCTGTTTGTTTCCAAGGCAACCATTCAATATCATTGTAATCCAAGTCTATGCCGTGACCAGTAATGCTGGAAAAGCTGAAATTGAATGGTTCTAAGAAGACCTCTAAGACCTTCTAGAATTAACACCTCCAAATGATGTTTTTTTCATTATAGTGGACTGGAATGCAAAAGTAGGAAGTCAAGAAACACCTGGAGGAACAGGTAAATTTTGCCTTGGAGTACAGAATAAAGCAGGGCAAAGGCTTATAGAGTTCTGCCAAAATAACCACTGGTCATAGAAAACACTCTCTTCCAACGACAAGAGAAAACTATATATGGACATCACCAGATGGTCAACACTGAAATCAGATTGATTATATTCTTTGCAGCCAAAGGTGGAGAATTTCTATAGAGTCAGCAAAAACAAGACCAGGAGCTGACTGTGGCTCAGATCATGAACTCCTTATTATCAAATTCAGACTTAAATTGAAGAAAGTAGGGAAATCCACTAGACCATTCATATATGACCTAAATCAAATCCCTTACTATTATACAGTGGAAGTGAGAAATAGATTTAAGGAACTAGACCTGATAGAGTGACTGATGAACTCTGGATGGAAGTTCATGACATTGTATAGGAGATAGGGATCAAAACCATCCACAAGAAAAAGAAATGAAAAAAAAAAAACAAAATGGGTGTCTGAGGAAGCCTTACAAATAGCTGTGAAAAGAAGAGAGGCAAAAAGCAAAGGAGAAAAGCAAAGATATAAGCATCTGAATGCAGAGTTCCAAAGAATAGCATGGAGAGATAGGAAAGTCTTCCCCAGTAATCAGTGCAAAGATAGAAGAAAATAATAGAATGGGAAAGACTAGAGATCTCTTCAAGAAAATTAGAGATACCAATTGAATATTTCATGCAAGGATGGGCTCAATAAAGGACAGAAATGGCATGGACCTAACAGAAGCAGAAGATATTAAGAAGAGGTGGCAAGAATACACAGAAGAACTGTACAAAAAAGATCTTCATGACCAAGATAAACACAATGGTGTGATCACTCACCTAGAGCCAGACATCCTGGAATGTGAAGTCAAGTGGGCCTTAGGAAGCATCACTACGAACAAAACTAGTGGAGATGATGGAATGCCAGTTAAGCTGTTTCAGATCCTAAAAGATGATGTTGTGAATGTGCTGCACTCAATATGCCAGCAAATTTGGAAAACTCAGCAGTGGTCACAGGACTGGAAAAGGTCAGTTTTCATTCCAAACCCAAAGAAAGACAATGCCAAAGAATGCTCAAATTACCGTACAAGTGCACTCATCTCACACGCTAGTAAAGTCATGCTCAAAATTCTCCAAGCCAGGCTTCAGTGATATGTGAACCGTGAACTTCCAGATGCTCAAGTTGGCTTTAGAAAAGGCAGAGCAACCAGAGATCAAATTGTCAACATCCGCTGGATCATGGAAAAAGCAAGAGAGTTCCAGAAAAACATCTATTTCTGCTTTATTGACTATGCCAAAGATTTTGACTTTGTGGATCATGACAAACTGGAAAATTCTGAAAGAGATGGGTATACCAGACCACCTGATCTGCCTCTTGAGAAATCTTTATGCACATCAGAAAGCAATGGTTAGAATTGGACATGGAACCACAAACTGGTTCCAAATTGGAAAAGGAGTATGTCAAGGCTTTATATTGTCGCCCTGCTTATTTAACTTATATGCAGAGTACATCATGAGAAATTCTGGGCTAGATGAAGCACAAGCTGGAATCAAGATTGCCAGGAGAAATATCAATAACCTCAGATATGCAGATGACACCACCCTTATGGCAGAAAGTGAAGAAGAACTAAACAGCTTCTTGATGAAATTGAAAGAAGAGAGTGGAAAATGTTCACTTAAAGCTCATCATTCAGAAAATGAAGATCATGGCATCTGGTCCCATCACTTCGTGGGAAATTGATGGGGAAACAGTGGAAATAGTGTCAGACTTTATTTTTGGGGGCTCCATAATCACTGCAGGTAGTGACAGCAGCCATGAAATTATGACCAACCTAAAAAGCATATTAAAAAGCAAAGACATTACTTTGTCAACAAAGGTTGTCTATTCAAGGCTATGGCTTTTCCATTAGTTATGTATGGATTTGAATATTGGTCTATAAAGAAAGCTGAGCACTGAAAAATTGATGCTTTTGAACTGTGATGTTGGAGAAGACTCTTAAGAGTTCTTGGACTATAAGGAGATCCAAACAGTCCATCCTAAAGGAGATCAGTCCTGGGTGTTCATTGGCAGGACTGATGTTGAAGCTGAAAGTCCAATACTTGGGCCACCTGATGCGAAGAACTGACTCATTGGAAAAGACCCTGATGCTGGGAAAGATTGATGGTGGGAGCAGGGGACAGCAGAGGATGAGATGTTTGAATGGCATCACTGACTTAATGGGCATAAGTTTGAGTAGACTCTGGCGATTGTTGATGGACAGGAAGGCCTGGTTTGCTGCAGTCCTTGGGGTCGCAGAGTCAGACATGACTGAACAACTGAACTGATCTGTACAATACTCAAGGAGTTGTTTGGATATAATCATCAGGCAACACTCAATAAAAGTATTTTTATCATATTATTATTCATGTACTTTTGGGCTTTAACAGAAACATAACACAATCCTCTTTGTAAGACATGTCTCCCCACCTAGCTCCAGATCAGATCTCCTGTTCCATCATTTTTTGCTTTTTGGAATATCTTATTTCTATTGTATATATTTGCATAAAAATGAATAAAGAAACATAATGAGCTATGAGGGAAAATGTATGCTTCAGGTGACTTTTTTATATAATTCTTATTTTCAGTGTAGATTATCACTATTTCACCTTTATTTCACTATAAGACACAATGTTGGAAAATGATACATGTCTGAAGCATATTGTATCACTGAAGGAAGAATTTGCAGAGGAACACAATTCTAAGGCCCTGGCAAGCATGACCATGCCACATGTTTCTTTGGACCCTACAATATATTTCAGACTCTCCCTTTTTCTTGTAATTTGTGCATAGTGAATTTTAAGGGAAAGTGTGGGCTAGAAGCCTGAAAATCTGTTTCTCACCTCTCACATATTCATCCTGGTGGGAACTTTGCATGTTCTCCTAATTTTGTAAATCCACAAACAGCTAACTGAACATAACCTAAGTACCAAACATGCCGTCTGAGATGGCGCACTCTGCCAGAGTCCCACTGCTCCTTCCATATATGCTCACTTTGTTCTGATCTCTCTTGCCAGCTTCTGGTATCACTGACTATGGTCCAGCACTACTCATCCTCTTCTATATTTCTTCCAAACTTGGCTCTCCTGCTGTATTCCTTCCCTGCCTTTTGGAGAGTTATTTCTTTTGTGTTCATTTATATAACATCAGTTAAAAGGAACGAGAATGCATCTTGTAAGAGCTTTGCTCTATATGCCTTTAATTTTCTTTTATTCCATTTTGTTATCAGCATCAGTGCATTATGTACCTCTACACTAAGATACAATTTTCCATCTTTGAAAAAGGGGCTTTTTTTTTTTCAAGATAACTGGTGCCTTTTTAAAAATGAAAAAGATAGATTAAATGCAGGCAATCATACAGCTGGGTTTACAAGCATGAATTACTTACAAAGGCTGCAAATCAACAAAGAAGTTCTTTCTATCTGATATTTTCCTTGACTCAATTCCAAATACAAACTAAGTAATGGATTAACTGTTTCCAGGATAAATGCTGATAATAATTATAGTACAAATAGCTTATGGGTGGTGGGAATGCTAAGTGCCACTAGACTGAGCCCTGGTGGTTTTTCAATTCACTCTCCAAGTCAAGCCTTCAGACACTGCTATATATTTTTTAATATTTGTGCGTATTCATTTATTTTCAGTTTGATTAACTGGTAATATGGCATTAATTATAATTGCACTGATGGAATTATTGTTATTTATATCTCTAAAGAATACCTTCAGAAAATATTTACTGCTTACCTTGTGCTAGGCATAGCTTTAAAATTTCAAACCTTTTATAATTTGGTGTTAGTCACTCAGCTCTGACTTTGTGTGACCCCATGGACCATAGCCTGCCAGGCTGCTCTGTCAATGGAATTCTCCAGGCAAGAATACTGGACTGGGTTGCCATTTCCTCCTCCCACAGATTCTATTTTTCTAGTAATGTCTGCCTTTCATCTATCATTTTCCATGTTTCTGCCTATTTTATGGAACATTTTAACAGTAATTATTAAACTATTAATCTGAAAACTCCAATATCTATCTAACTTATCAGTGTCTTTCTATTATACTTTCACATTCTCTCTCTATTTTTTGGTCCAAATTTTTCTGCTCACTGTCATGCCCAATGATTGAATTCTGGACATTGTAATAAAGTGATTAAGAATCCAAATGCTATTTTCTTTCTACACAGATATCTCAACTTTCATACAATTGTGAGCTAAATAGAGAAAAATTACTGCTTGGGTAATACTTAGTGTATATTTGCTTTAAACCTGTCCCTAGTGTGAAGTGTGACTCCTCCCAGGGTTTTAAATGAGAACTTGGGCATCCACAGTGTTTTTTATTTTTATTTTTTCCTGTCAAGAGTTGAAGTCCAATCATTATTTCCTCACTAATGCTAGACTGTCATAACATTGAAATGATTTTCAAAAATTCAAACTTTAGGTTTTTTAAGCCTCCCATCCCATGCAGTTTGTAATTTCAAGAATGTTTAAGTGAGAAACTAGTTTTTTGGTTGAGGCTCCTCATGTCTCCAATATTATCATGGTAGCTTTATCATGCCTGCAAATGCCCTACTGGTTTCATTTAGTTTAGTTCAGTCAGTCACATCCAACTCTATGTGACCCCATGGACAGGAAGCACACCAGGCTTCTCTGTCCACCACCAACTCCCAGAGTTTGCTCAAACTCATGTCCATCAAGTCTGTGATGCCATCCAACCATCTCATCCTCTGTCGTCCCCTTCTCCTCCTGCCTTCAATCTTCCACAGCATCAGGGTCTTCTCCGGTGAGTCAGTTCTTTGCATCAGGTAGCCAAAGTATTGGAGCTTCAGCTTCAGCATCCTTCATGGTCTCTCTCTATGACTCCTTATCAGGACAATATCATATTGTCACCCTCTTGCCTGCATCTACCTTCAACAGCAAAGTTTCCCAGTGGAAAAACAGTTACAGAAAATCATTCCACCTTTCCACATGTCTTCACTCTGTGGAATCTTAATTTCACTATCCTGGATTGTTTCTGAAGTTCTCTGTGGCTTTTCCCTTTTTTTTTTTTTTTTTTAAACTCTTCTAGATATTCATAGCTAGAGCTTTGTTGTTGTTTTTGTTAAGTCACTAAGTCATGTTGGATTCTTTTGTGATCCCCTGGATTGCAGCCTGCCAGGCTTCTCTGTCTGTGGGATTCTCCAGGCAAGAAGACTAGAGTGGGGTGCCATTTCCTTCTCTAGGGGATCTTCCCAACGCAGATTTCAAAGCCACATCTCTAGCATTGACAGGTGAATGCTTTACCACTGAGCTACCAAGGAAGCCTTTTCAAAGCCTTAGCCTATCAAAAATAAATTCCATCCTACTCAAAATTTCTCTTAATTTTTCAATGATACTTTTTGCAGGATAAGAAATTTGACATATTACTTTTATTCAGCTCTTTGAATATATCATATAGATTCCTTTCTGCTGAAAATTCAACTTTATCATTAGGTCTTTTAAAGTAATAAATGTTTAAATTTCCCAACCCCTGCAAACTACTAAGATTTTTAATGTAATTTTTAGTAATTTTACTGTAAAGGGTCTAAGTATCATTGCTTTGCATTTGTTCAAATTGAAATTTTCTGCTGTTTTTTGAATCTGTGGTTTTAAATCTTTCATTAATTATTGAAAATTTGCTTTAATATTGCTTCAAATATTGCTTCTGCTCCATGCATTTGCTCCTGTCCTGTGTTTGAAAATTTCCACTTTACATTTAATATATCTTGTTTTTTATTTAGTTTTGCATTCTTTTGTCTATATATTCTTTTGTCTACATTTTGAATATTTTCCTAATTATACTAAGTGCACTAAAAATGTTTTCAGCTATGTCTCTGTCTTCATCAATGGTTAAATTTTTCTAAAATATCAATTTTTAAACATAACATTTTTTAGATAATTGTGGTTTCCCACTTTTCTACAGTGGTAACATCTCATAAAACCTACAATATCCTAACCAGGATATTCACATCGATTCCCCTTAAAATTCAGAATACTTTTGTCATGATGAGGATCCCTCATGTAACCCTTTTATAGCCATGCCCATTCCACTTGTCTCCCATTGTCACTCCCCTCTGAACCCCTGGCAGCTACTAATATGTTCTCCATTTCTATAACTTTGTCATTTCAAGGATGTTATATAAACGGAATAGCACAGTATGAAATCTTTTGAAATTGGTTTTCACTCAGCATAATTATCCTGAAATTCATCCAGTTTTTAGATCTATCAATAATCTGTTTTTAGATGTATCAATAATCGGTACTAATCCATGGTATAGACATATCACGGTTTGTTTAACCTTCCACTCATTGAAGGATATCAGATTTGTTATCCGTTTTAGATTATTACAAATTATACCTTTATAAACTTTTATGTACACTTTTAAACATAATTTTTATTTCACTGGGAACACAATTGCTGCCATGAATAATAACTGCATGTTTAAATTTTAAACTCTGTGTAGCCAAATCAATAAATAAAAATAAACTTTTTTTAATAAAATGATCTGAACTATACTTGATAAATCTTTTCTTTTTTTTCAATAAGCAAAACATCCCATCTTACTGATACATGAATAAGATTAGCAAGATGGTTCAAACTGCATACACATTCAAATGAATAGAAAATATTAAGAAAAAAATCTCTTGTTTATTATTCTATTACTTCAACAAAGACCAGAAAATTATTTTTTAGACTAGTTTGTTATACTCTGTGCCATTATCTCAAAACAAACAAAATATGAAATGAAAAGCTTCATAAATGTCACTTCATATTTTATATAAAACGTTTTCAAATTTATAACCAAGAATTAATATGGTTTACTATTTTATATCCATACACTACTCTAACATCTAACAATCATTTTTTATTATTGTTAAATTTGTTAATTTAAAATAAAACTCCATAGATCCTCATATTATTTAAATTTATTATAAAATGATCAAGAAAATTCTAATGTTTTTTGGAATGTACAAAGAAAAATTTCATGCGGATCTAAATGGGTCATTATGGGTTTATTTGGACTTCACTGCTGGCTCAGACAGTAAAGAATCACCAGTGATACGGGAGACCTGGATTCGATCACTGGGTTGGGAAGATCCCCTAGAAGAGGGCATGACAACCCACTCCAGTATTCTTTTCTGGAGAATCCCTATGGACAGAGGAGCCTGGAAGTTTATAACCCATGGAGTAGCAAAGAGGCTAGACATGACTGAGCGACTAAGCATAGCAAAGCACATGGGTGGTCAAAGTCCCATACAGCTCTTGCAAATTGATTCACGCTGAACACAGTAAAGTTACTGTTTTATAAGAATGTGGCCTTACATGTTAATCTCTCAAATTTTATGCTTATTCCCTGGCTATTACTATATAATATATTGCTGTTCCAACTATCATTTAATTCATAATTTTCTGAAAAAAATGTTTCTGGTAAAAATAAGTAAGTATAATAATTCCTATAAAGTAAACATTTATCTTATTTTTATCCCCTTAGAATTAATGCTAAAATTCATATTATAAGTAATATTTAATATACTAACTATGTATAACTGTTTGAAACACTGTTTGAAAAGATACATAGGTATGTAAAGACATTTGAATGGATCAATCAATGTTTTCCTTTAAGAAAAACAGAAAAGACTATTTAGAACACTATTTCACATGAGTATTTTTTTCTTGTCATAATGAAAGGAACATATAAAATGAAGTAACTGTCTTTGTATTATTAAAAGTAAGGTATGCTTTTACTAATAATGCATTATGCATTGGATAGTGTGATTATGTTATTACTATGCTTATTTGATTATTTAGTATTTATACTTGGTGCCTTTTGTTTTGCTGGTTTTTAGGGAATTTGAATCATATTCAGTACAGTATAAAGCAATTCTGCTAAACATTCCTTCCAGAGCCTGCCAAGAAAAAAAGCACTTTAAGGGAACAGAAGAATTGCTATTATCAGACACCTGTGATGAGTCAATCACTGCAGATAAACACTGAATTTATGTCTGCTCATCTTGGCAGCCAAGGCAGAAGGGAAAAATGTGGTTCTCCCAAGGTTGTCTTCAGACACAAACATTTTCTTGGCTCAAAGTTGAAGGGAGACTTTAACATGTGTTTTTTTTTTTTTTTTTTTTTTTTTTTTTTTAATGTTTAGGGACATTGAAAAACATAATAGATGATGTCTTCACATGTTTTTATGAAAAACATAGATATTGTTCAGCTACAAAAGCAGCAGGTTTAACATTAGAGATAATTCAATTAAGACCTTTCTGTGGGGCACTGAGATAATGAAGTCCACATATTCTGTCTCCTGGAAACCTAAGTTAAAATAGACAGAGCCTAGTGAATCTGGAGGAAGAGATAATTAACCTGTCTAAAAGACAGCTTCTTTCAAATATCGGATGTCTTAAATGAATTTTTGGCAAGAATGCTGTTGCCATCAATTTAGAAATCCTGAAGTCCTAATATTTGTTTTGTTAATTGAATGTGGGACCCTAATCTTTGACTAGTTGACTTCTGTCTCCCCCCAAATACTGTCTTGTCCACAGAAAGGTTCATGCAAAAAGTACATATCTTACAAAATCAATTGTAAATGATAGCTAGATCATTCATTATTACAGTTAGTTATTTGTGTAATTCCTTAATTTGGACTCTACTTCCATGCATCTATGAATTAAATTTCAAGTCATTGAATAAATATTTTTTGTGCTTGCTTTGGCTATTTTACAATAAATAGAGATATCTTACAGTCATATACATTTAATTAATGCTATTTAATCTGACTCAATTTTCCATTCCCTTCCTGGAGAACATCTACAAAAATACATGGTACAGTAGGAATATATAATGATATTATTTAAGCTTTATTAGAGATTTAAAAAGGAAAATTGAAGAAGTAATGTTTAAAGTGAGATTTTTAAAAAATGTGTAGGAGTTTGCTGGGCAATAGAAGAGTGAATAAGAAATTGTTTGTAGGAGAAAATTATATGTCTGTATTGATGTAGAGCATGGTGTGTGTCAGGTGAGAATCTAATATGGCATAAGGGTGAGAAGTTGGCAGAGCCATATCTCAGAGAATCTTGAGCACCGGTTTAAGATTTCAGAATGGATTCGAAGCTGAAATGCAGAATGTTGGCACCATTTCCCCTACTATTCTTTTCCTTTATTTCAAGGACTGGAGATTTGACATTTTATTTCTTGAGATTCTTACTTCAAGGATCTGGATCAAATTCACCATTGAGTAACACACAAGTTTTGAAAGATGGAAGGGAAACAGAACCCATTATTATTTTTCTTTCTGGCAGACATGTGGATTTTGTCAGAGATGATATTTCATAGTGGCCTTGTGGATTTCCCTCCCACCTACCCATTTTGATGGTGGGGATAACTATGACTATTGCTGGCAGTTTCCTGTGGTTCCTGCAACTTCCTGATTCCCAAAATCTAGTAGACTATTGATTTATGTATAGTTTTTGCAGACTTTAATTTCATAGAGAGCTGTTTAATTATATAAATTATTAAGTCAATTTTTGTTCTCCTAATTGAATTCTGATTGATATATTTGTGAGAAATGGTGGGGAGAATGCAAACTATATAAGTAAAATAAAATTTAATGCACATAGCATATGCTTAGTAACATGCTACTGCTAAGTTGCATCAGTCTTGTCCGACTCTGTGCGACCCCAGAGATACCAGCCCACCAGGCTCCCATGTCCCTGGGATTCTCCAGGTAAGAACACTGGAGTGGGTTGCCATTGCCTTCTCCAATGCATGAAAGTGAAAAGTCAAAGTAAAGTCGTTCAGTTGTGTCTGACTCTTAGTGACTCCATGGACTGCAGCCCACCAGGCTCCTCCATCCATGGGATTCTTCAGGCAAGAGTACTGGAGTGGGATGCCATTGCCTTCTCCGGCTTAGTAAGATTGGGTGAGACAATAAGAAATTGAACATAGCAGGCTGAAGAGAAGGAGAATTTTGCTATCTTGTGGGAAACTTTGTGCTCAAAGAGTCACCTGCAATAACTGTGATTGCAGAATTATCAGCTTACTAAGTCTGTAGCTCTATGGAAAGTAGTTTGAAGGAGTTAATAAGGAAGAACAAATCTAACTCCATATGGGATCTATTTCTTTTACTGTAACCTTTGTATCCTATTGTTTTTGATACAGTTGAGAATTTTTGCTTTAGCCTGAAGAACACAGGATAGGCCATTCTCAAGCTTGTGACTGTTAGAAGTATAACACTTGTCCTTTCATATAGAGATACAAAGTTACAGAACAGAGAATAACATATGACTTATTGGAGGTTTACAGGAATACAGTTACCTGACTTACATGCACAGTGGCAAGAAAAAAGTTTGCCAAAACTAACTATATCCCCTTTTCTTTTAGTATAAAAGAATTCTGGGTTCTAACTGGAGTAGGATGGCTCTTTGGGACAGTAGACCAAAATCTTATTGGTCTACTGGCTTTCTGAATACAGTAAGGTCACAATCCCTAGCCCTAACAACCCATCTCTCAATTTATTATTCAGCAAAAAATACTACTTGTTGCACTCACAAAGGTGCTGCAAAGAAAAGGTGAATTCAGTCAAAACTCAAGTCAAGATAAGTTTAAGCACAGGTTAAAGAGAAAGCAGAAAACTCAGAAATTATGGGCCTCAAAATGTTGAGAAACTTAATTGTTTCAAAACTCAGTCAATGAGGAAAAGTCTGGAAAACTTGAAGGAAAAGTCTGGAAAGCTTGGTTACAAGGGTCTAGCAAGACTTCTCATTAAATAAATTAGCCAAACCTAATAATAGCTTTCCTAATGAAGCTTTTGTCTTCGCAACAAAATCAACTGTCTCATGCATTCTCAAGATAGCCAACAGTAATTCGAGAGCGTCAGGTGACAAAGAAACAAAGAAGTGAATCCAGCTTGGAAACTATGTTTAGGAAAATTTGGGATATGGTTACTGATATATGGATCTGAGTAGAAAGAAATAGATTAGAGGATAAATAAGTTTTTAAGAGAATTATATATTAGCAAAAAAATCATAAACTTTCACTTAAAAAAATTGTCCAGGCCTTAAACTACTATTTGAAACCCTAAATTTTTACCACTGGAACCACTATGCAAAATCTCTTGAGACCTGGGAAGATGTCTTCTTAATACATACTGGTGATATACATATGAAGAGTAATGGACAGTAAAGAACCTTCTAGAAAATAGAAAAACAATTTATAAAAACAATGGAAAACATTCTTCTCAGATATTAGAAGAATTATCTAAGTAAGTAAAAGTTTTATCTACACTTAGGATAAGAGGTCTTAATAAAGTCTGACTATTAGAATATCTCCCATTCTTCCTGTTTCACACAGAAGTTTTTACTGGTGCTATTGTGTTCCAGCTTTGGTGAAATTAATGAGTGAGTATGTTTGTGACAGGAATAACTTGTCTTTTTTGTCCATAGGTTCTTGTACCTGAAGAATTAGTTACTGATGCTGATGGAGAGGATAATTCATCATCTGGATGACTGATAATCTGAACTTTGAGTTGGACTTTGTGACTGGAATTGCTTTATATTGTCTCTCTTAAGCAAATAATTTTAAGTAAGTGAATGAAATGTCTGGATAAAATGCATATTTACTACAAAAAAATAAGATGGACTATAAGTGTCATAAGACCCTTATCTTCTTCCAGCCCACACAATTCGATGTGGTTTTCTGAACTTTATTGTAGCTAAGTGTGGTAATGTCACTGGATGCTAATTGGTATAATGTGAGGGAACACATGTATACCATTTCTAGGTCAAACCATAAAAATCTGTAATATATGATCCCCCTTTCTCACTTGTTATTCCTGTCCATGAATTTCTCAAAGGGTTCTTTGAACTACCACTTTAAAGACAGCCACACAGGAATTCTGTGGGACAGAAATCACCAGACTGATGAACAATTAATTAAAGGAACACTGTGACTACAAGATGGAAATGCTTTGGAAGTGGGTAGTAACAGGTATAGTGAGATCAACTAAAAAGCTTTAATAAAATAGAAGTTATGGTGAGGGAAATTTTGGAGATGGTAGTAAGCACTGTCAAAAGCTGCTAGAAGATTGTATTAGTTTCCTAGGAATAATGTAACAAATTATTACAGAATTGTTTAAAGCAACAGAAATTTTGAAATCAGTTCTGGGATCTAGAAATCTAAAATCAAAGTATAAGGATGTCCACCACAGTCCCTCTGACCTCTGAGACAGTTTCAGAGTCATTTTTTGTTGAAGGCTGACACGTTTGTGGCCAAATAGCCCTATCGGCCATTTCCTGCTTACAGAATCCCAGAAATTCAGTAACCTTCTGTCATTTCTTCCCATCACTATCCTTCAGTTCAAGCTGGTAGCATTTCTGCTAATGTGATTGTTTGAATCATACATCTAATCTCTTCAGCCAAAACTGGTCCAGTCACACTCTTGGTATTCTCGCCAGAGCGTGATTTACCATTATTTTCAATAAAAATAAGCTAAAAAAATTTCAAATCCTCAATTTTTAGTGCCAGAGCATGATTTACCATTATTTTCAATAAAAATAAGCTGAAAAATTTCAAATCCTCAATTTTTACTTCCTATTGGCATTATGGTATTTTCTTTAGCTTTCTCTTTTCTTTTGTATTTTACTATAAGCCACACAGAGAAACTGTGCTTTGCCTTCCACACTTTGCTTAGAAATCCCCTAATCTAAATATATTTGTTTATCACCTACAAGTTCTACTTCCCATCTAACAATAGAACAAAATTCAGTCAAATTTTCTGCCAATTTATAATGTGGATGGCTTTTCCAAAGGTATTAATAGTTCTGAAATGACATTCCTTATTTCATCTGATATCCTCAGCAGAGGAACCTTCAACATACATATTTCTTCTAACAGTATCTTCAAGGCAATCGAGATTTTTTTCTACAATGTGCTTCAAATTTTATCTAGCCTCCCCGCCCAGCCTATTCAAAAACGACTTCCACATTTGTAGATATTTGTTACAGCAGTACCCCACTTCCTGGTATCCAAATCTGTTTCCTATGGCTGCTATAACAAATTAGTACAAATTGTTTCTCTTAAAAGAACAGAAATGTTTTAAAAGTTCTAGAAACTACAAAATTAAAACCAAGGCTAAGCAAAGCTATGATCTCTCTAAAGATGCAGAGAAGGTTTTGTTAGATTCTATTCTTCCAGCTTCAGGTATTGCTCTGAATACTTGGAGATACATCATTCCAGTCGGTGGTTCCATCATCAAGTTGTGTTCTCTCTATGCATATGACTGTGTCTCTTCTCCTCTTCTGAAAAAGACCCCTGTCATAATGGAACAAGGTTCACCTAATTCAGTATGTCCTCATCTTAACTTGATTACATCTGTAGTGACTCTATTTCCAAATAAGGTCATATTGACAGATACTAGGGCTAGGTCTTCAACAATTATTTTTGAGTAACACAATTCAACCCACACCAGAGGTCAACAAAGAAAAATTTTAATTTGTTTCACTGGGTTTAGTACTATAAAACTTATTGGTCACCTTGGCAAAATCAGTTTATAAATGTTAGGCTATATAAAAAATGATAATATTACATGATTATCAAAATAAATAATGCAACTTAAGATACATTGTCACAGTTATATTATTAAAGGAAAAGATCAATAAAGTCTTCTACTGTTTTTTTACTGGCCAAAGTATGCATAAATCATTGAATTTGATTCTGGCATCACAATTTTAGAGAGTCTAGAAGAGTGACTAGCATCATTATATCTAGAAGCAGTGATACATGTCAAAATAATGCATTCAGACCAGAAGAGGCACAATTTAAGAGCCTTTGATAGCTATTTTTAATATAAATTTATTTATTTTAATTGAAGGTTTATAGCTATTTTTGAAAGCAGTTTCTAATACTCGAAAAACTAGCCTTCAGTTGAGAAGGAGATTAGGTTTATACTACATAACTTCGGAGGACTGAATTAAATTGAATGTAGACAAAGAATACTTAATCTCAGTATGAGAAAGAATTTAATCATCACAGTGCCTAAAAATGAAATCTGCTTATTTAAATGATAGCAACATTTACCAGAGCAGAGAGCTTACAATTGGGACTAAACAATTGAAATTTGGAGTTGTTATAAAACAGGAATCATATGGTAAATAAAAATTATATTATATTCAAATTTTTCAAACCATGTATTCTCTCATTTTTTAAAAAATTTAAGGTGACTCAAGTGTATTTTTTAATTAATTTATTTAATGTAATTGGAGGCTAATTACTTTACAATATTGTAGTGGTTTTTGCCATACATTGACATGAATCAGCCATGGGTGCACACGTGTTCCCATCCTGAACTCCCCTCCCACCTCCCTCCCCATCCCATCCCTCTGGGTGATTCCAGTGCACCAGCCCTGAGCACCCTGTCTCATGCATCGAACCTCAGCTGGTGATCAGTTTCACATATGATAATATACATGTTTCAATGCTATTCTCTCAAATCATTCCACCCTTACCTTCTCCCACAGAGTCCAAAAGACTGTTCTTTACATCTGTGTCTCTTTTGCTGTCTTGCATATAGGGTCATCGTTACCATCTTTCTAAATTCCATATACATGTGTTACTATACTATATTGGTGTTTTTCTTTCTGACTTACTTCACTCTGTATATAGGCTCCAGTTTCATCCACCTCATTAGAACTGATTCAAATGCATTCTTTTTAATGGCTGAGTAATATTCCATTGTGTATATGTACCACTGCTTTCTTATCCATTTGTCTGCCGATGAACATCTAGGTTGCTTCCATGTCCTGGCTATTATAAACAGTGCTGCAATGAGCATTGGGATACACGTGTCTCTTTCAATTCTGATTTCCTCTGTGTGCATGCCCAGCAGTGGGATTTCTGGGTCATATGGCCATTCTATTTCCACTTTTTAAGGAATCCCCCACTGTTCTCCATAGTGACTCTCCTAGTTTTCATTCCCACCAACATTGTAAGAGGGTTCCCTTTTCTCCACACCCTCTCCAGCATTTATTGTTTGTAGACTTTTTGACCAGCGTGAGATGGTACCTCATCGTGGTTTTGATTCACATGTCTCTGATAGTGAGTGATGTTGAGCATCTTTTCATGTGTTTATTATCCATGTGTATGTCTTCTTTGGAGAAATGTCTGTTTAGTTCTTGGGTCTCTTATTTTTCTGGAATTGAGCTGCAGGAATTACTTGCATATTTTTTAGATTAATTGTCAGTTGCTTCATTTGCTATTATTTTCTCCCATTCTGAAGGCTGTCTTTTCACCTTGCTTATAGTTTCCTTCATTGTGCAAAAGCTTTTAAGTTTAATTAGGTCCCATTTGTTTATTTTGCTTTTATCTCCACTACTCTGGGAGGTGGCTCATAGAGGATCCTGCTGTGATTTATGTCAGAGAGTGTTTTGCCTATGTTTTCCTCTAGGAGTTTTATAGTTTCTGGTCTTACGTTTATATCTTTAATCCATTTTGAGTTTATTTTTGTGTATGGTGTTAGAAAGTGTTCTAGTTTCATTCTTTTACAAGTGGTTAAGTGCATTTTTAAGTCTTAAAATTTAGATCATAGAAATATATGCATTTCCCCTTATAAGCAATAACTGGATCAGCTTTATCCAATTCACTGAATATCTATGCTAAAATAATGTCTAAATGTTGTTGTTGATGATGTTCAGTTGCTCAGTTGTGTCCTACTCTTTGTGACCCTGTGGACTGCAGCACGCCGGGCTTCAATAACCTTCACTATCTCGAACATCTTGCTTAAACTCATGTGCATTGAGTCAGTGATGCCATCTGACCATCTTATCCTGTGTTGTCCCCTGCTCCTCCTGCTTTTTATCTTACTCAACATCAGGGTCTTTACAAATGAGCAGGCTTTTTGCATCAGAGGGTCAAAGTATTGGAGTTTCAGCTTCACCATCAATCCTTCCAATGAATATTCAGGGTTGATTTCCCTTAGGATGGACTGGTTTGATCTTGCTGCCCAAGGGACTCTCAACAGTCTTCTTCAACACCACAGTTTAAAAGCATCAACTCTTTGGTGTTCAGCCTTCTTTATGGTCCAACTATCACATCCATACATGACTACTGAAAAAACCATAGCTTTGACTAGATGGACCTTTGTTGGCAGAGTAATGTCTGCTTTTTAATATGCTGTCTATGTTGGTCATAGCTTTTCTTCCAAGGAGCAAGCTTCTTTAATTTCATGGCTGCACTCTCCATCTGTAGTGATTTTGGAGTCCAAGAAAATAAAGTCTATTACTGTTTCCTTTGTTTCTCCATCTATGTGTCATGAAATGATTGAACCAGATCCCATGACCTTCATTTTTTTGAATGTTAAGTTTTAAACCAGCTTTTTCACTCTATTTTTTCACCTTAATTAAGAGGCTCTTTAGTTCCTCTTCACTTTCTGCCATTAGTATGGTGGCATCTGCCTATCTGAGGTTATTGATATTTCTCCCGGCAATCTTGATTCCAGCTCAGCTTCATCCAGCTCAGCATTTCACATGATATACTCTACATATAAATTAAATAAGCAGGGTGACAATATACAGCCTTGACATACTCCTTTCCCAATTTTGAACCAGTCTGTTGTTCCATGTCTGGTTCTAACTGTTGCATTCTGACCTGCATACAGATTTTTCAGAAGATAGTTAAGGTGGTCTGGTACTCCCATCTGTCTAAGAATTTTCCTCAGTTTGTTGTGATCCACACAGTCAAGACTAGCACAGTCAATGAGACAGAAGTAGATGTTTTACTGGAATTCTCTTGTGTTTTGTTCAATGAATGTTGGCAATTTGATATCTGGTTCCTCTGCCTGTTCTCAATCCAGTTTGTACATTTGGAAGTTCTCAGTTCATGTACTGTTGATGGCTAGCTTGAAGGATTTTGAGAATGATCTGTCTAGCATGTGAAATGAGTGCAATTGTGCGGTAATTTGAATAATCTTTGGCATTGCCCTTCTTTGGGATTGGAATGAAAACTGACTTTTTCAGGTCTGTGGCCACTGCTGTGTTTTCCAAATTTGCTGGCATACTGAGTGCAGCACTTTCATAGCATCATCTTTTAGGATTTGAAACAGCTGGGCTGGAATTCCATCACTTCCACTACTTTTGTTTGTAGTGATGCTTCCTAAGGCCCACTGGACTTCACTTTCCAGGATATCTGGCTCTAGGTGAGTGATCACACCATCCTGGTTATCTGGGTCACTAAGATCTTTTTTATATAGTTCTTTTGTGTATTCTTGCCACTCTTCTTAATCTCTTCTGCTTCTGTTATTCCACAATGTTTCTGTCCTATATTGTGCCCATCATTGCATAAAATGTTCCCTTGGTAGCTCTAATTTTCTATTGTTTTCCTCTATTTCTTTGCATTGATCACTGGGGAAAGCTTTCTTATCTCTCTTTGCTCTCTTTGGAACTCTGCATTCAGATAGGTATATCGTTCCTTTTCTTCTTTGCCTTTTGCTTCTCATCTTTTCTCTGCTATTTGTAAGACCTCCTCAGACAACTATTTTGCCTTTGTGCATTTCTTTTTATTGGGGATGGTCTTGATCACTGCCTCCTGTACAATATTATGAATCTTTGTCCATAGTTCTTCAGACACTGTCTATCAGATCTAATCCCTTGAACCTATTTGTCACTTCCACTGTATAATCATAAGAGATTTGGTTTAATTCATACCTGAATGGCCTGAGGTTTTCCCGACTTTCTTTAATAAGTCTGAATTTTGCAATAAAGAATTTGTGATCTGAGACACAGATCCCAGTCTCTCTCTCTCTCTCTTTTTTTTTTTTTTGCTGACACTTTAGAGCTTCATCTTCGGCTGCAAAGAATATAATCAATCTGATTTTGATACTGACCATCTGGTGATGTCCATGTGTTCAGTCATCCCTTGTGTTGGTGGAAGAGGGTGTTTGGTATCTCTTGACTTCCTACTTTTGCATTCTAGTCCCCTGTGATAAAAAGAGGTTTTTTTGTTTTTGTTTTTGTTTTTTGGTGTTAGTTCTAGAAGATCTTGAATGTTTTCATAGAACTGCTAAACTTCTTCAACATTAGTGGTTGGGCATAGACTTAGATTACTGTGAATCTGAAAATAGTTTCTTATTTGACTAATATTTAATTTTGTTTATTGTGTTCAGTGGCTCAGTCATGTCCAATTCCTTGTGACTCCATGGACTGTAGCCTGCCTGGCTCCTATGGTCTAATTCTTAGCCTATATGTATTTCTTTACTTTCATCCTATTTTCTTTACCATGAAGTGAAGTGAAGTGAAGTGAAGTCACTCAGTCGTGTCCGACTCTTTGCGACCCTGTGGACTGTAGCCCGCCAGGCTCCTCTGTCCATGGGATTCTCCAGGCAGGAATACTGGAGTGGGTTGCCATTTCCTTCTCCATATCCCTCATCAATTATTTATCTAAGTCCCTTATTTATATTGTACTTTCCATGGATGTCTTTACCATAACTTTTTTGATAAAACTCTCAATTCAGTATTTACGGGCTTCGCACTGTGGCTCACATGATAAAGAATCTGTCTGCCAATTTAAGAGACCTTGCCAATGCAAGTTCCTGAGAAGGAAATTGCAACCCACTCCATCATTCTTGCCTAGAAAATTCCATGGACAGAGAAGCCTGATTGGCTACGGTCCATGGGATCACAAAGAGTTGGAAACAATTAAACAACTAACACCTTTCTGTATTTACATTCTGTCTGATGTAAAAAGGTTATATAACAAATTATTATAAATAATTAATGTACAGTCATATCTGATTTAAGAATATTTGGTTAATGCCCTATAAACTCATAAACAATTGTGATGATCTTCGGCAGTTTTCCTACATATGGAATCAATGGCAGGAGAAAAAATCAATGTCAGTTATTTTTAAAAGGCAACATTTTGTCCAAGGCATTTATTATTTAATTTTATTACCGAATGCATACTTTCATTAAAAACTGGAAAATGTGACTATTAAAAAAGACAATAAATAAAATTATCTACAACTTGAAACTTCTCACACATAATAAATCTAATTTTATCATTCTCATAGACCTATGTTTTAAAAGTAGATGATTTGCATAGATGTGATTGCACTGTATTTCATAATTTTTAATTTAGTGTTCTATGTTGTTCATTAAAAATCATAGCTAGTGCATTTTTCACATTATTAAGAAATTAAAGCTTCCCTGGTGGCTCAGTGGTAAAGAATCTTTTTATCAATGCAGGAGATGCAACTTCAATCCCTGAGTCAGGAAAATCCCCCTGAGAGTAAATGGCATCCCACTCCAATATTTTTGCCTGGGAAATCCCATGGACAGAGGAGCCTGGCAGGCTATAGTCCACACGGTTGCAAATAGTTGGACATGAGTGAGCAACTAAAACAACAAACAAAATGCTGTTCAATAAAAATTATAGCTAGTACAGTTTTTCATGATTAAGACATTAAACGGATGAAAATATTTCATCTATTTAGCTCTTTTAAATAATTTTACTCTCTACTCAGCATTGAGGTTACTTCCAATTTTGTTTGGATAGTTATGTGTTCACTATATTTAAGGCACCAGTTTAGTTGTGGAGGCTTCTCAGGTGGCTCAGCCGTAAAGAATATGCCTGCTATTGCAGGAGAAACAGGAGACATCAGTTTGATTCCTGGGTCAGGAAGATCCCCTGGGGGAGGAAATGGCAACTGACTCCAGTATTCTTCCCTGGAGAATCCCATTGACAGAGAAGTCTGGCAGGCTGCAGTTCATTCCTGGGGTCACAAAGAGTCAGATATGACTGAAGCAAATGAGCATGCACACGCACACACTCTAGTTGTGGAGATACAGAAATATACAAAAGAAGTCTTTCACCTTCAGGAATTTGTATCCTTTTTCAGAGAGATAGTGAACAAATAAGATAACTTGATAGAGATCTGAGATCAAAATATAGAAAATTAGTCCCCTGTACAAAAAGTGAGTGTGAAACATACAAAAGAGAGAGAAGGGTAAGTTCACATGTCCCTGCTGCTGATGCTGCTGAGTCTCTTCAGTCGTGTCCGACTCTGTGCGACCCCACAGACTGCAGCCCACTAGGCTCCCCCATCCCTGGGATTCTCCAGGCAAGAACACTGGAGTGCGTTGCCATTTCCTTCTCCAATGCATGAAAGTGAAAAGTGAAAGTGAAGTCGCTCAGTCGTGCCCGACTCTTAGCGACCCCATGGACTGGAGCCCACCAGGCTCCTCGGTCCATGGGATTTTCCAGGCAAGAGTACTGGAGTGGGGTGCCATTGCCTTCTCCGATGTCCCTAGCTGTAAGCAACTTAATATTTTTTTAGCAAAGAAATGTTAATTCTTGGAGGAAAGCAAACAAAGGTGACCTTGGAGTGATTTGTGGATATCAAAGAATGTAGGATGCATTGTGTCTCTGTGAAGAAGTTTGAATTTTATGTGAGTTAAGATTCCATTAGGGGATTTGATGAAGGTGTGGCATTATCTGACATATTTTTTAGAAGCTAGATTATCTGTCCTGAAGAGAAGAGGTAAGGGCACCAGTAGAAACAGGAAGACAAGTTAGGAAGTATTGAAGTCATCTAAGATTAAAGGTAGAGATGGAACTAAGTTCTCTGCATAAAATCAAGAGCCATAAAAACTCTAGTCCTGTGAAGTCTGCATTAAGAACACCCTTGTCTGCTAGTCATGTTTCCACATGATACTATTTAGGCAGTCCTGGGAGTAGAGAATTTAGCAAGATTACTGGATACATGACTAACAAAAAAGTCAGTAAATTCTCTACCTCTGCAATAGCGAATTAGTGGTGAGATCATCTACAATAGCAACCTAAAAATCTAAAGTTCTGATGTAAACAAAGATGGTAATATTTCTAAAGACCTAAGTCTTTCATTTTCTATTCCCAAGTAATGCACTATCCTAAAGCCACTAAATTTTTTAATATTAATTTTTTAGGAACTTCCCGGAGGTAAATGACACTAGAGCAAAATAAGCAAGAAGGAGAATAGTAGCTAATGTGATCCAAGAAGTACCAAAGGGTCAGACCATGTCGGGCCTTTTTTTTAAAATTTTTTTTAATTGAGAACAATGTTCCACATTTACTGAAATCCTTTTTAGCTTCGACTTTTTTTTTTTTTTTTTTTTTGCTTTATAATCCTGTATTGGTTTTGCCATACATTGACATGAATCAGGCATAGGTGTACATGAGTTCCCAATCCTGAACCCCTCTCCCACCTCCCACCCCATATCATCTCTCTGGATCATCCCCGTGCACCAGCCTCAAGCAAAAAACAAATTAGCCATTTATAAGTGAAAGATAAATAAAACATGGAACTTTCCTAGTCTATATTCTCAGAGGTGTGTAAATATTGACCTAGATATATAGCTAAATTCACATTGCAAAAATGTAAAGCAATTGAAAAGTGAATAATTCTGTGTGCCAGTATTTGTGTGAATTCTAAAACAAAGTCTTTAAAGATTACTATCAGAACATGACCAGGGGACAAGCATGTCAATTTCATATTAATAGTTTGGTTGCCTCTGACAAGGTTCAGAATGCCAGAGGAGAATGAAAGGAGTATGTGTCCTTTATGTATTATGTTTATAATTAAAACATGGCTGTCTGTGGCAAATATTAAATTGTTTACATTCATTAATACTAGATAAATTATTTTCCGTACTTATGTATATGTGTCTGTGTGCATGTGTGTATTTGTGGGTCTCTGTGCACATGTGTATATATGTATGTCAGTGAATATGTATGTATTTTCATTTAAGATATCAGTCCAGTTGCTCAGTCGTGTCCGACTGTTTGTAACAACATGAATTGCAGCACGCCAGGCCTCCCTGTCCATCACCAACTCCCGGAGTTCACCCAGACTCACGTCCATCATGCCATCCAGCCATCTCATCCTGGGTCGTCCCCTTCTCCTCCTCCAATCCCTCCCAGCATCAGAGTCCTTTCCAATGAGCCAACTCTTCACATGAGGTGGTCAAAGTACTGGAGCTTCAGCTTTAGCATCATTCCACTGAAGAAATCCCAGGGTTGATCTCCTTCAGAATGGACTGGTTGGATCTCCTTGCAGTCCAAGGGACTCTCAAGAGTCTTCTCCAACACCACAGTTCAAACACATCAATTCTTCGGCGCTCAGTCTTCTTCACAGTCCAACTCTCACATTCATACATGACCACAGGAAAAACCGTAGCCTTGACTAGACAGACCTTAGTCGGCAAAGTAATGTCTCTGCTTTTGAATATACTGTCTAGGTTGGTCATAACTTTTCTTCCAAGGAGTAATCGTCTTTTAATTTCATGGCTGCAGTCACTAATAACAGTGATTTTGGAGCCCCCAAAAATAAAGTCTGACACTGTTTCTACTGTTTCCCCATCTATTTCCCATGAAGTGATGGGACCAGATGCCATGATCTTCGTTTTCTGAATGTTGAGCTTTAAGCCAACTTTTTCACTTTTATCAAGAGGCTTTTTAGTCCCTCTTCACTTTCTGCCATAAGGGTGGTGTCATCTGCATATCTGAGGTGATTGATATTTCTCCTGGCAATCTTGATTCCAGCTTGTGCTTCTTCCAGTCCAGTGCTTCTCATGATGTACTCTGCATAGAAGTTAAATAAGCAGGGTGACAATATACAGCCTTGACGTACTCCTTTTCCTATTTGGAACCAGTCTGTTGTTCCATGTCCAGTTCGAACTGTTGCTTCCTGACCTGCAAACAGATTTCTCAAGAGGCAGGTTAGGTGGTCTGGTGTTCCTATCTCTTTCAGAATTTTCCACAGTTTATTGTGATCCACACAGTCAAAGGCATTGGCATAGTCAATAAAGCAGAAATAGATGTTTTTCTGGAACACTCTTGCTTTTTCCATGATCCAGCAGATGTTGGCAATTTGAGCTCTGGTTGCTCTGCCTTTTCTAAAACCAGCTTGAACATCAGGGAGTTCACAGTTCATATATTGCTGAAGTCTGGCTTGGAGAATTTTGAGCATTACTTTACTAGCGTGTGAGGTGAGTGCAATTGTGCGGTAGTTTGAGCATTCTTTTGCATTGCCTTTTTTGGGATTGGAATGACAACTGACCTTTTCCAGTCCTGTGGCCACTGCTGAGTTTTCCAAACTTGCTGGCATATTGAGTGTAGCACTTTCACAGCATCATCTTTCAGGATTAGAAACAGCTCAACTGGAATTCCATCTCCTCCACTAGCTTTGTTCATAGTGATGCTTTCTAAGGCCCACTTGACTTCACATTCTAAGATGTATGGCTCTAGATAAGTGATCACATCATCATGATTATCTGGGTTGTGAAGATCTTTTCTGTGCAGTTCTTCCATGTATTTTTGCCACCTCTTCTTAATATCTTCTGCTTCTGTTAGGTCCAGACCATTTCTGTCCTTTACCGAGCCCATCTTTGCATGAAATGTTCCCTTGGTATCTCTAATTTTCTTGAAGAGATCTCTAGTCTTTCCCATTTTGTTCTTTTCCTCTATTTCTTTGCATTGATCGCTGAAGAAGGCTTTCTTTTCTCTTCTTGCTATTCTTTGGAACTCTGCATTCAGATGCTTATATCTCTCCTTTTCTCCTTTGCTTTTCGCCTCTCTTCTTTTGACAGCTATTTGTAAGGCCTCCCCAGATGGCCATTTTGCTTTTTTGCATTTCTTTTCCATGGGGATGGTCTTGATCCCTGTCTCCTGTACAATGTCACAAACCTCATTCCATAGTTCATCAGGCACTCTGTCTATCAGATCTAGACCCTTAAATCTATTTCTCACTTCCACTGTATAATCATAAGGGATTTGATTTAGGTCATACCTGAATGGTCTAGCGGTTTTCCCTACTTTCTTCAATTTCAGTCTGAATTTGGCAATAAGGAGTTCATGATCTGAGCCACAGTCAGCTCCCGGTCTTGTTTTTGTTGACTGTTAAGATACGAATTGCAAGAATATGTGGTAGATTACTAACATGGGATTTGGCCATGGGTTGGAATCAGAAGTAAATTTAATTGTCCATCGTATTGATAAGAGAAACATATCTACCCCCATGTCCAGTTTTAGGCTATGCACCTATGCTATCCCTCAACACACCCTGTCACAAACCTCAACATAGATATGTATGGGCACATGTGCTCACAGACACACAGGGTTTGGTCTTACCACTGTTTTGGGTGAATTTCATCACTTCAGGAGTAAGGTTTGACCAAACGGTATATCTCCTGACCAATCCCCTGCCAATTTCAATTTCCAATCTTCATCTCTTCGATTTGCCTGTATAAGTGAATGTGCAGGAGACTCTATCTGCTCGTACCTAAATACACTGCTTTCTTACAGAAAGAAGGTTGTGGCTTCAGGCCTCGAGGGCTTTCTACATTTTTATTCCATCAAGTTATAGAACAATTTCATGTTATTATTCTCATTAATTGAGCATATTCTCTTGACACTTTCATTAGGAACTCTGGAGGAGGACAGGAGTCATCTGTTTCGGATCATATCACCATCTTTCCCAAAGTACTCTCAAATTGTTCTTGAGTTGTTCTCTAGAAAAATAAAATATATTAGCAGCAATTGTCCAAATACTGCATGCACAGTCTGCTTTTAAGGTATGATTTTAAGCTAAGAACCTTAGCTTTTTAAAAATCTTGGAAAAAGAGCTTGAAAAGTTTGGACTATATAATTAAGTCAATAATTTGGAGAGAATTAGCAATTCTTGAATTACAAATAATATTAGCCTACTTTGTGAAAAAACAATAAGTCAACTAAACAATAAGATTATAACAAAATGTGGAAGAGAAAGTGAGATGAAACAATTTTTCAAAAAGATGGATTAAAGATCACAGTGGCCTGTAGGCAGTTAAAAATATAATTTCCATATAATAATGGCATCAGAAAATGAGCTCTATTTATGTTTCAGATGTTTGATTACCACTCACTGTTTATTTAGTATCTGCTTCTTTTGTTTATATGTTTTGACCAGGCGCGGCCCTACACATCAAGCGTAAACAATGACTAAGACCCTGGCCAAACTCTTGAGGCATTAAGAGTTTATTTTTAACTTATCTGTTGAGAGATAATAAAATACACTTGATTTTTGAAAAGTGGGCTTCTGTCTATCCTCAGTGTGGAGAACTAACTAAGCTAATATTGCTTAATAAAAGAAAATTGTAGGCCTTGTGTGTGTGTGTGTTAGTTGTTTAGTCATGTCCAGCTCTTCGCAATCCTGTGGACTGTAGCCTGCTAGGCTTCTCTATTCATAATATCTAGTTAATGATTCTCAACTGTATTATCTACTAAGATCCTAAAGTATATTTTTTATACTTTACATTTTGAGCCATATACTCCACTTTTACTCTTTTAGACACCAAATCACAAATTTCCAAATAAAACAAAATTTTCACTGAAGCATGTGTCTTCCCTTGTTTTGAGTATCTCATTGCTCCATTTTCTTTTCTTTTAAATTGTGATTGAACTGTTTAAACATTAATTCAGTAGAAATATGCAAGGAAAATAAAGGCTATGCTAACTTAAATCTCTCGGATTTAAATTTCAAATTTGTTGAAATATTTTCCATCATTTTTCTTTATTTTCCATTATTTAATGAAAAATATTCTTGAGCACCCAATCTGACACTCATAATCTTCTATTCTTACATACATTTGTAGCTATATTTACTAAAACTTCTTAACAGTGGGAAAGTTTGTGTTACTTACTTTCTTATTCAATGTTTCCTTTGCTCATGTTTCATTTTCTGAATTCTTTCTCTGTTCTTTTCCCTCTAGTTTTATTGAAGTTAAATTGATAATTAAAGTTGCATATATTTAAAGCATGTGATATGATGATTCAGTATGTGTATAACTTGTGAAATATTTACCACAATCATGTAAATTAATACATCTGTAACTTCAATCATGTTAATTAATACATCTGTAACTTACACTGTAGCTGCCATTTTTTATAGTGAGAATGCTTAAGATCTACTCTTAGCAAATTTGAAGTATACAATATTATCATAGCCATGATATTGTATATTAGATCCTCAATGTTTATTCATTTTATAACTGAAAGATTGTACCTTTTGATCACCATCTCTCCACACCCAAACCACTAGCTACAACCATTTTCCTTCCTGTCTAGGAATTTAAGTTTTTATGAATTAATTTATTTTTTTGGATTTCACGTGTGATACCATACAGTATTTGTCTTTGTCTGACTTATTTCAACTAACATAGTACTATCCAGTTTCATCCACATTGTTGCAAAGGGTAATATTCCCCTCTTTTAAAGACTGAATAATATTCTACTATAGATAGATCTCGCATTTTCTGTACCAATGTATCCATCAACAGCCATTTGCATTCTTTGCATATCTTGGCTCCTGGGAATACTATTATTACAATGAAAATAGGAGTGCAGATATCTTTTCCAGATACTGATTTTATTTCTTTCATAGGTATACTCAGAAATGGGATTGCTGGAACATATGGCAGCGCTATTTTTATTTTTTGAGGAATATCTTTAATGTTTTGCATAATGACTGTCTCAGTTTACATTCCTATTTCTAACAGGTGTGAGGTAATGTCTCATTGTGGTTTTGATTTGCATTTCCCTGATAATTAGTGGTATAGATCACCTTTATATGTACCTGTTTGCCATCTGAATGTCATCTTTGGAAAATGTCTATAGAGGTCATCTGTCCTTTTTTTAAATCAGATTTTTTTTAAAAATTCTTGTTATTGACAGTGTGATTTCTTTACATATTTTAGATGTTTACTTATTATCAGCTATATGATTTTCATATATTCTGTATGTTTCCTTTTCATTTTGTTGATGATTTCCTTTGTTGCACAGAAGATTTTTAGTATGAGGTAATCTCACTTGCTCTTTTTGCTTTAGTTGCCAGTACTTCTGGTATCATATATGAAAAATCACTGCTATGAGTAATGTCAAGGAAATTTTTTCCTATGTTTTCTTCTAAGAATAGCACTATTTCTGGTATTACATTTAAGTTTTTATTCCATTTCTAGTTGACTTTTGTGAGTGATGCAAGATAGAGGTCCAGCTCCATTCTGCATGTAGATATCAAGTTTTCCCAGAAGCATTTACTGAATAGACTACCACTTTCCATTGTGTGTTCTTGGTGCCTTTGTCAAAGTCAGTTAACTGTATATGTATGGGTTTATTTATGTACTGTTCTGTTCCATTAAACTAGGTGACTTTCTTATGTCAATAGGAATGTAAATTTTAGGATTCTTTTTCTGTTTCTGTAAATAATTTCATTGGAATACTATAGGATTACATTGAATCTACAGATCGTTTGGGGTAATGTGAACATTTTATTAATAACAATATTAATTCTTCTGGTGCAAGAACATAGGATATCTTTTAATTTTTTATCTTTTTTGTGTTCTTTTTAAGCCAATCTTACTAATAAAACAGGCCAAGATTAGTACTGTATGGGTTTTCTTGCAATTTCCCTTTCTGCTTTCAAACTAAAGACAAAGTTGGCTTTGCCAGATCAGTTTCCTCTTCACTTTGCATTGAAAGTTAAATTCCACTATTGCTTTATCTGTTTTTTTCTTTTCCATGTGTGTGAAACAGAGATAAAAAGAAAATGAGCCCCCTTCCTCTGACTTCTGATAGGTGGTCTGAAATGAGTGTCACTTCCATTTAGACACCCTACCTCCCCATCTACAATGTTTGCTTGGAAAGTAAGTATGCATCTTGTTCCAAGCTAATCATTTTCTTTTTTTTCTTAAAACACCTTTGAGATGGAGTTTGGACTTACCGAGGAGGTGCTATAATCCTCTAAAAACTGATCTTGAGACCCTGCCTCATAAAGAAAGTCCAAGGGAATGAAGTCAAGGTGGGTAGACAATAACCTATAGAAAAAGAACGAGACAACAGTGTTCATCCTCCTTGTTCTGTCCTTCCCTGTGGTTGGAGCATGTGAGCACATATACTTTCTTTGTGCCCAACATTCTTGTTTTCACTTTGTCTTTACTGTTAAAAGTTGATTTTTATTTTTATTTTTGCCAAGTGTCCCATTCAGCTTGCAGTTGGAAACATCCTTTATTCCAGAAGAATTTTCTTCTTTTATATATCGATTATTGTTTGTTCTTCACTTGTTTTAATATCTTTCTTCTATGGGCAGCTGATCTGCATCTCATATCTCTGGTCACTGTTCTGCATATAAAGGCTTCCACAACCATCTCCCACAAGATTTGATTTTCTTGTTCTATCTGTTATTGGAGAGAAATTTTCAGGTTTGTCTTTGTAATTGCTGACCTCATATCTAACAATGCCAATTCTACTCCTTTCTGAATCTAATACTTTTCAAAATTCCGTAATTAACCCATTTTTTAAAGATTTCTTTCTTTTACTTAAGTTTTTTCTACAATCTGTACTTATCTATCTTAAAGCCAGTTATGTTTTTAAGTTTCAGTTTGTGTCTTATTATCTCATACTTCTCACAGCTCATGTGCACATGCATTTTATTGAGACAACAACCTGCTAGTAAATTCTCAACATATCTCCCACTGTAAATTATGTTCATTACTAAGCTCTTCTATACTGCGAATGCTAAATTGCTTCTCATATTGCAGAATTGCTTCTCAGATCCTTTGACCTGTAGTCTCTTTTATATAAGACAGTGATGAAATATTTTCAAGACTAGCTTTTGCCATTATCAGTGTGATTATGTTTTCTATTGCTTCTATCACTCTTAAGTATTAAGCCTGAAAGCCCAGACTTTAGTCAGAGAGATCTAAACTTCACCTAAACTGCTCTGAGGGACATTTACTTATATAGCTTGTTTCTGCAAGAATAATGAATTAGTTTTACCAAAGAATAAAAAATCCTAAATTATCTGAAGCATTAACTATAGCTCTTTCTTTTCAATGAATGAAAATTCAGCCCTAGAATATACCACTCCCGTTGCTTTTACAAAGTAGTTTTCCCCATTTTTTTTTCTTTCATTTTCCTATTGCTATCATTGGAAACCAGAAACTATCAAATTATTCCAGGAAAGAAGTTTCTTCTGGGAAGTGAAATCCTGGAAGGAATCTGGGAAGAATTAGTAGAAAGATACTAGGTCATGGCATTTTATGACAAAAATTTTTCCATAAAGGAAGAGATATGAATTACACTTCAACTATAGCAGACAGGGATTGAAATATTATACAAGAGATATTCCTGAATGACCCAGATATTTTTTCAAGGTATTATTTATGCTTCAGGTAGTAGGAACTTTGTGTTATCTTACTTTGCATTTGCATAATTATATCAGTGTATTTATAGATGGAAAAGTGCATTAGTCTTCCATTAATAAATTTTGGAGCATAAAATAATACATTTTATTGTCCTTTTCTGTACTATAATTAATGTGTCCAACTCTTTGTGACCCCGTGGACTGTAGCCCACCAGGCTCCTTCACCCATGGGATTCTCCAGGCAAGAATACTAGAGTGGGTTGCCATTTCCTTCTCTGGGGGATCTTCCCAATCCAGGGATCGAACGCATGTCTCCTGCATTGCAGGCAGACGCTTTAACCTCTGAGCCACCAGGGAAGCCTTAACAAATTTTGGAGCATAAAATAATACATTTTATTGTCCTTTTCTGTACTATAATTAATGTTACAACACCTATTCATTACTTTCTGCAAAAGAATGTTATTTTCTGAAAACTCTAAGACTGGGTATCAATAGATATCTAACGTCACAAACATTGTTATTGGCAGATATAACAATATCTGACACAAAAAATTAGTGCATGTGTACGTTTATTTATACACACAATTATATATGTATGGTTATTAAATCTATATTTTGCTCCTTAAAATATATCTAATGTAGACAAGTCAGATAAAATATTAATTTTAAGTAAAATAAACTAATATTTACAAAGATTAATTAATTTGACTAAGTTAAATTGACAGAAAGTAAGCAACCAAGACTCAATACTTAGATTTTAAAATCCAGGATACTTTTTTTCCCTATGTATTCATTGCAATGTGTTTTATCAAAGAAACATATTGAAATGCAATAGGCCTTATTTTATGAATACCTGGTTTAGTATGAATACCTAGTTTAGCTTGTTGTTGTTTGGTTGCTAAGTCATGTCTGTTTCTTTTGAGACTCTATGGACTGAAGCCCTCCAGGTGCTTCTCTGTCCATGAGATTTCTCAGGCAGGAATATTGGAGTAGGTTGCCATTGCCACTTCAGGGGCTGATCGCTGGAGAAGGAAATGGCAACCCACTCTAGCATTCTTGCTTGGGAAATCCCATGGGGGGAAGAACCTGGCAAGCTAGGAACCTGGTGAGGATGGAACCTGCATTTCCTGTGTTACATGTGGGTTCTTTACCACTTTAACATGTTCATCATATGTTTCCATTATATAATGTACAGCATCTGAAAAATTCAAATTTTTTGATGCTTTTTACTGTCTGTTTTCTCTCACTAGATTTCCTGAGGGCAAAGATTGCTATTCTCTTGAAAATCATGTACTCAATAAGTATTTATGAATGCTCAAATGGATAAAATAATCTTTCTGAATACTTACTGTATTCAAGTTACCTTGTTTTTAAATATACATTCTCCATTTTATTCTATTAAACTAAAAGTTTGCTTTATTCTTATACTAATGGTACATCTGGGGCTTGGATATTTCAATAACATGTCTGTGATCATACTATTAGTAAATGTCAAAGGTAGAAATTGGACTTAGTTCTATTTCACTCCACAGACCATACTGTTGAAAACCACACTGAATTGCATTCTAATTTTTCACTTTGTTACCAGAAACATTGTTGCCAGTACTATAAATAAAATAGAAAGAAGAAGAAAACAAGTTCCAAGGTATTGATAATTCTTCTCACTGGCCTCCTTTTTCCTCCTTAGAAAAGAAATGTTCTAGGACAGCTACAAATTTTGAAGTAGTTCCTTGCTAAGTGACATTAATCTATATATGTATTAACTAGAAATGAATCACCTAGCTCCAAGTGAATATCATACAAGACCCAGCAGATTCTTTTGTGTAACTGAACCAGTTTTAACTAGGTCATACATATTTAGGTTTCCCAGGCTGCACTAGTGATAAAGAACCCACCTGCCAAAGCAGGAGACGTAAGAGATATGGGTTCTATCCCTGGGTTGGGAAGATCCCCTGGAGAAGGGCATAGCAATCCACTCCAGTATTCTTGCCTGGAGAATCCTGTGGACAGAGGAGCCTGGTGGGCTACAGTCCACAGGGCCATAGAGTCGGACATGACTGAGTGACTAAGCACACACATACTTGGGATAAAAAATAAAACAGTAACATTTTAAAAAATAATCTCTTCCCTAATTGATTTAACTTCCTTCACAATTGATTCAACAGGGGAGATGGGACTTATTTCTATGTTCCTTCATGGCCAGGTAGACATTTTTTGAAAAAGTCTTTTTCCAAATGACCCCAAATCACTGCATTGCTATATTGCAATAGCTTGTTGTCCTAGCTGGCATAATATCCCAGTCCTCTCCCCTAAGCAGGCTAAATTCTCACACCAACATTTCAACATTTCCAGCTGGTTCCTTTCTGGCTTTCATATTTGTAAAGATGCCAGTACATCCCTTTCAGTATGTAAGCCAGACCTGGACAATCTCCATAAACATAGGAAGAATCTCCATGACACTAATATTGAGGCTGACTTGGCAGAAGGAAATCAGTGCTTTCTCTCAAGCATGGAAAAGTGCACAAGGTCCATGCCAACCTCCAGGTTACTCCTGTGCTTGGCACCTTTCTCATCCTCTAAAGTATAGATTCTCCATTATTTGTTATCAATGTCATTATCTCCTTGAGCCAATTCGCCTTCTGACATTCATGACTCCCAGAGTTAAGAGTTTGTTTTTGATGTATCTTAACTACATTTATTTTTTATTGTGTAAGCAGGTTTTTTTTTTTTTTTTCTGACAGGAATTTTCTCCTCTCCAAAGCAAGACTATAAACATTCTATAATAATAATCATAACTGACAATAGAAAATAAATATTTAATATAAAATCAATGAATTTTATATACATGGACACCCCATCTTCACTGTTCCTCAAGTGTATACATTTTGTATCTCTTTGACCATTTATTACATTAACACTACATTAATATTGAAATGTGAGAAGGGACAAGGAGACAGTGAGAGGAGATTCTGAGCACTGACCAGGAGAAAAATGTTTCTTTATGCACAATATTTGTGAAAACTAGCCTACAAATTTCCTGTGTAAAACATCCTCTTCATCTGGACCAAACTTCTTTGTAAGTTATTTCATTAATATATTAAATGACCTTCTGTTTTTTTATGCAACTATACCTGAAAAGCAAAAAAGCTCATTTTAGCCAGCTCAAACACTCTTGGTAAGGAGAGTTTTAGTTAGAAAAAAATCAAAGCACATGCAACTTTAAAGATTTCCTTGGCAATACAGTAGTTAGGGCTCCATGCTTCCATTGCAGGGCTCATAGGCTTGATCTCTGGTTCTGGAAATAAAATCCCACATGCCATGTGGCGCCACTAAAAAAAAAAAAAAAAATTAATGTGATATTTTGAACATTTCAAATCTACTAAATAATTTTATTCCAAATTATTAGTAATTCTTAATAACTTTGAGCAAAGGACCTGGATGAAAGATACAGCATGAAGAAGTAAATGACAGAGTAAAGTTGTCCTGTAAAGCGTGTAATAGTATGGGCAGTCTAAAAAATCACTTGCCAGGCAAAGGATGTTCCAGCATTGGAGTTTCATGGGCTGTAGCCCACCAGGCTTCTCTGTCCATGGTGATTCTCCAGGCAAGAATCCTAGAGTGGGTTGTCATGCCCTCCTCCAGGAGATCTTCCCAATCCAGGGATCAAACCCAGGTCTTCCCCACATTACAGAAGGATTCTTTACCATCTGAGCCACCAGGGAAGCCCATGATGCTATATCTAGCTATATATGCTAGATATGGGGCTTCCCAGGTGCCGCTAGTGGTAAAGAACCCACTGGCCAATGCAGAAGATGCAAGAGACACAAGTCTGATCCCAGGTTCTGGAAGACCACTGGAAGAGGGAATGGCAGCCCACTCTAGTATTCTCATCTAGAGAATCCCCATGGACAGAGAAGCCTGGTGGGCTGCAGTCAATGGGGTCACAAAGAGTCAGACATGACTGAAGCAACCTACCATGCACGCATATGAGACACATTTTATTTCACCTGTAAGTGAAACCTTGGACATGGCCCTTGTCAAGCTCTCAAACAAAAAAGATAAGTGGAAAGTCAAATTTATTCATGTATAGGAGAAAAATTGCAATTCAGGATATCCATATTATTGGAAACTATAGGCAAGCTCTGGGAACAATGAGAGAAGTGTTTCTGTTTTTTTTTTTTAATTTTAATTTTTACTTTATTTTACTTTACAATACTGTATTGGTTTTGCCATACATTGACATGAATCCGCCATGGGTGTATATGAGTTCCCAATCCTGAACCCTCCTCCCACCTCCCACTCCATATCATATCTCTGGATCATCCCCGTGCGCAAGCCTCAAGCATCCTGTATCCTGTATCGAACATAGACTGGCGATTCGTTTCTTACATCCTTAAAGAATTGCAAATAGAACTGCCTTATGACCCAGCAATCCCACTGCTGGGCATACACACTGAGGGAACCAGAATTGAAAGAGACACATGTACCCCAATGTGTCTGTTTTTATATAGAGGAATGGAGGAAGTTGGGAAGGGCTATATTTAATGAAAGTTCATTAGAGAAAAATGAGAGCTTGGAGTTTTGGTGACCTTTCACTGACTGAGTTGTAATAGTTTCCCATTGGCTGAGCTGTTGCTGGGCAAGGAGAAAATCTTTTTTTTTTTTCCCTGCTAGGGGATGTAAAGTCAGCTTCTTCTGATGGGTATATGACGTAGGCTTCATGAATGGTACTTGTGTGAGACCCTCCACCCCAAGGGTTTCCCAAATCCATTTTGAAAAGGGATTTCCTTTACTCATTTTCATGTTTTCTATTTTATAACACAATTAAAATAGTATTAATAATAGTTTTCAATTATTTTACCATGTTTTACAACTTCTTAGCTATATTAATAATAACCACCACTAGGTATCATCAAATTTCAGATTTCTAACTTTTAATAATGTAATTTTATTTGCATTAAATTTATTATGAGGTATTTAGAAGATTTATTTATTTTTGGCAATTGGTAAAATGTCAGTATTTAAAACTTAAAAATAATTATTTCATTGACATTTTTCTTTAAAAGTTGACAAGAACACAGATCTGAGACTTGAAGCCCAAACATTTGCCAGCAGATTAACAAAAAAACGGAAAGGAAAACAACACGTGATGTCACAGTGTCTTTTCCAAAGAATTCAGTGTTCTTGATGCAAAAGGATCGAGTACAAAAGTACGTATCATAGGCGAAATCAAGCACAGAACATGAAAAGATGATAAAAGATCCAGACAAATGCCCACCTACAGGATGAGATGTGGAAAAACAGCTGCAGAAGAATTAAATTATTATTATATACTTTGCTATATTAAAATATTTAGAAACCCAGCAGTCAATCTACAAAAATGTTATTTTACACATAGCATCACCATTTCATTTTCCAAAGCTGTGTATTAAATGCTCTGATTTCAGCACAGTCATTTTCTCCCCAACTCCCCAAACCCTGTCCCTCTCCATGTCCATTCCCTTAATTAATTTCATATCTCTGGCAACTAATTTCCCCAGGAAATGATGCTACAGCAGAACGAGAGAACAGCACATTGGAACAGTACAGCACATCTAAGATTTAGTGAATGAAGATTCTATGGGTTGAGAGGAGTAGAGAAAACTTAATCAGTAAGAAAGAATCTTAGAAGAAAGGACAATGAGAAGGACCCCCATGGCCTGTCCCTTAGCTTCAGGTGGAATTTTGGGTGCAAATGTAAATGACAGAATAATAAAAATGTGCTTGACAGGATCTGAAATCATAAGGAACTTGTACAGTTCTTCCTAAGGTTACGACAAGTCTCATAACTATCTCTCAGTCAGTCTTCTCAAGTTCTCTGCACTGTGTGGTAAGAACAGTTAAAAAAAAAAAATGACTAGGAGAGTAGCCAGCAAGGACTGTAACATCCTTTCATAGTTTTCCCAAGCTCACTAGTACCTGGAGAGTAGTATTTCCTGTGCTTCTAGGAAGGGAATAGAAGTTAATGGGCAATTCAGACTCTATTCTTGCCATTGGAAAAAGGGCAACAGAATACCTGTATATAGGCACACAGCATTTATCTAAGCTTAAGGCAAGAGAGATCATGATTAGACTTCTAAGTGGCTCAGCATGGATAGAGTTTACAAGGAAAGGAAGAACTAGAGAGGACTGTGTGCCAGAAGCCAGGAAAAGCACTTTTCAAGAAAAGAGGGAATGTAGAAGTCAGGACAGCTAAGGACTGGCTGAAAAGCAGTCTATGAATTAGCAACCCAGCACTTGCTGCTTCACTGAGTGACAGCAAGAACCATACAGATCGGTGTGTGCATGCATACTTAGTTGCTAAGATATGTTCTACTCTTTGTGATCCTATGGAAGGTACCCCACCAGGCTCCTCTGTCCATGGGATTGTCCAGGCAAGGATACTAGAGTGGGTTGCCATTTCCCTCTCCAGGGAATCTTCCCGACCCAGGGATTGAACTCAGAATTCCTGCATCTCCTGCATTGGAATGCAGGTTCTTTACCACTGAGCCACCTGGGAAGCATGTTGATGGGGTGATGACATCAAATTGCAAGTTTCTGAAAAGGTAGAACCATTGTTTTAAGTGAAAATAGTAAGTAATAATATTCAGATAACACCACAAATATTCACAGTGAGGGAAAAAAACAGACAGAAAGCACTATTGGGGGAGGGGACATACAGTTGATGGGAGGTGGTATTATCACTGTTTTGATGAACCAGGGACAAAAACATGGTTAAATAATTATGGAAAGAAACAAATATAGTGGGAGTGATTAAAGGAACCTATGAGAGATGGCAGAATTGATAATGTGAGTTAGAAGTAGATGTACTTCTAGTCTCAAGAGAAAAGTTCTGTCTTAGAAAAGGTGGCTAGTAAATATTTTTTAAATTTTTTTTTGCATTAGATGTTCTCTGGGTATTCAGAGATTTAGACACAAGCATAAATAAGCCAAAAGAACTGAAGGAGCTATGAAAACACATCTCTATGGAAGCTTCTTTTTGGTCACTTTTTATTTAATTCATTCTTTTTGGTCATTTTGACTCAGCATGGACTAATTTTCCACATTTGATAACCTTGCTTTTCTAAATATTTTGGATTTCTTTTGCCTTTCTCAGATTCTCCTTTCCATTTTCCTGATTTGAGATCCCCCGTACCTTCTGCTCACACCTGACAGTAATACATATTTCTGAAAAATGCCACATTATGTTTAAGGTGCATGTACATCTGAAAATAGTTAGAATATGACTTCACGCATTTTGGAAACAAAAATCATTACAGTAAAATGCCCCAGTTTCCTGGAATTCTGAACATTTGTTTGGTGCAGACCATCAGTTACATAATGCTATAAAACACAACACTGGAGCTTAGGTTTGCAGTAGGGTCTCTACAAATAAGCCCTATTTCTATGACATTGATGTAACTATTAATACTACAGAGGTGCCATTGCTTCTGAGAATTTTGCCATCTCCTTTTCTTCCTCCTTCTTTTGTCATAATGGGTATATATTTCACAGTGACCTGGATGCTTGCGTACTCAAATTTTATAAAGAAATCTCATGTAACAATGTTGCACCCCATAACTGCGCATGGGTTAGTTCAAGGAATCTAGTTAAGAGTGAATATTGTAATGCTTTTTCAAGATTTTGATTCAGTGACAAGGTCAAAAATCATATGCCATGATAACAAATGTTTTTAGCATCTAAATAGAGATAATACCAAAGTATTACTCCCATTATTAGGTAAACTAAGAAGAAATAAGCTTTCATAAAGGAACTTTGTAAATATTGGTCAATATAACGTATACACAGTTTAAAAGTGTAATCAACATATTAAATCAAACTTAATAGTGAGAATTCTAATAGCTGTACCATTGGACAGAGACCACAAATACTTATGGAAAATATTTTATTTATATTCCAAGTACACAACATAGATCAAAATTATAGATAAATTTTCTTGACCTATATCCTTCCTAATAGGACCTGTTTTACTAACAGAGAATAGTATCTTTCTCTGTGAAAACAATTGGAAGTGAAAAAACAAAATTGAAAAAACCGAATTGTGTTAATTCACTGTTCTTTAGTTTATCCATTTGTATCTTTGCTAAAACTATTAGGTCTAAGATACTGGGATAATTTGTTATTGCCCAAGGAAAACCTTCATATATTCAGTTAAAAAATTATATCAAAGTCTTTGAAAGTTGACAAAGTGCCACAAAGAATCACTGTCAAACATAAGTCAGTGCAATAGGTTGCTTGCCTAAAACAAGTGTGGTAAAAGCAAATTTGGGGAATTTAAATAATATCTTATGTACATTCAGGAAATTTTCTTTCTTAAAAATATTTTAATGCAATATATTTTAAAGTAAATAATATACTTAAATAGTGCATTTGATGTTCTTAACGATGTATATTTGAGTGCTGACTTACATTCTAATTTATGAACCTAAGAAGCACAGACTATTGAATGTGAGCAATTCAAACATGAACTCATAGTTATAGACAATATGATTTATGCTCTTAAAAATCCCCATTTCAGAATTTGTAACTAATTTATCACTATATCAGAATGTAGGTAAGTTGAGTTATTAAGCTCATGAAAATGACTTTGTTCCATCAATAATATTAATTTACAATGACATAGTAAAAATTATATATTATGAATTTAATTTCCTTGCTCCCCTCTGCTAACTAGAAGCTTTTTATTCTCTCAGTCTCTAGTTTTCAAATTAATATCTTATAATTTTTTTGGTCACTTAATTAGTTTATATACACATGTATGCTACTGCTGCAGCTGCTGCTAAGTCACTTCAGTTGTGTCCGACTCTGGGTGACCCCATAGACGGCAGCCCACCAGGCTCCCCCGTTCCTGGGATTCTCTAGGCAAGAACACTGGAGTGGGTTGCCATTTCCTTTTCCAATGCATGAAAGTGAAAAGTGAAAGGGAAGTTGCTCAGTCGTGTCTGACTCTTCACAGCCCCACGGACTGCAGCCTACCAGGCTCCTCCATCCATGGGATTTTCCAGGCAAGAGTACTGGAGTGGGGTGCCACTGCCTTCTCAGATATACATGTATAGTATCAGACAAAAAAGAGTGGTTCAATACATATGTATATACACACATATATATGACATTTTCAGGCTTTTGCTTACTTTTCACTTCTTATGCATGATATTTATATATCCTATAATTATTATTTTTTAATATACAGCAATTTTTTTGCTATTCACAATAGTTATGATCACTACAAACATCTCTTCTGGGATGCTAAATCATTATTCCTAAGGGAAATAAAAAGTTAAGTTCCTCTGTGCTTCTCTTCACAACAGTTTCATCAATCAACATATAAACTGATTTTAGGTGTGTTTCTGTTTAGGGATGCCATATTTAATGTATATTGTTGATTCATTAATATCAAAGTCACAACCAACAGCTCTATGCTTCATGCCTGAAAACTTGTCTGACCCAAGTACTGTCTTCATAAGCTACATCACAGCCTTCCTACAGTTAGAAACACCATATAGCATCCAGCACTACACTAGGGGGCCATTTATACAGCAAATCACAACAAAAAGCATAACAATGCTAAAAAAAGAAAAGGTGGCACTAAATAGATTTTGAAAGAACACCATTTGCTTACAATGTGTGTGTGTGTGCGCTAAGTTGCTTCAGTCGTGTCTAATTCTGTGTGATGCTATGAACGGTAGCTTGCCAGGCAGCTCTGTCCATGGGACTCTCCAGGCAAGAATACTGGACTTGGTTGCCAAGTCCTCCTCCAGGGGGATCTTATCTACCCAGGGATCAAATAGGTGCTCTCTTATGTTTCCTGCATTGGCAGGTGGATTCTTTACCACTAGTGCCATCTGCAAAGCCCTTGTTAAAATATGAACGCTTAAATAAGAAGGTAGAGTCTCCTTGTTTGACCTCAGCTGGGAATGTGCAGATTGGTGAGTTGATATTTTCCCTGCTTTGGGCGTGTCCACTAAGGACTGCAAAAATTCCCTGTTATTTATTTGAGTTACAAATTTTAGCAAGTAGGCAAATTTACAAATATGGAATCTGTAATTAAGATTCCACTAAAAGCAGCAGAAGTATAATTCTAAGCAAACTATTCCACGAACTAAGAAACAAATTGATATGAGGAGTAGAGAAGTGTGAGCAGTGTGACGTGATAATTTCTGGATTTAAACCAAGATTTCTACTAATGTAAGTTTAATTTTCCAAACTTATGAATTTATGTAAAAAGTTTTCAAACTATCCCAATAGTTCTGAAGTAGGTAACAGTGATGGGAAGAAAGTAGGCAGGGAACAGAAAATGAATTAAAGAAATAAACAGAGACTGATGGAGAAGACAGACTGTTGAGAGCTTACAAACGTAAATTAAGTAAAGTTGCTCAGCCGTGTCCGACTCTCTAAACGTAAATTAAGTAAAGTTGCTCAGCCGTGTCCGACTCTCTGCGACCCCATGGACTGTAGCCTACCAGGCTCTTCCCTCCACGGGATTCTCCAGGCAAGAGTACTGGAGTGGGTTGCCATTTCCTTCTCCAGGGGATCTTCCCAACCCAGGGATCTAAGCCGGGTCTCCCGCATTCCAGGCAGACGTAAGAAGAGAGATAAATCTTATGGTAATTTTAAAAAACTAAATGTACCTTAAGGAAAACAGTGTAACTTCAATAACTGAAATAGGAGTATTAAAAGAGACTAAGAAAATGTCTGTCAAACTACATAAAACTGTGTGGCTATCCATCAAAACAGATTTGTAGATATGTTTAATTGAATAAGAGTTGAGTAGGAAGTTTCTTGATGTTGAAAGATTGAGGGCAAAGGATGAGAGGGCTGGATGGCATCACTGATGCAATGGGCATGAACTTGAGCAAGCTTTGGGAGATGGTGAGAGACAGAGAAGCCTGGCATGCTGCAGTCCATGGAGTCGCAAACAGTCAGACATGACTGTGCAACTGAACACCACCACAACAAGGAAGGTTATTATCAAAGTACCATAATCATTTGAGTAGAACTCATTTCTAAAATTTTTATTGTGATGAAAATATACACTTCTTGAATCTTCTCATAACAAGAATTTTGACTTGCATCTTATAGTCTCATAAAGATAATTCCATTTTTGAGAAGAGTCCTCTCTCTTCATTGAAACTGTAAAAGGAGTAGAATTTTTTTCTCTTTTCTTATTTTTTCTTTCTTTCTTCTGCCTTCTTCCTCCTCTTTTTCTTTTTTCCTTCGTTTTCTTAACTTCCTTCTTAAATTTCTTTTTTTCTAAATCTCAATGGTGTATTTATAATTACAAAACTGGCTTTTGTTTTATCTCTACTAAGATTACTTTGAAAAAACTCTAGCACTTTGCTACTTATCCAATTCCAATTTATCTTACCAAAGCCCTGTTAATAAAAGGCTGTATTTTACTTATTTCACTTAAGTGAAATAGTAGTTTAGACACAAAAGGTTGTCTGAGACAAATGGGTGTAAATTTTAAAGAATGATAATATGGGAATTATTACTTACCCAAAGAGGCTTCTCTACCTTTCCCTTCCTCTGCAGAAAACCAAATTTTGAAGTTCATTTTCTTGCATTTCTTTGTAGTTTCTAACACTTAAACATTTGTCCCATGTGTTTGAAAACTGTATGGACGGGGTTATTTTGTATATATTCTGTTATCTTTTATCCTTCAATTATGTCTTGGAAATTCATTCAAGTTACAATTTATTAATTCATTCTCACTTTTGTACTAAGATTGATAGAAATACTTATTCTTTCATTGATATTCATTTGAAATGTCGTCTCCATTTTACCATTGAGAATAACGCTGCTTCTGGAAATACAAAAAGAAGCAAGAAGCTAGAACCAACAACTAGCTCAGGTGTATGAGCCACTGCTGACATGATGCTGAAAAGAATAGCAAGCAGGCAGAAGGGAGGAAAGCTTTCATTTCTTTTCCTGCCTCCTTTCTACCCCAGCAACCCCCACTGACAAAACCTAACAGGAAACCAGATGACCAATGATAAATATATTATCAGTTTTCCACCCCCATAAGTCACAAAAATGATTATAGAAAAGTGAACTTATAGCTGAGAAACAAAATTGAATAACCAACAAATTAGCTAAAATAATTAAGAGAAATTCTTATTAAAAGTCTGAAGGCTGTACCAGTAGAAGAGACAAAAACCAATGCTGGAGACTGGAACTTAACTGAAAGAATAAAAACAGTATATGAAACAGAAATGATGCAATGAAGCATCCTGGTAAAGAAAACAGGCAGAGTTTCAGAGGGATTTGAATCCAGGTCTATTTGAGTTTATAGCCCACATCTTTTCAGTTCTGTTTTGCAATCTGCCACAAAGGACACTGAATTCTTTATTAAGATTTCTGCATTTAATTAGACAACCACACTGTGTATTTGTGAAATATGGGAAGACCAATCGTTCACCTAGAGTCAGACATCCTGGAATGTGAAGTCAAGTGGGCCTTAGAAAGCATCACTACAAACAAAGCTAGTGGAGGTGATGGAATTCCAATTGAGCTCTTTCAAATCCTTAAAGATGATGCTGTGAAAGTGCTACACTCAATATGCCAGCACATTTGGAAAACTCAGCAGTGGCCACAGGACTGGAAAAGGTGTTTTCATTCCAATCCCAAAGAAAGGCAATGGCCAAAGAATGCTCATACTACTGCACAATTGCACTCATCTCACATGCTAGTAAAGTAATGCTCAAAATTCTCCAAGCCAGGCTTCAGCAATATGCGAACCGTGAACTTCCAGATGTTCAAGCTGGTTTTAGAAAAGGCAGAGCAACCAGAGCTCAAATTGCCAACATCTGCTGGATCATGGAAAAAGCAAGAGAGTTCCAGAAAAACATTTATTTCTGCTTTAAAGACTATGTCAAAGCCTTTGACTATGTGGATCACAATAAACTGTGAAAAATTCTGAAAGAGATGGGAATACCACACCACCTAACCTGCCTCTTGAGAAATCTGTATGTAGGTCAGGAAGCAACAGTTAGAACTGGACATGGAACTGACGGATTCTAAAGAGGAAAAGGAGTACGTCAAGGCTGTATATTGTCCCCCTGCTTGTTTAACTTATATGTAGAGTACATCATGAGAAATGCTGGACTGGAAGAAACACAAGAGGAATCAAGATTGCTGGGAGAAATATCAATAATATCAGATATACAGATGACACCACCCTTATGGCAGAAAGTGAAGAGGAACTAAAAAGCCTCTTGATGAAAGTGAAAAAGTTGGCTTAAAGCTCAATATTCAGAAAACGAAGATCATGGCATCTGGTCCCATCACTTCATGGGAAATAGATGGGGAAACAGTGGAAACAGTGTCAGACTTTATTTTTTGGAACTCCAAAATCACTGCAGATGGTGACTGCAGCCATGAAATTAAAAGATGCTTACTGCTTAGAAGAAAAGTTATGACCAAACTAGATAGCATATTCAAAAGCAGAGACCTTACTTTGCCGACTAAGGTCCCTCTAGTCAACGCTATGTTTTTTCCTGTGGTCATGTATGGATGTGAGAGTTGGACTGTGAAGAAGGCTGAGCACCGCAGAATCGATGCGTTTGAACTGTGGTGTTGGAGAAGACTCTTGAGAGTCCCTTGGACTGCAAGGAGATCCAATCAGTGCATTCTGAAGGAGATCAGCCCTGGGATTTCTTTGGAAGGAATGACGCTAAAGCTGAAACTGCAGTACTTCGGCCACCTCATGCAAAGAGTTGACTCGTTGGAAAAGACTGTGATCCTGGGAGGCATTGGGGCAGGAGGAGAAGGGGACGACAGAGGATGAGATGGCTGGATGGCATCACTGACTCGATGGACGTGAGTCTAAGTGAACTCTGGGAGTTGGTGATGGACAGGGAGGCCTGGCATGCTGCGATTCATGGGATTGCAGAGTCGGACACGACAGTGCGACTGAACTAACTAATCGTGCACCAAACTTAGGAAAACACATTGCTTCTCAGAGATTTTCAGATGAAAGTATCTAAAATCTGTTTTAGGAAGGAAAATAGCAGAAGTATAAATGTTATCATTAATATTTGTAAAGAGGTAATAAAATTACAGCTCCCATGAATGAGAATGTAAAGGAGGTTTATATAAAAAATAAATTTATGTTAAAAAAAAAAAAAAGATAAACCCCAAAAGGAACAGACATTTTCAACATGTGAACAGAGAGGTGAATGGGAAACAAATACCTAATAACTGACAAAACTTCAGTTACTGTAATTGGACTGGTTTAATAAATTAAATAATTAATGAATCGGCATTATAAAGAGTGATGCTGTGCCTTAGTTTTTATTTTGTAATATTTTCCCTTTATGAATGAGACATGCTTTTCTGTTCACTCATTTTTATAAAGGCAACCAAAGCTTATATTGATCATGCTTAATTTTCTTCATTCCATTCCTGCCTAATGTTTTTGTCCTTCTTTGGGGTTCAAATTCATTCTTCTTAATTGCATTCTGTAGAATTTCAAGTGAGGATCTGTCTTTAATAATTGTTTTTTGTTTTTCTTTTTTGCTTTAAAGTGTATTTCACATGCTGACAAATTTATTTTGTACTCTATGTACAATTATTATTTAAACTTTTTTCTCTCACTTTGCACACTTTCATTATCTTTTACTTTTGCTATTGAGACATCTAGTGTTTATCATTCATAGTCTTATTAATATTTTTACCTTTCTCTGAGTATTTTATAGTATTGTCATAGTATTACCAAGAGCAGACTTCTGATAATTTATCATGCTTGGGCTCTTACTGAGAGTGTGAAATCATTACTTTATTAACTTTATTTTTTAAATTTATTTATTTTAATTGGAGGCTAATTACTTTACAATATTGTAGTGGTTTTTGCCATACATTGACATGAATCAGCCATGGGTGTACACATGTTCCCCATTCTGAACTCCCCTCCCGCCTTCCCTCCCCATCCTATCCCTCTGGATCATCCCAGTGCACCAGCCCTGAGCACCCTGTCTCATGCATCAAACCTGGACTGGTGATCAATTTCACATATGATAATATACATGTTTCAATGCTATTCTCTCAAATCATTCCACCCTCACCTTCTCCCACAGAGTCCAAAAGACTGTTCTATACATCTGTGCCTCTTTTGCTATCTCATATATAGGGTCATTGTTACCATCTGTCTAAATTCCATATATATGCATTAGTATATTGTATTGGTGTTTTTCCATCTTGATTACTTCACTCTGTACAATAGGCTCCAGTTTCATCTACCTCATTAGAACTGATTCAAATGCATTCTTTTTAATGGCTGAGTAATATTCCGTTGTGTATATGTACCACAGCTTTCTTATCCATTCATCTGCAGATGGACATCTAGGTTGCTTCCATGTCCTGGCTATTGTTAATAGTGTTGCAGTGAACATTGGGGTACACATGTCTCTTTCAATTTGGGTTTCCTTGGTGTGTATGCCCAGCAGTGGGATTGCTGGGTTGTATGGTGGTTCTATTTCCAGTTTTTTAAGGAATCTCCACACTATTCTCCATAGTGGCTGTACTAGTTTTCATTCCCACCAACAGTGCAAGAAGGTTCCCTTTTCTCCACACCCTCTCCATCATTTATTGTTTGTAGACTTTTTGATAGCAGCCATTCTGACCGACATGAGATGGTACCTCATTGTGGTTTTGATTTGCATTTCTCTGATAGTGAATGAGGTTGAGCATCTTTTCATGTGTTTGTTAGCCATCTGTATGTCTTCTTTGGAGAACTATCTGTTTAGTTCTTTGGCCCATTTTTTGATTGGGTCATTTTTTTTCTGGAATTGACCTGTAGGAGTTGCTTGTATATTTTTGAGATTAATTCTTTGTCAGTTGCTTTGTTTGCTATTATTTTCTCTCATTCTGAAGGCTGTCTTTTTCACCTTGTCTATAGTTTCCTTCGTTGTGCAAAAGCTTTTAAATTTAATTAGGTCCCATGTGTTTATTTTTGCTTTTATTTCTATTTCTCTGGGAGGTGGGTCATAGAGGATCCTGCTGTGATTTATGTTGGAGAGTGTTTTGCCTATGTTTTCCTCTAGGAGTTTTATAGTTTCTGGTCTTACGTTTAGATCTTTAATCCATTTTGAGTTTATTTTTATGTATCACCATAGAACACAAGAAAGTGTTCTAGTTTCATTCTTTTACAAGTGGTTGACCAGTTTTCCCAGCACCAATTTTTACAGAGATTGTCTTTTCTCCATTGTATATTCTTGCCTCCTTTGTCAAAGATAAGGTGTCCATAGGTGTGTGGATTTATCTCTTGGCTTTCTATTTTGTTCCATTGACCTATATTTCTGTCTTTGTGCCAGTACCATACTGTCTTAATGACTGTAGCTTTGTAGTATAGCCTAAAGTCAGGCAGGTTGATTCCTCCAGTTCCATTCTTTCTCAAGAATGCTTTGTCTATTCGAGGTTTTTTGTATTTCCATACAAATTGTGAAATTCTTTGTTCTAGTTCTGTGAAAAATACGGTTGGTAGCTTGATAGAGATTGCATTGAATCTATAGATTGCTTTGGTAGTATACTCATTTTCACTATATTGCTTCTTCCAATCCATGAACACGATATATTTCTCCACCTATTTGTGTCCTCTTTGATTTCTTTCATTAGTTTTTTATAGTTTTCTATATATAGTCTTTTGTTTCTTTAGGTAGATATATTCCTAAGTATTTTATTTTTTTCATTGCAATGGTGAATGGAATTGTTTCCTTAATTTCTCTTTCTGCTTTCTCATTGTTAGTGTATAGGAATGCAAGGGATTTCTGTGTGTTAATCTTATATCCTGAATCTTTACTATAATCATTGATTAGCTCTAGTAATTTTCTGGTGGAGTCTTTAGGGTTTTCTATGTAGAAGATCATGTCATCTGCAAACAGTGAGAGTTTTACTTCTTTCCAATCTGGATTCCTTTTATTTATTTTTCTGCCTTGATTACTGTGGCCAAAACTTCTTAAAACTATGTTGAACAGTAGTGGTGAGAGTGGCACCCTTGTCTTGTTCCTGACTTTAGGGGAAATGCTTTCAATTTTTCACCGTTGAGGATAATGTTTGCTGTGAGTTTGTCATATATAGCTTATAGTATGTTCCTTCTATTCCTGCTTTCTGGAGGGCTTTTATCATAAATGGATGTTTAATTTTGTCAAAGGCTTTCTCTGCACGTATTGAGATAATCACATGGTTTTTATCTTTCAATTTGTTAATGTGGTGTATTACATTGATTGATTTGCAGATATTAAAGAATCCTTGCATCCCTGGGATAAAGCCCACTTGGTCATGATATATGATCTTTTTAATATGTTGTTGGATTCTGTTTGCTAGAACTTTGTTAAGGATTTTTGCATCTATGTTCATCAGTGACATTGGCCTGTAGTTTCCTTTTCTGTGGCATCTTTGTCTGGTTTTGGTATTAGGGTTTTGGTAGCCTCACAGAATGAGTTTGGTAGTTTACCTTCCTCTGCAATTTTCTTGAAGAGTTTAAGTAGGATCAGTGTTAGTTCTCTAAATTTTTGGTAGCATTCAGCTGTGAAGCTGTCTGGTCCTGGGCATTTGTTTGCTGGAAGATTTCTGATTACAGTTTCGATATCCGTGCTTGTGATGGGTCTGTTAACTTTAGAAATTTCTGTTAATATATCTTCATAAAGTATATTTTCCCCTATTCTTTGTATTTTCTTCTTCTGGAATTCCATTTATATATATGTTACAGACTTTCTATCACATCTCCCAGCTTTATATTTTCTACCTTAACCTTACGCTTCACTATAGGGAATTTTCAAGTATTCAGTTTATTGACTGGCTTGTCACCTGCATATAGTTTATTGTTTCACCTAACCATTTGAGTTATATTAATAATAGTTATTCTTCCACTTTGATCATTTACCTTTTAATTGAATTAACAGTCATTAATGCAGTACTTAATTTTTAATACTTTAATGCTAAGTCACCTCAGTCGTGTCTGACTCCATGTGACCCCATAGACGGCAGCCTACCAGGCTCCCCCATCCCTGGGATTCTTCAGGCAAAAACACTGGAGTGGGTTGCCATTTCCTTCTCCAATGTGTGAAAGTGAAGTCACTCAGTCGTGTCCAACCCTCAGCGACGCCATGGACTGCAGCCTGCCAGGCTCCTCTGTCCAGGGGATTTTCCAGGCAAGAGTATGGGAGTGGGATGCCATTGCCTTCTCCAAATAATAATTTAATAGCATTTATTTTTATATTTACCTTCTTTACTTTTGGGACAGTTTTAAAAAATATTGATTTGTTCTTTATTTCCTTACCTATTTTGTTTCTTTTAATGTTATAAATGGACTTAATATATAATCTTTACTCTGAAGAAGGAAATCACAACCAGCTCCAGTATTCTTGCCTGGAGAATTCCATGGACAGAGGAGCCTGGCAGGAGATAGTCCATGGGGTCGCAAAGAATTGGACACAACTGAAGTAATATAATCTTTATTTGATAATTCTAACATTTGAATTAGTTTTTATTCTAAAAGTGTTCTTTGTTATTCCCTTACTCTGATTTATGGTGGCTTGTTGTCTCATGTGTTTTGTGATTTTATATTATAAATTTGAATTGGTAAGGTTTTATCTATAGGATTATGTGCAAAGTTAGCTTTTAGTAGATCATGAGGTATTCCAGGGGATCTTCCCAACCCAGGGATCGAACCTGAGTCTCCCTCATTGCAGGTGGACGTTTTAACATCTAAGTCACCAGGGAAGGCCCATCTATAGGATTCTGGGCAAACTTAGCTTTTAGTAGATCATGATGTATTTATCTTAATGTTAATCCCTGACTCCATGAAAGGACAGGGCTTGTCATAAATTCTCATAATAAATGTTCTTCTTTCCATCCAGACTCAATCTCAGACAGAAAAACATATCTTTGTTTCTTTCCTTTATCAGGCACGTATAAGATGCTTAATTTGGGAAATTAAGAGACTTTTGACTACTAATTTGGGGAAATTAATAGACTTAAAAGACTATTTGTTTCTTTCACTTATCAGGCACATATAAGATGCTTAATTTGGGAAATTAAGAGACTTTTGGATATAAATACAAATTTGTATATTTAAATGGAAAAAATAAACTAATATATAATTCTGATAAAAATTATATCAGAATAAAGGATTCAAATCTAGGCAAAAATAATTTTTCATTTTCATTTAGATGTTTTCCTTTTGCCCCTGTTAATGTCCTAATGTCCTAATAATGTCTTTAATGCTTTGAGATTTAATCCTGGAACTTTAGGTATTAATATGGCCATTAAGTAGCCAAATAACGCAGATATTTTATTCTCTACATATCCAGAATATATGAACCACTTAGCAGACTGAAATTTGATATTTATACAAATATTTTAAGACAATCTGTTTGTTGTTTCAGCCACAAAGTTTAACTGTGATGTACTGTAGAGGCTCCTGGCAACGTAGTGACCTATAGATTCATACCAGGAGAGCTCTTCCTTAACACACAGTAGTTCCATTCAACTTCAGAAATGTTTTTTAACAAGATCAGGAATGTTGTGTTATAATAATTTGCTTTGGTTTTCACAAGACTGGAAATATTTTTTCACACTTATTCTTCTTGTGACAGAGAAACCTGACTTAGCTACTATAGCAACTTCTTGCTTCTTTGAATAATCTGTGAAAATAGCTTTTGAAGTTAATAGACCTGACATGATTCCTAAGAAATAAAAGAAAACTGCTAAAATAAGAGAAATGTGCTTGTATTGCACCAGAGCCTAATGACAGCTCTAGATGATGTGTATTATTTTCACAGAAATCAAGATGATACAATTAGAAAATATGAATCCACAGAGGGACTCTACTGTTCTCAAAAGAGAATGGTTACAAGAATCTACATTTTTCTTAGCTGTACATGATGCTTCCCTAGGGTTACAAGTCTTAATTTTGTGTGTGTGATCCCAATGTGATTTCTGTCAATCACAATGCCCTAAAAAAAGAATAACACCCACCAAAATAGCCATATATCTAAACTGAATACAATGTGTGGTGATAAAATGATCACTTTATCTTCATGTCACTTTTAAATGTCTAAACTACCTCCAGAGATCTCATCAGAACAAAATAAGTCTTAACTTGAAAACAAAACAAAAATGCATGCCCTTATTTAGATGTAGAATAGGCTACTTTATTTTGAAAGAAATGGGTGTTTGAAAGCCAAATGAGTAAAGACAGTTGCATTTTTCCAAAATAAAGTTTGTATGTGACTTTCCTTTTCTGAAACTATGTGTTATTTTCCTTGGCTAAGATCTTGGGCTATGAATCCAAAGGGACGTGATTTTGAAGTCTTGCCCTGTTACTTTTTAGATACCTTGAACATGTTATTTTTATCTCTATATTTGCATATTTATGTAAAATGTAATACAGTTTCTCTTTGAAGGTGTTTATAGTTAAGGAAGATAATACTTGTAAAGTGACTGTTTGTACTAAATTGGCATTACTGATTATTGCATTATTGCTATTCAAATGCAGTGCTATTAATAGCAAGAGATCATTTTCCATTTAAGTTACTGTGCAAGACAATTTGGTGGGAAGTGAACCACTGTCATGATTCTCAGGTGGTAACAGATTCCCTGACAATGGGCGAGCTCTTAAAGGTAGAGACTTGATTAAAAGAAAAAAGAAAAGTGCCATTTACTGATTTAGTTCCAGAATTCTAAACCTCCTCAATTATTGTAATCTTGGCTTACACAAAATAGAGTTTCCCCAATAATACCAGAGTGGTTCTTCCATTACTAGTTTTCTTTCGATGGGGTCCTTTATGTTTCAGCACTTATGAGGATGTTGAGCCCAATTGTGATTTGTGCCTCATTTTACCTCAAATGAGATAAAATTTTCACCTCCCTGTTGAATGTACCTTCTTAATGAATGGCTTATGTTTTACTTATCAGTTTATTTCTTTAAAAGTGTACTATGCTCTTCATCAAGTGGCCAGTCTACTATTAATTTCATATATGTTGTATTATCTACGTGTAAGAAATCCCAAATTGAAATGTTTTAAGTAGAAAAGCTAATTGCAATTACTTTATTGTATCTGGAACATCACTCAAAAGTTGTTGATAAAAAATTCATCAAAAATCATAAATTATCAGACTGAGATTATGAAATAGATATAAAAGTTAATTTTGAAAAATGTGAAAACTGTAACAAAAAAACTAAGAAAGACTGATAAAATATTTTTACGAACTCTATATTTTTTCCAAATATTTTATAAACTTTAATACATTATTAAATTGAAGTAATGTACACACCATGAAAATTGATTTTTTTTCTTTTAAATACATCATTTACTTGACAATATACTTGAAAACGTAGTCTTGGTGTATATTTAGCAAATATTTAATAACTATCAACTGCATATTGGGAATAAGACTTAGAGCATAGACCTCGACCAAGTAGCTTTTTATCTGGTGGAGAAGACAGACAAGAGGACAAATAAAAACTGTACAAATGCTCATAATGAGACATGCATAAAGTGGCAATGGAAACACATACAGGGAATTCAAACCATTCTAAGATATAGGAGAATCTCCTCAAAAGACTGGAAATTGTTCCAGATTGAAGAAGCAACATGCATGAAGGACAGAAAGGCAGAAGACTGGGGACATAGGGCCTGAAAACAGAGAAGGGAAGCAGTTCATTATTACAAGCACTTAGAGGCCAGGTCTGAGGAGTGTGGAGAGGAAAGCAAATCCCAGGTGATGAAGGGCTGCACAGGACATGCTAATCAATTTCATTTTCCATCATGAGAGATATAGGAAACTATTAGAGGGTTTTAAGACAAAGGATGATATGATCAGATTAGACTTTAGAAAGCCCATCCCCACAGAAGTTCTGAGAAAGGATTTGTAGAATGCAAGGGGACCAGAAGTAGAAGCTTCTGATTCTACTTCACTGACTACGTCTACTTCTGTTTCATTAATTATGCTAAAGCTTTTGAATGTGTGGATCACAACAAACTGTGGAAAATTCTTAAGAGATGGGGATACCAAACCACCTTACTTATCTCCTGAGAAACCAATATGCAGGTCAAGAAGCAACAGTTAGAACCAGATATGGAACAATGGGCTGGTTCCAAATTGGAAAAGGAGTATGTCAAGGCTGAATATTGTCACCCTGCCTATTTATCTTGTATGCAGAGTACATCACGCCAAATGCTGCCAGGATAAATATCAGTAACCTCAAATATGCAGATGACACCATCCTTATGGCAGAAAGCAAAGAGGAACTAAAGAGGAGAGTGAAACAAAATGAAGATCATGGCATCCAGTATCATCACTTCATGGCAAATAGATGGGGAAACAATGGAAACAGTGACAGACTTTATTTTCTTGAACTCCAAAATCGCTGCAGATGGTGACTGCTGCCATAAAATTAAAAAAAAAAAAAATTTGTTCCTTGGAAGGAAGCAATGACAAATCTAGACAGCATATTAAAAAGCAGAGACAGTACTTTGCCAACAAAGGTCTGTATGCATCTGAGAGCTGGACAATAAAAAAGACTGAGCACCAAAGAACTGATGCCTTCAAACTGTGATGCTGGAGAAGACTTTTGAGAGTCCCCTAGACTGCATGGAGATTAAATCAGTCAATCCTGAAGTAAATAAACCCTTAATATTCACTGGAAGGGCTGATGATGAAGCTGAAGCTCCAATACTTTGGCCACCTGATGGGAAGAGCTGACTCATTGGAAAAGACCCTGGTGCTGGGAAAGACTGAAGGCAGGAGGAGAAGGAGATAATAGAAGATGAGTTGTTTGGATGGCATCACCTGATTCAATGTACATGAGTTTGAGCAAACTCCGGGAGATGGTGAAGGACAGGGAAACCTATGTACATGCTGCAGTCCCTGGGGTCACAAAGAGTTGGACACAGCTGAGCGACTGAACAACAGTAACAAGGGGATCCTAGACGAACACAGGGAAGCAGGGAAAAATGAAAGTGTTTAAAGCAGAGTGACTATGTGAATGGTGATGACAGTTCGAGAAATTCATGCAAAGTACCAACAAAACTAAGGATCTGTCTTCTCCTGTTGCTTTTAGGTCACTTTTATCTTTCTGTTTCACTTTGTGATTATGAACACTTTGGTGGGTTAAGAGGAACTTGCAGTGCAAGAACTTCTTACTTTGCTGTCAGTGTGTCACTTTTGCCTGAAAACGTAACATAGGCCATCGGGTGAACTGCCATGTCCCTGCCTAACTCTACATGGAGTAGGTAAAAGTCAGTTGATGCAAGAATAATTTCATTGTTGGAAAATGTTAATCTCATCTAGACAAGATTTATTTAAGAGGGTGGAAAAAAATGTGAAGTATCTCAAAGCTAAATATTTCACTTATGGGTGAAATCATAGTTCACTGCTGTCAGCATTATTAAGTAAAAATTGTCATTAAACTGACACCTCTTACAAGCTGTAAATTGAGAATCATTATGTAATAACTCTAATAATCTTTGCTAACATTTGTGAGGATTTCACCACTTACAAAATATTTCCTAATCCATTATCTCATCATGAGAAACTTTTCTTATGATATAAATATCTTCTATGTGGTATTAACAATAGATTTTTATAAAGTTGGGAGATCACTCAAACTTTCTACATATGGGTAAGCAAAGCTGTGCTCTTTCCAAAACATATTTTCTGTTGAATGTAGCCAGCCATATCCTTATAGGAATTCATCTGTTTGAACGTATTACCCTTTAATTGAAAATCTCTTCATTGGCTTCCCATAAAAATCTCTATTGATTCTAAAGTTTTGTTTCTCACTTATAAGGCACTTAATAGTCATAGACCAATATGTGTGCAGGATCTATTGTCTCTATATGTCCCTTGTTGCCCATTGAGGTCACAATGAGCAGGCTGTTTAGTCCTTCCAAAGCATAAACTCAAATCCCTTGAAGCTAAGGCTTTTAGGAAATATGTTCCCTGTTTGTGGAATGTAGTTGCAATTTCAATTTGTTATAGTCCATCTGTTAGCATGCAAAAAAAGAAACAGTTGTGTTTGGTTACATCTCAAAATGCTCAAGATATTATTTTTGGCTGTCATAGTTCCTATCTTAGACGGTGCATGTGTATCTTTAATGAAGTAGACTGATAAGCTTTATCCAGTCTATTCAGCATAAAACTTATTTTCTTGGTCCATATTCAGACATCAAAATTCCTTCTACCATGATTTCCTATTGAAGATATGCATGGGTTTTTCTGGCATTTGGATTCTAATAGATCAGATAAGAAAACACATTTTAAAGACAATATAAATTATTTACCCCCATTCACTTCAGGTTCTCAGGAAAAAATAGAAAGAAAGAATTATGGGTCATCCTGTTAAGTTTAAAATTAGAAAATTAGAATCATAGAAGAAAATGTAAATGTATACAATAGTGAAATTGCTACATCTTAAATAAAAAAATAAATAAATTGAGACAAACCTTTCTCACAGAAGAATTCAAAATAAATCTGTTAAATATTGTTCTTTCCAGAAATTAGTGCTTGATTCTCTTCTACTTGAGTATGGGCTGAAAGGGTCACTTACTTCCAAGGATTAAGTATGAAAGGAGGAAATGACATTGGAGGCATCTGGAGAACATTAATTTCATCAAGGTTGACATCATCAAGACTATGTCATTGATATCATGTAATCTCTGATATGATGCATTAAGAAGGTCACTTCTTCCCTGTGGTATTCTTCTCTAAAACCTCTAACTACAATCTTAGCATGAAAAAAACCATCAGACCAATCAAAATTCAAGGATATTCCACATTACACTTAGCTACTTTCCTTCAAAACAAACAATGTTGTTTGAAATAAAGACATAGGAATTGCCAGAGATCAGAGGAGAATAGACACAACAATTAAATGCAATGTGGTACCCTGGGTTGGATTCTAGAACAGGAAAAGATATTTATGAAGAAATTAGTGAAATCTTCAGTTAATAGTAATTCATCTATGTAAGTTTCTTTGCTTTGATGAATGCACCATGGTTATTAAAATGTTAACATTAGGGGAAACTTTCTAGAGGCTACCATATACCTGAAACTTCACAAAATTTGTTTAATTTAAAAATATTTACTGAGCATCTACAATTCTTTGAAGATTCTTAAATATAGCTACATCTACTTCAGGATTCTTGCCTGGGAAATTCCATGGACAGAGAAGCCTAGCAGGCTACAGTCTATGGGGCCACAAAGAGCCAGACACAATTTAGTGATTAAAACAACAACAAACCCTATATTTAATATAATTTTCTTTTCAACATTTGTTTTAATTTACAATAACCGTAAATATTTCAAGGGGCTTAAATTTGAAGCTTAAACTAAACTTGATGCTTAATTTGAAGAAATAAAAAGGTCAGGATGATAATTATTCATTAGTCAAGAAACTTGATTTTTTAAAGAAATGTTTTGTAGTACTCATCTAAATGGTGAATAATTTCAACCACAGAAATCGAGTTTCTGTCATTGAAAGTTAAATTTAAAATATATCTTCATTTTGTATTTTACCTTTCATGCTTTACATTAGGTCCTATGATATTTTGGATTTTTTTGCATACTAAGTATGGAAGCCAAATAAATAAAGCACAATATAATATGTTATCCAATAGAGGTCACTAGCCTGGAATGAGGCAAAGGCCTCTCCATACTATCTGCATATGAGGAATTTTGACCAATTTTGAGCTGTTTATCTTTTCGTCTAAAAACAAAGAGAGAGGTGATATTTAATGGAGCTTTTAGAATTCTAAATTTTGCAGTTCTTGATAATATAATGAAGAGATAAAATCTTTGTAAGAGAATAGTCAAATAGCAGTTTAAAACATTTTTAAAATGTTATGCTATGATTAAAATTTTTGGTCCCATAATATACTATTAAAATAAGATCACATAATAAATCAAACCATATCTATGGACTGTTTATGCATATCTCCTTTGTACTATTTACATTAGTATGCTGAATCAGTTTTTTCAACTATATGAATGCATGACAATTGACTAAGAGGCAACCTATAGTACAGCACACTCAGTCTCCTATATAGCAAAATTTCTGTCCTCTTTTTGGCAACAGCTCTTCTCAAGAATATGCCCTGTCAATCTTTACCTTCAGTTCTCAGAGTGAACAGTGGAAAAGGGTTATTCTTCAATCCCAGATATTTTCCCCCAAAGCATGTAAACTTTTAATGCACTGTCAGTGAGTCTGGAAATCTCATAAGATGGAACTTTCTTACATAACCTTGAGTATTTGCATTTTATCTGTATTATAAATTTATAAGAATTATGCATTTTTGTAGTTTTATAATGTCTCATGTTTTCTGACATCACGTGCTAATAGGATTAAGGAAGCAGAGAGAAATAGAGTATGGAAAATAAGAGGCTGATGTAGCAGAAGAGGCTCTTTGGGAAAAAGAGGGTAACATTAAATGAGATGTTTCCTTCTCAAGGCTAGGTACCTTCAACCAATCAGGGTGCAGTATTTGTGAAACAAATACAGTGGATCACTGAGACATGGACTATGGCCTGTCAAGACCTTGGGCCATACTGACATAGCAAGTCACTCAGTTCCTTTTCCTTTTCAGAAAATCTTTCTCAGCAAGAGGCAGCTAGTTTTTTTCACACAGCAAGCAAGACTCAGCATGTGAAGCTTTGAACAATCCTGCACTGCAGGGAATGTTTTGCAGAAACTGCATGACAAGATTGCCAAAAGGATTACCTCTTGATTTCTTTTGTCCTTGGGTTTATTTCATCTAATAATGGGGCAAAGATGGTGCCTTCTACAAGGAAGAGAGAATTTATTCATGACTCATGTGTGGCAAAATTGTTTTCAAATCCTTGTTGTTCATAAGTTTCTAAGAAAACAACACTTCATTGAATATAAGATGTATATTTTTCCTTTTAAAAGTGTTTATTATACAATGAATTGAAGCATAGAACAATTTGTTCTTGTAACAGCTTGAAGCCTGAATCCTAACAAAAAGTTTTTTCTTCCTCTCTTTACTAAAAAGTTGTGAACTACCATCAGGAGCATAATACAAGGTCAAGTTAAATGAAAATCAGGCCATTTAACTACAACAAAAAATTCTATTAAAAAAAATAGTGCTATAAATTCTAAGGATGTTAGTTTTATCTGTTCACTTTGATGTCTGGTCCTGGTGGCTCAGATGGTAAAGAATCTGCCAGCAATGCAGGAATGATCCCTGAGTCAGAAAGATCCCCTGGAGAAAGGAATGGTTAACTACTCCAGTATTCTTGCCTGGAGAATTCCATGGAGAGAGGAGCCTGGTGGACTTCAGTTCATGGGGTCACAAAGTCTAACGTGACTGAACAACTAACACACACACACACATATATATATATATATATATATATATATATATATATGTATTTATATATCAATTATGACTACACTAACACACATGATTGCCCAGGCCTAAAAAAATACCATGAGATTAGTGTCAGGGCACATAGCTTCAAGTATTGCTTCTATCATTCAACCTTTGAAATTTGAATTGCAATTTCCTTACCTGTGAAATCAGATTGATTATATTCTTTGCAGCCAAAGATGGAAAAGCTCTATACTGTCAACAAAAATAAGACCAGGAGCTGACTGTGGCACAGATCATGAACTCCTTATTGCCAAATTCAGACTGAAATTGAAGAAAGTAGGGAAAATCACTCGACTATTCAGGCATGACCTAAATCAAATCCCTTATGATTATACAGTGGAAGTGAGAAATAGATTTAAGGGACTAGATCTGATAGACAGAGTGCCTGATGAACTATGGATGGAGGTTCATGGCAATGTACAGGAGACGGGGATCAAGACCATCCCCATGGAAAAGAAATGTGAAAAAGCAAAATGGCTCTCTGGGGAGGCCTTACAAATAGCTGTGAAAAGAAGAGAAGTGAAAAGCAAAGGAGAAAAGGAAAGATATAAGCATCTGAATGCAGAGTTCCAAAGAATAGCAAGAAGAGATAAGAAAGCCTTCTTCAGAGATCAATGCAAAGAAATAGAGGAAAACAACAGAATGGGAAAGACTAGAGATCTCTTCAAGAAAATTAGAGATACCAAGGGAATATTTCATGTAAAGATGGGCTCGGTAAAGGACAGAAATGCTCTGGACCTAACAGAAGCAGAAGATATTAAGAAGAGGTGGCAAGAATACACGGAAGAACTATACAAAAAAGATCTCCACGACTCACATAATCACTATGGTGTGATCACTCACTTAGAGCCAGACATCCTGGAATGTGAAGTCAAGTGGGCCTTAGAAAGCATCACTACGAACAAAGCTAGTGGAAGTGATGGAATTCCAGTTGAGCTATTTCAAATCCTGAAAGATGATGCTGTGAAAGTGCTGCACTCAATATGCCAGCAAATTTGGAAAACTCAGCAGTGCCCACAGGACTGGAAAAGGTCAGTTTTCTTTCCAATCCCAAAGAAAGGCAATGCCAAAGAATGCTCAATCTACCACATAGTTGCACTCATCTCACACGCTAGTAAAGTAATGCTCAAAATTCTCCAAGCCAGGCTTTAGCAATACATGAACCATGAACTTCCATATGTTCAAGCTGATTTTAGAAAAGGCAGAGGAACCAGAGATCAAATTGCCAGCATACGCTGGATCATTGAAAAAGCAAGAGACTTCCACAAAAGCATCTGTTTCTGCTTTTTTGACTATTCCAAAGCCTTTGACTGTGTGGATCACAATAAACTGTGGAAAATTCTGAAAGAGATAGGAATACCAGACCACCTGAACTGCCTCTTGAGACACCTATATGCAGGTCAGGAAGAACAGTTAGAACTGGACATGGAACAACAGACTGGTTCCAAACAGGAAAAGGAGTACATCAAGGCTGTATATTGTCACCCTGCTTATTTAACTTCTATGCAGAGTACATCATGAGAAACACTGGGCTGGAAGAAGCACAAGCTGGAATCAAGATTGCCAGGAGAAATATCTATAACCTCAGACATGCAGATGACACCACCCATATGGCAGAAAGTGAAGAGGAACTAAAAAGCCTCTCATTGACAGTGAAAGAGCAGAGTGAAAAAGCTGGCTTAAAGCTCAATATTCAGACAACAAAGATCATGGTATCCGGTCCCATCACTTCATGGAAAATATATGGGGAAACAGTGGAAACAGCGTCAGACTTTATTCTTTTGGGCTCCAAAATCACTGCAGATGGTGACTGCAGCCATGAAATTAAAAGACGCTTACTCCTTGGAAGAAAAGTTATGACCAAACTAAATAGCATATTCAAAAGCAGAGACATTACTTTGCCAACAAAGGTCCATCTAGTCAAGGGTATGGTTTTTCCAGTGGTTTTGTATGGATGTGAGAGTTGGACTGTGAAGAAAGCTGAACACCAAAGAATTGATGCTTTTGAACTGTGGTGTTGGAGAAGAATATTGAGAGTCCCTTGGACTGCAAGGAGATCCAACCAGTGTATTCTGAAGGAGATCAGCCCTGGGATTTCTTTGGAAGGAATGATGCTAAAGCTGAAACTCCAGTACTTTGGCCACCTCATGCGAAGAGTTGACTCATTAGAAAATACTCTGATTCTGGGAGGCATTGGGGGCAGGAGGAGAAGGGGATGACAGAGATGAGATGGCTGGATGGCATCAGTGACTCGATGGATGTGAGTCTGAGTGAGCTCCAGGAGTTGGTGATGGACAGAGAAGCCTGGCATGCTGTGATTCATGGAGTCGCAAAGAGTTGAACACGATTGAATGACTGAACTACCTGTGAATTGGTGATGATGTTTAGCCTGACTGATTCACACAGTAGTTTTGAGGAAGCAATAAAAGAAAGTTTACACAGTTTTACAAATTTTAAGGATATATTTCATGACAAATAAAATGAAGTGTGCAGCAAAACATGGCACTGTAGTTTATTGCTTTCAATTTATAAGCATTCAGATATTTGTAAATTTAAAGAATTATAAGAGTCCATAGGAGCATGAGGACAGAGGTGAGCTGGGATCAGGAAAGTCTCCAGAAGTAACACTTGATCTTCAGATCTGAAAGATAGTGATAATTAGAAAGTTTAGAAATAAAGATAGCCTCCAAGTAAATGCTCACATAGGTGGAAAAGATGACAATGGTAAGGTAAGGTACTGAGGCTGGAGTAAGGAAAAGGTATAGGTGAGTGGTGTTTCTCAATTTTGGAGAGGTAGGTATGTTTAGACCATGTTAGTTATTATATATAGGTCTTCATGTAATAATTTTTACAATAATTAAATGATAATTTATAACCGTAGAATAATATAATCAGATGTTCTTTTTAAATGAACCATTCAATCACAATGTGGAGAACAGACTGGAGGGGAAAAATTGTAGCCCAAAGGGACTAGTTATTTGGTTATTTCAAAAGTTTATACCAGAATGATAAATGGACAAGAGGCAAGGCAATAGTGACAAAAAGAAGTAAAGTGTTTTGCAGTGTGTTTTGGAAATAGAATTGTCAAGATTTGGTGAGGATTTGAATATGGGAAGAAAAAGAAAAGATTTAGTGATAACATCTCATAGCTGAGATGCTAAATGTCTGGTGTTTTGTTTACTGTGATAGGAAATTTTGAAGAAGGATAATGCTTGGTGAGAGGATATAAAGTAAACAGTAGAGAAGAATGTCAATGAGACATCTATGTTACAGATAAGAAACTTTACATTCTTTTTTGGAACAATGGCAATTGAAATCATCAGTATAGATGAAGTCAAAAGGCAAAGGGCATTCAGGAAAGAAGAAAAATAGCCCAGTATGGCATTTTGAGATTTCTAAATTTAAGAAAGGTTGTGACAAATGTATCAACAAACTGCTCACTATGAAGTATTATTATATTAGATACAGATAGTGCTCAGGCTTTCCTGGTGGCTCAGTCTGTAAAGAATCCACCTGTAAAGCTGGAGACCTGTAATATAGGTGATCAGGGTTCACTCCCTGGGTTGGGAAGGTCCCCTGGAGAAAGCAATGGCTACCCACTCCACTATTCTTGCCTGGAGAATCCCATAGACAGAGGAGCCTGGAAGCCTACAGTTCATGGGGTCATAAGAGTCAGACACAACTTAGTGACTAAACTACCACATAATGCTCAGTCACTCAGTCGTGTCCAACTCTTTGAAGAGATACTTTTTCTAGAACTGTGGGCATGAGTAGAGAAGAGGGAATAATTCAAAAGAAGATGATACTTTGGTTGAGCTGAGCACAAAAGAACAATTTCTCTTATCTCGTTCCCTACCTTTATTTATCCATTCAATAAGCATTTTAGAGTCCTCCAATATTCTAGGAACTATCCAAATTACTGAGTATAAAGTAACTAACATGCAGTACCTACCCATGCTCATAAAGAGCTTAACTAATCTCATAGAGAAGACAGACTGTATACAGGTAAACCAACAGACAAAATACATTCAATGAAGTCATCATACTATAAAGACAATCAAGCAAGGCAATGAGATGGATGTTAATGTGTTCAATCAAGGGAGGGGGTATATCAAAGAAGGCCCCACTAAGGGGATGCCCTTTTACTTTAACAGGAGGCAAGCCAACTTAGGAAAATTTTTAGGAGACAGAGTACAGTAAGTATAAGATTGCTAAGTTTGGCATTCTTTAGGTGCATTTCAGAAAAAGGAAGGACATTCAACAAGATGTACATAGGAATTTTTTAGTAAGTTGATGAAGTAGATTTATCTGATAACTCTTCCTTCTTCAGTGAACTGTTAGGTAATATAATCAAGTGTCACTGAGGATAGAAGAAGGAATTTTGATATTTGTGGAGACCTATGATATGAACCGTGAACTTCCAGATGTTCAAGTTGGTTTTAGAAAAGGCAGAGGAACCAGAGAACAAATTGCCAACATCCGCTGGATCATGGAAAAAGCAAGAGAGTTCCAGAAAAACATCTATTTCTGCTTTATTGAGTATTCCAAAGCCTTTGACTGTGTGGATCACAATAAACTGTGGAAAATTCTGAAAGAGATGGGAATACCAGACCACCTGACCTGCCTCCTGAGAAACCTATGTGCAGGTCAGGAGACAACAGTTAGAACTGGACATGGAACAAGAGACTGGTTCCAAATAGGAAAAAGAGTATGTCAAGGTTTTATTCTGTCACCCTGCTTGTTTAACATATATGCAGAGTACATCATGAGAAATGCCAGGCTGGAAGAAGCACAAGCTGGAATCAAGATTGCCAGGAGAAATATCTATAACCTCAGACATGCAGATGACACCACCCTTATGGCAGAATGTGAAGAGGAACTAAAAGGCCTCTTGATGAAGGTGAGAGAGGAGAGCGAAAAAGTTGGCTCAACATTCAGAAAACGAAGATCATGGCATCCGGTCCCATCACTTCATGGGAAATAGATGGGGAAACAGTGGAAACAGTGTCAGACTTTATTTTGGGGAGCTCCAAATCACTGCAGATGTTGACTGCAGCCATGAAATTAAAAGACGCTTACTTCTTGGAAGAAAAGTTATGACCAACCTAGATAGCATATTCAAAAGCAGAGACATGACTTTGCCAACAAAGGTCTGTCTAGTCAAGACTATGGTTTCTCCAGTGGTCATGTATGGATGTGAGAGCTGAACTGTGAAGAAGGCTGAGCCCCGAAGAATTGATGCTTTTGAACTGTGGTGTTGGAGAAGACTCTTGAGAGTCCCTTGGACTGCAAGGAGATCAAACCAGTCCATCCTAAAGGAGATCAGCCCTGGGATTTCTTTGGAAGGAATGATGCTGAAGCTGAAACTCCAGTACTTTGGCCACCTCATGAGAAGAGTTGACTCATTGGAAAAGACTCTCTGATGCTTGGGGGGATTGGGCGCAGGAGGAAAAAAGGACGACAGAGGATGAGATGACTGGATGGCATCACCGACTCGATGAACGTGAGTTTGAATGAACTCCGGGAGTTGGTGATAGACAGAGAGCCCTGGCGTGTTGTGATTCATGGGGTCGCAAAGAGTTGGACATGACTGAGCGACTGAAATTAAACTAAACTAAACTAATGATATAACTAGTCATTCTGACTAGCAGAAACATGAACAATAATAAAGGCATAATAAGATTACTTTGAAAGTGTAGAATAATACACAGTCTTAAATTTAAAGGGAGAAAGGTCAGCACATCTGTGTGTACGTGTATGTGTGTGTGTGTCTGTATGTTTCCTTCCAGTCCATTTAATGAGTCTTCTTTTCATATGAAATTTACAATAAATTGGGCTAGAGATTGTAGTTTTGTCAGTGGAGTACAACAGAAGAGAAATGACCCAAGATAGTGATCACAATAATATACAATAAACTTTAACTAAGAAAGAAGGAAGTAACTCTAAGAAACAGCTAAGAGTAGGCTAGAGTACTTGCTGAGTCTGATCAAACATTTAAGCAAAGTATTAGATTATAGGAGCTGGACTGATGGACCAAGAGTAGAATTTTACATTGTGATGTACTTTATGCATTTATGGTAATGTCAAGGTCCACAGCTTCACTTTCCAATATGATAGCCATAAGCCACTGGGGATATCTCAATTTACATGTTGAGTAATTAAACTTAAACAAAACTAAAAATACAGTCCCACAGTTGCATTAGCCACAAATCATTAACACATATAGCTAGTGATTATCAAAATGGGCAGTGCAGAATTAAGACAACTCTATCAGTGCAGAAAGTTCTGTTGGGTAATATCAGCCCAGATACCCATCTTTGGAATGCATGGTAGAGGCAGAGGAAAGTAAATATCAAAATACATGAGGAAGACAGAAAGAAGCTATCAAGTTGATTGACACTTTAATGACTATAGGTTCAGGAGGCCTACGAGAAATCATGATCTTTTTTTAAATAAATTTTCATTGGAATAGAATAAATTTCAGATGACTGGGAAAATGAGGTATGGACTGTCCAAACAGACTCATACATGATTTCTGTTTCATTGACAAAGTCCACCTGTGGAGGCTTGCTAGGAGACTTTCTAATGTCCTGATACTTGGTTCTGTGCTGTTTCTATAGTTTACCATCAAAGGAGTGCCACATATAAAGACAACTCACTGCTATGTCATCAGCTTCTCACCTATCTGCTTGTGTTGCTCCCGTTGCCAACTATTATATATATGTGTACATGTTTATAAATAACCATATATATGTTTATACACATATAACATGCATGTAATACTATATATGTATGAAAAGTGAGAAGTGAGTGTGTTAGTCGCTCAGTTGTGTCTGACGCTGCAACTTCATGGCAGTAGCTGGCAAGGCTACTCTCCCCATGGAATTCTCCAGGCAAGAATACTGAAGTGGGTTTCCATTCTCTTCTCCACGAGATCCTCTTTACCCAGGAATTGAAACCAGGTCTATTGCATTGCAGGTAGATGCTTTACTGCCTGAGCCACCAGGGAAACCCACTATATATATATAGTGGCTTGCTGACTGGGATTCTTTTATCTCTACTCTATTTGATATATGTAATATTTTCCTGACTGGGAATTTTTATCTCTATTGGATTTGATATATGTAACAGTTGTTGTTTAGCCACTAAGTTATGGTGTCTGCAGTGCGCTACCATTTCCTTCTGCAGGGGATCTTCACAACTCAGGAATAAAACCAGTATCTCTTACATTGGCAGGAGGGTGCTTTACCACTGAGCCACCAGAGAAGCCCATTATGTGTAAAAGTATACATGTACATATACACACAAGATATACATTTATCTGTGTGTGTATCCCTACAACTTCATTCTTTGGAGGGAATCAGTTAACTATTATTTATTAAATATCTCAGATATAATACAAAAAAAAAGACTTTTTGAGCAAAATGGCAATAGGAAAAAATATTTGGAAAACTATGAGGAATTTTTCTACTTTATTTCTTCCCACATAAAATCATGTGAAAAAGAAGCAATTATCAAGATCATTTAAGGATCAGTTCAGTTCAGTTGCTCAGTAGTGTCTGACTCTTTGCAACCCTATGACAAGCACACCAGGCTTTCCTGTCCATCACCAACTCTCAGGGCTTGAACAAACTCATGTCCATCGAATCAGTGATGCTATCCAACCCTCTCATCCTCTGTCATCCCCTTCTCCTCCTGCCTTCAATCCTTCCCAGAAGCAGGGTCTTTTCAAACAAGTCAGCTCTTTGCATCAAGTGACCAAAGGATTGGAGCTTCAGCTTCAGCATCAGTCCTTCCAATGAATATTCAGGACTGGTTTCCTTTATGATGGACTGGTTGGATCACCTTGCAGTCCAAGGGACTCTCAAGAGTCTTCTCCAATATCGCAGTTCAAAAGCATCAATTCTTTGGCACTAAGCTTTCTTCATGGTCGAACTCTCATATCCATACATGACTACTGGGAAAACCAAAGCTTTTACTAGATGGGCCCTTGTTGGCAAAGTAACGTCTCTGCTTTTTAATAAGCTGTCTAGGTTGGTCTTAGCTTTTCTTCCATGGAGCAAGTGTCTTTTAATTTCATGGCTGCAGTCACCATCTGCAGTGATTTTAGAGTGCAAGAAAATAAAGTCTGTCACTGTTTCCTTTGTTTCCCCATTTATGTGTCATGAAGTGATTGAACCAGATGCCATGATATTCATTTTTTGAATGTTGAGTTTTAAGCCAACTTTTTCACTCTCCTCTTTCACTTTCACCAAGAGGCTCTTTAGTTCCTTTTTGATTTCTGCCATAAGAGTGGCATCATCTGCATATCTGAGGTTACTGATATTTCTCACAACAATCTTGATTCCAGGTTTTGCTTCATCAAGCTCAGCATTTCAAATGATGTTCTCTGAACATAAGTTAAATAAGCAAGGTACAATATACAGCTGATGTACTCCTTTCCCAATTTGGAACCAGTCTGTTATTCCATCTCTGGTTCTACCTGTTGCTTCTTGACCTGCATACAGATTTCTCAGGAGGCAGGCAAGGTGGATCTCTTTAAGTATTTTCGACAGTTTGTTGTGTTCCACACAGTCAAAGGCTTTGGCGTAGTCAGTAAAGCAGAAGTAAATGCTTTTCTGGAACTCTCTTCTTTTTCTATAATCCAACAGATGTTGGCAGTTTGATTTCTGGTTCCTCTGCCTTTTCTAAATCCAGCTTGAACATCTGGAAGTCCTTGATTCATGAACTAAAGGAGAGAAAAAGTTAAAATATTGCCTCAATTATCTGTAAAGTTACTGAAATGATCGAGCTCGAGGCCTCAATTATCCAAGTAAATGAATCCACTTTCCACTGCATTTTCCATGTAAATTTAGTGATCAAGCATTCAGAAAACTAAGAACATGGCATCTGGTCCCATCACTTCATGGGAAATATATGCAGGAACAGTGCAAATAATGTCAGACTTTATTTTGGGGGGCTCCAAAATCACTGCAGATGGTGATTGCAGCCATGAAATTAAAAGATGCTTACTCCTTGGAAGGAAAGTTATGACCAACTTAAATAGGATATTGAAAAGCAGAGATATTACTTTGCCAACAAAGGTCTGTCTAGTTAGCACTATGATTTTTTCAGTGGTCATATATGAATGTGAGAGTTGGACTGTGAAGACAGATGAGTGCTGAAGAATGGATGCTTTTGAACTGTAGTGTTGGACAAGACTCTTGAGAGTCCCTTAGACTGCAAGGAGATCCAAAGAGTCCATTCTGAAGGAGATTAGTCCTGGGTGTTCATTGGAAGGACTGATGCTAAAGCTAAAACTCCAATACTTTAGCCACCTCATGCAAAGAGTTGACTCATTGGAAAAGACTCTGATGCTGGGAGGGATTGGGGGCAGGAGGAGAAGGGGACGACAGAGGATGAGATGGCTGGATGGCATCCCGGACTCGATGGACATGAGTCTGAGTGAACTCTGGGAGTTGGTGATGGACAGGCAAGCCTGGTGTGCTGAGATTCTTGGGGTCGCAAGGAGTAGAACATGACTGAGCGACTGAACTGACTGAACTGAAGGTAATAGTTTGCTTAAGTTGCTAGAAAATCTCTTTTGTTAAAATACTATTAAGTCTGTTCAGTTCAGTTCAGTTCAGTCACTCAATCATGTCTGACTCTTTGCGACCCAATGAATCACAGCACACCAGGCCTCGCTGTCCATCACCTGCTCCAGGAGATCACTCACACTCATGTCCATTGAGTCAGTGATGCCATCCAGCCATCTCATCCTCTGTCTTCCCCTTCTCCTCCTGCCCTCGATCCCTCCCAGCATCAGAGTCTTTTCCAATGAGTCAACTCTTTGCACGAGATAGCCAAAGTACTGGAGTTTCAGCTTTAGCATCATTCCTTCCAAAGAAATCCCAGGGCTGATCTCCTTCAGAATGGACTGGTTGGATCTCTTTGCAGTCCAAGGGACTCTCAAGAATCTTCTCCAACACCACAGTTCAAAAGCATCAATTCTTCAGCACTCAGCCTTCTTCACAGTCCAACTCTCACATCCATACATGACCACAGGAAAAACCATAGCCTTGACTAGACGGACCTTAGTCAGCAAAGTAATGTCTCTGCTCTTGAATATACTATCTAGGTTGGTCATAACTTTTCTTCCAAAGAGTAAGTGTCTTTTAATTTCATGGCTGCAGTCACCATCTGCAGTGATTTTGGAGCCCAAAAAATAAAGTTTGACACTGTTTCTACTGTTTCCCCATCTATTTGCCATGAAGTGATGGGATTGGATGCCATGATCTTCGTTTTCTGAATGTTGAGCTTTAAGCCAACTTTTTTACTCTCCACTTTCACTTTCATCAAGAGGCTTTTTAGCTCCTCTTCACTCTCTGCCATAAGGGTGGTGTCATCTGCATATCTGAGGTTGTTGATATTTCTCCTGGCAATCTTGATTCCAGCTTGTGTCTCTTCCAGTCCAGCGTTTCTCATGATGTACTCTGCATAGAAGTAAAATAAACAGGGTGACAATATACAGCCTTGACGTACTCCTAGTCCTATTTGGAACCAGTCTGTTGTTCCATGTCCAGTTCTAACTGCTGATTCTGTTAGGCTAGGTTAAATATTATTCAACATATAACATATTATTTTGGAGAAGGCAATGGCAACTCACTCCTGTACTCTTGCCTGGAAAATCCCATGGACGGAGGAGCCTGGTAGGCTGCAGTCCATGGGGTCGCTAAGAGTCCGACATGACTGAATGACTTCACCTTCACTTTTCACTTTCATGCATTGGAGAAGGAAATGGCAACCCACTCCTGTGTTCTTGCCTGGAGAATCCCAAGGACAGGGGAGCCTGGTGGGCTGCCATCTATGGGGTCACACAGAGTCAGAAACGACTGAAGCGACTTAGCAGCAGCAGCAGCAATATATTATTTTTCCTAGGAATGTTAGAGTAAACTGTGATCAAAGCATAGTAAATATGTAGGTTATGCCTACATGTAGCCAAAATACTCATATGAAAATTGTAAATCAGCTTGCTTTGCCTAAATAAATGCCATAGGAATACTGTTCATTTGGTAACTAATGAATCTTGATAGCTTCAACTTTTGTTTTTAATAATGTGTTTTAAAATATTTAAATTATAGGGGATTAGCATGCATTCTCCAGTTGTGTCCGACCCTTTACAACCCCATGGACTGTAGCCTGCTAGTATCCTCTGTCCATGGGGTTTTCCAGGCAAAGAATACTGGAGTGGTTTGCCATTTCCTCCTTCATGGGATCTTCCTGATCTAGGGATCAAAACTGTGTCTCCTGTCTATGGGGTTGGCAGGCAAATTCTTTACCACTGAGCCACTTGGGAAGCCCCAAACTGTAAATAATAGTTAATTAACATGACCAAGAAGGTCACAGCCTGTTCAATTAGGGCTTTGTTAGAAATTTTTTAAAACCATCAAATTAAGAATTTTTTTAAAAAATTTATTTTATCTCTTGCCAAATGTTTCAAGTTAACCTTTAAAACCAGAGTTTTGAATTGGTGAGATGTGATCAAGCCATCGTTTCTGTAATACAGACCAAAGAAAACTATGGATATGTTAGAAAGAAACTCCTAAACTCATAGTATGCCCTTGTTAAACGCTTTCATTTTAGTTGATTGAAATGATTTTTTTAAAGAGAATAGGTGGAACCAAGTTTCCAAAAAGAGTAGTTGTGTTTATTTTAGAAATTTCATTATCACCATGGTCTGCTGTCATCTAAAAACAGAAGACTAAAGGGTATGCCCATAGGGGTATTGGCAAGGAGAGCAGATGTTATGGGCTAAGTCCACTGTGATTCTAACTTTATTGTACAGCACATTGCACATTTTGAACTTATATTTATGTTTTAAAATTTAGAGAATTTAGCTGAAGCGACTTTCCAAAGATATTAATAAAAAAAACAGTGTATTTAGTAAATGAAGTATCAGAATGCTATGATCATAGTCTCTTCTCTTTGATAAAATGAACATTGTACTCTGAATCTCACTCTGACACCCTTTTTTCTTATATATGCCTAAAATTTGAAATTAGATATGCCTGCAACTTGCCAAGAATGCAGCAGCACTCAACTGCCCTTAGGTTTTCTTCTAAATAAGTTTCAGCTGCCTTGCATCTGAAAGCAATTCAGGATAAACTTTAACATGAACTGAAACAGATTCAGGCTGAATATTCCATGAGTGGTAGAGAGGGCAAATATAGATTTTTGGAAGTGGTAACCACGTTAGGCCAACTCCAAATTTAGCAAGATAGATTTATGGTGCTAATGATAATGGTCACAAAAATAAAAAATAAAATTGGATATTTTGTATTTTGTGCTGTTATGCGAACTGTGATTCAGTTCAGTTCAGTCGCTCAATCATGTCGGATTCTTTGTGACCCCATGAACTGCAGCACACCAGGCCTCCCTGTCCATCACCAACTCCCGGAGTTCACTCAGACTCATGTCCATCGAGTCAGCGATGCCATCCAAACATCTCATCCTCTGTCATCCCCTTCTCCTCCGGCCTTCAATCTTTCCCAGCATCAGGGTCTTTTCCAATGAGTCAGCTCTATGCATCAGTTGGCCAAAGTATTGGAGGTTCAGATTCAACATCAGTCCCTCCAATGAACACCCAGAACTAACTCCTTTAGGATGGACTGGTTGTATCTCCTTGTAGTCCAAGGGACTCTCAAGAGTATTCTCCAACACTACAGTTCAAAAGCATCAAATCTTCGGCGCTCAGCTTTCTTTATAGTCCAACTCTCACATCCATACATGACTACTGGAAAAACCATAGTCTTGATTAGATGGACCTTTGTCAGCAAAGTAATATCTCTGCTTTTTAATAAGCAAATAACACTTTCATTTCATGCCCCCTCAAGTTCATTATAGGCTCCATTATCTGATAAAAGAGTGAAGTATGATTAGTTTTCCCTCACCTATAATTAATTTCTAACAGAATTAAACACATATAAACTAGAAGTATTTTCTGAATCAGACAAATTTGGAAGGAGGACATTGATTACATTATATTACAACAATAAAAATAAATTTTATATCTGTTTACAGCTCAAAAATATGTATAAAGTTGAACAAATTAGTGAATTGAATTTTCTCTATATATAATTTCTCATTTAAAAATGGTACTTTACTCATTTTTAAAAATTTTAATTGGAGAATAATTGCTTTACAATGCTGTATCTGTTTCTGCTGTACAATAACATGAAGCAGTCATAAGTATACACATGTCCACTCCCTTTTAAGCCTCCCTCCCTTCCCCCATTGCATTCCTGTACATCCTCACATGGAACGAGGCTGAGCTACCTGTGATATCCAGTGACTTCCCACTAGCTATCTGTTTTCTGCATAGCAATGTATATAATTCAATGCTATAATCTCAAATAAATAAACAAGAAAAAAAAGTGATGCTTTAGCTAGTGTACTAGTAAAAACTATGCAAAGTGTGACACTTTAGGAAAGAAAGCTTGTTTTTCCTCTTGATAAATTAAATCTAAAATAAACCTCATCTCTGATTTTGAAAATACACAATAATCTGATTTTCAATACTGTTTTTCAATAAGAACTGGCATTTTTGTCATTTATATTTATTAAGCCAAATTTATTATCTCTTCTCTTAGGATAAATATATACATTAAGATAATATTTGTATTATTTAATTTAAATGGAATTATGCGTCCTTTCTCAATATTCTTTGAACACTTCAAGTGAATCCTGTAGAGCCTGACTTTAAAACCAGCATAGAAAGATAAGGGGTAGAAGTTTTGAAATCAACTTTGTTTTGGAGAATTTAAAATTTGAAAGCTGTTGTAAGAATCCCTATGAAAAATAGGAATTAATTAGAATAACTTAAAATTCCCAACTTAAACTGAAATTCATTTTTCCCAAATTTATTTTGAGCCTCTATTTCAAATCCTGAACAGTTTTCCTACATATTGCTGCAATCTATATATCAATGGTAATCTTAAAATAACAAAGTGACTATCATCCTCCCATCTCCCTAACATAATGAAGCATCTTGAAATGTAATCATTTTTTTTTTTATTTGTCTCCATGGCAATTGTTTATTAATTACAGGGCTATGAGAGAGAAGAAGTAGAAGCAAAAATGAAGGAGGGAGAGAAAATAAGAAAGAAAGAGTGATTTAGAGGAGAAAGAAGGGTGATAGAGGAAAGGAGAAAGGGAATAGTCATCAATGCTTATGTAAACACGTACACATGTTAAAAGTGAGTTGTTATCTCATGTCTTACAGAAGTCTTTTTCCCACACTTAACTTTCAGTAACACATACATTTCAAAATAAACATTCTACATATCTATCAAGCAGTTAACCTATAATTACTAGAATAAATTCATAACAGCAGGGAAGTTGAAGATAACATATATGGAGAAGACTATACACAAAATAATTAACACTTTGTCATTTGAATTTAAATGTACATAATATACCTTTAATAATAGAAAAGTTGTTATTGTTCATTATTTTATTTCTAATTTGACTATTTACCTGTTTTTAAAATTGAGCAAAGAATTTTACCACTAAAATAATGAGATTTGGGAGATTAAATGACTGCAAAATAAAAGCTATGTTCCCTTCAGTTCTAGAAATTTGAGAAGAAAATATAGAACATTGATTTCCAGTGTAATAGTTATTCTGTGAACATAGACTACCAAAGGCTGAAACTTTCTTCTTACCGTCTTGGTTAAAAATACTAGCATATGCTTACTGAATGCTTTCTGTGTATAAGCACAGCCCTATCAAGCTGTATTATTATAACGTCAATTTTATGGATGAGGAAATTAATGTCCAAAGAGGTTAAGAAGTTGATGTCCAAAATTCCTGTGGTCATTCAGTTGGCAAGTGAAATTAGTCATGTTGTCTATTTGGTCCAGAATTCAGCCCATATTTACTAACTTCAAGTGAATATGATTCTAGATGTTTGTTGCTTTTATCCAACTATCATTATTTAAATTTTTTTTCCGAATTCCAGAGACCAATACCTTTTTTTTTTTTTTTTTACTACACTGGCCAAAGTGAAAATGAAATGCTTTACATTGTATTCCACTATTCTAACCCTGCAAGCTGGTTTTAGAAAAGGCAGAAAAACCAGAGATCAAATTGCTAACATCTGCTGGATCATCGAAAAAGCAAGAGAGTTCCAGAAAAACATCTATTTTTGCTTTATTGACTATGCCAAAGCCTTTGACTGTGTGGATCACAATAAACTGTGGAAAATTCTGAAAGAGATGGGAATACCAGACCACCTAACCTGCCTCTTGAGAAATCTGTATGCAGGTCAGGAAGCAACAGTTAGAACTGGACATGGAACAACAGACTGGTCCCAAATAGGACAAGGAGTACGTCAAGGCTATATATTGTCACCCTGCTTATTTTACTTATAGGCAGAGTACATCATGAGAAATGCTGGGCTGGAAGAAACACAAGCTAGAATCAAGATTGCCAGGAGAAATATCAATCACCTCAGATATGTAGATGACAGCACCCTTATGGCAGAAAGCAAAGAGGAGCTAAAAAGCCTCTTGATGAAAGTGAAAAGGAGAGTGAAAAAGTTGGCTTGAAGCTCAACATTCAGAAAACGAAGATCATGGCATCTGGTCCCATCACTTCATGGAAAATAGATGGGGAAACAGTAGAAACAGTGTCAGACTTTATTTTTTTGGGCTCCAAAATCACTGAAGATGGTGATTGCAGCCATGAAATGAAAAGACACTCCTTGGAAGAAAAGTTATGACCAACCTAGATAGTATATTCAAAAGCAGAGACATTACTTTGCCGACTAAGGTTCGTCTAGTCAAGGCTATGATTTTACCTGTGGTCATGTATGGATGTGAGAGTTGGACTGTGAAGAAGACCGAGCGCCAAAGAATTGATGCTTTTGAACTGTGGTGTTGGAGAAGACTCTTGAGAGTCCCTTGGACTTCAAAGAGATCCAACCAGTCCATTCTAAAGGAGATCAGTTCTGGGATTTCTTTGGAAGGAATGATGCTGAAGCTGAAGCTCCAGTACTTTGGCCACCTCATGAGAAGAGTTGACTCATAGGAAAGGACTCTGATGCTGGGAGGGATTGGGGGCAGGAGGAGAAGGGGATGACAGAGGATGAGATGGCTGGATTGCATGATGGACTCGCTGGAGTGAGTCTGAGTGAACTCCGGGAGTTGGTGATGGACAGGGAGGCCTGGTGTGCTGTGATTCATGGGATCACAAAGAGTTGGACACGACTGAGTGATTGAACCGAACTGAACTGAACCCTGCTTCAGTTCAGTTCAGTTCAGTCACTCAATCATATCCAACTCATTGTGACCCCATGAATCATAGCACACCAGGCCTCCCTGTCCATCACCAACTCCCTGAGTTCACTCAAACTCATGTCCATAGAATCGGGGATGCCATCCAGCCATCTCATCCTCTGTCATCCCCTTCTCCTCCTGCCCCCAATCCCTCCCAGCATCAGAGTCTTTTCCAATGAGTCAACTCTTTGCATGAGGTGGCCAAAGTATTGGAGTTTCAGCTGTCACATCGTTCCTTCCAATGAACACCCAGAACTGATCTCCTTTAGAATGGACTGGTTGGATCTCTTTGAAGTCCAAGGAACTCTCAAGAGTCTTCTCCATGTCCTGGCTATTATAAACAGTGCTGCAATGAACATTGGGGCACACGCGTCTTTTTCAATTCTGGTTTCCTACCAGAGGGATGGTACGGGGAGGGAGGGGGGAGGGGGCTTCAGGATGGGGAACACATTTATACCTGTAGCGGATTCATGTTGATGTATGGCAAAACCAATACAATATTGTAAAGTAATTAACCTCTAATTAAAATAAATAAATTTATATTTAAAAAAAAAACAAAAATAACAACAACAACAAACAAAGAGTCTTCTCCAACACCACAATTGAAAAGCACCAATTCTTCAGCGCTCAGCTTTCTTCACAGTCCAACTCTCACACACATACATGACCACTGGAAAAACCATAGCCTTGACTAGATGGACCTTTGTTGGCAAAGTAATAGCTCTGCTTTTTAATATGCGATATAGGTTGGTCATAACTTTCCTTCCAAGGAGTAAGCATCTTTTAATTTCATGGCTGCAGTCACCATCTGCAGTGATTTGGAGCCCCAAAAATATCAAGTCAGCCACTCTTTCCACTGTTTCCCCATCTATTTCCCATGAAGTGATGGGACCGGATGCCATGATCTTTGTTTTCTGAATGTGGAGCTTTAAGCCAACTTTTTCACTCTCCTCTTTCCCTTTCATCAAGAGGCTTTTTAGTTCCTCTTCACATTCTGCCATAAAGGGTGGTGTCATCTGCATATCTGAGGTTATTGATATTTCTCCTGGCAATCTTTATTTCAGCTTGTGTTTCTTCCAGCCCAGCATTTCTCATGATGTACTTTGCATATAAGTTAAATAAGCAGGATGACAATATACAGCCTTGACGTACTCCTTTTCCTACTTGGAACCAGTCTGTTGTTCCATGTCCAGTTCTAACTGTTGCTTCCTGACTTGCATATACTGTGCAGAAAATTAATTGCTCCAAAAAGAATCTCCAATTCAGCACAAAATAACTTTGTTTAGAGCAGCATTTTACTGTCATATTCAGAAAAAAATGGTTGGTTTTCTGAGTAAGTTTATTTTATTATGTCAAACATAATTGAAATGTTTCATGAGATCTACTCAGTGTGTCATATCCTATTCAAACTATATCAAGTAGTATATCAAAATATATCAGATATTTTTCCTTGATAGATTCACCCTGTTTACCAAAAGCAAAACCATAAAGTTTAAAAAATCCAATGTATGTTCTATATCCTATAGTAAATTATGCTGACACTTTTACTTTATTCCTTTGCTATATACATCATGACCTTAATCTTTGTATTATATTTCATTTTTTTCCTGGATGTCTTCTCAATAAGTAGAAGATGCACTCTAAACTATATCAAGTGGTGATCAATATTAGTTTTCAAGGAATAGTTCACTACAAGAGAACTTCAGGACTCTTAAATAGAACATATTGTTCATCAACTCTTTTAATACATATTGTCAAAAATAGTAAAGTATGATTGACTGCAAGATATTTCACATAATATATACAGCATTTGCACTGCAAAAGTAAATACTTCTATATTAGTCCTATCATATAAGCTGATATCAGCATTTTAAATGATAAAAGATTACATCTATACTAACCACATTAGCACATCTAATACAAATCAAGAATAGCTGGTCATGGCCTTATTTGTTTATAAACTGTTAAGATATTTAATGTAAAATATTAAGAACATTTTTAATCAAATTCAGTTATGCTACATTTCCGTAGGAAAGAAGACACTGATTTTAAATAAAATCTGGTTACCTGGGACTATTTTCTTCTCTATTTTATGCACATTTGTGATTAGAAACATACATTAATTACATTCAGGACAAGCACAAGGGAGGGCTTTTTAAATAGAAAACAGAAAAATGCCCAAAGCTATGATTATATTTAAGTTTTGTAACTTAGCCAAGTCTATTATTCATATTTATAATCTAAAAAGTCACAGTACTCTCAAAATATTTAGACCCCTCCTGATTGTATTAATATTTGATATTTGATTAGGTTAAAATGCAAATGTGAACTCTCCATATGGTGCAGAATAAGACAGGAACAATATGTTCCATGTGGCCAAGCCACCTTGGATCTTTCAATAATAAATATTCACAATCTCCATTAACACCACATCATCACTACTTAAATTTTAACCTGTGCGGTTTTGGGTCAGTGATAAAATTTGGCCAGTTTCTTCATAACAGTAGAATTAACGGTAGTAGAAAGTACAGGGCACAAAAGTGGACATTGTGTGGAAATAAGTAAAATGAAATTCTGCTGTAATATTTTCTCAAAATAAAAAATGGGGAGAATAAAAACAAATAACATTAATTCTAGAGAGTGAAAGAAAATATCTAGTAAGATTGCTAAGAATGAGAAAAGTAACCAGCTTAAACAAATTAAGTTCTTGCCTCCCCTAACTGTGTATTTTTATTTTTTAATTCTTGCATGGATTTTAATTTTTACAACCTTCAGAAACACTAGAGCATATTTATATACTCTCAAGGCAATAGAGATGTCAAATAAGGAAAGATGATTCTGGTATGCATATATTCTTATTTCAGATTTGAGAGCAATATAATTTTTAAAAGGTAAAATCTTTACGAAGTGTATTGCTGGAAGGTTAGCACAACTGCTTAATGCTTGGAGAAAAAGACATCAGGACACTGGAATTGGTCTTTGATTTGACCAGTTAATTTAAATGTTTTCTAGTGAAGGTAAAATTTCACAAGGTAAAATAAACACTTTTAAGAATGATGTATGATTTATAAGAAAAACCAATAAAACAGGGACTTCCCTAGCAGTCTAGTAGTGAAGACTCCAAGATCTCAGTGTAGGGGCCACAGGTTCCATCCCATGCAAGGAACTAAGATCATACCCATGCTGCACAGTGCCACCAAAATAAAATTTTAAAAAAAGAACAAGTAAAAGAAACAATAAAACAAATGGGTTATTTCTGGTTTCCTCTTCAGCATCCATCTTCTACCCTGAGGAGCTGTGATGGGGAGTCAGACTTCACCCTATGACCAAAAGTGAGGTTTGAGAACAAATAATTTGTTCTATCCAAGTGGTCACACTAATGGGCAGGTCGTTGATGTTTAGTCACTAAATTCTGTCTGACTCTTTTGCAACCACATGGACTGGAGCCTGCCAGACTCCTCTGTCTGTGTGATTTCCCAAGCAAGAATACTGGATGAGTTGCCAATTCCTTCTCCAGGGGATCTGCCTAACCCAGGGATGAAACTTGTCTCTCTTGCATTGGCAGGCAGATTCCACTGAGCCACCAGGGAAGCCCAGAGGGCAGGTAAGAGACCTAAAAACAGCCTAAACAGAGAACACTTCGAAACTTTAGCTTGATTTGCCTGGAAAAAAAAAGAAAAAGATGTTCTTTGAAGTGTGTTGATCTGGAAAGTAAAATGTTGCAATTTATGCTATCATAATAAAACCAGTTATGAATGAAATTACTTATGAAATTACTTATTACTTATGATACTAAGTAGAGCACAGTAAATCAGAGAAACAGATCCAGAATCTTGATAACAATGAGAACAGCTTGACCGAACCATACTGAAGTTCATTCCACTATTTTATTAGAGCAAAAAGGATTTTTTTCTTGTTCATGAAAAAATACATCTTAATTGATAAAAGAAAGGAAAATGAGTAAATGGACCAAGACCTATTCAGTCACACAATGTATTGTTTTGTTTTAAAAGCAGACACACACACACACACTTACAAGTAACTCAAAGTGAAAGTGAATTCGCTCAGTCGTGTCCGACTCTCTGCGACCTCATGGACTGAAGCCTACCAGGCTCCTCCATCCGTGGGATTTTCCAGGCAAGAGTACTGGAGTGGGTTGCCGTTTCCAGGTCTCCCGCATTGCAAGCAGACGCTTTACCACTTAGCCACCAGGGAAGACTCAAAAGACATTATTAAAAACAGTGATCTTGGTGGAGCCAGGGTGGCGTGGTGGCGGCACTGGGGATGCCATGGGCTCTGTGCGCAGTGTCAGGACGCTCATGTGGCCGGCGGCCTGGATGCTGAACCAGAGATGGGGGGGCATCACCTCCTGGCTGGCCCGATGGTTCCCTAAAACCCCAGCCAAGTCTGTGGTGGCCCTAAAAACATCCATCAAGGTGGAGCTGGTGGCTGGGAAAACCTACAAGTGGTGTGTGTGTGGCTGCAGCAAAAAGCAGCCCTTCTGTAATGGATCCCACTTCTTCAAAAGCCCTGGCCTATCCCCACTGAAGTTCAAGGCCCAGGAGACCTGCATGGTGGCACACTGTACCTGCAAGGCAACCCAGAAGCCCCCATACTATGATGGTACCCACAAGAGTGAACAGGTGCAGAAGGCAGAACTGGGCTCTCCACTCTAGGGGTGGCTCAACCCAGGGATCACAGTACCCAGAGCTGGTTTGTGAAGGGCTTGATCTGGTAACCCAAGGTCTCCAATCTGGGGCAGCTGCCAACAGGCTCTGGCCTTGAAGACTCCTGGTGAAGATGACATTAAATAGACTTGCTAGCCCAAGATTAAAAAATAAAAACAAACAAACAAGTAAACAGTGATCTTATTCAAATCCTAAGAGTCAGATAATAATATTTTTTGTCCTCACGTTCACTCTTTTTTCCTCCTTGTTTTTAGCCAGACTTTCCTCATGTGAGCTGAGGGTAGAGAATATCGGAATTCTCTTGTGGGTTCTAAGAGACAATTCCTTGAAGACTAGGGAATGGCAGTATTCACTGAAGTATTAAATGATATGATAGACATTAAGGAGATGGAAAAGGTAGATCAACAAGCCTGGATACTTTGGGCTTCTGCTCCTCTATGAACCTTTGGTCTTCATGCCAGTCACTCATCACATGTATGTACTTGGACAGATGCTGCCTTAGCAGTCCCAGCAAATTAATTTGGCACATCATTTGACAGGATTTTTCTTCATTCTTCACTACCTGATCATAGCTTATTCTTCTGGGAGCCCATGCTTTCAACGTTTTCTTTCACCGCTCTGTAGACTGTGTGATTATCATGTAAGCAACATCTGAACAGCTCATTAAAGCCAAATGATTAGCTTTAGACAATCCCATGACATCTACAACAGTTTTCACCTTTTCTCGTCCTATCTTTGCACTGAGTAGGACTATATCAGGACAGAGGTGCCTCAGTTTCTGAACAAACAGGAAGTATAATTTTTTTTAATAGCAAAAAGCATAGAGGTAGATATATCATTGGATTTGGTAGAGTTTAATAAGCTACATTGATTAGGAAAATTGAGATGCCTAACAACTCTAGAGTGAAGTGAAGTCGCTCAGTCGTGTCCGACTCTTTGCGACCCCGTGCACTGTAGCCTACCAGGCTCCTCTCTCCATGACATTCTCCAGGCAAGAATACTGGAGTGGGTTGCCATTACCTTCTCCAGGGGATCTTCCCAACCCAGGGATCGAACCCGGGTCTCCTGCATTGGAGTTAGACGCTTTAACCTCTGAGCCACCAGGGAAGCAACTCTAGAGAAGGAAATTTATAATTAACAGGTCTTTTATTATACTTTTAAAAGCTCAAATTTCTCAATATTGATGAAGGGCCTTATAAGTACTAATTATATATTATCTCTGTTACTGGATACAAAATAATTTATGTGGAATGCAACAACAGATGCATGTAGTTATGTGTAGGCACATGAAATGTATTATTTCAAGGAGTGAAAAAGGAAAATCTCAGCTTAGCATTTGCTGGTGATAGCTTTGTTAATTCAGAGCTATGGCTGAAAAAGACAATGTCCACGTGTATATAATGAAAATCATAAGCTTATCTACTTGATACCTTCGAGAGTTTTTGGTGGTTCATAATTAGGAGACCTCCTCAGTGCTTGATTCACTCCTGTGCATTAAATAAACCACTTACTGAAATACATTATCACATTCTGAACATGAAGTACTTTAGTATGAACAAATGATATGCTGAAGTCCTGCAAGTGTCATTACTGGAATATCTCATTTCTGTTGTTGTTTTCTGACCCATTACTTTTACATTTTGCTTCTTCAGCCCCCTACAAAGTCTCCTGAGAGTGATTTCTGAGAGTTCTGAGCTCAGTGTTTGTGCTGCCCTGACAGGTGCTGCTCTTTGTGCTGCCATAGATTCTCCCTCTTCCACAGCATCTGGGAGGTCTCAGAGGGTATCCTCCTGCTTCCCCTGCACCACTGGGCTGGTGCACCCTGCCCCTGCTTCTCTATAAGAGAATGCAGATGTGGTAACCTTTCTAAAAGGCTCTGATTCCTCTGTCAGAGTTACCAGATCTGCAGCATTCAGAAATTCTCTCCTGATAACATGAAGCTGTGAAATTTTATGCTAATTTTCAGAAAATCAGAATGAACCTATATCTCTGACTAATCATGTGGATGAAGAACGTGTCACAGTGCTGCTTGGGTGTCAAGGTGTCACAGAGTCCATTGAAAGGTATGTCCAATCTTTTTTCTTCTCTGCGATGCAGACATAGAACTAGAAAACGGTAGACAAAGACAAGTGAAAGTCATCATCTTTTACTAAGAGCTAATACCCTAGACTTTCTTACTAGGTCAAATTCATTTTGTTTAGCTCATTTTCTTGAAATGAATTACCTCCCATGTGAATCTTCAGATTTCTACAAAATAGAATTTTGTTTGGTCAGTCCCTTTAGTCCCTCACATGTGCTCAAAATTACCCATGACTTAACAGTGGATGCAGCCTCCCCAGTGGCTAAGCAGTAAAGAATCTGCCTGCAGTGCAGGAGCCACAGGAGACACTGGTTCAGTCCCTGGGTCTGGAAGATCCCCTGGAGAAGGACATGGCAACCCACTCCAGTATTCTTTCCTGGAGAATCTCATAAGCAGAGGAGCCTGGCAGGCTACATCCATAGGGTCACAAAGAGTCAGACGAGACTGAAGTGTCTTAGCATGCAGGCAACAGTGGATGATTTAGAACTGTAGCTTAAATGATCTAGTTTATATATTCTTATTTTTGTCTATAGTTTACTTGAGTAGCTGTAACTGATTCACTCATAAAAATAGATTTTCAAATCCACATTTTTAAATTCATTAAGATATATCTTCAACAACAATAACAGAAAAAACCCCTGAAAACTCCACTCAATACAATAAATATTTCAATTCAATTCAGAGTAAACTAATATAGTCTTGATTTGACAGACTCTCTGTAGGTTCGTTTGAGAAGCATTTCTTTTTTTATCGAACCCCAATCCCTTCAACAATGCTAACAAATGCATTGTTAATTCCCTTTTCAATGATTTTGTTTTATGGATTATGGTCTGTCTCTTCTCTGCCAGGTCATTCCCTTCCAAATAAATATACACCTAGCCAAACTGCTCACTTTTTAAGCCAACATGAGAAAAAGTCATCCTCAAACCTATGGATTACTAAAGCCTACACTCTCTATCCTTCCTTTCCAAACTAAACTTCAAAATATTTGTGAATTGTTATTTATATGTCTTTATTTTTCAACTCCTCTCAATCTAGTTTCTGTCTCTGAAACTTCATCTCAAGTTGACTTCACAAGGAAAAAGCAACCAGAGTAAAAATTCAAATCTGTTTTTTCCTTTCCTCAGTCGCTTGTTCAACCTATTGTCTGGACCTAGTGGAAAACCAGAGGACAAGAGTATTGATGCAGTCAGCCTCCTAGTGCAAATAAAATTTTCCAACCCAAGTGTTCTTGCCAGTATCATACCCATTTCCTTGGAATATCTCCAAACTCATAATGCTGACAGAAATGATGGATTTAGATGGCTGTAGTTGTAACACATATTTCTGTTCTCATGTCCACAGTTAGTCAATCAAGACTGGAACATATAATTGCCTGAAAAGAACTGATCATATTCTGTTTCCAGAAAATTTGCATCAAGGACACACAGCGCCAGACAGTTAGATGCTTCACAAGTAAGATCTTTAGAATATGGGCCGGAGCCAGCAACATGGTGAAACAGGGTCTGAAAAAGCTCCTCTCAAAAAGGATTTTGAGAGAAGCAAAATCCTCCTCTCAGCCAGAGGAGATAGGAGCAGCAATGCCTAAGGAAAATGAATTAAAATCCATTAGCCTCCAGACTCAAAATAGCTACCTGATAACTTCTCACTTCTAAATAAGCTCAGTTTTAATTTCTGTAGAAATTTTATCTTAAAAAAATATACACTTTTTTTTAATTTGAACAAGCTTGTGTAGCTTTCTCTTCCTTCCAGACGATGCCCAGTTACAGTCACTGTTTTTAAAATGTGAGTTTTGTCAAGTGTTTATTCCTATAAACTCTATAGACTACTAATCACATTTTGAATGTGTATGAATCAACAACTGCTAGAAAGGTTTTTGATTATCAGTTGATATCAATTTAAGAAAATGACAGTGGCATCTACTTTTGAGTATTTAGCACCTTATCTAGGCATGTTATTCCTATTTCTTATGTCTTATGTTTCATTCTGATCATGAAATTATTAGGAAAAGATACTAGGCGAAACAAGTCTTTTGAGTATTTCTGAGATATTTGGAGACTAACTGAAGTTAAATTACCATAAATTTCTCATATATTTACCCATGGAAAAAACATTTTCATTTTGGGATTCACTGTGGTATACCTATCTAGTAGGAGAGAGACTTTGAGGACTTTGGGTTCTCTGTCTGCTATTTACATAATGTAGGATTTAAAATCAGTTTCCAGAATACAACCATGTATGAACAGTTCCAGTCAGTTCAATTCAGGCTCTCAGTCCTGTCTAACTCTTTGTGACCCCATATAAGTCCTCCTTGCCCATCATCAACTCCTGGAGTTTACGCAAACTCAAGTCCATTCAGTCGGTGATGCTATCCAACCATCTCATCCTCTGTCGTCCCCTTCTCCTCCTGTCTTCAATCTTTCTTTCACACCATCAGGAGCTTTTCCAATGAGTCAGTTCTTTGCATGAGGTGGCCAAAGTTTTGGAGTTTCAGCTTCAGCATCAGTCCTTCCAATGAATATTTAGGACTGATTGCTTTTAGGATGGACTGGTTGGATCTCCTAGCAGTCTAAGGGACTCTCAAGAATCTTCTCCAACACCACAGTTCAAAAGCATCCATTCTTCAGTGCTCAGCTTTCTTTATAGTCCAACTCTCATATCCCTACATGACTACTGGAAAACCCACAGCTTTGACTAGATGGACCTTAGTTGGCAAAGTAATGTTTTTGCTTTTTAATAAACTGCCTAGGTTGGTCATAATTTTCCCTCCAAGGAGTAAGGGTCTCTTAATTTCATGGCTGCAGTCACCATCTGCAGTAATTTTGGAGCCCAAAAAAATAAAGTCTGACACTGTTTCCACTGTTTCCCCGTCTATTTGTCATGAAGTGATGGGACTGGATGCTATGATCTTAGTATTCTGAATGTTGAGCTTTAAAACAACTTTTTCACTCTCCACTTTCACTTTCATCAATAGGTTCTTTAGTTCTTCTTTACTTTCTGCCATAAAGGTGGTATCATCTGCATATCTGAAGTTATTGATATTTCTCACAGCAATCTTGATTCTAGCTTGTGCTTCACTCAGTCTAGCATTTCATATGATGTACTCTGCATATAAGTGAAATAAGCAGGGTGACAATATAGAGCCTTAACATACTCCTTTCCAATCTGGAACCAGTACCCTAGTCCATGTCCAATTCTAACAGTGACTTCTTGACCTGCATACAGGTTTCTTAGGAGTCAGGTCAGGTGGTCTGGTATTCCCATCTCTTGAATAACTTTCTACAGTTTCTTGTGATCCACACAGTCAAAAGCTTTGACATAGTCAATAAAGCTGAAATAGATGTTTTTTTTTTCTGAAACTCTCTTGCTTTTTCGATGATCCAGTGGATGTTGGCAATTTGATCTCTGCTTCCTCTGCCTATTCTAAAACAAGCTTGAACATCTGGAAGTTCACAGTTCACGTACTGTTGAAGCAAGGCTTGGAGAATTTTGAGCATTGCTTTGCAAGCCTGTGAGATGAGTGCAATTGTGCAACAGTTTGAGCATTCTTTGGCCATTGCCTTTCTTTGAGATTGGAATTAAAAATCATTTTTTCCAGTCCTGTGGCCACTGCCGAGTTTTCCAAATTTGCTGGCATATTGAGTGCAGCACTGTCACAGCATTATCTCTTAGGATGAAATAGCTCAACTGGAATCCCATCCACCTCCATTAGCTTTGTTCATAGTGATGCTTCCTAAGGCCCACTTGATTTCACACTCCAGGATGGCTAGGTGACTGACCATACCATCACGGTTGTCTGGGTCATTAATATCATTTTGTATAATTCTTCTGTGTGAGGGCTTCCCTGGTGGCTCAGAGGTTAAAGCATCTGCCTGCAAGGTGTGAGACCCGGATTCAATCCCTGAGTCAGGAAGATCCCTTGGAGAAGGAAATGGCAACCCACTCCAGTATTCTTGCCTGGAGAATCCCATGGACAGAGGAGCCTGGTAGGTTACAGTCCATGGGGTCTCAAAGAGTTGGACACGACTGAGTGACTTCACTCTCACTTTCTGTGTTTTCTTGCCACCTCTTCTTAATATCTTCTGCTTTGGTTAGGTCCATACCATTTCTCTCCTTTATTGTGCCCATCTTTGCATTCCCTTGGTTTCTCTAATTTTCTGGAAGAGATCTTTCCCATTCTATTGTTTTCCTCTATTTCTTTGCATTGATCACTGAGGAAGGTTTTCTTGTCTCTCCTTGCTATTCTTTGGAACTCTACATTCATATGCTTATAGCTTTCCTTTTCTCCTTTGCCTTTAGCTTCTCTTTTTTTCAAAACTGTCTGTAAGGCCTCCTCAGACAACCATTTTGCCTTTCTGCTTGGGTTTGGTCTTGTGGTCACTTCTTTTTCTTGGGGATGGTCTTGATCACTGCGTCCTGTACAATGTCAGGAACTTCCATCCATAGTTCTTCACTCACTCTGTCTATCAGATCTAATCCCTTGAATCTATTTCTCGCTTCCACTGTATAATCATAAGGTAATTGATATAGGTCATACCAAAATGGTCTACCCTACTTTCTTCAATTGAAGTCTGAAATTGGCAATAAGAAGTTCATGATCTGAGCCACAGTCAGCTTCTGGTCTTGTTTTTGCTGACTGTATAGAGCTTCTCCATCTTTGGCTGCAAAGAATATAATCAATCTGATATTGGTATTGACCATCTGGTGATGTCCATGTGTAGAGTCTTCTCTTGTGTTGTTGGAAGAGGATGTTTGCTATGACCAGTACATTCTGTTGGCATAACTTTGTTAGCCTTTGCCCTGTTTCACTCTGTACTCCAAGGCCAAATTTGCCTGTTACTCCAGGTATTTCTTGACTTCCTACTTTGGCATTCCACACCCCTATAAAGAAAAGGACATCTCTTTTGGTTGTTAGTTCTAAAAGGTCTTATAAGTCTTCACACACCATTCAACTTCTGCTTCTTCAGTATTATTGGTTGGTGCATAGACTTGAGTTACTGTGATATTGAATGGTTTGCCTTGGAAATGAACAGACATCTTTCTGCCTTTCTTGAGATTTCATCCAAGTACTGCATTTCAGCCTCTTTTTTTTGACTGTGATGGCTACTCCATTTCTTCTAAGGGATTCTTGCCCAAAGTAGTAGATAAATTGGTCATCTGAGTTAAATTCACCCATTCCAGTCCATTTAAGTTCACTGATTCCTAAAATGTCAGTGTTCCCTCTTGCCGTGTCCTGTTTGACCACTTTCAGTTTGCCTTGTTTCACGGACCTAACAGTCCAGGTTCCTATGCAATATTGTGCTTAGAGTATCTTACTTACTTCCATCACCAGTCACATCCACAACTGAGTGTTGTTTTGGCTTTGACTCTGTCTCTTCATTCTTTCTGGAGTTAGTTTTCCACTCATCTCCAGTAGCATGTTGGGCATCTACTGACCTGGGGAGTTCATCTTTCAGTGTCCTATCTTTTTGCCTTTTCATACTGTTCATGGGGTTCTCAAGGCAAGAATACTGAAGTGGTTTGCCATTCCCTTCTCCAGTGGACCATGTTTTGTCAGAGATCTTCACCATGACCCGTCTGTCTTGGGTTGCCCTACATGGCATGGCTCATAGTTAAACTGAGTTAGACAAGCTGTGGTTCATGTGATCAGACTGGTTAGTTTTCTGTGATTGTGGTTTTCAGTCTGTCTGCCCTCTGATGGAGAAGGATAAGAGGCTTATGGAAGCTTCCTGATGGGAGAGACTGACTGAGGGGGAAACTGGGTCTTGTTCTGATGGGCGGGGCCATGCTCAGTAAATCTTTAATCTAATTTTCTGTTGATGGTCAGGGCTGTGTTCCCTCCCTGTTGTTTGACCTGATGCCAAACTATGTGGAGGTGAGCCTAAAAAAAGTGTCCACCACCACCCCCTTTGTGTCAGGGCGAAAATCAGACGCTGAAGAGACCAGCAAACAGAAGAAGCTAAAACAGAGGGAACCACCTTGGAAGTGACAGGTGCAATAGAAACCTGTCATTAGTACTGACTACATAGGAAGGGGCCTATAGATCTTGAGAGATAATGGCAACCTCCTTCAAAAGGTCCCATGCACATTCAGTCCCCCCAACCCTGTAGCAGGCCACTACCAACCCACGCCTCCAGGAGTCTCCAGAGGAGAAAAAAATAGTGCAACTAATGTCATAGGACTTGCCTGTATAATAAGTTAATTAAAAAAAAAAATAGAAGCCTGATGTCACTCCAGGTTTACTTAACCACATATCAAGAATTGTACCTAATAATTAATTGATTATTATAAATATAACATTTTGGACCAATCATTATCGATTCCCATCTTGTCACAGGACTAAAAGTACATGTTAAATTTAGGATGTATACAGGGAAAACTCCAGTCTTGCACTCCTCAGCCCACTCTCAAATACAGGCTTTCTGGTAAGTGTGTAGGAAAACAACTCATGTGAAAAAACATAAAAAGAATTAAAAACACAACATACAAAGAATATGTTGTTTAATGTCTTTTAAAAAAGAAATTTTTTTTTATTTGTTTAAAGGAATATATAAAGAATTAGGTAGCTCCTGCTAAAGTTCATACAAATGTTGATGTAGAAGGAAGGGAAGACAAACTAGTCAAGCCACTGAGTGTGTTGCTGAGTCTAATCATTTGCTTTAGTTAAAATTTTCTGCTTTCATTGTAGTCATTAATACTTGACAGCGAATAATCTTGTGTTGAAATTTTCTAATCAGATTAGGTGTTTTTTTTGTTTGTTTTTTGTTTCTTTTTAATTTATTGCAAACCCTGACATTCTGTCAATATGGATGGATATAGTGATACTTATAATCAGGTCATGAGTGGAAGGTAAGCTAAGAAATTATTTTCACAATAATAGAAATATGAATAAAGTTCATAAATCTGTTGATGGTTCTTTCCTCTACAAACATCAGCCCTCTAAAGTCAGGAGCATGCTGTAAATCAAGTAATGCTTCCATTAATCATAATGGGAGTTAAATGTATGTCAAGAGAATGAATCCCCTTAGGTATTTAAAATGAGTTTCAGTTACTATACATCTGTTGATGTAGCTTGGTAAGGTATTTTCACACTTTCCAAGAATCACCCCTTTCGGCAAGATTAAATAAGAAAGTATCACATGAGTATGCCTTGCCAAGCCTCTGAATTTCAAACACTCCTGAGGACTCCAGGAAGCATGTGTAGCAGCATCTGTAAAATATGCACAGGAGGCTGTGAGGGTGATTCAAACTGCCTGCACCACAGGTAACTCAAAGACACCCAGCAGAGCATACGCTCTGCCAGCTACTTGCTATATCTCGACAGGATCTCTGCAGGTAAGGCAGAGTTCCTCAACCAGTGCAAAAATGGGAAATTTGTCTTCTTGCCAGGTTTATGTAAAGACTCTGAATTGAGCTGTCTGATTTTTGTTTTGTTTTGTTTTGTTACCAAGACATATTTAGATCCAGCAAATGCAAATAGCTTCCTAATTAGAGTGTTGCTGCCTTTATGAGGGAAAGAAAGGGAAAATTATTGATATGCAAGAAATGCCCCTAAAAGGATTTAAAAAGCAGAGTCAGAAGAAATCCAACAAAATTATCTAGAATTCTTTGTATTCTTCATGATGTTCAGGTTTCTCTACAATCAAATTGAGGATTAAAGGTTTATGATACAAATGTAGGAATACTTTTGCACTGAAAATCTTTCTTTTGACCTAACTGGAATTTCAGTCTGATTGGATTCATGATACTTACTGGTATAAGAATAATCAAAATGTTGGCTAAGATGAAAGAGACTTGGAGGGAATAATTTGGCAGGCATCATTAATATTAAAAATTGAAATAAGCTGGCACATTGAGGGCTGGGAAGTGAAAGGGAGGGAAATAAATAAATTACACAGTTTTTGCCAAAGTTCTATACAAAGAAAAACATAAGATGAAATTAAGAGGTCTAGCTGTCTGGTCCCATTTTTCCATGGATTAGTATGGAAAATACAGATAAAAAGTAGGAATATATGGCCCTCAAGATGACATTTTGTTGTGACCCAGTCACATTTAATATCTATATAAATCCCATATAAATGAAATACATAATAAGATTCATAATTTTGAAAATAACACTAAACTTCTAGACAGGTAGCAAAATATCAAGTTAATGACTATAAACTAGGGAGATTTTATGAGCCTGGATAAGTGGTTAGAAAAATGGCAGAGAAACTTGAAAGCATTCAAGTGTAAGACAATATGAGTACCGAAGTATAATAAAAATGCATGTGTAAGATGTCAGATCAGGAAAAGAGTTTAGGTGTCATTTCTCTGATGACACTAATCCAATATGCTATGTGTTAAAAATATAATCCAAAAATATTTCATTACTGAAAATATGCACTGAAAGCAAACAGAAGAATATTGTTAGATATTAAAGTGTATCTAATGCAGCAGACACTATTCTAGACTCTTAAGAATAAAACCACCAGACAGGTCCCTGATTTCATGGAACTAGAGCCTAATGTAGGGGAAAGACTGGTAATAGTAAATATATTTCAAGAATGTCAAAGCATGCACCTGGAATTTTCTTCCTGCAAATATAAGCATAGCTCACTTTCTCAGCTTCTTAAAGATGGCTCAAATCCAATCTTCTCAAAGAGGCTTTTCCTAAAAATCTATTTTAAATTGCCGTACTGTTCCTATTGTCCAACACCTTCTGTTTTCTTGCTTTTTTTTTTTTCTATATACTATACAACACTTTTCACTACTGAGGTAACATTGATTTTACTTATTTGTTTACTGGCTGTCTCCTCCAACCAGAATGTATATTTTATGAAGCCAGGAATTTATGTCTACTTTATTTACTGCCATATCCCAATGTCTAGGAGAGTCCTGGGCACTATAAGTACTTAACAAGTATTGTGGAATTAATGAGTCATGTCACGTTTTGAAGAAACTAATTGGATGGAGATTGATGAGGTGGAGGACTGTGCTAAATAGTGTGGTCAAAACATCATTTAAGCAGATGATGAGAAATTAGAAAGAGCCTGTTATGTAAAGATCTGGGAGGAGACAATTTCAAAAGCAACAGCAAGTTCAGAAATCAAAAGGCATGTGTGAAGTAAAAAGAAGTCCTTTGGGGGGGGGGGGGGGAGGATGAGTTTTGAGTGGAAAAAAGAGAAACTGAAAGAGATGGAACCATTAGATAGGCAAAAACCAAATTAAGTATTATTTAGTAATTTAGGGAAGTATGCATGGATCCTAAGTCGCTCAGTTATGTCCAGGCCCTTTGCAACCCTATGGAGCTAAGCCCACCAGACTCCTATGTCCATGGGATTCTTCAGGCAAGATCACTGGAGTGGGTTTCCATGTCCTCCTCCAAGGGGTTTTCCCTAACCAGGGATCGAACCCACACCTTCTGAGACTCATGCATTGAAAATAGTAAGAAAGATCCTGGTGAAATCCCCATCTAACTGACAAGTTTGGTGACATCAGGTAAGTCCTTTAATCATGACTAACTTTGATTTTCTTATCAATAAAAATTGGAATAATAAACTTCACATCTTAAGGCTTAGATGATTGTATGACTGAATTAAAGTCAAATATTTTTACTTTTAAAAGAGATTAAGTCTGGCTATTTTGCATGGGATTAATTTTCTAGATGTAAAGGTATATGTGCATTATTAGAAACACTTGATAAGATACCCACCAGATCTAAATAAAAGATACAATATTTATTTTTTCCTGGAATATGTGATTCAGAGCATTTAAAATTTAGACATATGTCTGTAAACCACCTGCAGATGGATGCAAATTACCTCAGAGAGACTCAGGAACTGGGCATACCAAGAGGATGCATTTGGCATTCTGGTTTTAGCTCTTCCTCTAAGATCAGTTCACTTCAATTCAGTTCAGTCACTCAGTCATGTCCGACTCTTTGTGACCCCATGAATCGCAGCACAGCAAGCATCCATGTTCATCACCAACTCCTGGAGTTTACTCAAACTCATGTCCATCCAGTTGGTGATGCCATTCAGCCATGTCATCCTCTGTCGTCCCCTTTTCCTCCTGCCCTCAATCCCTCCAAGAATCAGAATCTTTTCCGATGAGTCAACTCTTCACATGAGGTGGCCAAAGTACTGGAGTTTCAGCTTTAGCATCAGTCCTTCCAAAGAACACCCAGGACTGATCTCCTTTAGGAGGGACTGGTTGGATCTCCTTGTAGTCCTAGGGACTCTCAAGAGTCTTCTCCAACACCACAGTACAAAAGCATCAATTATTTGGCGCTCAGCTTTCTTCACAGTCCAACTCTCACATTCATATATGACCATTGGAAAAAAAATAGCCTTGACTAGACAGACCTTTGTTGGCAAAGTAATATCTCTGCTTTTTAATATGCTATCTAGGTTGGTCATAACTTTCCTTCCAAGAAGTAAGCGTCTTTTAATTTCATCGCTGCAATCACCATCTCCAGTGATTTTGGAGCCCCCCAAAATAAAGTCTGACACTGTTTCCAGTTTCCCCATCTATTTCCCATGAGGTAATGGGACCAGATGCCATGATCTTCGTTTTCTGAATGTTGAGCTTTAAGCCAACTTTTTCACTCTCCTCTTTCACTTTTATAAGAGGCACTTTAGTTCCTCTTCACTTTCTGCCATAAGGGTGGTGTCATCTGCATATCTGAGGTGATTGATATTTCTCTCAGCAATCTTGATTCCAGCTTGTGCTTCTTCCAGTCCAGCGTTTCTCATGATGTACTCTGCATATAAGTTAAATAAGCAGGGTGACAATATACAGCCTTGATGTACTCCTTTTCCTATTTGGAACCAGTGTGTTGTCTCATGTCCAGTTCTAACTGTTGCTTCCTGACCTGCATACAGGTTTCTCAAGAGGCAGGTCAGGTGGTCTGTTATTCCCATCTCTTTCAGAATTTTCCACAGTTTATTCTGATCCACACAGTTTATTATGATCAAAGGCTTTGGAATAGTCAATAAAACAGAAATAGATATTTTTCTGGAACTCTCTTGCTTTTTCCATGATCCAGCGGATGTTGGCAATTTGATCTATGATTTCTCTGCCTTTTCTAAAACCAGCTTAAACATCTGGAAGTTCACGATTCACGTATTGCTGAAGCCTGGCTTGGAGAATTTTGAGCATTATTTTACTAGCATGTGAGATGAGTGCAATTGTGCGGTAGTTTGAGCATTCTTTGACCATTGCCTTTCTTTGGGATTGGAATGAAAACTGACCTTTTCCAGTCTTGTGGCCACTGCTGAGTTTTCCAAATTTGCTGGCATATTGAGTGCAGCACTTTCACAGCATCATCTCTCAGGATTTGAAATAGCTCAACTGGAATTCCATCACCTCCACTAGCTTTGTTTGTAGTGATGCTTTCTAAGGCCCACTTGACCTCACATTCCAGGATGTCTGTCTCTAAGTGAGTGTTCACACCATCGTGATTATCTGGGTAACGAAGCTCTTTTTTGTACAATTCTTCCGTGTATTCTTGCCACCTTTTCTTAATATCTTCTGTTCTCCTCATAAGCCTGATTCTAGATATAGATGCAAAAGAAGGGAAGGAATCCATTTATCTGAATGATTTCAGAATTCCAGCGCCCATTCTGTTCACAGAAAGCATAAATTAAAATGATTTATTATTGTTTTTTGTTATATTCTTATAAATAATTATTTTAGAGTTCTATGTTCACAATTAGGACTCAAAAATAATATTTATGTGACTATTACTTCAAAAGCAGTTTAGAATTTAATATACTTTCTTCAGTGTTGTCATATTTATTTTCAGAAACTAAGTTAAAGATATATATTGACTATCCAAATTTCTAAGACCTATTTGTTCTTACAGAAAAAGCCCATATTTGATTCATTTATCTAATTTCAATTAAAAAACTTCCAAATCTCTTTCTACAATAAATCTCAAAGATCTGTTAAGAAAAATAATCCAAACAAGGAAATGAGGCAGAAAATGACTACATGTAGTTAATATTGCACTGAAACTTTGTATGACAGGCTTACCCAGGGTTATTTAATTCTCTAAGGAAATACACTTTTTACTGCTGTTTACTACTGATTGCCTAGAATGTGCTAAGTTTACTATTAACTTGTATATTGTTGTCTGGTAGAGAAGAAATTAATTTGCCTGCTAAAAAATAAACACAAATTTTAAAGTCTTATTGACGTATAGAACATTAAACTATTTTGTTCCTAGCTTAGCAAATTTATTTCAGCATCTCTTTTCCAACTATGAAAAATTTCTGTGTCTCAAATGTTCTGAATCAACTTTACCCTCCAACAAGTTCCCTCATTAATGAATCAAATACATCTTTGATATTTGCTCATTATATTTGTATGAGAGACATGATTTTGACAATGAAAGTTATACCTTGCCAGTTTACAAGGTGTAAGTAGACTCTCTTGCTTGAGGAAATTAAGCTTAATTCGTTGAGAAATAGACCTTATGATCTGAAAGATAAAAGATCTCCAGTGCACTTTCATTGCCCTTTGGACTTTGCATTAATTCCCAAGTTGCAGTGGAAATTCACATTTTCTAAATTTCTCTTTCTCCCTGGTTTTGTGTTTGCTTCTAGCTCTGGCAATGTGTATTCTCTTGCTGGCTGACTAATGTTAAGAATCATTCTTCATATGTAACAGCCGTGGTTGAGTATCATATTTTTGTGGTTTAACCATTTGGTTTCCTTTAGCATCTCTTTTTTTCTCAGCTATTTGTAAGTCCTCCTCAACCACTTTGACTTTTTTGCATTTCCTTTTCTTGGACATGGTCTTGATTACTGCCTCTGTACAAAGTCATGAGCGTCCATCCATAGTTCTTTAGGCACTCTGTCTATCAGATATAACACTGTTAAAGTGCTGCATTCAATATGCAAGCAAATTTGGAAAACTCAGCAGTGGCCACAGGACTGGAAAAGGTAGGTTTTCATTTCAATCCCAAAAAGACAATGCCAAAGAATATTCAAACTACTGCACCATTGCACCCATCTCACATACTAGGAAAGTAATGCACAAAATTCTCCAAGCCAGGCTTCAACAGTACATGAACCATGAACTTCCAAATGTTCAAGTTGGATTTAGAAAAGGCAGAGGAAACAAGATCAAATTGCCAACATCTGTTGGATCATAGAAAAAGCAAGAGAATTCCAGAAAACATCTACTTCTGCTTTACTGACTACACCAAAGCCTTTGACTCTGTGGATCACAGCAAATTGTGGACAATTCTTCAAGAGATGGGTATACAAGACCACCTGACCTGCCTCCTGAGAAATCTGTATGCAGATCAAGAAGCAACAGTTAGATCTGGACATGGAACAATGGACTGGTTCCAAATTGGGAGAGTAGTATGTAAAAGCTGTTACCCTGCTTGTTTAACTTATATGCAGAGCACATGATGCGAAATGCCGGGCTAGATGAAGCACAAGCTAGAATAAAGATTGCCAGGAGAAATATCAATAACCTCAGATATGCAGATGACACCATCATTATGGCAGAAGGTGAAGAAGAACTAAAAAGCCTCTTGATGAAAGTGAAAGAGGAGGGTGAAAAAGTTGGCTTAAAGCTCAACATTCAAAACACTGAGATCATGGATCCCGTACCATCACTTTATGGCAAACAGTGGGGGGGGGGGGGGGGGGGGGACAATGGAAACAGCGACAGACTTTATTTTTTTGGCTCCAAAATCACTGAAGATGGTGACTGCAGACATGAGATTAAAAGACACTTGCTCCTTGGAAGAAAAGCTGTGATCAAACCAGACAACATATTAAAAAGCAGAGACAGGTGTGAAGTGGTACCTCATTGTGGTTTTGATTTGCATTTCTCTAATAATGAGTGATGTTGAGCATCTTTTCATGTGTTTGTTAGCCATCCTTATGTCTTCTTTGGAGAAATGTCTATTTAGTTCTTTGGCCCATTTTTTGATTGGGTCGTTTATTTTTCTGGAATTGAGCTGCATAAGTTGCTTGTATATTTTTGAGATTAGTTGCTTCTCAGTAGCTTCATTTGCTATTATTTTCTCCCATTCAGAAGGCTGTCTTTTCACCTTGCTTATATTTTCCTTTGTTGTGCAGAAGCTTTTAATTTTAATTAGATCCCATTTGTTTATTTTTGCTTTTATTTCCAGAATTCTGGGAGATAGATCATAGAGGATCCTGCTGTGATTTATGTCTGAGAGTGTTTTGCCTCTGCAAGCAATAAATGCTGGAGAGGGTGTGGAGAAAGGGAACCCTCCTACACTGTTGGTGGGAATGCAAACTAGTACAGCCACTATGGAGAACAGTGTGGAGATTCCTTAAAAAATTGCAAATAGAACTACCTTATGACCCAGCAATCCCACTGCTGGGCATACACACCGAGGAAACCAGAACTGAAAGAGGCACATGTACCCCAATGTTCATCGCAGCACTGTTTATAATAGCCAGGACATGGAAACAACCTAGATGTCCATCAGCAGATGAATGGATAAGAAAGCTGTGGTACATATACACAATGGAGTATTACTCAGCTGTTAAAAAGAATTCATTTGAATCAGTTCTGATGAGATGGATGAAACTGGAGCCGATTATACAGAGTGAAGTAAGCCAGAAAGAAAAACACCAATACAGTATACTAACACATATATATGGAATTTAGAAAGATGGCAATGACGACCCTGTATGCAAGACAGGAAAAAAGACACAGATGTGTATAACGGACTTTTGGACTCAGAGGGAGAGGGAGAGGGTGGGATGATTTGGAAGAATGGCATTCTAACATGTATACTATCATGTAAGAATTGAATCGCCAGTCTGTCTGACGCAGGATACAGCATGCGTGGGGCTGGTGCATGGGGATGACCCACAGAGATGTTATGGGGAGGGAGGTGGGAGGGGGGTTCATGTTTGGGAACGCATGTAAGAATTAAAGATTTTAAAATTAAAAAAATAAAAAACTAAAAAAAAATAAAATAAAAAAAGAAATAAATAAATAAAAATAAAAAGCAGAGACATTACTTAGCCAATAAAGGTCTGTCTAGTCAAAGTAATGGTCTTTCCAGTAGTCATGTATAGATGTGAGAGTTGGACCATAAAGAAGGGTGAGCACCAAAGATTTGATGCTTTTGAATTGTGGTGTTGGAGAAGACTGTTGAGAGGTCCCTTGGACTGCAAGGAATTCAAACCAGTCAATCTTAAAGGAAATCAGTCCTGAGTATTCTTTGGAAGGACTGATGCTGAAGCTGAAGCTTAAATACTTTCCCCACCTGATGCAAAAAAGCTGACTCACTGGAAAAGGCCCCGATGATGAGAAAAAATTGAGGAGGAGGAGGAGATGGGGATGACAGAGGATGAGATGGTTGGATGGCATCACCAACTCAATGGATATGAGTTTGAGCAACTCTGGGACTTGGTGACAGAGAAGGCAGTGGCAACCCACTCTAGTATTCTTGCCTGGAAAATCCCATGGATGGAGGATCCTGGTAGGCTGCAGTCCATGGGGTAGCCGAGTCACACACGATTGAGCGACTTCACTTTCACTTTTCACTTTCATGCATTGGAGAAGGAAATGGCAACCAACTCCAGTGTTCTTGCCTGGAGAATCCCAGGGACAGTGGAGCCTAGTGGGCTGCCGTCTATGGGGAAGCACAGAGTCGGACATGACTGACACGACTTAGCAGCAGCAGCAGCAGGGAATTGGTGATGGACAGGGAAACCTGGTGTGCTGCAGTGCATGGAGTCGCAGAGAGTCAGACACAACTGAGTCACTGAACTGACTGATAACAGATTATTATGTGTTGAGTTGTGTTCTTTAGTACCTACCTGTAAATGTGACTAAGGTCCATCCAGTCAAGGCTATGGTTTTTCCAGTAGTCATGTATGGATGTGAAAGTTGAACTATAAAGAAAGCTGAGCACCGAAGAATTGATGCTTTTGAACTGTGGTGTTGGAGAAGACTCTTGAGAGTCCCTTGGACTGCAAGGAGATCCAACCTGTTCATTCTAAAGGAGATCAGTCCTGGATGTTCATTGGAAGGACTGATGTTGAAGCTGAAACTACAATATTTTGGCCACCTGATGAGAAGAGCTGACTCATTTGAAAAGATCCTGATGCTGGGAAAGATTGAAGGCAGGAGAAGAAGGGGATGACAGAGGATAAGATGGTTGGATAGCATCACCGACTCGATGGACGTGAGTTTGGGTAAACTCCAGGAGCTGGTGATGGACAGGGAGGCCTGGCGTGCTGCGGCTCATGGGGTCACAAAGAGTCAGATACAACTGAGCCCTCGACTGAATTAAACTACATAGAGTCTTTGCAGATGTAATCAGATTACGATGAGATCATTAGGGTGGGTCCTAATCCTGTATGACTATTGTCCTTACAAGAAGAGAGGGGAAGAATACCAGGTGAAGAGAGGGACATTCAAAAGGATTAAGATCGTGACAGATATTGGAGTCAGGCTGCCACAAGCCAAGGAATGCCTAGGATTACAAATAACTGGAAAGGTAAAGAAGGATCCCCCCTTAGAGTTTCAGAGGAATCATGGCCTTACTTATAAACTCTAACCTTAAGAACTGTGAGAGAATAAATTTCTGTTGTTTTAAGCTACCTAATTGTAGTAGTTTGCTATGGGAACCCATGAAAACTAACACACAATTCTTGTAACCATTGAATCTGCAGAAAAACAGTAAAATGTATTCAAATATTAAAGTTGACTCAGTCTTGAGGGTTTGCTAATAAAAAATAATTATGTCAATTCTCTACTGCTAAAAGTTACATTAAAGCAAAATTAAAATTTTAGTTTTCTCATGGATAAAATGATTAAGTAGTCTTAGAGTGTTTAGTCTTCTCTCAACAAATAGTAATAAATAGTGACTTTTACCTTTTAAATATTCCTCCTACATAATAGAGACTCAGTATTTCCCTGAGATAATTTTCTATGGTTTACACTGACTTGCTCTTATCATTTTTCTTTTTTTCTGTTTTATTTTCTTTTTTTAACTTTTATTTTTACTTTATTATGCTTTACAATACTGTATTGGTTTTGCCATCCATTGACATGAATCAGTCACGGATGTACATGAGTTCCCCATCCTGAACCCCCCTCCCACCCCCATATCATCTCTCTGGATCATCCCTGTGCACCAGCCCCAAGCATCCTGTATCCTGTATCAAACCTAGACTGGCGGTTCGTTTCTTAAATGATACTATACATGTTTCAATACCATTTTCCCAAATCATCCCACCCTCTCCCTCTCCCTCTGAGTCCAAAAGTCCGTTCTAAACATCTGTGTCTATTTTGTTGTCTCGCATACGGGGTTATCATTACCATCTTTCTAAATTCCATATATATGTGTTAGTATACTCTATTGGTGTTTTTCTTTCTGACTTACTTCACTCTGTATAATCGGCTCCAGTTTCATCCACCTCATTAGCACTGATTCAAATGTATTCTTTTTAATGGCTGATTAATACTCCATTGTGTATATGTACCACAGCTTTCTTATCCATTCATCTGCTGATGGACTTCTAGGTTGTTTCCATGTCCTGGCTATTATAAACAGTGCTGCAATGAACACTGGGGTACATGTGTCTCTTTCAGTTCTGGTTTCCTCGGTGTGTATGCCCAGCAGTGGAATTGCTGGGTAATAAGGCAGTTCTATTTCCAGTTTTTTAAGGAATCACCACACTGTTCTCCATAGTGGCTGTACTAGTTTGCATTCCCACCAACAGTGTAAGAAGGTTCCCTTTTCTCCACACCCTCTCCAACATTTATTGCTTCTAGACTTTTGGATCACTGTTATTCTGACTGGTGTGAAATAGTACCTCATTGTGGTTTTGATTTGCATTTCCCTGATAACAAGTGATGTTGAGCATCTTTTCATGTGTTTGTTAGCCATCCATATGTCTTCTTTGGAGAAATGTCTATGTAGTTCTTTGGCCCATTTTTTGATTGGGTCGTTTATTTTTCTGGAATTGAGCTGCATAAGTTGCTTGTATATATTTGAGATTAGTTGTTTGTCAGTTGTTTCATTTGCTATTATTTTCTCCTATTCAGAAGGCTGTCTTTTCATCTTGCTTATAGTTTCCTTTGTTGTGCAGAGGCTTTTAAGTTTAATTAGATCCCATTTGTTTATTTTTGCTTTTATTTCCAGTATTCTGGGAGGTGGATCATAGAAGATCCTGCTGTGATTAATGTCGGAGAGTGTTTTGCCTATGTTCTCCTCTAGGAGTTTTATAGTTTCTGGTCTTACGTTTAGATCTTTAATCCATTTTGAGTTTATTTTTGTGTATGGTGTTAAAAAGTGATCTAGTTTCATTCTTTTACAAGTGGTTGACCAGTTTTCCCAGCACCACTTGTTAAAGAGATTGTCTTTACTCCATTGTACATTCTTGCCTCCTTTGTCGAAGATAAGGTGTTCATAGGTGTGTGGATTTATCTCTGGGCTTTCTATTTTGTTCCATTGATCTATATTTCTGTCTTTATGCCAGTACCATACTGTCTTGATGAGTGTGGCTTTGTAGTAGAGCCTGAAGTCAGGCAGGTTGATTCCTCCAGTTCCATTCTTCTTTTTCAAGATTGCTTTGGTTATTCGAATTTTTTTTGTATTTCCATACAAATCTTGAAATTATTTGTTCTAGCTCTGTGAAAAATACCACTGGTAGCTTGATAGGGCTTGCATTGAATCCATAGATTGCTTTGGGTAGTATACTCATTTTCACTATACTGATTCTTCCAATCCATGAACATGGTATATTCTCCATCTATTAGTGTCCTCTTTGATTTCTTTCATCAGTGTTTTATAATTTTCTATATATAGGTCTTTAGTTTCTTTAGGTAGGAGAGTTCCAGAAAACATCTATTTCTGCTTTATTGACTATGCCAAAGACTTTGACTGTGTGGGTCACAATAAACTGTGGAAAATTCTGAAAGAGATGGGAATACCAGACCACCTAACCTGCCTCTTGAGAAATCTGTATGTAGGTCAGGAAGCAACAGTTAGAACTGGACATGAGACAACACACTGGTTCCAAATAGGAAAAGGTGTACGTGAAGGCTGTATATTGTCACCCTGCTTATTTAACTTATATGCAGAGTACATCATGAGAAGCACTGGACTGGAAGAAACACAAGCTGGAATCAAGATTGCCAGGAGAAATATCAATCACCTCAGATATGCAGATGACACCACCCTTATGGTAGAAAGTGAAGAAGAGCTAAAAAGCCTCTTGATGAAAGTGAAAGAGGAGAGTGAAAAAGTTGGCTTAAAGCTCAACATTCAGAAAACGAAGATCATGGCATGTGGTCCCATCACTTCATGGGAAAGAGATGGGGAAACAGTAGAAACAGTGTCAGATTTTATTTTGGGGGGCTCCAAAATCACTGTAGATGGTGACTGCAGCCATGAAATTAAAAGACGCTTACTCCTTGGAAGAAAAGTTATGACCAACCTAGACAGCATATTCAAAAGCAGAGACATTACTTTGCCGACTAAGGTCCGTTTAGTCAAGGCTATGGTTTTTCCTGTGGTCATGTATGGAGGTGAGAGTTGGACTGTGAAGAAGGCTGAGTGCCGAAGAATTGATGCTTTTGAACTGTGGTGTTGGAGAAGACTCTTGAGAGTCCCTTGGACTGCAAGGAGATCCAACCAGTCCATTCTGAAGGAGATCAACCCTGGAATTTCTTTGGAGGGAATGATGCTGAAGCTGAAACTCCAGTACTTTGGCCACCTCATGCGAAGAGTTGACTCTTTGGAAAAGACTCTGATGCTGGGAGGGATTGGGGGCAGGAGGAGAAAGGGACGACAGAGGATGAGATGGCTGGATGGCATCACCGACTCGATGGACATGAGTCTGAGTGAACTCCGGGAGATGGTGGTGAACAGGGAGGCCTGGCGTGCTGCGATTCATGGTGTCGCAAAGAGTCGGACATGACTGAGCGACTGAACTGAACTGAACTGATTCCTAAGTATTTTATTCTTTTCGTTGCAATGGTGAATGGAATTTTTTCCTTAATTTCTTTTTCTATTTTCTCATTATTAGTGTATAGGAATGCAAGGGATTTCTGTGTGTTGATTTTATATTCTGCAACTTTACTATATTCATTGATTAGCTCTAGTAATTTTCTGGTGGAGTCTTTAGGATTTTCTATATAGAGGATCATGTCATCTGCAAACAGTGAGAGTTTTATTTCTTCTTTTCCAATTTGGATTTCTTTTATTTCTTTTTCTTCTCTGATTGCTGTGGCGAAAACTTCCAAAACTATGTTGAATAGTAGTGGTGAAAGTGGGCACCCTTGTCTTGTTCCTGACTTTAGGGGAAATGCTTTCAATTTTTCACCATTGAGGATAATATTTGCTGTGGGTTTGTCATATATAGCTTTTATTATGTTGAGATATGTTCCTTCTATTCCTGCTTTCTGGGGAGTTTTTATCATAAATGAATGTTGAATTTTGTCAAAGGCCTTCTCTGCATGTATTGATATAATTATGGCTTTTATTTTTCAATTTGTTAATGTGGTGAATTACATTGATTGATTTGTTGATAGTGAAGAATCCTTGCATCCCTGGGATAAAGCCCACTTGGTCATGGTGCATGATCTTTTTAATGTGTTGTTGGATTCTGATTGCTAGAATTTTGTTAAAGATTTTTGCATCTATGTTCATCAGTGATATTGGCCTGTAGTTTTCTTTTTTTGTAGCATCTTTGTCAGGTTTTGGTATTAGGGTGATGGTGGCCTCATAGAATGAGTGTGGAAGTTTACCTTCCTCTGCAATTTTCTGGAAGAGTTTGAGGAGGATAGGTGTTAGCTCTTCTCGAAATTTTTGGTAGAATTCAGCTGTGAAGCCGTCTGGACCCGGGCTTTGGTTTGCTGGAATATTTCTGATTACAGTTTCAATTTCCATGCTTGTGATGGGTCTGTTAAGATTTTCTATTTCTTCCTGGTTCAGTTTTGGGAAGTTGTACTTTTCTAAGAACTTGTCCATTTCTTCCACGTTGTCCATTTTGTTGACATATAATTGCTGAGAGTAGTCTCATGATCCTTTGTATTTTTGTGTTGTCTGTTGTGATCTCTCCATTTTCATTTCTCATTTTACTGATTTGATTTTTCTCCCTTTGTTTCTTGATGAGTCTGGCTAATGGTTTGTCAATTTTATTTATCCTTTCAAAGAACCAGCTTTTGGCTTTGTTGATTATTGCTATGGTCTCTTTTGTTTCTTTTGCATTTATTTCTGCCCTAATTTTTATCGTTTCTTTCCTTCTCCTGACTCTGGGGTTCTCCATTTCTTCCTTTTCTAGTTGCTTTAGGTGTAGAGTTAGGTTATTTATTTGACTTTTTTCTTGTTTCTTGAGGTATGCCTGTATTGCTATGAACTTTCCTCTTAGTACTGCTTTTATAGTGTCCCACAGGTTTTGGGTTGTTGTGTTTTCATTTTCATTCATTTCTATGCATATTTTGATTTCTTTTTTGATTTCTTCTGTGATTTGTTGGTTATTCAGAAGCGTGTTGTTCAGCCTCCATATGTTGGAATTTTTAATAGTTTTTCTCCTGTAATTGAGATCTAATCTTAATGCATTATGGTCAGAAAAGATGGTTGGAATGATTTCAATTTTTTTGAATTTATCAAGGTTAGATTTATGGCCCAGGAAGTGATCTATCCAGGAGAAGGTTCCGTGAGCACTTGAGAAAAAGGTGAAATTCATTGTTTTGGGGTGAAATGTCCTAATGATATCAATTAGGTCTAACTGGCTTATTGTATCAATTAAAGTTTGCGTTTCTTTGTTAATTTTCTGTTTAGTTGATCTGTCCATAGATGTGAGTGGGGCATTAAAGTCTCCCACTATTATTCTGTTATTGTTAATTTCCCCTTTCATACTTGTTAGCATCTGTCTTACATATTGCGGTGCTCCTATGTTGGGTGCATATATATTTATAATTGTTATATCTTCTTCTTGGATTGATCCTGTAATCATTATGTAGTGGCCTTCTTTGTCTCTTTTCACAGCCTTTGTTTTAAAGTCTATTTTATTGGATATGAGTATTGCTACTCCTGCTTTCTTTTGGTCTCTATTTGCGTGGAATATCTTTTTCCAGCCCTTCACTTTCAGTCTGTATGTCTCCCTTGTTTTGAGGTGGGTCTCTTGTAGGCAACATATATAGGGGTCTTGTTTTTGTATCCATTCAGCCAGTCTTTGCCTTTTGGTTGGGGCATTCAACACATTTACGTTCAAGGTAATTATTGATAAGTATGATCCTGTTGCCATTTATTTTATTGTTTTGGGTTCAGGTTTATATGCCCTTTCTGTGTTTCCTGTCTAGAGAATATCCTTTAGCATTTGTTGGAGAGCTTGTTTGGTGGTGCTGAATTCTCTCAGCTTTTGCTTCTCTGTAAAGCTTTTGATTTCTCCTTCATATTTGAATGAGATCCTTGCTGGATACAGAAATCTGGGCTGTAGGTTATTTTCTTTCATCACTTTAAGTATGTCTTCCTATTCCCTCCTGGCCTGAAGTGTTTCTATTGAAAGATCTGCAGTTATCCTTATGGGAATCCCCTTGTGTGTTTTGTTGTTTTTCCCTTGCTGCTTTTAATATTTGTTCTTTGTGTTTGGTCTTTGCTAATTTGATTAATATGTGTCTTGGGGTGTTTTGCCTTGGGTTTTTCCTATTTGGAACTCTCTGGGCTTCTTGAACTTGGGTGATTGTTTCCTTCCCCATTTTAGGGAAATTTTCAACTCTTATCTCCTCAAGTATTTTCTCATGGTCTTTCTTTTTGTCTTCTTCTTCTGGGACTCCTATAATTCGAATGTTGAAGTGTTTCAATTTGTCCTGGAGGTCTCTGAGATTGTCCTCATTTCTTTTAATTCATTTTTCTTTTTTCCTCTCTGATTCATTGATTTCTACCATTCTATCTTCTATTTCACTAATCCTATCTTCTGCCTCTGATATTCTACTATTTTTTGCCTCCAGAGTGTTTCTGATCTCATTTATTGCATTATTGATTATATATTGACTCTTTTTTATTTCTTCTAGGTCCTTGTTAAACCTTTCTTGCATCTTCTCAATCCTTGTCTCCAAGCTATTTATCTGTGATTCCATTTTGATTTCAAGATTTTGGATCATTTTCAGTATCAATATTCGGAATTCTTTCTCAGGTAGATTCCCTATCTCTTCCCCTTTTGTTTGGTTTGGTGGGCATTTCTCCTGTTCCTTTACCTGCTGGGTATTCCTCTGTCTCTTCATCCAGTTTATATTGCTGCGTTTGAGGTGGCCATTCTGTATTCTGGGAATTTGTGGAGTTCTCTTTATTATGGAGTTTCCTTGCTATGGGTGGGGTTGTATCAGTGGCTTGTCAAGGTTTCTTGGTTAGGGAAGCTTGTGTCGGAGTTTTGGTGGGTAGAGCTGGATTTCTTCTCTCTGGAGTGCAATGAAGTGTCCAGTAATGAGTTATGAGATGTCTATGGTTTTGGAGTAACTTGAGCTGCCTGTATATTGAAGCTCAGGGGTGTGTTCCTGTGTTGCTGGGGAATTTGAGTGGTATGTCTTGCTCTGGAACTTGTTGGCCCTTGGGTGGTGCTTGGTTTCAGTGTAGGTATGGAGGCATTTGATGAGCTCCTATCGATTAATGTTCCCTGGAGTCAGGAGTTCTCTGATGTTCTCAGGATTTGGACTTAAGCCTCCTGCTTCTGGTTTTCAGTTTTATTTTTACAGTAGCCTCAATACTTCTCCATCTATACAGCACCGATGATAAAATATCTAGGTTAAAGATGAAAAGTTTCTCCACATTGAGGGACAGCCAGAGAGGTTCACTGAGTTATATGGAGAAGAGAAGGGGGAGGGGGTAGTTAGAGGTGACTGGAATGAGATGAGGTGGGATCAAAACAGGAGAGAGCAAGCTAGCCAGTAATCACTTCCTTATGTGTGCTCCATAGTCTGGACCACTCAGAGGTGTTCACGGAGTTATACAGGGAAGAGGAGAGGGAGGAAGTAGACCGGGATGGCCAGGAGGATAAAAGAGGGAAATGAAAAGGAGAGAGATGGATCCAGCCAGTAACCAGTTCCCTAAGTGTTCTCTACCGTCTGGAACACACAGAGATTCACAGAGTTGGGTAGAGAAGAGAAGGGGGAAGGAGAAGGCAGAGACAGCCTGGTGGAGAAAAAGGAGAGTTCAAAGGAGGAGAGAGTGGTCAAGCCAGTAATCTCGCTCTCAGGTAAAATTGGGTACTGAAGATTGGGTTTTAAAGTGTACAAAATTGACAACAAATACCATAAAGCAAAGATTAAAAATCTAGAGTAAAGGTTGGATTTTCAAAAATACAATATTAAAGAAAAGAAGAAGGAGGAAAAAAAAGTCAAGAAGAATTATTAAAAATCAACAACAACCACAAAAATATATATATACGGTGCTTGCTTTAAAAATAGGGTCTTTTTTTTGAAAAGTAATAGTAGGTTATAAAAATTAAAATTAAAGGAGAAATAGAGGACTTAAAAATTTTTTAAAGTTAAAAAAAAAAGAAGAAAAAGAAAAGAAGGAAAAACAATCAAACAAAAACATCAACAACAACAGCAAAAAAAAAAAAGAGAATGGTCATAAAAATAGTAAAGATATTTCTGGGACTTTCTCTGATGTTGTGGGCAGTGTGGGGTCACTTCCAAGGCAGTTCCCCCTGTTTAGCTTCTTCAGTTTGCTGGTCTCTTCAGTGTCTGATTTCCGCCCTGACACAAGGGGGGCGGTGGTGGATGCTTTTTTTTTTTTAGGCTCACTTGTTCAGTCACGCTGTGGGGATGGAGGGATGCTGCAAACAAGTAACAAGGCCGTGTGCTCGCAGTGTCTCAACCACACTGAGCATGCCCCTGTACATGGCGCACACCACTCAGGCTCTACATTGCTCCACGGGGAACCGTCTGAGGCCGGCCCTAGGCTGCATGCACCTCCCCAGTCTAAGCCGCTCAGGCTCGGCTCTCAGGTAGTCCTCAGAGGTGCAGATTCGGTTGGGCCTGCAATTTGTGCCCTTCCCAGGACCGAGTAGCTCAAGTGTTTGGTGAGCGCAGTCGCTGCTATTTATCGCCTTTCCCTGCTGCTCAGTTTTCTGGGTGTACTGCTGGCGCCCCTTGTGAGGCAGATGGTGACTGTCCAGGACCCCAAGAAGTCTTAGCAAAGAAGCCTGCTTGCTGTTTGTTAGGTAAAGTCTCTCAGGGGCTGCAATTGCCCCCTTCCAGCCCTTACGGCTCTGGCTGCCTGTCACCGGAGGGGGATGGTCTGCAGCCGGCTATTTCTGTTCTGTCCTTTGTTCTGTGCGTGGTCCTGGCGTTGTCTTATGCTAGAGCTTTTCGCGTGGTAGCTATCCCACAGACTGGTATGCTAGCTCAAGTTAGTTCACTCTGGTTTCACTTGCGGCATTCAGGCCCGAGTCTTACAGAGCACTGCAGCCTGCGCCTCCCTGCCCAGCCCCCACTTGCTAGTGGCAGATGCAGGTGTCTGTGCTGCTTCTCTGCTGGGGGAGTTACCATTGGGCTTGTAATCTGTTGGTTTTAATGATTTATTTTTCTCCCCTGTTACGTTGCCCTCTGTGGTTCCAAGGCTCACCACAGACTCAGCAGCAAGAGTGTTTCCTGGTGTTTGGAAACTTCTCTTTTTAAGACTCCCTTCCCAGGACAGGACTCCCTTCCCAGGACAGAGCTCCCTCCCTACCTCCTTTGTCTCTTTTTTCATCTTTTATATTTTTCCTACCTGTTTTTGAAGACAATGATCTGCTTTTCTGGGTGCCTGATGAGCTCTGCCAGCATTCAGAAGTTGTTTTGTAGAGTTTACTCAGGGTTGAAATGTTCTTTGATGAATTTTTTGGGGAGAAAGTGGTCTCCCCGTCCTATTCCTCCACCATCTTAGGACCACCCCTTTGGTCTTATCATTTTTAAAACAAGCAAGGAATATTCCTTTCTTCAGAAAGAGCCATGATTCATTTAATTTACATTATGTTCTATTTCTTTAGTAATATTATAGTGTCCCTCTGGTTAATAGATGATTAAGGTAAAATTGTTAAATATTCTCAAGCATCTATGTTCCTAACTTAAATAACCATAACTTTAATAATTGTTTTGATTTTTCCATATTAAGATCATATCCTAAATTCAGAAAAAATATATAATTTTAAGATATCTTTTAAATCAATTCAAAGTTATCTTTATTATTCACAAATGGCTGTTTGCAGCATCATAATTATTTTTTTCTTTTACCTTATAAAAGGAGGATGCTAACAATAATTGCACATATTTTGTATGCTTCTTATTTATTATTGCCTAAACACTAGTATGGTCTCCAAGGAAGAGATGTCAGATGAAAAGTGAAGATTAGCCTTTCCTTTATAACAAGTAATTTGCTATTAATATGAATATGTTTAAAAGATTTTAGCATTTGTAAGATGTATTGATTTCCTTGGAGATGTGTCAATGCCTTTATTGTCCATAATGTGTTCTTATCCTCAGTGGAAAACACTGATCGATTCCTTAGAAAAGAGTTATTTATTTCACTTCAAAACAATCTTGTTTGTTCTCATACTGCTGGATACTGTAATGAAATAACTTCTGTTCAGCATATTATCAACAAGTTGCTTCTACTTTCCCCTCGTGCTAGCTTGCAGGTTCTGCTAAAACTAGTTTTGTTGACTTTTCAACAATGAAGGACAACCTCAAGGCCTCATGGAAAAAATGAAAACAAACAAACAAAAAAAGAAACCCAAAAAACTGTGAGAGGTATTCTTCACTACTCTTATATTAAGGAAAAGATTTATGTACTGGAGCTTCTAAGTTGCCATTGCTTAGCAAACTGTGAGACTGTTGTGGGAAATGAGTCAGATTTTTTTCTTTTTACTTGAGAAACAGATGACTCATAAGAATGGCCTGCTGGCCCAAGAACCAGTGGAACAGGAATTAATTAAGAAGAAACAAATAAATCATTATAAAAACCTAATTGTGGTTACTTTTTAAGTGAAAGCCTGATGGTGTGGCTGTTACATATTCACTGTTCTGTTTTGATGAGCAGATGAGAAATCTTTTCTCTTGATCTAAGTCTATATCCAACAGACCATAGTTTTGTAAAACGTTCAGTAAACTATTCTTTACATAATATATTTTTTTCTGACCTCTCAAAATTCAGAAACATACTTTAACTAAGTCCCTTTACTTTAAAGGCAACAGCGTTATTTTCATAGCTTTAATAAGAATTGTCATTATTTTCATAGCTTTAATAAGAATTGTCATTCTACTCTAAAGAGTAGAATGTATAACCAGTATGCACAAATTATATAACCAGTCATAACTTTTATTTGACTTTTTCTTTGACCATGTATGATAATCCCAGTATTAAGGTAAAATATTATTCTTCATATACGGAAGCAAAGCCTACAAAACCCTCCTAGGAAACAGGTCCAATAATAGTCTATGGTTTATGGATTCCAGGCCTTCCAGGTAATAAAGGATATTTTCTCACAGGCTAAAAACTAGGACCTAGGAGAAACTTAGAGAGATTTATTCTAAAATTATCCTAGGTTTTACAAATGAAATCTGTGAAGATGAATTTTTGAGGATTGGTCTCTGAGAATCCAAAGTAAAGAACCAATAAGAGAGATTGAAGAGAAAACTCTAGAATAACAGACAACACTAAAACTGCAATCCTAGATTCTTCATAAAACTTTCCAAATGGAAATTAACTCTGTCTTAATAATTGTTCCATGTTGTATCAATCTGTATTTGTTGTAAGGGTATACAACATAGGGCTTGTATGACTAACTTTTTTGCTGTGCTTATATAAATCATTCTGGCCAACAAAAAATGACACTAAGCTTTTTGTGAGAATATTTGTAGATTATTTATAAGGAAAATTAAGAAAAATTTAAAGAATCACTGCAGATGGTGATTGCAGCCATGAAATTAAAAGACACTTACTCCTTGGAAGGAAAGTTATGACCAACCTAGATAGCATATTCAAAAACAGAGGCATTAGTTGGCAACAAAGGTCCATCTAGTCAAGGCTATGTTTTTTCCAGTGGTCATGTATGGATGTGAGAGTTGGACTGTGAAGAAAGCTGAGCACCGAAGAATTGATGCTTTTAAACTGTGGGGGTTGGAGAAGACTCTTGAGAGTCCCTTGGACTGCAAGGAGATCCAACCAGTCCATTCTAAAGGAGATCATTGCCATCTTTCTAAATTCAAAAAAATAAAATATTTTTCTTTAAAAAAAAAAAAGTAAATAAAGGACATCAGTCCTGGGATTTCTTTGGAAGGACTGATGCTAAAGGTGAAACTCCAGTACTTTGGCCACCTCATGTGAAGAGTTTACTCATTGGAAAAGACTCAGATGCTGGGAAGGATTGAGGGCAGGAAGAGAAGGGGACAACAGAGGATGAGATGGCTGGATGGCATCACTGACTCGATGGAGTTTGAGTGAACTCTGGGAGTTGGTGATGGACAGGGAGGCCTGGCGTGCTGCAATTCATGGGGTCGCAAAGAGTCAGATATGACTGAGCGACTGAACTGAACTGAACTAATGAAAAATTATCCGAAGTATGAAAGTAAGGCAACAGGTTGGCCAACTGTCTTTTTAGTGTCATACAGGACATTGTCTAATTAGCCTACTCTAGGGTTTTTAATTCTCTAGAACAGGGGTTGACAAACTATGGTACCTGGACCAATTCAGCCCATGACCTTTTTTTTTTTTTTTTTATGAATCTTAAACTAAAGATAGTTTTTACACATTTAAAGCATAAAAAGGAAAGAAGAATATACAAGGAGACTGTATGTGGCTTACAAAGCTTTAATGTTCATTATTGGATCTTTTACAAAACTAAATTTGCTAATCCTTGCCCTAGAATATGTTTTTGCCAGATTTTCAGTTTACTATTTAGTAGTGCCTGAAGTCTGAGAAGTTGCATATAAATGTGTAAATTTTTGTCTATAACATGGCAAATTCGGCTTCCCATGTGGCTCAGTGGTAAAGAATCCACCTGCCAATGCAGGAGATGCAGGAGACACAGGTTTTATCCCTGGATCAAGAAGATCCCCTAGAGTAGAAAATGACAACCTGCTCCAGTATTTTGCCTGGGAAATACCATGGACAGTGGAACTTGGTGGGCTACAGTCCATGGGGTCTCAAAAGGTCATATATGACTGAGCATTCACAGAGAAAGGCAAATTATTATTACCTGGTAGAAAATATAACTTCATGTTATATTTTTATTGGCTCTAGTAGATTAATCAATATTGTCATTAACATAGCAAGTTTATTTGAGTCCTAATGGACTATATAAATTGTTTTTTTGTATGCTTCTTAAATGAGCTTTACCATTTCTCTTGGTCTCTCAATGATTTAACTATATTTTGGCATGTGCTTACTATATATTTGTTGGAGGATTTGCTTTACAATTTATGAAAAACATATTTTGAGAGCTCTAATATTTTAAATGTGAGTATTAAAGTAAAATTTATAAATAAGATAAAAATTATGTCTTTAAATTCCGGTATGAAGTTTACCCTTTGAATTTTTCTCAAGGAAAGAGATTCAAAGAGCTAGGTTGGTTACAACTATGAAAATTTTATGTACTGTATATATAAACATATATACATCATGTAAATATATGCATATGATTATATGCATATAATCTTCAAAGCTGATTTCTCATGCACTTTATATATATGTAAAATACAATGTGTGTATATATAAAATAATATGTGTATACATATACAAATATATGCATGCATATATACATTTTAATACCTATATACATGTGCATTCATATATTCATATATATACATTTTCTATATGTTTGGAATTGAAGTAATGGGTCTATTAAGAACTGTTAATACTTACACATATATAGAAATATATAGAATATATGAAATATAAAAATATAATATTTATAAAATATATATAATTTATACTTTCATATAAAATATATAGAAATATATATTAATAACCAACTTGCTATTATTAGCTATTATAAAACAAAAATTGCTTCTTCCCACATAAGTTAATGATTTGCTACTACAATTCAAAACACTTAAAGTTTAAAATTCGGTGTTTAAATTGTAATGTTATAGCAGCTCTAGTAAGAGCTTCAATGTCCTTTCTTTATATGATGCAATTAAATGATTACTTTTCTATTAAAGATAGTCTATACATGTACATATAATGTCAGAAATTTGTGAAGTATTTAAGTAAATGAAGTGGTGGATTGATTTCAGTTCAAATGGAGGTAAGTCTGAATTTGCTAAAGCTTTTTTAACTATAATTTTTCAATTTGAGGATACACTTCTTATAGCACAATAAAAAAGTTTTAAATATAAAGCTTTTGAAACATTACATTGAAATACTTCTTAAAAAAGATAATTTACATAATAGAATACATAATTTTGAATAATTCAGATATCCAAAAATATATTTCCTACAGTTGTCAATTATAGTATACCAATTTAAAGAAATTATTTATGAGCATAAAATAACTATTTAGAACTATATAATGATTTAGATAATTTTATTTTAATATGATGATAACTGAAATAGACTATTATAATTAAAATGTATATGCAAAAATTGAGCTTCTCTTGTGGTTAATGGGTATAGAATTCATCTGCAATGCAGGAGACACAGGTTCAAACCTTGGATCAGGAAGAACCCATGGAGAAGGAAATGGCAACCCACACTAGTGTTCTTGCCTGGGAAATACCATGGACAGAGGAGCCTGGGGACCACGGTCCTTGGGGTCACAAAAGAGTCTGACACAACTTAGTAGCTAAACAACAACAACAACAAATGCAGAAGTTAAGAATGAAACACTCCAAAAATCATATGTTTTCTATTTTATTTCATATTATCAATTGTTCATTGTGAAATATAAATATATATTTATTTTATATGCATCTGTTATTTTGAAGCAATGATAGCCAAATATTTTAAATATAAACAAATAAGTACTTTAAGTAAATTCAGTTATCCTAAATATCAAGTATATACTAAGTACCCAGTAGAAATCAAGTGTCTGAAACATAATTATTACAAAAGATAAACCAATTTGAGTTACTCTCACATTGACTATTTTAGGTTTTATTTAATTATTCATTTAGCTCTATGGAGAGCTGCAACTTACTTTAGAAGGGTAAATCACATTTCTGATTTACAGACTTGACATGTCTAAATTTTGTTATCATATGAACTTTATTTTAAAATCAGGTAGGTTTTAGAGGCAACTAGTTGGAATAAAAAATGTCTTTGACTATAATTTGGAGAATCTTACACAATGATTAGAAAAAAAAAGATTCTAAGAACTTCCAAAGCAGGTGTTTAATACTACACTTCCAGGTCCCACATTCTCCTTCATGCTGCTGCTAATAAATTTACATTTAAAGAACGATATTAATACGTTATATTGAAATCTTAAAAACTCCTATCATATCTGTGAAGTGAAGTGAAGTGAAGCGAAGTCGCTCAGTCATGTCCGACTCTTTGCGACCCCATGGACTATAGCCTACCAGGCTCCTCCCTCCATGAGATTCCCCAGGCAAGAATACTGGAGTGGGTTGCCATTTCCTTCTCCAGGGGATCTTCCTGACCCAGGGATTCAACCTGAGACTCCAGCATTCCAGGCAGATGCTTTAATCTCTGAGCCACCAGGTAATAAACAATATTCAGGTAAGAAGAGCACATTGAAGAAGGATCAATGATTCACACCAGGTGAAAGGAGATTTCTCTATTGAAAAGAATCTGTGGCCAGGAACCCAGCTCAGCAAACTCCCTTTCGAAGCGGTATGACCTTGAGTCAGCCCATAGCCTCTGTGCCCACTCCCCACCTGGATTAGAGGGCCTGTAACATCCTATCCATCCCCTGGAGAAGGAAATGGCAACCCGCTCCAGTACTCTTGCCTGGAGAATCCCATGGATGGAGGAGCCTGGTGGGCTACAGTCCACGGGTTCGTAAAGAATCGGACACGACTGAGCGACTTCACTTCACTTGAAATGACAGGATTTAAGTCTAAGAGAACAGTATTGTTTCAAATTCATGCTGACAACGGTGTTGAACTGCAGAGAATGCTGCATTAAATATGGAACAATGCTTAAATATGAAGTGGGTAATGTGAAAATGCACATACTCTGGTAGAAGGATGGTTAGTACAGTGGTTGAGTATTTGCTGTTAGATTGCAAGAACTGAATCATCCCAGCTCCACTTACTAACTGTATCCTTTGGCCAGTAATGTAGCCCAGTGGTTCTCAAAGGCTGAGTGAGAGTGCATCAGAGTCATTTCAAGGGCCAGTTAAAACACAGATTGCTGCTTCCCATCCCCAATTTTTTGATTCAGTAGGTCTGGGCTTTGGCTCAAATATTCGCATTTCTTAGGTATCAGTGATGCTGCAATCTGGGAACATAATTTGACAACTAGTCTTTTATACATCATTATATTCATCTGTAAAATGATAATAATCAGAGGTTGGTTTAAGGATAAAGTTAAATAGTCTATTTAGGGTTCTGATACAATGCTTGTTTCACAACAAGAACTATCATTAATAAAAATGAAGATTGTTCAGTTCAGTTCAGTTCAGTCACTCAGTCGTGTCAGACTCTGTGCAATCCCATGAATCGCAGCACGCCAGGCCTCCCTGTCCATCACCATCTCCTGGAGTTCACTCAGACTCACGTTCATCGAGTCCGTGATGCCATCCAGCCATCTCATCCTCTGTCATCCCCTTCTCCTCCTGCCCCCAATCCCTCCCAGCATCAGAGTCTTTTCCAATGAGTCAACTCTTCGCATGAGGTGGCCAAAAACTGGAGTTTCAGATTTAGCATCATTCCTTCCAAAGAAATCCCAGGGCTGATCTCCTTCAGAATGGACTGGTTGGATCTCCTTGCAGTCCAAGGGACTCTCAAGAGTCTTCTCCAACACCACATTTCAAAAGCATCACTTCTTCGGTGCTCAGCTTTCTTCACAGTCCAACTCTCACATCCATACATGACCACAGGAAAAACCACAGCCTTGACTAGGCGGGCGTTAGTTGGCAAAGTAATGTCTCTGCTTTTGAATATACTATCTAGGTTGGTCATAACTTTTCTTCCAAGGAGTAAGCATCTTTTAATTTCATGGCTGCAGTAACCATCTACAGTGATTTTGGAGCCCCCCAAAATAAAATCTGACACTGTTTCTACTGTTTCCCCATCTATTTCCCATGAAGTGATGGGACCACATGCCATGATCTTCGTTTTCTGAATGTTGAGCTTTAAGCCAACTTTTTCGCTCTCCTCTTTCACTTTCATCAAGAGGCTTTTTAGCTCCTCTTCACTTTCTGCCATAAGGGTGGTGTCATCTGCATATCTGAGGTTATTGATATTTCTCCCAGCAATCTTGATTCCAGCTTGTGTTTCTTCCAGCCCAGCATTTCTCATGATGTACTCTGCATATAAGTTAAATAAGCAAGGTGACAATATACAGCCTTGACATACACTTTTTCCTATTTGGAACCAGTCTGTTGTTCCATGTCCAGTTCTACCTGTTGCCTCCTGACCTACATACAGATTTCTCAAGAGGCAGTTTAGGTGGTCTGGTATTCCCATCTCTTTCAGAATTTTCCACAGTTTATTGTGATCCACACAGTCAAAGTCTTTGGCATAGTCAATAAAGCAGAAATAGATATTTTTTCTGGAACTCTCTTGCTTTTTCCATGATCCAGCGGATGTTGGCAATTTGTTGTTTAATTGCTAAGTAGTGTCAATCTCTTTTCTACCCCATGAACTGCAGCAGGCCAGGCTTCTCTGTTCTTAACTAACTCCTTGAGTTTGCTAAAACTAATGCCCATTGAGTCAGTGAGGCCATCCAACCATCTCATCCTCTGTTGCTCCCTTCTCCTCTTGCCCTTGAACTCTGCCGGCATCAGGGTCTTTTCCAGTGAGTCAACTTTTCACATTAGGTGGCCAAAGTATTGGAACTTCACATTCAGCATCAGTCTTTCCAGTGATTATTCAGGGTTGATTTCCTTTGGGATTGATTGGGTTGATCTCCTTGCAGTCCAAGGGAATCTCAAGCGTATTCTCCAACACAGCAGTTCAAAGTATCAAGTTTTTGGCACTCAGCCTTCTTTATGGTCCTACTCTCACATCCATACATGACCCCTGGAAAAAACATACCTTTGACTATATGGACCTTTGTTGGCAAAGTGATGTCTGCTTTTTAATTCACTATCTAGGTTTGTCATCACTATTCTTCCAAGGAGCAAGCGTCTTTAGTTTAGTGGCTGCAGTCACCATCTGCAGTGATTTTGGAGCCCAAGAAAATTAAATCTGACACTGTTTCTACATTGTCCCCATTTATTTGCATGAAGTAATAGGACCGGATGCCAAGATCATAGTTTTTTGAATGTTGAGTTTTAAGCCAGCTTTTTTACTCTCCTCTTTCACATTGATCAAGAGGCTATTTATTTCTCTTCACTTTATGAAGTAAATGAAGGTACTGAGGTAACATTAGAGAAAAAAATAAAAATTAATGCTTACTTCTGACCTAGCATCAGATGAAAATCTAAATAAATTAAAAACTTCAAAGTAAAATGGATGAGAAAATAATTGTATGTCTAGCTAGCAGTTTAAAACCATATAATAAAAAGAAATTTTTAATAAATTTAAAAAATGCAATATAAACTTTTAAAATTTTCTTAAAGTATTACTTAAACCTTTAAAACCAAAAGACAAATTAGAAATATGTATTTTTTGTATTTTTATATTTATATCATTTAAAATAGATGAAGATTGTCTTTAAGAGATTTAAGAACTCTTAGTAAGTCATAAGAAAAATATAAATAGGTTATGTTTAAAAATGGGCAAAGGACATGAAAAAGCAATTTTAAAAAGAGAAATTATAAATAGTATATGAATAAAAATGTTCATCTTCCCTGGTAATTGAAAATAAAATTTAAAAAAATGTTTTCCTATCAATTTGGCAATTAAAAATGTATAATACCCAATATTAGCAAGAAAGTCAGGGGAAAATTACATGTTAATGACCTTTCTTGTGAAAATAGACTGAATTTTTGTTTCACCCCTAAATTCTTTTGTTAAAACCTGATCCCCAATTTAATGGTGTTTGGAGATAGAACCTTTGGGAGGTAACTAGGTCATTAGAGTAGATCCCTCAATTACAGGATCAATGCCCTTAAAAAAGAGACTCCAGAGAGCTTCTTTGCCTTTTTTCTCATGTGAGAATACAGAGAGGGGGAAAAAAAAAAAGGCCATCTGGGAAGCAGGAAGCTATTCCTCATCACCCAACCAACTCTTCCAGCTCCTTGATTTTTAAACTTTCCAACCTCCAGAATTGTGAAAAATACATTCCTGTTGTTTACAAGCCACCTTGTTTATGGTATTCTGTTATAACAGTTCAGACAGACAAAAACAGAGTGACAAACAGCAAACTAATTAAGCAAATTTAGGTAGTACATCAGATGGTTATTGCTGCTGCTAAGTCGCTTCAGTTGTGTCCGACTCTGTGAGACCCCATAGACGGCAGCCCACCAGGCTCCCTCATCCTTGGGATTCTCCAGGCAAGAACACTGGAGTGGGTTGCCAGTTCTTTCTCCAGTGCATGAAAGTGAGAAGTGAAAGTGAAGTCACTCAGTCGTGTCTGACTCTTCACGACCCCATGGACTGCAGCCTACCAGGCTCCTCCATCCATGGGATTTTCCAGGCAAGAGTACTGGAGTGGGGTGCCACTGAAAATGCCATGACTGTTGTTGGTGGCAGGGGCTGGAGAAGTAGGGAGTTCAGGCAAGGCCTTTCTGAAGGTGATACTTGGATGAATACCTGAAAGAGGTAAAGAAGCAAACCTTTCAGATATTGGAAGAAGATCACTTTAGGTGAAGAGAATATTATTTTTGCAACATACAATTTTATTAAAGAAGGATATAACAAATAGAAGATGAACTACATGTGTAAGAAAAAAATCCCTAGAGGATATATATGAGGAATTAAACAATAATCATCTTTGGGAATCCATGAGCTTTTTCTCTTACTTGATTTTATCTCAGTTTTTTGATTAGCTGTTTACCAGGGCTAGCTACATAATTTGTAGGAAAGTGAAAAGTGTTAGTCATTCAGTTGTGTCTTCCTCTTCTGCAACTCTATGGACTATATAGCCCGCTAGGTTCCTCTGTCCACGGAATTCTCCAGGCAAGAATACTGGAGTGGGTTTCCATTTCCATCTCCAGGGGCTCTTTCTAACCCAGGGATTGAACCTAGATCTCCTAAATTGCACACAGATTCTTTACCATCTGAGACACTAGGGAAGCCCTAATTTGTGGGACCCATTGCTAATGGAAATATGGATTTTTTGCCCAAAAGTTAGAAAAAAGTTCTATTAGCAGTTCAGAAATATAAAGTTTTTTCTTTTTTCCCACATTCTTTTTGTTAATTTGCTATGGTAAACTTGTTTTTGTTTTTGTTTCATCATCTAATGTCATTTTAAACAAAAAATTAAAATTTTAAATTATTACAATACACTGTTCCATTCATCATTATGTTATTCAATGGTATTAAATGCAAAAATAAGAGTATTTGATTTACATTAGAATCACCCAAATGTCATAATTTCTATTTCACATTTTGTGCATACACATATTTTTACTACCGTAACAGTAGACTTGCTGCATAGAATCAACCCATCTTTACATTTAACTTCCAGATATTCAGGCATCCTACCAACACCCTTATCCTGCTCTATACTGAGTAAGGAAATTTTGCCCTATTATTCCTTTTCTTTCTACATCGTACTTTTCGTTGCAAATGGTTGGCTAATAGACTAGTACAATGAATATGATAGAGTTTCATGGTCATCTCTGTCTTTTAGAGCATTTGCCTTCTTTCTGTGTTCAAAGCAAGTTCCAGTTCAAATGGACAGCATGGCTGTCAGTGTCCACACTTTCTTAGTCATATGTGTTACAGCCTTACAGCTTTACATTATTCTGGATTTGAGTCCCTGCGGATCCCAAGACATCATTGATTCAGCAGAGGGTTTCGGGCATCATGAATGCTATAAACAATGAGAAGCTTGGGAAAAAGGGGCTGAAATAGGAAATGGTAATCTGTTCCAATATTCTTGCCTGGGAAATTCCATGGACAGAGGAACCTTGGGGGCTACAGTCAGTCATTGGGGTCACAAAGAGTTGGATACAACTGAGTGACTGAGCATGCAGGAACAGGGAACATGCATATTTTACACATCTTGTCCCTTTGAGTTTCACTGACAGAACACAAGTTCAAAATAAAGTTGCCAAGAATTTCAAGAAGGAAATAGTGGAGCATCGAACTAAACATGGAAGCCATCTGATCATGGGGCCTCATTTGGTTGCTCAGGTCACATGCCTAAAGAGCCAGCCTTGCCCTGTAACTTGAATAATTACATTTTCTGGTGGTACTAAACAATCAGAATGTGCATGTGAAATGAAATACTAAAGCACTTAAAGTTTTAATTATGGTTAGTTAGTTAGTTAGTTAGTTCAGTCACTCAGTCATGTCCGACTCTTTGCGACCCCATGAATTGCAGCATGCCAGGCCTCCCTGTACATCACCATCTCCTGGAGTTCACTCAGACTCACATCCATCAAGTCAGTGATACCATCCAACCATCTCATCCTCTGTTGTCCCCTTCTCCTCCTGCCCCCAATCCCTCCCAGCATCAGAGTCTTTTCCAATGAGTCAACTCTTCACATGAGGTGGCCAAAGTACTGGAGTTTCAGCTTTAGCATCAGTCCTTCCAAAGAAATCCCAGGGCTGATCTCCTTCAGAATGGACTGGTTGGATCTCCTTGCAGTCCAAGGGACTCTCAAGAGTCTTCTCCAACACCACAGTTCAAAAGCATCAATTCTTCGGTGCTCAGCCTTCTTCACAGTCCAACTCTCACATCCATACATGACCACTGGAAAAACCATATCCTTGACTAGACATTAATTATGGTACCACACTATAATAAATGCTGCTTTTATTTATTTATGTACTCATGTATTTAATTTATAGGCAGTGTTCTCTGAGCTCCTTCATTCCCCCCACCACCGTTGGGAGTGAGAAGTGTCTTATCTCAAGCCATAAAAAGGTTTCAAATGAACTGCATGACAAGCCACATTTCTGTTCCCTGCAGTTGAGGACTCTCCTGGTTCTTGATTCATGCCTGAAAAGGCTAAAATAGCCATGAGCAAGACAAGAGAGACAAGAGAGTTATGTTTGGAAAAAACTAAAACCCCCATTCATGCTGGAATGTTTCAATGGTCATTGTTTTCCATAAACCATAGAGGGTCATATAAGCATAAAGTTCTGCCCCAAATAATTTCCTGGAAAAGCAAAGGGACTCCAACAGTGAGAATGTGCGTTTAGAATGGAACACACAGGAAAGAGCCAAGCAGAGGTCTCTCTCAAGGGATCTAACAAACAAACCAAGGAATCAAATTAGTCAGATTAAAGTGTGTAATTGGAATGCCAAGATATTGTGTCAGTCACCACAATTCTAGATGAAATACTCTGTATTTTTAAGTTCCCTCACAATGACATCTTTTTTTTTTTTTTTTTTAAGTAGATACCTCTTGATTTATGAGCGTCAAACTGCTATCTCATTTTCTGAGACAAGACTTTCATACTCAGTGGCAAATACATAGCGGTAACCACGTTGTTTTCAATTTAGAAAAGCCTAGGAGGAGCTATAGATTATTTTAAGAGAGTCTTTCAAACATCTCTGCCACCTCTGCTTCAATTACATTTACTATAGCACACAAGCATTAGTAACAATTCAAACTCTTCTGAAATAGAGAAGTGATATGAGTGTACCGTTTTTTTATCATATTTTCTGGAAGTTTGACAGAAATCTCCAAAAGAGCTTAAAACTGCTATTGCTGCCTATGCTAATGTATGGAATTCCAGATTAATAACAAGAGGAAATGAAAGGTCTTCTAAATGCCATAGGCTTTTTCTTGATAAGTTTTCTTTTTCTAAAATGAGTCTGTCAATTTAGATGTTTTGATTTCTGATGCAATACAGCCTGAGTGCCTGTAAACCAATTATACAACTTTTAAAAAACAAAGTTGTCAAACTTTTTTTTTTCCCCACAAAATGAGCTTTTCTTTTTTTCTGAAGCATCATTTAGATTATAATCTCCTCCAGGGCAGGAGCCATAAATTCAGCATTTTTTAACTATTCCCGAGCTTCTAGAATTTCATTCTGCACACAGTACATACTCAATCAATATTGATGGACTGCCTACATATAACATGTGTACAAAGTAATTTGCTTCTCTGTGAAAACTCAGAAATCTCAGTTCCCTAAGATTACCACTGCCCCTGAGAATGAGTAGGGGTGGGGGTGGGGGGTGGATGTGAAGGATTAATGATCATTTTCATTGCAGCAGATGTTTCAGAGGGATTGGGCATAGCTACACTCTGCCGCATACAACATTTTGTACTACTTTTGAGTTCTGTTTGCCCTAAGCTGCCTGCTGTCCTTTTTGAGATGACAAGAAGAATTACAGCCAGAAACTGTAACTATGTTATTAAATCATGCAGAATTATACACCTTAGTAATTTTATAAATATATATGGCAAGAAGGAGAAAGTTAGTGAATTAAAAAAAAATCAGCAAAAGAAGACATTTGTTTAATGGAAAAGAAGTATACATAGAAATGAAAAATGGATAATGAAAACAGATTAGCAAAAAATGAAGTGAAAACAAAGAAAAAATTGTTTTTATATTTACACAGTGTATTTTAATTAGAAAATCTTAAAAACAACACTCTCCTTGTAAGTAGACTTAGGTTGGGAAAACTTTCATTTTCTAAACAAATCTGTCCTTGAGATTTTTCATGCTGCAGTGATCTTTTTGGCTTTCTAGAAATATTGTGTATTCTCCAAATGCAGCAAGGTTGGTTAGACATTAAAATGTATGAGCATTTAAGTGTTGATTGATTAAAATTTGTCTTCTCAAAATGAAAGAGATAACACTTTAAATAAGGAGCAGCTAATTTTTTTTCAAAAAGAGCCAAACCAGAATACTTTTGGTTCTGAGAGCTCTATATTCTCAGTTGTATCTACTCACCACTGCTGTTTTAGTGTGAAAGCACAGAGACAAATGGGTGTCACTGTTTTCCAATAACATTTTATTTATAAAAATATACTAGAGTGTGTGTCAAGGTTATGATTTTTCCAGTGGTCATGTAAGGATGTGAGAGTTATACTATAAAGAAAGCTGAGCGCTGAAGAATTGATGTTTTTGAACTGTGGTATTGGAAAAGACTCTTGAGAATCCCTTGGACTGCAAGGAGATCCATCCAGTCCATTCTAAAGGAGATCAGTCCTGGGTGTTCATTGGAAGGACTGATGTTGAAACTGAAACTCCAATACTTTGGCCACCTGATGAGAAGAGCTGACTTATTTGAAAAGACCCTGATGCTGGGATAGATTGAGGGCAGGAGGAGAAGGGGACGACAGAGGATGAGATGGTTGGATGGCATCACCGACTCGATGGACATGGGTTTGCGTGGACTCCAGGAGCTGGTGATGGACATGGAGGCCTGGCATGCTGTGGTTCATGGGATCGCAAAGAGATGGACACAACTTAGAGACTGAACTGAACTGAACTGAAATGGTGTGTATATTTATCTTGTGAAGCCATAGTTTTCCAACTCCTGCTGTATAGATACAGTCTCACAAATGAACTTTCCATGAGTTAAATTGTTTTTCATTCAGTGAGTATAGGCAATGGAGGAGATACTTGTGTAAGTTGTAGAATCATGCAAGTGGTTCTAGAGCAGATGAATTAATTCTGAATTCTAAAGATCAATGTACTTGTTTTCATGGCAAAGATTCGTAAGAAACGCCTTATAACAAAAAATGTAAATTTAGGCTTATGTGCTAGATCTAAAGCACATGTAACTTATATTGTGTGTATGTGTTAAGAAGGCATTTGCAATGCAAATAGCACTTGTTTTTATGGTAAGTGTCCTGTAGACATATGGTCAATGATAATGGAATGAAATACCCTTAATTTTCAATATCTTAATAATTGTTTTACTAAATGAATTTGAATATTTAAATGATTTAGCTTATTCTTAATTCCTAATTGCCTTTGAGTAGTCAAGGCTATGGTTTTTCCAGTAGTCATGTATGGATGTGAGAGTTGGGCTGTGAAGAAAGCTGAGTGCCGAAGAATTGATGCTTTTGAACTGTGGTGTTGGAGAAGACTTTTGAGAGGCCCTTGGACTGCAAGGAGATCCAACCAGTCCATTCTGAAGGAGATCAGCCCTGGGATTTCTTTGGAAGGAATGATGCTAAAGCTGAAACTCCAATACTTTGGCCACCTCATGCGAAGAGTTGACTCATTGGAAAAGACTTTGATGCTGTGAGGGATTGGAAGAAGGAGGAGAAGGGGACGACAGAGGATGAGATGGCTGGATGGCATCACTGACTCGATGAATGTGAATCTGAGTGAACTCCGGGAGTTGGTGATGGACAGAGAGGCCTGGCATGCTGCGATTCATGGGGTCGCAAAGAGTCGGACACGACTGAGCGACTAAACTGAACTGAGTCTAGATTAATGGTGTGAGGTAAGGACTCTCAGGCTGAGATCAAGGAGAAAATTCTTGATGGGTCTATTATTCCTATAGCTAGGAATATTTCATAACATTGAATATTAAAATGAAATGTTAAAATGTTTCATAATACTGAAAAAACAAAATACATTAATGTTTCATGACTTTTTGTTTTCAAATGTATACACATTATTCGTCTATGCTGGTGATCCCATTTGAATAAGTGCCACTGGATCACTAACAAAAATGGCTCAAATTTTAAGTTGTCACTTTGTATCCCAAATCTAAAGAAACAGACAACAAAAAGGGGTTACATAATATAGAAGAACAGAGAAATTGATTAAAAAGAACTATGTTTTCCAAATAATGCAGAAATATTGAAAGAAAGAAAATATTATTAAAAAAGGGAGCCCAATTTATACAAACTTGGATCACCAGCAGTGATATTGCCAAATAATTCCAGGCACACAATAGGATACTCTTCAGGAGGCTATCTGAATCCTACATTATCTGAAATAACAGAATGTCATGGAGACTCCTGGCTGTTCTTTTACTTAGATTAAAAAATGACTGTCCCCAACAATCATAAATCAACAGGATTTTTTTCATTTTACCATACCTAGTAGCCTTTGAGTTAAAAGTTCTATTCATACAAATACCTACACAGAAGGTAAAATTTGAATAAACTTCACATTAAATGATGAACTAAATATATTCTTGTATTTGTCAGGCCCCAGTTGGCTAGCTAATATTCAAATCAAAATCAGAATGCTCATGAAAACCAAATGCAATCTAAAGAGCAACATCTTAATCCTATGAAATTGTCTCTGATTTTTTAATTGTAAAATTATGTTATTTTATTAGAATAATAAATAATTCATAAGGCATATATATGATAAAAATAAAATCTGTATCTCTGTCATTACAAAAAGCCACAGTAAGTTAGAGCTTAATTTTCTTGCCCAAACTTTTCTCTACTGTTTTGTTGATCTGATCATTTATGGCCCTCAATCTGCATATGAATTTGACAGCATTTGTGAATGCTTTATGAGTTACTCAACAGCCTTTAAGTTGGATTTCTATGTTATATATAACTCCTCTGCAAAGTTGTTTGTTATGGGTCTAAAATTCATTTTCATACTAATGTCCTTGAATTATCTTTCCAGTGTCTAAGCATAATGTTCTCTGCCACCATTAAGTTTAATGAGAGCTGCTTGGCACAGTGATGAAAAATATTTCTTCTCTATAGAAAATTTTTTAGCCAGAGAAAAGTGATTGTGATTTTTTCCAGGATAGTGAACTTAATACAGTAAAATATCACTCCTCTAATAGATATTTTTTAAAGAGTAGCAAAGATGAAATAATCAGGATGCCTTCAATAATAAAAATATAAATAACATATTCAAAATAATTTTTCAAGAGGTTCAAACCCATTTAATGATAGGTGAGAAGCAAGAATAGATTCATTCTGATTTCTTTAATTGAAAATTGTATGTCTCCTTTCAGGTTCATATAGCTAGATTCATGTGAACATAAATGTCATCAGATGGCTCAGTGGTAAAGAATCCACCTGCCAATACAGGAGACTCAGGTTCAATCCCTGAGTCGGGAAGATCTCTCAGAGAAGGAAATAGAAACCTTCTCCAGTATTCTTGCCTGAGAAATCTTATGGACAGATGAGGCTGGTGGGCTATAGTCTTTGGCATTGCAAAAGAGGTGGACACAATGTAGCAACCAAACAATAACAACAACATTGCCACCTGGGCTAAAATCATAAAGGAAATGCTAGTTTTCTTGCCACAAACAGAAAATAAGGGAAAAGGCACATAATTTACTTTTTGCTAAGGTTTTTTCAAATGCATACATGAAAAAGGCCACATTAAATTTGTTAAATATGAGCAATGAACAAACATTAGCTTCAGTAAGCCACCTTATTCATTTCTGATTGAAGAAAAGTATTAAAGAAAAGATTTAAATTAATAAAAGCAATAGCAATAACTACATAGTGGAGCTGAATTACACCTGGAGGAGGGCATGGCAACCCACTCCAGTATTCTTGCCTGGAGAATCCCCATGGACAGAGGAACCTGGAGGGCTACAGTCCCTGGGTCACAAAGAGTGGGACACGACTAAGCGACTAAACACAAGCACACTCTAAGGCAAGATCCAAATCAATCAGGTGAAAAATAGCAATAAAAACCTTGCTACCATACAACAGAAAAACACTCTCATAAATTTAGGACTTTGTGGATATTTTAAAATGTTCAGCTTTTCCTAAACAAAATTAATAGCATAAAATGAAATATTTTAAATTACCTATGAATAATGTTATAATTATGAAAATCTTTGTCCAGTTCATGAACTTAAAGTATGGGAGAAATTGGACATTTATTTAAAAAGAGGCAGAGGTATAAATAAACTGCACTAAAGCAGTGCAGGAAATGGATTTTTGAAGGATTTCAACAATTTTAACTCCATAACAATTAAGTATAATACTAAATGCAGGACTATAGCTGTTAAATGATCTAATAAAATAGCTTTTGAGGGATTGAATAAAAATTATGGGTGATACTATTGGATCATCTGGATGCTTTATTGGCTGTTTGCTGTGTACCAGGTACATTTCCAGCCATTTGATTATCTTGTGTAACCCACATAGCATTCCTATGGGGTAGGTGCTCTCACTGTCTTTATTTTACACAAATAGGTGTGGCACTAGTGGTAAAAAACCTGCCTGCCAATGCAGGAGACATAAGAGACATGGGTTTGATCCCTGGGTCAGGAACATTCCCCTGGAGAAGGAAACGGCAGCCCTCTCCAGTATCCTTGCCTGGAGAATTCCATGAACAGAGGAGCCTGGCAGGCTACAGTCTATAGGCTCACAAAGAGTCGGACATGACTGAAGCAACTTATCACAGCACAGCACAAAAGTCAAATAACACATTTTAAATAACCAACAAATATCCCAAAGTAGGAGCGAAGTAAGTGTTATAAAACCAGTATTTGAAAGTGGAAATTTCAAAAACTGCCAGAGAAGCTTTTGAAGAAATTTAACTTCTTATAAACAATAGACACTGTATTTAAGTAATACATGTTAGTTACCTCATGTCTGTTTCAATACTTTATGAGTCAGGAATTTGGACTGAAAAACGATGCTTCTTCAAAAGATTTAACCAAAATGAGCACAATGAAGAGATTACTTACAGAGGTTTGGGAAAAATTGAAGGACCCAATGAAAGCTGGAAAAGCAGAGGGGATGAATGTAATGGATGCTGTGGTGTTTGGCCAAAACTGTCCTCCATGATAATGCATTCCTTCCCCTTTCCATGGAAACCGCGAGGCTGAGGATGCACGAAGATTATTCCCTGCGAAAGAAATCTACCTAATCTGGGGTTATTCTCCTGCCCTGAGCAGCCCGCAATCACTGGCAGGTCCTCAGGGAATGCAAAGACCCGGCCTGCTGCCTGCCAGTCAGACTTCTCTTAAAGGATATCTCAGCTGTAAAGCAAAGCCATGGTTGCCTCAGTATCAAAGAATAACTTGCTCTCTGTCTATTCCTATGTTCTTTCATCTCCTGAGTGCACATCCCAATAAAGTTCCTCCGTAGGAATATTCTCTCAGTATCCATTTCCCAGGGAACTGATCTAAGATAACCAATGAGTTGCTACCATCACTGAACCTGTCTGGGCAAGTGGTTGAGGTAGAGGTGATAATGTGCTCTAGAAGGATGAGAGACACTCAAGAAGAATCTGTGCAGTAAGGGTGGTGCCTCACAGAGTGCATCATAGCTAGCACCTTGACGAGAAGACAAGAGGAAAATAAATATCCAGAATGTCCTTTATCTTTCTATTCTCTCACTTCTTGCCTGTGCCTTTTATTGGCTGATCCCAACTGAAAGAGGAGCTCAGGGAGCATGGGCAAAAAGCTTTATGAACGTTTATGCAGTGTTTAGCCTTCTGGAGCACAGAGCAGGAAACAGAAGATAAGACATCAGATCTCAAGGGGAACTTCAAACTGAGGATAATCAGAACAACTTAGAAAACAAGTGACTTTGACATTCAGTCTCATATTATTTGAGAATGAGACTCACCAAAGTTTACAAATTGGTTAGTCTTGGTAAAACTGGATGCCTGCAGGAATAAAGTTATTTTAAATTAAGAATAAAATGAAATAGAAATCTTTGAGTAATAGATAGGCAATAGTCTAGCTCTTGTCACTTTCCTCAGAAAAGCATCACAGTTTGGAAAATAACCTGACACTGAATCCAAATCTTTTATTATTACCCACCAAGTCAAAAGTTGGACAACAGTCCAAGATGTACAAAAATGAAAGATGGATTGGGGGCCACAAAAGCTGTTATAGACAGAAGGATAGTCAAAAGACTACCTGAATAGATCTTCTTACCTCCTTCCTGAATTAACTTTTTAAACAATAATAAAACTTTTAAAATAATTTGCAAGTATTGTAATATTTTCTTGTTTCATTTGGGAGAATTAAGGGAATGAAAGATAAACAAGAGGAAAAGTTTTGAATCTATGAAATGATGCAGACAGACATAGCAAACACATTGTCTTAAGAAAAGACTTTTGGGACTTCTTTGGCAGTCTAATGGTTAAGACTCTGAGCTCCCAGCACAGTGGGTGTGGGTTTGATCCCTGGTTGGGGAAGTAAGATCAAGCATGCTGCACAGCACAGTTTAAAAAAATATTTTCCTTTCCTGATAACATCCAATTTTGCTTTTCATTAAATAATTTAAAGATAAACTCTTAAAGAATATTAGTACTCAGTGAATTTATTCAATTTAATCATTTTCACCTTTCTTTAACTTCAACTCTATGTCTAATCTGAGATCATATCTTCTGTATACACACTCTCTGAATAAATGTGTTCTCTTTTACACAACCCAAAGGTATCCTATAGACGATGATGTGGGATATCTGTCTTGGATCTTTTGTCAGGAATAAAGAGGTGGCAGAGGATAAGATGGTTAGATAGAATCACCAACTCAATGGACATGAATCTGAGCAGACTCAGGGAGATAGTGAAAGACAGGGAAGTGTGGTATGCTGCAGTCTATGGGAGTCACAAAGAGTCAGACAGGACTGAGAGATCAAACAACAATAGATCAGAAGAGGCTCCTTAACAGAGGTTTGGGCAGAAGTTCATACTGTATGCAAGTCCTTCCTTTATCCTCTCTTTATTAACTAGAACACATCTGAATTTTCTCAAGGATGGGTGCAAGCCATAGTTAACTTTGAAACATTCCAATTACATGTACATTCTATTTCAATCATGTCTTGCGCATTAGTCATGGTTGAAATCTATTTTTTTCCTTAATCTGATGAGTTGGCTGCCTATGATACAATATTACCACTGAGAAGGCTAGAAGGGATGACACTTTCAGTGGAAGGTGATTACCAACAGAGGGGAACATAAGTGGGTAGGAGACTGCCTTATGAACAACTTAAGTAATAAAGACAACTCAGGATCCTGAAATCCTACTCTTCTGAGCAATCTTATTGGCCCAAGGTCACACTAAGGCAAGGGATGGCATCAAAAGCAAAGTTTGCTCTCATTGGTCAGATTAAGAGAATGTTAAAAGGACAAGTTAGTTTTCCCATGTACAGAGGGCAGGTGACACTCTTGCTGAAATGGTTTGCTATAATTTGGGCTTGTCTGAGTTGGAAATGATCTGAGAAACCATAGATAACTTCATTTATATTATACAAAGAAATAAAAACTGATGCCTAGGAATAAAGCCAAACAGTAAATAGTATGAAAGTGAACGTCGTTCAGTCATATCCAACTCTTTGTGACCCCATGGACTGTATAGTCCATGGAATTCTTCAGGTCAGAACACTGGAATGGATAGCCTTTCCCTTCTCCAGAGCATCTTCCTAACCCAGGAACTGAACCCAGGTCTCCTCCATTGCAGGCAGATTCTTTACCAGCTGAGCCACAAGGGAAGCCCAAGTATACTGGAGTCAGTAGCCTATAACTGAGCCAAAACTCTGGCTTCCCAAAGTGCTTCCTTTCTTATATGAAACCTCAGTCTGCAGTGATCCCAACTATTGTACCAGAAGGTAACATCTCTTATACCAGAAGGTGAACATTCTGGACTCATGTCTTTATTTATAAAAAACTGACAGGATGACAGTCTCATATTCACTTCAATGTCTCTTACGATGACAAAATTAAACAAAGAATATTGACAGTTTTATAGATGATGAATTGTACACAATTATGAACTGTTATTACTTCTAATGGTATCTTATTCTACTCTTTTCCTGTGTCATGCATAGTGAGATGGGGTGTCGATTTCTCTACTTTTACTCATTGATCAGAAGGAAAAATGATAGGCTGGCTCCCCTTCTTGTAAAGATAAAAGGACTCATTTGTGGTTTGAATTCTCCTCTAGCAGAAGATAGAGGAATTCCCTGGTGGCTCAGATGGTTAAGAATCTGCTCACAATGCAAGAGATCTGGGTTCGATCCCTGGGTCAGGAAGATTCCCTGGAGAGCTAACTGATCCTGTATTCTTGCTTGGAGAATCCCATAGACAGAGGAGCCTGCTGCTGCTGCTGCTAAGTCGCTTCAGTTGTGTCCAACTCTGTGCGACCCCATAAATGGCAGCCCACCAGGCTCCCCCATCCCTGGGATTCTCCAGGCAAGAACACTGGAGTGGGTTGCCATTTCCTTCTCCAGTGCATGAAAGTGAAAAGTGAAAGTGAAATCGCTCAGTCATGTTGGACTCTTTGCGACCCCATGGACTGCAGCCTACCAGCCTCCTCCTTCCATGGGATTTTCCAGGCAAGAGTACTGGAGTGGGGTGGCTACAATTCATGGGGTCACAAAGAATTGGACGCCACTGAATGACTAACACTCAGTTTTCACTTAACAGAATACAAAGAGCCATAATTCCTGCTTCTTGCCGATTGTACTGTACACCTCCACATATTTAATAGCTATTACTTAATGTTGTCTTCACTAAACCAAATCATACCTCTAAGCAAACATATGGTCACCTGCAAGATAGCACACAGTGGCTAAGTTTAGAGTCCAAATTAACTGAAAACACTTTTCCTGAAAAATATTATTTATATTCACAGGAATACACTAGCAGAGATGAATTAGAGGAAGGAAGGAGAAAAAGAAGGAAAGAGTGGGTAGAGGGAAGAAGAGGGATCTCTTCCTTGAGACATATCCTTTCTAGTTTAGGCCTATATTTCTCTGACTCCAGACTTGCAAAGATCTTTTACACTATTTAATATGGCGTTGCACAAATAAGAAGTAAAATCATTTCTATCATCCCCAAACAGCTCCATATCTGAGCTCCATGTTTGTAAACTAAATATACTTTCCCCCTCTCATCCCCTTCCCCCTCTCCTCTTCATTTCTCCCCTGCTCTCCCCCATCTGTCCTTCAACTACGAAGTCCCTGATTCACTGGTACCTTGAGGACATATTCTTTCTTGGTCAGGTCAGTCAAAAACATGTGCAGATGTTCAAAACGTGATATATTTTATGAGTTTGACATTTTTACTGCATTTTTCCTCAGAAGTTAATTCAGTTTTACTGTTGAAGAAAACTGTCATTTTGCTGTACAAAAAAAAAAAAAAAAAAAAAAAAAAAAAAAACACTTTGCTGTGAAAATGGCAACATTTCTCCCTAGGGCAAAGTGGTGGCTTGCAAATCCTCTCCAAAAGAAAACAGAGACGTGACATGAAGTCATCATTTTCACATGAGCTGCCTATTCGTCTTTCCATTTTTTTTTTTTTTTTGACAGAAGTGAATTTTATAAGTTCAAGGATAAAACAATTTCTGGGATAAGTCCTAGCTTTCTGAAAAATAGATCACAAGCTATTTTTGTTTTTAATATTCTGAATACAGGACTATCTGAAGATAGAGCAACCACACTAGAGACTGACACAAATGGAAATATTAAACCTATCGCCATTCTAAGAATTCACTTGAAGAAGTATAGTACGTAGCAAGTTATTTACTCTTTTGATCTCATTATATCTCATTATTCTTCTTCTCATAAAAAAAGACATTACCTTTAAATTGGGTTATATTAAAGACAGAATTTGGTATGCCTATTACTGTGGGCTAAGTGATATCCCGCAAACTAAAAAAATAATGTCAAAATCCTAATCTCTGTACCTAGACTATTACCTTGTATAGCAAAATATATGATTAAAGTATGCTCTTGAGAGGGAGAACACAGGTTTGCCAGATGGGTCCTACATGCAATCATACATATTCTTATATGAGAGAGACAGAAAAGGAGACGGAACTCAGCCATCAAGGCAGAGATAGAGAGTGATGTGACCACAAGCCAAAGAGCCGCTGGAGCCACTGGGAGCTGAAGGAGGCAAGGAACACAGAAATCCTTAAACCCCTTGGAGGCAGCTTGGCCCTGCAGCACCTTGTTTTCAGACTTCTGGCCTCTAACACTGTGAAAAATTTAATTTCTGATGTTTAAAGTCACTAAGTTTGTGTTAATATGTTACAGCAACTCTAGAATACTAACACACTCAATAAATAACGGTTTAATGAAGATAGTTCACTTAAATGATGACTGAAATTTAAGCAGAGCCTACCAAAGACCTCTTACTATAAGATTCAAAAAGAAGTAACTGAATTTATAGCTCTTAGGTTTTACACTTTGTATAATCTCTATCAAGACCTATTTGTTTATTCCAACTGTCCCTTGGTGATTGAAAACTTGCCCTTGGATTGCAGCTGAAGTTATGCCATGTCATGTCTTAGCCCTTCTTAAATATCATGTTTCAGACTTCCTCAAGGAAGATTTCTTTCCTACATGTATGAAAATAATGTTTCACTCTATTCTATTTCATACTTATTTACTCTGGTGATGCTATATTAATTTTCATTGTGATCAAAGCAGTTTTAAACCAGTTTTGTTCTTTTAAAAGTGTCAATATAATTGATTCCTTTGATATTTCCTATATTTGATATATCTTGTTTTTCTCTAGAGGCTAGCAAATTATGTTAAGTGTTTATTGACTAAATGGCAAATAAAAACATTTCTGTTTAAGCCTTTATATCCCAATTCCTTATTCCCATAGTCATACCTAGAAATTACAAATGCAAAGTGAAAACCAATTGTGTAAAGGGTCTATTGGGTAGAACAAAAGTATAAATCAGAATATGGCAGAATTCTGAGACTTGGGATGGAAAATAAAATTATTTGTGACCACATTGTTTATGTCCTCTATCCTCTTTAGCACTGAATGGATAAATTAATATGTGAAAACAGAAGACTTTCAATATAGAAAACATTTCATTCCATAAGCTTTCAAGTTTCTGAACTTGTACAATCTACATACCCCAATGGTCCCAGACAGTACTTTAAGAATCCTTGTTTTACTATATGCCATTTGGCTACTGTTCTGTACAATTATTATTGTAATTTCAAAAAGTGTACCTAGGAGCAAATTAAAAGACAAAGGTGGGAAGTTCAAGTGTTAAAAAAACTCTTTTAACCTACTGAAGGCTGTCCTGGGTGATATCCAAAAAAGTCTTGCTCTTATAGATCCTTGTGTTGAGGGTATTGATTTCTTCTGAACAGTAGTCAATTACAAGATATGAACATGAGTTGACTTTATTTCCTTTGGCTCACTATTCCACATTCTTGAAACTCATTTTATTCCAATGTCCACTAATCAATAATTCCATTTTGCTGACAAAGTAACTTAAAATCTATTATTTAATAAAGGATTGGGTTTCAGGAAACACAGCATCTACTTGATATTTAGAGCAAGATGGTTCATAGCATTTTATTTTTTTCCTTCTTCAAGGTAGTTGATATAAAGGTTAACTCTATATTTCAGAATGTTTAAAAGAGAAGTAAGTGATAAGATACTTGACATGGAAGGCTCCCAAAATAGAGGTCATTGTCAAAAATTCTCATGGCTAGCTTAGGTATCTTTGCAGAGAAAGTGGAAATGAAACCACTGGTGAAACATTTGGACAAATGAAAGGATTTGTCATTTAGAAGTCATGAAATCTCCAGCTTCAGAAAACTATAGAGGTCATTCTGGACAAACCCTTCCACTTTATAGAGAAAGAAATTGAAATAATGCTCTCAGCTTTTACTTTCAACTCTTAGAGCTATAGATCCAATCCTGTACACAAATGGGTATAGTCAAGAGGTAATTCATTCCTAAATCAGACATTAAACACTTATTCAGCCTCAGATACTCTGTAAGGGTTGGGAAAATAAAAACTAATAAATACCCAGTCTCTGTTCTTAATGAGCTTACTCTCTGTTAGAGATCAAAAGGGAAATAGAAATAGAAATAACAGCAATCACTGTGCTATAGGAATAACTGGATGTCTTTAGATTATAATGAAGATTTTAAGTAGGAAAGGCAGAGAGGATAAAAAACAGAGAGAAACATGGATAAATGCACATAGGTCAAACCTTCCTTGTCACGTTTTCTTTATTAACAAATTCTCCAACTCATCTCTCTTTCTGTACTATGCCTCTCTTGGGTCTCTCTTCCATTTAGCCTTTTTCAGCTGTTACTTAGTGATTGACAGTTTCCATCATATTCTAAATCTCTATCCAAAAGTTTTCTCCATCTTCTACCCTGGCTGTAACTTGGCTATTCTCTTAGGACAAATTATATCTCTTGCTGCCTTCTTGGGTGGAATCTATTCTCATACGCTCCAAGTATAACAGAATAAAGAGGATATGCCAGTGTCCTTTATGCATTTATCACTGCCTCCAGACTCTGTCACAATTTTTCATCTTATTGGAATATGAAAACAGAATGGAGACTGACACCATGTTCTGCCTGCCATCCTTATCCAATAAAGCATTGATGTTTCTCTTACTGATTCTGGGCTATCTCTTTGGTCTTTAAGTTGGGCAAGCACCTGGCTGTTGCTCTGTGGGGTGCAGCTCAGAACACGACAGCTTCCACCAAAAGGACTGTATGCATTTTGCTCTCTCTGCCCCGTGTCTTGCCCTCATCTTTGCAGAACTGGTTTTTTCTTGTTCTTTGGGTCATGCCTAAATATCTCTCTCTCAGAGGAGACTTCTTTAGCTTCTCATTTTAAAGAGGTCCCTCATTTCCCCAGTCATTTTCTGAAATAGCACTGCCCAACAGGACTTCCTGTGTTAGAAAGGTTGGAAGTGTCCTATAACAAATGTTGATCAATACAGTAGCCGAGATCCAAGCCATATGTGGCTATTGAGCCAAGGAACTGTATTTTTCATTTTATTTAATTTCAATTTATGTTAATATGAACAGTCCCATGTACAGTTCTATAACATCACCGTATTTTCCTTTTCTCAGTGCACTAATAATTAGACAACTTGGTGATCTCTTAGTTTTCTATCCTCCCACTTTAGTGACTAGTTATTCCTCTACTTCTATAAAAATACATAAATACAGTATATGGCAACAATTTAAAACCAAAAGTGACATATTTTATATTGATTACTTGTTGAACTGATAACACATTGGATATATTGTGTAAAATAAAACATATTATAAATTTAATTTATCTATTTATTATTATGTCATTTAATGTGGCTACTAGAAACTTTAAAATAATATGTGTAGTTTTTATTTTATTTCCTTTAAACAATGTTAATCTAGTCCTTTCTGTTATTTCCCTTCAATTAATCTTAATTACTGAAACAGACAAGTCAAAATAAAGCTGTATATTTATTGTTCTGTTTATTTCAATTGCAGTTATTTTTATAATTATAAACATGTATATTATTTGGGAAAATTATTTTAATTTCAAACTACTTTCCCTGTGAACTTAACATGTTATGAATTAGTAGTATTATGTCTACTAGAGTCTTCTTCATAAAGTCCATTTTGCTAGACATTAATATATATTTTGTGGTAGGTTGGACTATCACTTAAATTCTTGCTCTTTCCCTCATAATTGGATCACGTATCCACACCATCATCTATGCACTGTCCTCCCAAAGTGGTAACAGTACACTCCTTAGTCTATGGGATATGATTTGGCCAATGAGATCTTAGCAGACATAATGCAAGCTGAAGTTTGAAAAGGATTTGCATAATTGAACTTAAAAAGATGAGTACAGAACAGAGATGAGAGAATTTTAGAGTGAAGCCAAGTTGTAACAGTTATGTCAAGTGGAGATCCCTCAACTCCCAGTTGTAAAGGGAATGCAAGGGAGATAACAAGAGCTGATCAGCTGATCCTTCAGCTTACAGGTAGATTCTTAAGTTAAATTTAAAAATCATTATTGATTGCTGATAAGTTTGGTGTTTTTTTACTTTCCTGGTTTTGTGTCCTTGATTCACTGACATACAGATTTCCTTTGGATAATATTGCCTGATATGTGTTTAAAATTGTTAAAACAAAAAAGAGGCGTGTTCTTATGTTTTAGGTTTTTTCTCACAATTAGCTGTAATTTAAAACTCTGGCCTAAAATATATTTTACTTTATTAGCAAATCCATATTCATTGATCATTCTTACTGGCAATTATTCTCTTTTTTGGGGACTTTCAAGTGGTAAAGAATCTGCCTGCCCATGCAGGAGAGGCAAGAGACACAGGTGCAATCCCTGGGCCAAGATCCTTTGAAGTAGGAAATGGAAATCCATTCCAGTATTGTTACCTGAAAATTCCATGGACAGAGGAGACTGAAGAGCTACAGCCCATGGGGTCACAAAGAGTTGGACATAACTGAACATGCACTCAGGGATGAGGGATCCATTTCTTTGCTAATAATGATAAAACCCCTTTGGTCCATTTTTCATTTGTTGAATGCATCAAGTTTCTTTCCCCTAGAAATTTTACACTTCCTTTGCCTTCTGTATGCCATGCTTTTCCTCCTATTGATTTTTAAATTTTCTATCAGGTCACGGTTAGTCCAAATATTATTTCCTATATGAGTGTTACCCTAATTATCAAACCAAAAAATGTTGCCCACTTTAATTTTTCTATAGTAGCATTTCATAATTTCTTAGTTTATAAAAAGAGATGTATTTTTCTTTCTCCCTGCCTAATTAGACTTTAAGTTCCCTGAGAACACTCCCATCAGGTCTCTATGTTATGATTGAAGGAACATATAAGTCCATTATATAAAGATGAAGGCATTGTTTTCAGTTGCTGTTACACCTGGATCTCTTGAAAACATAAACAACTGTTGATATTTTCAAATATTACATACTATGACTTCAATAGTTTTTCACTGAAAAACATATTCTTATTTGTTCCCAGTCTCTTAGATAGATGCTAGACATATATAGGGAGCTTCTTGATAGCTCAGTTGGTAAAGAATCCACCTTCAATGCAGGAGATCCAGGTTTGATTCTTGGATTGGGAAGATTTGCTGAAGGGATAGGCTACCCACTCTAGTATTCTTGGGCTTCCCTTGTGGCTTAGCTGGTAAAGAATCCACCTGCAGTGTGGGAGACCTGGGTTAGATTCCTGGGTTGGGAAGATCCCCTGGAGAAGGGATAGGCTACGCACTCCAGGATTCTAGCCTGGAGAATTCCTTGGACTGTATAGTCCATGAGGTCACAAAGAGTCAGACACAATTGAGCAACTTTCACTTTCACTTTAAGTAATGAATGAAGTAAAAAGTGTCAAAATTGAAGGAAAAAAGTGTGTAAAATCTGCTTATAAGTGGATAGATTAGATCTATGTCTGAAAGTGAAAATGAAAGTCACTCAGTTGTGTCCAACTCTTTGTGACTCCATAGACTATACAGTCCATGAAATTCTCCAGGCCAGAACACTGGAGTGGGTAGCCTTTCCCTTTTCCAGGAGATCTTCCTAATCCAGGGATCAAATCCAAGTCTCCCTCATTACAGGTAGATTTTTACCAGCTGAGCCACAAGGGAAGCCCTTCATTACTTAATGTTACCACAAACCAAGCAAATAAGCACAGAAATTAAAGGTGAAAAAACTAAAAATTTTTGGCTTATGTACTTGGGTGAGTAGCACTTTTTTAACATTGCTGTTGTTCGGTGGCTAAATGATGTCCCACTTGTTGCAACCCCATGGACTGCAGCACACAAGGCTTTCTTGTCCTTCACTATCTCCCAGAGACTGCTCCAACTAATGTCCACTGAGTTGGTGATGCCATCCAACCATCTCATCCTCTGTTGCCCCCTTCGCCTCCTGCCCTCAATCTTTCCCAGCATCAAGGTTGTTTTCAATGAGTCAGCTCTTTGCATTGAGTGGCTAAAGTTATTTCTTGGATTTTTAATGTATTGGTGTGGGATTAACTGTTTCTGAACAACTGAATTTAATTATATGTGTAGTATCAAGTGGACAAATTGATAAAAGCCCTGAATTCAAGGGAATGATTAATGATACATACTAGAAAATCATCAAAGTTTTGTATCATATGTATTGAAGTGATAAGAATAATGGAGATTGAATAAAGAGGAATGGAACCCGGGAACACTAAAAAATGGTAAATAAAGAGGAGCATGGTAGATGAAAGGTAGATAAAGAGGAGCTAGAGAAAGATATGGTGGTTCAATGATAAGAATCCACCTGCCAATGCAGGGATGTGGGTTCAATCCCCAGGTTGGGAAGAGCTCCCTGGAGAAGGGCATGGGAACCCACTGCATGTTCTTGCCTGGAGAATACCATGGGAAGAGGCACCTGGCAGGCTACAGGTCCATGGTGTCTAAAAAGAGTCAGACATAACTTAAACAAAAACAACAAAGAGAAAGATAAAAGGAAGGAACCATTCTAAACCGGAAAAGCAAGGTGCCATGAAACCCAAGAGAAGTTGTTGTTTCAAGCCAGAGAAAATGACCAATAGTCTTAGAAACTCTAAAAATAAGTATTAGAAAAGCTGAAAGAAGACCATTAGATTTGACAGTTAGGAAATTGTGGGTGACTTTAGGCTGAAGACCTCCATGGAAAGATGCAAGTGAAAGTTTGATTGCAATGGGCCATGGATTGGGAATGAGAAGAAAATCATTTGCAAGTAATGTTTGAGAAACTTGAGATAAGATTAAAGATTATCATTAGAGGGGAATACAAAACTGAAAAAGTTATTGCATGGTCAGTCCACTCAAGATAGCTGTTCTCTTGCTCTGCAAATCCCCTGCTTGACCAGTTCCTGTTTTATGTATATCCCACCCATATGAAGATCTGCCCCTTGCCCCAGCTAGTAATTGTTCTAAACCTTAGGCTAGAACAGCTCCATGTGCTAGTTTATTAAAGGGAAATAGCTGCTCTCTTGATAGTTGTTAATCTGAGGAGCTGTGAAGGATGGGCCCCAGTGGCTGGTTTCCCTGGTCACTGATGAGCCAACCTGATATCAATTCCCCCTATAAATGGTAATCTCCTCCCCTGAGTGGAAGATGCCTGTCATGTTCTGTCTACCATCTTCTATACAAAGTGGGATGTTATTCCAGAACCTTTTGTTTCAGGCATATAGTATCTCCATCAAGTAAACGATTGATGTCTCTGGGTTCTTTCCTTGGTCTCAAGTCTGAGCAACTACAACATTTACAGGTCTATGGAGTGCAACCCGACAGCAGTTTTTTTTTTTAAGTTATTTTACCATTATTCATATTTCATGACATTCCTAAACCAACAAAAGATTTCCAAACACTTTCTGGATTGTACATAACTTCCTTTTGATATGTTGTGAGAGGTTTGCCTAACAAATAGGCAATTTTTCGCTTTCTGTATTTCTGTTCATTTCAAATAATACAGATAGTCAGATTCTACACAACAAACCAAACTGGCCATTAAGACAATATATATTCCATATGGGCTGTTTTGAGAACTAGTGGGTTTCATCATCATGACACAGACTATGGCTCCAACACTTGCTCAAAGCCACATGCAATCTGCGTAATTGGTATTAGGACTCCTGAGCTCCTGAAAGTTAATCACATCTACCTCAGTCTTTGCTGGGTATAATCCCACTCCCTAATTTAGGGACCATTCTATTGAGTCACATTCCTGCAGTTATTCTTTGATATTTGACCTTTTATTACAGGTAGACTGTATAGGTCAGCTAAGACATAGTTTAATGAGAGTCAAGAAATTTTATTGGAATCTGATAACTGATTTCCTGTTAATAATACTAACACTGTCAGATGAACTTTTTTTTTTTTTTCAGAGAAAGAATCCATATTGACATGAAAATAGAGATAATCTCTGGCTTCTGATAACACTTGAGTGTCCTAGACTAATGCCTGAGATCTTTAAGAAAAAAAAACACTTGATGTTAATGGTTAACACAATTTTCAGATTTGGGGTCACTATATTCAGGCCCAGGGTCTTGATCTTTTAAGTGGCTGTAATTAACCAGTGGTCTGATGTGTGCCTGCCAGAAAGTTTCACTGATTTCCTTGGCAGTATTGTTTGATCAGCTTGTTGGATTGTGTCCAGTTTGTTTGGCAGAAATTTTGTAGATCCATGCTGTGTCCATTATCTCTCCTTGACAACGATTTAATCTTATTGTAAGAGTGTCAAAGCTGGTGACTAGGCTCACTCTTCTTAGATTTGGAAGAATTGCTTCAGTGTTACATGGGCTCACATTTAGCTGTGTAGCTACATGCATAAAAAATTCTTTATAGCAACACAGAAATCATTATTTATGCTTTGTGCGTCTGCATGTGTATATGTCTGTATGTTCATTAATATTCTTAGTACTCCAATAGAATGTGAACTTTAAAGGTAGGGCTATGGTAAGAAGTGGTTCTGTAGCCTTTAAGGACCTATTGAACATTTATTTGTCCATGTTATCTATTAATTTAATAGGACTATTATATGCAAGTTGATGGATATATTCCCTGAATATAGAAAATGAATGAGACATAGCACCAGCCTTTCAGGAGCATATATAGTCAAGGATGCTATAAGCACCATTCTCTAAAAACATAACAAATCACTATGCTGAAGAATAATTGTAAGTTTTCTTCTTATAACGCTTTTTTTTTTTTTCTTAGTCTTTTGGGCTGCTACAACAAAAATACCATAGATTGGGTTTCCCTCATAGTTTAGTTGGTAAATCATCTGCCTGCAATGCAGGAGATGGGTTTGATTCCTGGGTCGGGAAGATCCCTGCAGAAGGAAATGACAACCCACTCCAGGATTCCTGCCTGGAGAATCCCATGGACAGAGGAGCCTGGCAGGCACAATCCATGGGACTGCAAGACGTGGCGACGACTTAGCAACTAAACCACCACCACCACCAGGGATTTTGTAAATAATAGAAATTTATTTCTCACAGTACTGTATATTAGGAAGTCCAAGAACAAGAGATTGGCAGATTTGGTGTCGAGGAGGGCCTATTTCCTCAACGATAGACACCTTTTTACTGTGTCCTCACATGGCAGAAGGTGCTAGGGAGCCCTGTGTGATTTCATAAGGGTATTATAATTTTGTTCAGAAAATATGTCTTTCCTTGAGAAAAAACACCTGTTACCTTAATTCTTAATCCTATTCCATTATAATTTTAGAGTTCCTGGTTTTGACCTGGGCCCAAAGGAGAATTCAGTTCAGTTTAGTCGCTCAGTCATGTCCAACTCTTTGCGACCCCATGGACTGCAGCACACCAGGCCTCCGTGTTCATCACCAACTCCCGGAGTTTACTCAAACTCATGCCCATTGAGTCAGTGATGCCATCCAACATCTAATAGTCTGTCATCCCCTTCTCCTCTAAAGGAGAATTAGTCAATTAAAAACCCCATGAGACATACAATAAATAAAACTATATGGTATGATAGAGGTAGTAAGGGTTAGAATACATGTTTTATGGGGAAAAATCAATGTGTTTAATTGAATTATTAGTGAATAAGGATTTGTGCTTGGGTTATAATTGTAAATAAGATACTGATTATTGGCATCATTAAGAAAGTGGAATTTAATCAAAATTTGTAGGTGAGGAGATAATAACCCATCAGAATTCAGACTAAGGCCGGTACCTGACAAGACTCTAAGGTGTGAGTGTGAGAGATGTTTGGCAAGTTAGAGAACCACAAGTAGGCCACTGAAATAAGTCAGATTATGATTAACATATGTGTCAGTTATGAGTGGGGCACAGGGTGCCAGATGAAACATTGATTCTGAATGCCTCTGTGAGAGTGTTTCCCAAATGCATCTGAATTGGTGAACTTGCTAAATTGATTGCCCTCCTCAGTATGATTGGGAATCATCTAATCCATTGAGGGCCTGAACAAAATAAAAGGTAGAGGAAGGAGGAATTAGTCTCTTTACTTTCCTGCCTCACCACTGGAACTGGGACATCTTGTCTCATCTTCTGCCTTTGAACTGGTTTTTACATCATCAGCACCCCTGATTCTCAGGTTTTCAGACTCAGACTACCAGCTTCTGTGAACATTAGCTCATAGGACTTCATGTCCATAACTGCATTGGCCAAGTCCTCATCATAATCATATGCCAATCCCATTGCTGTTTCTCCAGAGAGCTATGACCAATACAAAGAGGCAGGGAAAAAGGAAGTAAGAGTGAGAGGTCAAAGAAGTATTAATAATTGGGGCCAAAAGGTGTAGCAGTAGCCTTGTAGGTACCGTAGAGTCTTCAATTTTTCTTCCAAGTGAGACAGGGGAACAAATTCAGAGGTTCTCAGTAGAGGAGTGACATCAGCTAATTTGTGTTAAAAAGGAAATATTTGCTTGTTGGGTTTAAAACAAACTGTAGAGAAAAGAGGTGTTGAAGCAAGGATATAATAAGAAAATATTGCAAAAACTTTCTCAAGGCATGGTCGTCAGCTCTGGTCTCTATCATGGAAATTACCATATAAAATATGTTCTTTCTCTGCTGTAGCTAGTAATAAAGATAGCAGAGGAAAGCTAAGTTAAATAAAAGTTCTTCATAATTGTCCTGTCACTTAGTGAGGGATGCTATGTGCCAAGCACTTGGCTAAGCTATTGTAATATGGTTGTATTATAAAATTCTTTAAGGCATATATTTTACCTCCAATTTATAGAAGAGGAGTCTGAGTCAGAAAGCAAATACACTGAAGGAAACATGGCTCCACTACTTTCTGTGCTTCTTTGGCTCTGTGGAGTAACAATGAATATCACATAATTATGCAGAGAGATCAGTGAATTTGTGACTGTAACCTTTTTTTTTTTCTTTTTCAGTAAAGCTTATTCCCTGGATTGGAACTTTTTGTTTCATACTGCCCAAAAGCCACGGTGATAGTCATTATCAAAATTGAGCAATATTTAACACCACAAGACCATAGTTTCCTGCCAAATTATCTACCAAATTAAAATTTAGAAGTATAATAATCCAAAGAATTCCTGTCATACCCATGGTCATTTTTTATTAGATCAAATCCATAACAAAACTGCTGCGAGTCAAAAACAACTTGTCATCTGTGTCTCAGGCTTAGGGACATAGTGGGATCAGGCCTTGATCACCAAGGATCTCAGGCACTCAAAAGTGGGCCTGGGTTCTCCTATGAAAAATTAAATCATTGAATAAAAATCTTGACTCTTGTGGCCAAACAAAGTAAATAACCTCAGTAACAAAATGACAATTATTTATAAATGGAATTTAGCAGAATGACAATTTTATCTTTGCCTCATTTTTGAAGCAAATTGTAAACTTTTTTAATGCAAAAATCAATGTATTATATTTTACATTTATTTCCCTGCAAAGTGTTTTCATATATTTGCTGAGAAAAAGAGGAGAAATGTAAAAGTTGGCTTCCAAAAGAAAGTATTGACGTTTTTATCCTTGGACAATGATGACAAGAATTGTGAAATTACTGATAAATAATCATCATAGTGAATAGGAGAATTTAAAATAGCAGAAAGCCAATTGCCTCATTAAAGAATCAACAACATAATATATTAATTCAAAGCTAGAAGGATTTTCAGGTGATTTATGCCATACTATTGGGCTCGTTTCACATGCTAGTACGGTAATGCTCCAAATCTTGCAAGCTATGCATCAGCAATATGTGAACCAAGAACTTGCAGATGTTTAAGCTGGGTTTAGAAAAGGCAGAGGAACCAGAGATCAAATTGCCAGCATTCATTGGATTATAGAGAAAGCAAGGGAATTCCGGGCAAGCATCTATCTCTGCTTCATTGATTACGCTAAAGCCTTTGACTGTGTAGATCACAACAAACTGTGGAAAATTCTTAAAGAGGTGGGAGTACCAGACCACCTTACCTGTTTCTTGAGAAACCTGTATATGGGTGAAGAAGCAACAGTTAGAACCGGACATGGTACACCTGACTATTTAAAAATTGGGAAAGGAGTAGGTCAAGGCTGCATATTGTCACCCTGCTTATTTAACGTATATGCAGAGTACATCATGCAGAATGCTGGGTTGGATGAATCACAAGCTGGACTCAAGAGCGCCAGGAGAAATATGAACCACCTCAGATATGGAGATGGTACTACTCTAATGGCAGAAAGTGAAGAGGAACTAAAGAGCCTCTTGATAAGGGTGGAAGAGGAGAGTTGAAAAACTGGCTTAACTCTAAGAAACTAAAACTAAAAAACCAAGATCATGACATCCGATTCCATTAGTTCATGGCAAGTAGAAGGGGAAAAGTGGAATCAGTGGCAGAATTTATTTGCTCTAAAATCACTGCAGATCGTGTCTGTAGCCACGAAATTAAAAGACATTTGCTCCTTGGAAGAAGAGTTATGACAAACCTAGACAGTGTATTAAAAAGCAGTTACATCACTTTGCCAACAAATTTCCATATAATCAAACCTGTGTTTTTTTTTTTTTTCCAATAGTCATGTATGGATGGGAGTGTATGTGTGTATAAAAATTGCTCAGTTGTGTCTGACTCTGCAACCCCATGGACTGTATAGTCCATGGAATCCAGGTCAGAATACTGAAGTGGGTAGCTTTTCCTTCTCCAGGGGATTTTCCCAACCCAGGAATTGAACCAAGGTCTCTGGCATTACAAGTGGATTCTTTACCAGCTGAGCCACAAGGGAAGCTCAAGAATACTGTCGTTCCTCCAGTGGATCTTCCTGACCTAGGAATCCAACTGGGGTGTCCTGCATTGGAGATGGATTCCTTATCAATTGAGCAGTCGGGGAAGCCCAGTGAAAGTTGCTCAGTCGTGCCTGACTCTTTGCGATCCCATGGACTGTAGCCTGCCCCACTCCTCTAGCCATGGGATTCTCCAGGCAAGAATGCTGGAGTTTCCATTTCCTTCTCCAGTGGATGTGAGAGTTGGACAATAAAGAAGGCTGAGCACCGAAGAATTAATGCTTTCGAACTATGGTGTTAGAGAAGACTCTTGACAGTCCCTTGGAGTGCTAGGTTGCCCAATCTAATTAATCCTAGAGGAATTTGACCCTGTTTATCTTTGGAAGACTGATGCTGAAAATAAAGCTCCAATGCGTTGGCCACCTGATGCGAAAAGCTGACTCTGGAAAAGAAGCTGATGCTGGGAAAGATTTAAGGTTAAAGGAGAAAGGGGTTGCAGAGGATGAGATGGTTAGATAGCATCTTCAACTCAATGGACATGAATTTGAGCAAACTCCTAGAGACAGTGAAGGACAAAGGAGCATGGTGTGTTGCAATCCCTTGGGTCAAAAAGAGTCAGACATGACTAAGCAATAGAACAACAATAGCAAAAGTCTTTTGTGCATTTTTTCACTGCAAAAATAAAATTGAAACCTCCTTTAAATGACTGCAAGTTTCAAACAAATTCTTAATTGAGTAGATGGGAAGTTAGCCTAGTTCTGACACCAGTACTACTGCATAATTAGAATAATGGCTTTGTGTTGCTTTTAATTTCTTAACACTTGAGATATTTTTGTTCTGAGATTCTGTATCTTTCACATTTGCCTCCTCAAATATAAAAATAATGAGATAATATTAGTATATGTTGAAAAAATACATAGCTTATATTTTGCTGTTTAATTTTTGCCAGTTAAATGTTTTTGTGTTTCCAGTCTGTTCTCCTCCCAAAGTGGTTTAGGTGACATTTTTGAATGTGGAAAAGAACCAACCTTGAAATGTCCCCATTCATCTAGATACCATCCTCTGTGTGATTTAACTCTGCTGTGCTCCAAAATAACTCTGAGTAATTGGTGTCTCCTAGCTCCTATTAAGTGTCAAATTAATCTGTATTATCACTGGAGAACTTTGTGAATTGCTTATAAAATCTAAAGAGAAGGCAAACTATTTAGATGATATTCTTTTGCTTTCACATGATCATTTTCCATGAGTAATTTCCTTATCACAATCCACCAAGGAGAAATTCTTCTCACTCTGCTTAATTTAATTACTCTCTTATCCCCATATAGAGTATAGAGGGTGGGAATGCTGGTGAGGGATATTTGTGCTGAAGACCTAATTGACTTGGCCTTTACCCATGTGATAACTTTGTGGTTTGAAGATAGAGGAAAATCAATCAGTTTTACATACCTATAGCTATCTCCATGATTTTCAACTAGGGGCATAGTTATCCCTCAGGGGATATTTGGCAATGTCTGGAAACCTGATTTAGTTTGTTATAACTGGGATATGGTACTGGCATCTAGTGGGTGGAGGCCAGAAATTCTGCTAAAAATTCCACAATGCACAGAACAACCCTCCAGCAACAAATAATTCACTACTCAAAACAAAAATTTGCTGACATTGATAAATCTTGGTATGATTTAAATTGGAAATTTCCCCATCTCCATTACACACAACATTTTGGTCTTTCAGAAATATGACTACAAAGTGAAGTTTGTAAGAATCCAGTCTTAGACAATTCTGAATTTTGTGGTGTCTCAATGAAGCAAACTTTTTTAAAAAAAAAAAGTTGTCTGACTTTTTAAAAGCATGTTTTTGTGACACATTGCCAATTACACATCACAAAGCATCATCAGAGTCTTTCCCAAAGTCTCATAAAATTTTCACCTTACTATATGTGCCTATCACATAATTGGAGAAATAAAAATCCTGGAGAATCTAAAGTATGCTAGGTTACTATGCAAGTTTTTAAATAACAGCTTTCTAAAGAGGCTATGTTTTTTGGACCAAGATCAGGAGTGAGTAAACTTGTGTTATCTTTCCCCTACCTAGAGTTAATGGGGAATTGAAAAGGAAGTCTTTGGACTGTCTAATATATTAACTGAAGGTGTGGACAGCTTTATTTTTTCTCATGCCATCAGTGTCTCCAGAGCCTTCCTCCAGCTAGTCATCAAGATTTGGGTTAATGATGGGTTGCAATGCCCTCCAGCTAACTTGACTGATGTCATTTAAAAGTTACCTCCCTAAAATAGCTAGTGACATGGCTCCATTGAGGCCATCATTGAATCCAATTAAAAATCTTATTTCTTCCTTGCTGTGAGAGAAATCAGGAGCCTGGCCCTTTGTTCTGAAGTTGCTATACCACAGGGTTTTATGGAAGGTGCATTTGACACTGTCTGGTCTTTAGGCAGGCATGTATGCAAAAATCCCTCAATCCCCAAGACCCAACATTGGTCATTCTTTCATGTCAAGATTCGTAGGTAAGTTATTCTCATTCTAATAAATAGTAAGATGACAAGAAATAAAGATGCACAAAAACAGCACAGACAGTCATGTCTCATTGTCGACATTCAGAACTTTTGCTGAAAACAGTATTTTCTATGTTAGAAGGAAAAATGACTGGTAAAATAGATCAATTCAGTTCAGTCGCTCAGTTGCGTCTGACTCTTTGCGACCCCATGAATCGCAGCACACCAGGCCTCCCTGTCCATCATCAACTCCCGGAGTTCACTCAGACTCATATCCGTTGAGTCGTTGATGCCATCCAGCCATCTCATCCTCTGTCATCCCCTTCTCCTCCTGCCATAAATCCCTGCCAGCAACAGGGTCTTTTCCAATGAGTCAACTCTTCTCATGAAGTGGCCAAAGTATTGGAGCTTCAGCTTCAGCATCAGTCCTTCCAATGAACACCCAGGACTGATCTCCTTTAGGATGGACTGGTTGGATGTCCTTGAAGTCCAAGGAACTCAAGAGTCTTCTCCAACACCACAGTTCAAAAGCATCAATTCTTCAGCCCTCAGCTTTCTTCACAGTCCAACTCTCACATACATACATGACCCCTGGAAAAACCATAGCCTTGTTAGGCAGAAGTAAACTTTTACAAATTGCAGGTATGCCACACTTTACAGTATCATTCCTGATTACAAAAGTAACTTTGGAAGAGGAGTCAAAGCAGAATACAATGTGATAATATAATTAAATACATTTTCAATAAGTCAGCACTTATTTTAGTTGCATTTTCCCCTTGGAATGGGAACTGTGTAGGCAATTAGTTTAAATTAGGCTACGTAGGAATATTATTTGTATAACAAAATAAGTTTCTCTTTGTAATTAAATTTAATGGTGTTGCACTGGAAAGAAACTGAACAAGTTCCTAAGAACATTCATTGCTGTCATCACGGAGATTTCTGAGATACATGGTTGCTAGTCATTTTGCATCTTCCCTGACATGGTTTGCATTTCACCATACTAAGCAGATGCTTCTAGCTGCAGCTCTAATCATCCTTTTCTGACATTCAACTAAATTCCAATGCTTCTGAGGTTTTCTGATGTTAGTACAACCTTGTTTTGATTTTAATCCTCCTAAAAGAATGTGAAAAACACATTCTTCTAATTAAAACTTCTAGTTATCTTATGATCTGCATATGCACAAGAATTTAAGATGGAAACTTTTGGACAATTCATGTATTTTTAGCCCTTCTTCATGAACTAGTCGGGACCTATATATACAATGTTTGCACACACATTTATGTATAAAATGATAGATTATTACATGAGCGTGCACTATTTGAATGTATCCTAGTATGTATAACTTCTGTAATCAGAAAACAAAAAAGGATAAATTACTTCCTTAGAGCATACAGAGTCTAGATTTGGTTTACTTTTTTCTTGACATTGTCCTTGGAAGCAGAGTGAGTCAGTTTTCTAATTGATAACTCCTGTTCTATTAACATGAATAGGGACAAGTGATTTTGTACTAATAAATGCAAAATTTTGTATTAACTAGACAGTTTCTGGTTCCCATCCCACTCTGTTATTCAGTCGCTTAATACTTAGGAAGTTACTTAAACTCTTCAAGTCGAAGTTCTTTCATCTATAAACTGCAGAAAATAAGGCCTACACAATTGTTTCAAAGGATTATATCAAAGATCAAATGAATTAATGTACTAAAAGTTAATTGCAGTTATAATAAGCAGTTAATTTATATTAACAATGACAATGTTACTGCTTTTGCTCTTCACAGTGGGAAAAATGGAGAGTGATCAGGTAGAAAAAAGTTAAGTGACGCTTTTTAAGTGTATAAATTGATACTGCTCTACCAACTACTCTGGATTCCACAGTGATTAAAACAAGGTTCATAAAGCAGGTCCAAAATGGATAAAGTTGCCTTATTTCTGCCAGGCCTTTTTCTCATATGAGTCTCTAGGCCAGGAATATCCTTTCCGACATATTGCCTGATAAATGTTTCTCTGTTCTATAGACCCTAACTTGACATATATCTATGTCACAAAACTGTGCTTATCTTTCCAACTCCTCACTATACATAGTACTTTCATCATCAACATATTTTGTTATGACTTTGTTAAAGCATCTAGCACATTTACCACCTAATTACTTATACGTTTGGCTCCCATCATAGATATGCCAACGTGAAGGACAAAACTGCTTATTTGTCATTTCCCAGTGCATAGCAATGGGCTTCCCTGATGGCTCAGTGGTAGAGAATTCACCTGTCAATGCAGGAGATGTGGGTTTGATCCCTCTATCAGGAGCTCCCTGAAGAAGAAAATGGTGCAGCCCAGTATTCTTGCTTGGGAAATCCTATGGACAGAGTAACCTGGCAGGTTATAGTTTATGGAGTTGCCAAGAGACAGACACAACTTAATGAATGAGCACTTGATACATGAAAACATGCTTCCTGGATGAATGAACGAACATATTAATGAATGAATGAGTGAATTCATCTTGCAGGATTTGTTCATTTTTTATAAGTCAACAGCAACTGATTTGTAATAAAATCAATTGCTTCTTCACATGCTAGTAAAGTAATGCTCAAAATTCTCCAAGCCAGGCTTCAGCAATATGTGTACCGTGAACTCTCTGATGTTCAAGCTGGTTTTAGAAAAGGCAGAGGAACCAGAGATCAAATTGCCAACATCTGCCAGATCATGGAAAAAGCAAGAGAGTTCCAGAAAAACATCTCTTTCTGCTTTATTGACTATGCCAAAGCCTTTGACTGTGTGGATCACAAAAAACTGTGGAAAATTCTGAAAGAGATGGGAATACCAGACCACCTAACCTGCCTCTTGAGAAATCTGTATGCAGGTCAGGAAGCAATAGTTAGAACTGGACATGGAACAACAGACTGGTTCCAAATAGGAAAAGGAGTACGTCAAGGCTGTATATCGTCACCCTGCTTATTTAACTTCTATGCAGAGTACATCATGAGAAACGCTGAACTGGAAGAAACACAAGTTGGAATCAAGATTGCCAGGAGAAATATCAATAACCACAGATATGCAGATGACACCACCCTTATGGCAGAAAGTGAAGAGAAACTAAAAAGCCTCTTGATGAAAGTGAAAGAGGAGAGCGAAAAAGTTGGCTTAAAGCTCAACATTCAGAAAACGAAGATCATGGCATCTGGTTCCATCACTTCATGGGAAATATATGGGGAAACAGTAGAAACAGTGTCAGACTTTATTTTTTTGGGCTTCAAAATTACTGCAGATGGTGACTGCAGCCATGAAATTAAAAGACACTTACTCCTTGGAAGAAAAGTTATGACCAACCTAGATAGCATATTCAAAAGCAGAGACATTACTTTGCCAACTAAGGTCCGTCTAGTCAAGGCTATCGCTTTTCCAGTAGTCATGTATGGATGTGAGAGTTGGACTGTGAAGAAGGCTGAGCGCCAAAGAATTGATGTTTTTGAAGTGTGGTGTTGGAGAAGACTCTTGAGAGTCCTTTGGACTGCAAGGAGATCCAACCAGTCCATTCTGAAGGAGATCAGCCCTGGGATTTCTTTGGAAGGAATGAGCCTGAAGCTGAAGCTCCAGTACTTTGGCCACCTCATGCGAAGAGTTGACTCATTGGAAAAGACTCTGATGCTGAGAGGAATTGGGAGCAGGAGGAGAAGGGGACAACGCAGGATGAGATGGCTGGATGGCATCACGGACTCGATGGACTTGAGTTTGAGTGAACTCCGTGAGATGGTGATGAACAGGGAGGCCTGGCATGCTGCGATTCATGGGGTCGCAAAGAGTCGGACACGACTGAGCGAATGAAATGAACTGAACTGAACTGAAAATCAATTGCTTCTAGTTCTCTTTCTGAAAGCATTCTTTGGTTATGCTTGAGTGACAATTATCTGTTTTAATACAGTAATTAACAGATAATTGGCATTGCCATCTTCTGTAATTATTTTTTTTTTATTTCCCAGCATGATATTTTCTTTATTGATTAAAGTGAAATAAAATAAAATGGAGATTATGCCCTCTTCTAACTTGCTATCCTTGTTTCTTCCATTCTTTTGCCACCTACTCTGCCTCAGCAGAGTAGGAGTTACACTAAATCACTTTATAGACCTTATTCTACAAGTTAATGTGAGTATCTCCCAATTTCAAAATTCAGAAGTGTTTCTTTAGCTCCTATTTTCATTTTCTCCTTGAGGTGTATTTGACCTTGCTGATCCTTTTTTTCCTTGCATTTTTTAATATTCTATTTCTGGTTTTCTTCCTCAAAAGCTAAGCTTTCCAAGTAATAATAGAGAAAAGTTAGAGAATATAGAGTAATTTGCTCATTATGATTTTCTTTTAACATAGGAAAAAAATGGAAGGGGTTAACAGTGTTCATGGATATTGATGCTAAGAAGGAAATTCTGGGATAGTTGCATTAATGGAAGATAAGAAACCTCTGGAGTATATATCCAGGTTACTTTCAGAGTTGAAGGTGGAACTGTGCAAGGTTTTCTGGAATTGTAAATTGAAAAAGAGGAATATTTTTCAGAGGAATGCTATGATATACATATCTAATATCCATTATATATAGTATTGGACATATATAAAAAATTCTATGATTTCACTTGTAATTATTTATGAGCCATTAATATCCTAACCTGATTTAAGTAAACCATTGATTATTGCTTAAAATCTCTACATATGGTGAACTCAGAATACTCGTTATTTAGTTTACAGCACCATGTTTGTTCACATGTTTAATGAGATCATGACATGAAATTTAAGCAAACTCTGGGAGATGGTGAAGAACAGGAAAACCTGATGTTCTGCAGTCCATGGGGTCTCAGAGTCAGACACGCTGTGTCAACCCAGCAACAACAACATACTGAAGCCAATTTTGCCAACCACCCACGAATATTAATTCTTTAATTATAAACCACAGATTGTATACTCTATGATTCTGCATTTTTAAAATCCAAGCAAGTTCAAGGGTATTCTAATTAATTTATTGGACCATGAAAAGAATGATCTGTATCTGAAAAAGTTGGAGAAAAAAGTATGGATGAAACTGTTAATAAAAATATAAATGTGAAATTGTTGATTAAGTCAAGAAGTTGAGTGGAAAAAAAGTTTCATTAAAGTATAAAATTTACGGATAAAGAACATGAAAGGCAAGGTAGAAATATACCTTCAGAAATTGTTTTTAAAAATAATAGGTTGAAATACCAAGAGAGGAAGACACCGAGGAAGAAGGAGAGAGACACAGAAAGAAATATGTGACCTGAGATATTTCTAAGTAAAGCAAGGTTTAGGAAGGAACTTTCAGGGGACCAAAGTTTGGGAGAATAGAGATGCAAATTTGGATGGGAGTGAAAAAGGCTCAGCAAGGGCTCTTTCTACCAGTTAGAGAAAGGAATAAATATATCAGAAAGAAATAGAAAACTTCAGAAGTCGATGAGAAATGACAAGTATTCTCCAAGTAAACCTGAAGCAAATAAATAAATACAATCTGAAAAATATTTCAATTACAGTAAGTCCCCTGTATATGAACCTTCAAGTTGTGAGCTTTTCAAAGATGTGAACATGCATTCTTTCACAGTCAGGCTTGAGTGAAATTGCAGCTTACCCTCTGTCTTCTATTGCTGATGATCCCTCAGCTCTACCATCTCCCATCTCCTCTCCATCCTCCAGCCAGTAACTTTTCTTGCTTGTTCACTCAATGCCAGCCCCCGTGTGGCAGCTGTTATACTGTACTACTGTACTTTTCAAGGTACTGTGCTATAAGACTAAAAATGTTTTCTTCATTTTATGTATCATTTGTGTGAAAAGTATATTATAAACCTATTGCAGTGTAATGCTATATGGCTGATTGTGTTAGCTGGGTGCATAGGCTAACTGTGTTGAACTTACAAACAAGTTGGACTTAGGAACATGCTTTTGGAATGAAACTGGTTCCTATGTCGAGGAATTACTACAGAGGCAAAACGGGCTATTGAAGGTTTTTATTTGTTAATGCTGTCAGTCTTTGAAAGGACAGCGATTTTGGAAATGCAAATCTGAAGTCTGCTTCATTGGGCTCTACTTAACAGGATTTGTGACTTTTATTTAAAAAAAAAAAAAAGATTTTTTCTTTACCTGTGTAAGAAAGTTCCCTTTGGGATTCTCCGAATGTAGGTGAATACGAATTCAGTTTTTGTAGAGCTGGAGTGGGATATTTGAGTGTGGCTCTTTCAGAGCAGCTAAAATTTGGAGTGATTGTAAAGTTCCAAGAAAGGCTATAGACCCAGGAAATTTTGCAAGAAAATGTACTGAATGTTAAAACAGAAAAGAATAAAAGACACTGGTTTAAAGCCTAAGAGTTTATTGTGACCTCCGTAGGTTAGTTTAAATCTGGATAAAGGACACAGCATTTCCTACTACTTTTGACTCTTGTAATCTGAAATTTTTGACAAAATGTTTCATTAATCAGTGTGATATTTTGCATGCATTTAGGATATTTAGCATATAACTTGTTGAGCATTTATTGTGGGAAGGTAAGACACAAGGATATTCAGTTCAGCTCAGTTCAGTCGCTCAGTCATGTCTGACTCTTTGTGACCCCATGAATCGCAGCATGCCAGGCCTCCCTGTCCATCACCAACTCCTGGAGTTCACTCAGACTTACGTCCATCGAGTCCGTGATGACATCCAGCCATCTCATCCTCTGTCGTCCCCTTCTCCTCCTGCCCCCAATCCCTCCCAGCATCAGAGTCTTTTCCAATGAGTCAACTCTTCGCATGAGGTGGCCAGAGTACTGGAGCTTCAGCTTCAGGCTCATTCCTTCCAAAGAAATCCCAGGGCTGATCTCCTTCAGAATGGACTGGTTGGATCTCCTTGCAGTCCAAGGGACTCTCAAGAGTCTTCTCCAACACCACAGTTCGAAAGCATCAATTCTTGGGCACTCAGCCTTCTTCACAGTCCAACTCTCACATCCATACATGACCACTGGAAAAACCATAGCCTTGACTAGACGGACCTTAGTCGGCAAAGTAATGTCTCTGCTTTTGAATGTACTATCTAGGTTGGTCATAACTTTTCTTCCAAGGAGTAAGCGTCTTTTATTTCATGGCTGCAATCACCATCTGCAGTAATTTTGGAGCCCACAAAAATAAAGTCTGACACTGTTTCTGCTGTTTCCCCGCTAAGGGTATAGTTAAACAAAATTGCCATGAATTTAATATGAACACAACAAATGTGAAAATGTTATTCTAATTTGTTCATGACACCAAAAAGAGCAGTTTATTTTCCCACTATTCTGTATGTAAAATTAATTAACTTTTTTTTTAAGTTGTATTGCTTTATGTCAGACCCGTTTATGGTGATTTGCTATTTGTCAGAGAAAGAGCAATCAAGAATTGTAGTTCTTACAATTGTTCATAAAATGTCATATTATTTGCCATCATCATTAAGCAAACAAATAAATAAATCCCAAGTAAGCTACTTTTGAGCCAACATACTTTCTTAAGAGAAATAAAATTAGCAATTGAAATGCTAATCTATTGCAATACAATTTTTCATTCATTGAAATATTAATTTAACAAACATTTCATTTTATTCAATATTGACATATTTAATAGATGTTGTATCAATATTTGATCCAAGCCTGGGATATAAATTTAGTCTTAATTAAAATGTGATAGATATTGCTAAGTGAATTATATACTGGGTGAACTATATCTGATTCTGAAAGTGATTGGTCTTCTTATTGAAAAATTAATCTTTATCGAAAAGTGGTACATCTCTTCCAACTGAACTAATTCAAATTTGCAATGATTTTTGTTTGGTGTACAAAAGTAAGGCAAGGATCAAGTTTGTCCTCATGTGGACTTCAAAAGCAGATCAGAGTTCCCAGACATTAAGAGGGTGAAGAATGTTGGGATCATAGATTTATGTATTCAGATTATAGGCAAGCTTTTGTACAACATGTGCCTTTTCTTAAAGAAGCTTTTTTTTCCCCCCTATTTGGAAACATCTTACATTTTCATAGGTACATACGTTTTCATGACAATGATTTTAGTCATATTTTAAAATCTTCAAATATAATTTTTTACCCATTGGTAATTTTGTCAAAATTTTAAAATGTTTTAAGGCAGCAACTTCTGCCCTAAATTGCAATTAAAACAAATTGGAAAATCTAAGTTTTCCCCTCTCCGGTAGATATTCACTATTCCAAGGAATCTCAATAAATCTAAAATTAAATCTAAATGATAATATCCAGTTGATTTTTTTATTATAAGATGAATTAAATTACATTATTCTTATAACTTCAATAGGATTTGGCTTGTCTGAAGCAAATCAATTTTAATTTACTCTAAAAATAGAAATTCAGACTATGTATTTAACAAAATGTAATTCTTTTCTGTTACCCAGGACTTAGTTTTATCAATCAACAAGCTGTAATTTCAGTTAAACATTCACAATTTGTTCTGAAATAATCCTGAATTTTAGCCTATGTTATTTTCCTCAGTTTTAAGAAACAGCATAGCATCTATAGTTCCTGGCAAATAGTAGTTGCTCATGAAATTTGTAATGAATGAATAGATGAATACCTAGCCTTTGCTGCTCTAATGATCTGGATTTTTTTTTTTTCTTATTGTCTACAAAATCTCTATGATTTTCATGTTGCGGAAAAATGGAAATCAAATATCGCATTCTTTACTTTTATTGTCAGTGGATTAAGGAGAAGCTTTAGAAAACATGTTTCTATTTTTAATGCTATTGGGGAGACTTTGTTTCATAGATAAGTACTGTCACTGTGCCGTGCTCAGTAGTGTCCGACTCTTTGCAACCCCATGAACCATATCCAACCAAGCTCATCTGTCCATGGAATTTCCAAGCAAGGATACTGGAGTGGGTTGCCATTTTCTACTCCAGGGGATCTTCCCAACCTAGGGATTCAAATCCGTGTCACGTACATCACCTGCATTGGCAGGCAATTATTTACCACTCTGCCATCTGGGTATCCAGGCATAGATATATACTAAATAAAGTACAAATCATGAAATAAAGAAGTTAATTTTATAGAGGATTTTTCCTAATTGAAATAAAGTTACAGTTTAGAACTAAAAATAAACAGTTTACTTATAAGTAAGTATTGGCTATCTTGTGCTATAATAAGAAGCCATCTTAAAGGTTTATTTGTCAGAGGTCAACAGAGGTCATCAGAGGTTTTGAACCATCTTTTTAAGGAATTTAAGCAGCACAAGTGCCCTTTGCTATGGCAAGGGGAAATAAGATGGAGAACCGGTCATCAGCTTTTAAAGCTTTCATCAGAAGGTGGCACAAGCCATATCTTAGTGTATTGCTCTTCATCCTGCTCATGACACCAGTTGTCTTTTTGCATCTCACTGTGTGCAGTATTTATTGAACCCAGGGTAGGCAAGGCATGAGCTAAGAGCCTGAAAGAAAACTCAGAGAGCCTTAGGAACTTCAGATGCATTTATTCTCTCCTGGCTGACACAGCAGCCGTAACAACAGACACTGTATATTCTCTCCTCTCGTGACTGACCCAATGGGCACAGCCGTGATGCGGTAGTAAAATGCTGCTGCTTTTTGGTGGAGCTCATATATCTGGGCCACACAAAGTGTCTTGTGACCAAGCAAGTACCTTGTGAGGTGCATTTGCAGTGCTATAATGATCTCAGCTCTTACATAGTCAATACTTACAAAATGTGGGCTGAGAGAGCCTGAGCATGCTGTCTGCTAATTTGTTCTCTCCCCACATGTGGCCAGCCCAAGTTATATGGTCTGTGTGTTAGTTGCTCAGTCATGTCTAACTCTTTGCGATCCCATGGACTGTAGCCTGCCAAACTCCTCTGTAGCCTTTCCCTTTTCCAGGAAATCTTCCTGATCTATGGATTGAACCCAGGTTCCCACATGGCAGGCACATCCTGGGCCACCAAGGAAGTAAGTTATATGGGGATTTCTAAATTCAAAAGAGTGTGAAATGTAATTCTCCCATATGCTCAAGAGTATAGGAAAACAAGAGATAATGAAGAGTGGAAATGTCCATCAGAGTTTATAAGAAATGATGTAATTTAAAAGCTTCAGATTATTTGAATGTGAAAGAGTTTTCAATTTATTTAAAAGTAAACAAAGTTCCATCTAGTCAAGGCTATGGTTTTTCCAGTGGTCATGTATGGATGTGAGAGTTGGACTGTGAAGAAAGCTGAGTGCCCAAGAATTGATGCTTTCAAACTGTGGTGTTGGAGAAGACTCTTGAGAGTCCCTTGGACTGCAAGGAGATCCAACCAGTCCATTCTAAAGGAGATTGGTCCTGGGTGTTCTTCGGAAGGACTGATGCTAAAGCTGAAATTCCAGTACTCTGGCCACCTCATGCGAAGAGTTGACTCATTGGAAAAGACTCTGATGCTGGGAGGGATTGGGGGCAGGAGGAGAAGGGGATGACAGAGGATCAGATGTCTGGATGGCATCACCGACTCGATGGACTTGAGTTTGAGTGAACTCCGGGAACTGGTGATGGACATGGAGGCCTGGCGTGCTGCGATTCATGGGGTTGCAAAGAGTCGGACACAACTGAGCAATTGAACTGAACTGAACTGAAGCAAAATGATCACAGATGAAGAAAAATGCTGTGGAAAACAAAAAAAGGAGTTTCACATATGAAATGTGTGTAACTCAGTGATTCTAGCATAAAAACACTGACATACTTGACTTTTCTGCTTTATACTTTTTGGTTTATCTTTAACTCATTTATCTGATTTATCTTTGCATATCCATAGCACTTAGTGACTATAGCATTATACTCATCACATAGTAGGTTTTCAGTACATATTTAGCACTTAAAAATAAGTCAACAGTCACAACTGTAATACCATACCTAAAATCTTAGAACACTAATATTCTAAACTGTCAGATTATCATAGGAAGGAGGAGGATAATGCCGAGGATAAGTCTGAGGATGCTCAATGAGAGGATGAGCTTTTGAAATCTGGAATGTCCAGGGAACCAGCGCTAGTGTCATGGGTCTCAGAGAGCATTCTGAAGAATGTAGACACTGAATGGAAGGATGATAGAATTTGATCTAATGAAAATGATTCAGAATCCTCAGAGGAATGAAGACATTGGAAATATGTATTCCATGTACACAAATAACAACCAACCTAAAATTGGTCTTATGCACAGCAAGATTTCAAAACAAATTGACTAAAATTTTAAGGGCTCTTCTAATCCTTAAGCTAAGAGCCCTTTACAATTTTTTTGCAGAGTTCTTCTAATGCCCATAGATCTATTTCTCTGAATGTCTTGCTGCATTATACAATTAAGCACCTTGAATTTATGCTGACTGTTCTTCATTTTTATTTTACTCTAAGAAGTTCTCTCCAAGAACCCACGGTCTACATTTTATAACTTACGTTTTTTACAATGAATTTAGACATAATGGAATTTAACACTATTATAGTAACACCCTGATTAACCAGAATTTGTTCTGGTTAATTGCATTTTCTAATAATTACATTTAACAAGTGAATTCTAATCCCTTAAAATGTTGTCAAGAAATTCTTTTCTTCCTCAAATGCATCTGTTCATTTACTAGTTTAATAAGTAAAGCATAAGTGAAGATAATTGAATCTCTATGATAATTGAGAATCTGGTAATGCCTGGAGGGGTCTCATTCTGAAACGAAATTCTCATTGTAAAATTGTTCCATCTTAGAGACACAGATGTAAAGATTAATACAATTTGACTGAGTGACTTCAAGACTAGGCCAGAAAACAAAAATTTTCATGAAACTCACTACACACACATACTCACACAGATATTTCCCTGTAGTTTATGAATCCTTCTAAAGTTCGATATATATCAAATAATTTTTGACTAGCTGAGGATCCAGCTTAGTTGAATTCTGTTGATTCAAGGTTTTGCTATGTTGAAAAAATGAAGCTATTTTTCAAAGTTGAATTTTAAAAATTATAATATCCCACTATAATTAAAGTCTTGAAGGTCTGGTATTGAACATCTGATATCTACCTACTAATTCTATAATTTTATATGTGTGCATGCAGGTAGATTATTCTTTGCCACAACAGTATGTTTCTTACATAGAAAAGCATAGGGAAATGCATAACAAACACAAATACATCAATCTCCCAGAATAAATTTTAAATTTTATATTAGAGTTTTTATAGAAAATATCACCTTTCCTCTCTAAAGCTATCTATCCCAAATTTATCATTAATCATTCTGTTTTTATATATTTATTCTATGTGCTTTTCTACTTTTAGTATTTAATATATGTTTTGTATTTTAAATTGTTCTTAAATGTATATGATTTCAGCAGTATAATTATAAACTCTCTATTCTCATATACATATGGACTTGAACCACATAACCTGAGTACTTTATACATAGAATATGTATATATAATTTTCATGTTATCAAACTTCACATGAATTATAAGTATTATTCTGCAATTCACTTTTTATTTATGCAAAAAATTAAGATTTTATAATATTCATTTGCTTTTTAAAATTATAGTTTGTTGACTATGTTGCTATGTGATATTTAATCATGTAACCCTACACTTACTTATTTTTGATTAAATAAACACTTTAATTATTAATAAAGTCTTGTTATTATAAACTGATGCATTAAATGTTATTATACATGTCTCCTTGTATACATCAAAGAAAGTTTCTCAAGAATATATGCCTAGAAATAAATCTCTGGGTCTATTGCTAGAGACATAGTCATTTGACTGCATAAGGTCAATAGTTCTCCAAGTAAATTGAACATATTGTACACATATTTTAACAGGTTTTATAGCTTCAAACCTTTGCCATACTTGTTATGATGAGAATTTTACAGAGTACTGAATTGCAGTAATAACCTACATTTCTGTGTGTTTTTTTATTTCTTCTTTAAATATTCATTTCTCTTTTTTGTTTTCCTGTTCTGTAAATTGTCTGTTCATGTTTTTTGCCTAGTTTCTTGGACAAGGCATTTATTAATAATTTGATGGCATATTATATTAGCAAACAATGTTATGTGCTACTGGTGAGAATAAAAAACAGCCTGGTCTCTATGGGGGTGGGGGAGCTAATAATGTTTAGCACAATTGCATTTATTTCTACCTTTTAACTGAGCAGTCCCATTCTAGTAGTCTATGCTGAAGACAAACTGGTAAAACTATAAAAAAATTGACCACAATCTGTTTTTTTACAGACTATCTGTGTAACAAATTTTAGAAATAATTCAAACATCCATCTGGTTGAACAAATGCCAATCTACAGAATGGAGTACTGTGAAGCTACAAAAATAATAAGAAATAACTTCAAATACTATCATGAAATTATTGTTGTTAAACAAAATGAAGAATAAAATTGTATAGTATATTATCATGTATTATATATATTATTTAGATATATATATAACATATGCATATATATATATATATACACATAATACACACCTCTTTCATGTATATGTATAAATCTTAGGCTTCTTTGAATATATCTTGTTTTATCGATTTCAATTTATAACCATATTTCAAGTAAAACTAAATATCTTACAAATTGAAATACATAAAATAAAACACATTTAAACTATTAACTTTACTATATATTCAGTTGGTGGCATAAATAGGGATAAACCATTTCAGTTTAGTTGCTCAGTCATGTCCGACTCTATGTGATCCCATAAATCAAAGCACGCCAGGCCTCCCTGTCATCACCAACTCCCAGAGTTCACTCAAACTCATGTCCTTCGAGTCGGTAATGCGATCCTGCCATCTCATCCTCTGTCATCCCCTTCTCCTCCTGCCCCCAATCCCTTCCAGCATTAGGGTCTTTTCCAATGAGTAAATTCTTCCCATTAGGTGGCCAAAGTATTGGAGTTTCAGCTTTAGCATCAGTCCTTCTAATGAAAACCCAAGGCTGATCTCCTTTAGAATGGACTGATTGGATCTCTTTGCAGTCCAAGGGACTCTCAAGAGTCTTCTCCAACACCATAGTTCAAAAGCATCAATTCTTTGGCACTCAGCCTTCTTCACAGTCCAACTCTCACATCCATACATGACCACTGGAGAAACCATAGCCTTGACTAGATGGACCTTTGTTGGCAAAGTAATATCTCTGCTTTTGAATATGCTGTCTAGGTTGGTGATAACTTTCCTGCCAAGGAGTAAGCATCTCTTAATTTCATGGCTGCAATCACCATCTGCAGTGATTTTGGAGCCCCCCAAAAATAAAGTCTAACACTGTTCCCACTGTTTCCCCATCTGTTTCTCATGAAGTGATGGGACCAGATGCCATGATCTTCGTTTTCTGAATGTTGAGCTTTAAGCCAACTTTTTCACTTTCCTCTTTATTTTCATCAAGAGCCTTTTTAGTTCCTCTTCTTTTTCTGCCATAAGGGTAGTGTCATCTGCGTATCTGAGGTTATTGATATTTCTCCCGGCAATCTTGATTCTAGCTTGTGCTTCTTCCAGTCCAGCGTTTCTCATAAGGTACTCTGCATATAAGTTAAATAAGCAGGGTGACCATATACAGCCTTGACGTACTCATTTTCCTATTTGGAACCAGTCTGTTGTTCCATGTCCAGTTCTAACTGTTGCTTCCTGACCTGCATACAGATTTCTCAAGAGGCAGGTCAGGTGGTCTGGTATTCCCATCTCTTTCAGAATTTTCCACAGTTTATTGTGATCCACACAGTCAAAGGCTTTGGCATAGTCAATAAAGCAAAAATAGATGTTTTTCTGGAACTCTCTTGCTTTTTCGATGATCCAGCGGATGCTGGCAATTTGATCTCTGGTTCCTCTGCCTTTTCTAAAACCAGCTTGAACATCTGGAAGTTCACGGTTCATGTATTGCTGAAGCCTGGCTTGGCGAATTTTGAGCATTACTTTACTAGAGACTTCCCTGGTGGCTCAGACGGTAAAGCATCTGCCTGCAATGCATGAGACCTGAGTTCAATCCCTGGGTTGGGAAGATCTCCTAGAGAAGGAAATGGTGACTCACTCCATTATTCTTTCCTGGAAATTTCCATGGATGGAGGAGCCTGGTAGGCTACATTCCATGGGGTCAAAAAGAGTCGGACACGACTGAGTGACTTCACTTACTAGCATGTGAGGTGAGTACAATTGTGCAGTAGTTTAAGCATTATTTGACATTGGTCTTTTTTTAGGATTGGAATGAAAACTGACCTTTTCCAGTCCTGTGGCCACTGCTGAGTTTTCCAAATTTGCTGGCATATTGAGTGCAGCACTTTCACAGCATCATTTTTCAGGATTTGAATTAGCTCAACTGGAATTCCATCACCTCCACTAGCTTTGTTCATAGTGATGCTTTCTAAGGCCCACTTGACTTCACATTCCAGGATTTCAATTACATATAAATATAATAATTTAATTATATATGTTAATCTCTTTTATTACTTCTATCATTAGTAATAATATCACTGTTGTATACATAAATTAGATATTCCTACAATTCAATATAGATAATATAAATGTAAATTTATATTATTAACATTATATCCAACTTGTTATTTAATACTAATATTTAAAACTAATTAACATTAGATCCAACTTGTTATTTAATACTGTTCTAAGGAAAATGAAAATTTTTAATTTATAGCATGAGTTTTAACTTTTATTCTTACATGTGCAAGGTCAATTTTAAATGTACATATAAAAGTACTTAACTAATATGCTGAATCACCAAAATTACACACTTCCTATTTTCATCTTAGACATACAAGTGTATTTCTTTCTTAGCTCAATAATGGAAATCTGCACAAAATGAACTCAACTTGGTTGAATATTGCACATTCAACTAAATTCTCTACCACTGCTGCTGCTGCTAAGTCGCCTCAGTCGTGTCCAACTCTGTGTGACCCTGTAGACGGCAGCCCACCCGGCTCCCTCATCCCTGGGATTCTCCAGGCAAGAACACTGGAGTGGGTTGCCATTTCCTTCTCCAATGCATGAAAGTGAAAAGTGAAAGTGAAGTCGCTCAGTCGTATCCGACTCTACCACTGACACACTATCAAAAAGAGAAGGACTAAAAGGAAAAGAAAGTACTGCTTTTTCTTTTTCCTTTTCTGTCATCAATATTAGTATAAGTATTTGTTAACAGAGAAATATCATGAGTATGAAAGAATATGGTAGAGTTCATTGGTCGTGCATATTTCTTAGAATAGCATTGATTTCTTTCTGCATCTGAAGCAAATTTGTTGTTCACATGCAAAGTATAACTTCTCAATGGCTATTTCCCCACATATCCTGTTATATACTTGACATTCTTCTTTTGTACTTGTTTTGAGTCCTGCTGACCCCTCATGCATCTTTGCACCAGAATTCTGACATCTCGGCGGGACATTGGAACCACCATATGCAAATAGGGCAACAGACAGAGCTGTGCACACATGCAATGTGTGTATCTTCTCGGCTAAGTTGTATGCTCTTCTGTCCCATCAGACTTTGCTCACAAAATACATGTTCAAAGATAACATTATTAAGAATTCTAGGGCAGCGACAGCATTAAACTAAGCACAAAACCCTTCTACGCACAGGACCCTGTCTGACTTCCCAGGTCGGATGTCCATGAAGCAAACTTTGTTTATGCATATTCTCTTCATGTCTGAGCCCTCAAAATGTTGCTTCATAATGTGGTTAGTTACTATATATACTTCGAAGAATTAAGCAAAAAGCTGCAAATAAAATGTCTATATCTCATTATTAGATTTTTTCCGTAACAAAAGAGGAAGAAATACAGTACAAAATGGAGGTTCATGAAAATGACTTAAAGTGAAAGAAACTGAAGTCGCTCAGTCGTGTCTGACTCTTTGTGACCCCATGGACTGTACCCTACCAGACTCTTCCCTCCATGGGATTCTCCAGGCAAGAATACTGAAATGGATTGCCATTTCCTTCTCCATGGGATCTTCCTGACCCAGGGATAGGACCCAGGTCTCCCTCATTGTAGGCAGATGCTTTAACCTCTGAGCTGAGAATGACTTAAATAGAGAATAAAAGTAGGCTTTAGTGAAAAACAAAAGATTGTAAGTAGAAGAGAGGAAATGGTTGATGAAGAAAGATTTAAGAAGATCAAAAGGGATTGGTTCCATAAAATTTAGCATTTCTCGTTTTTTAATTTTTATTTCATTTTATAGTTGAGGTGTACAGCAACATAATTCAGTTATATATATGCATGTATCTATTCTTTTCCAAAGTTTTCCCATTTAGGTCTTTACAAAATATTTAGCAGAGTTCCTTGTGTTATAGAGTAAGTTCTTCTTGGTTACCTATTTTAAATATAGCACTCTATATGTCAATTGCCTAATCGAAATCTATTTCTCAGATCACAAAGATGGAGTAACCACTAGGAGTATCTGATCATGTTTTATTTCACTGTACTTTGCCCTCTTCTCAACTGCTAAGGAAATTCTTATCAACAAGGAAATGAAGGATTATAAAAACTACCCAGGAGTAAAGCCATGAAAATATCTAAAAACCAGGTGAGAAGTACTTACCTTTTAAAGATGAGATTTATACTTGATTTTAAGACTTGTTTTGTGGATTAGAATCCTATTTAACTATTTTTTATTTCTTAATTATATGTATATATCTCTTTTTAAAAATCTCATTTCTAATTTTCTGCAATATTCTGGCAAGAAAAATTCTTCTGTATATATTGAAAAAGGTATTTAATGATGGCATTTTAATATAAAGTGGCAAAATTTGGCATAATTTAATTACCAGATTGAGTAGCTCTTAATATAACATATTGTAGGAGGACTTGCATGCCCCTAGACTACTGGTAACAAGGAGAAAACAGTTTATGAGAAACTTTGAGAAAAAATTCTAGCTTATTTAACATTTTAGTTTCTGAAATTTTGAATCCTTTCTTTTCTTTATAACTCTTTTATATGCCACTATGGAATGATTAAAAAAATTTGCCTTCCTCCACCTCCCACTTTTTGGATATCAGTTACATGATTAACCATATTCACTGGGTATTTTTATCTATATAATATTTAAAATGAAAAGTTGATGTTGTTTTAAAGCAGAGCTACAGATGACTACAGCATAATAGGGTACAAAATGTAGGGTGAGGGTACAATGTGGGTGGAAGCAGGAAAGATTGTATCTAAAAGGAATCATGTCCAAAATGTAGAAACTGTTGGGATGAAGATATTGAAAGTAATTTAAAAATTGCAGCCCTAGTAGGAAAAAGAAAGACAAAGAATTTCAGAAATTAAAACAGGAAAGGTTTCAGATGATATATTGCAGAAAGTTCCCATGCCTTTGAGACCTCAATATTTATTCTAAAACAACAACCAAAAAGTTGTTGTGTTGTGAAATAATGTTTGAAAAGTTATCCTTAACAAAATTAATCCATTTTCTTTTCTGTAAAATGTATAATAGATTATGATATATAAATGTGTATTAGGATTTTTCAGACAAAGGTCACAAGAAATATTCTACAAGCTTCTTAAGCTTTCATGTCCCCTTTTTGTTTATTATAAAGACACATTGAATTTTTGAAGAACCTATTTCCCATTATCTTTTTCAGTTCAGTTCAGTTATTTCACATGACACTGAGATCAGTAATTTTTTAAAAACACACAAATAATTAATGGGATGAGAAAAGGGCAAAGGATATTAGTATTGAAATGTGCAACTTCTATATGCCAATCATTTGACATACATCTTACTTAATTTTCATGATAACTCTAAATGATAGACATTAACCTCCATTAGAGATGAGGAGACTGGTCTTAAGAACAGCAGGTCAATTCAGTTGAGTCACTCAGTTGTGTCCAACTCTTTGTGACCCCATGAACTGGAGCACGCCATGTTTCCCTGTCTGTCACCCACTCCCAGAGCTTGCTCAAGCTCACATCCATCGAGTCAGTGATGCCATCCAATCATCTCATCCTCTGTCATTCCCTTCTCCTCCTGATTTCAATCTTTCCCAACATCAGAGTCTTTTTCAATAATCAATTCTTTACATCAGGTGGCCAAAGTAATGCAGTTTTCAGGATCAGCATCACTCCTTCCAATGAATATTCAAGACTGATTTCCTTTAGGATTGGCAGGTTAGATCTCCTTGCAATCCAACAGACTCTCAAGAGTTTTCTTCAACACCACAGTTCAAAAGCATCAATTATTTCCCCCTCAGCTTTCTCTACAGTCCAACACTCAATGCATACATGATTACTGGAAAAACCATAGCTTAGACTAGATGGATCTTTGCTGGCAAAGTAATGTCTCTGCTTTTTAATATGCTGTCTAGATTGGTCATAACTTTTCTTTCAAGGGGCAAACATCTTTTAATTTCATGGCTGCAGTCACCATCTGCTGTGATTTTGGAGCCCCCAAAAACAAAGTCTGTCACTGTTTCCACTGTCTCCCCATCTATTTGCCATGAAGTGATGGGACCAGATGCCATGAACTTAGTTTGTAAAATATTGAGTTTTAAGTCAAATTTTTAACACTCTTCTTTCACTTTCATCAAGAGGATCTTTAGTTCCTCTTCACTTTCTACCATAAGAGTGGTAGCATATGCTTGCCTGAGGTTATTGCTATTCTCCCAGCAATCTTGATTCTAGCTTGTGTTTCATCTAGCTGAGCATTTCGCATGATTTATTCTGCAGAAAAATTAAATAAGGAGGGTGATAATATACAGTCTTGATGTACTCATTTCATGATTTGGAACAAGTGCCCCTGTTCCATGTCCAGTTCTAACTGTTGTTGATTGATCTGTATACAGAATTCTCAGGAGGCAGGGAAGGTGGTCTGGTATTCCAAAGTCTCTTGTGATTCACACAGTCAAAGGCTTTGGCATAATCAATAAAGCAGAAGGAAATGTTTCTCTGGAATTCTCTTGCTTTTACTATGCTCCAACAAATGTTGATGATTTGATCTCTGGTTCCTCTGCCTTTTCTAAATCTAGTTGGAACATTTGGAAGTTCACAGTTCACACACTGTGGAAGCTTGGCTTGGGGAATTTTGAGTATTACTTTGCTAGCCTGTGGGGGCTTCCCTCGTGGCTTACAGGGTAAAACATCTGCCTGCAATGAGGGACACTCGGCTTTGATCCAGAACCCGGTTTCAATCCCTGGGTCAGGAAGATCCCCTGGAGAAGGAAATGGCAACCCACTCCAGTACTCTTGCTTGAAAAATCCCATGGACCGAGGAGATGAGTGCAATTGTGCGGTACTTTGAACATTCTTTGGCATTGCCTTTCTTTGAGATTGGAATGAAAACTGCAGTTTTGTGGCCACTGCTGAGTTTTTTCCAAATTTGCTGGCATATTCAGTGCAACACTTTCACAGAATTATCTTTTAGAATTTGAAATAGCTTGACTGGAATTCCATCACTGCCACTAGCTTTGTTTGTAGTGATGCTCCATAAGGCCCACTGGACTTCACATTCCAGGATGTCTGGCTTGAGGTGAGTGATCACACCATCGAGGTTATCTGGGACATGAAGTTTTGTAGTGTGTTTTTTGTATAGTTATTTTGTGTATTCTTGCCACCTCTTCTTAATATCTTTTGCTTCTATTAGGTTCATACCATTTCTTTCCTTTATTGTACTCATCTTCACATGAAATGTTCCCCTGGTATCTCTAATTTTCTTGAAGGGATCTCTAGTCATTCCTGTTCTATTGTTTTCCTCTATTTCTTTGCCTTGATCACTGAGGAAGGCTTTTTTATCTATCCTTGCTCTTCTTGGGAGCTCTGCATTCAAATGGGTATACCTTTCCTTTTCTCCTTTGCCTTTAGCTTCTCTTCTTTTCTCAGCTATTTGTAAGGGCTCCTAAGACAACCATTTTGCGTTTTTACATTTCTTTTTCTTGGGGATGGTCTTGGTCACTGCCTCTTATACAATCTCAGGAAACTTTGTCCATAGTTCCTCAGGCACCCTGTCTATCAGATCTAATCCCTTTAATCTATTTCTCACTTCCACTGTATAATCATTAGGGATTTGATTTAGGTCATACCTGAATGGTCTAGTGGATTTCCCTACTTTCTTCACTTGAAGTCTGAATTTGCCAATCAGGAGTTCATGATCTGAGCCACAGTCAGCTCCCAGTCTTGTTTTTGCCAACTATCTAGAGCTTCTCCATCTCTGGCTGCAAAAAATAAAATCAATCTGATTTTGGTATTGACCATCTGGTGATGTCCATGTGTAGAGTGTTCTCTTGTGTTGTTGGAAGAGGGTGTTTGCTATGACCAGTGCATCCTCTTGGAAAAATTCTGTTTGCCTTTGCCCGGCTTTCTTTTGTACTCTAAGGCTAAATTTGCCTGTTACTCCAGATTTCTCTTCACTTCCTACTTTTGCATTCCAGTCCCCTTTGATGAAAAAGACATCTTTTTTTGGTATTAGTTCCAGAAGGTCTTGTAGGTCTTTATCAGTTCAGTTCAGGTCAGTCGCTCAGTCATGTCCGACTCTTTGCGACCCCATGTATCACAGCATGCCAGGCCTCCCTGTTCATCACCAACTCCTGGAGTTTACTCAGACTCATGTCCTTCGAGTCAGTGATGCCATCCAACCATCTCATCCTCTGTCATCCCCTTCTCCTCCTGCCCCTAATCCCTCCCAACATCAAAGTCTTCTCCAATGAGTCAACTCTTCGCATGAGGTGGCCAGAGTACTGGAGTTTCAGCTTTCGGATCGTTCCTTCCAAAGAAATCCCAGGATTGATCTCCTTCAGAATGGACTGGTTGGATCTCCTTGCCGTCCAAGGGACTCTCAAGAGTCTTCTCCAACACCACAGTTCAAAAGCATCAATTCTTCAGTGCTCAGCCTTCTTCATAGTCCTATTCTCACATCCAAACATGACTGCTGAAAAAACCATAGCCTTGACTAGATGGACCTTAGTCGGAAAAGTAATGTCTCTGCTTTTGAATATGCTATCTAGGTTAGTCATAACTTTTCTTCCAAGGAGTAAGTGTCTTTTAATTTCATGGCTGCAGTCACCATCTGCAGTGTTTTTGGAGCCCTGCAAAAGAAAATCTGACACTATTTCCACTGTTTCCCCAACTATTTCCCATGAAGTGATGGGACCGGATGCCATGATCTTCATGTTCTGAATGTTGAGCTATAAGCCAACTTTTTCACTCTCCACTTTCACTTTCATCAAGAGGCTTTTTAATTCCTCTTTACTTTCTGCCATAAGGGTGGTGTCATCTGCATATCTGAGATTATTGATATTTCTCCCAGCAATCTTGATTCCAGCTTGTGCTTCTTCCAGCCCAGCATATAAGTTAAATAAGCAGGGTGACAATATACAGCCTTGACGTACTACTTTTCCTATTTGGAACCAGTCTGTTGTTCCATGTGCAGTTCTAACTGTTGCTTCCTTACCTGCATGCAGATTTCTCAAGAGGCAGGTCAGGTGGTCTGGGATTCCCATCTCTTTCAGAATTTTCCACAGTTTATTGTGATCCACACAGTTTATTATGATCAAAGGCTTTGGCATAGTCAATAAAGCAGAAATAGACATTTTTCTGGAACTCTCTTGCTTTTTTGATGATCCAGCAGATGTTGGCAATTTGATCTCTTGTTCCTCTGCCTTTTCTAAAACCAGCTCAAACATCAGGAAGTTCACGGTTCACGTATTGCTGAAGCCTGGATTGGAGAATTTTGAGCATTACTTTACTGGCATGTGAGATGAGTGCAATTGTGCAGTAGTTTGAGCATTCTTTGGCATTGCCTTTCTTTGGGATTGGAGTAAAGTGTTCATTTTCAGCTTCTTCAGCATTACTGGTTTGGGCATAGACCTGAATTAACATGATAGTGAATGTTTTGCCTTGGAAACAGACAGAGATCATTCTGTTGTATTTGAAATTGCACCCAAATACTGTATTTATGGAGAAGAAAGTGGCAGCCCACTCCAGTATTCTTGTCTGGAAAATTCCATGGACAGAGGAATCTGGTGGGCTACTGTCCATGGGGTCACATAGAGTCAGCCATGACTGAGCACATCACCAGCACTGCTTTTTGGACTCTTGTTGATTATCAGGGTTACCCACCTCTTCTAAGGGATTCTTGCCCACAGTACTAGATAAAATTGTTATCTGAATTAAATTTGCCCATTGAAGTTCATTTTAGTTCACTAATTCCTAAAATGCTGATGTTCACTCTTAACCATCTCCTTCTTGAACAGTTCTAATTTACCTTGATTTGTACCTAACATTCCAGGTTCTTATGCAGTATTGCTCTTTACAGCATTGACTTTACTTCCAGCACCAGTCACATCCACAGCTGGGCGTTGTTTTTGCTTTGGCTCTGTCTCTTCATTCTTTCTGGAGTTATTTCTCCACTCTTCTCCAGTAGCATATTAGGCACCTACCAACTTGGGGAGTTCATCTTTCAATGTCATATGTTTTTTTCCTTTTCATAGTGTTCATGGGTTTCTCAAGGCAAGAATACTGAAGTGGCTTTCCATTCCCTTCTCCAGTGGACCACATTTTGTTAGAACTCTCCACCATGGCCTAAGGGTCTTGGGTGGCCCTCCAAGGCATGGCTCATAATTTTATTGAGTTAGACAAGGCTGTGGTCAATGTGATCAGTTTTATTACTTTACTGTGATAAAGTAATGTGATAAAACTTTGTTTTTTTTTTCATTCTGTCTGCCCTATGAGGGATAAGGATAAGAGGCTTATGGAAGCTTTCTGATGGGAGAGACCTGTGGGGGAAAATGGGTCTTGTCTGAATCTTGTCTGATTCAGTAAATCATGAATCCAATTATCTGTTGATAAGTGAGGCTCTGTTCCCTCCCTGTTGTTTGGCCTGAGGCCAAACTATGGTGGAGGTAATGAAGATAATGGTGACCTCCACTATGGCATTCAGTGTCCCTGACCCTGCAGCTGTTGACCCATGCCTCCACTGGAGATTCCTGGACACTCACAGATAAGTGTGGGTCAGTCTCTTGTGGGGTCATTGCTCCTTTCTCCTGGGTTCTGGTGCACTCAAGATTTTGTTTGTGTTCTCCAATTATCTCTTTCCCTAGTTCTGTGGAAGTTCTGTAATCAAATCCCACTTGCCTCCAAAGTTAAATTCCCTGGTGTTGGGAAATCTTTTATGGGTCTTAGAACTTTCTTAACAGTGAGAGAATTTCTTTGGTATAATTGTCCTGCCATTTGTGGGTAATCAGCTTGGTGGCTCTGTTATGAGTTTAATGGTGAACTCCTCTAGAAGGGCTTAAGCTACAAGCTGTGTGACCCAGGTAGCTGTCCCCAGAGCCCCTGCCCCAGTGACAGGCCACTGCTGACCCATAACTCTGCAGGAGACTCAAACACAAGTCTAGCTCAGTTTCTGTGGGGGTCTCTGGGTCCTGGTGTGCACAAGGTTTTATTTGAGCCCTCTGAGGATCTCTGACAGGTATGGAGTTTGATTCTAAATGCAACTTCGCCCCTCCTACAGTCTTGCTGGGGCTTCTCCTTTGGATGTGGGATATGTTTTTTTGGTGGGATCAAACATTCTCCTGTCGATGATTGTTCAGCAGCAAGTTGTAATTTTGGAGTTCTTGCAAAAGAAGATGAGCATGTGTCCTTCCAATCTGCCATCGTGCCAGATTCTTGTGATGGCTTTAGAGAGGCTCTCTCAGTAAGTTGAGGGTGTGGGGTCTTGAGAGGTGGACCTGCTGACCAATCCCTTCTGCCCAGGTGTCCCATGTCTTTACCATCAATTTCAACCCCTAGGGCGATGAGTGTGAAGGTAGGAATGTGAATTGCCCAGGATTGGGGTGTGCTTGGGCTGTGCTCACACCCCTCTCCCCACAGGGATCCTGGGTGTGGTGGAAGCCTACTAGAACTGCCTGCCCTGGGTTCAGTAATTTAGACATAAAGCTACAAAATAGAACAAACTTCATTTTGGTTCAAAAGATGATAATTTACTTATTCTACTTCAAAGCATGAAACAAGGTTTTTATTCAGTTCTTAATCTAAAAGATATATTGGAATTGTGGTTCAGTCACAAAGTCATGTCTGTCTGACTTTGGAACCCCATGGACTGCAGCATGCCAGGCTTCTTTGTCCTTCACTATCTCCTGGAGTTTGCACAAACTCATGTCCACTGAGTCAGTGATGCTGTCCAACCATCTCATCCTCTGTTGCCCATTCTCCTCCTGCCCTCAATCTTTCCCAGCATCAGGATCTTTTCCAATGAGTCGGCTGTTTGCATCAGGAGGCCAAAATATTGGAGCTTCAGCGTCAGTCCTTCAAATGAATATCCAGGGTTGATTTCCTTTAGAATTGACTGGTTTGATCTCCTTGCAGTCCAAGAGACTCTAAAGAGCCTTCTCCAGCACCACAGTGAAAGCATTAGTTTTTCAGCAATCAGCATTCATTATGATCCAACTCTCACATCCCAACATGACTACTGGAAAAACCATAGCTTTGACTAGACAGACCTTTGTCAGCAAAATGAGGTCTCTGCTTTTAAATATACTGTTTAGGTTGGTCATAGCTTTTCTTCCAAAGAGTAAGCAGTTTTAAATTTCATGGTCCACAGTGATTTTGGAGCCTAAGAAAATAAAATCTGCCACTGTTTCCATTTATCCCCCATCTATTTGCCATGAAGTGATGGGACCAGATGCCATATTTGGATATGAATCAACTGTTTTTTGAAAAGCAATAGCTAATAATTGATAATTCTATAGTACTTGCTAACTGTCAGGTACTATTCTAATTATTTTAATGATATATAGCTATACAGTGTAATATAACAACACAGTGAAGTAAGCCTACAAGAGACAGGCCAAATAACTTGTCCTGGGTCCACAGTTCATAAATCCTGGAGCTGTTATTTGAACCCAGATGTTGTGTTCTCAAATTTCAAATATAAAATGTGTCCTTGGGAAATAATATATTCTTTAGAAGGTCATTTGGAAAGCGAATTGCCATACATTGAATTAAACAACCAAAATAATTATTCCATAAATTTTTATGGCACCTCCTATGTGCCAGGCATTGTTTAAAACATTAGGGATAGAATGCTGAATTAAGCTTAGTTCATTTTTCTCAGGGAGCCAACGTTTTCATCAGGGAGAGAGTAAATGTTAAATAAAATATATATTGAGTTAAATAAAATATATGTTGTGATAAAAACTAAAGAAAATGAAATAGATAAATAGAATAAAACAAAGGTGTGCCAGTGTGGAATTGGTTACTCTAGATTACTAGGATGGGTAGGATTTTCTTCACTGATACAGTGTGAGGGGAGCTGAGTCCTGAATGAGAAGAACTCCAGATGAATGTTTGGAAGGAGATCCAGAGTAGAAAATTTGCATCAGGAAAGACCTGCTGTTGGTGATCTTGGCTGATAGAATAATCAGAAAGTCAGCCAGGAGACAAGAGCTGGGACTTTTTCCTAAATAAAATAAGAAGCCTTTGCAGAATTTTAGGAAGGGGAAATTTAGTTTATGTACCCTGCCCATACTCATTGGGCCTGACCATTGAGCTATTTTTCAGCTGATTTGCAACTGCTTATATCTGTACATCTTTGCCTGGGCTTTCTCTAAAGCTTTGGAAGGCTGGTCTTTTCTTACAAAAGAAGGCAAAAATGCAGAAAAGGCACACTCAGACAATGATTACTGTATATGACTACCCCAACTCCCTCAAAAAATTCATCTGGTAAGATTACTCCAAAAAGACATCATCCAGAGTTTCTTGAAGAAATTAATATTTAAGAATTCAGGAACCTCTGGCTTGTTAACATCCTTTATTAGTTGCCTTTATTTCTCTTCTCACTTCTTCACTCCCATGCCAAATATTGTTTTACTTCAAAAATAAGACTCTCACACATGAATCTTTGTCTAGCATCTGCTTTTGATGGGACCCAAACAGAAGCATTTTTGATTTATTGACTAAAATAACCACCTTGACCCTTGTGAAGAATGGAATGAAAGCAAGGACACAAATAGTGGGCTGTTTTAGTGGCTCAAGGGAAAGATGATAGTAACATAAATTAAAAAGTAGAAATGGAGGAGGGTGAATTCATTAAGAAAGTACTTTGAGGGTAAGGTTGATAGAAATTGCTAGTATAATGTCTGTGTATGTGGTAGAATGTCACATGTGTATGTGGTGCAATCTCAAACACAACAGAATGATCTCTGTCTGTTTCCAAGGCAAAACATTCACTATCACGGCAATCCAGGTCTATGGCCAAACCAGTAATGCTGAAGAAGCTGAAAATGAACACTTCTATAAAGACCTACAAGAACTTCTAGAACTAACTCACAAAAAAGATGTCTTTTTCATCAAAGGGGACTGGAATGCAAAAGTAGGAAGTGCTAACCTGGAGTAACTGACAAATTTGGCCTTAGAGTACAAAAGAAAGCCAGGCAAAGGCAAACAGAACTTTTCCAAGAGGATGCACTGGTCATAGCAAGCACCCTCTTCCAACAACACAAGAGAAGACTCTACACATGGACATCACCAGATGGTCAGTACCAAAATCAGATTGATTTTATTTTTTGCAGCCAGAGATGGAGAAGCTCTAGATAGTTGGCAAAAACAAGACTGGGAGCTGACTGTGGCTCAGATCATGAACTCCTGATTGGCAAATTCAGACTTCAAGTGAAGAAAGTAGGGAAATCCACTAGACCATTCAGGTATGACCTAAATCAAATCCCTAACGATTATACAGTGGAAGTGAGAAATAGATTAAAGGGATTAGATCTGATAGACAGGGTGCCTGAGGAACTATGGACAAAGTTTCCTGAGACTGTATAAGAGGCAGTGACCAAGACCATCCCCAAGAAAAAGAAATGTAAAAATGCAAAATGGTTGTCTTAGGAGCCCTTACAAATAGCTGAGAAAAGAAGAGAAGCTAAAGGCAAAGGAGAAAAGGAAAGGTATACCCATTTGAATGCAGAGCTCCCAAGAAGAGCAAGGATAGATAAAAAAGCCTTCCTCAGTGATCAAGGCAAAGAAATAGAGGAAAACAATAGAACAGGAATGACTAGAGATCTCTTCAAGAAAATTAGAGATACCAGGGGAACATTTCATGTGAAGATGAGTACAATAAAGGAAAGAAATGGTATGAACCTAATAGAAGCAAAAGATATTAAGAAGAGGTGGCAAGAATACACAAAATAACTATGCAAAAAACAAACTACAAAACTTCATGTCCCAGATAACCTCGATGGTGTGATCACTCACCTCAAGCCAGACATCCTGGAATGTGAAGTCAAGTGGGCCTTAGGGAGCATCACTACGAACAAAGCTAGTGGAAGTGATGGAATTCCAGTCAAGCTATTTCAAATTCTAAAAGATAATTCTGTGAAAGTGCTGCACTGAATATGCCAGCAAATTTGGAAAAAACTCAGCAGTGGCCACAAAACTGCAGTTTTCATTCCAATCTCAAAGAAAGGCAATGCCAAAGAATGTTCAAAGTACCGCACAATTGCACTCATCTCCTCGGTCCATGGGATTTTTCAAGCAAGAGTACTGGAGTGGGTTGCCATTTCCTTCTCCAGGGGATCTTCCTGACCCAGGGATTGAAACTGGGTTCTGGATCAAAGCCGAGTGTCCCTCATTGCAGGCAGACGTTTTACCCTGTAAGCCACCAGAGAAGCCCCCACAGGCTAGCAAAGTAATACTCAAAATTCCCCAAGCCAAGCTTCAACAGTGTGTGAACTGTGAACTTCCAAATGTTCCAACTGGATTTAGAAAAGGTAGAGGAATGAGAGATCAGATCATCAATGTCCACTGAAGCATAGTAAAAGCAAGAGAATTCCAGAGAAACATTTCCTTTTGCTTTATTAATTACACCAAAGCCTTTGACTGTGTGGATCACAAGAAACTTTGAAAAACTCTTAAAGAGATGGGAATACCAGACCACCTTCCCTGCCTCCTGAGAATTCTGTATATAGATCAAGCAACAACAGTTAGATCTGGACATGGAACAGCAGACTGATTCCAAATTGGGAAAGGAGTATATCAAAATGACCTCCCCAATATACCTCTCCATTTTCAGTGATACAAAAACATTTTTGTATTCTGTAGAATGGAATCAAGCAGAGAAGAAATTTTGAAGATTTCTTTAGCAGTTTGTTCAGCACACACAGAGATAGACACACACACATACACACTCACACAATTACAATATGACTGAAGGATAGAAATGTTTTGAGTATATAATTTGTCTGAATGATGAAAGATTGAGTGTTAAGTCAATATTGGGCTATAGTGGAAACTGAAACCCAGTATCTCTGTTTGATGACCATCTATGATTTACAAATAATAAATTATGCTTAAAGTTTTATATGTATCTAATTAAATTTAAAAGCTATATCAGGCATATTTACATTTGTAGACCCATTTTAGAATATTTTTCATAATTCTCAGTGGCTAATTTCCTCTGAGGTCATTATCCCACTCATTGCAGTATTAAATATACTCTTATTTTCAAATGGCACATACAGGAATAGCACTCACCTTTTGGGCGAAACCAAATATTTTAATTAAAAAGATTATTCCTATAATATGGTTTTGAAAAGAAATGTTATCCCTGGATTCATAGCTTAAGCAATTCTCAGAGATCTTTTGTCTTCAACAATCTGAACAGTTGGCAGATTATAAAAATCATGTCAACAAGCTTTTGTTCAAATTTTTAGCCTTCATAAATTCAAAACTAAAAAGGGTTGTCTTTTTAGAGCATCCTTGTAAAGTCTGTTGTTTTGAAATTTGATTAGTGAGAATAATACTTGTTTTGAGTACCTCAATTTTCTTTAACATTCTTCTCTTTTGTTCACGTTCCTCATATAATTATAGTACTTGTCTAAGATGATTTTTCATGGAAGCTGCACTTTAGTACATGGCTTTGTGGTTTTTCCTATTGTGAGATGAAATGTTGAGGTGTCAAAACAGGTATTCTGACTTTAATTAACCTCACAAGGTCTAAAAAACTTTACAAATAGTACCTTTTTTTGTGGAAAAAATATGTGAGATAAATGGAAATAAATAACTAACAATGAATTAGTTCTTAAAACTTCATTTTTTAATGTTATGAATGAATGCGCACCAGATGACCCTGAAATGTTAAGATTATAATATAATACACTATTGAGCTTCCTCAGTGGCTAGGCTGGTAAAGAATCTGCCTGCCGATGCAGGAGATGCAAGAGATGGGTTCTACTCCTGGCTCAGGAAGATCCTTGGAGAAGGAAATGGCAACCCACTCCTATATTCTTGCCTGAAAAATTCCATGGACAGAGAAGCTTGGCGGGCTATAGTTCATGGGGTCACAAAGAGTTGGACAAGACTGAGCATGCATGCATGCACACATACTCATAATGTGATATTTATTGCTTTTTTCCTTGAATTATTACTTAAGTTATATGAAGCATAATTTCATTCAAAAATATATGATGGTCTTTCTAGATTAATTTCAGGAACCCACTCATTTTTGCTATTTATATTAACACACAATCTATTTATGTTTTAGTGTAACTATTTGCTAGTTTCTAGCAGTGTCCCATTAGTTCAGTTCAGTTCAGCTCAATTCAGTTGCTCAGTCATGTCCGAATCTTTGCCCCATCACTTCATGGGAAATACATGGGGAAACAGTGGAAACAGTGTCAGATTTTATTTTGGGGGGCTCCAAAATCACTGCAGATGGTGATTGCAGCCATGAAATTAAAAGTCTCTTACTCCTTGAAAGGAAAGTTATGACCAACCTAGATAGCATATACAAAAGCAGAGATATTACTTTGTCAACAAAAGTCCGTCTAGTCAAGGCTATGGTTTTTCCAGTGGTCATGTATGGATGTGAGAGTTGGACTGAAGAAAGCTGAGCACCGAAGAATTGATGCTTTTGAACTGTGGTGTTGGAGAAGACTTGTGAATCCCTTGGACCGCAAGGAGATCCAACTAGTCCCTTCTAAAGGAGACCAGTCCTGAGTGTTCATTAGAAGGACTGATGCTGAGGTTGAAACTCCAATACTTTGTCCACCTCATGCGAAGAGTTGACCCATTGGAAAAGACCCTGATGTGGGGAGGGATTGGGGGCAGGAGGAGAAGGGGACGACAGAGGATGAGATGGCTGGATGGCATCAACAACTCGATGCATATGAATTTGGGTGAACTCCAGGAGTTGGTGATGGACAGGGAGGCCTGGTGTGCTACGATTCATGGGGTCACAAAGAGTTGGACACGACTGAGCGACTGAACTGAACTGAACAATGTCTTATGTGTGTGTGTATTTATACACGCTTAAGTTACAAATTACTTTGCATGTTTCTAGTTCAAGATAATTTCTCACAATGAAAACATACATGTTGACCATCTATTGTGTGCAAGGCATGTTTTCCAGTATAGTGCTTGCCCAACAATAAATTTAAAATACCTAATTTTTTATGATATAGAATCACAGAATTTGGTCCTGAAGGTCTTTGAAGAATTGTCTTCTCATTTTCTTTGCAATTATCTTTTAAGGAAAAGAAAAAAAAAAAAGGCTATAATGTAAATAAGCAGCTTATAAAATTCAAATAGAACTGAACAGAATGACTAAACAACTTCTTAATCAATTGATTCATCAATATCTTTAGCACAGGCAAGGAAATAGACTTAAGGGCAATAGCAGGCTTTTTTTGTTTAGTTTGGTTTTCACAAACTGCTGTCAGCAGACTGGAAACCCAGCAAAGCCAGTGGTATAATTCCAGTCCATCACCCCATGCCTGAGAGCTCGGGAAGGGAATATTACAAATCTCAATTCAAGAGCAGAAAAAAATTGATTTCCCAGCTCAATAAGCAGGAAGGAAGAGGACAAATCCTCCCTTCTTCCACCTTTTCTAGTTAGTTCCTCAGTGACTAGGGTGATACCTATCCACACAGGGGAGGGCAGTTTACTGAATCCATTGATTTAGATGTTAATCTCATTCAGAAATACCCTAGGAGACAAATTTGGAAATGATATTTAATCTGTGCACCCTGTAGCCCAGTCAAGCTGACACATAAAGCAGTCTGTCACAATGGCCTTGAGTTATACAGTGATGAGAGCACAGCCAAAAAATACTGGAAGCTATACCACTGGTTTTGCTGGGTCAGCAGTCTTAGTTGAATTGGTGTGTGAGGTTAGTGTGAGTACTGTATAAAAATTTCATATAATCAATAGGCAAAAGACAAACAAGCTGGAAATAAAGTTTGAGCATATCACAGTAGGGTAAATAAAAAAGGCAAAAAAAAAAAAGTTCAGAGTTGCTATTGCATTGAGAAATGAAAGTAAAGGTTACAAAGAGGAACCATGTAATTCATAGTCAGTTGGTCAAAATAAATAAGTCTAATCTGATTTGGAAGGAACAATACACACAAAGCATATATATATATACGTGTGTGTGTATAATGTAATAGGCAAATCTTATAAAGCTGAACATTTGCTTTTCCAATGACTTAGCAGTGATGTCTTCAGCAGGAAACATGCGTAAGTGCATTTATACAATGTTCTTTATAGCAGAACACTGGAAACAAAACAAATGCCCATCAGATGGGAAAGGACAAGTAGTAACTATATAGTTACACAAAGATATACTGCATGGCTTTAAAAATGAGCTACTAATAGAACCACCATGTGTCAGCATGTACAATTCTTAGTAACATGATGTTAAGCGAGGAATGTAAGTTATAGTATAAACTGTGTAGCGTCTGACTAGTACTTAATTGTAGGACTGGGCAATAATTTATGAATATTTATCATAGTATCAATGCAAATAAAGAAATGAAATAGGAGAGAACAGCACATAAACCCATAAACACAGTGTGTCTTTAACCAAGGATTGTGATTAACTAAAAAATATAAAAATGGAAAGTAATAAGTAAATTTAAATTAATAAAAATCCACATAATCACACAACTTTACCAGTTATCAGACTTTAAGAAATCTCCATTTTTCCATCATTAAAATGCACATGGTCTACATATATGTTTGAGAACTATATATTTGAGTAAGTCAGAATAATTTTTGACCCTAGAAACTACTGGTTTCAGTTCTCAAAAGATCCTAATTCCCTCTTCTTCTTTTTCTAATTATTCTGATTGAAATCCCACAATGTTTGACACACAAAGCTAGAAACCAAATAGAGTAGCTCTTCTTTATATCAGTCTCTTGCATTTTAATTTGTACGTATCTCATTCTAAATTCATCTTTATCTAAGATGCAGAGGGAATTTGAACTGTACAGCAGGAAACGACTTTAATTGAATGTAAATCTTGATTGTAATGCATTAACTTACATTAATAAGAGTAACAATAATCAAATGATGTCTAGGGCTTAAAATTTGCCAGACATTGTTCTGTGTTTGTTTGTACATTTCATTTACTCCTCATAACATGTCTAGGAGATTAATATTTTTGGAATTCATTTTTGTATAGATGAAAAAAACTGAGGCATAAAATAATTGTTATGGGTTGAATTGTGTGCCCCCCTCCAACGTCATACGTTGAGGTTGTACACTTCAGTATCTCACAGTGGGTTTGTATTTGGAGATAGGAAATCACCTTTAAAGAGATAATTAAGGTTAAATGAGGTCGGATATCAGAGAAGGCAATGGCAACCCACTCCAGTACTCTTGCCTGGAAAATCCCATGGACGGGGGAGCCTGGTGAGCTGCCGTGTATGGGGTCACACAGAGTCGGACACGACTGAAGTGACGCAGCAGCAGCAGAGGTCAGAAATGGGCTTTCCTGATAGGTCAGTGGTAGAGAATTTGGCTGCCAACCAGGAGACACGGGTTCAAACCTTCAGTCAAGAAGATTCCCTGGAGAAGGAAATGGCAGTCCACTCCAGGATTCTTGCCTGGGAAATCCCATGGACAGAGGAGCCTAGTATGCTACAGTCTATGGGTCACAAAAAAGTCATACATGTCTTAGCAACCAAACAAGAAAGACAGAAGACATGCAGACCTTAATCCATTAGGACTGCTATCCTAATATGAAGGGAGATTAAGACACAGATACCCACATAGGGAGAATTATATGAAAACACTGAAACACATCTCCAAGCCAAGAAGAGAGGTCTTAGGATAAATTGACCCTGCCACACCTTGATCCAAGACTTCTAGCCGCCATAAATGTAAGGAAATAAATTTCTGTTATTTATGCCACCTGTTTGTGGTACTTTATTATGGCTATTGTAGCAAACTAATACTGTGACTTGTTCAATCAGTTAGTAAAATGGTGAAGGTTGAGTATAAATCAAGAAATTAAGGCTACATTATAAGAAACTCCACGACCTTTCACTGGTATGAGTTAAATTTTAAAATGAGAGGAAAGGATAGAGCCCAGAAGATGGTCTGTAATTACAGTGTTCCCTGAGCTTTGCAGAAGCTTTAAGTGACATGTTCCTTTTCAGTTTTACATTATCAGATTAATTTATTTACAAACGCACTTCTCTATAATGCACAATTTGCTTAAATATCTGATATGCTTCAAATTATCACCATCTGAATATGTTTCTTTCCTCTTTGTATGTCTTTCTTTTATCTTGTCTTAAATGTTTTTATTGAATTACTAGGGCTGCTGGGACAAAATATCACAAGCTGTGTGATTTAAAACAACAGAAGTGTATTCTCTAACAGTTCTGAGGACCTTTAATCTGAAATCTAGCTGTAGATAGGGTCGTACTATCTCTGAAAAGTCTACAATAGGATCATTGCTTGTTTCTTCGTAGATTCTAACAGTTGCTGGCAATCCTTGGTGTTGCCTTGCTGATGGCACCTTGGCTTCAGTCTCTGCCTCTATCTTTATATGGCCTTCTTTCCTATAGGTATGTCTTGGCACCTATGTTTCCATCTTCTTGAAGAACACCAGTTACTGGATTTAGGGCCCAGTGTGACTCCATCTTAATTACATCCACAAAGACCTGTTTTCCAAATAATGTCCTATTCACAAGAATTGTAGGTTAGGATTTGGGCATACTTTGGGGAGGGACACAATTTACTTCACAACACCCTCATAGACTATTTTCTACCATATAGTCAGATAAGTCTAAAATAAAGTCATACTCAGTCTAAACAGACCAAAATATTTACAATATGTATAGCCTATTTTTAAATTTTATTATTCAATGTCTATACGAAGCCATTAACTATATTTAATCTCCTATCAGATGTCAACATCTATGCTCTACTAGATAATTAATAAATTATTAGTCAATGAAAACAAAAAAAGTCAACAAGTTGATTTCATTCTTTGCTTTAGGCCAATTACACAGCCCATCTTCTTCATCTGCTATTGAATTTGAAAATATGATTCTAGCTTATGGAGAAAAGGAAGCTAGGACAAAATAGTGAGTAGCAATATTTATTACTTTATGTACATTATAAGCTTCCTAAAAACTAGTGTAATATGTAATGTCTTTATGGGGCATATTTTATCCCCCCGCCCCCCTCCGCCAATATCTCACACACTGTTATAACAGAAGTTCAGTGAGGGAATGATTGCTGCCTCCAAGTTTAGATCAAATTTCCTCTTGCTGCCCAACTTCATTTATTTATTTCATCAATATTTAGTGATTTCCAATTATTTTCTAAATACAATGCAGTGCATTTAAGAATGAATTTAAAAACATCTATGACTTAGAGTTTCTGATCACTTTCAAATTAATTTTTTGAATTAAAGGATAACTTCTTCCAGTTTATGTGTCTTCTTGCTTATTTTATATGTTTTATTATTCATATTCTATTAGCAAATGAAATAAAATAGAAACTCTTGAAAACAGACTTTGTTAATTGTTTCATGAGCATACCTTGAAGATACTATAAATTGAACTATGTTGTAATAAGTCTAAGTCTGTCACTTCAGTCATGTCCGACTCTGTGCAACCCCATAGATGGCAGCCCACCAGGCTCCTCCGTCCCTGAGATTCTCCAGGCAAGAATACTGGAGTGGGTTGCCATTTCCTTCTCCAATGCATGAAAGTGAAAAGTAAAGTGAAGTCGCTCAGTCGTGTCAGACTCTTAGCGACCCCATGGACTGCAGTCCACCAGGCTCCTCCATCCAAGGGATTTTCCAGGCAAGAGTACTGGAGTGGGTTGCCATTGCCTTCTCCGATGTTGTAATAAACACACGTGAAATAATAGAGAAGTAAGAAATAAAATTATGTTGTAACCTTAAACAAACCTTTATAGAATAAAATTGATACCATAGTTTTCATTAGCAAAGTTTAAATCTTTGGATTTAATATTACAAACATTATCACTCCCATCACTCAGTATATGCCAATTGCCAAAAGAGAAATTTAACTAGACCTGATAAATACAGTAGAGTCACATGCAATTTGAGAAGCAGTTCTTGCTACTATTCTGTAAATTTGAGATTGTTTCAAAAGTTAAAAAGTTAAATTAATTAAGAGAAGCTCTGAACCTATAATAAAATTCAGGATAGGAAAATTCACTTTTTTATAAAAGGTGTAAAGCATTGAGAGATTCTATTTGGATTCAAACTCAGTACCTGTAATGATAGCAATAATGATATATAGCTTGAAATGTGATAGGGATTAAAAATATTTCCGCTATAATTTTTTTCTTTTATTCTGTGTCTATATGAGATGATGGGCTTCCCTTGTAGCTCAGTGGTAAAGAATTCACCTGCAAAGCCAGAGATGAAGGTTTGATCCCTGCAGAAGGAAATGGCAACCCACTCCAGTATTTTTGTCCAGGAAATCCAATGGACAGAAGAGACGCATGCTACAGTCCATGGGGTCGCAGAGTCAGAAATGACTTTCTACTAAACAGCAACCACATATGAGATGATGGATGTTCAGCAAATTTATTGTGGTAATCCTTTTATAATGTATTTAAATCATCATTATACAGTATGCTTTAAATTTATACAGTGTCAAGTATATCTCAATAAAACTCAAAGAAAATAAGTAAAAATTAATTTCACTAGACTTTGATGGTAGAAACTTATCTTTTAAACTAATATATTATCAGTACAGTGTCTACCACTAATACATATTTATTAAACAAATGAACAAATGTGGTAAATAATAATCAGTAAATAAATGGTAATTTAAACTATTAAAAAATATATATGAGAGACACACCAAGACCTTTGCTAATGTGGATACCAAATAGAATGCCATTCACAGATTTAAAATAACATTGCTTTTTCTGAAAGGAAAATGTACAGACTTTATTCCAGGTCAACTAAAAACTTATATTATGCCTAAGAAAGTAGAACATTGTTACAGCCTTTTATGTTACCTTGGAAAAAGGTTATTTCAACATTATCATTAATTTGTTAGTATAAAACTGGCTAATTTCCCCAAGGTTCTTAAAATTTGAGAGCACATCTTTGAGGCTTCTGAAGTGCAATTATTGGAAAATGAATAAAAAGCTTAAATTGGAATAAACGTAATAATCTTTGTTTGACTTCTCCTAATATCACAATCAATCCAAAGAGAATTTTACTTTCTGCAGAGCTTAAAATGAAAATACACCTCTCTTGCAGCTTAGAGTTTCAATGTGTATACGCTTAATTTAATCTTGTTTTAAGCAAAAAAAAAATAATAATAATAAAGACATTTATGGAATCAATTAATCATACTTAAATATAAATAAAAATAATTATAACCTGAAACTTCTAAATTATTGATAAGTTATACTAGATTTCTAAGGAGTATAAAAAGGTCAGATACAATTTCAGACAAATTTTCCCTTTTGTCTGTGACTTTGGCCCAAAGACCAAACATTATGGACTGTGTTGAATTGGAAGAAAGCCTGATGACTCTGGTCTCTGAATCACATATGCATTCCTGACCATGTGAGATGGCCCAGCAACACTGCATTTGTAAAAATAAGTTCGGCCAGAAGTCACATCTGAGATTTTGTTATTTGTCTTGTGTGCTTCAGGGAAAGATGGAGAGGATAGTTTGTAGGTTAGGGAATGAGTACTCTGGAAAGGGGAAAAAGCTGACTGGATGAAATCCAAATGCCTTTAGTAGCAGAATGGCAGGAAAGTTGGGAAAGCCATATTTTAATACATTTTGTCTTATGTAACACCACCCTTTAACTCATGTGGTAAATTAGAAACAAGTCTAACCAGTTTACTTGATCTTGTTTGTTTTCCGCCTTTCTTCTAACATCATTTAACATTCCAAGGACGAGAGCCACCTCCCAGGTAGAAGTTCTTTTTTTCAGATATGTGATTTCATGCCCATTTTGAGGAACTGAGTGAAGCATGGGCATAATAACCAAATGAAAACATTAGGAGAGGGGCCATAAATGTATGTTTGTCCCTATTTTTGATATTCTGTAATTTTTTAGTCCTCACTAAATTTCATCTACTAATGTAGTGTCTAAAATGTAAGTTCCTAAGGAAGGTAGGAAAGTTATAATATGACAAACCTAGACAACATATTAAAAAGCAGAGATATCACTTTGCCAACAAAGGTCTATATTGTCAAAGCTATGGTTTTTCCAGTAGTCATATATGGTTGTGAGAGCTGGAACATAAAGAAGGCTGAGTGCCAAAGAATTGATGCTTTTGAATTGTAGTGTTGGAGAAGACTCCTAAGAGTCCCTTGGACAACAAGGAGATTAAGCCAGTCAATCCTGAATATTCATTGGAAGGACTGATGCTGAAGCTGAAGCTCCAATACTTTGATCATCTTATGCAAAGTGCTGACTCATTGGAAAAGACCCTCAAGCTGGAAAAGCTTGAAAGCAAAAGGAAAAGGGAGCAGGAGAGGATGAGATGGTTATACAGTTTCACCAACTCAAAGGACATGAATTTGAGCAAGCTCTGTAAGAGAGTGGAGAAGAGAGGTCACAGAGAGTTGGACCTGACTTAGCAACTGAACAACAACAAGCATTTTCTTACTTCTTGACCCTTTCAGGATTAATCATCTTTGGAGGCTTAGGGTTGAATCTTTGTACCTTAATGCTTAGAATGTACCACTGATAAAACATGTCTCAGTGAAAAGCAAAGTACAAGTGCAAGAAAGCTACTTAGTTATTTTCAGATACATTTGAAAAATTCAGTATTTTTATCATGAATTTTATCATGAATCATTTCTGTATCATGATTGATTACAGAATTGCGTTCTTGAATTATAGGAAAGATGATATCATTCTTTATCATTGCTTGCCTAGGAAGCTTGGAGAAACTTTATTCGTTCACTGTCTTCAGATTGAAGATGTGATATTCTTGAGGTTGAAGAAAATACCATCATATTAACTTTCCTTTAACTTTTTATTCAGCAAACTTAATCTAATTTAAAATTCTAGAATTTATAACTTGAATATATAGATTATTTTTAATAAAAAAAGAAAATTAAGTTTAGCATCATAAACCAAAATATTTACTTTAAGAAATTAATGAGAGATTTTATAAGAAAAGACAGTTCATTGTTAATAATCCCTTAGCTAAGGAAAAAATACAGACATATTTTTCCAGGACTTATTTTAGATATTAAATTTTCTTGAATTTACATCTACAAAAATGACCTGAACTATAAGAGGTTATGCACAATAGAATTACAAAAATGCTTGAAAACTAAGGATTTAAATATCAAGCTAATGTCTGCTGAACAGTGTTCATGCTAATATCTTGCTCTACAATATTAAAGGATACCAAGTATCATGCGTATTCTTCTGTAAATCTAGATTAAAAGATGTCTCTTAAGGTTATACTTTTTTTGATTCATCGTTTGCATATTAATTTGAAAACAACTCAAATTACACACACACACAAAACAGTTTCATAGCTAAATTACCCATTTAAGTGAAAAATGGCTCAGTTTAACAAAAGTTGTTCATTCACTAAGTTGTTTCTGACTCTTTGCAACCCCATGGGCTAGAGCACACCAGGCTATACTCCCCTCCACTATCTCCCAAAGTTTGCTCAAGTTCACGTCTATTGAGTCAGTGATGCTATCTAATCATGTCCTACTTTGCTGCCGTCTTATGCTTGGTTTTCAATATTTTCCAGTGTCATGGTCTTTACAATGAGTCAGCTCTTTGCATCAGGTGGCCAAAATACTGGAGCTTCTGCTTCAACATCAATCCTTCCAATGAATATTCAGGGTCAATGTCCATTAGGATCGACTGGTTTAATATCCTTGCAGCATAACAATAAACCCTGATTAATATCAGGCTTTATTCCAATTTAGAGTCAGTTGACACAGTCATCAATGAGTGGCTATTTTACAGGATCATTTTGCCCTCCAAAAACTGTAATGCTTCTTCTGAAATATTTGTCACATGGATGGCATCACCAACTCGATGGACATGAGTTTGAGTCAACTCCAGGAGTTGGTGATGGACAGGGAGGCCTAGCATGCTGTGATTCATGGGATCGCAAAGAGTCGGACATGACTGAGCAACTGAACTGAACTGAACTAGATTGGTCATAACTTTTCTTCCAAGGAGCAAGCATCTTTAATTTCATGAACTGAACTGAACTGAACTGAACTGAACTGAAACTCAACATATTAACTTTTTTCCACTCAGCACTGTAAATAATATGCACTAACATCTTATTTCTCAAACCCATTTTATTTTCTCTTTATAATCTCTGTTTGCAAGACCCTCTATTCCCAAGAAACTCAACACTAAACAGTTTTAGAATCAGTAGTAAATATATGTTTGATTTGGTCTAATTTGCTATGACTTAACAAGTAATAGTAACTAGTTAACTATTGGTAATTGATGTTGAAACAGTGATTTTTATCCATCAGAGGTTTTCCAAACAAAAAATAAAATACAAAGCTATCACTCATTCACATTCATTTTGATAATCCTTGGTGAATGGGTCTAACAGCAAATGAATGTACAAGTTCCTCAAATGTTAAATTTGTCTTTATTATATATAGTATTTGCTCATTTATCTGCAAATAATGAGCATTGCACCCTTGTTAAATCCGGGGAAAAGCAGAACTCTTCCTCTCATAAAGTTTGCATCTATTTGTAAATTTCAGTTAACTCTTGTCAATATTAAAAAAAAAATGTCATTTGCAGATCTACTCTACTAATGTTGAAGCAAAATGGGACAATGGATAGGAGTAGTCATTCATCCATCCATCCATCCATTTATTTCTCCTTTTCTTTTAAAATCCCTTCAAAACATTTATGCTATACTCTATGCTATACATGTATGCTAAACTCTTTCATTATGATGGGGAAAAAAAGATGCAGCCTTCATCACAGGGCCTGCATCTAGGAGCTTGAAGTCTAAGGTACACATGGAAACATATAATTACCATATATCAAGGCATTCATTTGGCAAATGTTTATTGAAGTCTTCCTTGTCTCTATGACAGGTGTGGGAGATATGACAGCACTGAAACTGTTCTGGTCCTGCCTTCATGGGTTTTTACAATCTTGAGAGGTTGCAAGGCTGGCGAGACAACAAGTTATAAAAATCATATCACAGATAAACAATAACTTTAAAATATGGGAAGTATTATAAAGTATAGATGAATAGGACGTGAACATTTTTAGACTGAGGACAAAATTATCTATCACAAAGCGACTTCAGTTAAAAGCTGAGTTCTAGAAGGAAAAAGAAGAGAAAGAGAAAGAAGGAAAAGAGATAGATGACAAAAAGAAAAATAACTTTAATGGAGAATTAGCTAAAGTCATATTCTTGATAGTGCTGATAAGTGAAAATACAGGATTTATTGGGGAAAAAATGTGTTACCTTTACACACTTCATGCAAATCATCTTTCATTTCAGTTTCTCTTGATTTTTTTAAAAGCAAGCTGGACTTTATTTTCATTAGTACACATTTAAAATGTTGAATATATAGTGCCACTTTAAAATTTAGTAGGTGACTTATTAAAGAAGCTACGTGCCAATATAGGAGATGCAAGAGATGCAGGTTCGATACCTGGGTTGGGAAGATCCCCTAGAGGAGGAAATGGCAACCCACTCCAGTATTCTTCCCTGGAGAATTCCATGGAGAGAGAACTATTAGGGGCTATAATCCATGGGCTCACAAACAGCTGGACCTGTCTGAACAACTGATCATAGCTCAGAGATAAATTAAATAAACATACTATTTCTAGAATTTCTTTCATATTAATCTAATAAAAGCTTAATAATCTTATTCAAATCAGTTCAGTTAGTTCAGTTCAGTTGCTCAATAGTTTCTGACTCTTTGCAACCCCATGGACTGCAGCATACAAGGCCTCTCTGTTATTCACCAACACCCAGAGTTTACTCAAACTCATGTCCATTGAGTTGGTAAAGCCATCCAAGCATCTCATCCTCGGTCATCCCCTTCACCTCCCATCTTCAATCTTTCCAAGCATCAGGGTCTTTTCCAATGATTCAGTAATTTACATCAGGTAAACAAAGCATTGGAGTTTCAGCTTCAGCATCAGTCCTACCAATGAATATTCAGGACTGATTTCCTTTAGGATGGACTGATTGGATCTCCTTGCAGGCCAAGGTTCTCTCAAGAGTCTTCTCCAACACCACAGTTCAAAAGCATCAATTCTTCTGCGCTCAGCCTTCTTTATAGTCCAACTCTCACATCCAAACATGACGAGTGGGAAAACCGAAGCTTTGACTAGACAGACCTTCTTTGGCAAAGTAATGTCTCTGCTTTTTAATATGCTGTCTAGGTTGGTCATAACTTTTCTTCCAAGGAGCAAGCGCCTTTTAATTTCATGAATTCAGTCATTATCTGCAGTTATCTTGGAGCCCCCCAAAAAAAGTCTGTCACTGTTTCCATTGCTTCCCTGTCTATTTGCCATGAAGTGATGGGACCAGATGCCATGATATTAGTTTTCTGAATGTTGAGCTTTAAGCCAGCTTTTTCACTCTCCTCTTTCATTTTCATCAAGAGGCTTTTTAGTTCTTCTTCGATTTCTGACATAAGGGTAGTGTCATTTGCATATTTGAGATTATTGATATTTCTCCTGTCAATCTTGATTCCAGCTTGTGCTTCTTCCAGCCCGGTGTTTCTCATGATGTGTATTCTGCATATAAGTTAAATAAGCACGGTGACAAGATACAGCCTTGATGTACTCCTTTTCCTATTTGGAACCAGTCTGTTGTTCCATGTCCAGTTCTAACTGTTGCTTCCTGACCTTCATACAGATTTCTCAAGAGGCAGAACAGGTAGTCTGGAATAATCTCTAAGAATTTTCCACTCTTTGTTGTAATCCACATAGTCAAGGGCTTTGGCATAGTCAATAAAGCAGTAGATGTTTTTTTGGAACTCTCTTGCTTTTTTGATAATCCAGAGGATGTTGACAATTTGATCTCTGGTTCCTCTGCCTTTTCTAAATCTAGCTTGAACATCTGGAAGTTCACAGTCCATCTACTGTTTAAGCCTGGCTTGGAGAATTTTGAGCACTCTATTACTAGAATGTGAGATGAGTGCAGTTGTGCAGTAGTTTGAGCATTCTTTGGCATTGCTTTTCTTTGGAATTGGAATGAAAACTGACCTTTTGCAGTCCTGTGGCTACTACTGAGTTTTCCAAATTCGCTGGCATATTGGGTGCAGCACTTTCACAGCAGCACCTTTCAGGTTTGAAATAGCTCAACTGGAATTCCATCACCTCCACTAGCTTTTTTCATAGTGATGCTTCCTAAGGCCCACTTGACTTCACATTCCAGGATGTCTAGCTTGAGGTCACACCATCTTGCCACCTCATCAAAGTTATCTGGTAAACCTGACATACAGTTTTCCTGACCTAGGAGTCGAACCCAGATCTCCTGCATTTTAGTCAGATTCTTTACTGTATGAGCCACCAGGGAAGCCCAAAAGAGTATATATCACTCACCAAAGTTTAAATACTATACAGCTAGATGCTACTGTATGTCAAGTTTACCAGATAACTTAGATGAATAGATTCTTTTCCCTCTAAAGATAAATTATCTTGAAGATATCATTGGTAAAGTACAGAGTGTTTAACATTCAACAAATCACATTTCAGTCAGTTCAGTCGCTCAGTCATGTCCGACTGTTTCCGACCCCATGAATCGCAGCACACCAGGCCTCCCTGTCCATCACCATCTCCTGGAGTTCACTCAGACTCACGTCCATCAAGTCCGTGATGCCATCCAGCCATCTCATCCTGCATCGTCCCCTTCTCCTCCTGCCCCCAATCCCTCCCAGCATCAGAGTCTTTTCCAATGAGTCAACTCTTCGCATGAGGTGTCCGAAGTACTGGAGCTTCAGCTTTAGCATCATTCCTTCCAAAGAAATCCCAGGGTTGATCTCCTTCAGAAGGGACTGGTTGGATCTCCTTGCAGTCCAAGGAACTCTCAAGAGTCTTCTCCAACACCACAGTTCTAACACATCAATTCTTCGGTGTTCAGCCTTCTTCACAGTCCAACTCTCACATCCATACATGACCACAGGAAAAACCACAGCCTTGTTAGCAGACCTTAGTCGCCAAAGTAATGTCTCTGCTTTTGAATATACTATCTAGGTTGGTCATAACTTTTCTTCCAAGGAGTAAGTGTCTTTTAATTTCATGGCTGCAGTCACGATCTGAAGTGATTTTGGAGCCCAAAAAAATAAAGTTTGACACTATTTCTACTGTTTCCCCATCTATTTCCCATGAAGTGATGGGACCAGATGCCATGATCTTCGTTTTCTGAATGTTGAGCTTTAAGCCAACTTTTTCACTCTCCTCTTTATTTTCATCAAGAGCCTTTTTAGTTCCTCTTCACTTTCTGCCATAAGGGGGGTGTCATCTGCATATCTGAGGTTATTGATATTTCTCCCGGCAATCTTGATTCCAGCTTGTGCTTCTTCCAGCCCAGCGTTTCTCATGATGTACTCTGCATAGAAGTTAAATAAGCAGGGTGACAATATACAGCCTTGACATTCTCCTTTTCCTATTTGGAACCAGTCTGTTGTTCCATGTCCAGTTCTAACTGTTGCTTCCTGACCTGTATACAGATTTCTCAAGAGGCAGGTTAGGTGGTCTGGTATTCCCATCTCTTTCAGAATTTTTCCACAGTTTATTGTAATCCACACAATCAAAGGCTTTGGTGTAGTCAATAAAGCAGAAATAGATGTTTTTCTGGAACTCTCTTGCTTTTTCCATGATCCAGCAGATGATGGCAATTTGATCTCTGGTTCCTCTGCCTTTTCTAAAACCAGCTTGAACATCAGGGAGTTCACGGTTCATGTATTGCTGAAGTCTGGCTTGGAGAATTTTGAGCATTGCTTTACTAGCATGTGAGATAAGTGCAATTGTGCGATAGTTTGAGCATTCTTTGGCATTTCCTTTCTTCGGGATTGGAATGAAAACTGACCTTTTCCAGTCCTGTGGCCACTGCTGAGTTTTCCAAATTAGCTGGCATATTGAGTGCAGCACTTTCACAGCATCATCTTTCAGGATTTGAAACAGCTCAACTGGGATTCCATCTCCTCCACTAGCTTTGTTTGTAGTGATGCTTTCTAGGGCCCACTTGACTTCACATTCCAAGATATCTGGCTCTATATTAGTGATCACATCATCATGATTATCTGGGTCGTGAAGATCTTTTTTGTACAGTTCTTCTGTGTATTCTTGCCACCTCTTCTTAATATCTTCTGCTTTTGTTAGGTTCATACCATTTCTGTCCTTTATCAAGCCCATCTTTGCATAAAATGTTCCCTTGGTATCTCTAATTTTCTTGAAGAGATCTCTAGTCTTTCTCATTCTGTTGTTTTCCTCTATTTCTTTGCATTGATCACTGAAGAAGGCTTTCTTATCTCTCCTTGCTATTCTTTGGAACTCTGCATTCAGATGATTATCTCTTTCCCTTTCTGCTTTGCTTTTCACTTCTCTTCTTTTCATAGCTATTTGTAAGCCCTCCCCAGACAGCCATTTTGATTTTTTGCATTTCTTTTCCATGGGGATGGTCTTGATCCCTGTCTCCTGTACAATGTCACGAACCTCATTCCATAGTTCATCAGGCACTCCATCTATCAAATCTAGGCCCTCAAATCTATTTCTCACTTCCACTGTATAATCATAAGGGATTTGATTTAGGTCATACCTAAATGGTCTAGAGGTTTTCCCTACTTTCTTCAATTTAAATCTGAATTGGGCAATAAGGAGTTCATGATCTGAGCCACAGTCAGCTCCTGGTCTTGTTTCTGTTCACTGTATAGAGCTTCTCCATCTTTGGCTGCAAAGAATATAATTAATCTGATTTCGGTGTTGACCATCTGGTGATGTCCATGTGTAGAGTCTTCTCTTGTGTTGTTGGAAGAGGGTGTTTGCTATGACCAGTGCATTTTCTTGGCAAAACTCTATTAGTCTTTGCCTTGCTTCATTCCTCATTCCAAGGCCAAATTTGCCTGTTACTCCAGGTGTTTCTTGACTTCCTACTTTTGCATTCCGGTCCCCTATAATGAAAGGACATCTTTTTTGGATGTTAGTTCTAAAAGATCTTGTAGGTCTTCATAAAACCATTCAACTTCAGCTTCTTCAGCGTTACTGGTTGGAGCATAGACTTCTATAACTGTGATATTGAATGGTTTGCCTTGGAGACAAACAGAGATCATTCTGTCATTTTTGAGATTGCATCCAAGTACTGCATTTTGGACTCTTTTGTTGACCATGATGGCTACTCCATTTCTTCTGAGGGATTCCTGCCCGCAGTAGTAGATGTAATGGTCATCTGAGTTAAATTCACCCATTCCAGTCCATTTTAGTTTCTGATTCCTAGAATGTCAACGTTCACCCTTGCTATCTCTTGTTTGACCACTTCCAATTTGCCTTGATTCATGGACCTGACATTCCAGGTTCCTATGCAATATTGCTCTTCACAGCATTGGATCTTGCTTCTATCACCAGTGACATCCACAATTAGGTCTTGTTTTTGCTTTGGCTCCATCCCTTCATTCTTTCAGGAGTTATTTCTCCACTGATCTCCAGTAGCCATTTGGGCACCTAATGACCTGGGGAGTTCCTCTTTTGGTATCCTATCATTTTGCCTTTTCATACTGTTCATGGGGTTCTCAAGGCAATCATACTGAAGTGTCTTGCCATTCCCTTCTCCAGTGGACCACCTTCTGTCAGACCTCTCCACCATGACCCGCCCATCTTGGGTTGCCCCGTAGGCATGGCTTGGTTTCACTGAGTTAGACAAGGCTGTGGTCCTAGTGTGATAATACAATGACAAGTAAAACTTTATCTTTAAAGACCCAACTAGATGGAGCATATTTTCTCTATCATTTGACATCAAGAATTCAAAACTGGTTACAGTTTAGGAATTGATACTTTAGTTTTGGTTTGCATTCCTCTAAATATATTTTAATACAATTTTAGAATGAGAAAGTAGAAAACAGCTTTCTGCTTTATTTAAAAATAAAAAGACCCTTTTAAATGAGAATGAAAAATGTAAAATAACACATAACTATAGAAACCAAGCCTCCTCCTTTATGCCCTCACTGTTCCTTATACTACACCTCAAACATAATACATTTGACGCAGAGTGGCCTTGATTAATTTGTTTATATGCTTTTATCTCCTGCCAATATTAGTTTTTTGAGACCAAGGATAATATGTCATTTTTCTTCGTATCCCCAGCACATGTAAGAATGTTCAGTAGCTCTTAACAAATGTTTATTGAGTTGACTCCACACTTTGAAGTCTGAAAAATGTTTTCACATACTATTAATGTTTTTTCCAGCTATATAGCATTAGTTATAATTATGTTGTAAAAAAAAATTTTCAAGTTCAGTGGTATAGTTCTATAAGGTATGGGCACAGCATAGCATAACACAAGGTATAGGCTTCCTGGTGACTCAGTGGTAAACAATCCACCTCCCAAGCAAGAGATGTGGGTTTGATCCCTGGATCAGGAAGGTCCCCTGGAGACGGAAATGGGAACCCACTCCCATGTTTTGCCTGGGCAATCCCTGGACATCGGAGCCTGGTGGGCTATAGACAATGGGATTGCAAAGAGTCAGACATGACTAAGGCGCTAAGCAAGAATAACATAGCTACATGTTCCTTTCTGGGGATTCTTGCTCATTCGGTTGTTGGAAGAATTCAGTTCATTTTGATTTTACGACTGATGTCTCCATTAACTTGCTGGCCATCAGCTGACAACTGTTTCCAGCCTCTAGGGTCTGGCTGTATTCCTCTACCAAGCTCCTTTCCTGTTTCCAAAGCCAGTAACAATGTGAGTCTCTCTCATACTTTGACTATCTGCTGCCTCTTCTGTCATCAGATCTTTGACCGTTCTGCCTTCCTCTTCAGCTTTGGGAACACATATCATTGGGCCCATCCAGCATAATCTCCCTACTTAAAGTCTTAATTCCATCTATAAGATCTCTTTTGTCTTGTAAAATAACATATTTAAAGGTTCCAAGGATTAGGGCAATTTGAGGGCCATTATCCAATCTGGTGGGCTTCCCTAGTGGCTCAGATGATTAAGAACATGCCTGCGATACAGGAGACCTAAGTTTGATATCTGGGTCAGGATCTCCCCCTGAAGAAGGGAATGGGAACCCACTCTAGCATTCTTTCCTAGAAAATCCATAGACAGAGGAGCCTGGCCAGCTACAGTCTATGGGGTCATAAAGAGTTGGACATGACTAACAGACTAAGTATGCACTCATGCAATCTATCATATGGAGTATTTTCCTAACAGACCTTATTTTATAAATGAAGCACCTGAGGGAAGAAGGCAAGGTGTTTTTCCACAGTTCACACATGTTAATCACAGAATTTCAACTCCAAACAACCCATCTGTCATCCATGTTGGATCTTTCCACTGTACCAAACTATCATTTTAAATCCAAAAGTAATCATTAGAAAACTCTTCTGGTTATAGCATTGAAATTAAAGTCATCCAAGTACTTCTCTGGTGGTCCAGTGGTTAAGAATCTGACTTGCAATGCAGGAGATGAGAGTTCGATTCCTGGTTGTGGAACTAAGTTCCACATGTGGAACTAGTTCCCACATGTGAGGGGCAACTAAGCCAAAGTGTCTCAACTACTGAGCCTGCATGCGACAACAGAAGATTCCTTCATGCTGCAACTAAGACCAAATGCAGCCAAAAATAAATAAATAAATGTGTTTTAAAATGAAATTAAATTTTTCCAGTAAAAGCAAACAGGCAAACATAGCCAATTGCAGCTTTTGAGATAAAAGGGTTAAAATAATATCTTACCCAGAGTATATGCACATGTAAAATGAAGGTAAATAAAAACTAGGAAGAAAAGCAGGAGAGCAAAAGGCATATATATTATTGACCCCTATTCCAGTTTCCTTCATCATGGTTACACCACAAGCCTTCAGACCTAAAGCAAAATTGATGTCAGATAATGAACAGTTTGAAGAGTATAAGCAGAGATAAATTATTGCCCCTTGGACTAACAGTATAAGACTGCAGCCTATGGCATGGAGAGAGTATTTGTATAGATTGATCAGAGCTACCGTAAAATTTCAAAGTTTCTTTATATGGCAACTTACTTCATGTTGAGACTTGGCATAGCTGTATACCTTAATAAATTTATACCAGAACAAGCCAAGCCTTACCAGAGACATAGAATGTCTTGACATACTCTAAAATTTCTGAGTTACACTGTGAGCATCAAAATATTTAATCTAACAGCTGTGCTTTGCAGTTAGTATGTGGTTTGCTGCTGTTGACATTGAAAAGAGGAAAAAACACCATAAGCACACTAACCATCCCTTATCCCATAAAATACTTTAAGAACTGATGAAAAACAAAAACTCATGAATTCCTTATTTTAAATGTGGCTTTTTCAATAGAAGCAGATTAGTGTGTATCTATAGCCCAACCCCCAAAGAGTAACACTTATCCAAAAAACTCTGTTTCTCTGTATGAAAATAGAATGTAGCTATAACTTAATAAAACTCATCTAAAAGTATAATGATTAAAAATTGTAATAGCTAACTTCATATTAAATGAAATTATAACTATATTGTAACAATAAATTAAAACTATAAGCCAATTCACTTTTTCACATTTTACAAAACCAGTTAAAAAGTCCAATTTTGTTTTGTTTTGATTTTCTATTTCTTTCTTAGATTAAAAAATTGAAATAAATAAATGTACAAATTTAAAACTCTGCACTCAACATGTGATTGTGCACACTAATGAGGGATCAAAGCATTGGTATTCAAAAATAAGAAGTAATCTCCCGAACATTCGTGCTTTTCATGAGAATGTGGTCATATATACAACTGGATAAACACACAGGCTCTGTCCACATGATCACAAATCAACTGGTTAAACAGTGAACAATTTAGGGAGCCTATGTTTGCTTTGTTTACAGGATGTCAAGTGTTTGATATTTTGTTTGTATATGTTAGCAATTCTACTGCTTAATTAATTTAAGCCACTAGACATTTTAATATATCTAGATTAAGCCATATTTGTATGAAAATATTCCCATGTGCAGATCCTCTGTGTCTAACTTCTGTAGCCATCAGAATCAGCCTTGTGTGATAGACACAGCATAATGAAAGGGAAACGTCTAGAAATATGCATGGAATTAATCATCTTTTCTCATTGAACCAGATATGCCTTTATGTGGGGGGAGGGAAATACATGCACAAAAATATTCACAGGCAAAACTTGACCGGTGACTGCAAACATTACAGCTGTTATCATTTTATTATATTTTGCTTTGATTTAAGAGTGGCAATATGAACAGTCGAAGGAAGTAGCATGGATGAAAAGAGCACAGGGCTTGAGAACTAGGAGACCTGAGACATTTTGTTTCATCTAAAGATTGTCTTTTCAAGCTATTTGGCAAAATCACTTAACCTCTCTAGATCTTGGATTCCCCATCCTTAAAAGGAGTCTTATGTAAGTTTATTATCTCTAAGAAATTGACTCATTCCTGGCAGACAGTGTGTATACTTTCAGATAACATCAGATCTGTCTGGTTTCTCTTCTACAGCCAGCCTAGACTATGCCACAAATAGCAGCCCCAACCATCTGGAAGCTAGGAAATAAACCAGCTTCTCATACATGACTTAGATCAGAGTTTCTCAAACTTCTATGTGCATAAGAATCACCTTGAGGCTTTCCTTAAAGATTCCAACCTGTCCCAGCCTCAGTGACTCTGATTCAGGTGTCATGTGACAGGGCCTAAAAGCCTGTATGTTGTCATCTAAAATGATTCTTCCCCAGATGATTCTCAGACTATACTTTGAGAAACACCTACCCACACCTAAGGGAAACCATAGCTGTAGGGAGAGCATCATCTGTAGAGTGAGCAATTAACATTTGTCTTTGGATTATGGCTATAATCATAAATGAGCTCCTGGTATAGTCCTGATTGTTTAGCAGGTGGTTTAGTCTGGTTTCCCCAGATGACAACACTGAGATTAGATTTTGTGTACAAGGACTCTCAAGAGAAATCAGAATGGGAATAAGGAAATCAGGATAGCTTCAGGCCAAGAAATCTAGCAAGGTAAAATTGTACATTCAGAAAGATTTGGAGTATAAATTACCTTGTAGCTTATTGCATATCCAGGTAACACAGCTGAGCCTTTAAACTAAGGCTCCACACCTTATTGACTGCTGCAAAACCTGAGGTAACCAAAACTAGCAGGTATCTTGCTCTCTGAGACAAGTGGTTCCAGCATCAAAAAGACTGTCTTTGAAAATGACTGCAGATTTCAGTCTTGAGGAGGGGAGCATGAAATTGAGGTGCACTTTCCAAGGGTGTCTGATTGGGCTGGGATTCAACAGACTACACTTCAGATGAGTATCTCATATTCTACTTTCCTTGTTAAGTCTGCTTACATACTAAATACTTGCAAGCCTAACATTTCCTGCTATGACATTCAGTTGGTCTGAGAATCCTGAAAATGGAGCTTAAATACTGAAGGAACTAACCCCAAAATATGCCGTTTTGGCATATTGATTATTGTGAATTAAAAGCTATTGAGAGATAGCAGGTGTCATACAAACACTCTGACCTTCCTTTTTCTTTCTAAAAGCAGAAGATAAAACTCCATGTAAAAGGTGCAGCAGGAGGAAGGAAGACATTAGCAGAGATGGGAAAAGGAGGCTGAGAAATCTGTACAAACAAATATTGTTAAATTAACCCTTACTTCCTAGTAATTTCTCTACAATTGAGTGCCTATTTCAAACCTCTTTTATTCTCATATAAGTTCTCAGGTCGTCAACCCATTGAAAAGACTCTCAAATAATAATTTAATCAAAAGTGCATCCTTTTCTCCTGTTAATCTGTTTAATTATTTCAATTTTTTTGACCAGCCACAGCCTCTAAGAAGGCCTAGAAGACTTGTTTCATCCTTAAAAGAGCCAATCCAACTGAATTTTTCCTGTATGCTCTGCTGCTTTACATTTCCTGATTCTGATCTCAGTGTGCTTTCTCAGAATTTCATCACAATGTAGCATACACTTGTCATAGAATTTAAAATTCAAAATATAACATTGCTTCTCATCTTTCATGAAACCTTATGAATTCTGGACTTCAATCCTTAGACTACTACCTGCTAGGCACACACTATCTTCCTGAACTTCCTATTTGATCTCTCCTCTGTCATGCTTAGACTGCCCTAGGATAACTGCTCATCCAAACAAGTCTAGTTTGATTCAGTTGAAATTAAACAAGATTAACTGGAATCTACAGACCAGATTTGCAAGGAAAAAAAATAAAGTCTTTGTAATTGCATGATAAGTAAAACTCAACACTCAGAAAACTAAGATCATGGCATCTGGTCCCATCACTCCATGGCAAATAGATGGGGAAACAGTGGAAACAGTGACAGACATAACCTTGGAGGGCTCTAAAATCACTGCAGATGGTGACTGCAGCCATGAAATTAAAAGACGTTTGCTCCTTGGAAGAAAAGCTGTGACCAACCTAGACAGCCTATTAAAAAGCAGAGACATTACAACGAAGGTCCGTCTAGTCAAAGTTATGGTTTTTCCAGTAGTCATGTATGGATGCGAGAGTTGGACTATAAAGAAAGCTGAGCACCAAAGAATTGATGCTTTTGAACTGTGGTGTTGAAGAAGATTCTTAAGAGTCCCTTGGACTGCAAGATTAAGTCACTCAGTCCTTAAGGAAATCAGTCTGGAATATTCATTGGAAGGACTGATGCTGAAGCTGAAACTCCAATACTTTGATAGGAAGAACTGACTCACTGGAAAAGACCCTGATGCTAAGAAAGATTGAAGTCAGGAGGAGAAGGGGGCAATAGAGGATGAGATGGTTAGATAGCATCACTGATACAATGGATGTGAGTTTGAGTATGCTCTGAGTGTTGGTGTTGGACAGGTAAGCCTGGCGTGCTGCAGTCCATGTGGTCGGAAAGAGTCAGACATGACTGAGTGATTGAACTGAAATGAATAACTAAAAAGATGTGCTTATGTAACATTTGAACACTGAAGTTAAATGTTCTTAACTTCTCTATTTAGTTAATTTAATCCAAAGCACAAAATGGCCTGTTCTCTAAGTCCTATACAAATACAAACTGATAGCTAGGGCTATATAATAAAGATAGTAAAAAGTGTTCATTGAACTGGTTTAAAAAATCAATTAAAATAATCTCATATCTTTTATTGTCCTACTATTGGGACCATTGAATTGCATATAAATCAAAGTTGTTTATTTATTAGAAATGTGCAGATAGGATTTTTTGTTTTCTGTTTTCCCTTGTAAAGATATTAGTGAATTAAAGTTCTAGAAACATTTCAATATGTAGTTATAATGCACTTCTAGTAATTAGGAATGAATAGAGTTAACTCTGGATATAGTGATCTAAGGTACATATCTGAAAAAAAACTTTGACAAATATTGAAGATATTTTTATAAGATGATGAATTTAGAGTAGCAGGAAGTAGTTGTTTACTTACATATTATTTATTTTATAAGATACTTGCCTACTTATCAGACAAAAGACAAAACCTAAAAAACTATATTGTGTGCGTGTGTGTTTATGTAACTAAAAGTGTCTTCAATATTGGAGAACAAAGAAGGTAAGTCAATCAGTTTCATATTCCCTTGTCATTATTCTGTCACAAAATCATGTCCAACTTTTTGCAACCTCGTGGACTGCAGCACACCAGGCTTCCCTATCCTTAATTAGGGAGCTTCTCAGGGTGCTGGTAATTTATTTTTTTCTTGTTAGTGGTGCTATTATGCAAATGTTTATGTCATGAAAATTTATTGAGATGTGTATTTAAAATATGTGTACTTTTCTGCATATGTATACTTGCTTCAAACTGGTCATTATAAATGGAGGCTGATGGTAGAATTTTTAAAGAGTTTTATGAGTTAAATTAAGTCTGAGAACTCCAGCACATGTATCAGTGTGTTTTTCTTTAATTTTTGTCATTTCTTAATTTGGTTAATTCACATTTTTTTAAAGATTCCTTTATATTTGTGTTCATAGATTATGCTGCTGCTGCTCCTGTGGCTAAGTCGCTTCAGTCATGTCCGACTCTGTGCAACCCCAGACGGCAGCCCACCAGGCTCCCCCGTCCCTGGGATTCTCCAGGCAAGAACACTGGAGTGGGTTGTCATTTCCTTCTCCAATGCATTAAAGTGAAAAGTAAAAGTGAAGTCACTGAGTCGTGTCCAACTCTCAGTGACCCCATGGACTGCAGCCTACCAGGCTCCTCCATCCATGGGATTTTCCAGGCAAAAGTACTGGAGGGGGTGCCATTGCCTTATACTGGTCTATAGTTTCTTTTTCTGTTATATCTTTTCATGTGTACTAAGTCCCTTCAGTCATGTCTGACTGTTTGTGACCCTATGGACTGTAGCCCGCCAGGCTCCTCTGTCCATGGGATTCTCCAGGCAAGAGTGCTGGAGTGGGTTGCCATTTCCTTCTCCAGGGGATCTTCCCAACCCAGGGATTGAGCCCAGTTCTCTTTTGTCTCCTGCTTTGGCAGGCAGGTTCTTTACCACTAGTGCTACCTGGGAGGCCCTCTGTTATATCTTTATTTGGCTTTACTATCAGAGTGATGCTAACTTCATAGAATGAGTTTAGAAGTGTTCACCCCTCCTATACTTTATGAAAATATTAGTAAAGGATTGGTATTATTTTTTCATTTATATGTTTAATAGAATGCACCAGTGAAGCCACTTTGGATTAGACATACCTTCTTTTTCTTTATTACCGATTTAATTTCTTCTTCTTCTTTTTCTTTTAATTGGAGCATAATTGCTTTACAATCTTGTGTTGGGAGAGGGTGTGGAAAAAAGGGAACCCTCTTGTACTGTTGGTGGGAATGTACATTGATACAGCCATTATGGGGACCAGTATGGAGGTTCCTTAAAAAACTAAAACTAGAACAACCATATGACTCAGGAATCCCATTACTACGCAAACAACCTGAGGAAACAATAATACAAAAAGATATATGTAACCCAATGTTCAATGCAGCATTATTTACAATAGTCAGAACTTGGAAGAAATCTAGATGTCCATATGCAGATGAATGGATAAAGAAGATGTACATATATACAATGGGATGTTACTGAGGAACAAAATTAAGTCATCTATAGTGATATGGATGAACACAGAGTCTGTCATACAGAGAGAAATAAGTCAGAAAGAGAAAAACAAATAAATATTGTATGATAGCAAGAAGTGAAGTGAAGTAAAAAAGTTGCTCAGTTGTGTCGGACTCTTTGTGACCCCATGAACTATACAATCCATGGAATTCTCCATGCCAGAATACTGGAGTGGGTAGCTTTTCCCTTCGCCAGGGGATCTTCCCAACCCAGGGACTGAACCTAGGTCTCCCACATTGCAGGTGGATTCTTTACCATCTGAGCCACCAGGGAGACCCAAGAATACAGAATGGGTAGCCTATCCTTTCTCCAGCAGATCTTCCTGATGCCTCAGGAATCAAACCAGAGTCTCCTGTATTGCAGGCAGATTCATTACCAACTGAACTATCAGGGAAGAAGGCAGTGACCAAAACCATCTTAAAGAAAAATAAATGCAAAAAGGCAAAGTGGATGTCTGAGGAGGCTTCACAAATAAGTGAAGAAAGAAGAGAAGCAAATAGCAAGGGAGAAAGGGAAAGATATGCCCAACTGAATGCAGAGTTCCAGAGAATAGCAATAAGAGATAAGAGGATTTTCTTAAATGAACAAAGAAAATAAATAAAAGAAAGCAATAGAATGGGAAAAACTAGATATCTCTTCAAGAAAAATGGAGATATCAAGGGAACATTTCATGCAAAGATAGGCATGATGAAGAATATAAATGGTAAGAACCTAACAGAAGCAGAAGAAATTAAGAGGAGGTGGCAAGAATACACAGAACTATACAAAAAGATCTTAATGACCCAGATAACCACAATGGTGTGGTCACTTACCAAGAGCCAGAAAATCTGGAGTGTGAAGCCAGGGGGGCCTTATGAAGCATTACTGCAAACAAAGCTAGTGGAGGTGAGGAATTTCAGTTGAGCTATTAAAATCCAAAGATGATGCTGTTAAAGTGCTGCACTCAATATGTCAGCAAATTTAGAAAACTCAATAGCAGCCAAAGGACTGGAAAAGGGCAGTTTTCATTCCAATCCCCAAAAGGGGCAATGCCAAAAAATGGTCAAATTACCACACAATCATTCTCATTTCACATGCTAGCAAGATAATGCTCAAAATCCTTCAAGCAAGGCTTCAGCAGTATGTGATTTGAGAACTTCCAGATGTACAAGACGGATTTAGAAAAGGCAGAGAAACAACAGATCAAATTGCCAACATTTGTTGGATCATGGATAAAACAATAGAATTCCAGTAAAATATCTACTTCTGCTTCAGTGACTATGCTAAAGCCATTGATTGTGTGGATCACAACAAACTGTTGAAAAATTCTCAAAGAGATGAGAGTACCAGACCACCCTACCTATCTCCTGAGAAACCTGTATGTGGGTCAAGAAGAAACAGTTAGAACCTTACATGAAACAACTGACTTCCAAATTGGGAAAGGAGTACGTCAAGGCTGTATATTGCCCCTGCTTATTTAACTTATATGCAGAGTACATCATGCAAAGTGCTGTGCTGGATGAATCACAGGCTGGAATCAAGATTGCCAGGAGAAATATCAACAACCTCAGATATGCAGATGATATCACTCTAATGGCAGGAAATGAAGAACTAAAGAGCTTCTTGATGAGGGTAAAAGAGTGGAGGAACTGATTTGAAACTCAACATTCAAAAAACTAAGATCATGGCATCAGGTCCCATCACTTCATGGCAGAAAGAAGGGGAAAACATTGAAGCAGTGACACATTTTATTTTCTCGGGCTCTAAAATCACTGCAGATGGTGAGAAATTAAGAGAAATTTTTCTGCAGCCATGAGAAATTAAGATACTTGCTCCTTGGAAGGAAAGCTATGGGAAATCTAGCCAGCATAGTACAAACCAGAGACATCAATTTGCTGACAAAATCTGCTATGGTTTTTCAATAGTCATGTACAGATGTTGAGTTGGACTATAAAGAAGGTTGAGTTCCAAAGAGCTGATGCTTTCAAACTGTGGTGAAGAGAAGACTCTTGAGAGTCCCTTGGACTGCAAGGAGATCAAATTAGTCAATCCAAAAGAAAATCAATCCTGAATACTCATCGGAGTGTCTGTTGCTGAAGCTCCTATACATTGGCCATTTGATGCAAAGAGCTGACTCACTGGAAAAAGACACTATGCTGAAAAAGATTGAGGGCAAGAGGAGAAAGGGACAGCAGAGGATGAGATGGTTGGATTGCATCACTGACCCAATGGACCTGAATTTGAGCAAACTCTGGGAGATCGTGGAGTATGCAGACGCCTGGCATGCTGCAGTCAAGGGGCTTGCACAGAGTTGGACATGACTTAGTGATTAAACAATAGCAACAATGAAATCTAGAAAAATGGTATTGATGAACCTATTTTGCAGAGCAGTAATGAAAGCACAGACCTAGAGAACAGACTTGTGGACACAGAATTGGAGAAGGAAATGGTGGGACAAAATGAGTTATTGACATATATACATTATAATGTTCAAAATGGTTTGCTAGCAGTATGCTGCTGCATAACTTAGAGAGCTCAGCTTGGTGCTCTCTGATGATCTAGAGGGTGGAATGTAGGAGTGGAGGGAGGCTCGAGGGTGAGGGGATACATGTGTACCTGGTAGCTGAGACAGCAAAGAGTCTACCTGCAATGCGGGAGACCCAAGTTCCATCCATGGGTCAGGAAGATTCCTGGAGAAGGAAATGGCAACCCCCTCCAATATTCTTGCCTGGAAAACTCCATGGATGGAGGAGCCAGCCAGTCTACAGTCCATGGGGTAGCAAAGAGTTGGACACAACTGAGTGACTTCACTATTAGCCTATAGCTGATTCACATTGTTGTAAAGAGCAGGTTTAAATCAATTTATTGTTTTGGTTCATCTAACAACCTAACACATACTGCTGCTACTGCTGCTAAGTCACTTCAGTCATGTCCGACTCTATTTGCGACCCCATAGACAGCAGCCCACCAGGCTCCCCCGTCCCTGGGATTCTCCAGGCAAGAACATTGGAGTGGGTTACCATTGCTTTCTCATAACACATACTAGCACTAACTAAATAACTTTTTGGCCTCTCCAAGCATGTATTAAAATGTGTTGGCCAACAAGAAGAGTTTAGAATTGACAAATGAAGTATCTCAAGATAATATGGATAGAAAATTCATCTTCTGTGAATGGATAATAATGTAGGTACATAATCTTTCCATGATGGCAGAAGTTGGGATGTGGATACTGAGGGAATTCTGTTGATTTTAGAAGACAGAGGACGTGACAAGTATAATCTTTTTTTTGTAAGAGAAAGGAGTGGTTATAGTTATAGACTTTAAAATATTTTAAGTTTCACTTGAACACATTGAATAACTATTTTCTGCTTAGAATTTAAAGAGATCTACTAGATTATTATGAGTAGCGCAAAGCATTCTTTCACAGCATGGCATAATTTATCTGCCAAACTCAAGTTAATTGCCTGAGATATTTTGCCATATTAACAAACCAAGATAATCCACAGGGATTGTATTTTTGTAACACTAATCAAATTCATTTTTTTTCACTGCTCAAAGCTAGTCATAATAGTTATAATAAAATCTAAGTTTTACCTATTTTGGATAATGCCTATCTTTTGTGCTAAATAGCCTTTATAGTTTGACATTTGAGATCCCACATGAATGATTTACAATAAATCACATAGACTAAAGTGCTATTAAATGTTAAGCTAGGTTACCAAAGACTGGTGAGGATACAAAAAGGATAAGACAATTTAAAAGGGCAGTATTTACCTCTGTAACATCTATCTATCATCTCTTAGCTATCTGTTTATTTAAAAAAAAAAGAAATTCTTATATCTATAGAAACACATATATAAAGGAAAAGTGAATTTTTTTAAAACCATAAAGGCATGTAAGACTGAAGTTTATTGTAGGACTACCATTATTTCTTGTCAATTGGTTGACTTTAAATAAGAAAGCAGCCCAAAACTGCAATCAATTTCACATTATTTTATAAGGATTCTTTCATTTGTTTGAGTTTACAAAAGTCATTTTTACCTAAGAAATAAGGCATGCAGGCTAAAATTTTCCAAGAATATTTTCTTCAAAACCTCAGTTTTACTTTTATTTATTTCAGAAAATAGATCTTTATTATCAGTTCAGATGCTCTATTACATTAACAATAACTAAGTCCAAAATAGCAGTAAAAACTCTGAGTCACTTAAAAGGTGTCATCTCTCTCAAATGAATAACCAAATGTGACATATATGCGCCACTGATACTGTATGGAAAAGAGATAAGTAATAAGTAATACTACCCCTGCATAGCACAGGAAACTCTACTGATGCTCTATGGTGACCTAAATGGAAAGGAAATTTTAAAAAGGGGGATATATGTAAACATATAGCTGATGCACTTTGCTGTACAGCAGAAACTAATATAACATTGTAAAGCAACTACACTCCAATAAAATCAATAAAAATACTAACCAACTGTGATGCAGAAATGAACACAGCTCCAATGCTCATTTAAATCTAGAATTACAAGAATCATTTATGTATGGCTTGTGATGAAAGCATATTGAAAGGAAAGGGGAGAAAGCTGCTTCTTCTTGTCAGGTAATTTCATGGTAAGAATAAGTCTCCTTAGACATATCCTGCAGGGAAGTAATTTAAAGAAGTCCTTTCTCAGCTTGACAATTGTCCGCATGATTTCAGTTTCTTTATTAATTCAAGGATCCATAAACAAGAATGATAAATTAAACTTCGGTCAAAATTTATTTAAAGGAATTCCCTATGATGAAACTATTGATTGAAATATGAAGATCTTTAGTAACTTTTGAGAAATTTCTCCTTCCCATAAAAATGTTTTACAAATGTTTCCAAATTGGTGTGTGCTTTAACCTCTAAAATGACAGCTTAAGCCAATCATTAGGTTAGACATAAGATTTTTCCAAGTAATAACAAGGCAATAATAAAAAAATGATATCATCTAGAACATTTTAAGTGTAAATTTTACTTTTGTTTTAGGTTATCCTCTTAGGCATAGTCTAAAAACTTACTTATATTTCAATAAGTAAGAATTCAATAACTGTCTGAGATTTACAGCTACTAAAAAAAGAAAATTTACAGGTATTAAAAGAGAAGAATTGATGCTTCCAAACTGTGGTGTCGGAGAAGACTCTTGAGAGTCCCTTAGACTGCAAGATCAAACCAGTCAATCCTAAAGGACATCAACCCTGAACATTCATTGGAAGAACCGAGGCTGAAGCTGAATCCCCAATACATTGGCACCTAATACGAACAGTCAAGTTATTGGAAAAGTCCCTGATGCTGGGAAAGATTGAAGGCAAAAGAAGAGGACGACAGAGGATGAGATGGTTGGTTGGCATCACCGACTCGATGGACGTGAGTTTGAGCAAGCTCTGATAGTGAAGGACAGGGAAGCCTGGTGTACTGAAGTCCATGGGACTGTTAAGAACTGTGGGACTCAACAATAACAAAAGAAAATGCTTTCTATAGTTATAATAAATCTGAGGTGTATTAAATATTATATGTAGTGGAAATATATTCATTTCACTTACTAGATAGAGATATTAACTCAGTGATAATTAGTTATACCAAGAAATCATATCAAATAATTTTCCAAAATGATGTTATTGATTCAACATACTTTCAAAACTAAAAATATAAGTATAGTGTGCTTATGACAGCAGCACACACTATATATACTTACCATCTAAACACTGCATACCCATGTCAACCAAACTTGTCTTGTTCTTTTTAATATATAATATATTTAAATATAGTTATATATATTATATATTATAATTATATATAATTATATTTATATATATTTATATGAAATTTATAATATATTTATGTAATATATTGTATATTTTTATATAATATTTATATAATATATTATATATTTATAATATATTATATAAAATTATATATAATTATATATTATAATTATATATAACTATATTAAATATAATATATATTAAATTATATAATTATATTTATATATATAATATATTATATATATTTATATAACATATTACATATATTTAATATATAATATAATATTTGTATTTACATTATATAAAATTATAATTATATATTATATATATAATGATATTAAATATAATATATATATTAAAAAGAACAAGACAATTTTGGTTGACATGGGTATGCAGTGTTTAGATGGTTATCTCAAGTCTTTTATTTTTATTTTTTTAATTATTTTTGTCAAATATATCTATAGCATAGTGTTCACCACCATATACCTATGATGGGTTAACAATGGGTGTACATTTCTTCCATTAAGAGTTGAAATCTATTTCTTGTCCCTTTGGGCCTGGGCTAAGCTTGCTCTAACTGGGTTTGTTCAATAGCATAGAGCAGAAATGACATCATGCATCTTTGAAGTTGAGTTTTGGATCTGCAAATTCTATTTTGGCTCTCTCAAAACACTTCATCTTTGGAATCAGTCAATTACATGAAAGATTTGTGGATTCTGCTGACTTATTCCGTTTGGATTAGCCCATCACCTTAGTCAAGTATAGGTAGGGAATCATGTCAGAAAGCCTCACTTCATGAAAAAGCCATGTAAAGAAGACTCAGGTACTCACTGATAGACCCAAATGACCTCCAGACACCAAATACCAGTCACAGGAATGAGCCCTGTTGGATACTTCAGTCCAGTCCAGTCTCTTGATGACTGTTGTCCCAAGCTAATACCACGTGGAGCAGAATAAGCATCCAGGTGATTCTTGTCAAACCACAGATTCATGAGAGATAAAAAGCATTTGCTTTGGGGAAGGTGGGAGGGAGGCTTAACTGGAAGGGGATATGTATACATATAGCTAATTCATGTTGTTGTACAGCAGAAACTAACACAATATTGTAAATCAATTATGCTCCAATTAAAAAGTAGATAAAACAAATTTTAAAAAACACTTGCTTTGTTTTGGCACTGATTTTTGAGTGAAAGGAAATTGACATTCAATTACCTATTATCAGTTTATTGTGTGAAAACAGATCATTGAAGCAACCTTTTAAGGGTTATAGACAAAATGGAGTGTTGTTAGAGAAGAGGGGTCTCTTTGACATCTTCACAGTTGTAAATATTAAAATGGGCTGTGAGATTAGTGTTACTGCTTTCAGCTTGTTGTCAATAATAGTAGGTGTCCTCAGCTTCCCTCTGAGCCATGTTCATTCAATCAGGTCTTTGAGGCCCATTCTGTGGATCGCTTTATGGCAAATATTCTAATGTCCTTGTGAAGACCATCCTGAGTTTTATCCTGAATACAAGAATGCAGCTGGAGCACAGACAACATAACTAATACTTTTCAGTCCCTTCTTCTGTGAGCTGACATGATTTCCTACATTTCTTGACTAGATGATGGGTTAATCCAAATGGAATAGGTCAGCAGGATCCACAACCCTTTCATTCAATTGACTTTGAAATCATATGGTTTTCAGTCCAACTGAAGACTCATGAAAAATCTCTCTAACACTCTCCAGAGGCTTCTTTTAGAATACTGAATGATTTTATCATAGAGGTAGTTGAACTGTTTCAAAGTATGTTTTGTAACTGTAAGTCTTATTGGAATTTCTTTAACATAACAGTGAATAGAGAAACATGATGATGTAAAGAAGACAAAGAAGAAAAGTATTAGAACTCTGATTTAAATATTTAATGAATATTGGTGCATGTATTTTCTGTTAAGTTTACAAATGAATAATATTGTTATGTTTATAATCTAGTTTTGATGCCAGACATGCAAACAGTTAACTGCAGTGTAACTCAGAATGAAAAAAAAAAAAAAGAAGCTTAAACAACAACTTACATGAGTCCAGAGGAAAGAAAGTTTTATTCTGATTTTAGAATTTTACTGGAGAAGAAAAAATAGGGTTTAAAGATATCTTGATAAAGGAAAAATAGGAATTAGTAAAAGAGATGAGGACAAGAAGATGTCACTAGGTAATGATGAAGGTAGCTGAATTCCAGATTGAGAAAATGCAGTGAACAAAGGAATAGCAAGCATAGGGAATTTGGAAAATTTGATATGAATAACATAATAGGAAGATAACTGAGAAACAGGGGTTTGAAGCCATAGTCTTGTACGGATGTGAGAGGTGGAGCATAAAGAATGCTGAGTGCTGAAGAACTGATGTTTTTGAATTGTGTTGCTGGAAAAGACTCTTGAGAGTCCCATGGTGAGAGCAAGGAGATCAAACCAGTCAATCCTAAAGGAAATCAACTCTGAATATTCATTAGAAGAACTGATGCTGAAGCTGAAACTCCTAATACTTTGATATGAAGAACTGACTCATTGGAAAAGACCCTGATGCTGGGAAAGATTGAGGGCCAAAGAAGAAGGCAATGGAAGAGGATGAAATGGTTGGATGACATCGCTGACTCAATGCACATGAGTTTCAACAAACTCTGGGAGATAATGAAGGACAGGGAAGTCTGGCATGCTTGGAGTTCATGGGATCACAAAGGGTCAGACACGAGGTAATTGAATAACAATGGTACTAGGGAATGATTCTAGGTGGGACAGTTGGATTATATGACCAGACTGATCTTGTGGAAAGTAAACTCGTCACAGGATGGAGGATACTCTGAGAAGAGGATGGACGTGTAGCACATAGAATAGAGAAAAAGTGGAAATACCGAAGAGTAATTGGGAGTCAATTAGGAGATAATCTTCTTAAAGACTATCTTTGGTCTTGAGGTTGGAAAGAAACAACTTTGAACTTTCCAACTTGGGTGGCTTGGAAGATAGTGCTATAATTATCCTGTTGAATAGGACAGGAATCTTTTGCTACAGAAAAAAGAAAAAGAGGTATAATAAAAGTGTGTTGGTCTTATGTGGAGATTGCATGTATTTGCAATTCATCTGTAAAACTCATAAGAAAAAAACTGAGAAAGTATTATCAGTAGAAAATAAACCATTTGTAGAAAGAAACCAACAGCCACGGGCAAAGAGGAAATGTGCAGAAAAGAGTAAAATAAAACCTCTGATAATCCCAATGATTCATGGAAATAGAAACAGAGACACCAGTGAAGCAGAATAAGAAAATCATGAGAGTCACATCACTGAATCAAGCAGGTTCATGGAGACGGGGTCAAATATTACAAAAGGTTACAGATGATGAAAACCAAAAGCCAAAATCAGACCCAGTAATGAGAAGAGCATCATAAAGAAATTGAGAAAGCAGGCATGCACCAATATTTTAAGACAATTAGCAGAGAAAAGAAGAGAACATTACAAAAATGCTATCTGAGGTACCCAGATCATCAACATGTATAACAGCTTCTCAGAAGAGATCAGTTATAAATGATCCAAAAATGCATCGGAGTATAGAATAATGAATTTTAGATCAGTGATTTACAACATAAAGTATTTCATTTAAGGAATATACTATTATAAATCCCTTAATGATATCGGCACTGCTAAAACAGAGAACACATGGACTATTTAGAAGCCACATCTGGGTAGTTTTCATTTATTTTCATTTAAAGTTATAGCCAAATTCATCTTAAACATTTTTGCATAATTTTATATGATGTGAATATGTATTGAGAACATACAAGGGAAATGTATAATTAAACTTTGATTATGGTTTCATCTCGAACTATATTTCTTTTCTAACACCCAGGAACTAATTCATTATATTAACACATACACAATTATTAGTGATCTTAAAATGTAATAATCAAACTTTTAATTCTACCTGGCTAGTCTTAAGATACTGAATAAACAGATTGTCATTCCCTTTAATACTTGGCACTGTTCATTAATCAAAAAAGGCTTCTTTCATGCTGCTAAGTCACTTCAGTCATGTCCGACTCTGTGCGACCCCATAGACGGCAGCCCACCAGGCTCCCCCATCCCTGGGATTCTCCAGGCAAGAACACTGGAGTGGGTTGTCATTTCCTTCCCCAATGCATGAAAGTGAAAAGTGAAACTGAAGTCGTTCAGTCATGTCCGACTCTTCGTGACCCCATGGACTGCAGCCTACCAGGCTCCTCTGTCCATGGGATTTTCCAGGCAAAAGTACTGGAGTGGGTTGCCATTGTCACAAAGTTCTATAGTTTACAATAATAGGGCAATGCCACAGTATTTTGAAATTTTTTTTTTGAAGAATGAACTATAAAATCTCCATGTTTATAAAAAACAAACAAAAAATGAAATTGACAAAAACAAGGCAACTCTGTCTCCAAAACAGTTCATGAAATCCCTTGTAGACTGCTTTCAGTCTCTTATTAGAGGTGTCTCTTCTGAAGATCAACTTCTGCTTAAATTATTTTGGTTAATTCAATGTACGTAGCAGTTTCACTTTCTGTAGCAAATGTTGTCATGAAACCCTGTACTTATCCAGTCAGGTAATTCTGATCGACCACGACCAAATACTCTAGGAAGGATTCCAGGAGGTCAAAGCTGTGCATGTGAGAGCATGAGGTGTTGCTGCCACTACTTGTTTTTTTTTAATATGTTTGGAAAGCTTGGGGAAATACCTCTAGAGAATCTGGATATTTTCCACTTGTTTGTGATTAAAAACAAATAAAAAAAAGTCTCCTTTAACAGAAGACACTTAATTAAAGCTAAAGGAAAAAGCTAACCACTTAACAGCAGGGGTACCCATGGATACAAATGCTTCATTAATTGGATGAAAACAGAGGAGAAAAACCTTTCCAAAAATATTACTATGTGTTTCTGAACACATTTCATTAAGTGCATTCTTTAATCAGTGATTGGCCTAGACTTCCCATAGTCACAGCTTCAAAACACTTTTAGACAAAACACTACAAAAGAGGGGCAGGATGGAAATTAGAAGCATATTCTTTTTTGCTATGAAGAGCAAAAACAACATTATCTGCTCATATATTGAGCTTGTGTATCACTATAAAGAAAAGACTGTTCATTCATTCATGAATTCAATCATCCCTAATGCCTGTGGTCCAATGCTAGATACTAAGTACAGATCAGTGACCAATAATGACGCTCATCAATAGGGAGCTCCAGTCTCCTGTCATAAGAGCCATAAGACAGATGCATACAAAGTGCTCCAGGAAGACTATGGTGATATGAAATATCAATAACTTCAGATACGCAGATGACATCACCCTTATGGCAGAAAGTGAAGAAGCACTAAAGAGTCTCTTGATGAAAGTGAAAGAGGAGAGTGAAAAAGTTGGCTTAAAGCTCAACATTTAGAAAACTAAGATCATGGCATCCGGCCCCATCACTTCATGACAAATGGATGGGGAAACAACGGAAAGAGTGAGACACTTTATATTTTTGGGCTCCAAAATCACTGCAGATGATGACTGCAACCATGAAATTAAAAGATGCTTGCTCCTTGAAAGAAAAGTTATAATCAACCTAGACAGTATATTAAAAAGCAGACATTGCCAACAAAGGTCCATCTAGTCAAAGCCATGGTTTTTCCAGTAGTCATGTATGGATGTGAAAGTTAGACTAGAAAGAAAGATAAGCACCAAAGAATTGATGCTTTTGAACTATGGTGTTGAAGACTCTTGAGAGTGCCTTGGACTGCAAGGAGATCCAACCAGTCCATCCTAAAGGAGACCAGTCCTGGGTGTTCATTGGAAGGACTGATGCTGAAGCTGAAACTCCAATACTTTGGCCACCTGATGCAAAGAACTGACTCATTGGAATAAAACCCTGGTGCTGGGAAAGATTGAAGGCAGGAGGAGAAGGGGACACCAGAGGATGAGATGGTTGGATGGCATCACCGACTCAATGGACATGAGTTTGAACAAGCTCTGGGAGTTGGAGATGGACAGGGAAGCCTGGCATGCTGCAGTCCATAGGGTTGCAAAGAGTCAGACATGACTGAGCAACTGAACTGAACTGAACTTGGAGGACAAAGTGTGCTCTTCTGAGGAAATCACTTCTATACTTACACCTCAGGATAAAAAAGAATTAACTAGTCAGAGAAAGAGGGATGGTATGTTTAGGCACTATTTAAAAAGATAAACTGAGGCATATTAAACATTGTAAGTTTGAGCAAAAGGGGAAGTAATTGGAGCACTCCAGAACTAGAGCTTGGAGAAAAGACAATAGACACAGAAATAAAGCAGGGAAGTGATTTGATTGGCTGTAGCTTATGCAGTTGCCTTGTTCGGGAAATGTATGTTTGGCTGTTTGTGTATTGTCCCTAGATGTTGGTTTCCTAACCTTGAGGCATTTATGAGTTTATGATTTGGTTTGCTTATGCCAGCTGTTGAGGCATTAGAATACCATCAGTCTAATGGCCTCTTTGCTTATTTAATTTAATGGCAGAATTATATACATAGATACAAAGAAGCAGGGAGAACTTGGAACTTCTGCAAGTGATTTCATGTAGCTGGATGACAAAATGCTGAATGAACCACACGGAGTGAAAAAAGACCAAAGGCAGAGACAGCAACCAGTTAATGAGAGACTTCCTCAGCTATGTTCACAAGAATGGATTTTGCTTGAAAAAAATGTTTGTAATGCAGTTCAACAACTGGACATTTTTGGAAAATGAATATTTTAAAAATATCTCTAAGCAAACTATGTAAGAAGCACAACTAAGTATACAAAATCTGCTTTTCACATCTATTTAAAGAAAGAATGGACTAGCAATATCTACACGATATTCTTATATGAGCTGACTTAGCAACATCACAAACTTCATGTAATGGTTTTACGAGGATGATATTGCTGATCCTGTTGAATGCAGACCTGCTCTTTAGCTCCAATAATAACAAATGTAAAAGTAGCAATGATTAATTTAAAATCAAATAATGCAGAGAAAAGTATTTCCAAGATTTAAAGTCAATATTTTATAAAGAATACAACCTTATCCTATATATGAGAAAACTCTTGATATAGGTGATGACAGAAACTACCTTTTATGCAAAAGTGGCATAATAATTGGTCCCTTCCCCCAAAATTGAATTTGGTGAGGTGATAATGTTGGCATTAGCAATATTGTTTGCATTGCATAGGGTGTCCTTGTGGCTCAGCTGGTAAAGAATCCACCTGCAAGGTGGGAGACCTGGGTTTGATCCCTGGGTTGGGAAGATACCCTGGAGAATGGAAAGGCTACCCACTCCAATATTTTGGTCTGGAGAATCTGGAGAATTCCATAGACTATATAGTCGATGGCACAGCAAAGAGTCAGACACAAGTGAGGGACTTTCACTTTCACTTTCCTCGGTGGCTCAGAAGGTAAAGAATCTGCCTGCAATGCAGGAGATACAAGTTCAATCCCTGGGTCTGGAAGCTCCCTCTGGAGAAGGGAACAGCTACTTGCTCCAGTATTCTTGCCTGGAAAATCCCATGCACAGGGAAACCTGGCAGGCTACAGTCCATGGTGTCTCAAATAATTTGACAAGACTGAGTGACTAACGCATGTGTGCATGCGAACACACACACACACACACACACACACACACACACACACACACATTGCATGATTTAGATAATATTTTGGCAAATTATTGCTTTGCCTACTTAGCCAAGAATAAACAGGAGGCATACATTCTTATTTACCTATTTTCAAACAAAGAATATTCGGAAAATGAGTTGAAATTTTCTTTATGACATACTCACCAAGCTGTTTTAGGAGAAATTGAACCTAAGCAATAATAAGGGAAATTTTGGAATAGCAGCTAGATCATTAATTTGATGACACGAAAGCAGTCAATTTGCTGATAATACTAGAAGAAAAGAATGAAATAATAATAAGTTAATGGTAATCGAATGAACTCCTTAAGGCAGAAAAGGTTTAGCTTCTGGTGCGCTAATCACTAATGGAAGCAATGATAATTCCTCCCTAACAAGATATGCCATAAATATCACCTGATAAGCCTTAAACTACGTTTTAACTTTAAGAGCTGGATTTTTCCCAGATATACTCAGCCACATAATGCTATGTATCTTTTAAGATCAGTTATTGCACATGTGCCATGGAAGATATTATAAGATTTGTAGCAAAAGCAGTTATGCTCTGGAGATAAGAATCCTGCTTTCAAAAGGAGCAGACTTGCTTCAGTGTTCTTCCATTTATTCTTTTAAAAAGTTGTAAATATTTTTCTCTTGTGGACTAGACTGATACTGATTTTATATGGTTTATAACCACTACTTATGACATAATTCCAATCTTAAAGATGTGTTACAAATGCCTCCACTTTCCATTGCTGGTTATTTTGATTAGCTGGAAATTGAGCACAGTCTTTGAACAGTCTCTTTCTGAGGGTATTTCTATTATTGTGTAAGGTTAGGAGGCATTCCCTTTGGGGATTTGCCATTTGCAGTTCCCTATTTTTCTAATCTGCTTCTTCATTGTATCACCATGATGTCAAGACAAGGGAAGTAACAGTTTCATGTTGTGACATCAGGACAAACTACTTTCAGTTTAGATATACTCCTGGTTAGAAAAATGCAGTAAACCGTGGTACCTATGGAAATACATTAAGCATTTTTTGAAGTTAAATTGAGGAATTTTACATGGATAAAAACAGAGAGCGTTTGGGTGAGTGATTGAATTGTATCCTTTGAGAATGATAAGAGTATGCAAAAATTTTTCAGACCAACTCCCTGAAGTTGGGAAACATACTTAATTTCAGTGAATCTTTTAAAGCCTGGAGAAAAAGAGAATCAATGAAAAATGCAAGTCAATCTCTATATGAAGTATAACCCGAGACTATATTTCAATAAGCAAAGTGCTCTACTCTCAAGCTTTTTTGTAGGAAAATATCTGAAACTCAAAATATGATTTTAAAAAGGAAAAATTAATGGTTCATATTATTTTAGGCATCAAAAACATTTTATGTTCAGAATGTCTTTTGTTTCTGATGCAAATTTGTAATCATTTGATCATTATATCTAACATCCATTATTATCTTTACTTCTCAGGATTTAGTGAAATAAAGAAGTTAAAATATCATTTCTCTTTTCTTCATGATAGTTGTAACAAATGATATCAGTACTTACAACAGAAATATAAAGGCATTTTTGGACATATCCCAGTTAGCAAAAACAGAGTTGTTAAAATCAAGATCTAATAAAACAGAAATTATTGGAAAATAATCTAAAGCTCATTCATCATATTAAGGAAAATAAAGTAAAATGAAGACAGAATCTTCTACACCAAATGTATATTACCATTATATATGTATGGTTAGATGTCCATGTCAACTTGATTAAGATGTAGTATTCAGTTCAGTTCAGTTCAGTCACTCAGTCGTGTCCGACTCTTTGTGACCCCATGAATGCAGCATGCCAGGCCTCCCTGTCCATCTCCAAGTCCTGGAGTTCACCCAGACTCACATCCATCAAGTCAATGATGCCATCCAGCCATCTTATCCTCTGTCGTCCCCTTCTCCTCCTGCCCTCAATCCCTCCCAGCATCAGAGTCTTTTCCAATGAGTCAACTCTTCGCACGAGATAGCCAAAGTACTGGAGTTTCAGCTTTAGCATCATTCCTTCCAAAGAAATCCCAGGGTTGATCTCCTTCAGAATGGACTGGTTGGATCTCCTTGCAGTCCAAGGAACTCTCAAGAGTCTTCTCCAACACCACAGTTCAAAAGCATCAATTCTTCGGTGCTCAGCCTTCTTCACAGTCCAACTCTCACATACATACATGACCACTGGAAAAACCATAGCCTTGACTAGATATAGTATTAAATTTATTTAATAAAACGCTAATCTAGACAGGCTTCAACAATACATGAACTGTGAAATCACAGATGTTCAAGCAGGTTTTAGGAAAGGCAGAGGAACCAGAGATCAAATTGCAAACATCTGCTGGATCATCAAAAAGGCAAGAGAGTTCCAGAAAAATATCTATTTCTGCTTTATTGACTATGCCAAAGCCTTTGACTGTGTGGATCACAATAAACTGTGGAAAATTCTGATAGAGATGGGAATACCAGACCACCTGACCTGCCTCTTGAGAAATCTATATGCAAGACAGGAAACAACAGTTAGAACAGGAAATGGAAAAACAGACTGGTTCCAAGTCGGGAAAAGAGTATGACAAAGCTGTATATTGTCACCCTGCTTATTTGACTTATATGCAGAGTACATCCTGAGAAATGCTGGGATGGATGAAGCACAAGCTGGAATCAAGTTTTTTGGGAGAAATATCAATAACCCTGAGGTTATGCAGATGACACCACCCTTATGGCAGAAAGAAAATAAGAACTAAAGAGCCTTTTGATGAAAGTGAAAGAGGAGAGTGAAAAAATTGGCTTAAAGTTCAACATTCAGAAAACTAAGATCATGGCATCTGGTCCCATAACTTCATGGTAAATAGATGGGGAAGCAGTGGAAACTGTGGCAGACTTTATTTTTTGGGTTTCCAAAATCACTGCAGATGGTGACTGCAACCATGAAATTAAAAGATGCTTACTCCTTGGAAGAAAAGTTATGACCAACCTAGATAGCATATGTAAAAGCAGAGACATTACTTTGCCAACAAAGGTCCGTCTAGTCAAGGCTATGGTTTTTCCAGTGGTCATGTATGGATCTAAGATTTAGACTATAAAGAAAGCTGAATGCTGAAGAATTGATGCTTTCAAACTGTGGTGTTGAAGAAGACTCTTGAGAGTCCGTTAGGCAGCAAGGAGATCCAACCAGTCCATCCTAAAGGAGATCAGTCCTGGGTGTTCATTGGAAAGACTGATGTTGAAGCTGAAACTCCAATACTTTGGCACCTGATGCGAAGAACTGACTCATAATAAAAGATCCTGTTTCTGGGAATGAGTGAACGTGGGAGGAGAAGGGGACAACAGATGAAGAGGTGGGTGGCATCACCACCTCAATGGACATGAGTTCATGAGTTTGGGTAAACTCCAGGAATTGGTGATGGATGTGGAGGCCTGGTGTGCTTCAGTCCATGGGGTCCCAAAGAGTCAGACACGACTGAGCGACTGAACTGATAATGAACTGAACTAAACTCTAGATATTACTGTGAAGATATAATGTAGATGGGGATAGAGGTTACTATCAATTGCCTTTAGATAAAGAAGATTTTCCTTGATAACATGAATGTGTCTCACTCAATTAGTTGAAGGTCTTAAGAATAAAAACTGAAGTTTCTCGGAGAAAAGAATTTCTGCCTAGAAACAGCAGCATAAACTCCTGCCTGTGGGAATGAACCACAGTTTTTTGAATTTATTAGTCTCTACAATCACATGAATCAGTTTCTACTAAATATTCTTCTCTTATTGAGAGAATATTTCCCTGATATCATCATTGATAAAGAAGATTCACTCACAGGTTTTATTAAAAAGAGGAATTTCTGCTAACAAATGATAACCAGATGTTTCTGAATGAAAATATCCCATCTTTCACGATTGCATTCCAAGTAATTTGTTTTCTTTTATTTTCCAAATTAGCTGAAAAATGCACATTTTATTATACTTTTTTTATTATTTATTATACATTTTCACAAAACCTATTGAGTTTCAAAGATATGCTCTTGGGCCTCCCAGCTTTCTGGTCAGAGATCTGAAGGGTAGAACCTACATCGATTGTCATTCTTCAAACTCACATGGAACTCACAGGTCTCTGATAAGAGAAATAACTGCTGTTATTTTTCACAATCTAAGAGGACTGGTCTGAATGTGCTAGTATGGTATAATTACAAATTGTTTTAGATTAGTATACCATACTTTGTAAAAATCCATATTGGTGAACATATTTATGTGTGGTGTATTTATATAAATGCATATGACAATGCGAACAGCTATTAAGGTATTTTACCCTAAATATCTAATGATATGCAAGTGCTCTGGACGTTGTTAAGACCGATATAAAGTTTAACTGAGAAGCTAGTGACGGCATCATGCAGGCAGTGGGGCTTGATACCAGCCCTAGAGAACAGCTAAGACTTAGGCAACCATACAGAAAACTCAGGAGCACACACAGCATCCAGGGCAACTTCTAAGCAATGGTTCAGAACTTGTTAAAAACCAAACCATAAAATGTTGGGGACAACTACCGAGGTGGGTAGAGTAAGAGAAGTTTTCAGATTTTGCCATTTTAAATGTAAGAAAACAAAACACAACTTTGTGTTTCCAGTTCTGGATCCCTGGGTGACTACCCAGCTGCCAATAAAGAAAGGTTTATTCAAAAAAAGAGAAGTTGGTATAAATTGCAATAAACAGTAACACTTTAAAATAATTGCCTAATCAATATTAATTCCTTTGGTATCTATTTAACAGAATTAATCACAGTGAACTCATTTAGTATTAATGTGAATGTCACAAGTAGTTCAATTGAATTTCCACTGTAATTCAGCATTAATTACCTTAACTGGGCCATTATTTTAAAGTGTTACGCAGTAAATTTGAAAGTAAAAACAACAAATAACACGTTAATGAATTATAATGAAGTGCTATAAAGTTTATCTCTATGTAATAAATCACTTAATTTGTCAAATAATTTTTCAGATTGATCTGAAATTTTATGTTGAAAAGTTTAATATTTTAGTAGAATATACACACTTGCAGATACCCACAAAATTATAGCACTTCACACCCATACTTGTAAGAAAAAAGTTGTCTTCAGATTTCTCACTTAAGTTTTAATACTTAATAAACCATATTATTTCAACTGTTAACTCTCTGCAAGGAAAGATGTATATGACTTTTGTCACACAATATGATTAGAAGGAACTATGTTTTATGGTACTTTTGCTAGTTTGTCAAGGTTTATTCAGTTTTTTTATTATCAGGTTATCAGCTCTCATATGTTACTTATATTTAAGAATTTGTCTTCCCCTCACTTTCAATATACTCCTTCCAATATACTAAATTCTATGAAAAATGGAAGGAAAAGTGGGAGGGAGGAAGAGGAGGGGAGGGAGGGAGATAAAAAGAAAAAAAGAAAAAAGGAGGGAAGGAAGAAAAAGTCAAGCTTATTAAAAGTGTGTGTGCAATATGAATCAGTAGATTCTCAGTGGCAGAAGGTGGGCCTCCAAGTTATAAATATTAACCTTGATAGACTTGTTATGCATAGATACTTCACTTTTGAAAATCCTCAAATACTCTTGTGACTTAGTTTGTGTTCTAGGACTAAGAGTTCCACATTCTGATTTCAAACTCAATTGTTCTAAGATGCATCACAAAATGTAAATGATATATCTAAACTTTGCTTTACATTTGTATTTCATATGTAAGTACTCAAGGAAGTTCAGTTCAGTTCAGTGCATTCTCTGTCGCGTCCGACTCTTTGCGACCCCATGAACTGCAGCACGCCAGGCCTCCCTGTCCATCACCAACTCCTGGAGTTCACCCAAACCCACGTCCATTGAGTCGGTGATGCCATCCAACCATGTCATCCTCTGTCGTCCGCTTCTCCTCCTGTCCTCAATCTTTCCCAGCATCAGGGTCTTTTCAAATAAGCCAGCCCTTTGTATCAGGTGTCCAAAGTATTGGAGTTTCAGCTTCAACATCATTCCTTCCAATGAATACCCAGGACTGATCTCCTTTAGGATGGACCGGTTGGATCTCCTTGCTGCCTAAGTGACTCTCAAGAGTCTTCTCCAACACCCCAGTTCAAAAGCATCAATTCTTCGGCACTCAGCTTTCTTTATAGTCCAACTCTCACATCCATACATGACTACTGGAAAAACCATAGCCTTGACTAGATGGATCTTTGTTGGCAAAGTAATGTCTCTTCTTTTTAATATGCTATCTAGGTTGGTCATAACTTTCCTTTCAAGGAGTAAGTGTCTTTTAATTTCATGGCTGCAATCACCATCTGCAGTGATTTTGGAGCCCAGAAAAATAAAATCAGCCACTGTTTCCACTGGTTCCCCATTAAGGAAATAAGTATGTTTTATTCAATTTTGTACATCCCATAACACCAAGACCAGTATTCTACAAAGCAAACATTCACTGGGGTAAAAAAAGGAAAAAATATTTATTTTTTGTTTCATCATAGGTGATAAATAAATATGATAATTATCTACTAAATCATTAATTCATAAATGTTTATATACCACACATTATATAAGGCAATATCCAATATGATCTTTTTTAGTAGTCCTTTGAAACCATACCTTTAAAAATCATGTAAAATGAAACCTTACATGAAGCCCCAATATATAAAAAGAAAATATGCATCAGACACTTGATTGGAGTGGGGGCAATGGGACCTGGAACACCAGCAGGACTTTCATTAAGGATTAGGGCAGCCTATGGGGATCTACCAGGAACCTCAGGGTTTAACCAGATAGCAAGGATATAGGAATCAATCTGAGCAAAAACAGAGCTCTATAGTTTATCAAGTATAGATTATTGGTCATACAGTTTAACTTCTCTGAGCCTCAATTTGTCTACCTATAAAATGAGACCAAATGAATCTATCAGTTACTGTCATTGTGAGGAGTAAAATAATAGATATAAGTATCACTACCTAAGGTTTCCCTGGAGGCTCAGACGGTAAAGAATCTGCCCTGCAATGTGGGAGACCTGTGCTTGATCCCTGGGTTGGGAAGATCCCTTGGAGAGGGAAAAGGCAACCCAATGCAGTATACTTGCCCGGAGAATCCACATGGACAGAGGAGCCTGTAAGCCTACAATCCGTGGAGTCGCAAACAGCTGGACACAACTGAGCAACAAAGTACATCACTACTATACTTATAATTCATTAATTCAAGAAATGTTCATGTATATACAATATAAGGGAGTAGTGTTGGCCATACAAATTAAAGAAACTTTGCCATTTTCAACACCTTAGATGAGCCTTGAGGGCATTATGCTAAGTGAAATAAATCAGACAAAGAAAGGGAAATACCATAAAAATCTCCCTTTCATGTGGACTCTAGAAAAATAAAACAAACCAAAAACAAGCTCATAAATGCAGAGAATAGATTGGTGGTGGCCCAAAGTGGAGAATGAGGGACAGAGGAAATGGATCAAGGTGATCAAAGGTACAATGTCTTATTATAAAATAAATCAAACATAGGGATGTAAGACATAACATAGTGACTAGAGCTCCTAATATTTTATTACATATTCAAAAGTTGCTAAATAGTTCTTAAAAGTTCTCATCTCAAGAAAAATATCTAACTATGTATGGTGATGAATGTTAACTAGACTTACTGTGGTGATCACTTCACATTATGAAGGGTACATTATGACATGTACAACATGTCATTACGTTGTACAGCTGAAACTGTACATAATGTTATGGGCCAATTATATGCCATTAAAAATAGTCATTTAATTCCTACTTTGTTCAAAACTTAATAGTTGTTGTGGAAGTGAACAAAACAGACCAAGGTCCTGCCTGCATGGAGCTGGTATTCTAGTGATTGAAACTGATGCTAGATAGATTAATGATACATCACTTCAGATGATTATAACAGAGTAAGGAAAGAGAGGAGAGATATTTTTGTTTGTCTAGTGTTTAGATCTAGCACTCAGAAAAGCATCTGAGAAAAAATGAGGGAGAAACCGAGAGGAAGATAGTTCTTGATACGGAGAATGGAGATTATAAAGTTCCTGGGGTGAAGTAGTCTTGATATATTGGAGGAACATGGCAGAAGACAGTGCTAGTTGACTGGATAGGACCATAGCTGGCCAGTGAGAAGAACTGAGGTCATGACATTATGAGAGACTTTGCTCAATTAAATTTCAAGTTATTTTATGACCTTCGGATATGACTTTGAGTTAGATGGGAAGATGGTGTGTGATTTTGAAAAGAAATGCAAGTTGACGCAGTAGCTGAAGTAACACTGTGACTGCTGTATGGGAAAGAGATTGAAATGGGAAGCAGCATGAGTGATGCAAAGAGTTCCAGGAGGCTTTGATTACATAAGGGATGCTGGCTTATGCCTTCGCCTAGGGAGACACTGACAGAGTTGAAGAAATGTGTAGGTGGAATTGGGAGGTCTATATATTTTGTTTTTTACTACATCATGAATTATGTATCATGATGAAGTAAACACACATGCACATACACACACTTTGAGCTGGAGAAAGATTCTATTTTTATTCCTATCTGTATTGATACAAAAAGAGCTCTAGGAAAATATTTCATCTCTCTGTTTTCCTTCTACATCTTGGTTTCCCACAGGTGTCCTTCTTCATAAATGTGTACTCCTACTCCCATAATTTAACCTATTTCAGCCCTCTTTGTTTGGTTTTTAAAATGACCAGCATTGCTCTCTAGGTTGAGACTGAATCTAATGAAAGCAGGTGGTAATGCTTTGAAAACTGTAAAATCACCCACAGTTGTCAGATGCAATCAATATGTTATAATATATCATAGCCCATTGCATTTTATTTCATGCTTACATATATTTACCTTGTGATTCTTGTGGTCCTTTATTACCTACTAATATGTCGAGTTCTCCTTCTTTCAATGTGATGTTTCTTTTTCACTATATTGCTGCATATGAAGGAGGATGTTATTTGAGTCCTCATGTACTTCTTCTACCTCAAGAGAATGTGTTGTGGAGGCATCTGCCGAAAGAACCCTCTCCAAACCCAGAATAACTACGACATTGCAATATGACATAACATACCACAGATGGGATAGTGTTATTGTCTTTCATGCATATAAGCATGTTGGAAAATATGTTTCTTCACTGTATTTTTTAATTTGCCAGTAGTAGCTAGACTTTGTGTGTGTGTGTGTATCTGTCTAGAGGCTAATGCTAGACAACTAACTTTTATGATTATTTTTGTATTTCCTATAGCTGTATACAATTATTACCATTTCATGTTTTATTGCCATGTTCTTCTAACTGGTTTTGCTCTTTGATCCCTGTTGTTGCTGCTGCTGTTAAGTCGCTTCAGTTGTGTCCGACTCTGTGTGACCCCATAGACAGCAGCCCACCAGGCTACCCCATCCCAGGGATTCTCCAGGCAAGAATATTGGAGTGGGTTGCCATTTCCTTCTCCAATGCATGAAAGTGAAAAGTGAAAGTGAAGTCGCTCAGTCATGTCTGACTCAGCTACCCCATGGACTGCAGTATACCAGGCTCCTCCAGCCTTGGGATTTTCCAGGCAAGAGTACTGGTGGGGGTTGCCATTGCCTTCTCCCTTTGATCCCTAAATTCTGTTAAGTTGCCCAGTATGCTGCATATTTCATGTTAAGATAATACCTATGATCCAGTCCTTTGAACCATGACATTTGAACTTTTTATCTCCATGCGGTAACAAAATTGTTTGAGTCTTCAGAATAATCTAACCAGCCCCATTGATGGTAAATTAAAAGTTTGTGAAATTCTAGCTAAGGTTGATTAGAATCAGTACAAAAATATTATCTTGTGCTTTCTTTGTTTCTATTATTAATCTGTTTATTAAAGAAGGGTCAATTAACATTCTAGAGTATGCTACATTTTTTATAAATGTGCAAACTTTTCTAAGAACAATTGGGTTGTAATGACATTTCTATTCCTGAAATAATACTTTTTGATAATATTTTCACACATTTTCATTTTGCTCTCCTCATGCAAAAGAGATGATCCAAATTCTTGATGAAATATCTACACTATACTTATTTATAGTTTTATTTTTAGACAGAATAATTGAGATATAATTCATATACCATTCATCCAAAGTGTCCAGTTCAGAATTTTTAATACATTCACAGTTGTGTGACTACATACTATAATCAATTTAGAATATTTTAATCACTTCAAAAAGAAATCCTATATTCTCTAGCAGTCTCTCCCCACTATCCCCAGTACCAGGTAAATGTTAATTTACTTTTTGTTTCTATAGATTTGCTATTTTGATGTTTCTTATGAAAGCAATCATACAGCGTGTGGTATTTTATAATGAATTTACTCACCTAACATTAAAATTGAAATCATGTTGCAACATGTATCAATATTTCATTACCAAATAATATTTCATTGTGTGGATATAGTGCATTGTGTATATCCATTCATCAGCTGATAGGCATTTAGGTTTTGACCACTTTTTTAGTTATTGTGAATGTCTTCACTATGAGCATTTATGTCCAAATTTCTATGTGGATGTACGATTTCATCCTCTTGTATGTATGTACCTAGGTGTAGGGTTGCTAGATTATAGGGCAATTCTATGTTTAAATTTGTGAGAAACTTCTAGATAGCTTTGCAGAGTAACTGCAGCATTTAACCAGCAGTTTATGAAGGCTCCACATCTTTGACAACATTTCTTATCATCTGTCTTTTTTAAATTTTATTGACTCTAATGAGTGAAAGACTATCTTACGGTGGTTTTAATTGGCATATCCCTGATGGATAACCGTATTTCGTACCTTTTTATTTTGTCTTATTGACCATTTGTGTACCTGCTGTGCAGAAATGTCTATTCAGATGCTTTCCATTTTTAAACATTGTGATACTTGCCTTTCTATTCCTGAGTTGCAGTCCTTTGCATAACTTATCAGATGTTTTATTTTCAAAACTTTTCTCCCAGTCGCTTGCTGGTGTCTTTTGAACCATAAGATTTTAATTTGATGATGTTCATTTTAGATTTTCCTTGTGTTACTTGTGCTTTTGGTATCATATCTAAGAATTTGTTACCTAATCTAAACTTCTGCTTTCTTTTAAGGATTGTATACTTTCAACTTTCATATTTAGGTTTTTTTAATCTATTCTTGATTAATTTTTGCATATAAATTAAGATAGGTACACTAACTATATATCAACTATTGCATGTGGATATATAGTTGTCCCAGCACCATTTATTGAAAATACTATCCTATCGCAAGAAATATTTCAGAATCAGTTCAGTTGCTTAGTCATGTCTGACTCTTTATGACCCAATGGACTGTAGCACACCAGTCTTCCCTGTACATCATCAACTCTCAGAGCTTGCTCAAACTCACATCCTTTGAGTCAGTGATGCCATCCAACCATCTCATCCTGTGTCATCCCCTTCTCCTCCTGCCTTCAAACTTAGTGTAAAAATAACTAGACTTGCAGGAATTTAAGCAGCTATCTTTATCCTCATTTTATTCAAGAAGCATAAATTAATCACCTACACTAGGAAGCATGAGGTGCCTCTCCTTGGGCAATTATAACCTAATTATTTCCCGTATGAGTGATTAGGCCTAAATAAACTAACACTTTCTACACCACACATAATAAATTTCTGTTATCTCTTTTCCTTTCTCTTTCTCCTGTGTGTGTTTGAATGTGTTGAGATTGAAGACACTGTTCAGCTCAGTTCAGTTCAGTCGCTCAGTCGTGTCCGACTCTGCGACCCCATGAATCACAGCATGCCAGGCCTCCCTGTCCATCACCAACTCCCGAAGTTCACACAGACTCACGTCCATCGAGTCGGTGATGCCATCCAGCCATCTCATCCTCTGTCGTCCCTTTCTCCTCCTGCCCCCAATCCCTCCCAGCATCAGAGTCTTTTCCAATGAGTCAACTCTTCGCATGAGGTGGCCAAAGTACTTGAGCTTCAGCTTTAGCATCATTCCTTCCAAAGACACTGTTATGGATATATAATAGATGTAGAAATAGAATACACTAATATGTTTGTACATATATATCATATTAATTATAGATAAATATTTCAATTCCAACACCAAAAATCTTCCTTATCCATTCCCTTTTGTTTTTCTCCTCCTGGTAACTTGATATAGTGGCTTTGTCCAAATGTGAATAACAAGTAATTTAGTGTTTATTGGTTCTTTTATTCAATCTCTTCTCTTACTATTCTAGTTTCTTAAGTGCCTTCTTTTTTGTCTCTTGTTAAATTATTTTTACTGACGAATAGACAGAGAACATGTACTGTTTTTCATGAATTCCTCAAAAAACTCATTAGTATTCACAAACTGTACTCAAACTGTCAGGTACAATGGTTTTTGTGAGATTAGGAATACTGAAACTGACCTCTAAAATATTTTATTGCATCTGGCTCCGTATCTGTCTTCGAGCTGATTGGGACTGATATGATACTTGAAATGATAAACACAAGATTGAATTTGTAACAGGTATATATATATTTTTGTTTTTCAGATCATCTTCAAGATATTTTGGGCACTTGTGGCTTTATAGAATTAGTTCAGTTCAGTTCAGTTCAGTCGCTCAGTCGTGTCCAACTCTTTGCGACCCCATGAATCGCAGCACACCAGGCCTCCCTGTCCATCACCATCTCCCGGAATTCACTCAGATTCACGTCCATCGAGTCCGTGATGCCTTCCAGCCATCTCATCCTCGGTCGACCCCTTCTCCTCCTGCCCCCAATCCCTCCCAGCATCAGAGTCTGTTCCAATGAGTCAACTCTTCTCATGAGGTGGCCAAAGTACTGGAGTTTCAGCTTTAGCATCAGTCCTTCCAAAGAAATCCCAGGGTTGATCTCCTTCAGAATGGACTGGTTGGATCTCCTTGCAGTCCATGGGACTCTCAAGAGTCTTCTCCAACACCACAGTTCAAAACCATCAATTCTTCGGCATTCAGCTTTCTTCATAGTCCAACTCTCACATCCATACATGACCACAGGAAAAACCATAGCCTTGACTAGACGGACCTTAGTCAGCAAAGTAATGTCTCTGCTTTTGAATATACTATCTAGTTGGTCATAACTTTTCTTCCAAGGATTAAGCGTCTTTTAATTTCATGGCTGCAGTCACCATCTGCAGTGATTTTGGAGCCCAAAAAAATAAAGTCTGACACTGTTTCCACTGTTTCCCCATCTATTTCCCATGAAGTGATGGGACCGGATGCCATGATTTTCGTTTTCTGAATGTTGAGCTTTAAGCCAACTTTTTCGCTCTCCTCTTTCACTTTCATCAAGATGCTTTTTAGCTCCTCTTCACTCAATAAAAATAAGCAGGTTGGATAAGGACAGTCCCAGAACACTGGGACAAACTGCTCTCTGAACTAATAACAATGTGTTTGAATTCCCATCTTCATCTCTCACAGATTGGTTTGGTCAATGCCTGCAGCTGTTATCGAAGCATCTTTGTGATTTCCTGGAAACTATAAAGTCTTTGCCTAGATCAGCAGCCATTGGTTTTGTGGCATATCTACCTCTAACAGCAGCTTTCATGAACGCAGAAGCAATCCCCACTGGAGATCTAAAATACGAAATCAATTTCTGTTTTAAAATCTAAACCAAAGTAACTAATGCTTGATGTTGCTGTTAAGAATTTTTAATTCTTATAAAGCTCCTGGGGGTTCTCCGAGAAAGCCTCTCAGAATATAAGTGAAATTTATTGTCTGCATTGCATTAAAGTCAATTCTACATTCATTTGCCTTAAAGAGAAAGGTACCCCCTTAATGGTATTTTCATTCTTTATTCCTGAGCATATATGTACTTTGAATAACATTTTCCCATATCACAGAACAGCTTCTGTTCAACCCAATGGGAGATAGAAACTAGACGAACATTACCAAAAATGCTAATACTACCTGAGAAGTCCATTGGATTTTTCAAGTACATTGATCAAGTAGAGCAGACTCTTGTCAAAATAAAAAAGATATGCCTTCTCATTCCATATTCATTCTTCTTTAGCCTTTCATGGAGGTTCAGAAGAACCACGCACATAGAATGGGAGTTTTGAGCACAGTTACAGCTTTCCTGCATTACTCTTACTCTTGAAACCATGAACATATATGGAAGGAAATCAGTTGAGGAAAATTCCACTGGACATGTGAAAAGGTGATTCTGGCATTTAAAGGAAAAAAATCTGCTGAAAAATTGCCTGGAAATAGTTTTCTTGAACTGACTTTAATCTGGTATTAAGAACACTGCTTCCATTTTCTGCAGCTACAATTGAAGAGTAGATTCCTTTCCATTAAACCATACATTAGAAGAGACCAAAATATGGATGTATGGATGCACTCATGGTAAGCACTCCAAAGTCCTATGCTTAGTAATTATGAGAATGAACTTTGAGGTCAGTAAAATTTTAGCTATTAGGAATAATGGTGCAATGAACATTCGTGTCCACTCTTTTGTTGTCTAGCAACAATATTTATAGGATCTGCAACCTTAGAAAATTATTTTGACAATTTCTCCACATCTAGCAGCAACAGCAGCAGCCACATCTGCAAAAGAGGTACCCTAATAATACAGGCTCCTTAGGGTTACTTTGAATACGAAATAAGATAGTGGATGTATAAAGCACAAAATAATGTAGGTTTAATTTTACGTTCACAGCAAAATTGCAACTTAAATTATAGCTGTTGTTGTCTAAAAATGCTCATAAGAAATTATAAGCTTTTTCAGGTGAAACAAAGAATAATTAAATATAGCAGCTTTGCACATTGAAGTGTAAGAAAAAACACTAACATTTTTCTTTCATTCTTCATGTGTTTATGTAAGACCTATAGCCACTCTTTTATGATTCCATAAAAAGAAAATGTCTGTCATACTTCAATATTGCTTGAAAACTTCAAAAGGAAAAGGTCAAATAGTACACCCAACACAAATGAAATGTTACCGTTTTTAGTTAATTAGTTATACACTAAACTGTTGTAGTCTTCAAAAGTCTTCAGATGCAAAAGGCATGTTTGCACACTTTGAGAAATTCAGAGAATGGATGATTGGCTTGCATTAACCAGATTTTAATAGTACATAGCTTCTGAAAGTCAGGCACATGTATTGATTTAAAAATTAAATGCCATATTCTCATTCGCTTTTCTATCCATGCATTTTTCCTCAGGCAGTGAATATAAATGTTGAAGAATGTGAGAATCTAGACTTCAGTGGGTAGTCAAAGTTGGTAAAAGAAATGTACTGCATGTTATGCCAAAATAAAGCATTTGAGATTCTTGTAATCTCAAGTCTAGAAGGCACACCATCCTCCCTGGATTCTGCAAATGTCACAGAGGTTTCTAAAGGACAAAGGGATGTTTCTTGTTTTTCTCCCATGTCTTAGTAATTTTTGAGATTTTTCTCATAGAGTAATAATGTTTAAAACCAGAGAGAATGTGTCCATTGAAACTGAGAATTCATTGCATATATTTGAATCAAAGACTATCTTCTTGGAAAGAAATGCATGGTGTTAGTTAAGACAAGAATTTGTTTAATATACCTACACATACCTATCTACCTATTATGTACGTATTTCTGTGCTTAATTTCTCAGTTGTGTCCAACTCTTTTTGACCCCATGGACTGTAGCCCACCAGACTCCTCTGTCCATGGGATTCTCCAGGCAAGAATACTGGAGTGAGTTACCATGCCCTCCTCCAGGGGATCTGCCCAACACAGGGCTGGAACACAGGTCTCTCGGTTTACACAAGGATTCTTTACCATCTGAGCCACCAGGAAGCCCCTGTATTTCAAAGTATTTCTAAATTTTAATTTGGTTAATTTATAAATATACATTTATGTTTGTAGATGATACTAATGGTAAAAATATAAGTAAGAGACCTGGGTTCCATCCCTGGGCCAGGAAGATAACCATTTAGAAGTGTGGGTTAAGGAGCAAGAAAAAAGGAAGCCTGGAATTGCATCATTGTTTTGTTTACCCAGATTAGAATACAGAATGAATGGCAATGGCTTATAAGAAAAAAATGTTATAACATGCAAAACATTATCCAATTTGGTCCTATACATTTATTTAAGTTTTGACTTATTGAATCCGATCATCAGATAGAGTTGAAATATAATTTTTGAATTCAAAAGAAGGGCAGAGTTGAGTATTAAGCTTTAGAAACCAGCAGATTTAGAAATCCTAACTGAGGCGATGGCAAAAGGCTAAAATCTCTGAGGAAAAATTCATAAGGTAAAACATTTGGAGGGATAAAATCAAAAGAATACCAATATTTAAAGGAGAGACAGAGGAAAAGGAAAGCCAGTTAGGAGCTAATTGTAGATAAGGGGCCAAAAAGGAGAAATACTTCCTGTAGGAGAGAGTGGTCAACAAGACAAGTATTAATGTTATAGCGATTAAGTCAGTTAAAGCCTCCAAAGAGATTGTGTGTGAGAGGAGGAAATCTGAAAATAATGTTAACACAGATAAAAAATGCAATATATTAGAAATGTGTCATTTTATTTAAAATCAGCCCTAAGGATTCTGTATATGTTACAAGTCATATTAAACATGATCTCAGAAATCAGAAGCATGTTATTCCTAGACTACTAAGCACTATGTCAACTTTTAATAAACATTTTTAATCAAGATTGCCTTGAGAAATATCAATAACCTCAGATATACAGATGACACCACCCTAATGGCAGAAAGTGAAGAGGAACTAAAATGTCTCTTGATGAAAGTGAAAGAGGAGAGTGAAAAAGTTGGCTTAAAGCTCAACATTCAGAAAATGAAGATCATGGCATTCGGTCCCATCACTTCATGGGAAATAGATGGGGAAACAGTGGAAACAGTGTCAGACTTTTTATTTTTGGGGGCTCCAAAATCACTGCAGATGGTGACTGCAGCCATGAAATTAAAAGATGCTTACTCCTTGGAAGGAAAGCTATGATCAACCTAGATAGCATGTTCAAAAGCAGAAACATTACTTTGCTGACTAAGGTCCGTCTAGTCAAGGCTATGGTTTTTCCAATAGTCATGTATGCATGTGAGAGTTGGACTGTGAAGAAGGCTGAGCACTGAAGAATTGATGGTTTTGAACTGTGGTGTTGGAGAAGACTCTTGAGAGTCCCTTGGACAGCAAGGAGGTCCAACCAGTCCATTCTGAAGGAGATCAGCCCTGGGATTTCTTTGGAAGGACTGATGCTAAAGCTGAAACTCCAGTACTTTGGCCACCTCATGCAAAGACTCATTGGAAAAGCCTCTGGCACTGGGAGGAATTAGGGGCAGGAGGAGAAGGGGACAACAGAGGATGAGATGGCTGGATGGCATCACTGACTCGACGGACGTGAATCTGAGTGAACTCGGGGAGTTGGTGATGGACAGGAAGGCCTGGCGTGCTGCGATTCATGGGGTCACAAAGAGTCGGACACAACTGAGCAACTGAACTGAACTGAACTGAATGTCTTTCTATCAGTCTATGTGCTCATATTGATGAGGTAACAAATCAATATAATCTATCTCAATTTTATGCACCATATTTTCAGTTTCCTGAAAGATATAATTACTAGCCAATAATTATTAATTTTCTATTAATGTTAACATTAATATTAGAATATTTAGCAGTCTTGAATGTAAACAAAATAGTGAAAACAAGTTAGCCACAATATTAACCACATACACGAAACCCCACTTTGATGAAAGAATCAAACATTAGCAATTTTTTTTTTTTCTGTACAAAAGCATTTCCATTGTGGTAGAAGTGAGATTTAAAAATTTAAGGAAAGAAACATTCCCCAAAAAACAACTTAGAAATGTTCTCATTTGTGGGAGGAAAAAAAAAAAAAAAAAGGAAATCAGATGATGGATTCCACAGCGCATAAGGAAACTCATACTTCTCTGCAGTTCAGTTCAGTTGCTCAGTTGTGTCCAATCTTTGTGACCCCATGGACTGCAGCATGCCAGGCCTCCCTGTCCACTATCAACTCTTGGAGCCTACTCAAACTTATGTCCATTGAATTGGGGATACCATCCAATCATCTTATCCTCTGTTGTCCACCTTCAATCTTTCCCAGCATCAGGGTCTTTTCAAATGAGTCAGTTCTTCACATCAGGTGGCCAAAGTATTGGAGTTTCACTTCAACATCAGTCCTTCCAATGAATATTCAGGACTGATTCTTTTAGGATGGACTGGTTGGGTCTCCTTGCTGTCCAAGGGACTCTCCAGAGTTTCCTCCAACACTACAATTCAAAAGCATCAAATCTTTGGTACTCAGCTTTCTTTATAGTCCAACTCTCACATCCATATATAACTAATGGAAAAACCATAGCCTTGACTAAATGGACCTTTGTTTGCAAAGAATTGTTTATCCGTTTTCTTCCAAGGAGCAAGTATCTTTTAATTTCATGACTGCAGTCACCACCCACAGTGATGTTGGAGCCAAAAAAATAAAGTCTGTCACTGTTTCCACTGATTCCCCATCTATTTCCCATGAAGTGATGGGACCAGATGCCATGATCTTCGTTTTCTGAATGTTGAGTTTTAAACCAACTTTTTCACTCTCTTCTTTCACTTTCATCAAGAGCTTCTTTAGGTCTTCTTTGCTTTCTGCCATAAGGGTGGTGTCATCTGCATATCTGAAGTTATTGACATTTCTCCTGGCAATCTTGATTCCAGCTGTGCTTCTTCCAGCCCAGCATTTCTCATGATTTACTCTGCATATAAGTTAAATAAGCAGGGTGACAATATTCAGCCTTGTCGTACTCCTTTCTCGATTTGGAACCAATCTGTTGTTCCATGTCCAGTTCTTTTTTTTTTTTTTTTTTGCCAGTTACATATTTATAGAAAGATAATCCCCTGGCTTTAAATAGATATGTACATACAAATATGAACAAACTTAAAAAAATACAAACCCTTGGATCATAAGGGGGCTGCCGGGAGCCCCTTTACCCTTCCCCCTCACCCAAGGGCAGAGGGCATGAATCTTGTTTTTTAAAAATTATTAGTTTTGGCCATCCCTGCAGCAACAAGCATGAAGTTGGGTAATTACCCACAAGGTCAGAGTTCCCACTCTCTGAACTCTTATGTATCTCCTATAATTAGGGTTACATGCTTTCTTGTTCTTTTAACTAGTATACTGGGGCAAAGGAGGGGGCTCCCTCCTGAAATGAGTCAAGAAATATTAGACTCGTTTGGGGGTGAGGGGAGTGTCATCTGCTCTAAGAAGCAAAAGACAAGATAAAGGCATACAGACCCCAGGGAAATACCCAGTTCCCACACTATGGGAGATAACCGTCCAGCCCAGGTCCAGGCCCCAGGTTCTTTGTTCTAGACATTCCCTACTTCTTTGGTATTGTCAGAAGAAAAGATTCAGTTCCTGGGTGCTGGTGGAGGAGGGAGAGTGGTTCCAGGGCTTCCTAAAAGTACTGAGTGAACAATTTGAGCTTAAAATTTTCCCTTTTTTAAATATTTAAAAATAAACAAATCAAATTCCATCTGGTGCTGTACACAGCCCTTTTGACTCCCTGACATTGATTGGAGGAAAGAGAAGGGGTGTCAACGTTGGAAGGGCCTCCTCACTTTCTTCCGCCGCTTCGGTTTGGCGTCTCCCTTGGGTACTGTGCTGTTGGGCTTGGAGGCTGCAGTGGCCCCAGGGCTGGGCTGAGGAGCTGCAAAGAAGTTCCCGTTGGACATCTGGCCTGGGGGTACTTGAAAGATCCGGCTCAAGAAATCCTGAAGGTCAGCAGGAGGGGCATCTGGAGTAGCTCTCTGCCGCCCACTGGTGCCTGGCATCCGTGAACCAAATGAGATGTGATAAGGGACTCTGTGGGTATCTGGGGAGATTCCCACACGCTGGCATCCAGCCCACTCTGTGATATCATACACCTTTCCATCCATCAGCGCAAAGTAGGTGATTTTGAGGCCCAACATGCTTGACTCTGCCCAAAAGTCACCTTCCTCAGCAGGATGCAGCCTATTACACTCAGCACAGTATCTGGCACTCTTAGGTTCCCGGTCCATTTCGAACCTCCTATGCTTTCCCTGGCATCTGCTGCACTTCATAGTATTCATTGCTTCTTGCAGCTTGGACAGAAACTCATTCACTGACCGGCTCAGCTCATTTTCAGCCATTCGTTTCATCTCATATTCCTTCCGTCTTTCAGGGTTGCTGACAATGTCCCAAGCTGCCCGCAAAACCTTGAAGGCCTCCTCAGCCCGAGGATGATGGTTTTTGTCAGGATGAACCATCACTGCCAGCTGCCTATAGGCCTTCTTCAGTTCAACATCTGATGCTGTGGTTTCAACCCCCAACACGTGAAAAGGGTTTAGCTCATCCTCAGGAACCCCAGCCATGGTCAAGAGTCGAGCCACTTCCTCTTCAGGCTGGCAGTAACGACCACCAGCTACAGGTGCATTCCCCTGCCTATTGGTCCTCTGTTTGACCCAAGGTAACTCCAGCCAACCCAACTGAACTATTCTTACCAGCTGCTGCCAGGGCCTGCTCTCTCTCAGCAGAATCAGGCAACGCTGCCAGGTGGGAGAAGCCAGCCAAGAGAAGAGCCAGGTGGCTTTACCCCTCCAGCCTAGCCGGTCACTCAATCCTACCAGAAACCGCCAGCCCAACTGTAAACAGCCCAACAAAAGGGCCAGAGCCAGGAGCAGCAAAGCACCCACAAGCCTAAGAAAACGGGTGAACAGCCCTGCCCCATAGCAAAACCCCCCATGTCCAGTTCTAACTGTTGCTTCCCAACCTGCATATAGATTTCTCAGGAGGCAGAGAAGGTGGTCTGATATTCCAGTCTCTTGAAGAATTTTCCACAGTTTGTTGTGATCCGCACAGTCAAAGGCTTTGGCATAGTCAATAAAGCAGAAATAGATGTTTTTCTGGAACTCTCTTGCTTTTTGATGATCCAGTAGATGTTTGCAATTTGATCTCTGGTTCCTCTGTCTTTTCTAAAACCAGCTTGAACATCAGGAAGTTCAGAGTTCATGTACTGTTGAAGCAAGGCTTGGAGAATTTTGAGTATCACTTTGATAGTGTGTGAGATGAGTGCAATTGTGCAGTAGTTTGAGCATTCTTTGGCATTGCCTTTCTTTGGGATTGGAATGAAATCTGACCTTTTCCAGTCCTGTGGCCACTGCTGAGTTTTCCAAATTTGCTGGCATATTGAGTGCAGCACTTCCACAGCATCATCTTTCAGGATTTTGAAATAGCTCAACTGGAACACCATCACCTCCATTAGCTTTGTTCATAGTGATGCTTCCTAAGGCCCACTTGACTTTGCATTCCAAGATGTCTGGCTCAAGGTGATTGACCAAACCATCATGATTATCTGGGTCGTGAAGATCTTTTTTGTATAGTTCTTCTGTGTCTTTCTGCTACTTCTTATTATTATCTTCTTCTGTTAGGTCTATAGCATTTCTGTCCTTTATTACACCCATATTTGCATGAAATCTTCCCTTGGTATCTCTAATTTTCTTAAAAAGATCTCTAGTGTTTCCCATTCTATTGTTTTCCTCTATTTCTTCACATTGATCTTTGAGGAAGGCTTTCTTACCTCTCCTTGCTATTCTTTGGAACTCAGCATTCAAATGGGTATATCTTTCCTTTTCTCCCTTACCTTTCACTTCTCTTCTTTTCTCAGCTATTTATAAGGCCTCCTCAAATAGCCATTTTGCTTTTTTGCATTTTTTTCTTAGGGATGGTTTTGATCCCTGCCTCCTGTTCAATGTCAGGAACCTCCATCCATAGTTCTTCAGGCACTCTGTCTATCAGATCTAATCCCTTGAATCTATTTCTCACTTCCACTGTATAATCATAAGGGATTTGATTGAGGTCATACCTGAATGGTCTAGTGGCTTTCCCTACTTTTTTCAATTTAAGTCTGAATTTGGCAATATGGCATTCATGATCTGAGCCACAGTCAGCTCCTGGTCTTATTTTTGCTTACTGTATAGAGCTTCTCCATTGTTGACTACAAAGAATATAATCAATCTGATTTTGGTATTGACCATCTGATGATGTCCACATGTAGAGTCTTCTCTTGTGTTGTTGGAAATGAGAGTTTGCTAGGACCAGCGTATTCTTTTGGCAAAAGTCTGTTAGCCTTTTCAGTTAGTATTAAATATTTGAACACATGATCTCTTTGTTCATATGTAGATATATTGCTACACATTTATTAGATGCATATTCAAAATAACTTTTTTTGTATCTTAACTTTAAAACTCAGTTTTCTTAAATTTTATCACCAAGTCAAAGATATTTTGTGTACAAAGTAGATCAAAATATAAAAGACACAACTATGTGTAGTATATGCTGAAGCTACCTATGTAGATAATGCGTTTTTATTTCACAGCTTTGTTTTCTCCTAATTTGGGAAAACAGAATAATCATTCAGGAGTGTTTATTTCATGATGAATATCCACATAATGACCTCAGCCTTCTGTGTTGCCTCTGGGAATGTGCTATCAGGGTGCTTTGGGAACACACCACTGCCAGTTTGTCTGTGGTTTTCTGGGAAGCTTTGAGGTTTCAACTTTGATCTTTTCCCTCACACGCTGAGATTTTCTCCTGACTCCACTAGCCCAGACAGAATTTCTATCCTTGATCTCTAAGGTAACCTTAAACATACTCCTGGCACCAGCATCACTCAGTGGTAAAAGCTTCCCTCTTAAGCATGGCCTGTTTACTCTTCAGCTTCTACCTTGTCCTTTGCTCATCTTGACTCAGAGTGACTTCTTTAAACTTTCTGACTGGGAAGTTTCCACTTTTGTTTCCTCAATTCTTTAAACTTCTTTATACTGAGGAAACTAGGCCGTTCTCTTTGATCTGTCAAAGAATTTGTAACAATGTCTGACCACAGGGTGAACTCTACTTAAAGTGGCTTCATAATTTTGTAGAGCTTTCAGTCATTCCTTTTTTTAAAAAAAAATTGTGCTTCTTTTCCAAGGCACCTTACACCTCAGACATTGATTTTTTTTTTAACCACTTAACCCATTACTATAAAACTGGATTTCAGAAATTAATCTGCTACCAGTAACTTCAAGGTTCATATGCCATTAATATTATGTGTTACTGCAACTAGAGGTGTTGTAATTGAACCCTAACTTTCACAGATGGAAGAACAGGAAAGATGTGCTTGATACAAAACATAATAAATTAACAAGCTATTGGCACTTTTGGAAGAGAAGGTTTCTTTAAACACTCCCAGACTGCAGAATTATTTTCCTTTTGTCATCTAATAAAAAGAAGCAGACCACATACAAGACAAGAAGATATTTATTAACCTACATCTGAGTCAGTCTTCTGTGATAAAGAATGTGGAACATGTAACTAATACTTTCATAACCTTTAAACCACTACAAAGAACTTTTGAGATATTATCTGCTTATTAGTTCCTCACATCAAAAAAATTTTTTTTGTTAAATGTTATCATTGTCATCCCAATTTAATAAATACATTCAAAAAATTCCAAAAGAGAAAGGTTAGTTTTCCAAAGGTTTCCAATAAGCAGTGGTTGAATCTAGAATTCTCCCCCAGATTTTTTTCCTCACATCTTATTCACTTTCCCCTGATATCATAACTGCCGCAGTTACAATTTTATCATTTCTCAAAACCTACCATTTTCCCAGTTACTTCTTTTTAACTGATGCTTTGCTTTCACCAAGGGAACCACAAGGGCTTCCCTTGTAGCTCAGTCGGTATAGAATCTGCCTGCAGTGCAGGACACCCGGGTTGGATCCCTGGGTTGGGAAGATCCCCTGGAGGAGGAAATGGCAACCCACTCCAGTATCCTTGCCTGGAAAATCTCATGGACAGGGGAGCCTGGTGGGCTGCAGTCCATGGGGTCGCAAAGAGTCGGGCGTGACTAACACGCACACTTGCTTTCACCATATGGATCTCAGACAGCATTAAATGTGTTTAATACCAGTTGCAGATGGAATTCAGACTTAAATATTTTAAATGCATCTCTAAAATAAGTTGAAATAGTTTATTTGGCATTTACCTTAACTGGGATATAGTTGTAGACCTGAGAGGTAATGCCAGGAATTAATTTATACAAATGTTAATGTTAATGTCCTTAAATTATTATTCCTCAAGTAATGCTATTTGACTATTAATATTATCTCTCATAACACTTGTCCTCCTCTGTAGCTCATTTTTAAAATCACTCCTTTTATTAGCTAAATAATTTTCACTTAGATCACCTGAATATTCCTCGAGTTGATGGGGGTTCTCTGGCAAAAATAGCCCATTTATTCAATCTCATTACTATAGCTCCAAACAAGAAGGTACCAATTTTTAAACTGAATTAAATTCAATTTCAAATACTTCTAAAAGTTATCAAAACCTCTGAGGGATTAAATATAGAATTTAACTACTAATACCTAAGCTAGTTATATTTAATCATTCATTTATTTGAAAACCTTGAAGTTTTCCAACTTTCAAAATAATCTTTGAGAAAGTTGTTATTGGATATTTTGTTTCTTTTTTAAATTATTTTATTTTATTTTATTTCTATTAAGTGTCCCATCACTTCATGGGAAATAGATGGGAAACAGTGGAAATAGTGTTAGATTTTTGTTTTTTGGGCTCCAAAATCACTGCAGATGGTGATTGCAGCCATGAAATTAAAAGATGCTTACTCCTTGGAAGAAAAGTTATGACCAACCTAGATAGTATATTCAAAAGCAGAGACATTACTTTGCCAACAAAGGTCCATCCAGGCAAGGCTATGGTTTTTCCTGTGGTCATGTATGAATGTGAGAGTTGGACTATGAAGAAGGCTGAGTGCCGAAGAATTGATGCTTTTGAACAGTGATGCTGGAGAAGACTCTTGAGAGTCCCTTGGACTGCAAGGAGATCCAACCAGTCCATTCCGAAGGAGATCAGCCCTGGGATTTCTTTGGAAGGAATGATGTTATAGCTGAAACTCCAGTACTTTGGCCACCTCATGCGAACAGTTGACTCATTGGAAAAGACTCTGATGCTGGGAGGGGTTGGGGGCAGGAGAAGAAGGGGACGACAGAGGATGAGATGGCTGGATGGAATCACCGACTTGATGAACGCGAGTCTGAGTGAACTTTGGGAGTCAGTGATGGACAGGGAGGCCTGGCGTGCTGCGATTCATGGGGTCACAAAGAGTCGGACATGACTGAGCAACTGAACTGACTGAACTGAACTGAACTGAAGGGTCCATTACAAAACCATTAAAGAAAAATTATAACGTGTAATTTTAAGCTTGCTTGTTTTTGAGAGGAATAAAGAGGAAATTTTATGAAGGTAAAATACACTGGTGATGTTATATTCCTGAGATTAGCTTAATCTTGTGCATCATTTGTTCATTTTTCATACTTCTCTCTGTCTGAATTTAACATAGACAAGATCAAAGATACTGAACTAAAATCCAGTGCTGGAGTCTGAATATACTACTTATTCTAATAGACTCAGCAGGATTTCTCTAGCCTTGTCTGTTACCCTGAGCGCTGGGCTGAGGCCTAGTTTTCAACTGAGAAAAAAATAATTTTAATGGATGAGCAACAATTAATTCTTGGCTCATGCTAGGCTAGCAGTCTGCCTGATGTATATACTACTGCCCAGACCAGACCAAAAGGATTTTAAAGATCCATTATGATTCTCCCAGAATGATAATATCTATCTACTTCCCAGACCACTTTCACATCCTAGACAAATCATTCAGTGGTTCTCCTCTACACCCTGGTGATTTAACACAACAAAATGGATCCTGCCAGCTGAATTTAATGGACACAGATACTCAGAGATTCAAGAAAGCCGGTCTTTTGTCCCTTAGGTAGAGACATATATTTATGAATATCCGTATGTCCACAGAGGAGCAAAATTCTTCATGCACTGTGGGTTTTATACGAAGAGGGCTTGGATAACTGTCAGAATTTTTATAAGATGAAACAATACCATAAACTATTTTAGCCTTATGTAGATAAGCCAAAAAATTAAGCTTTGCAAACTGCTGTGGAGTTAAAAATAGGCAGGACCCTTGAATTTGAGAAGCATGGATGTAAAGAAGAAGGCAGTCATAGAACAAAGAAATGTTCCTGATTACAGTTGCCAGTTAATTATACAGACAATTTTGTTTAAGAGTTTGGAAATTACTTGAGATTTAGTAGGGAAGGGTCTATAGAGGAGATGGAATTTCAACTGGCTTGATGGCGACTGTGAAATTAAAAAAAAAATCTAAACTGGGGTTTTAAATCCAGTCTCTGTCACTCCATAGCTCGGCACCTTAGCACATAAACTTAGCATATTCAATATTTAGCTTCTTAATCTTTAAAGTGTTATTTCATAGATTCATTTAGTGGATACACATAAAAATTATCAAACTTAGTGCCTTGTAGATAGTAAGCTCTCAGTAATGCTGTAAGAAGGTGGATGAAGCTGTCATAAAATAGAACCTTGAAGTCCAAGTAAGGAAAGTATGATAAGCCAAATAATAGAGATGAAAGACAAAATACATTCAACCTATTAAGTATGCTGGTTAGATTGACATGAAGGATCAATGTAAGGGAGAATTAAAGGGACCAGATTGTGAACCTCCCCTTGTAGAAGTCTGGGCTAGATCTTTGAGAAGTGGGAAGTTATGAAATATTTTTCAACATGAACAAAATACTCAAAGCACTATTTTGAAAGCTCAATTATCATCAGCAAATATTTTTGCTTAATAATTATATATTTACTGCCCATTAATATGTGTATATTATAACCCATTTAATATTTTTATAATAATACTTATTAAAACTCAATCTTCAGTTATAATTCTCACAACGATCTGATGATGTAATGATGCAGAATTATTCTTTAGTACTGATTTATTATTCAATTAAAAGACTTAAAGACAGGAGGGTAGAACATTTTACCTAACTTTTTAAAAAGGTGTTCTAACCTCCCATAGAAATCAATTCCTTTAAGAAATTTGGTTAAAAGTATACTCTGACTATAAAACATTCACAACAGATGAGGCTTCCCAAAACCTTAGAAAATCAAGCAAGAAATCATTTTCAGTACATTGGGAAACTGGTTCAGACTGAGTGTTGTATTTGTTTAAAATGTCTGGTAGGTAGGCAAGGTAAACTTTGCAACCTCACTCAGAAAGAGGTGTTGCCAAGTGTCCAAGAAAAGTGGAAACAACTATCACAAAGACTTCCTTGAGACTTACGGTCAACATAGCTTCTGCTGTGACAAGTGTTTACTCCAATAACGACTACCACTTTGGTGGTATGTGTGTGTGTATGTGTGTGGGTGCACACATGCGCATGCCACAAGTGCAGGAGACTGATTGGTCACATGGTTACTCTTTAGAGCACTATACCAGAAACACTGCTGGTATCTGTGAGATGAAGTATCACATGTTATAACAAGTTATATCCATGACTGCTGATTCTTGTCTTGGTCCTTGAAACAGTTTGAGTCTTTGGCACAGTCACATTCTTAGTTACTTTGCAAAATCTCTAATGAAGAAAGGGATAAAGTTTTGTTAATATTTAATAAGCCGACTGATCAATTGCCCTGCCTCCTAAAATGTTCATCTCTTTGACTGGTGGGAAATGAACTTCATTAGGATTTCTCGCTACTTTATAGCTCCTTGTTAACATTTCCCCTTTTGGGGCCCTGAGAAAAAATGCAGTTTCTTTCCATGAATCTCTGCCAAATATACTCTCCTGCACTAATTTCCATATTCATTTGCTCAGAAAAGTGGATATAAATCTCATTTTGCGGGGAAAATATTATCAGATCTTTGTGATCTAAAGTAAAATTCATTTTTATGAGTCATAGAAATAACCAGTAGATTGATTTAATATGTGGAAGTTAGTTCTATATTTAGTTTAAAGCTATGAATATCAAAAATATTAAGCATACTTTTTCATATTTTAGCTTCATTTTACATGTTTTATTTGAAAAAGAGAAAGGAAAATGTAGAACTTTCCAAAAAGGGAAAATACTATAAAAAGATTTGTTCATATAAAATAATTATTATAAAATGTATTTTTGTAAGGATTTCAAATAAAGAATTAAAAGGAAATAAAGTGTAACACATATGATTCTGTAGTAAAAAGAGAAGTACAAATGATGATTAATAAAATGATTAAAAGTGTGACACTTCAAGATTTTTTGGTATGTAGTTATTTCAGGTAAGCTAATGTGTGCATACATAAACGACACATAGAAGTTGATCTTGATGGTAGGAAAAAATTGTAAAATGTATTGATAACTCAATATGTATCCAAAATGTGTTGAATACTTGATATGCATTGTCTTATTCAATCCTTATGACCAAGAAATGGGATATATGCTGTATACTACTATTTTTCCTATTTTATTAATGAGAAAACTCAGGGAGAGATTACATAAGAAACTTGCCCAAGGTCACAGTGTTAAAAATGTTTTTAAGTATCCCAAAGGAGATTTCAATCAAAGCAGTCTGCTTCCAGAGAGTCCATGCTCCTAAAATCTATATATTCCTGGATGTGAGTACAAGACTCAAGTGGGTCTCTCTTTTGAAATTCATCTATTTTCAGAGAAAGCAGAAGAGAACACCTAAACATAAAAGTTGAACAGTCAGGGAAAAGTTGCTTTAAGATCAGCAAAAATGAAAAGGCAGGCTTCATTTTGATTATGTCAATCTGAATGAGAATATAATTCAGGGAGCCAAGAAATAAAGAATGGCCAGAAGTCCTTGTGTTTTTATTCTCTTACAATAATATCATTAATAATCGGTTACGGAAGACAATGTTTCTAACTAGTCCTTTTACTGATGGTGGAAGATTCTTGGTTTTCAAACATTTAAGAACTTTCACTGATGCAAATAAGTTTCAATCCATGAACAATTGCTACATATATCGCAGGGCCCCCTACAAAATGAAAATTCAAGCATCTTCGTTCATTAATTATTAGAAATTCAAAATGTTTATAGGAGACCATTAAGCCAAATTCAGAGACCTGTAGACTGCACAGCTTATATACCTATGAAGGCTGCCCTACTTGCAGCCAGTCTGAGTGCTTATTCTGTGAACTCTTTAAAGGGATAAGTTTTTGACCAGGTATAATATCCATCCTTGGCTAGAAATAATGAGTGTTGGTGACATACAAACAACTTTCTTTTTTCACTTGAGAGATTTAATTTTGCTATTCAATTATAACTTTCTTGCTCCATTCAGGGCACTGAAGGAAAATTTTATTTTATGAAAAAATTAAGCAAAAACCCCTGCGATTTCTGAATAATCTTCAAATGGACAAGACTTGAACAAGATAATATATTGAAATTATACTTTATTAATTTTATATGTAGCCTATTTCTGGGAAAAGGCTATACTGATCTTTGAACCCCTAACTAAAAGCAAATAAAAACTAAATGGGAAAAGAATCTGAAAAAGAAGAATATATGTACATGTATAATTGAAACACTTTGCTGTACAGTGGAAGCTAATATGACATTGTAAATTAACTATGCTCCAGTATAAAAGAAAAATTTTTAAATAAGTAAAATCAAATAAATTTAATCATAGTTTATTCTTTTTTTTTCATAAAAAGGGTAAGACTATCACATGATTGTTTCAGAGAATATACCCTATCTTCAATTTATTTCCTATATTGAGGGTAAGGGTGGGAGAAAAGATGACAGGAAATAACAGCAAATTTTTTTCCCTATGCCTCATCCATAGTTTACCCTGCCTCCAGTTTTATTGTCTCATCATTTTCCAAGTAGAATTGGCAAAATTGAAACCAGGTAATCCTGAGAATAATAAACTAGTGAGCAAGAGCAAAGGCAAGGAATAGCTGTCAACCATGTTAGCACCTAGGATAAGACCTCTCACATAGAAGCTAGTCAATAAATATGCATGAAGCTAATAATTATATTGAATGGTTTGCCTTGGAAAAGAACAGAGATCATTCTGTCATTTTGGAGATTGCATCCAAGTACTGCATTTCGGACTCTTTTGTTGACTATGATGGCTACTCCATTTCTTCTAAGGGATTCCTGCCCACAGTAGTAGATATAATGGTCATCTGAGTTAAATTCACACGTTCCAGTCCATCCTAGTTCACTGATTCCTAGAATGCCAACATTCACTCTTGCCATCTCCTGTTTGACCACTTCCAATTTGCCTTGATTCATGGACCTAACTTTCCAGGTTCCTATGCAATATTGCTCTTTACAGCACTGGACCTTGCTTCTATCACCAGTCCCATCCACAACAGGGTATTGTTTTTGCTTTGGTTCCATCCCTTCATTCTTTCTGGAGTTATTTCTCTACTGAACTCCGGTAGCATATTGGTCACCTATCGAGGTGGGGAGTTCATATTTCAGTGTCCTATCTTTTTGCCTTTTCATACTGTTCATGGGCTTCTCAAGGCAAGAGTACTGAAGTGGTTTGCCGTTCCCTTCTCCAGTGGACCACATTCTGTCAGACCTCTCCACCATGACCCATTTGTCTTGAGTGGCCCCACACAGCATGGCTTAGTTTCACTGAGTTAGACAAGGCTGTGGTCCATGTGATCAGATTGGCTAGTTTTCTGTGATTATGGTTTCAGTGTGTCTGCCTTCTGATGCCCTCTTGCAACACCTACCATCTTACTTGGGTTTCTCTTATCTTGGACGTGGGGTATCTCTTCACGGCTGCTCCAGCAAAGTGCAGCCGCTGCTCCTTACCTTGGACGAGGGGGTATCTCCTCATGGCCGCCCCTCCTGACCTTGAATGTGGAGTAGCCCTTCTCAGCCCTCCTATGCCAGAGCAGCCGCTGCTCCTTGGACATGGGATTGCTCCTCTCGGCAGCCGCTCCTGACCTTGGGTGTGTGGTAGCTCCTCTCAGCCGCTCCTGCGCCATTGCAGCCTGGCATGCTCAGTAGCCGCTTACTCCTTGGAAGGAAAGTTATGATCAACCTAGACAGCATATTTAAAATCAGAGACATTACTTTGCCCACAAAGGTCTGTCTAGTCAAGGCTATGGTTTTTCCAGTAGTCATGTATGGATATGAGAGTTGGACTGTGAAGAAAGCTGAGCACCGAAGAGTGCTCTTAAGAGCACTTAACAGTGCTCTTAAGAGTCCCTTGGATTGCAAGAAGATCCAACCAGTCCATCCTAAAGGAGATCAGTCCTGGGTGTTCACTGGAGGGACTGATATTGAAGCTGAAACTTCAGTACTTTGGCCACCTCATGAGAAGAGTTGACTCATTGGAAAAGACCCTAATGCTGGGAAGGATTGGGGGCAGAAGGAGAAGGGGACGACAGAGGATGAGATGGCTGGATGGTATCACTAACTCTATGGACATGGGTTTGGGTAGACTCCAGGAGTTGGTGATGGACAGGGAGGCCTGGTGTGCTGCAATTCATGGAGTCACAAAGAGTCGGACACAACTGAGTGACTGAACTGAACTGAATAATTATATTAATAACACAAAATTTACCATATATAAAATGCTAAGAAGATGTTGGTATAATGTACAGGAGGGATTCACAGTAGGAAAAACTAGATTCCTCTTGAGCAGTCACATTCATTAACTAAGTCTTTATCTAACAGCTGCTAGGAGCCAAGCATTGTTATCTATAGAAGTCAACAGAGGTGCCCCTTATGACCATGAACACTTTGCATGAATGCCCCAAACCATTCTCAGATTTTCTAATGTGTTCCCAGTAATGCTGGGTAAAATATTACTGATAACAATACTATTTAAGTTGAATAACACTTCAAAAACTAGTGGAAGTTATGACTACATGGCAAATGGAAAGACTGAAAGAAAGAATGCTGGGTAAAAGGAGTGTCAATTGAAAAAATACATAACATAAAAGTTGAGTTGTCTTTTTCCAGCAGACAATCTGAGAATTTCAAGTCCATGACACAATATCTCAGATAATGCTGAGAAACTATTCCAAGAGGCAAACTGGGAGGGAGCCAGCATACATGGGAGTTTTTGCAACAAAGGCCAGGAAGTCAGAACAAAACTAAAGAAAACCAGATGTCTCAAATTGATAAAATTAATGCTTTTCCACTTAGGGTAAGCTGCAAAGTTTAGACTCATGAAATCATCCCTTTGACATGCACCTCAGCTATCTGGGGCCAGTATCCTGTGTTTTCTCATCCTGAGTCTCCTCAAGGTGTACATTTGGTGATACCTGCAGCAGTTGACTGCTTGATGGCAGGCATCCTAATTTCATCCTGAGTTCCCTGAGAGCTTCCTGCTGCGGTGGCTTCAGTGTGGTGGCTCAATGGCTGCTGCAACACCCTTTGTCTACCCATGACAGGCTGCATTCTTAGTTCACAAGAATGACTTTGAAAAACTTGTGAAGTACCAACAGACATCAAGACAATAAAATAGTATTTCTCATTTGGACCACTATTTGTAAATGAAATATTGAATTAACCCACTTAAAATGTATTTAAATTGAGATATGCACTTAATACAATATATGTAGCAGCAAGCAGATTCCCTTGATGGCTCAGTGGTAAACAATCCGTCTGCCAAAGTAGGAGATGCAGGAGACATGGGTTCAATCCCTGGATCAGGAAGATCCCCTGGAGGAGGAAAAGGCAACCCACTCCAATATTCTTGCCTGGGAAATTCTGTGGACAGAGAAGCCTGACAGACTACAGTCCATGGGGTCGCAAAAGAATCAAAAACAACTTAACAACTAAACAAGAAACAAGCACCCTATTGCTTCAATCCCTCTTTAATTCTGTCCCTGAAGTTTTATTTGTGAGAGTTGCATATGTCTCCTCCCTTAACCTTTCCACCCTTCATAACAATTTTTGATAGATTTTCATGTATTCTGATTTATATAGAGACTTGTTAGTCTTGCCTTTTGTTGAATGCTGAATATTTAAATACAGCTTTTATTTCAACGAGAAGCTTTTCCTTGTAGCTAGAGTATGTTTTTTTTCATTTTGAAACTAATAAATCTCTTCCCAAATGGCTTATATTTATCTTTAAAAGCAATTTATAAGGAAAATAAATCTGTCATAATCAGGTCACCCAGACACAGAACTAAAAGCATTCTAATATCTGATAAAGTCTCTGAAATAAGAAACAGTTCTGACTTTGCTCTTAAAATTCATCATACCTCACAATGGGCTTATATAAAGGTGTCAAATTTAGTGTTAAGTGATCCAAATATCTTAGAGAAAGAATAGTATGGACTGAGGTAGATGCAACATATGCATTGTTTTACACTCGTTTTTAACATAGTTTTCTCTAAAGTTTAATGATTTTCCCATTGATTAAACATGTCTAGTTGAATTAAGCTCGTCTGATGTACTGGCAACAATCTTAGATGAATCTTTGGGGGCTGTTAGATATACTTGGGGGTTTGGATTTCATTTGCCAGTCTTATTTTCTTATAATATAATAAAATGCAGCAAATGGCAGCACTGACATGAGGCTGAAATAATGAAACATTACATGCTAATGCTGGCTGAGTTTTTGCTTGCGTATTTTAGCTGTTTTCTAAGAGGTTTATGTATTACACATAGCATGTGTGCATGTTCTTTAAAATAAATTCAGTATAAAAAATCACAAGAAGTTTGTTTCTTCTATCACAATTTGCTTTGTCTCTCCAAGAGCTGTTCAGTGCAACAAATAAATTATTTGGTAAATGTGGTCAATTATTTTTATAATAATTGTATGGCAATTAGTATTGTCTAGTTATACTATTAATATTGTCTAAATCAGATAGTAAATTAATGCCATTAGTGGCTATTTGAAAGGTATATCATTTGCTATTAGTTTATTATAAACTGAAAAGTAAGTTTTCTTCATTACCTAAGGCAAAAATTATAAGTAATTCCAAGAGTCTTTTAAATTAAAGGATAATGGGAATCCTTTGAGACGCTTTTGACAAGGAGCATGTTCTCCCATTGAGGGTCAGAGTTCAATTCCTGAAATCATCCATCAAACTCTGACTGGCAAGGACTGAATAGCTATAAAAAGTAAACGGGAGATAGGGCACCCTTGCTGACCTCTTAAATCACTTTCATGCACACAGTTCAGTAAATACACACACTCATTCACAAACACCCCACACAAATAGCTATACATTTCAGAAAGGGCATTTGTGATTAGGAAAAGCAAGTTTTAAGAGGACTGGAATGCCAAAGGATTTTATATATTTGAGATTTCCTTTCAAAAGTTTATTGTACACCGGTGGCGGATTCATGCTGAAGTACAGCAAAACCAATACAATATTGTAAAGTAAAAAAAATTTAATTAATTAATTAATTAAAAAAAAAAGATTTCAAAGAACAACAGAAAAAAGTTTATTGTAATCTTTTCACAGGAAAATACCCCTTCATACCATTATTTCAGTTACAAATAATCAGTTGAAAATATTTACTTATACCTTTTTATATGCCACCAATTTTGAGAATCATGAGATGTGAAAAAAATGTTTAGATAAAAACCCTTACCTCTAGTTAGTCCGTCGAAACTCTGTTTAGCACTAAGAGTTCTGAGGATCCTATACAGGATGATGCTTCTGAACTAAATCAGGAATTTAGCATTAACTACAGGTGGTTCCAGCTGCACTGCTTAGCTACATTTCTTATTTCCTTCACTTATGATTTGGCCTTCATATGAAGAATATAGGATGCATAATAATCTTTTGAAGTAACTTACCATCTATGGAGCCCCTTTTACTTACTAAAATATTTTGCAAATTTTCTTTTAATTATTAATTTTCCTAGCTAAAATGTGGGCTGCACTGTAACACAGAGCAGCCTGTCTCCATAGCTGGCATCCAGTGACCTGCATATTATAGGTTCCAATTATATGCTGAACTAAGTGATTAAACAACTCCCCTCCACAACCACCAATCTCTAGGCCTTAGGGAAGCTTTCCCATATGCGAAAACAATAGGCTATAAACAAGACAGCATTCATCTCAGAAGTACTGATATACTTTTCGGACAACAGTCAGACCATATCACTTCTATGTGTGCAATTGATACAGGACTGTCTAAATTATTTATAAACCAATAAAGTAACTAGGGGGATGCTTTTCTCTAGGTTCATGAAATTAAACCAATTTGGGATCAACATATTATCATCAGTAGGAGGGAAAGATTAGACTGAGCATACCTGACTTTCACTCATTCTCTGTTCATGGGGTCTGTCACAGTGCTGGGATTCAGCATAATTTTCTGAAACTAACTAAATTCAAGAATCCTTTATTCCTAAGCAATGTTTTAATTCAGAAGATTGCCTTTAAAAGTTGGAAAATGGAGGGGAATTCAAGAGTGGATGATTGCATTTTTCAAAATTCCTTTAAAAATAGCCTGCTAAGAAACTTCAGATATACCCATAAAGAGATCATCATGACTAAGCTTCTCAATAAACTCTAAATGTTAGTCTTAAAATAGTACATTAAATATAAAGAAATTCTTTTATATAGGATTTTATTGAATTTTTTTCTTTAGTTACTCAGCTAGGGAAATTTCCATTTAAATACATGTTCCAATGAAAACATCAAAATATCTAGATGTTATCAGTACTTCTGGGGAAGTAAAAGCAACAGTGATAGTGATAAAATATTAATTACAATGTTTTCTAATTTATCAAACCATGATCTTTACCAAACTATTTTTATTTCCTAATGTGAGAAAATTATAAGATTAAAAATTAAATAATGGAATTGGCTTCCGTACTCTAAAAAGTACAATATTCTTTGCTAAGTCGCTTCAGTCGTGTCCGACTCTGTGCAACCCCATAGACGGCAGCCCACTAGGCTCCTCTGTCCCTGGGATTCTCCAGGCAAGAATACTGGAGTGGGTTGCCATTTCCTTCTCCAATGCATGAAAGAGAAAAGTGAAAGTGAAATCACTCAGTCGTGTCTGACTCTTTGTGACCCAATGGATTGCAGCCCACCAGGCTGCTCCGTCCATGGATTTTCCAGGCAAGAGTACTGGAGTGGGGTGGCACTGGCTGACCTAAAGCAAAAAAATATATATATATATATATGCATGTATATGTATATATTTTGTGTGTGTGCATGTGTGTGTGCATACGTACATGCTGCTGCTAAGTCTGCTAAGTCGCTTCAGTTGTGTCCAACTCTGTGCGACCCCATAGACGGCAGCCTACCAGGCTGCGCTGTCCCTGGGATTCTCCAGGCAAGAACACTGGAGTGGGTTGCCATTTCCTTCTCCAATTCATGAAAGTGAAAAGTGAAAGTGGAGTCACTGAGTCGTGTCCAACTCTCAGCGACCCCATGGACTGCAGCCTACCAGGCTCCTCCATCCATGGGATTTTCCAGGCAAGAGTACTGGAGTGGGGTGCCATTGCCTTCTCCGGCATACATACATACACACATACAAAAGTCTTAATTGATAAAGTCTTACTTGTCCAGAACTTCAAGTATTAATTAGACCCTCAGCTTAAAATTTGGGAAAAAATGTACTTATTAAAAAAATAAAAAATAAAAAAAAAACTCACTAGTTTCCTAAGATATGGCATTTACATTTTTGTAAAATTTAGAATGTCTTGAAGCATCAACATGTGTCATTCAAAAAAAAATTAAGAGTTGTGAATATTTGTTCTAAAATTTATTTTAGGGGAGACCTTACTAAAGTGCATAGAAACCTATGTCCATGTCCACCCAAACACACACACACACACACACCTTACTTCTGACAAGAGCTTGATAAAACATCTTGTTTGCAGTTCTGAAGTCCAGATTTCACTCAGCTGTAAGGTTATAGCACCCCCTAGCCCAGCCTAACAGAATAGCAGTCATTTCTGGCATGAAGCTTAAAGGAAGCTTTAAAGAATGTAAAATCCAGGAGCTTTTACAAAGTATTCTCCATTAAGAGAGGTATTTTATTTTATGTGGTGGCAATTGTTTTGTTTTTCATTATTGAGAACTCTGGGTATATAATCTGTTCTGATTATTAATTGTACCAACTGCTGGCGAAGTACAGAAAGGTGATTTATACTAAAGATCACATAAGCATTAATATATCATACAGATTTCCACTGGTCCTCTAAATTACTCTCAACCCCCTGACTCATCAAAGAGCCAGACACTTGGAGGGCAAATATGACATATAGGACACGGCTGTGATGGTTATTGGCAAATTTTATGCAAATAAGCAATGGCTCTCTGGAGGAAAAAAAGTGTGCATTATTGAAAAATATATTTGGATATGACACATATGGCTCACCATTCAGATAAGATCTTTACCATTATTCTTTTATTCATATATCACACATTAAGGTAAGAAATGAAAAAGGAAGAATTCTGATGTGCTTGTAATACATTTAAAATGTTTTGCTTGTCCTGTCTTTGAATCTTCATGGTTTCCTTATTAAGCTACAATGACTATTTCTAGCATATAATAGCACCACTTGCATAGCATCTGTCAGTAGGAATTCAGCAACATAAACCTTAAAGGCTTTGATGGGAGTGTAAATGGAATACCAATTTGCCAATGCAGCACTCAGGCCTGTAGTATCTGTAGAGTTCACAGGATTTCGATTAGTGTAACCTGTTTTACAGACTTCAGAGAAAGAACTAATGTAAAGCTTGGAAGCAAACAAAAGGCAAGTGTTCTCACCTTACTTGGCCTATTTTAGACTCATTTCTCTGCTTCAGGAGTACTTGAAAGTTATCCTTCTTTATTCTGAGATACTGTAAATCTAGATACTATAAATCACTTGGTCAATGCACATTAAGATTAATTTAGTCTGACCACCGGTACCATTCAAAGACCAACAAATTGATTGTGTTACTAAAAGGTGATCACATTGATACTGCCATTTAATGAACTCCATGCTTGTACATTGCTCCTAATGTACGCTATTTTAGATCACTTAGGCAACTCCAGTCTAATTGAATTTATCATTTGAAACCCTGACTTGATGTTAATGGTCCAAAAATAGCACAGCCTTTCCAGAGTAGTCCTGTCTACAAAATGCCATATATTGATGTTTTCCTGCAACAAACACTTGTCTTTCTTGTCTTTTTGTCAGGGCCAGTTGTCAGTTATTGAAGTACAATTATAAGAAAATGTGCATTTAGAAAAAGATATTATTGACCTCTGTAAATTGACTGGCAACATCAAAATTTGAAAGTGGAGTTCAGGCAGACTTAATGGGATATATGCAAATTCTCCAAACACAGCCTGAAACTGTCATATGGCTGTTGTTATTTTAAGATACGCATGATCTCCTCTTTCTGTTCTACCCTTTTTATTTTCACTAAGTGGTGGCAGCGTGTTTGCAAGACTAGTCTGGCCTATGAGAAATGGCAATAGCATTTGCTGGGTTCCACTGTGAAGGATCATTATCACTGCCAGTTGGTTTCATAAGCAAGCACTGCAAAAAAAGTGAAACTGATATAAGGTGACATTAAAAACAGGAAAAGAGAGTATAGAAAAGACATTATTTCTGTAGGTTTACAAAATCAAGGCAGCATTGTAGAAATTAGAAAGGAGCAGAGAATAGTAACTGATTATGCTTTTTTTAATGAAAGAACCTAATTTAATGTTGCATTGTAGTTCAAAAATAGCTCCGCATAATTCATAAGGTGTTGTACTAGAGTAGCACTGAAATTCTTCATTATGATAATGTCTTTTGATAACTTTTATTGAACATAAGCATTCCTATGATTAAATCTCTTATTAGGCAGTTCTCCCCAGTACCGGCTGCCATAATTTCAAAGCTATGCTATACACATTTCTGTACCCAAACAAGATGATATCTAACAGAGCTAGCCAAAAATCTAATAGGAGAATAAATGTATGGGAAAATAATCTAACTTGCCATAAGAAGTCTGTGGCAAATAGAAGGGAGAAAAGTGGAAGCAGTGACAGATTTTATTTTCTTGGGCTCCAAAATCACTGCAGACGGTAACTGAAGCCATGAAATTAAAAGACTCTTGCATCTTGAGAGGAAAGCTACGACAAACCTAAAGCAGAGACATCACTTTGCTGACAAAGGTCTGTAGAGTCAAAGCTATGGTTTTTCCAATATTCGTGTATGGATCTGAGAGTTGGACCATAAAGAAGACTGAATGCTGAAGAATTTATGCTTTTGAATTGTGGTGCTGGAAAAGACTCTTGAGAATCCTTTGGACAGAAAGGAGATCAAATCAGACAATTCTAAAGGAAATCAACCCTTCATTGGGAGGACGGATTCTGAAGTTGAAGCTCTGATACTTTGGCCACCTAATGCAAAGAGCTGACTGTTTGGAAAAGACCTTGATGCTGGAAAGATTGAAGACAAAAAGAGAAGGGGAGGGGAGAGAATCAGATGGTTAGATAACATCACCAACTCAATTTACATGAATCTGAGCAAGCTCTGGGAGACAGTGAAGGACAGAGGACCCTGGCTTGCTGCAGTTCATGGGATGGCAAACAGTTGGACACGACTTAGAAACTGAACAACAGTAACAACAACAAAGAAGTCCGATGAAAAAGTACCATCTATACAAAGTTTTGAATGAAGAAGTAAGATATTCTTCATTATGGATTGTACTCATATAACCCAAACTAAATAGAAAATAAAGCGTTTTTCAGCTACCCACCATTTCCAATCCCTTTTCTTTTATATGTGTTCAGTTCAACCTCACAACAAAAAAATAGTTAATTACACATTTACCTATACCACTTCCCCCATAATTTGTTATATGAGATTTGTTAGAGTCCTAAATTCCAGGTAATAAAATGTTATTCATGAGCAAAAACGATTATATCAGTTTCTTTGTTGCTCAAGTGGTACAGAATGGTATAAGTGGCCCAGGTGGATGCTTTGCATGCAATGCGTTTGCATCACAGCTGAGGATCCCCATATTTTGGAGACCTCAATCTTTCATAATGGATGGTAAACAAATCTGCCTAATCTTTGTCTGGGGGAAGATTATCCTTATTATACTAGGCAACACACCAACCTTGTCTTTGCTTTAAGGGACACATTATTATAACTGTCTAATGGCACCCCACTCCAGTACTCTTTCCTGGAAAATTCCATGGATGGAGGAGCCTGGTGGGCTGCAGTCCATGGGGTCACGAAGAGTCGGACACGACTGAGCAACTTCAATTTCACTTTTCACTTTCATGCACTGGAGAAGGAAATGGCAACCCACTCTGGTGTTCTTGCCTGGAGAATCCCAGGAACCGGGGGAGCCCGGTGGGCTGCTGTCTATGGGATCGCACAGAGTCAGACACGACTAAAGTGACTTAGCAACAGCAGCAAGGCTGCTTTCTATACAAACATTCATAGAAAGATAATCTGTAATGAAGAAAATCAGTGCCTTTGCCTACACAGAATTTAAACTCATGGAGAATTGTCTCCTCAAATTCTCCTACCTTTGAACTCTCATGGAAGGAATTTTCTGTTCTGCATAATGCATAACCTTAAATTTATGTTTCATCAATATATTGTGTCCCCAAAATAACCCCAATCTTCAGTAAAAAGGAATTCATTTCAATACAGCTATATATTCTTAATGCCTAATACAATGTCATAACCTAATTTATGCTCAAGATGATACTTAAGAAATATTACTGATATTGATGACATTGATTAACTGATTTATGGTAGAAATGGTGTTCAAATTGAAAGATGCAGTCAGTTTTCCAGAAGTTTTGCCTTCATAATACCAACCATCAGGATTTTTACAAATCCAAAGAATTTTAGGTTTGTATTATGCAGAGCACAAAAGGATAGAGCTAACAGTTTCAATCTTTAACCTTGTTTTTGATATGTTATAGGAATAATCTCCGTCCAAGAACCTGACCTGGTAAAGCATATGTACATTTAGTTAGAGAATGTTCTGTAGAACATGCCCTTGAAAAGAGAAGAAATAGAAATTTAGAACAAAGGAAAAAATGGAGTTACAATGAATTCTAAGCCAAAAATCATGTTCACTTTTTGGCAGCCAATAGCTAGAAAGCTTGATTTGTCCTGTGGAAACAGAGACTTAATGTTCAAAGTACTTCACTGGTAAAACTGCCGGGAGTACAATTTGTTCAGTTCAGTTCAGTTCAATTCAGTTCAGTTCAGTTCAGTTGCTCAGTCGTGTCCAACGCTTTGCCACCCCATGAATCGCAGCATGCCAGGCCTCCCTGTCCATAACCAACTTCCGGAGTTCATTCAGATTCACGTCCATCGAGTCAGTGATGCCATCCAGCCATCTCATCCTCTGTCGTCCCCTTCTCCTCCTGCCCCCAATCCCTCCCAGCATCAGAGTCTTTTCCAATTAGTACACATAAATAGCTTTAAAGTTTCATTGTCTTTAAAATGCTGCTACTAGGGACTCCAATAATATAAAAGGGACCATTGCAATCAAGATTTAAAATATATATTAGGTATAAATGAACCATTGGATATAGAAAATAAAATTATAAGATTCCTACTTAAAAATAATAAATTGTTTGTATCAATTGAGTATCTTATCTCTCAAGTGAAACACGAGAGGAAATACCTTTTTATAGACAGTTTTAAAGGTATTTTCATCTTTAACATAAACATGAAAAGAATATCAACATACGTTGCAAGTATCATGGATCTTACCTTGTATAATAAAATAAATGAAAGCTCTGTTAAAGTCTGAACTAAGAAAGGGTCAATTCTTTGAGAGAAAAAAGGAATCATTTGAGATGTAAATATCTGACAAATAGGTACACCAGCAAAGGGAATTTAAAAAGGGTTTTGGGAAGAAATGAACAGTTTCTAGTTGTTAAGGTAGTTAACCTTTTTTCCAGATCATTAAAAAATGTTTTTCCTGCACACTACTAATTTTCTTTCAGGTTACAGAGGTCACTGTTTAGCAGAACAGAAGGGAAGAAAATTGAGAGCGAGTATTCATCTACCTAATGCAAAGCAGGCACAAACAAGATTAATAATCAGTGTTAAGTTCTTTCTTACTAGCATGTGTCTCCCTGGCCTGGAATTCTACTGCAGCTTGGTGAGATACTACTCGAAAAGCAGCATCTATTGAAGTACTAATTGCAGTGACAATTATCAATGTAAAATAATTCCTTCAGTATTTTGATTATGGCCCACTATCTCTGCAATACTTCATAAAAGAAGTGGTGTTCTCTTTAGCACCCAATTTTACATGAAACAATTTGTTCCAGTTGTCCTGCCGAGTGTTTTCTTTTTGCTTCTCTACCCCATGGAGCTGATTTCTAAGGGATAGCTGCTTTAAGAAGAAAAACATTATGCTTAAAGTATTCTTAAAAGACCTAAATGTGTCGAGGCTAAAGTGATAGAAAAAATAGCTACAGTACCATTCTGCCTGAGCACAAGGTCATACTGACCTCCATAATTTCATAATTGCTTTAGCTTTTCATGTGTGGAAGTTTTATTTTATTTTTATTATTTTTTTTTAATTTTTATTTTTACTTTATTTTACTTTACAATACTGTATTGGTTTTGCCATACATTGACATGAATCTGCCACGGGTGTGCATGAGTTCCCAATCCTGAACCCTGCCTCCCACCTCCCACTCCATATCATCTTTCTGGATCATCCCCATGCACCAGCCCCAAGCATCCTGTATCCTGTATAGACATAGACTGGCGATTCGTTTCTTACATGATAGTATACATGTTTCAGTGCCACTCTCCCAAATCATCCCACCCTCTCCCTTTCCCACAGAGTCCAAAAGTCTGTTCTATACATCTGTGTCTCTTTTGCTGTCTCGCATACAGGGTTATCATTACCATCTTTCTAAATTCCATATATATGTGTTAGTATACTGTATTGGTGTTTTTCTTTCTGGCTTACTTCACTCTGTATAATCGGCTCCAGTTTCATCCATCTCATTAGAACTGATTCAAATGTATTCTTTTTAATGGCTGAGTAATACTCCATTGTGTATATGTACCACATCTTTTTTATGGGTACTTCAATTCAATTCAATTCAGTTACTCAGTCGTGTCCGAATTTTTGTGACCCCATGAACAGCATGCCAGGCCTCCCTGTCCATCACCAACTCCCGGAGTCCACACAAACCCATGTCCATTGAGTCGGTGATGCCATCCAGCCATCTCATCCTCTGTCATCCCCTTCTCCTGTTCTCAATCTTTCCCAGCATCAGGGTCTTTTCCAATGAGTCAGCTCTTTGCATCAGGTGGCCAAAGTATTGGAGTTTCAGCTTTAACATCAGTCCTTCCAATGAACAGCCAGGACTGATCTCCTTTAGGATGGACTGGTTGGATCTTCTTGCAGTCCAAGGGACTCTCAAGAGTTTTCTCCAACACCACAGTGAAAAAGCATCTATTCTTCTGTGCTCAGTTTTCTTTATAGTCCAACTCTCACATCCATACATGACCACTGGAAAAACCATAGACTGTACTAGATGGACTTTTGTTGACAAATGTCTCTGCTTTTTAATATGCTGTCTAGGTTGGTCATAACTTTCTTTCCAAGGAGTAAACGTCTTTTAATTTCATGGCTGTAATCACCATCTGCAGTGAATTTGGAGCCCAATAAAATAAAGTCATTCTGACTGGCGTGAAATGGTACCTCATTGAAACATGTATAATATGATATATGAAATGAATAACCAGTCCAGGTTCGATGCATGATACTGGATGCTTGGGGCTGGTGCACTGGGATGACCCAGAGGGATGGAACGGGGAGGGAGGTGGGGGGGGGGGGGTGGTTCAGGATGAGGAACACATGTATACCTGTGGCGGATTCATGATGTATGGCAAAACCAATACAATATTGTAAAGTAATTAACCTCCCTCCAATTAAAATAAATAAATTTATATTTTTAAAACATGAAAAATAAAATAAAATAAAGTCAGCCACCATTTCCACTGTTTCCCCATCTGTTTGCCATGAAGAGATTGGACCAGATGCCATCATCTTAGTTTTCTAAATGTTGAGCTTTAAGCCAACTTTTTCACTCTCCTCTTTCACTTTCAAGAGGCTCTTTAGTTCTTCTTCATTTTCTGCCATAAGGGTGGTGTCATCTGCATATCTGAGGTTAGTGATATTTCTCCTGATAATTTTGATTCCAGGTTGTGCTTCCTCCAGCCCAGTGTTTCTCATGATGTACTCTGCATATAAGTTAAATAAGCAGGGTGACAATATACAGACTTGTCATACTCCTTTTCCTAATTGAAACTAGTCTGTTGTTCCATGTCCAGTTCTAACTGTTGCTTCCTGACCTGCATACAGATTTCTCAAGAGACAGGTCAGGTGCTCTGGTATTCCCATCTCCTTCAGAATTTTCCACAGTTTATTGTGATCCACACAGTCAAAGGCTTTGGCATAGTCGATAAAGCAGAAATAGATGTTTTTCTGGAATTCTCTTACTTTTTCCGTGATCCAGAGGATGTTGGCAATTTGATCTCTGGTTCCTCTGCCTTTTCTAAAACCAGCTTGAACGTCTGGAATTTCACTGTGCACGTATTGCTGAAGCCTGGTTTGGAGAATTTTAAGTATTACTTTACTAGTGTGTGAGATGAAAGCAATTGTGCAGTAGTTTGAGCATTCTTTAGCATTGCCTTTCTTTGGGATTGGAATGAAAACTGACCTTTTCCAGTCCTGTGGTCACTGCTGAGTTTTCCAAATTCGCTGGCATATTGAGTGTAGCACTTTCACAGCATCATCTTTCAGGATTTGAAATAGCTCAACTGGAATTTCATCACCTCCACTAGCTTTGTTCATAATGATGCTTCCTAAGGCCCACCTGACTTCACATTCCAGGATGTCTGGCTCTAGGTGAGTGATATGGGTACTGAGTAACTTAAAATATTTTTGACTTTTGTAAGAATCTTTTGGAAAACAAGAGCTCAAGGGACTTCTCTGGTAGTCCAAAGATTAGGACTCCCTGCTTCCAAAGCAGGGGTGCAAGGTCTACCTCTGGTCAGGTAACCAAGATTCCACATGCTGAGTCACAGCTTCAAAAAATAAAAATAACATTAAAAAAAAAAAGATATTTAAAAAGTTCAAAAGCTAACGTCATATGGATCTAGAAATTATGAGGACTAAATTTGATTGAGTGAGATTCTGGTAGGGTAGTCTAATCCTCTTAGTTATCATATCATTCAGTTTCTTCATCCAACAAACCAATAAATCATTTGCAGTGTGATTGTCCAAGTGTTCAACAGTTTGGAAAATGATACCAACAAATAATCAAGCTGGGGACATTATATAGAACCATAAATCTGGTCTACAGATGAAAGAAAGATGATATAGGAGAAAGTATAGAAATTCTGAAGGTATTTAAGCTTGGATTTGAATGACCCCCACACTGAAGTTTATTCAATTGTCTCATTTAATGGAGGTTTTACTTACAGGATATATATACATAGATGTACACAGAGAAATCTGAACACCATTTCCTTGGTCTCAGCAAGAACTTGCACACAGATGTGCTCTAGTTATTTAGTTAGTTCAGTCACTCAGTTGTTTCTGACTCTTGCGACCCCATGGACTGCAGCACACCAGGCTTCCTTGTCCATCACCAACTCCTGGAGCTTGCTCAATCTCATGTCTATCGAGTTGGTGATGCCATCCAACCATCTCATCCTCTGTCATCTCCTTCTCCTCTTGCCTTTAATCTTTCCCAGCATCAGGGTCTTTTCCAGTGAGTTAGTTCTTTGCATCAGGTGGCCAAAGTATTGGAGTTTCAGCTTCAGCATCAGTCCTTCCAATGAATATTCAGGACTGATTTCCTTTAGGATGGACTGGTTGGATCTTCTTGCAGTCCAAGGGACTCTCAAGAGTCTTCTCCAAAACCACAGTTCAAAAGCATCAGTTGTTCAGCACTCAGCTTTCTTTATAGTCCAACTCTCACATCCATATGTGACTACTGGAAAAACCATAGCTTTGACTACAGAGACTTTTGTCTGCAAAGTAATGTCACTGCTTTTTAATATGCTGTCTCGGTTTGTTACAGCTTTTCTTCCAAGGAGCAAGTGTCTTTTAATTTCATGGCTGCTGTCACCATTTGCAGCAAGAACATGAGAACATGACACTTGTTAGAACGAGGACAGGGAGCTTGCATGTGACTACGTTGTTTATTAATGCAATTTATTTGCATTTATTTGCTTACGTGTCTCTTTTATTTCTTTCTGTCTCATTTTAAGTGAAAAATTAACTCACGTTTTCGTTTCAAATTCTTGAGAAAGAAACTAAAATTTCCCATTGTCTTTTTCTACCTGGTCTACCATTTCTGATCAATGAAGGCATCAACCTGAGAGCCAATGGAATGAATCTGGGGTTAAAGGGCACCCTCTTGTGGCAAATATGACAACATGATTCTGCTACCTAAGGACTAAAGGTGGACAAACATAGTTATTAAAATATATATATGCTCAGTCGCTCAGTCATGTCCTACTCTTTGCGACCTCATGGGTGGTAGCCCACCAGTCTCCTTTGTCCATGGGATTTTCCAGTCAAGAATACTGGCATGGATTGTCATTTCTTTCTTAGGGGATATTCTCTACGCAGGGATCGAACACACATCTCTTGTGTCTCCTGCATTGACAGGTAGATTCTTTACTACTGTGCCACCTTAATGTCATAATTCAAAATTCCACCTTTGGAAATACAGTAAATATCTGACAAAACGACTGAACCAGCGCAGCCACCAGCATCCATCAGTGTAACTTGATGCTCTAAGAGGTAATCATAAATGGATGTTATTTAAGAACTTCCTCAGATGATATTTGTTTCCCCAACTTATATGATGCTTCAGATTACCATTCTTACTTTTAGAAGGAACTTCTAGAACAAATGGTCATTTTAACATGAAGTCAGCTACTGATTCTATTTCCTTCTTGGTGCCAAGATTGATATTCCTGAAGGACACATATGAACATCCTGTAGTTTAAAATTCTTCACTGGCTTCCTATTTCCCTCCAGATAAAATGCCAGCTTCTTAGAATGCACCTCCATGTTGCTTGGTTCATATTCGGCTTCACGTTTGATTTCAACGTCATCTTTGGCTAGTCCCTTCCACTATCACTTCAGACCCTGTGTTAAAGTTTTAACATTTATTCCCCAGCCACCTTGGGAGATAGTATAATTACTGAGGTCCAAATACCACACCAGACAACAAGTATTTGATCAGTAAAATTCAGTGAAACTCTTTCTGTCAGAAATTGTACCTGATTTTTAGACTGTGTCTATACTAGCTACCATGATTAAGAACCAACTCTCTGTAAAATCAACACAGACCTCTTCTAATTTTCACAACATCCTCATGAAGGACAAATTGTCATACATATTTTGCAGCTAAAGAAATGGGCTCCAGTGTATTTGAAAACATGTTCAAATTAAGGCAGTTACTAAGAGAGCCAGGCAGAATTCAACCTCAGGTACATATGACTTTAAAATTCTTTTACTCTCCACAAGATGCTCTCTAGCCCCCATGTTAATGGAGAATCTAAGAGCCACTTGTTGTAGAAGAAATTAGCTTATATCTGATATCTGATAACTCATGAAGAAACACCAAATCTGGGGTTGGACATCTTTGCCCGTACCTTACACTAATTTTAGCTCTCAAGGATAGGACAGGAATAGATGCTCACAGTGCTTGCTGACTCTGTGTCCTTGTCCTTCTAGTGCCCATTTTTAAATGATGGGGAAAATAGTTGTTTGCTTACAGCTATGGCTTTGATGTGAAAATAATCTAAGAATGTATAAGAGTCAAGGAAAGAAACAAAAATGCGAGAGACAATGGTGTGTGATTCCCTCCTATAGAGGAAAGAATGAGATTATTAGTTTGCACAAATGTGTCAAGATTCTAAGATGTTTCATTCTTCAGTTCAGTTCAGTTGCTCAGTCGTGTCCGACTCTTTTCGACCCCATGAATCACAGCACGCCAGGCCTCCCTGTCCATCACCAACTCCCGGAGTTCACTCAGACTCATGTCCATCGAGTCAGTGATGCCATCCAGCCTTCTCATCCTGGGTTGTCCCCTTCTCCTCCTGCCCCCAATCCCTCCCAGCATCAGAGTCTTTTCCAATGAGTCAACTCTTCACATGAGGTGGCCAAAGTATTGGAGTTTCAGCTTTAGCATCATTTCTTCCAAAGAAATCCCAGGGCTGATCTCCTTCAGAATGGACTGTTTGGATCTCCTTGCAGTCCAAGGGACTCTCAAGAGTCTTCTCCAATGCCACAGTTCAAAATCATCAATTCTTCAGCGCTCAGCCTTCTTCACAGTCCAACTCTCATCTTGGGTATTACTAATCCTTCATTGTGTTTTGCTTGTATTGCTGTTTTGAAAGCAAATCATTATTGTTTTGTTTTTGTTTGTATTTGCTATAACTGGTCATGTAAATTTTAAAATGTAAGCATATTGTATAAGATATAATTGTTTTACTTTACAGAGACTAGCAGTAAAAAAAATTCAAGTATTGCACATAAACCCTGGAGACGGGCATGGCAACCCACTCCAGTATTCTTGCCTGGAGAATCCCCATGAAGGGAGGAGCCTGGCAGACTACAGTCCATGGAGTCTCAAAGAGTTAGACATGACTGAATGACTAAGCACATAACACATAATGCAAAAGTTCAGTGTAAATCCCATGCAGTCGCATGCTACAAAACATGCTCATGATTAGTTTTCTGAAAGATATGGTGACAGATTATGAGAAATGAATCTATATGTCAAATATAGATATAGCACAATAAATTATATATGTAATATAGGTTATGATGACACACATTATGAACTGATATTAAAATACGGATATTTAAGCATTTCATGTGTTTAATAGCCATAAATTCTAGGACCTATACCAAGGTACTTGATACTTAGGCTGCTCTTAAACATTTCTTAAAAAAAAAAAAAAAACCCATCACATTGTTTTTCAAATATTTGTTAACTTACCTTTTCCTCCTGAAACATCACTGACACATTCTTTTTTCAGACTCTAGTCGGTCTCTTCTGAGCTCTCCTTTCAGCTGGGTCCTGATTTTGAGTGTCCATGTTCATGTCTTCATTGTCCACTTTTAGGAACAGTTGTACTAGTTCAGTTTAGCCATCTTCCACACCTGATTACCCATGATATCTGGTCACTGGTTTCTTCATCCTCCATCACCCCCGAGATGATGTCTGATCACCCTGGCCCACCTTCAGCAAGAATTGTGTTAGGTTGGTTTAGCCAGAATCTCCACTTACCCTGATGTTTCTTAGTTATTTTCCAGCCACTGAACCTCATCCTGTTCCTTGGTCACAAATTCCCACTTTTGTTTGTTGTATTTGGAGTTTGGCCCTGTCTCTCTTCCCATTGCAAAACCTCATCACAATGATCTCTACACTTAATGTTATGGCCTTGAATAAAGTCTGCCTTATGGTTCTTTAATAAATGTCATTGGATATTTCTTTTTTCTTTAACATCAGTATGCAGGGACACTATAAGGAAGTCTCCCACTTTGTAGAGCTGTTTTAAATATTCAGTGAGTTAGCATAAATAACATTTCCCAGCTTTATTCGAGGGACTTAAGAAGCACTAACTACTTACTGCTGACAGTAAAATTTTCAAAATGGTAAAATCATGACTCTCATCAAACATAAAATGAACACATCAAATATTTTCTTTAGCTCATGAATTAGTGAGGAAACATGAAAGATGGTAAAACTGGTTCAAAGAAAAATGTGTGAGATTTTTTTTCAGTACTAGACAAAATTCAGGCTTCCCAGGCAGCACTAATGGTAAAGAACCAGCCTGCCAATGCAGGAGACATAAGAGCCCTGGGTTCAATCTCTGGGATGGGAAGATCCCCTGGAGGAGAGCATGGCAACCCATACCAGTATTTTTGCCTAGAGAATCCTATGGACAGAGGGGCCTGGTGGGGGACAATCCATAGGGTCGCAAAGAGTTGGACATGACTGAAGCAACTGAGCACCCACACAATACAGACAAAATTCATTTGCATTTCTATGCACAAGAAACTTTTACATTGTTGACAGTTTTCTGAAACATAACCTCCATCTCTATAAAGTTTTAAAATAGCCCCATTAGTTTAAAAGATAATTAAAGGTGCACAGCTTTATAGAATCAGATAATCCCCAGACCATCAACTAAATAACATTCACCAAATCACTTGAAAGAACAGCCAAGAATCTCATTTGCCATTTCCAAGACAATTTCCTTTTGATAACTGCTTGCCCATTTCCAAGACAATCTTTTTCCTGGCACTATCTTCTCCATATGTTTTATTTATTTTAGAACTAAGACTTTGTTAACTGTTATATCCTCAGGACTTAGATATGCTTCAGTTCAGTTCAATTCAGTTTAGTCGCTCAGTCGTGTCCAACTCTTTGCAACCCCATGAACCGCAGCATGTCAGGCCTCCCTGTCCATCACCAACTCTTGGAGTCCACCCAAACTCATGTCCATTGAATCAGTGATGCCATCCAGCCATCTCATCCTCTGTCATCCCCTTCTCCTGCCCTCAATCTTTCCCAGCATCAGGGTCTTGTCCAATGAGTCAGCTCTTCACATCAGGTGGCCAAAGTATTGGAGTTTCAGCTTCAACATCAGTCCTTCCAAAGAACACCCAGGACTGATCTCCTTTAGGATGAACTGGTTGGATTGCCTAGCAGTCCAAGGGACTCACAAGAATCTTCTCCAATACCACAGTTCAAAAGCATCAATTCTTCAGTGCTCAGCTTTCTTTATAGTCCAACTCTCACATCCATACATGACCACTGGAAAAACCATAGCCTTGACTAGACGGACCTTTGTTGGTGTAGTTGATAAAGCAGAAATGGATGTTTTTCTGGAATTCTCTTGCTTTTCAATGATCCTGCAGATGTTGGCAATTTGATCTCTGGTTCCTCTGCCTTTTCTAAAACCAGGTTGAACATCAGGGAGTTCACGGTTGATGTATTGCTGAAGCCTGGCTTGGAGAATTTTAAGCATTAATGTACTAGTGTGTGAGATGAGTGCAATTGTGCAGTAGTTTGAGCATTCCTTGGCGTTGCCTTTCTTTGGGATTGGAATGAAAACTGACCTTTTCCAGTCCTGTGGCCACTGCTGAGTTTTCCAAATTTCCTGGCATGTTGAGTGCAGCACTTTCACAGCATTATCTTTCAGGATTTGAAATAGCTCAACTGAAATTCTATCACCTCCACTAGCTTTGTTCGTAGTGATGCTTCCTAAGGCCCACTTGACTTCACATTCCAGGATGTCTGGCTCTAGATGAGTGATCACAGCATCGTGCTTAGTAGTCTAAAAAAATGATGGATTAAATAATCTGTCAACTGCCACTCTCACTTATACAACACATTATTATATTCAAAAGAGCTCTCTACAAGGATGATTCCTGTCATCAATTCAATTATCTCTATGGATTATTGAAAAAGCAAAGATAGCCACAACATTAGTTTATTTTCATCTCAATTTAATAAACATTTAATGAGCACCTACTATATATTCCCTGGGGGGAAGGAGAAAGGAAGAAAGCTAATTGTAGTGGCTTGATTGAGATTTCTTCAGTTTTCTTTCCTGATGGAACATTAGACTTTTCTTCCTTATCCTCTAATAATAATATATCAATCATTACCATGGAAACTCCTACAGAGTTATAATACTTTTTATAGGGAGTTTCTACTCTGAGTTTGCAGTAAAAATCTTGAATACCTCTTACCAATTTATAATAAAGCCTCACAATAATCCTGTCCACAAGCTTCTGAAGGGTTGTAGATTTCTCCAGGAAATAGCACAAAGGAAAAGAAGATGGGGGGCAGTCATGACATCACTTGCATTTGCAGGGACACCCATCTGCTGTTCCCTGTTTAGTCTCAGAGCTACTTTTCCTGCCCATGCTCTTTATCAGCTTTCTTTCTCTTTTCCTAATGAGTCTATACACTTTGCATCCCTTTTGATTTCACCCTTAAACCTGGCTTCAAAGTAGTGGAAATACCTCTCCAGCTCTTCTCTTCTTTGCTCCTCCCAGTGATAAGAGTTTTAGAAAGAAAAGCTTATGCTACCAAAGGCCCAGAACAGACTCAGATGCTTTGAATGAGTGAGGCCTCAAATTAGGCACATTTCATAAAAGGAATTATAGCTCAGAGAACATAAATAATTTATATATAATTACTAAACTGCAAAGTGGCAGGGATAGAATTCAAGATCAGGATCCAGAGTTTACACAGTTGACACAGTGCTAACAGCTTACATTTTGGAGTTTAAAAAAAAAAAAAAAGCTCTGTTTGCATCAAGGTCAGACACTCTCAGTGACTTTAAGTGTTACTTAACTTTCCATAATCACATGGATTTCTTCTAAAAATGTGGTGGTGATGGTTTAGTTGCTCAACTGTGTCCAACCCTCGAGACCCCATAGATGTAGCCTGCCAGGCTCCTCTGTCCGTGGGATTCTCCAGGAAAGAATGCTGGAGTGGGTTGCCATTTCCTTCTTCATCTTCTAGAAATAGTATATACTTATTAAGGTAGTTTTCAAGATTAAATTAGATACTACCTGAAAGGCAACTATTCAATAATATTTTAACTTTCCATATTATTATCTCCAGTTAATGGTGTCTGCCAAAGCTTTTACTGCTAATCAATACCAAAAATCAAACAGATAATAACACATATGAAGTTACAAAGATCAAGATATTTTATAAAGTTGTTAAAATCTTTAGTCTTGTAACTAGAAACGTGTATGTGTCTGCTTTAGCAATTTTTTAAAGCAGGAGATGGAGTTAACTTATCATTTCCATTATAGCCCTCCACCTTAATTCTCTTCTATTTTCCTAATATCCATCCTTCGATTAAGTGACACTTAACTTCATATTTTAGTAAATCCCCCTTCCTAGGCTCAGATCACCCATAAGATCGCTTCACTCAACTGTGGCCACTCATTTTTTAAGGAAGTGACCTCCACCTCAGTGGTCTATGGTTCCAAAGTGTCGACAAAAAATTAATCATTCAATCTAAGAAAGAATTGGAAAATTTTATTTGAGACAAATTTGAAGATTATAACTTGGGAGGAGCATGTGAGAAAGCTCTGAAAATTGTGTCACTCGTTAGAAATCAAGACAGTTTAAGTAAGTTTTTTTAAAGAGACTGCTGTACCTCAAATGATGCATTATTGACAGTCTGATATCATCCATATCTAAGCAGCATCATGGTGGATCATGTGATCTTTTAAGGAACTGTCTCATTGATGCTGGGAGAATATTACTCTTTATGGTTGAGCAGGTATTCCTGTCAATGGGGGAGGTTTGGTCTCCCATCTGCATAAGGCAAATACATATTACCCAGTGGAGGGAGAGCAGAGCCTAATGAACAGAGAAGAATTTTTATGTTTAAATTTTTCTTGCTTTGCCATAAATTATGAATTTTATTTCCTGAAAGAAACAAAGGGAAAAAAGGAAAAGAAGAAGGAAAGAAAGAAGATTTCTCACATACACACTTCTCACTTTCACCGTGCCATGCTCAGTCATGTCTGACTCTGAGACCTCATGGACTGTAGCCTGCCAGGCTCCTCTGTCCATGGAATTTTCCAGGCAGGAATACTGGAGCGGGTGCCATTTCCCACTCTAGAAGATCTTTCCAAACCAGGGATCGAACCTACATCTACTGTATCTCCTGCATCAACAGGATTCTTTACCACTCAGCCACCTGGGTATCCTTCTCACTTTAGAGTTTTAGAAATGTATATTTTTAACACTCCTCTTTATACACTCAGACAGATTCTGGTTTTCTTTCCAAGTCCTTTAACCATGCCAGAAGAGAAAGAACTCATCTATGTTTGAATGGACTCAATCCTTATGGTGCCTCACATCAAAACTGGATTGTTACAGAACCCACTTTCAATTCTTAGTGTCTCGGTCCATAGAATTCAGTCAATCCAGAACTTTCAGACTGGTTTGATCAGTAACTGGCCTATTCATTTCAGTTTATCAAGGATTCAAACTATGGCAGATATTCCTTTTCCACTGCTGACAAAATCTTTTTGTCTCAGCAGTCATTTTTGACTGAGATTTATTGACCTCCATCTCTTTCCTTATAATAGGCAATTAGTAATCCCTTATTCAGACCTTCAATTCTACTTGTCACAAACTTACATGAAAAGAGAAAAATTAACTCAAGTCTGGATGAGGATAGAAACTTTGTTTAAATTGTAATTTGAAAATCTTTTTTTGGAAAAAATTATTATTATCCTTGATAAAAAGTTTAATTAATGTTCAAATAAATTTTAATGAGAATAAGACCATTTCTGAGAACTCAACTATCCACTCCTTCAGTGGACTGTTAAACTTGGAAGGGGCCTAATGACCAATCATGAAGTATTGTGCAATGATACTTAACTAGGTTCTTTTTTCTTTTATATAATACACCAAAGATTATCTAATCATGACTCTTTTCTGTACCATTTCCCCCATTAAAGTAAATCTAATTTTTAAACTGTTAAAAGTCTTTTCTCCTGCAACCAGGTTGTAGTAAAATTTTGGCACATGCACAAAAAAAAAAAAATTGTCTAAATTTTTTCCACCAGGTTATTATTTAAAGTTACTTTTTGTTTTGTATTCATCTTTTCAGCTACCCAAATAAATTTTAAGTATTTCAACAGCTTTCTTTATAGTCCAACTCTCACATCCATAAATGACTACTGGAAAAACCATAGCTTTGCCTAGACAGGCCTTTGCTGGCAAAGTAATGTTTCTGCTTTTTAATATTCTGTCTAGGTTGGTCATAATTTTTCTTCCAAAGAACAAGTGTCTTTTAATTTCATGGCTGCAGTCACCTTCTGCAGTGATTTTGGATGTGAGAGTTGTATGGATGTATGGATACCTGTATGGATGTGAGAGTTGGACTATAAAGAAAGCTGAGTGCCAAATAATTGATGCTTTTGAACTGTGTTGTTGGAGAAGACTCTTAAGAGTCCTTGGACTGCAAGGAGATCCAACCAGTCCCTCCTAAAGGAATCAGTCCTGAATATTCATTGGAAGGACTGATGCTGAAGCTGAAACTCCAATACTTTGGCCACCTGATGCAAAGAACTAACTCATTGGAAAAGACCCTGACACTGGGAAAGATTGAAGGCAAGAGGAAAAGGGTACAACAGAGGATGAGATGGTTGGATGGCATCACCGACACAATGGACATGAGTTTGATCAATCTTTGGGAGTTTGTGATGGACAGGGAAGCCTGGCATGCTGCTGTCCACAGGGTAGCAAGGAGTCGGACACAACTGAGCAAATGAACTGAACTAAACTTCAACAGCAGAGGATACAAACAAACCCTTTTCTCTTTCTCTTTTTCCTTTTTTCTTTTTGATTCCTGATTGTTGTTGTTTTTGAGTCACTCAGTCATGTCCGACTCTTTGCAACCCCATGGACTGCAGCATGCCAGGCTTCTCTGTCCTTCATTATCTCCCAGAGTTTACTCAGACTCATGTCCATTGAGTTGATGATGCCATCCTACTATCTCATCCTCTGTTGTCCCCTTTCCTCCTGCCCTCAGTCTTTCCTGGTGCAATATCTAACATACGCTGAACAATTTTGCTGACTAAATAAGGATCCACTAAAAAGGGAGAAATGGGCAGAGAGGTAGGGCATATAGTAGCATTAAAGAGGCTAAGGAAGGAAATTAATTTGATATTCCATTTTTTTTTTTTCTGAGCCTCTGGGATGTCATTACAATAGAACAGACCAAATGCATAATGGAATACTAAGATGCAAGTCATTCAAGTTCTCTGCTCAGTAAGGCATACAGAAACCATTTTGGTGAAGTACAACTTGGGAATACACTGAAGATGGTCAATAAAGCATTTTATTGCATTACAAACTTGGAAATCCATTGAGGATGACTAATAAAATATTAAAATAATATAAATAATGCTTATGATTAGGTCCAAATAAGAAGACCATAATATACCCCAAGAAGTTCTCTGAAAACAATGAGGGAAACTTATTAGTGAGCCTTACTATGAATGTATGCAGGCATACCTAAGTCGCTTAGATATGCTAAGTCGCTTCAGTCATGTTTGACTCTTTGCCACTCTATGGACTGTAGGATACCAGGCTCCTCTATCATTAAGATTCTTCAGGCAAGAATACTGGAATGGATTGTCATGCTCTCCCCCAGGGCATCTTCCTGATCCAGAAATTGAACCCATGTCTCCTGAGTCTCCTATATTGCAGGCAGATTATTTGCCCACTGAGATATTGGGAAGCCCTATGATAGAGGCAGTATATTTTAAATCAGCATATGTTTAGCACACCTGATATATATATTATAGAAATATGATAGTAATCTGAAGATTTGATTTAATGGAATTTGGATCACCATTGTCATCCTAAGAACTGGATTCCTCAAGCTATCCAGATGTTTAAAGGAATCAAGAGTCAGATTTAACAGCTGTAGTTAAATGTGCATCAAAAGACTTTGTTGGGCTGCAAATGTATACGGAATTCATGATAATATCAGGATGCTGAAAAGCTGTTTGATAGTGGATTAGACTGCATGGGTGGTGGGGTGGGGAGTGGGGCAAGAAAAGAGTAATACTTGAATACATTATCTAAATGTTTTCCTGTGATCTGTCTTTGTCAAGATGTCAGGCATAAGCCACACAGCAGAGACACTAGTCAGACTAGCAACCAGAATAAATATACTCACTCCAAGGGTATATAGCTTATATTATTCATAGGACTTTTAGGTAGAAGCCAGAGGACCCAGACAATGTTCACACTTCATTTATGCTTAGTGCTATTGCTTTTAGAGAAGACAAAAAAATACAGCAAGTCATTTGAAATAACAATAATTACCTACATAATACTTTATTCCTGGCACTACTTTAAATGTTTTATGATTAATTTGTAAGTATTTAATTAGTTCTCAAAACAAGCCTAGGAGGTACATGGTGTCATTAGCCCCATTTTGTAGATGAAACAGCTGGATGAATGAGGTGAAATGATAGTCAAAAGTTGCACAGTTGGCAGAGTAAGTCTCCAACTTACTTACTTCAACTCCAAGCAGCCTTGCTCTAAAATCTGTGCTTTTATATGTATGTCCTTCTATTTGACCTATGAGTCTCTTCCATAGATCCATTTTACTATGTATTGTAACTTTATAATGAATATGTGCTCAGTCGCAAAGTCCTGACTGACTCTGCAACGACATGGATTGTAGCCCACCAGGCTCCCTGGTCCATGGGATTTCCCAGGCAAGAATACTGGAGTGGGTTGCCCTTTCCTTCGCCAGAAAATCTTCCCAACCCAGGGATCAAACCCACATCTCCTACGTCTCCTGCACTGGCAGTCAGATTCTCCTCTAAATTTTATAAAAAGAGATATTCTCAGAAAATATAGATAACTGGTTAAGATCTCAGATTCTACTTTGTGATTTGGTCTATGTTGAGTAACTGAAGTCTTTTTCCTCATGTGTTTAACAATAGTAATAATAGTTTCTGCTTCATAGGATTATCATAACAATAAGATTAAAATGTAAAATGTCTACTATTGTTCTTGGTGTTTGGTATATTTAAACCTGTGTCTAAATTTATGTTTAAATAGTGACATAGACCTAGATACAGTTATAAGATTGAAAGGTATAGATATCTGTTATTACTGATAGTGCTATAAATATTACTTTAGAAATGCGGACACTGCATGAACTTGGGTTACCTTCCTGAGTCACAAAACTCTTGAAACCAAAACATGGAAGACCAGTTTCTATTGATTATATTTTTAATCCTAATTGTCAAGAAGGACTACTGTTTGAATGGAAAAAAAAATCAATAGCTATCAACTAACCTCCATTCCTTACTACATGTCTGTTAAAACCAGAAGTCTCTTTATTTACTTTCAACTCTTACACCCTAAAACTGCTCTAGAACACTGTTGAATTTTCCTTTCTATGTCTCAGCCCCTCTCAGGTCCTGTTGGTTTCTTCTTTTTCTCTACATCCTCCTTTGATTATGTAGATAGTTTTAGCAGGTTGATCTACCATGTGTCTAGCTCATAAGACCCCATACTAATATTTCTTATTTTATCCCATAATGCTCCCTGTAATAAATTTGACAGCTTCTGCAGAAGATCAGGTACTTCTCCAGACACATTCATTTACACTGTCTTGTGTAAAAGTATTTTTTGCATTTGCTTATTATTCAAAGTAGTCTTCTAAGTTTAAGGCAATCTGAGGCAATATTCATTGTTCATGTTTGTTAAATTGCTATTTCTCAGTAAATTAAAATATTTATAATCAAGAAACATAACTGTGGTCTTTGGTGGGTTCTCACATTCCTGATGAAACTCATCTCTTATTTATGTTCAACCATTTACACAAAGGGCTTCCCTGGTGTCTCAGATGGTAAAGAGTCTGCCTGCAATGCCAGAGACCTGGATTTGATCCCTGGCTTGGGAAGATCCCCTGGAGAAGGAAATGGCAGCCCACTCCAGTACTCTTGCCTGGAAAATTCCATGGACAGACTATAGCCTAGGCTGCAGTCCATGGGGTCGCCAAGAGTCAGACACAATTGAGCAACTTCACTTCACTTCACTTCATTTACACAGATAGAACCAAATGCCATCTCACTCAATCTCTATAAGTGTGTGCTCACTGAGGTTCTCTCAAAACTTATTTAATCTCATTGTGTATAAAATTGGTTCATATGTCTGCAACACATATTGTATGACCTTAAATATGTTGCAGCATATTAAAAATTAATTTTTAAGTTCAAAGAAAAAAAAAATGTAAAGCAACAGCAAAAACTAAGGTTTGGTTCTCCCAAGATAGAGTCTGATTCAGTTGCAACATCAAGAGGGATACATGTTTTCTGAAAGCATGAACTCCTACAAAGTACAGAAGAACTTTTTAAGTGTGGGTGCCTTCTTTTCATTGACTTAAAAATTCCAGTGCGCTACAAGGAGCAGTGAGCTGCTGTCCTGACTTATGAATAAGGAAATTTCCCAAGCTGCTTTGTGATAAACTCATTTCTGGTGTCACATACACTACTTGACACCAAATAAAACTTCTTTTTCATATCACAGTTAAACCATAAATAATCTCTTGCTTGGTCTTCTCTATAAAGGGCTAAGAAGTCTAGCTGAGACCATGAGATGCTTTATAAACTCTGCATTCAGTTATTGTCACCAGCTACTGTGCTCTACGGGTTCATGCTGTCAGCAAGAAATTTCATTTGAATTACATTATTGGATTTGAGAGGGGGGACTATATTTTGTCTGCCCCAAAACTGACACCTATTGAAAAGGCACAGTTTACATATATAGAAGAACTAGCAAACTGTATATGTTTACTAAACCTATCAGTGTAAGTCTGGATCCATGAAAGCTATGTCTACGCAATAGGTCAAAATATGTAAAGTTTTAGGCAATAGTGACATCTTAATTGCCAGAAATGTTGCCTGCTTCTCTGTGACTTTTAATGCCCCCCCTTAATCTCTTTAAGAATTTTCATATTAAACAAGTATTTCTTTTTTTTATTTTCAACTTTTATTTTCTGATATACTTACTAAAAAGAAAATATCTGAAACACATGTTAAGCCTATACTATGAAAACAAGTTTCCAGTCATTTATCCTAATACTATAGCCAGTGGCTTATAATTCCAGTTCCTAGAATGTATCGCTGGATTTTGTTGGTCCCTGTGTGTGTGTGTGTGTGTGTGTGTGTGTGTATGTGTGTGCATAATAGGCATATTGTTATTAGCAATATCCGTTAAGAACCTAGGAATTTGAATTCAGAAAATTTGAATTTTGTCTTGATTCTACCATTTATTAGCTAAAGGATCTTGAAAAGTCAAGTTGTCAGACTCAATATCCTCACCTATTGCTGGACAAGAGTAAATGAGATACTATACGAAAAACCATTTGAGAAAGTATACTGTGATACAGTGTTTGTAACTGTTGTTACATTCAATACACTGTATAGGAAAAATAGAAATTATCCATTTGACTTTAATATCTTGAATAAATTTCTGCCAAATTAAGCATTCTCATCATGTATGTTTTTAATGGTATTTAAGTGATAACACAAGAGCAAATGTGTGAAACCCTGAAGATTCTGCTATTCAAGGTGTCAGCTAGTTCAGAGTCATACTAACAGCGCAATTACAGGGCCAAGGAAGTATTCTGTCCATCATTTAAGTATTTGACTTCATTCCAATCTGACCCAATTCATTTGACACTATCTGAACTGCAGGTGGCTAGTTAGTTGTGTAATTACAGTTCCACAGTTTTAGTTTAATACTTTGGACTCAATTTAGTTGTACAAAGAGAATGCAAGATCACCACATAGATTAAGTCTTTAAAGACTTTTGATCCTTTTGTATTTTAATAAATTTTCCAAATGCTATTATTGCTTCTCTTAAAGACTTGATTCCTGAAAGAGTTTGCTCTTTACAAGCTTAATATCTGCTGAAGAAAGCTACAGAAAAATGTTCAATAATGGGAACTCTAAGCCTTCATTCTCATAATCAACATAAGCTTTGAATCTTTATCAAACCTTTATCAAATGTTCATTACATTCTATCCTTTAAGCTCATGCTGACTTTACTCATGAACTCTTTATTGTAAAGTTTATATTTCTTTGTTTTGCTTTAGAAAATACTTTATTAAGAGTATTTTTACTCTTGTAGGGAAACTATTATTTTTTACTTTTGTTTTTCATATGGAACTTGTCAGAGGTTCAGTGTTAATACTTTTCTATGTAGTAATGTCAACATAAAACTAGTGAAGTTTATCACATAAGATTAAGTTTACAATTCATATTCCAGTTAAGTTAAAATTTGCCTATAGTTAGGTTCATCTCTAAAAGAATTTAGCATTGGTTGTTTTCCAAATGACTTTTAAACATTTATCTTTAATAATCTCTACCTTATTTATGAAAATGATAATGATCATCTTGTGATTTATTTTTATACTTTAAAAGCTAAGTTACTGGTAGAAAAACTGGTAAAGTTTATTTGAGTTGAAATGCTTTGTGTTTATACATTTATTCATACCCTTTATTGTTCAACAATGATTCATTTGGGATCTACTCTGCACTGTGAATAGCACTGGACAGTGTGCTCCAAGCTGGGTAAGCTATATCCCCTGCCTTGAGGGGACTTGTGGTCTAGTGAGTAAGAGAAGTGTAAAATATACAAAAGTAAGTGCCTTAGTGCAAATGCCCTATAAAAACTGACCAGTACATGACTTTTTGTGCCTCAAAGATTGGGGGAGATTTCATAAGGCTTGATATTTGAGCTGAATTTTGGTGAAAACACAGGACCATCAGATGAAAATGTATTTACAAAACTAAATATGGCAATACATAAAAAGTAGAAAGGTTATTACAGGCAGAAGTGTGCCATTACCCTTTGAATACATTGGCCCTGGACGTTCCCTGGTAGAAATGAGTGAGAATGTCCTTCCTTGTTTTGTTGTATGTAGCTCTCTGGTAAGGATGTTTGTAGAGTTGGTGTCACACAGGAGGTCCGGCCCAGGGCAAAATCCTAACCATGGCTTATATTCAAACTTTTCCAGCTTCATAGATGCATAGTTAGAATATTTTGTCTGCTTAAGACAATAGAAAAATTCAGAAGAAGAATGATCATTAATATGTTTTTAATTTAAATTATATTTAGTATTTGTAGGGTTATGGCATAGATCCACTTTATGTATTTTTCCAGTTGCTATAAACAAACTTATGCAAAGTATTTTCAATTAGAGTAATATGCTTGGTATTCTGTTGTTGTTACTTGAGTATGCAGAATTTTGAAGAGCAGCATTTCATACTATCTCTTTTTTGTGTTTTGTAGGATATGAAAATTCAATCTAGAGCACATATGATGAAGTGTTATTTCCTAATAATTCATATGTATGGTAATTACCAAGTATTATTGACTAGATGTTTGTATCCTCACAAATTCATATATTGAAGTCCCACCCACCCTTCATATGATGATACTTAGAGATGGGGCCTTTGTGAGGTAATTAGTCTTAGATGCACTCATGGGTGTTCCTCAGGGTTCAATCAGTGTCCTTATAATCTGGTCCCATCACTTCATGGAAAATAGATGGGGAAAAGTGGAAATAGTGACAGATTTTATTTTCTTTGGCTCCAAAATCACTGAAGATGGTGACTGCAGCCATGAAAATAAAAGACATTTGTTCCTTGGAAGGAACACTATGACAAAGCTAGACAGCATATTAAAAAGCAGAGACATCAGTTTGCTGACAAAGGTCTGAATAGTTAAAAGTATGGTTTTTCCAGTAGTCATGTACAAGTGTTGAGAGAAGACCATAAAGAAGGCTGAGTGCCAAAGAAATGATACTTTTGAACTGTGGTGCTGGAGAAGACTCTTGAAAGTCCCTTGAATAGCAAGGAGATCAAATCAGTCAATCCTAAAGGAAATCAACCCTGAATATTCACTGAAAGGATTACTGTTGAAGCCGAAGCTCCAATACTTTGGGTACATGATGCAAAGAGGCAATTCATTGGAAAAGACTCTGATGTTGGGAAAGATTGAGGGCAAGAGGAGAAGAGGGTGATGGTGACAAAGGCCGAGATCATTGGATGGCAACATCAACTCAACAAACATGAGTTTGAGCAAACTCCAGGAGATGGTCAAAGACAAGGAAGCCTGACATGCTGTGGTCCATGGAGTCACAAATAGTTGGACAGGACTTATCAATTGAACAACAACAAAGAACAGAGAGACTGCTGCTTCTATCACGTGAGGCTACTGCAAGAAGGGAACTACCATCTGCAATACAGGAAAAGAGCTATCACCAGGAACCAAATCAGTCAATCAACATCTTAATCTTGGACATTCCAGCCTCCAGAACTGTAAGAAATAAATATCTATTCTTTAAGCCACCCCGTTCATGTTTTTTTGTTACAACAATCTGGGCAGACTGAGACACCATTTCATTTGTGCATTTCTGCACACTCAAAACTTATTTTTAGACAAACTAGTAAGTGTTAAAATGCTGAGTGTACCTTGAACTTAGGTAAGTTGTCTATATCTTTACTATAGATTTTCTACCAGTCACTACTCTCACTTTTTAACTCTAACTTCAGAACTTTACACCCAATGCTCTTATTTTCAGTGTGAGCTTCACTTTTAGTTTTTCAGAAGTGTCAGGAAATCTTGTTTGAGTAAATAAAATAAAATTTTAATGAAGTTACATATTGGTCATGGTTTTTTTCTTTTAACTTTTTCCATTTTCATGCAGATAATAAGGGCATTTCTATCTTTGAACTCTGTCCTTGCTTGGCTCAGTGTGACAACTGCTTAGCAATATCTGTCAGGATTGTATTTCAATGATATTCTGGCTGTGAACCTGAGAAGACTATGCTGGGATAAGTAAGGTCCCAAGGACATATGCCTTAAATATTTGTGCTAAAGGCACAAATGTTGCTTGTTTGCACATCCTGTCGTGATGTCATGATCAAATCATTTTTTCCTTCTCCAGCTTTTCTATTTTTAATGCACTGTTTCTAATCATATGGCTAAAAATAGATCTGTAATGATGAAGCTTTAATATATAGAAATGTTCATCCAAGGTTTTCAACCAATGGATTGTTTTTCCTCCTTTTAACTAAATCAATACCTCAACTGAACTTACAGACCTTTATCTCCCCAAAAGAAATGTCCAGAATAACAATCTTTAGGCATTCTGTATATAAGGGAATGTTCTATAGTCTGGTATTACAGTTTTTTTGGTTTTTTGTTTTTTTTTTGGACTATGCCCCAAGATTCAGCCACATACTTGGAGAAAACACAATATGGTAAAGGGGATAGGAAGCTGAGCTCCTCTCTTTTTCTTGACCTTCAGCTTCTCTATAGAATGCTCCTGAATTGGTAATACTCAGTGTAACTACAGAGCTATGAAACTAATACATAAATTTACCTTAAGATAATACTCCCTTGCTTTTCCCTCCAGTATATTAGATACTCCTATGGCCTTATTCTCATACCAGAGCCCTTTATAATAAGCCTTGCAAATTGCTCTTCATTTTGTAGAGGAATCTATGCTAATTCAAGGTTTGTTCCTTGCCCATGTTCTTACTATGGCAAAACCAGGATTCCAACATTAGATGTTTTCTTCAAAAAAACATCTCGCTCAATTAGGCAATCATATAAATAGATTACTACAATAATGAACTAGACAATGATTCTGTGTTAAAAATCAATGAAGAAACTGTATGATGAAGATTGTCAGAAGAAATGTAGAAGCGTATGTGAAGAACAAATTTAAAGAAACTGCTTATTTAAGGATTTTTTTCTACTAAAGATTAACATATTTTTCTGATGCCATAATTCTTAGAAGAACAAGGCAGTTATTTCAATTTACCTGAAGTCTAATGAGTACCCATGACACGCCTCTAACCTTGTGATAGATGGTAACACCCACTGAATTAGAAGTGGAACTATGGTCAGCTACTGAAAACTTCCTTCAAGACCCAAGGCCCTGGAAATAGAGCATCAGGTGTGTAAGGCTGGTGTAAACTGGTGCCACTGAATACGATAAATACAGACTTTGAAACTGTTACTTTTCTGAGCTATTTTTAAAACAACTTCAGATGGATCTCTGCATCTGTGACTACCACAAGGACTGCCCGAATAAGGATTCTAGCCACCAAAACTTCTTAAGCTTCAGTGCTATTTGGGCTTCCCAGAGGGCGCTAGTGATAAGGAATCTGCCTGCCATTGCAGGAGACAGGAGATGCAGGCTTGATCCCTGGGTTGGGAAGAACCTCTGAAGAGGAAATGGCCACCCATTTCAGTACTCTTTCTTGCAAAATCCCATAAACCTGAGGAGCCAGATGGGATACAGTCCATGGGGTTGCACAGAGCTGGACATGACTGAGCATGCACTCAGAAACTCGGTGCTATTTGCTGAAGGGATAAGTGCACAATACCATATAATTTTATTAATAAATTAGGGTTGCCAGTAATTTTCCTAATGCTTTCTTCTTGACAAAAACATAAATTGTTTGATGTGACAGTCCCCTCCATCCTATGTAGTCTGCATGTCATATTCTCTAAACCATTGCTTTTGTCACCCAAGCTAGTGTATATGTTCACTCACTCATTCCCTAACAAATGAGGGTTGAACGAATAGATTCTATGTGTTGGAATCATCATTCATTCCTTTGCTTCACAACTTCCAAATGATCAGAAATTCTTTTGATGCTGCTTGTAAAATCTATACAGAAATTAATTACTACTTCTAACTATCCTCCTTGGCATAAGTCATGGACTCTTGACTGGAAATTTTCCAATAACTTTCTAGCCAACATCCATGCTTTTATCTCCATCTACTTTATCGTCTATTCTCAACAAAATAGATTACTAGTAATCCTCAAATCACTTCTGATTTACCTTCATTGATTTCTTGCTTCACCAAGAGTCAAATCCAAACATTCTCCTCTGGCCTACAAGCCCTGTATTATCCAGCCATTTTATCCTGCTGTTTTTCTGACCCCATCTCTCATCACTCTTGTCTTCTATGGTTTCATTCTAGCCACACTATCGTTCTAATTGTTTCTCAAACACAACTAACCTATTCCTATCTCAATACCTTTGATTTGCTTCTCCCTCTACTGGAATACCTTTCCCTCAAATATTCACACAGCCCATTCCATCTATTTACGTATATGTTTTCACACATCATTTACTTTTTCTGACTGAGAGCCTTCCTTGCCAGTTCTTTACAAAATGCTACTTATTCTTTCTTTAATTCCCATTTGCTACAATTTTTTCTTCATAGCATTTAACTATTCTGAAATAATACATATTTATTATTTACCTTGCCCAAATATAATAGAAGCTTATTGAATACAGAGATATCTTTCTTTTTTCTTTTTTTTTTTTACTGTTGAAACTTTTTAACATCAATAGCAACTAGAATTGTGTGTGATATATATTTAATGCCATATTTAGTACTTAATAGTGGTCAAGAGAGATACTTTACAGTGTTCACAAAATAAATATTAACACAATTTTTAATAAGGGCATTTATCTAAACATGTTATACCTTTCCTTATAAAGTACTGTTTCCAAATAAAGTCCAAAATTTGATGCAAAAATTATCTCTCAAACTAAGAGAGTTCTAGTATATGTGTTCTTGAAAGTGAGTCACATAGTCAGGTCTGATTCTTTGCGACCCCATGGAAAATAGAGTCCATGGAATTCTCTAGGCCAGAATACTGACATGGGTAGTTACTCCCTTCTTCAGGGGATCTTCCCAACTGAGGGATCTAACCCAGGTCTCCCACACTGCAGGCAGATTCTTTACCAACTGAGCCACCAGGGAAGCGCTTCTTGATCACACCCCAACACAAGCCTACTTTGCTTCTCAAACTACTTAGGAAGTGGACTCTTTATATGTTAACATAGGGTTTGCACATTGAAAAGTCTTCAGAATTATAGGTGTGATTAATGCAAATAATAGTTTAAGATAATTACCTAAATAAACTTTCTCAGAGAAGTAACTTGTTAGCAACTTTTAAAGAAGGACATTGTTTGTGTGTGCTGTGGTTAGCTCTCTGCGTAGCCCTTCTTGTAGATGTTTATTTGACCATTTCACAAGGGTAAGCACTAACATGTAAGTAAAAGGAACTTCTACTGTCAATGTTACTATGTCCAAGTTGTTATCCTCTCAATTCAGTGCTGATGAAATCCAAATTTTGTTTCATTTTTGTTTTAGAAACTCTCTAGATGTTTAGAAATAAGTAGAATGTAGCTCTCTCTCAAGTTTTCCAAGTATTAATGAAAACATCCTGTTACTCATAAAACTGTAGGTGTATCTTGAACCGATTTTATATCAGTCTTTTATTTTGAATGTTCATAGCTTTGATTTTGGCACAGAATACAAGAAATACACTTTATAAGTCTCTTGCTCCCAAGTCTCTAAATTGCACATTCTGAAAAACTGGCTATTTCGGCGCAGAACATAGAGATTGAATGCAAGGCTATAATTCACTTTCAGGTTTTCTGCTGATGACATAAACCACCAGAGCTTGTTGGTTTATGAACAGCAACAGGACACAGAGATTGAATTATGGCATGTGTGAGTGATGAGAGATAAAGGATTGGCACCCACAACCCAAAGATAATAGTTTCATTCCATTTAAATTTGACACATGAAAGAAAAAAAAGAGTTTTATACATTTAAGAAATAGTTCATCTCTGTAAAAGTTCATTTTTTATAAAAGATAACTAGCAAGAACAATTTAAGAAAATATCAAATCTATGCTTAAGAGAATGTAAAGTATAGAGATGATATAAGAAATTCCATAGGCAGATTTGGCATCTTACATAACTGAGATGTTTCTGAATCTGCTGAGAAAATTGCCATTTCTGCCTTCTGGAAGAAGCACCTTACAAAGCATTACATTAGTTCATTCATGGCCCTGGCTTCTGAAAGTGTTTTACTTCTTACCAGTGTAAGAAGGTATTTCTTTTTATTTCCTGATATCTTTGAGAGGAAGAGGAGATAAGAAGCACAGGCAGAATAAGTTATTTTATAAGGGTAACCATTAAAGTAAATTCTGATAGCATTCTTTGTTTTTCAAGATCCCGCAGAGCTTCAGGTACCAAGTTTTTAAGTCAGCTCTGCTGTTAAGCTTATAAAAGCTGTCATAGGTAAAGAGAGTGTCTTAATTTGATTTTCCTAGAGTCAATGCCTGAGGTAAGGGTTCTAAGGCAAGTATTTCATTTGGGAGAAACAGGGAATGTGGACAGGGGGCAAAAAACAATGTCACAGGAAAGAGAAAGCAGCTCCTAAAGGCATGAGGTATTCAACCATTTACTTCAGTGGCTACTGGAGCTTAGTCCCGCAGGGAAACTCTCTGCAACACTGCAAGACAGGGCCTCTACTTTACCCCACAGGGTGAGGTGGATGTGTCAGTCATATGCACAGGGCAAAGGTAGGCTGCATCAATGCCCCCAAAAGTATCAGTCTTAGAAGAACATATGTTGGCAATTAGAAGTCAAGGTCAGAGGGCTACTGACTAGGCACTACTCATGTCTGTTGTAGAGGGAGCTGTTGGGGACATTGGCACCAAGTTGGGGAGTGAGAGACAAAGTAGCTTGACTTCCATTCTTAGTTTTTTCACTCATCAGAAATGCAATTGTGAGCAAGTCCCAATTTCCCTTTATTTCAGCTAAGAAAATGGTTGATGCAGATAAATTTTAAGGACTGTCCCCTTGCACTATTTTGCAAACTTGGAATTTCCCATGATATTAGGTGATTAAATACTTTAGAACCTAGACTATACCTTGAGGCTCCAAAGCCTGGTTTAGCATCAGGCAGTTCCACCATATGACACTGTATCCATATCCCACATGCCCTTCTCATACCTGCCTCCTCGTATGGCTAATGGCAGAAGCATTTACCCATGTTTAAAATGATTTTAGTCTTGAATATATCACCGTAATATACTAATGAACTTTACCAATTCCCCTTTTACAGATGAAACAACTGAGGTGGTGAGAAAGTTAGGCACTTTGTCAAAGAGTGAACAGCAAATAAGCAGCAGATTTAACACAGTAAACTCTAGATGGTATATGGGGGTGACAAGCTCTACTCCAAATTATACAAATATGAAACTGAATTTTCATGGAATCAGTAGTTAATAAATCAATGAAAATGCACAGAAAGTTAACTTGATGGGAAAGAATGACTTCCAATCTAATCCCATTTTTAAGTAAAATCGATAGTTTCAGAGGTGGTTGAATGCATTTATGACCTTAAAAAAATGTTTTATTTTTTTATCCAAAGAGATGTTGGTTAATAACACAAGCACAGAAAAGAAGTTAAGAGGAGGCACACAAATATTAGCAGGGCTTTTTCAAGTATCTGATATTTAAGAAGGAATTTTAATTCAAAACCAAGAATATTACTCTTAACAAGCAAATATCTTTTAAGAGAGCTTCACGTTTCCAATTTTAGCAAAACAAGATTATCCAGCTCCTGGCACTCTGATTCTGTGTTCACCAATCAATCTTCTAAATTATTGCTCTTGTTTCCTCTCATCAATATTAACATGCCTTGCAGTGCTAAGTCACTTCAGTCATGTCTGACTCTTTGTGACACTATGAACTATAGCCCTCCAGGCTCCTCTGTCCATGGGGTTCTCCAGGCAAGAATACTGGCAACATCGGTTGCCTTGCTCTCCTCCAGGGGATATTCAAAATCCAGAGATTGAACCTGCATCTCTTACATCTCCTGCATTTACTGTCCAGTTCTTTACCACTAACGCCACCTGGGAAGCCCCTTAATATTAATATAGACATCAATAATCTCATATATGCATTATTTTAAGTCCTTTTAGCACCCCATGAGGCTAATACTTGTGTCCTCCCAGGTGGCACTAATGGTAGTGAACCCCCCTGGCAATGTAGGAGAGACAGATTTGAGTTCTATCCCTGAGTCTGGAAGATCCCCTGGAGGAAGGCATGGCAATCCACTCCAGTAATCTTGCCTGGAGAATCCCAGGGACAAAGGAGCCTGGCACGCTACAGTCCATAGTATCACCAAGAGCTGGATATGACTGAAGCAACTGAACACAGACACAGACACACAGACACACACACACACGGATGGCATTACATCACAAAATACAGGACATCCAGTTAAATTTTAATTTCAGATAAATAGTGGAGACCTTTTCAGCACAAGTATGTCCCAAATATTGCACATAATCACCCTATGAGTGTCCACGATTACCGTGTATAAGGGGCATAGTTATATTTTTAAAAGATTCATTGCTTTTTTGCTAATAAAGCTTAACTCTTAAATCTGGAATGGAGAATGGGCTAAAGTCACATTTGTACAGAAATGTAGGTTAACAATTCAGTTGATGGATATAAAATTATATTTCTGATGGAAATTCAAGGATCATTATAATTTAAATATGTGAGGCTGTGTGAAGGCAATACTATATAGTCCAGTATATCTGAGTATCTTCCGGCTTTTAGGCAGGCCTAGATTTGAGTCTTTGTTCATCCAACACAATTCTACTTGTGTGACCTTGGGCAAGTTACATACCTTTTTAAGTTTCAATTTCTTTATATTGAAAAATAGAAATGATAATCTATTGATGTTTCATGAGAATTAAATGAAATAATGTATGCCAAATAAATTTTAAAATATCATTGGGTAAAACATCTGTAGGAATCTTCTTGATACTGTTACTAATGGGCTAATTGGGTAGGTTATTTTTAGCTCATCTAAGCAAAACATGACAATAAATCAGACTGTTAAAACCAGCAGGGAGAAAACACACTCAACATCAAATCCCTGGTACAGGTAAAAAAGAAACTGAGAGACTGAGAATTGGAAGGTAGAGACTTTTACCTAAAGTATAATTTTATACTTTAATGGCTTCCCTTGTGGCTCAGCTGGTAAAGAATCTGCCTGCAATGCAGGAGACCTGGGTTCGATCCCTGGGTTGGGAAAATCCCCTGAAGAAGGGAAAGGCTATCCACTCCAATATTCTGGACCAGAGAATTCCATGCACTGTATAGTCCATGGTGTCATAAAGAGTCAGACATGACTGAGCGACTTTCACTTTCACTTTTATACTTTAATACAGTAGGCAATTTTTATTTTTATCTTTCAATCTGTACATTTATTGTTTATTGAAAATATTGAACAAAAATGCATTTAGCTGTCTCTATTGAACCTCAGTGCCAAGCAAGCTTCCTCATAATCAGTAAGGAACAGATTACTTTTATTTTCAGTTCAGTTCAGTTCAGTCGCTCAGTCTTGTCCGACTTTTTGCGACCACATGAATCGCAGCACGCCAAGTCTCCCTGTCCATCACCAACTCTCGGAGTTCACTCAGATTCACGTCCATCAAGTTAGTGATGCCATCCAGCCATCTCATCCTCTGTCGTCCCCTTCTCCTCCTGCCCCCAATCCCTCCCAGCATCAGAGTCTTTTCCAATGAGTCAACTCTTCTCATGAGGTGGCCAAAGTACTGGAGTTTCAGCTTTAGCGTCATTCCCTCCAAAGAAATCCCAGGGCTGATCTCCTTCAGAATGAACTGGTTGGATCTCCTTGCAGTCCAAGGGACTGTCAAGAGTCTTCCCCAACACCACAGTTTTATTTTAGAGAAATTCTAGTGGCAGAACAAAGCACAGGAGAGATTCAGGGGCAAGCATAGGTTACAGCTTCTCAGACGCTGAAGTTCCTGAAATTGAAACAGTGAAACTAGAATAGCTGCAAGTTGTGCTGTCTGCTCCATTACTGTGTCTGCCACAAGGGAGTCCACTCTGAGGACCACCTTCCTAGAAGGTGATCTTACAATCTTACACTTCCTAAGAGTACTGTCCTTTCCTCAGTAGTGTATTGGCTTTCCAGAGTTTGATCAGCAGTGAAATAACCAGAGTTCATTAAATAACTCTCATTCCAAAAGAATAATCATTCTATGTCATGGACAGCATCAGCAGGTTAATTAAAAATTCTGCCGATGATAATGTATAAGAAATTTGACATATTCTCAGTTTCAGCCATCATTACTCAAACCAAAAGCGTAGCAGGTCTATCTTCAATAATACTCAAGATACATCATGGGCTGGTTCAGGACACTTAATATCTACTCTAAGTAAAAAGAGTCTAGCATTGGAAGAAATACATTTTCTAGACCACTGTTTAAAAAATTGCAAGCTAGTCAGTGACTATTGCATTGAATCATGAAGGATACCACTTTCATTTGATTGTAGTTTAAAGAAACAATGAGAAATATAAAATGCGGACAGTACGCAGTAGTGAAAGACAACAGATTCTACCACTGATAACCTGATAATATGAAAATATCTGGCTCTTGGGTTTAGGGGGATCTGGGGAATCTGGGAAATTTTTTCAGTGTCTTAGTTGTCCAAAGTTTTGAAGTTAGAATTTATTTTAATTCTTGGCTAGGCAAATTACATGCTATATGGATGGAGTCTTATTTTTATCTACACGTTGTGCTGAAAAATGTGGATCATAAAAGTACTCACATGATTCAGTAGGTTGTTCTGAGAACTATAGGGATAACACTGATCATAGTGGATAGCACACAGCAAGATCTTGAGAAGAAAGTTTTCAGTTCTTCCTCTTCTTTTCCTTATCATTCCTTCTCTCTTCACAGTGTTTTCAACCAAAGTCTATGATTTTGCATTCATGTAAAGGGTTATTACTTTCTTTTAGATTTAACAATATAGAGGTAATCATATACTTCCATATCCCTACCCAACTTATTCTTCATTAAAAACACACATGAAGGTCTTATAAGGAAAACAAAATGGTTATTATAAGGAAGAATAGTTATATTCAATAAGATAATAAACCATATAAATTAGAAAACTTAAGAATGGTTTACTCATATTGTAATGGAAGATTCTGAAATAGTTACTTGCCCATTTACAAGAGTTATGTGGAAAGAGAGCTGTTTCTGTCTGAACAGTTCAAAGTTGTCATCTTGATGTTGACACGTGAAACTTGGAAGGTGTAGATTATATAGATGGTAGAAAAGTCATTGTACACAGGGACAGAGACACTGAGTTTGGAAATAGCTAGAAATGCACAGGAATATGCAAATAGTTCTGGCTGCAGCATAAGAGTACAAGAAAGAGAAGAGAGGGAGGCAAGCCTGGAAAAACAGTTTGGCAAGAACTGTTGGAGGGCTTTCAGTGGATTAAAGGAATTGGGAATGTTTTCAATTAACATTGGGAAACCATCAAAAGTTTTTCATTTGGGGATGGGAAAGTACATGATCAGAATTTCACTTTAGGATTTTTTTGGCTGGCAGTATCAAGTTATATGAAATTAAAAGATGCTTGCTCCTTGGAAGAAAAGCTATGACAAACTTAGACAACATATTAAAAAGCAGAGACGTTACTTTGCCAACCAAGGTCCATCTAGTCAAAGCTGTGGTTTTTCCAGTAGTCTTGTATGGATGTGAGAGTTGGGCCATAAAGAAGGCTGAGAGCCAAACAACTGATGCTTTTGAACTGTGGTGGTGAAGAAGACTCTTGAGAGTCCCTTGGATAGCAAGGAGATTAAACCAGTCAATCCTAAAGGACTGATGATGGAGCTCAAGCTCCAATACTTTAGCAACCTAATGCGAAGAGCCAACTCATTAGAAAAGACCCTGGGAAAGATTGAAGGCAGGAGGAGAAGGGGATGGCAGGGGATGAGATGGCTGGATGGCTTTACCGACTCAATGAACTTGAGTTTGAGCAAGCTCCCAGAGATAATGAAGGACAGGGAAGCCTGGCATGCTGCACTCCATGGGGTCACGAAGAGTTGGACATGACTGAGCAACTGAACAGCAACAAGTCAGGTTATATAGATTAGAACAGAAAGAGACTAGATGCTGGGAAAGATTTTAAGGAGGTATATGGCAGTTAAGATAATAATATACTCATATACTTGAGCACTAGAATTAACATGGAAAGGTGGTTCAAAGAAATAGCAGATATTTATTAAAATCTGTAAGCTCACTAAGTGCCTGAATTATCCCCCCAAAGTTTGTTCTTTCACATCTTCACACTTTATTTTCCATTTTCTCTTCCTAGATTGCCTTTTTGCACTTCCTCTTCTGGTGAAATCCTATTCATTCTTTTAGAAACAACCCTGATATTTATCTTTTTTGAAAGCTTTATTTAACTCTGTATATTCAACTTTAAAAAATTATTCAATATCTATTTTACACCAGGTACTATTTTAAATTAACAAATGCCTAGTTTAATTGCTAAGTCATGTCTGATTCTTTACAACCCCATGGACTGTAGCCCACCAGGCTCCTCTGACCATGGGATTTCCCAAGCAAGAATGCTAGAGTGGGTAGCTATTCCCTTCTACAAGGGATCTTCTCGAGCCAGGGATAAAACCTGCATCTCCTGCAGTGCAGGTATATTTTTACCTGCTGACCCACCAGGGAAACTAGAGATATAAAATTGATAGATATCAGTTTATAAATGCATTAATAACCAGGGGGTTAGCTAATATTTACAAAGTCAGTAGTACAAATAGAGAGAAAGTGCTCTGTGACCAAAACCTTGCATGCAACCAAATATTTAGAAGTTTAGTAGAAGAGATTGAGAAAATCTGAGATGGAGTTGAGGGATAAGAAATATTAAATATGGCAATATAGAGGTTATCAGTTGACCTTGACAATAATTGCTTTATTGGAGTTGTGGGAAGAGAAGACTGTTTAGTGTGAGTTGAATATTTGAACTTGATGTCAGGGAAGGTGTCATAGAGGAGCAAAACGTATTATATATTACAATGTTCTTCTTATGCAACCCAAACACAGTTCTTGTGGCATTGCACTCTGTGGTGATGGAGTTAATTCTGATAGACAAATCAAGACTATACGAAGTGAGAAAAAAGAGATAGTAAATGAATACTAACTAGTTTTTAAGAGAAATCTGATGATGAAAGGGGAAGGGATATTTTAGCTTAAGAGACTAGCTGTGTAAAGGAAAGGTACTAATAAGATTGTGAAAAATTCAGCAGGCTTGTGTGTAAAGTTACGGGAACTCTGATAGCCCCATTTTCAGATACCATCATTTCTTGACTGATCATCTATAAAAACTTCTCGACTGATCTTCCTGCATCTATTCTTGCTACTTTCCAATCAATTCTCTAATATGTAGCCAGTAATTATCTTCAAATCGTATAATATCAATCATTCCTCTTATCATCTTTGCATAAGGATTAAGTCCAAAGATATTAACATAGCTGATGGGACCTTGCTAATCTTTTAGAGTCTTTAGATCTTAGTATCTCTATCATCTCCCTGATAGTAATTTCCTGATTCATCAACTAAGTTGAATAAAAGAATAAATCCCACATACAAAGATGGACTTCTAATGTAAGGAGGAGCATAAAAGTCAAGGCAGAGTCGGGATGGTGTAAGATCCAGGTTCACGGGAATAAAGAGGGCAAAGGTGAATGAATAAATACGATGTACAGAGCACTGAAATATAGTTCTCTTACCTAGAGGGTAACTGCCCGCTATTCCAATCATATGGAAAACTCCTGTTTACCCTTTTAAGCCTAAACTGAGAAGCTTCTCACAATTCCACAGTGCTTATCCTCACTCAGATATAAGTAGCAATCACTTTATATGTAGTTTTAAAATTATATTGATGAACTTATTGTATTGTGTTATAATTTATCAATAAATTTCACCTCATAACAAAGTCCATAACTTATTCACCTCTGTATGTCCAATATTTCACACAAACCTAGCCAATAGTGAGAATTCTGTGGATTGAATGCTTGACCATTCTTATTATAAAGGAAGAAAATTTGATTATATGTAGAATATGGGAAGGCAGAGCAAAGGTGGAGTGTTCAAAAACAGAAGAAGCAATGGGCAGACACAGTTTTTCAGTCGTGTCCGACTCTTTGCGACCCCATGGACTGTAGCCTACCAGGCTCCTCCGTCCATGGGATTCTCCAGGCAAGAGTACTGGAGTGGGTTGCCATTTCCTTCTCCAGGGGATCTTCCTGACCCAGGGATCAAACCCAGATCTCCCGCATTCCAGGCAGACGCTTTTTCCCTGAGCCACCAGGGAAGCTCAGAGTGTATTAGACTAAGTGAAATAATTCAGACTGAGAAAAACAAATACCATAAGACTTTTTATTTTTATGTGGAATTTAAAAGACAAAACAAATGAATAAAGTTAATAATCAGAAACAATAAATAAATAAATAAGAGTAATTTATTGATTAGTGGATTATAAATAAAATTCATTATAAAAGTAATAAATAATAAATAAATCTGAGTAATAGATACAGAAAACAAATAGATGGTTTCCAGAGAGGAGAAATAGGTGTGGGAGATTAACAGGTACAGACTCAGTTACAAAATGAGTCACAGGTATTAAATGTACAGTGTGGGGAATATAGTCAATAATGATGTAATAGCTTTATATGGTGACAGATGGTAACTAGATTTATTATGGTGATGATTTTGAAATGAATAGAAACATAGATTCACTATGTTGTGTACTAAAAATTAACACAATGTTTGTTTTTTTTTTTTTAACACAATGTTGCTGCAGGTCAATTATACTTTGAAAACAAACAAACTCTTAGAAAAAATTCAGATTTGTGGTTACCAGAGAATGGAGATGGTGGGAGGTGGAATTGAATGAAAGAGGTCAAAATGTACAAACTTTCATTTATAAAATAAATTCTAGGGATATAATATACAACATGATATATAAAACTAACACTGAAGTGAAGTGAAGGTCACTCCATTGTGTCCGACCCTTTGTGATGCCATGGACTATATAGTCCATGGAATTCTCCAGGCAAATGCTGGAGTGGGTAGCCTTTCCCTTCTCCAGAAGATCTTCCCAACCCAGGGATCGAACACAGGTCTCCCACATTGCAGGTGGATTCCATACTAGCTGAGCCACAAGGGAAGCCCAGGAATACTGGAGTGGGTAGCCTATCCCTTCACCAGCTGATCTTCCTGACCCAGGAATTGAACCAGGGTCTCCTGCATTGCAGCCAGATTCTTTACCAACTGAGCTATGAGGGAAGCCCAAAATTAACAATAGTGTACATTATATATGGAAGTTATGACAGTAAATCCTAACAGTTGTCATCACAAGCGAAAACTTTTTCTCTTTTATTCTGTATCTATCTCTATGAAATGATGATCACTAAACTAATTGTGGTAATCATTTTATGATGCATTTAAATTGAATCATTATTCTGCACACCTTAAACATACAGTGCTTTAAATCAATTATATCTCGATAAAATTGAAGATAAAAAAAACAGAATAGAAGCAGTTAGTTACTAACCATTGTTCTTTAAAGTATGCTAAGTAATCTACTAAAGGTTAATAAAGAATCGAGCAATAGCAAATGAAGATGGGGTTGGATATTATGATTGTTCAATAGAATAGAATGCTCTGGTTTTATTCTCTAATAAATTTATTGAACACATACAATTCATGACATTAACTTAGGTGCCAAAGATGAATAATTAATAATATGGACTCTGTTTGACACTCACAAGCAGTTTCATGACACCTACCCACAAACACAGCAGGTATAGGAGAAATATTAGTAGAGTTTCATGGATACATGTCATATTAAGGTTACAAAGGGTTGCTTAGAATTTGGGACTCTCTGCTGCTAAGAACACTATGATTGGTAAGACTGGCCTTGGGCTTGAAGAGGAGCCATGGGAGGTGAGATAGAGGTGCTCTACGAGGCTCCCCTGGTGGCTCAGAAGGTAAAAAATCTGCCCACAATGCCAGAGACCCTGGTTCTATCTCTGGGTAGAGAAGATCCCCTGGAGAAAGAAGTGGCAACCACCCCAGTATTCTTGCCTGGAAAATCCCATGGACAGAGGAGCCTGGAGGGCTACAGTCCATGGGGTTGCAAAAGGTTGGACACGACTGAGCAATTAACACTTGCATTTTCAATAGGAGTAGAGAAGGACAGAGAAAGAGGAGATGGCAAGGAGGGTCAACAGAAGTAGGAAAATAGCATAGACAAAATGGCTTAGGAGGGAATTTTTAAAGAGGTTTTTAAAATTCTTACCCTTCATGTTTAAATCTGGCTTAAAAAAAAAATGTTTTTACAAACACTGCAAGGTCTCCAATATGTTCTTATTGAGGAAACCAGGGATGGTAAAAAAAAAAAAAAGGTTTGGGGGAAAGCTTTTGGACAATCGGTATATGTGACAATAATGGAAACAGAATATATTCACAGGTTTCTGCTTTGATGTGAAATGGCAAGTGCAGATGGACACAAAAATAGTTGCTTTGCAGCTTTGAATCTAAACTTACTGTTCAATTCTTTCAAAGTGTTCAGAACAAGTATACCATTTTCAAAAATCTACAGAGCAGTGGCAGGGATCTATTATATAGCTAGAAAATGGTTTCAGAAACAAACAAGATATTATTACTATAGTCTTTTGGAGATTTTTTTCTGGAAAAGTGTAAGTTTTCACTATATTCCCATCTGAAGTATATATACAATTGCTATTAAATGGATGGAGAAAATATATGAGCTATCCATGGTATTAAACTTTCACTGAAGGTAAGTTAAAGAGGTAGGTAAGCATTCAGCATGTGGACATATGTAGCATTTACCTGCTAAATATCTAATTATGGAATGTTAATATAAAAATTAATGTTTCAGAAGGTCACATTGACTTCTCAGCTCTTCTGTGCTTTGTTTTTCTCTGTAGCTTTCAGTACAGTCAGTGTGATAGGATTGAAAGCATTCCAACATGAATGTAATGTTGTAAAAAATTTTTCTGCTGGAAAAAAAATAAAGAAGGGAAGGATTCAACTGTGTTTGGCAGACTAAGGATAACTCCACATATAAATCATACTGAGTGTTCTGAACAGAGGTGGGAAGGTGGGGTGTGATTTTAGGCCAGGAGCTCAAATCTCCATTTTCAGTAGTGAAGTGAAGTCGCTCCGTCGTGTCACTCTTTGCGACCCCATAGACTGTAGCCTACCATGCTCCTCTGTCCATGGGATTTTCCAGGCAATAGTACTGGAGTGGATTGCCATTTTCTTCTCCAGGGGATCTTCCCAACCCAGGGCTCGAACCCAGGTCTCCTGCATTGCAGGCAGACGCTTTACCATCTGACCCATTTTCAATAGGTCATAGAAAAGTGTAATCCAACCTTGATATTGAAAAAGGATAATTTTAGGGGGCTGGCATGCAGGCTGAGGATGATTATAAATCTATTAGATTTTAGCTCAGATAGGCTTCTGTGCTAAGTCACTTCAGTTGTTTCCTACTCTTTGCGACCTCATGGACTGTAACCCACCAGGCTTCTCTATCCCTGGGATTCTCTAATTAGAATACTGGAGTGGGTTGCCATGCCCTCCTCCAGGGGATCTTCCTGAGACTGAAGCCACAGCTTTTATGTCTCCTGCGTTTGCAGGCAGGTTCTTTACCACTAGCGCCACCTGGGAAGACAGGCTTCTATAGAGTAACAAAGAGTCTGTGCTCAACACTAATGACTAACAATTTAATCACTAAGGCCTAGGTAGTGGAAGCTTCTGCAAAGAAACCTCTCACCAAAAGGGTCCAGAGAGCTTCTTGGTTGCTGAACACTCTGATTTCCTGGGAAAGCAATACCTAGGGAGGGCATAATCTCTGTCCCTTTCTCCATACCATGTCCTATGAATCTCTTTCATTTGGCTCTTCTGAGTTATATTTTTTTATAATAAACCAGTAATCTAGCAAGTTAAAATTTTTTTCTGAGCTTGGTGTATCATTTTAGCAAATCAAATAATCCAACCAAAGGAAGGGGTCATGGGAACTCCTGATTTATAGCCAATTGGTCAGAAACCCATGAGACAACCTGGGACTTGCAATTGGTTTCTGAACTGTTGGGGCGCAGTTTTGTGGGATTCCCTTACCCTGTGGACTCTGTGCTAACTCTAGGTAGTTAATGGCAGTTGGAATTGCTGGGTGTTAGTTGTTTTTGTGAGTAGTGGAAACACAGGGATATGTTTTCCTTTAGCAGACACAAAGGCTTTTCCAGAATTGAAACTTAATGAGCCATTATGGTGACATCACAGAAAGGCAAAGTATAAGCAGACTAGAGGATTTGGAGTTTACATGGTTGCTGTTAGGACTTCCCAGGTGCCACTAGTGGTAAAGAACCCACCTGCCAATGCAAAAGATGTAAGAGATGTGGTTTCAGTCCCTGGATTGGGAATATCCTCTGTAGGAGGGCTTGACAACCCACTCCAGTATTCTTGCCTAGAGAACCCCATGGACAGAGAAGCCTGGCAAGCTACAGTCCACAGTGTCATAGAGAGTCGGACAGAACTGAAGCGACTTAGTACAAGTGCGCTCACATAGAACTGTTAAGAAAAAGACTCCAGAAAAGGTATAACATAACAAAGGTCTCAATAAGATTGAAGAGAAGGCATAATAACCTTCATAAGAATGTGGACTAGTGGAAGTTTAGGGAACTGAGAAAATGGCAAGTTTTAGTGCAAAATAATTCAGTTTAAGTAATGAGAAACTTGGAAGTGGTGCTGAAATGGGATTTCAAAAGGAAGTAGAATCTAGACTCTAAAAAGTGTGTGTATTAAGCTGTCAAATGCGGGAAACAACTCAAAAGTTAAATTTCTTAGACATCTCAAGGAAATCTCAAAGACCTACAGGCCTCTGAACTACTGTTGGGAGAGCCACATCTTCCGCAACCTAGCCACATTCTTCAGGGTTATGTGTGCACTGGTGTCCATTTTTCTGTGGGGAATTATGTGAGGCTGTTGGAAGAAGATAAGAGAAGGAAACAAGAGGAAAATGGGTACTAGATTCATTACATATTTTAATTTGCATTCTTTTATTTGCATAACCATATTTTATTTTTGCAAAGTTAAAACACTTACTTTTTACTCTAGTAGTGGTCTTTCATATATATACCACGGGCAGGTTAAAACACTAGTGCTCTAAGTTCAGCACAAAGCAAATTTATTAAGCACCCACTGTGCCTAAGTATCAACCTCTATAAAAATATATTTACAAAACACCAGTTCAGAGGACAATCTCATTTCCATAAAACTCATTACTGCAACACTTACTAATCACTTCTATGTAAGGTTCCATGAAAGCTATCTTGCAGTCAGTTCTTGAACTCAGAGTAGAAATTAAATAAATAATTGAGATTATTTCAACATTTTAAATGTGTTAGTGCTCTGTATTTTTATGAGAATTACATCCTTAATTCTCAAATTTTGGAGTCAAACAGACCTAAGTTCAAATCTCAGCTCAGTCATTTACTATGTTACAGTTAAGCTTTTTTCCTTTGTTCATTTTTATCTAAACATTCTGAATATATGTATTTTTTTTCAATTTGCACTCAACTTTTAAGAGTGCAAAGTTGAATTTATTAGAAATTTAACTTTACCTGACTTAAAAATAAGGGGATGTATTGGTTTATGTAAAAGGAAATTTTGGAAATATGGTCAGCTTTAGAGCTTGGCTGAGCCAGTGATCTGATAATGTTATAAAGGACTGGTTTAATTATGTTTCTAGGTCCTGTCTTTCATGTATCAAAAAATGATCATCAACAGTTGTCAGACTGACCACATGAGTCCTACCAGATGAAGAGAGAAGTAAGAGCAAGAAGGCACACCTTTTCATTAACTATTGATCAAAACTCTCAAGCATTATTGGATCAAGGACAGGGACAGTCTCTCCCAAATTTAAAGCTACTATATAATGTTAGAGGTAACGTTCCCCAGAGGAAAATCTAGATATTGTTAGGAATAGAAAAAAAGCAAGAAACGCTAAATATTATTATAATGACATTGGTAAATTTTCACTCTCCCTAACTACCTCAAGACTTCTCTGTCTTGTTCAACTTTACAATGCAGTACAGAGATTGACACATAATATATGCTCAGTAAAAACTGAGTGAATGAAAAGTTATTTTGTTAGAATCAAATGAATTAAAGCACCCAATATATAGATCATAAACTGCATAGATTTGTTTATTTTGAGTTTACACGTAAAGACATTGAGTTTCAGAAATATTAAGCAGTTTTCCCAATATAACACACTTAAGTAGCAATGCTGAGATGAAAATCCAAGTTTATACATTGAAAGATGTTTTTCTCCAATTTTTAGAATATAAGAAACACTTTTCATTGTAAATAGTATATATAAATTATATCTATTCATATGTTGAGATGTAGTTTGGACGTGTTTGAGAATATACAAAACAAAAAGTAACTTTTTATAAGCACTTTTTGAGAGAATATGTTCATCTAATAATCATAGCAGAATGTATAAGTTGTTCTGAATTATTCTATGTACATACATACATAGATGTAGAATATAAAAACTATGTCCTTTAGTATTACACAAGTTTATGACTTCTGATTTATAAATTTGAACTGTGTGTGTGAAAGAAATGTTAATTAATGATTGGAGAGGATAAGAATTCTCAGATCTTTACAATGTAATATAATATGTGAGGTTTGTAATCAAATTATTGGAAATCATTCTCCAAAATCATTATTATTTTTGCTACTTGTATCTGTGCCTATGACATAATATCCATATAAAAACAAATGAATAACAAACACATTTAAAGCTCTAAAATTTCTGATTTATAAATGTACCTACAAGTACACTATCAAATATTTAAATGAAAAGTAAAAAAAAAAAATTACTCTTTTGACTGAACTATATCAAAGATGGAGTACACTGAAATATTATCTCAAAAAGAGAACTAGAACTATCCAATTTTCACTTGGATATTTACTATAATTTAGACAGTCTTAATATCCTCTGCATATTTCTCTACATCTTTCTGAGTAGCATCTGCCCTATAACCATGGCCCATACAATGCTCAATGTACCAATTGTTGATATTCGAGACATATTTTATAATTGTAAATCTTGTGAATGGTTTGTTACAGTGGTTCTCAACTGGAGGTGATCCTGTCCCCTAGGATATATTTGGGTCTATCTGGATGCATATTTAGTTGTCACAATTGTGGTATATTACTGTAATCTAGTAGGCAGAGGCCATGGAAGCTGCCAAATACCCTATAATGTACAGGACAGGCCCTTACAAAAAAGTGTTATCTAGTTCAAAATATCAGTATCGCTGAAGTTAAGAGACCATGACTTATTCTGTTATTCTACTTTAAAATGTAGAAATGACTATTCAACCTTTCTCTTAAAATAAGAGTAAAAGTACCTAACATCAGCCTGATTTGTAATTCTTTAGGAAGAATATGTGGCAGCACATTAAGAGAAGAAAAAAATATGAAAATTGTGCATCTATATTTTTCTATCTATACATATACATGTCAGCATAGTTTGAAAAAGGAACACATTTCTTTGCAGAGCATATAATTTTTGTTAAGCTTATTCAAGAGTGATTATGTTTAGTTAAGAAATATTAATTTGGAGGGCAGAGTCAAGAATTATGAAATGTATATTGGAAGTTAGAATTTTGGAAATTTTGTAGAACTTGGTCTGAGTGAACTACTGCAGGAAGGCATTTTTGTTAAGATACAGTTGTCTTTTAAATTGCTAAAAATCATTGAAGAGATAACTACAAATCTGCTCTTCCATCAAGTGCCAGTTGCAAGAATCTTTCTTTTAGACATAAACATGGATAACATAAAGAATAATGATATATCTCAAGGGATATTATGTCTATAATTCCTTCGAGGGTGCATGTAATGTCATAAATTGTAGGAGCAAACTCAAACGGTTTAGTCATAGGAACCCTGAGATGAAATTACGGCTTTTATAATCCCCTGAGAGGATATTCTTTTGGTATAATGAAAATTGTAGTCGTTTAGAAATACTCTGCTCCCTCAGCCCCAGAAAAGTACAATGGTCTTTCAAAGATTGAAAAACACTAAGCAGGTGTCTGAAAAGTGAGTTGAACTGATCATAAGAATAATAGAAAAATTATATTGAAGTCACTATGGTATCTACTAAGTACAATATGGCACTCTTTCTAAAATGAGTTACGAAAGACACCTACATAATTGCAGCTATAAGAAGAGATTTGACAGGTGTAAACATAAAGACACTAAAACACATATTGCTAAAGCTTAGCCAGCTCTGGATATAAAAAACTTCATAGCCACGGGAGAACACATTCTTTATATTAAGTGTCAGTAGCTAAATAAGCAAATGTACCAGATTAAAAAGAATACAATTAAATATCATGGGGTGTTAAAATAGATAAAGTTCACAAAATATTATAATCACTCATATACTCAAATTTTGAATTACCAGACCCCAAGGCATAGTATTCAACTTCAAAACTTGCATTTGACATGAATTATATAATGTGTACATATATAATTCAATGAGAAGAAATGACAAGCCATTCCAGTATTTTTGCCTGGGAAACCCCATGGACAGAGGAGTTTGGCGGCTACAGTCCATGGGGTTGCAGAGAGTTGGACATGACTTTGCAGTTAAACAACAACAAATACTATGAGGTATTAAAATAGCATAAAGTTCACAAAATATTATCATCATGCATAACACATTTTGAGTTACAAGAACCCAAAGGTATAGTGTTCAGTTTCAAAACTTGTCTTTGAAATGAATTTTATAATGTACATGTATAATTCAATGAGAGTAATGCAATAGGAAGTTACGTTTGGTAAACACTTCAAGTGTATAATGAATAAATATAAACAGATAAATAAATGAATTTTAAGCACAGAAGTATAATCAGCTGTGTTTAATATTATCATAATTGTCAGTTAAAGTAGTCACAATCCTGAGGATAAGAAACAGTTTGATCATGTGTTACACAATTAAGTCAATGCTTACAGAACAATTTGAGATTTTCATAAACTGAAATAAAGGGAAAAATACGTTGCTATATAAAAGAGGTCAGATCACAAGGGTTTTTAATTCATTTAGTTTCCTCATTTTTCATAGGAAGAAATCTAAACACAAATTTCATAAAATGATACATTATCTAAATAGATCAATACACAGGCTTGTTAACATCACGCTGTTTCAAATCTGCAATTATGAGTGTTTCTCTGGAAGCCAAAACCGTGTAAGAAAAGAATTTTAAGCAATTTGGCCATGAGAATTACTTTTTAAAGTCACAATTATATAATATATACATTATTTTATCAGTAAGTAAAATGAATATATATGAAAATGCTTAATGGACGCTGCTCAGAGAAACAGGTTCTAGAAGATTAGAGTCAGGAGTAGGGAATAAAACTCATTACTCTCTGATTTAAATATTGTTGGGGCTTAAATTTTTACATAGGCAGCTATGTTGGCTCCAAAAACAAATAAATTGCTGTGTCTAGTGACATTTGAAAGATTTTATTGCCTAATACTGCATATCTAATATCACCTTTCTTTTATTGCTGTTACATTCTAAATTGCCACTACTTGTAAGCCGTTGAATTACAACTCATGGTATAACTTTTAAACATAGTCAGTATCATCAACGTAAATAATAATAAAAATCCAGGAATTCAAATCTACCTTAAAATAAAATGTTTTAGCTATTGAGGTCACTTTAATCACAAAGATATGCAAAAATATATAAACATAAACCATTGTTTCAAATGACTTCAACTTTTATCATTAGAATCTCAATGAATTCAGTTGCACATTCCAAGTTTCTCTTTATTTGCTGAGGTTGACAAATGGAAAATAACCCAAATTAGTTGTTGCCAGATATTTTTAATTTTGCGTAGTTTCAAAATATAAATGTGCAGAATCTAAGATTTGACTACTTTTTATTTTTCAATAATGTATGCAAAAAGCTAATGCTTATGATTCAAAATAATTTCAGAAATGGAAAAAAATATTTTAACATTTGAATGGTAGAAAGAATAAAGAAGACACAATCCCTGATGACTCAAAGGTAAAGAATCCACCAGCCATGCAGTATTCACGGAAGACACATGCTTGATCCCTGGTTCAGAAATATCACCCAGAGGAGGAAATGGAAACCCACTCCAATATTTCTTGCCTGGAAAAGCCCATGGACAGATGGGCTTGGCAGGCTATAGTCCATAGTGTCACAAAGAATTGGACACGACTGAATTGACTTAGCACTCATGCACGAAATTCTTAACAGAAACTGAGCGTTTGAATTAAATACATAGGATATTAGAAGAAACTCAGCCTGTTGAATGAAATAATATTAGATTCAAGCACCACTCACTCTCACATACACAAACACAAAGTAATTGTTTAACATGTAGGGAATGCATTTTTGTTATATGTAAAAAAGTCTGGCAGTACTCCATGCTTGGTATGGATAACCCATATTCATTACTTACCCAGGCTTCTTTCACCCTGCTGCTGCCTCATTAGAGTATTATCTAAGACTATAAAAATGACTACTTGAGCCAAACAACACATACGTTTGCATTTCACACTAGAGAAATACTAAAAGGGTACCCCCTCTCCTTCTTAAAGGAGACTTCATAGAAGTTTTAAATAATACTTCCATTCCAAAGAATTGATGCTTTTTCACTGTGGTGTTTGAGAAGACTCTTGAGAGTCCCTTGGACTGCAAGGAGATCAAACCAGTTAATTCCAACGGAAATTAGTCCTGAGTATTCATTGGAATGACTGATGCTGAAATTGAAACAGCAATACTTTGGCCACTTGATGTGACGAACTGACTTGTTGGAAAGGACCCTGATGCTGGAAAAGATTGAAGGCAGAAGGAGAAAGGGATGACAGAGGATGAGACGATTGGATGGCATCACCGACTCTATGGACATGAGTTTGAGCAAGCTCCAGGAGTTGGTGATGGACAGGAAAGCCTGCTGTGCTGCAGTACATGGGGTTGCAAAAAGTCAGACACAACTGAGTGACTGAACTGAACTGATCACATCATTGGCTAGAATTTAACCACATGGCCACATCCAGTTGTAAAAGAAACTAAAAAATGCAATCTTCCTGATAGGTGGAACAGTGCCCCAATAAAAGCTGAAATCAATTAGTAAAGAATTAAAGAGAAATTGATATTAAGAGATGTACTTTTTTTTTTCTTTTCCATTTTGGAGCTGATATAAACTTATCATTCCACAATTCTGGATCCAGAAGGTTTGGAAACTCTAACCTAATGGTTATCCAATGAGTGTAATCTAATCTCAAGAATTGCTTAATGAGAAGAAAGCTGGAGTGGAAGAAAGGAGACCCAAGGAAAATTGAACATTTTACATACAGTTTTACAGATCTCAATTCTTACCCTGTAATATGAAATCAATACTTCATTTAACAAACTGTTCATCCAAACGATACATATCAAGTGCTTAATTATCTACTTCCTAATAACACTATGTTGCAAGCATCCCTATTTGTATCCCCAAAGCAGAGGCTAAATATTGTAGAAAAGAGAATCAGTAGGTCAGTAATTATTTCTTCATTAGCCAAAAATGAAACAAAGCATTCAGTTTAATGTAGCTCCAAGAAAGTGGTATTAGAACTCATTATGAGCCCTTATACTCTTAAATGGAGAACTTGAGACATCTATTAGAAAGACACATTTTCTCCCAATTAACTCTAAGTATCAGTTCAGTTCAGTTCAGTCCCTCAGTTGTGTCCGACTCTTTTCGACCCCATGAATCGCAGCACTCCAGGCCTCCCTGTCCATCACCAACTCCCAGAGTTCACTCAAAGTCACGTCCATCGAGTCGGTGATGCCATCCAGCCATCTCATCCTCTGTCATCCTCTTCTCCTCCTGCCCCCAATCCCTCCCAGCATCAGAGTCTTTTCCAATGAGTCAACTCTTTGCATGAGGTGGCCAAAGTACTGGAGTTTCATCTTCAGCATCATTCCCTCCAAAGAAATCCAGAGGAACTCAAAGCTGCTTTGCCAACTTTGAGTCTGAGTTGTGTTCATTTTGAGAAAGGACTTGGATTCACTCTATTTTTTATTTTAAATCAAACTGTTCCTAATGTGAGTGTCATCATCTCTATAGTTTTTCTATGTTGGATTTCCAACACAGGCTGTACAAATTTGCCCTAAGGAGCATTACTTTTAAAAAAGGAAGTTGGAAGCCTTTTGGCTTAAGAATACAAATTGAAGAAAATGTGAAGCATAGTATTACCATAAACCCTTTGATCATAAGAGACATTGATCATTTGGAATAAAATCAATAGAGCAGAACATTTCACAGTGTTCTTTCCCCCTGACTATAATGATATTGTTTTAAATACTGTCATTTTGTAAAGCAACATTATAGGGCTTTCAGATTTTAATTTCACTCATGAACTTAACAATCATGTAGCATAATGTGCTGAATTACTATTAATTTTCTGATTATTAATATTATCTGAAATTGTTCCATATTTAGGGAAGCAATGAGATAATTACTCTTGTTCTGTGATAGATGGCATTTTAGCTTTTAAAAGAAGGCATAACACTATGGGTTTTTGATATTTATTTAATATTTTTTACTCAGATTCTTAAACATGCAAAATGAGTCAAATCATTAACTGTTTGAGACACTATAGTGTATTGAATACATTCCTACTTCATGGTATTATAAGTAGTTTCACAGTTGTATATTGTATTTCTATACCAATATATAAATTAGAATGGAAATTATTCTATACATTCATTTTATTTTATATTGTGTTGTTTCTTAAGCATCATAGAGGTATTTGAAAATGACAAGAATTAAAAGACTTTAATCTTTGGATGTGCATCTAAATTTTTCTAAAGTAAATGAGGTTTTGTTTCTGTTTTTGTTTGCTTGCTCTTTTTTTAATCTCATCAATGGCAATGCTGTAGCAAGAAGCTTAGGATTCAGTCCTGGATAAGGTTCTTACTAAGAGAAGTTGAACCATCAGTATCACTTCTGTATTCCCAAATTGTTGTTCATTTATGAACGAATGAGGAATCACTGAGATCAAGGTATAATGACATGTAGGATTTCCCATAGTGTATTAACTTTGTAGGACTGCTGTGTCAAAGTGCTACAGCCTTGAAACAATAGAAATTTATTTTCTCACAATCCTGGAAGTTAGAAGCCCAAAATGAAACTCTGAGTAGGGCCATGCTGTCTCCAAAGCTGTAGGAGAATGCTCCTTGCCGCTTCTAGTTTCTAGTAGCCCCAGGCATTCTGTGGCTGTGATGGCATAGCTCCCATTTCTGCTTTTATTTTTGTAAGGCCATCTTCTCTCTAGGTGTGTATCTTCACAGGGTGTTCTCTTTTCTTTTTGTCTAAAATTTCCTCTTTTGTAAGGACCCCAGTCAAATTTGATTAGGAAGCGCCCTAATGACCTCCTCTCAACTCGATCACATCTGCAAACTCTATTTTCAAGTCACAGTCACAGATGCTGAGAGTTATGACTTTGACACATCTTTTGGAGGAACGCAACTCAACCTATAACACATTTAACCATATAACACTATATTTTTTTTCAAAAACAATACTGATACTTATATTACACAAATTATACTTTGGAAGAAAGTGCTGGACTAGCTAAATCAGTGCTTCTCAAGGTATGGTTCACAGATAGGTATCTGTTTTGAAATATTTTACCAATCCACATTGAGATAAATTAAAAAATTGAGAGTCCATATTTTACAAAAATTTTTTTAATATTTTTAAAAAATCTATCTAAATAATTTAACTCTCCCTATCCAGTCCCATCACTTCATGGAAAATAGATGGGGAAACAGTGGAAACAGTGTCAGACTTTATTTTGGGGGGCTCCAAAATCACTGCAGATGGTGACTGCAGCCATTAAATTAAAAGACGCTTACGCCTTGGAAGGAAAGTTATGACCAACCTAGATAGCATATTTAAAAGCAGAGACATTACTTTACTGACTAAGATCCATCTAGTCAAGGCTATGGTTTCTCCAGTGGTCATGTATGGATGTGAGAGTTGGACTGTGAAGAAGGCTGAGTGCCAAAGAATTGATGCTTTTGAACTATGGTGTTGGAGAAGACTCTTGAGAGTCCCTTGGACTGCAAGGAGATCCAACTGGTCCATTCTGAAGGAGATCAGCCCTGGGATTTCTTTGGAAGGAATGATGCTAAAGCTGAAACTCCAGTACTTTGGCCACCTCATGCGAAGAGTTGACTCATTGGAAAAGACTCTGATGCTGGGAGGGATTGGGGGCAGGAGGAGAAGGGGACGACCCAGGATGAGATGGCTGGATGGCATCACTGACTCAATGGACGTGAGTCTGAGTGAACTTCAGGAGTTGGTGATGGACAGGGAGGCCTGGTGTGCTGCAATTCATGGGGTCGCAAATAGTCGGACATGACTGAGCGACTGAACTGAACTGAACTGAATGTTACATAAGGACTTCCCTGGTGGCTCAGACAGTAAAGTGTCTGTCTACAATGCGGTAGATGCAGGTTCAATCCCTGGGTTGGAAAGATCCCCTGGAAAAGGAAATGGCAATCCACTCCAGGACTATTGCCTGGAAAATCCCTTGGACAGAGGAGCCTCCTAGGCTACAGTCCATGGAGTTGCAAAGAGTCTGACACAACTGAGAGACTTCACTCACTTCACTAATGGTACATTACCCATGGCAGTCTGATTAAGAAAAGGAGATATTCCTCTAGTTATAAAGTGACTGTCTATAAGCTTATTGCAGAAAGTGTTGGTCAGATTCACAGGAGTAAAACATAAGGTACACAAAAGAACTTTGATTAGGATATTTGCACATGGATAAAGAGTGTTTTGCAGGACTCATTTCCAGGTCCCTTACCCTACTAGAAAAAGAAATTATGAGCTCTCAACTCCTGTCTGCATAATAAGAGAAAGGGCCCAGGGAGCTGGACTTGTTATGATCTAGCCCCAGATTAGTCTTTAAAAATCCTGATTCTTAATAACACTAAGCACAGGGTACAGTAGTAGGAAAAGCAAGAAGTAGTGGTGATAATGATAATTATATTATTATTGAAGTGAAGTGAAGTGAAGTTGCTCAGTTTTGTCTGACTCTTTGTGACCCCATGGACTGTAGCCTGCCAGGCTCCTCCATCCATGGGATTTTCCAGGTGAGAATACTGGAATGGGTTGCTATTTCCTTCTCCAGGTGATCTTCCCAACCCAGGGATTGAACCCAGGTCTCCCACATTGCAGGCATCAGATAATGATTTTCAGTGGGTGATAGAGTAACGTGGAATCCTGAGAGTTGTGAGACAGTCATAACCTGATATCTGCATGGGCAGATTTCATATAAAGACAGCCTACAGAGAGTGACAAAAATGAAGACTGCTTGATAGAGAGATAAACAGATGGAAACTTCTCTGATAACTTTCTATTTTTGTGGTTTCAGTTTCTTCTTAAGGCTTGTCTGAATTCCTACCCTTGAGGTCCAAGAGATATTCCTCTATTCTAATAATGAAACCACCTCTATTGTTCAGAATGGTTTTGTTACAGGTACTCAAGCCACTTTGACTAAACTGATACTTTTCATATGTAGCCTTGTTCTTAAAACCTCCAATAAGTGATCATGGCTGTCAGTGTAGTTTCTCAGCCTCAGCACTCTTGACACTTTGGCTAGATCTTTGCTGTGGGAGCTGTTCTGTGTATTGTAGGATATATAGCAGCACTCTTGGCCTCTACCCTCCATGTGCCACAAGTACCTGGAGTTGCAGCAGCTAAAATTCTCCAGATGTTGTCAGACACCCCTACCCCCTGGAAGGGGGCAAAAAATGCCCCTGGTTGAGCACCATTGGCCTATAGGATAAGCTTAATGCCAACTAACAGTAGCCATAGGAGGTGCCGCTGGGATTGCCTCCTGGCATTTTTTGCTTCAACTTATTATGCCACAGAATTAAAAGTCCCTTCCTAGGCTAACTCAAAACCATAAAATCATTAACATGGCCGTCACAAGCTATATATCAACCTGGTCATGCTGGCTGTCTTCTCTCTGGACAACTTTCTAGGCCTGTCAAAACAATGAGTTCTAAGACCCTCCCTTGAAATTTCTTGTACTTTGATTCCCTACTTTTCTCCTCAGCTTTATATGCTCTTCTGCTTCAAATGTTCCACAGTGTTCAGAATCAAGCTGGGAAAAATCCCATTTGATCAACACTTCCATAGAGTCCACAGGCACATAGGTAAGCAGCTGGTATAACAACAATACACTGAATCTGTGTTCCAAACCCTCCAAGGCTGTTACAAATGGCTCCAGGTCTCTGACAGGTACAATTGTATACTTTTGTGAAGGAACTTTTGCATATTGCCCTAATCAAACTATTGTATTTATCTTCAGCTCAGTCAAAATGGCTAGAGATCTTAGATAAATTTCTTTGGGTGAAATACTTGCTTAAATTCCCTGGCTGAGGTGATAGAACATATGCACTAAAAAGGTTTATAAAATGTAAAAGTAGAGTCATCCTTCCTGCGCTCAGCAGATTTCACTCTGAGAAGATGTCAGGACCACCTGTGCAATGCCTCTGGGCTGTGCACTAAGTTATTTATCTAACAAATATTTATTGATTTTTTGCTATATTATTGGGTATACAGCATTCTCAGTTCAATTCAGTTCAGTCGCTCAGTTGTGCCCGACTCTTGGTAACCCCATGGACTGCAGCATGCCAGATTTCTCTGTACATCACCATCTCCTAGAGCCTGCTCAAACTCACGTCCATCAAGTCAGTGATGCCATTCAACCATTTCATCCTCTGTCATCCCCTTCTCCTCCTGCCTTCAATCTTTCACAGCATCAGGGTTTTTTTCCAATGAGTTGATTCTTCGCATCAGGTTATAACCTTTAAAGAGGACCATATAGAAAGCTTGTAGTCAAACAAGTAAGATAAGTCCACAAAAATCCACCAGTGGAGCTTGGAAGCCAAGGTGGATATTTTATATAATATGACCTCAGAGAGTTTTTTTGAAAAGGAGACAAGTGAATTGAAACTTAGTGTTAAGAGGGAGGTAATCACATGAAGGTCTGGAGAAAGACCATTTTGATGAAGACAGAGCCACAAGGGCAAAGTCCCTGATTAATCTCAGTGTGGCTGAAGATCAATAAAAAAGGACAAATGTTAAGAAGTGAGCTTGAAGAGGAAGTAAGGAGAAAGAACATCTGAGGAATTGGAAATTTATTCTAATTACAATAAGACTTTGGTTGATTTAAACGTGTGGATAATAGGGCCAGAATTATGATTCAAAATCATTAATTTGGTTATGACTGATGGCTCAGAAGTAAAAATGACATAGAGTAAGGTTGCATCTGTGTCCTTTCCTGGCACTGTGGTACCCACTGAAATATTTGAGAAGTTACTGTCATCCAGAAATCTGTTTTCCGTTTTAGGTTCCCTAATCAGTTTTCACTGATTTCTTGATTGCAGAATCAGGATGCCATGTTTACTTTAGCTTTTATGGATAAAACACTAGTAAAGCTATATTTGGAATCCCATATGTATCTGAATGTGTAGGAGTAATGTGGGGGACTGATTGCCTTTTGTATCATAAAATTAAGGAAAAATAGATAAGAACAGTAAATAAGGACTCTTCAGTTGGCAGGGTTTTATAGCCTAGTAGTAGCAATTTTGCCCTTTCTTAAATGAAATAGCCAGTATGAACACTTTGTCAGTGTAAATTAGCCTTTCATTCTATAGCCTTATATTTTTATAGGTAAAAAGAATGGGATAGATACAAATTCTTTATGTCTATTTTTGAACATTTATAATATACAGAAAACTCTCCAGCACTTCAATTCTGGTGAGTATTGTCAGGCTATATATTCAGAAAACTCTTATAGCACAAAATAAATAGAAATACTGGACAGAATACAATGTCTTCTTAATATTCAGCTTAGTGCCTGTGAAAATAAAGGGTTGGGGGAAAAAGGGAGTTCAAAATCAACTGATGTCATCACTGATGCCAGTTGGTATTTAGCATGAGGAAAAGAGAAGAGTTTTGGGCTCCCTCAATTTGGTGAGTTAGAACAGACATAGCATGAATTTCATTAACTCTAAGAACTCTACCATCAGTGAAAAAATTTTTTTCAGAAAAATTAAACATCCGATCAAAAGGGGTTGACAAAGAAACTCCTCTGTTTTGGCCTTTGCTCTGAGTAGAGAATAACTGTTTCCTTTTTAAAACTATAATATTAATTCTGCCCGCACATGTGTTTGCAATCTGAATTTTCCAGAAAACACACATACAAAGTATATACAGTACATACTAAGAAATTGCCATAAAGCAGTCCCTGGTAGGCAGTGCCCAGAAGCTTATGGTGGAAACTAAGCATCTTTCTTCTCAGGTCTCACCAGATGCTCACAGGGAAAGCCTGCTGAACATGGATTCACAACCCAAATTCACGTCTACTGTATCTCGTTGAATTTCCAGAAGGTAAGATGGTAAGAAGAGCTACAATGAAAAAGAGGGATATTATGGGAAAGAAAGGAAAGAAGGAAGTGAAGAAAGAACTTACATCTGGATATCTCATAGTAATATTGATAAAGACAATAAGAAAGCATTTAAGTAGAGACTTTTAAAGAAAAATTTGATAGCTTTTATCAAGATTTAAATTGCATTTGCCCTTTAATGTAACCACTTCATCTAAAAATAGCTTACCACTCAATTGTCCCTTTCCCTGACTGCACTTTCTTTTCTCTTTGTAGCACTTATCATCACCAAGTATATAATTTAAATATCAATTTGTTTATTACCATTTGAGACCACTAAAAGCTTGACTACATGTCTGTCAGTTTATCAATTCACTTCTGTTTCCAAAGCATATAATATGCTCTCAATAAAAACCTATTAGAGATCAATTGGGAGATTGGGATTGACATATATACACTGCTATATATAAAATGGTGGTGGTTTAGCCATTAAGTCATGTCCGACTCTTGTGACCCCATGGACTATAGCCTGCCAGGCTCCTCTGTCCGTGGGATTCTCCAGGCAAGAACACTGGAGTGGGTTGCCATTTCCTTCTCCAATATATAAAATAGATAACTAATAAGAACCTATTATATAGCACAGAGAACAATGCTCAATATTCTGTAATTATCTGTATGGGAAAAGAATCTAAGATACTATGGATACATATAAGTATATACATATAAAAATATCTGTATACATCTATGTATATGTAAAACAGAACCATAAAAATATGCTCATAAATATGATTTATAAACTGATACTTAATGTAATATTTGTAATATATACATCATATTTTGTATACCATAAGTGATATTGTAAATACTTTTTAACCTAGAATTTTATGCTATAGCAAAATTTAGAAATAAGCTACTTGTCCACTAGTAGGAATTAGAGCATTATGCTCAGGCTATTTTGCATCTATATAGCAAGATCTATGCATCTGGATTTAGAAAAGGGAGAGGAACCAGAGATCAAATTGCCAATATCCACTGGACCTTGGAAAAAGCAAGAGAGTTGCAGAAAAACATCTATTTCTGCTATATTGACTATGCCACAGCCTTTGACTGTGTGGACCACAATAAACTATGGAAAATTCTGAAAGAGATGGGAATACCAGACCACCTGATCTGCCTCTTGAGAAACCTATATGCAGGTCAGGAAGCAACAGTTAGAACTGGACATGGAACAACAGACTGGTTCCAAATAGGAAAAGGAGTACATCAAGGCTGTATACTGTCACCCTGCTTATTTAACTTCTATGCAGAGTACATCATGAGAAACGCTGGGCTGGAGGAAGCACAAGCTGGAATCAAGATTGCTGGGAGAAATATCAATAACCTCAGATATGCAGATGACACCACCCTTATGGCAGAAAGTGAAGAGGGACTAAAAAGCCTCTTGATGGAAGTGAAAGAGGAGAGTGAAAAAGTTGGCTTAAAGCTCAACATTGAGAAAACTAAAATCATGGCATCCTGTCCCATCACTTCATGGGAAATAGATGGGGAACAGTAGAAACAGTGTCAGACTTTATTTTTGGGGGCTCCAAAATCACTGCAGATGGTGACTGCAGCCATGAAATTAAAAGACGCTTACTCCTTGGAAGGAAAGTTATGACCAACCTAGACAGCATATTGAAAAGCAGAGACATTACTTTACCAACAAATGTCTGTCTAGTCAAGGCTATGGTTTTTCCAGTGGTCATGTAAGGATGTGAGAGTTGGACTGTGAAGAAAGTTGAGTGCCAAAGAATTGATGCATTTGAACTGTGGTGTTGGAGAAGACTCTTGAGGGTCCCTTCACTACAAGGAGATCCAACCAGTCCATCCTGAAGGAGATCGATCCTGGGTATTCATTGGAAGGACTGATGCTAAAGCTGAAACTCCAGTACTTTGGCCACCTCATGAGAAGAGTTGACTCATTGGAAAGACTGATGCTGGGAGGAATTGGGGGCAGGAGGAGATGGGGGCGACAGAGGATGAGATGGCTGGATGGCATCACCGACTTGATGGACATGAGTGAGTGAACTCTGGGAGTTGGTGACGGACAGGGAGGCCTGGCATGCTGCGATTCATGGGGTTGCAGAGTGGGACACAACTGAAAGACTGAACTGAACTGAATCATTTTTAAGTGCACAATTCAATATTCTTAATACATTTATGTTCTGGGGGATCAATCTCCATAAATCTGGTATGAATCAGAAATTTCTGAGTATCTCCTATTATCAGAATATTCCAGTTTTCAAAAATTCTCTGGCTTAAATCTACACCATTCTCTTCCCCAACGTTTTGTTCACACTGGTGCTGAGACTCTAGAATTCCAGTTCTAAACCCTTACTGTCAGCTCTGAAAACAATGCATGGGCTTGGCTTTGAGGTCTTAATTGAGAAATCTTTCTCTTAAAGCCTTGAACACTCTCAGGTGCAAAATAGCAAAATTATTCATCATGCCCTCCAAATAAACATTATCTTCATTTAAATGATTAGTGCTGTGGTTGGCTACTTTTTAGACAAATCCTGACACTTTGATCTAACTTGTAATATCTTTATCAAGCCCTCTGTATAATCATTTTCAGCTTTCTTGTAATACCTTCCCAGCAGCCCTCCATATAATCGCTTTCCCTTTTCTTCTTATAGAAAGATAATGTTACAAAAAAGCAAAGAAAAAGAGGTCTCCATCCCTTTAATCTGGAGAAGGAAATGGCAACTCACTCCAGTATTCTTGCCTGGAGAATCCCAGGGACGGCGGAGCCTGGTGGGCTGCCATCTATGGGGTCGCATAGAGCTGGACACGACTAAAGCGGCTTAGTAGTAGTAGTAGTATCCCTTTAATCTATGTATATCTTATGTGTAACCCTGTGCTATATTGCTCAAAATGAAAATGCATGACTAAATTATTATTTTAGCCTATTCCCATAGCCTGTCTTTATTAACAAATTGTGTCCAAATATGTATTGAATGTCTATAACATGCCAGACCCTGTGCTATGTGCTAAGGATATGGCAGTGAATAAAATAGACCACAGCTCCACCATCAAGGAGTTGACATCGGGGACTCTGAATATTGTCTCCCTCTCAATCTCACCATAAGGCAGTTTCCAGGAATGACTACCTTTCTACCGCTTATGATTCCTGTGCTAGCTGTGCTCTCTGAATTTTTTTAAAGGGTAAATATTCAATAGTATGGTCTTCTGTTTAAAATAGGCATTCTCTTTCTCTTATACATGTCTTTTTTTCTTTCTAATTGAGGTAAAATACACAGAACATAAAATTTGCCATCTTAACCATTTTTAAGTGTACAGTTCAAGTGTTAAATACATTCACATTTTTTATGTAATCAATCTCCACACATCTTTTCACCCAGAAAAACTATATCCATGTTTAATGGATATATATTTATACCTCATAATTTTTGCCTCACCACACCCATGGTAACTACTTTCTCTATCCATAAATTTGACTACTGTAGGCAGTTCATATTTGTGGCCTCATTATCTATTTTGTGACAGGCTTATTTCACTTGGCATAATATCTTTAAGGTTCATTCATGCTGTAGTATGAATCAAAATTGTATTCTTTCTTAATGCTGAATAACATTATATGTATTTAACACATTTTGTTTACCTATACATCCATAGGACACTTGAGTGGTTTCTACCTCTTGGCTGTTATAAATAATGATGCTATTAACATGGATGTTCAAATATCTGCTTGAGATCCTTCTTTCAGTTTATTGGTTATAGACCCAAAAGTGGATTTTCTAGATTATAGGGTAATACACTTATCCTTTATTTTCATAAAAGCTCAATTTCCATGATCATTGCAAGACTTTATCCTTTTACCATTTCTATCAAAGTTTAAATGCAATACTTTCCTGAGAAAGACCTTTCTGCCCATCTAAAAGACTCTGATGCTGGGAGGGATTGGGGGCAGGAGGAAAAGGGGATGACAGAGGATGAGATGGATGGATGGCATCACCGACTCGATGGACCTGAGTTTGAGTGAACTCCGGGAGTTGGTGATTGACAGGGAGGCCTGGTGTACTGCTATTCATGGGGTTGCAAAGAGTCAGACACAACTGAGAGACTGAACTGAACTGAACTGAACTATAGAATAGTTACCTAATCACTTTAAGACTTCCCTGGTGGCTCAGAGGATAAAGCGTGTGCTTACAATGCAGGAGACCCAGGTTCGATCCCTGGGTTGGGAAGATCCCCTGGAGAAGGAAATGGCAACCCACTCCAGTATTCTTGCCTGGAGAATCCCATGGACAGAGGATCCTGGTAGGCTACAGTCCACAGGGCCGCAAAGAGTTGGGCATGACTGAGCGACTTCACTCACTCTCTTTGACAATATCATATTTTATTGACTACACCAAATTCTTTGACGGTGTGAATCACAATAAACTGTGGAAAAGTCTTAAAGAGATGGCAATACCAGACCACCTGACCTGCCTCCTGAGAAATCTGTAGGCAGGTCAAGAAGTAACAGTTAGAACTGGACATGGAACAACAGACTGGTTCCAAATTGGGAAAGGAGTACATCAAGGCTGCATATTGCCACCCGTTTATTTAATGTATATGCAGAGTACATCATGTGAAATGCCAGGCTGGATGAAACACACCTGGAATCAAGATTGCTGGGGGAAAATCAATAACCTCAGATATGCAGATGACACCATCGTTATGGCAGAAAGCGAAGGAGAACTAAAGAGCCTCTTGATGAAAGTGAAAGAGGAGAGTGAAAAAATTGGCTTAAAGCTCAACAGTCAGAAAACTGAGATCATGGCATCGGGTCCCATCACTTCATGGCAAATAAATGGGGAAAAAGTAGAAACAGTGACAGAATTTATTTTCTTGGGCTCCAAAATCACTGTGCGTGTTGACTGCAGCCATGTAATTAAAAGACGCTTGTTTCTTTGAGAAAAGTTATTACCAATCTAGACTGCATTTTAAAAAGCAGACATTACTTTGCCAACAAAGGTCCGTCTAGTCAAGGCTACGGTTTTTCCTGTGGTCATGTATGGATGTGAGAGTTGGACTATGAAGAAAGCTGAGTGCCGAAGAGTTGATGTTTTTGAACTGTGGTGTTGGAGAAGACTCTTGAGAGTCCCTTGGACTGCAAGGAGATCCAACCAGACAATCCTAAAGGAAATCAGTCCTGACTGTTCTTTGGAAGGACTGATGTTGAACCTGAAACCAATACTTTGCCCACCCAATGCAAAGAACTGACTCATTGGAAAAGACCCTGATGCTGGGAAAGACTGAAGGGAATGACAGAGGATGAAATTGTTGGATGGCATCACCAACTCGATGGACATGAATTTGAGCAAGCTTCAGCAGTTGGTGATAGACAGGGAAGCCTAGTGTGCTGCAGTCCATGGGGTCACAAATAGTCAGACGTGAGTGAATGACTGAATGGATACCTGCTCAGTCACTGAGTTGTGTCTCTGCAGCCCCATGGACCGTAGTCCGCCAGATTCCTACGTCCATGGAATTTTCCAGGCAAGAATACTGGAGCAGCCTGTCATTTCTTCCTGCAGGGCATCTTCCCAACCCAGGGACTGAACCTATGCCTCCTGCATTTGCAGGCAGATTCTTTACCACTGATGTCACCTAGGAAGTCCCAGTTATCTACATAGCACTGACCATTCTCAGAATTTTATTTTTGTGTGCATTTTCAGATGTAAAAATTTTATTTAAAATTTAATGTTAAATTTATATTTAAATTTGAATTTAAATTCTCAATTACAATTTAAGGTCCATCAGGATGATGTCTTTTTTATTTCACTGCTATCTCCCCAGTGCCAGAGCTTTCAAAAAGTATTTATTGAATTTGATAAGTTATAAAGTAAGAAGGAGTAAATAAAGGGGTAAAAAAAATCTGGACAATCTTATGAACTCTTCAATTTGTTTGTACAGAAATAGCTTTGGGATTTCTGGTTTTAAGTGTAAAGGTGTAATATTCATTTTACAATTCCCACAAAATTAAACTCAAGATGTAGAAAAATAAAGGCAGCAGCAGTCAAAGTAATGGGTCATGTCCACTTTTAAATTATTGAATGTGTCCACCCAGTGATGGTTTTTATCCCTGTCTATAGTTAGAAAATACATAGAGTGTTACAGTGGAGAAGAAATGGTTTAAATTGTTGAGCTAAATGCTGGTTTTTGTCTCTGTGATTCCTCATTTTATCAAAATGACACAATATAAAGTTTAGAGCATATAATGGCATGAGAGGGAGAAAGTCTTCCAAATAACCTGGCAGGCATATCTTTCAGTTTAATTCACCTGTCAGCCCAGGCAATAGTGACTGAACCCATTACTGGCAGTCCTGTCCCACAGTTTCTTTCAGACTTACTCCCTTCCTGGCTACATAGAGCAAGTCACCAAATCACTCTCCATTCTGTCTCTGTGACACTCTTTTTGAGATTCAGAGTAAAACTCTTGATCAGAACAAAGTGCTATGTCACATTTCTTCGCTTGTGATGAGGAGAGGTATTTAATCTTTATAGCATTGAAAAATAATCTTTTTAGTTCCAATAGTTTATCAATTTTATTATAAATGAGAGGCAATCTACCTATGCCTGTATCATTCATCACAATGAAATAATCATCTCATTTATTTTACTACACAGGAGAGAAAGAAATAAAGCAGAGAAGAAAGCATAAAGAGGATGAGAACATTACAGAGAAAAGCAATGGTATTTCTGAACCAGGCAATCTCTCTTCTCCAGGCCAGAGGCTGGATTTACTGTTTCTCATTGTCTGCCATAGCACTTGCCATGGCGCTCTATGTAGAAGCCCTGCTCATTAAATATGTGAGTGAGGAACATATCCAAGGATAGATGAGAGAAAAATGGACTTGGATGTTAAAAGATAATTTTCAAAAAAAAAGAGATAAAGTCATGACTCTCATGAAGATATAAAAATGATCACATATTAAAGATTTTATGTAGCTCATTAATGAGGAAACCAGTGAGGTGTTACAACCAATTCAAAGGGGAATCCAAGGACAGACACCTTTATAGATAGGAATGTGAAAAAGACTGTATGAATGAAGGCAAAACTGTTATCTCCTGGGGTGAAAGAGGTCTTCTTCTATCTGCTGGGATTAATTTGTCCTTTATGGACAATAATTTTTTGCATTGCTATCAGGTGTCTGTGAATTCAGAGCTATAAGATAGCTGACAAAGAATTAATCTCAACAATATACAAGCAGCTCCTGCAGCTCAATTAGAGAAAAATAAATGACCGAATCAAAAAATGGGCCAAAGAAGACTATAGATGTCTAACAAACACATGAAAAGATACTCAACATCGCTCATTATCAATTCAGTTCAGTTTAGTTCAGTCGCTCAGACGTGTCCGACTCTTTGCGACCCCATGAATCACAGCACGCTAGGCCTCCATGTCCATCACCAACTCCCGGAGTTCACTCAGAATCACATCCATCAAGTCAGTGATGCCATCCAGCCATTTCATCCTCTGTTGTCCTCTCCTCCTCCTGCCCCCAATCTCTCCCAACATCAAAGTCTTTTCCAATGAGTCAACTCTTCGCATGAGGTGGCCAAAGTACTGGAGCTTCAGCTTTAGCATCATTCTTTCCAAAGAAATCCCAGGGCTGATCTCCTTCAGAATGGACTGGTTGGATCTCCTTGCAGTCCAAGGGACTCTCAAGAGTCTTCACCAACACCACAGTTCAAAAGCATCAATTCTTTGGTGCTCAGCTTTCTTCACAGTCCAACTCTCACATCCATACATGACCACTGGAAAAACCATAGCCTTGACTAGATGAACCTTAGTCTCCAAAGTAATGTCTCTGCTTTTGAATATACTATCTAGGTTGGTCATAACTTTTCTTTCAAGGAGTAAGTGTCGTTTAATTTCATTGTTCCAGTCACCGTGCACAGTGATTTTGGAGCCCAGAAAAAAGAAAGTCTGACACTGTTTCCAATGTTTCCCCATCTATTTCCCATGAAGTGATGGGACCGGATGCCATGATCCTCATTTTCTGAATGTTGATCTTTAAGCCAACTTTTTCACTCTCCTCTTTCACTTTCATCAAGAGGCTCTTTAGTTCCTCTTCACTTTCTGCCATAAGGGTGGTATCATCTGCATATCTGAGGTTATTGATATTTCTCCAGCAATCTTGATTCCAGCTTGTGTTTCTTCCAGTCCAGTGTTTCTCACGATGTACTCTGCATAGAAATTAAATAAGCAGGGTGACAATATACAGCCTTGATGTACTCCTTTTCTTATTTGGAACCAGTCTGTTGTTCCATGCCCAGTTCTAACTGTTGCTTCCGGACTTGCATACAGGTTTCTCAAAAGGCAGGTCAGGTGGTCTGATATTCCCATCACTCTCAGAATTTTCCACAGTTTATTGTGATCCACAGAGTCAAAGGCTTTAGCATAGTCAGTAAAGCAGAAATGTATGTTTTTCTGGAACTATCTTGTTTTTTTCCATGATCCAGCAGATGTTGGCAATTTAATATCTATTTCCTCTGCCTTTTCTAAAACCAGCTTGAACATCAGGAAGTTCATGGTTCATGTATTGCTGAGGCCTGGCTTGGAGAATTTTGAACATTGCTTTACTAGCATGTGAGATGAGTACAATTGCATGGTAGTTTGAGCATTCTTTGGCATTGCCTTTCTTTGGGATTGGAATGAAAACTGACCTTTTCCAGTCCTGTGGCCACTGTTGAGTTTTCCAAATTTGCTGGCATATTGAGTGCAGCACTTTCACAGCATTATCTTTCAGGATTTGATATAGCTCAACTGGAATTCCATTACCTCCACTAGCTTTGTTCATAGTGATGCTTTCTAAGGCCCACTTGACTTCACATTCCAGGATATCTGGTTCTAGATGAGTGATCACACCATCATGATTATCTGGGTCATGAAAATGTTTTTTGTACAGTTCTTCTGTGTATTCTTGCCACCTCTTCTTAATATCTTCTGCTTCTGTTAGGTCCATACCATTTCTGTCCTTTATCGAGCCCATCTTTGCATGAAATGTTCCTTTGGTGTCTCTAATTTTCTTGAAGAGATCTCTAGTCTTTCCTATTCTGTTCTTTTCCTCTATTTCTTTGCGTTGATCGCTGAGGAAGGCTTTCTTATCTCTTCTTGCTATTCTTTTGAACTCTGCATTCAGGTGCTTATGTCTTTCTTTTTTCCTTTGCTATTCACTTCTCTTCTTTTCTCAGCTATTAGTAAGGCCTCCCCAGACGGCCATTTTTCTTTTTTGCATTTCTTTTCCATGAGGATGGTCTTGATCCCTGTCTCCTGTACAATGTCACGAACCTCAGTCCATAGTTCATCAGGCACTGTATCAATCAGATCTAGGCCCTTAAATCTATTTCTCACTTCCACTGTATAATCATAAGGGATTGGATTTAGGTCATACCTGAATGGTCTAGTGGTTTTCCTTACTTTCTTCAATTTAAGTCTGAATTTGGGAATAAGGAGTTCATGATCTGAGCCATAGTCAGCTCCTGGTCTTGTTTTTGTTGACTGTATAGAGCTTTTCCATCTTTGGCTGCAAAGAATATAATCAATCTGATTTCAGTGTTGACCATCTGGTGATGTCCATGTGTAGAGTCTTCTCTTGTGTTGTTGGAAGAGGGTGTTTACTATGACCAGTGCATTTTCTTGGCAAAACTCTATGAGTCTTTGCCCTGCTTCATTCTGCATTCCAAGGCCAAATTTGCCTGTTACTCCAGGTGTTTCTTGACTTCCTACTTTTACATTCCAGTCCCCTATAATGAAAGGGACATCTTTTTTGGGTGTTAGTTCTAAAAGGTCTTGTAGGTCTTCATAAAACTGTTCAACTTCAGCTTCTTCAGCATTACTGGTTGGGACATGGACTTGGATTACCATGATATTGAATGGTTTGCCTTGGAGATGAACAGAGATCATTCTGTGGTTTTTAAGATTGCATCCAAGTACTGCATTTCGGACTCTTTTGATGACCATGATGGCTACTCCATTTCTTCTGAGGGATTCCTGCCCGCAGTAGTAGATATAATGGTCATCTGAGTTAAATTCCCCCATTCCAGTCCATTTTAGTTCACTGATTCCTAGAATGTCGACGTTCACTCTTGCCGTCTCTTGTTTGACCACTTCCAATATGCCTTGATTCATGAACCTGACATTCCAGGTTCCTATGCAATATTGCTCTTTATAGCATCAGACCTTGCTTCTATCACCAGAAATGCAAATCAAAACCACAATGAAGTACCATCTCATGCTGGTCAGGATGGCTGCCATCAAAAAGTCTACAAACAATAAATGCTGGAGAGGGTGTGGAGAAAAGGGAAACCTCTTACACTGTTAGTGGGAATGCAAACTAGTACAGCCACTATGAAGAACAGTGTGGAGACTCCTTAAAAAACTGGAAATAGTACTGCCATATGACCCAGCAATCGCACTGCTGGACATACACACTGAGTAACCCAGAATTGAAAGAGACAGAGACACGTGTACCCCAATGTTCATCACAGCACAGTTTACAATAGCCAGGACATGGAAGCAACCTAGATGTCCACTGGCAGACAAATGGATAAGAAAGCTGTGGTGCATATACACAATGGAATATTACTCAGCTATTAAAAAGAATGCATTTGAATCAGTTCTAATGAGGTGGATGAATCTGGAGCCTACTATACAGAGTGAAGTAAGTCAAAAAGAAAAACACCAATACAATATATTAACACATATATATGGTATTTAGAATGATGGTAATGGTGACACTATGTGTGAGACAGCAAACCAGACACAGATTTGAAGAACAGAATTTTGGACTCTGTGGGAGAAGGAGAAGGTGGGATGACTTGAGAGAATAGCATTGAATAATGCATATTATCATATGTGAAACAATAGAATGGGAAAGACTAGAGATCTCTTCAAGAAAATTAGAGATACCAAGGGAACATTTCATGCAAAGATGGGCTCAATAAAGGACAGAAATAATAGGGACCTAACAGAAGAAGAAGATATTAAGAAGAGGTAGCAAGAATACACAGAATAACTGTACCAAAAAAAAAAAAAAAAAAAGACTTCATAACCCAGAAAATGACGATGGGGTGATTACTCACCAAGAGCCAGATATCCTGGAATGTGAAGTCAAGTGGGCCTTAGGAAGCATCACCATGAACAAAGCTAGTGGAGGTGATGGAATTCAAGTTGAGCTATTTCAAATCCTGAAAGTTGATGCTGTGAAAGAGCTGCATTCAATATGCCAGCAAGTTTGGAAAACTCAACAGTGGCCACAGGACTGGAAAAGGTCAGTTTTCATTACAATCCCAAAGAAAGGCAATGCCAAAGAATGCTCAAACTACCGCACAATTGCACTCATCTCACACGCTAGTAAAGTAATGCTCAAAATTCTCCAAGCCAGGCTTCAGCAATACATGAACTGTGAACTTCCTGATGTTCAAGCTGGTTTTAGAAAAGGCAGAGGAACCAGAGATCAGAACTGCCATCATCTGCTGGATCATGGAAAAAGCAAGATAGTTCCAGAAAAACATCTATTTCTGCTTTATTGACTATGCCAAATAGGAAAAGGAGTACATCAAGGCTGTGTATTGTCACCTTACTTATTTAACTTATACGCAGAGTACATCATGAGAAACGCTGGGCTGGAGGAAGCACAAGCTGAAATCAAGATTGCCGGGAGAAATATCAGTCACCTCAGATATGCAGATGACACCAACCTTATGGCAGGAAGTTAAGAAGTAAGGACCTTCTTGATGAAAGTAAAAGAGGAGAGTGAAAAAGTTGACTTAAAGCTCAACATCCAGAAAACAAAGATCATGGCATCTGGTCCCATCACTTCATGGCAAATAGATGGGGAAACAGTGGACACAGTGGCTGACTTTATTTTTCTGGGCTCCAAAATCACTGCAGATGGTGATTGCAGCCATGAAATTGAAAGACACTTACTCCTTGGAAGGAAAGTTATGACCAACCTAGACAGCATATTACATAGCAGAGACATTACTTTGCCAACAAAGGTCCATCTAGTCAAGGCTATAGTTTTTCCAGTGGTCATGTATGGATGTGAGAGTTGGACTATAAAGAAAGCTGAGTGCCGAAGAATTGATGCATTTGAACTGTGGTGTTGGAGAAGACTCTTGAGAGTCCCTTGGACTGCAAGGAGATCCAACCAGTCCATCCTAAAGGAGTTCAGTCCTGGGTGTTCGTTGGAAGGACTGATGTTGAAGCTGAAACTCCAGTTTTTTGGCCACCTGATGCGAAGAGCTGACTCCTTTGACAAGACGCTGATGCTGGGAAAGATTGAGGGCAGGAGGAGAAGGGGATGCCAGAGGATGAGATGGCTGGATGGCATCACCAACTCAATGTACATGGGTTTGGGTTGTCCTTGGGAGTTGATGATGGACAGGAAGGCCTGGCGTGCTGCACTTCATGTGGCCACAAAGAGTTGGACACAACTGAGAGACTGAACTGAACGTGAAGTATATTGCCAGTCCAGGTTCGATCATGAGACAGGTGCTCAGGGCTGGTGTACTGGGATAACCCAAAGGGATGGGATGGGGAGGGAAGTGGAATGGGGGTTTAGGATGGGGAACACATGTACACCCATGGCTGATTCATGTCAATGTATGGCAAAAACCACTACAATATTGTAAAGTAATTAGCCTCCAATTAAAGTAAATAAATTTTAAAAAAATTTTAAAAAGGAAGGGAAAAAAATGACAGCTACCATATAATTAAAATCAAATAATCCAGAAGTCATACTATAGACATGCAGAAAATTTTTCCTTACATAGATAAATCTTTATATGGATTCTCTACATTTGGAACCACCTACTTCTTACTCGGTTCTTCCACCTTCCTCAGAAATGTGATCACCACCAGGAAACTCTGTGCCCATGGACAACTGTCATATAAGGTCTCATGATTATTTGAGGCAAAACTACCAGAGAAATATGCAACTTAATAAAATTTTTGAAAGAGAAAATATAAGCAAAATTCATACATTTTATGGCCTGATTTTAGATAATAGATGTTTTATACAGACAGCTCTAACTTGCATTCTCAATTCCTAACACATTAAACGTTAATTATATATATTTACGGAGTACCTTCTTTTATAGATGAGGAAACAGAAGCTTGGAAAAGTTAAGAAAGAGACCTAAGTTACACATTATTCGGTGGCAAAATCAGTTCTCTTGGCTGCAGAAATTACTTTTACTTCTTTCAGATTGAAAGACATGTGTGAGCACTGTTTGAAGTTCCACACTCGTGTTTAGCCGTGGCAGTTGCCACTGTGTAGGTGATCCAGGAATAGACAAATACTCATTTTGCACCTCACTTTGACTGGAAGCTTTCCTCAAGGAGGATGAAGTCAAGCACATACTAAGAGAAACGATGACTTCAGGCTTTATGAAATGCTGAGACAGGATTCTTGCCAGTATTACTAAAAATAACTCATGCAAAGTGCTTAGTACAGTGCTTGGCACATAGTGAAAACTCAGTGTTAGTTAGCACAGTGAAAATTGCAACTATTCCTAGTATTAAAACTATATAACAAGAAACATCTTTATGCTGAAAAAGTTTCTACAAGGTTTTCAACGTTTTTGACTCCTGTATGCCACTTTCAGGATGTGAGGAAGGTGGTGGACTATACTACATCTTAGCTTTGTCCTAGTTTAGCAATGCCCATATCTTATACTTTGTGGCTTTCCTGAATATTTTTTACAGATGGAAATTTATAGGTGGTTGACTGATTGCTTGCAAAGGAGGTGTGTGGATGTCCCCGGAAACAAGCCAGTATTCCACAGAGAGGATGTGAAAGTCAGCCAGAAATCAGATGTTCTCCATGACATTCTTCTTTCCCAACAAGCAAATAAGGTCTTCCTTCAATCACCTTATCAGAACATGGACCAAAAGCAATCATTGGGACACACACAATCATGGCCATTGTGTAATTGAAGCATACATTCAGATCAACCATTCTACCAAAGAATTTCTGTGCTGATTGCTATAAATGATACTGAACTTCATTTTCTTAAAAGAGAACTATGAGCTGCCAGAGGCACAATCCATCTGTAGTATCTAGTAAAAAAAAAAAAAAAATATATATATATATATATATATACACACACACACACACACATCTACTTTTAACTTGATATAATTAGTACCCCAATGACCAGAGCTATTGAAATCAGTTGGTCCAGATTTTCTGTCCAGTCTACAAAATGTGCTTTTATCCAACAAGGAGATTTTTATATTACAATGAAAATAAAGGGGAAGAAAAAAGTAACCTTTCAAGTGTAGTTTTTGTGTGTGCATGTAGTTAAAATATAAAGGAACAAAGGAACCTGTTTTGCTGTTAGGTTTTTCTCCCCCTCACCATTTTTTTTTTTTTTTTGTCTTTTTAATAAAATGTTATTGAGATTTTGAAGTCATGCTGAAATCAGGTCCACTGAGGGATGAAATTCATCGCTTCCTTTGCTTCAGTTCTGTAGTAAATAGCAGATAATTTTGTTAGTTCTTTAGACTAGTAATTGACACAGTCAAGAACAAAACTACTATTTATCTGCTTTACAAAATTCCTAGTTTTGTTATGATGGAAATACAATCTCTCTATCCTTGGGTCATCCTATTTCAAATTTTGCTAGATTTATTCATGATTTTGCTTCCTGTTTTGAAAAGTCATTTTCATGATACTCTTTGAGACTATCATTTTTCCAGACTCTATTATCTCCATAAATTGAAATTCATTTCATTTTAGATAGAGTGATTGTTCTCTTACTGAGAAAATTCCCAATATTCATTTTTCTTAATCCCATTAATATTTATTGCACAATTACACTGAATTAGATACAATAAAATATGCAGAGTATATTCTCACTAATCCTGAGAGACTTGCATCTTAAAAGTAAAAAGATAAATAGTTCTCTTCTTATTTGATATATTTTCCAAGGGATTAAGAAAATATTTTTGCAGAACAAGCTATATTTAGAAACAAATAGAAATGATTTAAAAGGAGAAAGAAGAAAAAAAATCACTCAGGACAGATAAGGCCTTTCTCAACATAAAACATGATCTCATTCATCTAAGGACAAATTAGTTGCAATAGATAAGATGAGGGAAATGGTTTTCAAGATATAAGCAAAGGACACAGGGCATCTTATCACCCTGTGGATCTAGAAAGATCAAGCAGTCTTTTTCCAATACCACATATATCACCCATGTGGAACTGGTGGGTGATGAGAGGAGAGAGATGACCATAAAAGGAAGAAAACGTTGTGCAACTAACAGAAAGTTGAAGAATCAAAAGCAAAAGCAGGCTACTAGAGTACCAAATAATTCTTTAAAAAGAGAAATGATTTTGCATGAAAAAAATAACTCACAGTTATAGAGTCACTGGGCCAAGAACAATGAAGGCACCCTATATCTTAATTTAAATATGCCATATGCCCACTCCAGTATTTTTGCCTGGAGAATCCCATGGAGGGAGGAGCCTGGTAGGCTACAATCCACGGGGTCGCAAATAGTCAGACACGACTGAGTGACTTCACTTTCACTTTTCACTTTATGCCAAGAACTCCACATAGAACACAATGCTTTATCTAATCATCTTATTTGTTTCCACTATCTACTTCTTAAAACAAATCAATTTTAGTTTTTCCTGGGGGTGGGAGTTTGCATGGAGATGAAGAAAAGATAAGTATACTTTTTATCATTATGATAAACTCAGTAATTAAACTTAATTAAAGCTCATTAGCCACCAAGCAAGAAAAAATATATCTCCAAAAACGTAAAATTTCCTTTAGACACATTTTAGAACCAAAGGACATATTTTCATTACAAGCTAATCTGCTTTATCAAGTTAATAGAAATGCTCTTATGTTGCATTGGTTGTGAAAATGCCATAAGATATTTTAAAAAGGTACTCCTCATTTCAAATCACCCAAACATAAAAATTATTAAAGACACAAAATAAAAAGTGAATTTTTTGTATTCTTAGAACAAATATTTTTTATTGCTGATTTCCTTGATATAAAATAAATAATAAGATAGTAAGCAATTTATTTTTCACTTTATCAAAGTATAATTGATTTAAATAATTGATAAATTGTACAAACATATCTTCTTTGTAAACACTGTCCCAATCAATATACACTGGGAGGATTTCTGCCCTCTCACAAAGTCCCCTTATATATTTACAATCAAAATAATTCCCATTTCCCTCTCCAAGCAATCACTGATCTGATTTCCATCATTATAAATCAATTTTGTTTGTTTTGTAGTTCATATAATGGAATTTGGGCCTTGCCTGATGGTTCAGATGGTAAAGAATCTGCCTGCAATGCAGGAGACCTGGGTTCAATCCCTGGGTTGGGAAGATCCCCTGGAGAAGGGAATGGCTACCCACACCAGTATTCTTGCCTGCAGAATCCCATGGATAGAGAGGAGCCTGGGAGGTTATAGTCCATAGGATTGTAAAGAATCAGACATGCCTGAATCAACTTAGACACACGCCAACATGCATAAAGGAATTTACAGTAGGTAATCTATTATATCTGGCTACTTTCAGTGAGTGACTTTGTGTTCTTCCATATTTTTTGTCTATATTGGTATTGATGTCTTTTCCCAGCTAAGTAATGCTACACTGCATGAATATACTATAGTTTATTTACTTGTTGATTGAAGTATTTTAGTTTTCTTAATGCCTGTGAACATTTGCATACATGTCGTTTTGTTGATATATATTTCTGTTCTCTTGAGTAAATAGTAAATAAGTAAGTAGAAGTGTAATTTATTTTTCATATGATAACTTTAACCTGAATTTTTAGGCCACTGTCAGTCTTGCCAAAGTATTTGTACAGTTTACACTCTCTCCCAGAAATGCATAAGTTCCAGTAACTTCTCATCCATGCCAACACTTGACACTGTCCACATTTTAAATTTTAGCCATCTGATGAGCATGTAGAAAGTATGTCACTGTGGTTTTAATTTACTAAATATATTGAGAATAATACATGTGCTTATTTATCATTCATACATTTTCTTTTGTGAAATATGTTTTAGTCTCAAAATAATTGTTGTGTAATTTGTCTTATTTTTGAAATTTCAAAGCACTTTCCATATCTGGAAACAAAGCTACAGATAAATGTATTTTTTAAAAAATCTCTCTAATAAAGCAGTTTCTTATGAGTTTCATAATGATTTTTGTTGAAGAACTAAAATGTTTAGTTTTGATGGACTTTAATCATATTTTTGGTTTATGTTACATTTTCTCTTTTGTTTAGCTTTTTTTCCCTTTTCATTGATCTCTAATCTTTATGGATATCTTCTTTTTACTTACCTTGATTCAGTTTTTTACCCTAGCTTTCTATATTGGAAACAGAGATCACTGACACACAAATCTTTCTTTATTTTAGTGTTAATATAAGCATTAAAGATGCAAATTTTCCTCTAATCTTTGCTTGTCTTCATCGCACAAATTCTGATAATATGTGTTTTCATTTTCATTCAAATAAAAATGCTTTCTAATTTCACATGTAATTATTTGTATGTATACATATAAATATATGTCTTTTGGTAATTGATCATGGACTCCTTATAGCCAAATTCAGACTTAAATTGAAGAAAGTACAGAAAACCACTAGACCATTCAGGTATGACCTAAATCAAATCCCTTATTATAAAGTGGAAGTGACAAATAGATTCAAGGGATTAGATCTGATAGAGTGCCTGAAGAATTATGGATGGAGGTTCATAACATTGACAGGAGCCAGTGATCAAATTCATCCTCAATAAAAAGAAATGCAAAAGGGAAAATGGTTATCTGCAGAGGCCTTACAAATAGCTGAAAAAGAAAAGTGAAAGGCAAAAGAGAAAAGGAAAGATATACCCATCTGAATGCAGAGTTACAAAGAATAGCAAGGAGAGATAAGAAAGCCTTCCTAAGTGAACAATGCAAAGAAATAGAGGAAAACAGTACAATGGGGAAGACTAGAGATCTCTTCAAGAAAATCAGAGATATCAAAGGAACATTTCATGAAAAGATGGGCTCAATAAAGGACAGAAACAGTATGGACCTAACAAAAGCAGATGATATTAAGAAAAGGTAGCAAGAATACACAGAAGAACTGTACAAAAAAAGATCTTCATGACCTAGATAACCACAGTGGTGTGGTCACTCACCTAGACTCAGACATCCTAGAGTGCAAAGTCAAGTGTGGCTTGGGGAGCATCACTAAAAACAAAGTTAGTGAAGGTGATGGACTTCTAGCTGAGCTATTTAAAATCCTAAAAGATGATGCTGTTTAAGTGCTGCACACAATATGCCAGCAAATTTGGAAAACTCAGCAGTGGCCGCAGGACTGGAAAATGCCAGTTTTCAGTCCAATCCCAAAGAAAGGAATTGTCAAAAAGTATTCAAACTACTACACATTGCACTCATTTCACATGCTACCAAATGAATGTTCAAAATTATCCAAGTTAGGCTTCAACAGTATGTGAGCTGATAACTTCCTGTGTTCAAGCTGGATTTAAAAAAGGGAGAGGAAACAGAGATCAAATTGCCAACATCCGTTGAATCATAGAAAAGTCAAGAGAAATCCAGAAAAACATATATTTCTACTTCATTGCCTACAAAAGCCTTTGTGTTAAAAACAAACTGTGGAACAACAAACTGTGGGAAATTCTTAAAGAGATGGGAATGCCAGACCACCTTACCTGCCTCCTGCAAAACCTATATGCAGGTCAAGAAACGACAGTTAGAACCGGACATGGAATAACAGACTGGTTCCAAATTGGGAAAGGAGTACCTCTAGGCTGTATACTGTCACCCTGCTTATTTAACTTCTATGCAGACTGCATCATGCGAAATACCAGGCTGGATGAAGCACAAGCTGGAATCAAGATTGCTGAGAGGAATATCAATAATCTCACATATGCAGATGACACCACCCTTAAGGCCAAAAGCAAAAAGGAACTGAAGAGCCTCTTGATGAAAGTGAAGAGGAGAGTGAAAAGCTGGCTTAAAACTTAACATTTAAAAAACCAAGATCATGGCATCTGGTCCCATCACTTCATGGCAAATACATGGGGAAACGATGGTGACTGCAGCCATGAAATAAAAGACCCTTGCTCCTTGGAAGAAAGGTTATGACCGACCTAGACAGCATATTCATAAGCAGAGACGTTACTTTGCCAACAAAGGTCCACATAGTCAAAGCTATGGTTTTTCAGTAGTCATGTATGGATGTAAGAATTGGACCATTAAGAAAGCTGAGCGCCAAAGAGTTGATATTTTGAACTGTGATATTGGTGCACTCTTGAGAGCCCCTTGGACTGCAAAGAGATGATATCAGTCAATCCTAAAGGAAATCAATCCTGAATATTCACTGGAAGGACTGATGTTGAAGCTGGCATGCTGCAGTCCATGGGGTCACAAGGAGTCGAACATGACTGAATGACTGAACAACAACAAAATGATTTAAAATTTAGTACCTTTGTAGTTAGAGAATATATCCCATATGATTTTAATACATTTAAATGAATTAAATTCTGCCAGAATTCAAGGCAAGTGTGTTTTAAGGGGCTTCATCAAAATAAAAAATCATCATTTATTTCAGTCTTTTCTCTGAGTTTTCTTTTCACCTTATTTCTGTAACTGTTACTTATTCTCTAATAATACAACTCTTTATAAAGCATTCTCAAATGCTGTTTTTTCTCTCAGTATTGGATTTTTGGAGATGGGATATATTTCTTCTTCACTATACATTGCTGCTTCTAAACCATTTTCCCTCACTTAAAACAGTTACTCTGCTTTCCATCTCACTTCAGATCAAAACACCCATTGCCCTCCAGGTTGTAGCTATCTGACAATTCTCCAAGTACTAATAGCACTCACTCCATAAATATGTTAGCATCTGGCTCATCGGTAACTCTGTAATTGGTGGCATTTATGGAGATCAGCTGGTAGAGAATCCACCTGCAATGCAGGAGACCCTGTTTCAATTCCTGGGTCCAGAGGATCCACTGGAGAAGGGATGTGTGTGTGTTAGTTGCTTAATCGTGTCTGACTCTTTGCAACCCCATAGACTGTAGCCCAACAGGGCCCTCTGTCCATGGGATTCTCCAGGCAAGAAAACTGGAATGGGTTGCCATTTCCTTATCCAAAAGGAACTATAGAAATAAAGAAAGTAAAGTTGCTCTGTCGTGTCCGACTCCCCTCGACCCCATGGACTGCAGCCTACAGGCTCCTCCCTCCATAGAATTTTCCAGGCAAGAGTACTGGAGTGGGGTGCCATTTCCTTCTCCAGGAGAAGGGATAGGCTACCCATTCCAGTATTCTTGGGCTTCCCGGTTGGCTCAGCTGATACAAAATCTATCTGCAGTGCAGGAGACCTGTGTTTGATCCCTCAGTTGGAAAGATCACTTGAAGAAGGGAATGTCTGAGTCATTCCAATATTCTGGTCTGGAGGATTTCATGGACTATAAATCCACGGGGTCACAAAGAGTTAGATGCAACTTTCACTTTTATTGATCACAATATTCACACAGATGATCTTTTCAACATCCTAGCCCCTTTAGTCCTCAGACTGTCTTCCTCCAATGAATTTAGTCTCTAACCAATTTCAGCTTCACACTGAAGTTTGACTTCAGCTTCCACAGTCATGCCATCACCCTTATTACTGTCAATAGCTGTGACCTATCCACAATTTCAGTTTGAAACATCCCACCTCATGTCACCTCTTAAATATTTCTTGTCCATCCCTTTTATTATATTAACTCCAAAAATCCCTCACTCCCATTTTCACCTTGAATCCATTGTCATATCTGTGTCTTCACTGTTCATCCTCTTCATGTCCTCTTTTCTTTTTGTATCAGTTAAATTCCATAATGGCTCATCATTATTGCATCATACATTTACTCTCAGCCTCCTTGTCTTTCTCTACTGTTTTAATATACTCTCTTGGCAAAATAACAATCTTTGTTAGGCCTAACTCTACTATTCTTTGCCTGTACTGGTATATCTAGCTAAAATTGAGAGGAGAAAGCAGACAAACTTGTAGATAATATTTAAATGTATTTCTTTCAGTTCAAGATGTCAGTAGTCTAAAATCAATGTGTTGGCAAGGCTGTGTTCCTTTGCCTTCATGGTACAATCTATTTCCTTATATTTTCCAGGTTCTAGAAGTTTCTGCATTTTGGCTGTTACTCCCCTTCTTTACATTGCTGCTGCTGCTGCTAAGTCGCTTCAGTCGTGTCCGACTCTGTGCGACCCCATAGACAGCAGCCCACCAGGCTCCACCGTTCCTGGGATTCTCCAGGCAAGAACACTGGAGTGGGGTGCCATTTCCTTCTCCAATGCATGAAAGTAAAAAGTGAAAGTAAAGTTGCTCAGTCATGTCTGACTCTTAGAGACCCCATGGACTGCAGCCTACCAGGCTCCTCCATCCATGGATTTTCCAGGCAAGAGTACTGGAGTGGGGTGCCATTGTGTTCTCTGCCTTCTTTACATTAGTCTACTTCAATGTCTTGAGTCCTATGACTTACCCTAATCCTCATGATTTCCTCTTAAAAGGACCTTTTGATTAGATTGGACCTACCTGGATAATCCAGAATAAATCTCTCCATCTCAAGATTCTTAATTACATCTGTGAAGTTGCTAGTGCTAGTGCTACATATAGCAAAGTATTCACAGGTTCTAGGAATTGAAGTATTGACATTTTGATAGGAAGGCATAGTTATTGACCACCTAATTTGAAGAGCCAACTCATTGGAAAAGACCTTGATGCTGAGAAAGATTGAGGGCATCAGCAGAAGGAGAAAACAGAGGATGAGACAGTTGAATGGCATCATCAACTCAATATACATGAGTTTGAGCAAACTCCAGGAGATAGTGAAAGACAGGAAAACCTGGGGCGCTGCAGTCCATGGGGCCATGAATAGTCACACACAACTGAGCAACTGAACAATAGGAAATCTAAGAAACAGAGAGATCTAGCCATGCAATATATTTACGGGAGAATTATTCTAGGAAGTATACAGAATAAACTTGAAGGTACTGAATAAGAACATTCCTTGTATGTTCAAGGAACAGGAAGAGAGCCATGGAAGAATTGTAAGCCCAGAGAGATGAAAATGTGGTAAGGAAGGGCAGAAAACATCTAAGATGTAGTTGTAAATCACACAGTACGTACTTTGCATTTCATGTGAAGGATACATGAACACATCATTTTTGAAGAAAGAATGACATTATTTGTATTATGCTTAGCAGGATCCCTCTGAATGGTAGGTTGAGAAAAGTCTGAGAAATTTCAACATCAAAAGTGTGAGAGTTGGCAGAAGGGTATTACAATAATCCAGGTAAGAAATTATGATACCCTAGACAGAAATGATTGTAGTATGTATAAAGAGAAGTGGTCATATTCTGGATGGATTTTGGAGATAAGACTAACGTAATTGGCTGAGAAGTTAGAGCATGAGAAATATAAAGAATGACTCCACAGTTTGGGGCTTGAACAACTGAAAGAAAGAGAAAGTGTTAGTCGCTGAGTTGTGTCTGATTCTTCGTGATCCCATTTACTATAGCCTTCCAGGCTTCTTCATCCATGGGATTTTCCAGGCAAGAATACTGGAGTGGGTCGCCATTTCATTCTCCGGGGGATCTTCCTGACCCAGGGATCAAACCCAGGTATCCTGCATTGCAGGCAGATTCTTTACCATCTGAGCAAACAGAGCAACAGAAGAAATAGAGATATCATTAAGTGACTTGGAGAAAGCTGTGGATAGAGACAGTTTAGAAATGAAGATTAGGAACTTGCTCTGGGGCATCTTGACTTTGAAGTTCTTATTGGTAATATAAGTGGAAATTCAGTTTGGAGGTATGGTATGGAGATAAAATTCAGAAATCATCAACATATAATGATATTAAACCCAAGAAATAGGGTTAGATCATCTAGGAAATAGATGTGAAGAAAAAAGATAGAATGTTCCAAAAGATAAAATTTCAGAAATTTAAGGACACCCTAACATCAGAGATTGAAGAAGGGCTGGCCTTGTGGACTTGATATCTGTGAAGTTGCATAAGGCCCCAGGGGACCCACAAGGGCTTCAAGCTTGTTGTAGGGTTCTGTTTTTACCTTGTTATTCTTAAAATTTTTTGACCAACAAGCCTCACACTTTCATTTGGCTATCATAACTATAGTAACTGGAACATGCCAGGTACATATTAGATGTTCAATGAATATTTTCTAAAAATAATGAATGAAAAATTAGATTAGACTTTTTATTTCCCTCTAATCAGTGATTTATGCCAAAGCCTTTGACTGTGTGAATCACAATGAACTGTGGAAAATTCTGAACGAGATGGGAATACCAGACCACCTGACCTGCCTCTTGAGAAATCTGTATGCAGGTCAGGAAGCAACAGTTAAAACTGGACATGGAACAACAGACTGGTTCCAAATAGGAAAAGGAGTACGTCAAGGCTGTATATTGTCACCTTGCTTATTTAACTTATACTCAGAGTACATCATGAGAAACGCTGGACTGGAAGAAACACAAGCTGGAATCAAGATTGCCGGGAGAAATATCAATAACCTCAGATATGCAGATGACACCACCCTTATGGCAGAAAGTGAAGAGGAACTCAAAAGCCTCTTGATGAAAGTGAAAGAGGAGAGTGAAAAAGTTGGCTTAAAACTCAACATTAAGAAAATAAAGATCATGGCATCCAGTCCCATCACTTCGTGGGAAATAGATGGGGAAACAGTGTCAGACTTCATTTTGGGGGGCTCCAAAATCACTGCAGATGGTGATTACAGCCATGAAATTAAAAGATGCTTACTCCTTGGAAGAAAAGTTATGACCAATCTAGATAGCATATTCAAAAGCAGAGACATTACTTTGCCGACTGAGGTCCGTGTAGTCAAGGCTATGGTTTTTCCTGTGGTCATGTATGGATGTGAGAGTTGGACTGTGAAGAAGGCTGAGTGCCAAAGAATTGATGCTTTTGAACTGTGGTGTTGGAGAAGACTCTAGAGTTCCTTGGACTGCAAGGAGATCCAACCAGTCCATTCTGAAGGAAATCAGCCCTGGGATTTCTATGGAAGGAATGATGCTAAAGCTGAAACTCCAGTACTTTGGTCACCTCATGTGATGAGTTGACTCATTGGAAAAGACTCTGATGCTGGGAGGGACTGGGGACAGAAGGAGAAGGGGAAGACAGAGGATGAGATGGCTGGATGGCATCACTGACTCAATGGATGTGAATCTGAGTGAACTGAGGGAGATGGTGGTGGACAGGGAGGCCTGGCGTGCTGCGATTCATGGGGTCGCAAAGAGTCGGACATGACTGAGCAACTAAACTGAACTGAATCAGTGATTTTTATTCTTCCATGATAGTATCCATGAATCTTCTGGCCCAACACAATGCACTCTAGCAGTGTGTGTCTGTATGTGTGTGCCTGCTTGCATTCATACCACAGTAGCATGCTGCTGCCTCTGCTAAGTGGCTTCAGTCGTGTCCGACTCTGTGCGACCTCATAGACGGCAGCCCACCAGGCTCCCCCGTCCCTGGGATTCTCCAGGCAAGAACACTGGAGTGGGTTACCATTTCCTTTTCCAACGCCTGAAAGTGAAAAGTGAAAGTGAAGTCGCTCAGTCGTGTCCGACTCCTCCGACCCCATGGACTGCAGCCCACCAGGCTCCTCCACCCATGGGATTTTCCAGGCAAGAGTATGGAGTGGGTGCTTCTCTATAACTGACAATGGCATGATAGGTAGAACTCTATGGTAATTTCAATATAAAATCAGTAGGATTTACATAACCAAACCACACATTTCACATTTCATATATGCTTATTTCTACCATGGAAATGATGAATGAAATTATCTGTGATGCTTAATCAAAACAATAGAACCAATAGAAAATACAAAATGACAACAATTAGGGACAGATGATATTGTTTTTATTTTACCTCAACTGTTACTTACTAGACATGGTGGACAATGTAGTGAAAGAGCCTCAGTGCCTCTATCATTTTCCACATACATTCCCTACTCTTAGTACATAACAATAGCTCTTTCCTATTGGTAGTATACCCATAAATATGCTATAGCTTTTACAAAAGAATTGATCACTTCCTAAGCATGGTAGTAGAAGGTCAGTATCGTAGATGGCAACCTTAAGAAAAACATAAATCTACATGCTCTATTTTCATTTACTTTTATAGAACACCAGGTTAAGGGAACAAAATAGTCTTTGAAATAAAGCAGACACTATATATGAAAGCTGGCTGTACTCTACGTTTTATCTTTCACAAAGAAAATAAGAGTAATTTGTGTAACTATGTGCTGTTTTCATGAAAGTTACTTAAAATATTCCCTGCTACCATATTTAATAAACCTGAACTCCTAATCAGCTTGTTAGTCATTCAGTGTCTGTGGCATATCCAGGCTCATTACACCATGCCACAGGGAGTATGAGGAAGACATTTTCCTTGGTAATATTTTTATTTACTGACTGTAACATAGGAGTTGATTGAGGGAAATGGTCCTTTTTACTACAGACTTGCAAACTATAACAATTATTTTCCATTTCTGCCTTTAGGGTTGACTTGGCAGTGTAAATTTATATTTAAAGTATATTGATAATTTTCAGAAAGCAGGGGTTAATCCTATTAATTGGGATCTCCAAATGGACTCAAGAAGGTTAAAACCAAAGCTTACTGTCCATCCTTTTTTTATTTTCCCTTGTATCACTATTTTCCTGTCAGCAGACAAAAGATAAACACTACTCTCATGTAATTTTACTGGGCAAGTGTGGCACGGGGAAGCAGAGTGGGTAAAAACAGACCATTCATAATTCAGTGTTAAGGGGGTTAGAACACATCAGTAGCCAAATAAAGGGACAGTGGCCTATTTCTTTGCTGATAGGAAATTAGTGTCACTGGCAGAGCCATGTTCAAGGGGGAAAAAAGAAGAAGAATATGCATTTCTCAAGCACTTCATGAGAAATGTACACACATTCTTTGAAAGAGGCTTATGTATGTGTCCCAAAGGACATGGGGAAACATCCATCTCTGCATATCCCCTTACCAGAAGCTATTTCTCCTGCAAAACTGCACCATCTGAAAAATACAAAGTGACCTCACAACCAGCATATATAAAAATGCTTTTTAAGTATTACTGACAAGATCACACATAGAAATAGGTGTCAGCTTTGACCAAGTAACTCAAATCATGTTACAGAGTTTTCCTCTTTAAGTAACTAGCTTCACTATAAGTATAAGGAAACTGAGGAATAAAGTAAATTCCATAGGTCAGGAACAGAGCCAAAACTCGACCCTGCCCTCTAGAACAGATCAACTCCCTCACTTGAAGTTGGCATATTACACTGAAGGCAACATCATACAAGTATCGAATAAAGACTTTAAGCTATTATACTAGAGAGGCTTCAGACAAAACTCGAATTGATTGAAACTTTCCTCTGAAACTTGAATCAAAGCAAGCCCCATTTCTTCCCTGTACTTCCTCTCTTGTAGTGAAGGATCCAAAGATAGCACACAAATGGATGTTTCTCTGATACCTGTGGCTTATCAGTAAGAATAGAAGTAATGGAAATCTCATGAGAAAGCCTGCTCTTAAAAGATTTCCAATCCAATTTTTGAACTCAAAAGGCTTGAATTAGTTTCAGATTAACATCCAAGTCTTTCAAAGTACATCTTCCAGGATTGAGTTATCAAGAGGACATTAGATGCTGAATTTTAGGTTCAGTTTTTGTGGCAAGAGGTGAGATACAGGCAAATATTCAGTTTTTCTTTTTCAGCAGGGTAAGCCCCATTTTCCACTTTTCTCCCCCCACCTGTGATTTTTTTCCCAATTACACTTTCAATACCTTCTCATAAAATGATTCCACGTGCACATGTATATACGCATACTCGACCACACATATGAAATAAAATGCTTTTCAGTGTTTTGCTAAAACAGCGGTAACTCAGCAAGTGGTCTTACTTCCTTTGTGATATTCCATAGATGCCAACCCTAGGAGAATTAAGAATCCAAAAATATTGAGTTTCAATGTCCTCAAAATGTACTTCAGTGAAGGAAATGTCATTCCAGTTCCCCTGATACAGTGTGGCTGCCATTCTTTTCCTGTGTCTGATCCCCAGCTACTCCTCAGAACAGATATGACTGGGCTGGTTGCCAACCTTCTTCTCGTTTCTTCTCCCAACTGCAGGTCAGCTACCATTGGTGCAAACATCTATAAGACAAGCAAGTGGCAAAGGTATTACACAGATGAGCCTACCTCAGTCTGCCCTGGAGAATTTGAAGCAAGAAGAAATATGATTTATAATTCAGAGTAGAGGCTTTTGTCTAACTCTTTGTGACCCTAGGGACTGTCCTTCAATATCTACCAGAGTTTGCTCAGATTCATGTCCATCAAGTCAGTGATGCTATCCAACCAACCGTCTCATCCTCTGCCACCCCAGCCCTCAATCTTTCCCCACATCAGGGGCTTTTCGAATGAGTTGGCTCTTTGCATCAGGTGTCCAAAGTATTGGTGCTTCACTTTCAGCATCAGTCCTTCTAATGAATATTCAGGGTTGATTTCCTTTAGGATGGACTGATTTGATCTCCTTGCTGTCCAAGGGACTCTTAAGAGTCTTCTCCAGCAGCACAGTTGGAAAGCATCAGTTCTTCAGTGCTCAGCCTTCTCTGTGGTTCAACTGTCACATTGGTACATGACTACTGGAAAAACCACAGCTGTGACTATATGGATCGTACATAACAGATACAACTAAACATAGTGTATATTAGTCAAAGAAACAGAATCTAGTATTTTTTAACATGTCACAGAAGTATTCCAACAAGAAGAATTTTGTCCCAACCTACTTTCAGCAAGCCTATTCATCTGTGTCTTTTCCAAATCTTCCTTTTGAGGATAGTTCTCCTGCTGAGGTCTAGTGTCTATAGAGAGTTAGCACTCCCTTGAAGTGTCATGCTGTAGCCCTGGGTGCTTTGCCAAATTCAAAAGAAGAAAGTGCTTCACATCTCATTGTACAAATTGAGGCAAATGTTAATGTGATATATGTAAACATGTTTATTTTCATGGAACTAATATGTAATCTGTTTTCATTAAACTCTACCAATGTATTACTTGCCTGCAGACTGCACAGATTTGAAAGTTGATGGCCATTATATGGGGGAAAAAAGCATTTGAAAACATTTCAGTTTAATACTGAGACAAGAGAAATATAAACTGAGGGTGGTTTCTGTTGGGAACTTGAAAATGCTTCTGCTGTGGATAAGGCTGCTAACGTCAATGGGAAAAGAAAGAAAAGAGCAAAGATATGTATTTCTTTAACCTTTTTTTTTTCCCCTGAGGGAACTTTAATTCAGCATGCCTCTAAAAACTGATGCAGATTCCAAGTTTCTTTGTAATATAACACCTTTACACAAAAATGGTCACTTTCTCTGAAACTATCCCAACTATTTCAATTAAGGAATGCCATTCAGCTGAGGGTCTTCCCCATGAAGCTCAGTGGCAAAGAATCTGCCTGCCAAGCAGAAGACTGGGTTTGATCCCTAGGTCGGGAATATGCCCTGGAGAAAAAGATGGCAATCCACTCCAGTATTCTTGCCTGGAGAATCTCAGGGACAGACGAGCCTGGCGGGCTACAGTCCATGGGGTCTCAAAGTCGGACGTGATGCAGCAGCTGCGCAAACATGCACACAGCATTAAGCTGCCTTTGTCCCAAACATCTGATTGAGTTATCGCTTCACTATTTAAAACTACCTGGTATTTGCTTACTACTATGAAATGCAAGACTGGAAAACTTCAAACATTGTTATGAAAACATAGCTATATTTTCATTAACTCAAGTGTTTATAACACATAGGGCTAAAACATTTCAAAGGACAATTTTTGCTACATTTCATCATTTGTCTCTGAGTTTCCTGCTGTAAAGGAGGATGGTAACTCCAAAATTAACTAAACTCTTAGAGTTGGGTAAGGATTCTGATTTTTAAACTCCTCATATAATTCTGATTGATGATCAGCTAATTTGGAAAACTTTTGTTTTAGTTCAAGGATACTCCATGAAAAGCAAACCTCTGATTTATAAATATATATTCCAAGACAGAGGAAGAGCCTACTAGACACATGTGTACATTAACACCCATCTCCAAAGTATTACACATCCTTTAAAACCTCAATTTGGTTTCTCTGAAAGCAACCAGTGTTCTTACTCAGTTGTAATACTAAGTAAAAGCTACAGAGAAGAGTCTACTTCATTCTTCTCTCATAGCCCACTTTTTTCCACAGCACTTTTCTTGTTTTACTTTTTCTCTTGGTAGTTTTTCTTCCTATACTTAGTTTATTACTCCACCACAAAGTATTATCTTTTGAATTTTTATCCTTATATACAAAGGATTCCTATTTGAACGCTCGTAGTGAGTAGGACAATGGCTCTTTTAAAATGTACGTCTATTTCCCAACCCCAAGAAAATGTCAATGTCGCCTACATTGGCAAAAGGGTGTTTGCAGATACACTGACATTGAGGAAATTGAGATAAGGTACTCCTGGGTTATATGGATTGAGCTAAATCCAAAGAAACTTTATGAGAAACATAAGACACAGAGATAGACAGAAGGTCAAGCAGACAAAGATGCAGATTGGAGCAGTGTAGGCACCTGCCACAGGGCTTCCCTGGTGGCTCAGATGGTAAAGAATCCACCTGTAATGTGGGAGACCTGGGTTCAATCCCTGGGTCGGGAAGATCCCTGGAGGACAGGCAACCCACTCCAATATTCTTGCCTTGAGAATCCCATGGACAGAGGATCCTGACGGGCTACAGTCCATGGAGTTGCAAAGAGCTGGACAAGACTGAACAACTAAGCATACAAAGTTGCATGCCAAGGAACAGAGGGAAACACAGGAAGCTGGAAGTGGGTGAGAAATAAAGTATTTCCTTCTGTATCAGTAAACAAGGATGTCACAATCACCAGTGATTGCAGCCACCGTTAATGGTGAGCTGGCAAGCCCTGAGGGAACTTAGGAAGGAAAGAATACTTGTATTCTGGCAACCATTAGACTGCAGCCATTCCCTATGGTGAGTCCTGATAAAAAAATCTCAGGATGTGAAAATAGGATAGTGGCCCCAGAGAGCTGAGGTGCGTATGAAAGGAATGATTTCAGTGAGCCCAGACTCTTGTATATTCCCATACATAGAAAAGTGCTAAATTCCTTAATTTAGGTTATATAGTTTTTTCTCTTTATTTTTGTGGTTGGGATTTTTTTTCATTTTTACAATGCTCTATTGGTTTCTGCCATGCAACAATGTGAACCAGCCACAATTATACATACATCTCCTTCCTCTATAGCCTCCTTCCTCTCCCTGCATCCTGGCCCTCTAGGTCATCACAGAGCACCAGACTGGGCTCCCTGTGTTACACAGCAACTTCCCATCAGCCATTCATTTTACATCTGATGGTGTATATATGTTGATGCTACTTTCTCCATTTGTCCCATTCCAGAAGTCAATTCTCTACATCTGTGTCTCCATTCTTTCTCTGAGAATAGATTCACCCATAACATTTTTTCTAGATTCCATATACATGTGTTATAGACTATATTTGTTTTTCTCCTTCTGACTTACTTTCTGTATAACAGGCTCTAGGTTCATCCACCTCAGTAGAACTGTCTCAGAGTCATTCCTTATATGACTGAGTAATATTCCATTAATATTTCACTGTATGTATGAGCCACATCTTCAATATTTCACTGTGTGTATTTACCATTCATCTGTTGATGGACATGTAGGTTGCTTCCACGTCTTGACTACTGTAAACTGTGCTGCTGTGAACATTGGGGTGCAAGTGTCTTTTTCAGTTATGGTCTTCTCAAGGTAAATGCCCAGTAATGGGGTTGCTGGATCATATGGTGGTTTTATTTAATTAACAATAGTCTTTTCATGTTCAGACTACCTGCCCTTATTTGCGAAAATTCTATATAACCTGGCTCCTGCACTCACCTCCTCAGAGCAACTCTCTCAGATCACTTGAGATACTGTCTCCTGGGTGTGAAGTCCTACAAATTCCCAATGAATGAAACACAACTCTCAGCTTTTAGGTTGTGAATATTTTTTTAAGTCAACAAAGCAATGAAAGAATCTTGACTAGATCTTTTCAGGAGAGTATGGCTCTAACATGTGACTTCCTACAGAACTGTGAGAAAATACATTTCAATTGTTTTAAGCCACCATGAAGTTTGTGGTCATTTGTTACAACAGCCCTGTTAGGATCTCTTTCTTTTCTTTCCTGTCTAACCCAGTTCTCACCTGTTTAATAAGCAAGAGAACTTTATCAGCCTCTCCAGGCTTTTTTCCTTGTCCTCTCTGCGTAGAGTTACACAGCAGGAAACAACTTGACCCACAGCCAAGGAGTAGGATTTATAACACATCTTTATGGAAAAAATAGAGTTATCACTAGAGTGGGGCTATTTAAAGACAGGGATTGAGTATTCACATTTGGGGATTGCTCACATCTAGCATAAATACAGACAGATGGTTGCTTTTATTTTTTATTTTTTATTTTTTTGGTAAGATGATTGTTTTTAAATAAATATTTTTAATTAATAAATTTGAAATTTCAGTTCAGTTCAGTCACTCAGTAGTGTTTGACTCTTTGTGACCCCATGAATTGCAGCATGCCAGGCCTCCCTGTCCATCACCAACTCCCAGAGTTCACTCAAAACTCACATCCATTGAGTCGGTGATGCCATCCAGCCATCTCATCCTCTGTCGTCGCCTTCTCCTCTTGCCCCTAATCTCTCCCAGCATCAGAGTCTATTCCAATGAGTCAACACCTCACATGAGGTAGCCAAAGTAATGGAGTTTCAGCTATAACATCATTCCTTCCAAAGAAATCCCAGGGCTGAACCCTTCAGAATGGACTGGTTGGATCTCCTTGCAGTCCAAGGGACTCTCAAGAGTCTTCTCCAACACCACAGTTCAAAAGCATCAATTCTTTGGTGCTCAGCTTTCTTCACAGTCCAACTCTCACATCCATACATGACCACTGGAAAAACCATAGCCTTGACTAGACAGACCATTGTTGGCAAAATAATGTCAGTGCTTTTGAATATGCTATCTAGGTTGGACTTAACTTTTCTTCCAAGGAGCAAGGGTCTTTTAATTTCATGGCTGCAATTACCATCTGAAGTGATTTTGGAGCCCCCCAAAACAAAGTCTGACACTATTTCCACTGTTTCCCCATCTATTTCCCATGAAGTGATGGGACCAGATGCCGTGATCTTCGTTTTCTGAATATTGAGCCTTAAGCCAACTTTTTCACTCTCCTCTTTCACTTTCATCAAGAGGCTTCTTAGTTCCTCTTCACTCTCTGCCATAAGGGTGGTGTCATCTGCATATCTGAGGTTATTGATATTTCCCGGCAATCTTGATTCCAGATTGTGCTTCCTCCAGCCCAGCGTTTCTCATGATGTACTCTGCATATAAGTTAAATAAGCAGGGTGACAATATGCAGCCTTGATGTACTCCTTTTCCTATTTGGAACCAGAATGTTGTTCTATGCCCAGTTTTAACTGTTGCTTCCTGACCTGCCTATAGGTTTCTCAAGCGACAGGTCAGGTGGTCTGGTATTCCCATCTCTTTCAGAATTTTCCACAGTTTATTGTGATCCACATAGTCAAAGGCTTTGGCATAGTCAATAAAGCAGAGATACATGTTTTTCCAGAACTATCTTCTTTTTCCATGATAGACAAAATTAAATTTCAAGGCTTCCAACTTGGAAGTCCATGAAAATTATCTAAATTCAAACTCCATTTAGATTTTTCAAGATGTTTTCATCCACTTACTCACCCTCTTCAAATTGAACCTTATGTACTCAAAGACCAGTGATCCAGATGAATCAATGACAATAACGTAAAATAATGATAACTCAGAGTTTAATAGTGTCATGACAAAACTAATATTTCACTTACATTTTTGGACAATGATATGCTGAGAATTTCATATGTGAATTTGACTACCATTTAATACAATATTTTCATTCAAAACTATAATTTTCATTCCAAGGAATGCTTTACAAAGTAATTCCTGAACATAATAGAAGCATGAATGTGAGGCTGATCTCTTCTATTCTTGGTAATCCCAACCCTATGTTTGCATGCTGGATAAATTTATTGCTTGTGGAAGTGGTCAAACAGGAGATGGCAGGAGTGAATGTTGACATTCTAGGAATCAGCAAACTAAAACGGGCCGGAATGGGTCAATTTAACTCAGATGACCATTATATCTACTACTGCGGGCAGGAATCCCTCAGAAGAAATGGAGTAGCCATCATGGTCAACAAAAGAGTCTGAAATGCAGTACTTGGATACAAGCGCAAAAAAAACAGAATGATCTCTGTTCATTTCCGAGGCAAACCATTCAATATCACAGTAATCCGAGCCTATATCCCAACCAGTAACGCTGAAGAAGCTGAAGTTGAATGGTTCTGTGAAGAACGATAAGACCTTTGAAAACTAACACCCAAAAAAGATGTTATTTTCATATAAGGGACTGGAATGCAAAAGTAGGAACTCAAGAAACACCTGAAGTAACAGGTAAATTTGGCCTTGGAATACAGAATGAAGCAGGGCAAAGGCTAATAAAGTTTTTCCAGGAAAATGCACTGGTCATAGCAAACAACCTCTTCCAACAACACAAGAGAAGACTCTATACATGGACATCACCAGATGGTCAACACCGAAATCAGACTGATTATATTCTTCGCAGCCAAAGAAGGGAAAGCTCTATACAGTCAGCAAAAACAAGATTGGGAGCTGACTATGGTTCAGATCATGAACTCCATATTACCAAATTCAGACTTAAATTGAAAAAAGTAGGGAAAACCACTAGACCATTCAGGTATGACCTAAATCCAATCCCTTATGATTATACAGTGGAAGTGAGAAATAGATTTAAGGGACTAGATCTGATAGATAGAATGCCTGATGAACAATGGACGGAGGTTTGTGACATTGTACAGGAGACAGGGATCAAGACCATCCCCATGGAAAAGAAATGCAAAAAAGCAAAATGGCTGTCTGGGGAGGCCTTACAAATAGCTGTGAAAAGAGGAGAAGCAAAAAGCAAAGGAGAAAAGGAAAGATATAAGCATCTGAATGCAGAGTTCCAAAGAATAGCAAGGAGAGAAAAGAAAGCCTTCCTAAGTGATCAATGCAAAGAAATAGAGGAAAAGAACAGAATGGGAAAGACCAGAGATCTCTTCAAGAAAATTAGAGATACCAAGGGAATATTTCATGCAAAGATGGGCTCGATAAAGGACAGAAATGGTATGGACCTAATAGAAGCAGAAGATATTAAGAAGAGGTGGCAAGAATACACAAAAAAACTGTACAAAAAAGATCCTCATGACCAAGATAATCACGATGGTGTGATCACTCATCTAGAGCCAGACATCCTGGAATGTGAAGCCAAGTGTGCCTTAGAAAGCATCATTACGAACAAAGAGAGTGGAAGTGATGGAATTCCAGTTAAGCTATTTCAAACCCTGAAAGATGATGCTGTGAAAGTGCTGCATTCAATATGCCAGCAAATTTGGAAAACTCAGCAGTGGCCACAGGACTGGAAAAGGTCAGTTTTCATTCCAATCCCAAAGAAGGCAATGCCAAAGACTGCTCAAACTACTGCACAATTGCACTCATCTCACATGCTAGTAAAATAATGCTCAAAATTCTCCAAGCCAGGCTTCAGCAATATGTGAACTGTGAACTTCCTGATGTTCAAGCTGGTTTTAGAAAAGGCAGAGGAACCAGAGATCAAACTGCCAACATCTGCTGGATCATTGAAAAAGCAAAAGAGTTCCAGAAAAACACCTACTTCTGCTTTATTGACTATGCCAAAGCCTTTGACTGTGTGGATCACAACAAACTGTAGAAGATTCATAGAGATGGGAATACCAGACCACATGACCTGCCTCTTGAGAAACTTATATGCAGGTCAGGAAGCAACAGTTAGAACTGGGCATAGAACAACAGACTGGTTCCAAATAGGAAAAGGAGTACGTCAAGGCTGTATATTGTCACCTTACTTATTTAACTTCTATGCAGAGTACATCATGAGAAATGCTAGGCTGGAAGAAGCACAAGCTGAATCAAGATTGCTGGGAGAAATATCAATAATCTCAGATATGTAGATGACACCACCCTTATGGCAGAAAGTGAAGAGGAACTAAAGAGCCTCTTGATGACAGTGAAAGGGGAGAGTGAAAAAGTTGGCTTAAAGCTCAACATTCAGAAAACGAAGATCATGGCATCTGGTGCCATCACTTCATGGGAAATAGATGGGGAAACAGTGATAACAGTGTCAGACTTTATTTTTCTGGGCTCCAAATCACTTCAGATGGTAATTGCAGCCATGATATTAAAAGACGCTTACTCCTTGGAGGGAAAGTTAAGTCCAACCTAGATAGCATATTCAAAAGCAGAGACATTACTTTGCCAACAAAGGTCCGTCTAATCAAGGCTATGGTTTTTCCAGTGGTCATATATGGATGTGAGAGTTGGACTGTGAAGAAAGCTGAGCGCTGAAGAATTGATGATTTTGAACTGTGGTGTTGGAAAAGACTCTTGAGAATCCCTTGGTGCAAAGAGATCCAATCAGTCCATTCTAAAGGAGATCAGTCCTGGGTATTCTCTGGAAGGAATGATGCTAAAGCTGAAACTCCATTACTTAGGCCACCTCATGTGAAGAGTTGACTCATTGGAAAAAACTCTGAGGCTGGGAGGGATTGGGGGCAGGAGGAAAAGGGAACAACAGAGGATGAGATGGCTGGATGGCATCACTGACTCCACGGATGTGAAACTGAGTGAGCTCTGGGAGTTGGTGATGGACAGGAAGGCCTGGTGTGCTGCAATTCATGAGGTCGCAAAGAGTCAGACATGACTGAGTTACTGAACTAAACTGACCTCTAAGTAACAAAGTGATGTGATAAGAGATTTGATTCAAGGGAGACTATTACAATAGGTATATAGGAGAGCTACTGTGTTGGAAGAAATTTTCTAATAAGGGAGATTCAACTCACCTCTGAATACAAGGAAAATTGATGTTATAACCAAGGAGCTAGGTGGGGATGAAAGAATGGAAAATTACCAATAGAAAACAACCAGCATAAGGAGGGATTCAGGTTAAACCAGCTTAGCAAGAGTCTTGCTAAAATTGGACAATGTGGAGGTGAACATGGAAATACAAAAATCAAGGGCTAGTTGAGAAGAAATTTCAAAACAGTCTGAGTAAAACCAGTCAAGTAGAGAATCTATCAGAACTTACAACATTAAAAGAATCCTATAATAGTTTATCATTTCCAACAGCTTCTTGCTTCCCATCTGGCTTCTCTTATCATTTGTGATTTTAGATGGAGAAAGCCTAATCCTCTATCTTTCTTCTAACCAGAGACAAGCGGGTACTGCTTTCTTTTATGAAAATTGTCAACACCTATTCTTTCATTCATTAGGGCTTCCCTGGTGGCTCAGGGCTTAAAGCGTCTGCCTGAAATGCGGGAGACCTGGGTTCGATCCCTTGGTCGGGAAGATCCCCTGGAGAAAGAAATGACAACCCACTCCAGTATTCTTGCCTGGAGAATCCCATGGATAGAGGAGCCTGGTGGGCTACAGTCCACGGGGTGGCAAAGAGTAGGACATAACTGAGCGACTTCACTTCACTTCACTTCATTCTTTCATTTCTTTTCTTTAGACTTTGCTGTATGATTGCCTCCTACTGTTCAGGACTCCTGTTTTCCGCCAAAGGACAGCAGATACTTAACATCTCCTTGTAAGGCTCCTTTCACATTCTTTGCTTTTTTTTTTTTTTTTTACTTTGCTATTTAGATTATGCTTCTCTTCTCTGGCTTTTATTTCTACCTTATTTTGGTCTCTAGACCACAGTATTTGTGTTTCCTCTTTAAAGCTCCCACTGTTTAACTTCCTCTTCCTGTTGCTTCCTTGGCCCACATTTTCCTTTACCAGAATTAAGTGCTAGCTCCCTGCTGCTCAGATTCCTTTAGTCTTAACATCTCAGAAGTGTTTTCTTTCTTGCATTTGCTAGGAAAGTTTCTTACTAGAGTCCTCCACCCTGTGGCTTTGTGTACTCTGAATACTCAGTAAACTGCAAGCATTGAAACCTCATATGTTGATTTGTAAGTAAGAGGAAAGAGCTGGGATGTTCAGAAAACGTGGATGACTGTAATGTCTCAGGTTAAATAGCAATTGGTTTCTGAGTTGACTCACTGGACTCACTGGGTATGAATTTGAGCAAACTCTGGGATACAGTGGAGGGCAAAGGAGCCTGGTCTCAAAGAGTAGGAGACAACTTAGCAACTGAACAACACCCTGATCAATGTGTTGGCCTGAAAAATATTCAGGGAAAAGAACCAGGATATTCAATATCTTGAGGGCTAATACCAAAGAGAATTTAGAGAAGAATTTAGGTGATTAATAAAATTTAACTGAGTGTTACAGAAATTATTAATTTGTTTTTATGGACTTTTCATGGTGTGTATCTTTATTCCTTGTGGCTGGCACATTAAAGTTCACTATAGAGATGGATTTGGACATTTGTTCATTCTTCTGATTCTTATAAATTTATTCAAAAATATTACCTTCCATGATCTCTGTTCATTCAGAAAACTAAGATCATGGCATCCGGTCCAGTCACTTCATGGCAAATAGACAGGGAAACAATGGAAACAATGACAGACTTTATTTGGGGGGCTCTAAAATCACTGCAAAAGGTGACTGCAGCCATGAAATTGAAAGACTGTTGCTCCTTGGAAGAAAAATTTTGACCAATCTCAACAGCATATTTAAAAGCAGAGACATTACTTTGCCAACAAAGGTCCATCTAGTCAAAGCTATGGTTTTTCCAGTAGTCATGTATGGATGTGAAAGTTGGACTATTAAGAAAGCTGAGTGCTGAAGAATCGATGCTTTTGAACGGTGGTGTTGGAGGAGACTCTTGAGAGTCCCTTGGACTGCAAGGAGATCCAACCAGTCTGTCCTAAAGGAAATCAGTCTTGAATATTCATAAGAAGGACTGATGCTGAAGCTGAAACTCCAATATTTTGCCACCTGATGCGAGGAACTGACACACTAGAAAAGATAGTGCTGTGAAAGATTGAAGGCGGGAAGAGAAGGAAATGACAGAGGATGAGACGGTTGGATGGCATCACTGACTTGATGGACATGAGTCTGAGTAAGTTCCATGAGTTTGTGATGGACAGGGAAGCATGGCGTGCTGCAGTCCATTGGGTCACAAAGAGTCAGACACACCTGAATGACTGAACTGAACTGATGTCCTCTCTGCTCAAAATACCATGATGAGCAAAATACTAGTACAGTAAGTCCCCTACATGTGAACAAGTTCCATTTCAAAAGTGTGTTCCTAAGTTTAATTTATAAATCTGACAAATTTAGCCTAGGTATCCAACTAACACAATTGACTATATAATATTTTAATAGATTTATAATATTTTCAAACAAATAATACATAAGAAATAAACACACAAAAATGAACATTTTAAACCTTACAGTACAGTACCTTGAAAAGTACAGTAGTACAATACAACAGCTGGCATACAGAGGCTGGCATCAAGTGAACAGGTAAGAAGAGTTACTGACTGGAAGATGGATAAAGGGTGGGAGATGAGACAGCTGAAGGATTAGCAGCAATAAGACATGGAGGACAAGCTGCAATTTCACTCACACCTGACAATGATGCTTTGAAGACCTTTTTTAAAGTTTGGAACTTGAAGGTTCATATGTATAGACTCACTGTATAGGCAAAAATAGATATTGGTTCTCTCCTCTACAGCTTAGACTATGACATCAAATCACTACCAAAATGATATAATTTTTCAAGTATGGTTGAAAATGAAGTACTTCAAGTGTTGCAGATGAAATGTACATAGAGCTTTGAAGACATGTAATGTACTTGGGAGACTGGACATATTCAGGCAGTTCAGAGAAGGTCCAGTTGAGACCACATGAAAGGCAGAGGAGTGCTACAAGATGGAGCTGGGATGTAAGCAGATACTAGGACAACAGGAGCCTTGCTAAGGAAAGGGGTGACATGACTGGATTTGTGATACAAAAACATAAATCTGGCTGCAATATTGTGATGATTAATCTTATGTGTCAACTGAACATAGTGTTTAGATATTTGATCAAACATTATTCTGGAAGTCTCTGTGGGGATATTTCTGGATAAGATTAACATTTAAATCATGGACTTTGAGCAAAGCAGACTGTCCTACAAATGTCAGAGAGCCAGAGCCAGTCAGGTGAAGGTTTGAATAAAATTGAAAGACTAACCTCCCCCAAGCAGCAATAATTCTGCCAGCCTGTAATTCTGCCAGCCTGTGGTCCTTCTGAATCAAACTTCAGATTCAGTTCCTCTTTGGGTCTTCGGCCCACAAAGCAGATATTGGATTTGCCAACCTCTGGAATCTCATGAAGCATTCCCTAAAACAAATATTTTTTTGATCTCTGACTCTCTTTCTCATCTCTTTCTCTAAAAGAGGTGTTGGCAAATTCTCGTATTCTAAGTGTGAGTTCATAGTACCTTGGTGTTGGAAACTGAGAGAAGTAGATTGAAAAGCCAAATATGAAGTAAAATATACAGAGAATGGTGACGTGTTGGATAGTTCAGACATGAAAAGGGACAAAACAAAGACTCTTAGATTTCTGATTTACACATCTAAATCTGTGGCGGTGCTTTTCACTGAAGAGTGTTTACCAGAAGAGGACCAGTTGGGAAAGAAAGAATACGATTGTAGGTTGGGAAATAGTAAGTGTGAGATGCTTTAATAAATCCAAAAAGGCTCCATTAGTGGTTGAATAAAGTCTAAGTAAAAGATACAGATTACACACAAACGTGAAGGTTATCTTTTTATAAGTGGTAATGGAAGAAGTGAACACAAATGAAACACATGACAATAGAAAAAAGCAAGATTAAGTCTTGAAAAAATAAAATATTTAATGATAGGCTATGAGACTAGAAGCATATCAAAAGTTTAAATAATCTTAGGGTTTTAATCTTTTAGTACAATATATAGAAGTGATGTGTGTGGAGGTCTTTGTGAAGCTCCATTGCTACAGGAAAGCATTGACACATCTGCTTTGGATCTTCTTGCTTCATTCTTCAAAGAACAAGTTGGTTATTTACACTATTTTCTTACTTTCTCATCAATCAGGATATCAGGACAGAATATTGTATAATTATTAGAACAGTACCTGCATAGAGGTCTTTATTATTTATTTAAAAATTGTCTTTGAGTAACACTTCCTAGACATATTTATGACAGAGTTAAAGACTTCTTCAAGCTTATCAAGGACCCAACTCTACGTTAATTTTAAAAAATGTGTTGGAAGCTATTTCTTTGATTTCTTTCATAATTTCTGCAGGAGCAAAATCACAAGTGTTTACCATCTAGTTGAAACATAATTTATAAAGTTTATAACCTTCTCCAGATATATAAATTCTATGAGAACGTAGGCGTCTTGAATATTATTGGATTTACTGAATACTATTGGACTTCCTATGCTTTTTGTGATGTTTAAAGTTATACACATATGATGCTATCTGATCTGATAGCAATACTGATTTATTTACTTATATATAATGTGTTGCAATCCATGATAAAGATAGTTTATTGGGAGAACAAAGAGGAGGAGATAAAGAGCCCTACCTGAAATGGGATACAGGCAGGAGTCAGGGAAGTTTCAAAAGGTTAGAAGATATTTATCCCACTAAGAGGGAATGATAGAAAATGCATTCCAGGAAGAAAAAACAACATGGCCAAAAGCACAAAGGCATGAAACATTTTGCTTTTTTAAATCAATATTGCAGATGCATACAACATGAAGGCAGGAAATGTCAAGACATATGGAGACATAGTTGGTAAAGTATACATTCTGGAGTTACACAGATAGCAGGCTAGAGAATTGGTGATTATCGAGAGCTGTGTCATGGATTTAAGTAGGAAAGTTATACTAACTAGATTTGCATAGTAAGCAATATTGGAATTCATATTGCTATTTTTTTTTAAATATACATAATTTATTTTCAAATGGTTCAGGAAAAACTGCATATAAGTAATATATTATTGTACAGAGAGAGAAAGCAAACATCACATGTTGAGGTCCTTTAATGGACTGGAGCCTGGTGGTCCAGAGTCGACTGATAAGAAAGTAAAGGAGAGAGAAAGAGGCTGATATTCCTTGGTTTACACAGAAACCCAATAAAGCCCCTGGCATGGGGCTTGCTTTGTTCATGAAGGCCTCAGGTGCCCTCTCAAGGGGGTGAAGGGGCAGAGTGCCTTCTTGAGAGGGTCTTAGAAGCCCAGGCAGGAAAGTGAACCCAGAGAACCTCTGTGCTCCAGGGGGTTAGCCTGAAAAAGAGAGAGAGAGAAAGCAAGACACGGGGACCAAAGCTCTGATAGAGCAGAGGTGTTTTATTCAACATTGTGTAGGTATTTTTACTGTCTTACAAGATAGTTATTTTCAGCAGAGATAAAATCAAAACTTACAAGGAAAGATGAGGTCATCCATATGAAAGAGAGAGGGTTGTAAATAATCACTTTTACCATATGGTTCATAAAAAGAGGGTACTTTCACTGTATTGAAAAACTAATGAAAGAAATGCCTGGATTCTCAGCCCTGGAAGAGGCTTGCCTCTCCTCTTAATTCCTGAATATTCAGGAATTAATAAGGAACAGAGAATTCCTGACAGATCTAAAACAGCACACAGGAAGCCTCCTGTTAAATGCTTCCTGACAATCACAGAGTTAAAATAATTATTAAACCTAATTGAATTGTGTATAAATGTTCACTGCACTATTTTTCAGGTTTTTTGTTTGTTTAAAATTTTATACATTGAAAAAGATTTTGATGAGAAATAGAAAGCCCTTTTAAAAATATTGGTGATGAACTGAAGGGTGGGATGGGGTAGGGTGGGAGGGAGGCTCAAGGGGAAGGGGTCATGTGTACACCTATAGCTGATTTACAGTAGAAACCAACACAACATTGTAAAGCAATTATGTTGCAATTTTTTAAATTTATTTAATATAAAAAGTAAAAAATAAATAAAACTTCTTGAGTTACAATGAGCTCCTGAATCTCTAGCGGTCTCTCCTAGGCTTTGAACTGAGAAACTGCATGTGAATCTTGGGTGGAGGGGCCAAGAATACACAGAAGACAAAGCTGTGCTTCAGAGTGAGGCAGAAGAAGCAGATGTGGGGAAACATGCAAAGGAGAGAGAGCCTAAAACCCCTGGGAAATGGGAGCATGGGGTGCATTCCTGACTGCTTGGCTCTGCCTCCAGAGGCCTGGTTTTGGTGCAAGGTGTGCCTCCTCTTTCTGTCTCAGAGGTTCATGAAATACCCTGGTATCCTTCTAATAAATTGTTTATTACTTGTTTTTTATTGTTGCTTATGATATCTTGAGTGATTCCAGCCCTTGTGAATGAATAGACTCCCATCAAATCCCCTGGCAGATCTGTGATAATAGGTGCACTGGAACATGTATGAACCTTCTCCTCTAAGCCGAGATGGGGAAGAGTAGCTTCACTGGAGAGTATGCCTTGCAGACGTCTAGCTTCTGCATTTCAATGGAGTTGACGTGGAATAAAAGTATTAACTGGAAGTATAATTTTCAATCATACTTTACAGCTTTTGAAAGGATAAATCACATGTATAATGGGAACATATCTTCAGGCCACCAACTCAGGTGTGGGCTATGTGGAAGTACATTTGCTCTTTTTCAATGCTGAATCTAAGTCCTATCTTCAGCTTTCCTTCTACCACAGCAGATTCTGAGTTTGCACCTTGAGTTCAGTGGTTTTCCTCTTTTCCTCTGGAGAAGCGTGTTGGTGTGGAGAAGACAATGGCAACCCACCCCAGTACTCTTGCCTGGAAAATCCCGTGGGTGGAGGAGCCTGGTAGGCTCAGCTCATGGGGTTGCGAAGAGTCAGACATTATTGAACGACTTCACTTTCACTTTTCACTTTCATGCATTGGAGAAGGAAATGGCAACCCATTCCAGTGTTCTTGCCTGGAGAATCCCAGAGCTGGGGGAGCCTGGTGGGCTGCTGTCTATGGGGTGGCACAGAGTTGGACACAACTGAAGTGACTTAGCTACAGCAGCAGCAGCGTGTTGGTGAGGGTGAGCTGTGACCCTGGGTCATCATCACTGATGCATGCCTGTCATCTTCAAAGATCTCCCTCACCCTCTGGTCTTCCTGGCCCCCCTCCTCTCTTGGGGTATTGACCTGCTGCCTGAGTTTGCAGGGACTCTTTGAGGCAGCTTCTGGCCTCTTAGTCCATGTCTTCTCGAGGGCCAGACCCTGCAGCTGCTCCACTGCTTGCAGGGGTAGAGTCATAGCACTCCACTCACTGGGCTCCTATTTCCCCCACGGGTTCTGAGCATTCTGTTCGCCTTCCTCCCTGACTTAGCATGTGGAAGGGCACAAGGGCCTTTCTCAAGCCTTTCTCTCCATCTTGCTATTTTTTTATTCATGACTGTTAAGGAAACATGATACTATTTTGCTGCTCACCCAATATTCTGTTCTGGTGTTCACATGTGACTTTCTTTGGGGGAAAAAAAAAAAACAAAACAATGAGAAGAAATAACATTTCCTTCTAGACATGTGACATAGTTTTAAGAATTGTCATGTGGCATATCATGTGGCTTACCATGTTTCATTCTCCTTTGCCAAGGTGTCAGTGTTACTGTAAGCCATTTAGACATATGGATTGTGTGTTACTACATCTAATTCAGGAGAACTTGACTGACACACAATGTATATAGCATACTGATACTTATTCTCAGATTGGACAACTTTTAGTAGCCTCCTTAATCTTACAACTCAGACACCAATAGGGTCTACATAATTTGGCTTTTTCCAAATAAACTAAATGATACAGAGAGTAGTAATTGAAGACAGAAGAAATTTTAACTTTATTTACATTGTTATTTATGATAATGAGAAATAGTAGATTTATGTTCTAAATTTCTATAGAACATTTTAACACAGTGGAATATATTTACTCATGTACAATAGAGACACATTATTTGTGGTGGTTATGATGTCTATAGGATCATGAATACTGAAGTAGTGAATACTGAACTATGGCTCTAAGGAGCAATACTGGGTTGGTGTCTCCAAGCCTCTGGTCACATTTCATTAGCCAAAATACCATTTGGCTTATGGATCATTTACCAACATCTTTGTGAAAAAAGTCAGCCTCATCAACATTGAAAACCAGCTCTTCCACATAACTTTTTTCCTATATTACACTTAATAGGTATGTTCCAAATTCTTTCATAGCCTCCTGATCTTCAGAACCTGTTCTACCTGCAAGTTTTACATTTTTCATGCCATATCACCTTTAGAAACATGTGAACCAGCCAGCACAGAGTCGGAAGGGCTTACCACTCTCCTGACCCTGGCTAACATCATCATAAATTCCTTTGGCTTTCGGTCTTACAACATGGCTGTCTACTATGTTTTTGTTGTTGTTGTTGCTGTTTGGGAATTTTTGCTTGTTTTATCTTGTTTTTAATCAGTCAAACCCACAAACTTAGCCACTTTTCTATATTTTTCATAGTTTCATCACATACCATAGATGTTACTTTAGCACTTTCTGGAGCAGCCTGATGTATAGATTAGTTAATTTTCTCTTTCTTTTTTTGGATGTACCATATTGTTGATTCATTAACATTGAACTCACAGCCAAAGGCATTATAACTCATGCCTGAAAGATGCTTATCTACTATGCATATTTTTCCCCATAAGGCACATCACAGCTTCTTGTATTTGGGAACTCTAGATAACACTTCAGTACAATGCTTAAATGCATTTTAAACAATGCAATCCTTTCCCTGCCTAAAAAAAAAAAAGTTCAAAAATGCATAAGAAGGCAGCACTAAATTGACTACAAAACGAAAACTCCTGTACAGTGTAAGACCTGACACAAAAATGCAGAGTCTCGCCTTGTTCAGTCTCAGCTGGACAACAGGCACAGTCAGATGACTCAAAATTTTGACCACTCAGCATGTTTGCAAATGATCTAAAAAGGCTTCAAGTATTGATTTTGATGTTATGCATAAAAATTAGTAAGTCATCAAATTCACAAATATGGAATTTGTGAATCATGAGAAGTAACTATATTTGTTTCTTTATTAAATAAAACCACATGTATTTTTGAACAAGACTAAACTGATACCATAAGAATTGCTCTGGAAAGCAGGCATAAAACCTAATGAAGTTCTGGCCACCAAATTCTAGAGTTCACACTTATTACAGGTGAAAATCATTATGAAAATTTAGATTTATTCAATTAGGCTAATATTTGTTAGCTACCAAGCAATTTTAAAAAGCTAGATAATATTTTTGCTACGGCTAATAAGATAAATGCATTGCTGCTGCTGCTAAGTCACTTCAGTCATGTCCGACTCTGTGCGACCCCATAGACGGCAGCCCACCAATTGACTATGGTACATTTTCCTAGCAGAAACATTGTTGCAAATTCATTAAATATAGGGAAATCAACCAATCTGCTAACAGGGATTCACTGACATTTGACAACAACCAAATATATTTATAGGGTAAATTACTATATTAACACATCCATGTGTAGTGTGAGAAACTGAATTTATGGCTATGCATCTGATCCCAGCATCTGACTAAGAAATGCAGAAGGTTTACCAAAGAGGTTTGTTTTTAAATGTTGCTTATAAATTGGATGGAGGAAAAGTATTTCTGATCCAAACGAGAGTATAAAATTAAAACATATGTATGGGACCACAGCAGAATTAAGCTGAGTATTTCAGACCAAACAGGTGTTTACTTCTTACTTGTCAATTACAGACATACAATAATGGACAATAAAATTATGGCTTTGAGTTGTGTAACTCTTCATATAAAATGTCAAATTTCTTGAAGAACTAGGAGGAATTTAGTGTCACTCAATCTGAAAAAAAAAGAGCACCACTGATTTCCAAAGTTTAGATACACAAATATAACTTACTTTAACACAATATAATATCCAACCTGTCATAGCACCTATCAGTTAGATGATTAATTTTACCTTCCAAAATATACAAAACTAAAAGTCAATTAAGTTTGTTTTCTGTGCAATTATAAGAAATAATAGCATCATTTAAGATGACATTGATTGTGAAATGAACTTTCCACTGGTAGCAGGATGGAACCTGCATTTTGCAAGATGAACTCTTCAGCATCAGGAGCTTCAACAGCTCTGGAGGAAAAGAAAAAGGCATTTTTATTCTCAATAGAATGTATAACCACAGGTATTGATGTAGTTACAGCTTGAAAGCATATTCTTAAGCATTGAAAATGGCTCAGTAGGGAAATGGAGTGGGTTTAAGTTTTGATAATGCCACAGTAAAGAATAGAACAACAAACTTAAATTATATGCACTTCAGTAAAGTAACAATGTACATTTACTTTGCAGCTTTTGACAGGTAAAGCCATATATGACCCTCAGCTGACATACACAACTCCCACAGCACTGGCTAGATTATAGTTTACCTGTTGGAAATTGTGTTTCTAGCCATGGTTAGCAACATTCAAGAGCCATGTGAGAGGTTATATGACACAAAGATAAGACATCCTCCTCTCTTTAAGTCATTTCTTGAAAAATTATCACAACATTTTTATTCCCCTTGCCTCTACAGTCTCCTTTGCTGTAAGTTCTATATTCAGCTCTTTGCCCTGTGTGATTTTCACTCCACACTTGTCAAAGCCAAAAATTTAAAGAAATAAGAAAACAACAAAAAGGAAGTAGCATCCTCTCACAAAGTTTTTACAGCTGGCAGAAAGAAGAGTGTGAAGTTGCCTTTTCTTTTCTTTTTTCCGAGTCCTTTTCCTTTGAAAAGGACTCTGATCCTCTCACTAGATGCTAAATATGACAAATATGAACAAAAGGTAAAGTGGTCACTACTGGTTGTTTACATGAAAATATCTGTGAATTGTTATGATTTAATTCAAACCTGATGGTCTCAGACAGTTTAAGCACCTGAGAATGTGAGTTGAGATGATGTCCAGACTTCTTTCCATCTCCCTTTACAGAATCACATAACCATCAGGGGAAGCGAGTTAACAAGCTTTGAGAACACACCAGCAGCACAGCTTCTTCTAGGATCTAGGAGAAGGCAGGTGAAGGACCTCATTCTTGTGTGAGGGAGTGTCAGCAAGGAGGAGCTGAAGAGAGGACTTGCCTTTCTCTAGGTCAAAATCAAGCATGGGATTAGCAGATCTCTGGGCAAATCCAAATAGCAAAAAACAGTAAAATTCCTGGAGAGAGGGCTGCTTGTGATTCTGGGAAGACCAACCTTGACCGTCGAGATAATTTTCAAGTTAGACTACATTAAAATCAATCTTAGTCCCACTGTTTGGGAAAGGGATGTAATTTCCACACAAGAAATCAGGCAATGTCAGGCTTCTACACCATTGGCAACCCACTCCAGTATTCTTGCCTGGAAAATCCCATGTACAGAAGAGCCTGGCAGGCTACAGTCCATTGGATCACAAAAAATTGGACATGACTGAGCTACATCACTTTCTTTCACTTTCACCCCATTCTTCAGCAGAAAGAAATACCCTCCAGTTTGTACTCAACTGAGCCACAAAGACAGAAATTTCTGTACCTTCCTTTCAAAATTTCACTGCTACTTTGTAGGTCCATATGAATGCTGATGGAAAATATAAAGAGAAAAAAACAAAAACAAAATAATGGATCACTTTAAATTACTGAAAGAAGATCAAATATTAATTTGGAATAGTTGGCAGTAACTGAAAAAAAAAAACTGATGGAAAGCCAGGAAAAAAAAAAAAAAAAAAAAACCTGTAAAAATTGGAATACAAAAGGACAACCAAAGAATATTCTGGAACACATATCATTTTTAAATATAAAATGTCAATAGAGGAACTGAAAATTAGAAATATCACTGCCAAGAACAGATCTACTGATCTTGAAGTTCAAATAGAAAATGAAATATCATAACATAAAACAGAATAAGAAAGAACGGAAATCAAGGGAAAAGCTAAAAGATAAGAAACAGATACTTAGAAATATAAAATGTATAAACAGGAGTATCAGAAGGAGAAAAAAGCAAGTGTAAAACTAATAATTAGACAATAACAAAAGAAAAATTTTCTGAATTAAAAGAGTCTGATTCTACATATGGAAAAGATTCACAAACTTCCAGGCAGGACTAATACAAATTTTCAAAATTCCACATTAAAAAGAGAATATCAAACCAGGTTGAAAACAGGAGTAGGAGTTGGGGAGGGGATGGTATGCAATGTGGAAATCGGATTAGCACTAGACTTTTCATCTGAAACGTTAGGGGTCCATGAAATAACAGCTTAAGACTAATGAGCAAAGTGCTGCAACTCATATATAATCTGATCACAGTCTAGAAGAATTAGTAAAATAATTTAGTAAAATAGCTAGAAATAAGGTTAGTATCAAATATTAATATGATTTTTTTAGAATAGCTCTAAATAGTTGAAATGGAAAACAACCCTATTATAATCATATAGAAGGTATAAAATAATACTGCAGCAAACTATTCAAGGAAGATGAAGGGCTCATTTAAAAATAACTGTAGGGGAGTCCCTGGCAGTCCAGTGGTAAGGACTCCATGCTTCCCCTCAGGGACAAGGTTTCAATCCCTGGATGGGGAACTAAGATCCTTCATGCCTCATAGTGTGGCCAATAACTAGATAAATAAATATATAAAGGTAACACTTCAGATGATACAGATAAGTAAAACTATAAATAAATAAGAACTGCAAGATACATCAAAGGATGTGAAACAGACCCTGAATAAATGAAAAAGCATGCTGTGTCTCAGCATAGCAACACTTAATCTCATAAAATGTCAATTCTTGTATGTGTTTTATAATTTCTTTTTTCAACAATATTAATTTGTATTGGTCTGTATGTTGAGAATGAAGTAATGATAGAGGCAGAATACAGACAATAAAATTAAACAAATAAAACATATGTTGAACAGTGGTGAAATGTTATGGAGAAAATTAAAGCATTTGAATCAAGTAAATAGAAACGGTTATAGAGATAGCACTTTCTCATTGGGTGGTTGAAAAGTCTACAATGAGAAAGTAACAATTGAATGTAGACTTTAAGGAGGTAAGAGAGCAAGCTCTGTGGCATCTAGATAAAGAAACTTCCAGGCAGATGGAAAGGACGCAGAGTCTCTGGGAGGACAGTGTGTAAGAAGGCTAATAGAGCTGAAGCGGAGGGTAGAAGGTAGATGAGTCCTGTGAGACCAGATCATGTTATTGAAGTATTTTGCTTTTCACTCCAAATTGGACGGGGAGTCATTGGAAAGTTTGAATCAGAGGGGAGACATGATCTGACTCTTTAACAGTTGTCCAAAGATAAACTGAGGGGTATTAAACATTTTAAGATTTTCAGCAATATTTGATTTGAATCAGGCAGCATCCAGTCTAACAGATACAAAGAAGGTGCAAGGTCCTATGTGAAATGAAAGACAGAAGGCAACAAGAACAAGGAAGGAAAAACCTCTGTTAGTTATTGCAAGGCACTGCTGCTGCTGCTCCTAAGTCGCTTCAGTCATGTCTGATTCTGTGTGACCCCATAGATGGCAGCCCACCAGGCTCCCCCGTCCCTAGGATTCTCCAGGCAAGGATTCTCCAACCCACAGGAGTGGGTTGCCATTTCCTTCTCCAATGCATGAAAATGAAGTTGCTCAGTGTCCGACTCTTCGCGACCCCATGGACTGCAGCCTACCAGGCTCCTCCGCCCATGGGATTTTCCAGGCAAGAGTACTGGAATGGGTTGCCATTACCTTCTCCAATTGCAAGGGACAGCAGGGGTCTATCATGCAGATGACCTAACTAGTGCTGATCAAGTGATTCCTGATTGACTGGTTTAAGGTTTCATTTTGAGAGAGCCAAAATTATAATCAATTGGTGACATGGGGTTTAGGATAAATGACCCCATTTGGGGCCTGTTGTCTTATTTTTGACACAGGATAACCTTCATTGTTCTATTGAAGGTATGACAGGTTCTAAGAGCAGGAACAGGAAGTGAAGTTGTGAGGCTATTATAGCTGTCCAGGTGGGAAAGAAAGGTGGCAAGTAGTAGCCACAGAACTTGTGAGGAGTGATTATGTCCTGGACAGATTTGAAAACTAAAGCCCTGATACTGGATGGTTGGTTTGAAGGAAAGACTGAAGTTAAGGCTGATGTCAAGGTTTGTGGCTTGAATTTACATAAGATGTTATCCTTCACTGGGATGGAAAAGGCTGCAGCAGGAGCTTGATATTAGATGTTTAAGTGTGAGGTGCATATTTTAAGTTTCCAAATGGAAAGATAAGTGGTTATAGGTGAGTCTTAGAGGAAAAAGAGATCTAATCAAGTTAAAGTACTTTCCAAATTATTACCCAAATGGAAGATATTTTGGAAACTTCATACATTCATTTTAATTAATTTTAATTTGAAAGAAAAAGTCTGGGGAATATATAAGAATGCTAGAAGAAAGAAATAGATATATTTGCCTTACCAAATACTAAAATTATAAACCCATCAATCAACACAAAAATGTCAAGCTCATTGACATTACATATACCAAATTTGATGCAAATTGATTACCAACTAGTAACTAAGGTATAGAAAAATTAAGCAACTTACCCCAGTTAACATAGCTACTAAGTAATGAAGTAGGATTTGAACTCCAGCATGTTCTAAAGCAAATTCTTTTGCTTCTATAATAAATAGTGTGTCTGGTTTTTCTTGTAAGAGCTATATAATTACAAAGGTATCATTTGATAATGTTACAGAGTAAGGAAATGATTCAAAGCAGACAAATAAGCTACCTGCAACCGGGAAGACACAAGATGAGGCTCTACTCCTATTTTTGATCCCAGTCTTTGTATTAAAACCATGATGCCCCACCCCCCGCAACAGGCTGTAGTCATGTTCTGTGAGTTTTAGTAGACTTTTATAGTAAGCTCTGTGGTGCACAAATGAAGGGATGGTGAAATCTACTGGAAGGAGCAAAGAAGTTCTCAGGAAGAATGTCTTCAAGGATGTGCCATTCATTTGGGGGCTTAAATGTGAGATTCTGAGCAGGTGAGATGTGATCAGTTCTGGCATCCAAATCCAATTTCCACGATTTTCTCTACTGACTTCAAGTTCTTACAGTTAATGAAATATTTGGCTCACCAGTAGTTCACTTCTCTGATCAACACTTATGTTGACACTCAAAGGAATCCTTTTCCTTAACATGAAGGCCGCCTACTTCAGACTGACTTGTCCTATCCGACTCTTTGGGACCCCATGGACTGTAGCCTACCAGGCTTCTCCATCCATGGGATTTTCTAGGCAATGGTACTGGAATGGGTTGCCATTTCCTTCTCCAGGTAAATGTAATTAGGTCTCTATTTATGGGTTTGATTCCTGGTTTAGGAAGATCCCCTGGAAAAGGAAGTGGCAACCCACTCCAATACTTTTGCCTAGGAAATCTCATGGACAGAGGAGCCTAGCAGGCTATAGTCCATGGGATCCCAAAGAGTCAGACATGACTGAGTGTACACACACACACACACACACATACACATACTTTAGTGTCTAATAGCTCTCTCGGTAAACTCTGAGGAAGAGTGCTGGGAAAGCTGTAAACCAGTGAGAAGAATCAGGAAGCAGTATGATAATGGGAGATCACCTCCTTGAAGAATCTCATTCTATCATCATAGCAAAGTTTGTATGCAAAAACCTAATTTCTGTTTCTAGGAATTAATTGGATTTCCTCCTTCAAGCAAAATTAGGTAATTTCCCAAAGAACACTCCAAATATTTCATGGTTCCTGTTTGAAAAACTACAAATTGTAATTCTTTCTAATACAGATAATATAGTTAACAAAAAGCTACTCTGGGAATAGTCCATGATTGGGTAATATTTAATAAATTCCCAGATAGGTGAGTGACTTACTTTTCTCTCAGTACACTAGAAGTACAAATTTTTGCCTGTGATCATTTTGTACTTTTCTTTTCCTCTTTGAAAGTATTTCCCCTATTAATTAATTAACACATGGATCACCTCACATATTTACCCTTTTATTGGTGAGACAATTTCAATTCTACAGTACAGTGTTACCAACTATAGTCTATAGTGATCATATTACACGTTAGACTCTTATTTTGTAATTGTTTTTGGCTGTGCCAGGTCTTAGATATGGCATGTGGACTCTTAGTTGTGGCTTATGGAATTTAGTTCCCTGACTAGGGATTGAACCCAAGCCCTCTGCATTGGGAACCTGAAATCTTAGCCACTGGGCCACCAGGGAAGTCCCCTCATTTTGTACTTTTTAATGCATGCTATGAAAATGAATATGGAAATTCAAGACGCCTAAATAAGCAGAGGAATATAAGATTGAAAGGAAAATTGTATTATAATCAAAAGATTCATACTCTGTAATCAAACAGACTATGAATACATTACAGACATTGATTCAATGTCCCCATCTACTTTAGTCCCTGGATATAATTATTAAATAGATTGTGACTCCTCCAGTACCCACATACTTAACACTTTTAACTATGGGAATTTTATAAACTTCCAATACAATATAGCTCCCTCTACTGTCACTAAATTACAAGACCACAATGTAAATAGAAGAAGAAACAAAACAGACTTTCCTAAATAAGATCTTTAAAACACTAGTTCCAGAAATAGAAAAATATATTTCCCCACAACAACAAACCACACATAAACACAAAGCTACATAAAATGCACCAGTAAAAAATGACAGAAACTATAATGGTTTGGACCATAAAATATCCTTGTTTCACATTTCATATTTCTTTGAGATAACCTGCAACCTTCACTGGTAATATGTCTATAAAAACTGGAAGTGAGTTATTTCACTTGATTTTACTGGACACAGCTTTAATATCATTGCCAAAGGAATTCCAGGATTTCCCACAAGTAATTCTGCAGAGTAACAGAAATGGGTTGATGTTCAATTGTAGGCTCTAGTTATGCAGAGAAACCAAGGCTACATCTCATAAAGTCTTTGACGAATCTCTCAGCAGAAACTACATCTTCTACACGTTATTTTGTATTTTTATTTAACATGATGGGCAGACACTGTGTGTGCCACATCCAAGTCCCTTTTACTGACCAGCGCTCTCAACTCCCTGTGGGTGCTGGAAAGAATGCTTTATTAGACACAATTTTCTCTGAAGTCTTACCCTTCACTGACAGCCAACACTTCTCCTACTGCTCCTTTTGGGAGGCTACATTTTCACCCTCTGAAAGGCTAATGACGTCAGACAACTTCGGGTACAAAAGTCTCTTCCCCTCGTCGCAAGGTGGATACCTCTACAATGCAACTTACCCTCCAGAATACTTCTTGAGTCAGGCTAACAACAAAATTAACCTGAGGCCACATTCTTGTCAGTTCTTTCCTCTTTCTCATTTTTCTTTCCTCATTCCCCTACAGGTTTTTCTTAAATAGTACTAACTCAATAAATCCAGGCACCCAAATCCCTCTTTCAGGCAGGTTCAACTTCCTAGAAAATCCAACCTAAGATGCAAACTATGTTTCTTCCTATTAGTATACATGTTAATCTTATAATAGCTCAGACTCCTGAAGAAAGGGATAATTTCTGATTAATTTTATGAATTTTTTTCATTTTTTCTTTTAATACCTACCCCTCAGTGACTATTACATCCCCCACTTTCTTTCCTATTTAGTTTTACACCCAGGGTGGCCCTAGAATGAATGGCAAGAGCTTTTATTTATGTCATATCTATATACCTAACTGTGAGCATACTTATGTTCACTACTTATAGTTTCTCTTTATTTATCTGCTTTTTCCCTGAAGCATTTCCACCTCCTCTAATCAGTTGCATATTTTAAAATGAATCAAATAATTTGCAATTGATCAAACCATATAGTTAGTGTGCCTGTGTATATTCATGTTCAAAACATAAATCTCTTCTAACCACTTACAAGATAAGTACATATCAATTTTGACTTTGATAATTTTATATTGAAAAAAAGAAAGGAGCTGTGTTTATCTTTTGTTTAAAGTATTGTACATGTACCTTCTAGGGATTTTCCATAATAGAATAACTTTGCACAAGCAGAAAAGGACAGAAAGACCATGGTAACAATTTTTTCTGTATTGTTTCAATAATATTACTTTACAAAACTGACATATTTCGCTGGTTATTTTAACAATTTGAATTAGTCATTACATGCTGTTTCAAGTTGTATTATGATTAACCGGAAAGGAGTGGCTGCCTCTTATATTGATCACATCGCTTAGCATACTATTTTTACTTCTAGTACTTAGGCAAAGTATTGACATTCAGCAAATGTGTATTTAATATAAACTTGTATGTTGCAAAGTTTGGCTAATTCTAAAGAGTAGTCAGTGATTATGTAGAGAAAGAAAATGTTGTTTCTCAAATCTTACCCGCAAAGTAAAAAAAGACAGAAATGTACATATAAGGGAAAATTTTGTTCCAAAAATCTATGATGGTGTTCTTTGCCCACTCAAAACTAAAGAAGTGAAAACAGATTGGAAGATACAAATGCAAAGAATTTTAACAGCAAAGACATGTTAAGTTTAATTGTTCTCAAAAAAATTTTAAATAGACTTATTTTATTGAAGCCAGATATTTTGAAAGGTTACCAAAAATATTATGTGACCATCACTAGTGGCTCAGCAGGTAAAGAATCTGCCTGCAGTGCAGGAGAAGAAGAAACCTGGTTTTGTTCCCTGAGTCGGGAAGATCCCCTGTAGATGGGAATGACTAGCCACTCCAGTATCCTTGCCTGGAAAATTCCAAGGACAGAAGAGCCTGGCAGGCTACAGTCCATGGTGTCACAAAGAGTTAGACACAACTGGGGACTAATACACACACCTACTAAAAAGGGTATGGAATATTATACCAGCTGATAATTGTATTTGTATGATTGCTTACATTTCTCTATCAAAATGTTTACTTTAATCTTCTTTCTAAAACTGTCAACCCAACTTTTCATAAGTTTACTAAATTGTATATTGAGCAAAGACTATGCACTTTTCTTTGGGGGGGGGGGTGTTTCCTGTTTTCAATCTTAACTAGGATTATAAATATATTATCAGATAAGAATCACACACAGATGCAGTGTCACCCTCTGATGGACCTCTGCCTCTTCTCAATAACAGCATAAAAAAGATATCAGTATGAACCCAAAGCACCCATATGATTCTCCCCACAAAACTTGACAAAAGATCCTCAGGAACTTGCATATTCTAGAATAGAAAAATGCCTATAAATGTGTATTGTCTCACTTTTATCACTAAAAATTCTTTTATTTACTTGTTGATATTATGAACTATGGATACATCTGTTTAGAATGCAAATCATTGGTTTTCATTATCATATATACTTAATACATACTCTGGTGAATAAGCAAGTGAATTAATAAATGCATTATCAAAGAAAGAACAGTAATGTTAGTAAAAGTTAATATTTCAGGTCTTTATAAACACTGCTAAACTAGCACATAGCCATAAAAGATTGCATTATTGTTGCAAACAAGTGTAATGAATTTCAGACATTTATCATCCCTTAAAATATAAGTATAAAAAGAAAGTTTCCAGTTCCACATTAAGGTATTTGGAAGACACCCTACATGGGTCCTAACAAGAAAAATACTGAAAAATCAGCAACTTTTTTTGGATTTGTAAGGCGAGGGAACACAAGGCACATTGCTGCACCCAAAACTGGAGACAGAGAGAGAGGTGCAGCTTACCTGAGCAGAGACTCAAGAATAGAGGCTGCCATGGGAACCAGTGCTCAGCTGTAAAACATGATCTGTAATTGACAGACTTGGAGGTTCAGTGTAAAAAACTCCATGAGAGTTAAAAACTTCAGAGAGCTCGCTCATGGAGATTCCCACAGTACTTTTATCTTCAGGAGCTTGACCATGTTACCACAGTAGATATGAGAAAAATCCTCCGAAGTTTTGGCGGAGCGGCAGGATCTATTTTGAAATACAACAGAGCATTCTGATTTTTTTGAGAAACTAATTAACCAGAACCTAAACTGCTGGATGAGCTTCCCAGGTGGCACTAGTGGTAAAGAACCTGTTTGCCAATGCAGGATTCACAGGAGACACGGGTTTTATCCCTGGATCAGGAAGATCCCCTGGAGGGATCTGCAGTATTCTCGTTTGGAGAATCCCATGGACAGAGGAGCCTGGCGGGCTGCAGTCCATGGGGTCGTGGAGAGTTGGACACGACTGAGTGACAGCATGCACACAACCTGCTGGGTATTATCAGAACCTAATTGAACTTGGGAAGTAAAATACCCACTCTAGCTGGCTATAGAAATCCTGCCACATTTAAGGGAGGGAAAAATCTGAGAAATACTTGTAAAGTTTGCAGTTCAGAGGCAATAGCTCACTAAAAGCCTGAAACTTAATCATAAGACTACAAAATGCTCCCTTTCACCCTCACTGCCACATTACTAAAGGTCTGTTTATAGCAGTTCCTTTTACCCACTACGTCATGTATGACTATCAAGAAAAAAATTACGATACATACCAAAAGGCAAAAAGATGCAATCTGAAGAAGCAGAGAAAGCATCAGAACCACACAGGCAAAGATACTGGAATTATCAGATGAAGAATTTAAGAGAACTGTGATTAGTATGCTAAGAGTGTCAATATATCATGAGAGAGTATTTCATTGCATTTTGCTAGCCCAGGAAAAGTTCAAAATTCAAAATTTAAAGTACAGTTTCTACTGAATGCATATTGCTTTCACATTCTTATAAAGTTGAAAATTTGTAAGTCAAACCAAGTAAGTCGGGGTTTGCAAATGAAGATGAGAGAAAGGTAATTTAAATGTGAAAGAAGAAAACATGTAAAATGTGTCACAGGACCTTATGTTGAGAAAAATAAGTAGTCTGCTGTCATTAGAATGTAGATTATTCATAGGTAAAGGGATAATAGAAAACTAAAGCTACCTCTAAGATATAGAGACAAAAAGCACACATAGTATATAAAGTATGTATGCTAGAAAAATATATCTATGTGCTTGTGTGTGCTTAAATAGTTTTAGCGTACATTGTGCCAAGAAAAAAAATGTTATATTTATGCTGCCAAGTTTATTATTTACAAATAGACTGTATCTTCCCACCTCACTTCAGGTAGTCTGTGGTCATGAGATGGAGTTACGTAGATGAAAGTGTTGAAACCTCATCAACTCCTAGCCTATAATTCTCCAACAAATAGCCTATAATTCTCCAACAAATTTCATAATTCTCCAGTTTCTCTTCCCTTGCCATTGTAACCTTAGAGGCCAACAATGGCAGAGCTTCACTTCTCCAACCTGTGACATCGTAGGTTGAAACAAAAGCAAAAATAAAGCAGAAAGGAAAACTTTTTTCTTTTTTAATGGAAAGCCACAGAGCACTTAAGCTTTATTTGTAGCAATAGTCTTACACACACACACCTTACTAATGAAAAAGATACAAAAAGTTGTCTCAAAAAGTTAAAGTAACTCATTCATTAAAATTAGTAGATACAAAATACAAAAAAAAAATTTCTGTCAATAATAATCAATTAGAAAATGATTTTTAAAATACTATTTAAAGTAATTAGCCTCCAATTAAAATAAATAAATTTAAATTTTAAAAATTAAAAAAATAAAAAAAAGAAACACTATTACATTCAAAATAGCAATCATATAGGTTAGAGATTAGGACCCTGCCCCCTCTACAACAGCTTTACTATGGATGCCCATTATCAATGTCGACTTCTAAATGTAATTCTCTTTTGAGTGGAAGACTTCCTTGCAGCTAATCCACTATCTTCCTCTGAGTAACCCCTACTCTATTGTTTTTGTTTTCTTTTTCACATCTCTTAGGAGACTTTTTTCCAAAGAAGACTTCAACAAGAGGTCTGTATTGGTTTAGGACTCTCTTCTATGCTACCTTTCTACCCTATCTTCTTGCTTAATAATCTCTCTCATATCATATATTTACTAAACCAAAGTAGGTACCGTTATGTTTTGATTACAATGCTATACATCCTTAACATGAAGCAGCGTCTGGCATATGGTAGATATTGTTAAATATTAGTATCTTGCTGAAAAAAGAAGCTATAAAATAGCACTGAATGTATAAGACTTACATAAAGAATGCAAAAATATTTACTAAGAAAAACATGGCTATGAATGAAAGCCCTGAAAATTCTAAAAATGTTAATATTTCTCAAATTAAATTATATGTTATCTCACTCACAGTTGTGATCCATTTTGCAGGTGAACGTAAGTGTTTAAAGTTTAGCCAGAAACACTATACATTTGTAATATTATTTATAATAACAACATTCTTAACATAATTTATGAAGGAGAAATTAATAAATATAAAAATGAAGAGTTTCCCACCCCAATATAAAAGCACCACAAATTTAAAATAATATACTTATTATATTTAATAAAGAAGCAAAAAAACATATCAATAGGCCAGGATATTGATAGCATGGAAATAAAGATTGTACATACAATAATTTATTATATTGCAATTCTACTCTAATATAGTCTCTTGTCTTAGGGTTTTTGTGTTTTGTTTCACCACATGTAATCATATTCAATGTCTCTCATACTCATGTCTCTGCTCAAACATCATTTTTTTTTTTTCCAGTGAGGTCTTTCCTGACCAACTAGTTTACTATGAGAGCACCCATCTCCTCAAACCATTACCTATTAATTCTTCTTTTCTCATAGTATTTCCCCTAATCTAGCATATTTAAATTCTTATTCAATTATGATTGCTTGTTTATTTATATCTGCTTCTCCATTAAGCCTCATGAGGGCAGAGATTTTTGACTGCTTTATCTCCAGCAGATAGAATAGTATCACAATAAACTAGATAATAAATATTGGTGAAATTGAGGAATAAATGATTCTTTTTTTTTAAAGTTATTTTAATGGATGCAGTTTAAAAAAAAATGTGCTTCATTCAAATTTTCTTCTATAATCCTGTGCTCAAATTGGCAACAAAATTAATTAAGGCGATGAGAAAAAAAAAGTTTTGACAAAAATTGTTAGAGATGAAGTGCATTTGCTGCAACTTTCATCCTCAATGTTCTGTCAAATTTTTGAAAAATGTTTTAAATGTATTTTAGAAGTAATTAAATGTTTGTGTGTAGTTATAAAATTTAAAGTAAATTTGCCTTTTAATCTATCATGCAGTGTTTTCATTTATATGCATATTTTATTTCTTATATATGTATATCCCAACACTTAGATCTTCACGTTGGCTTAACAAGTTTATCTTTAATATTCTATAGCTAGGACAGAGCATACTTAGGCTTTAGAAATATTTTTGGTGTTGAAATCTGCAGTATGAGAATTAAATCTTGTTATATTTTTATGGAATTTAACTTAGAAAAACATTTGGGTTGATATAAAATATTGACTAACTGCAAATGCTTCAAAGTTGGGAGAGATCACAAGTAAGACATTGTACTCTTAAGAGAATTTGATAGGCTAAGACACTGAGTTGAACCTAATAAGACAAAAATGAATGAAAACAAACATCAATTTCTGATGTTCAGGCTAGCAAAAAAAAGAAAATCGACAAGTGTGAGATTAGGAACTGAAGCGTAGCAATTTTCCGAAAACATGTGGATTTAAGAGACAACAAATTAAAAAGAAGTATTATATTTCTGCAAAAAAAAAGACAAATAACTTTTCAAGTATATTAATGAAAGAGTTTGAGTGAAATGAGGATGGTGTTCAGCTTTGTGCTTCACACCACCGCCTATCTGTAGTATTTTTTAAGTCCTTGGAACATAGATAGAGCCAACTGAAATGTACTTAGAGATGAGCCTTTGATCTCTGAAAAAGGTGGAATGGAGATCAAAGTGAGGCTCCCTCTCTCCTGTGTGGACATAAATTTGGAAACCTCAATAGAGTCCCCTTCTCAGTAAAGGTATGGGCAGTAAAAATAGCCTCCTGTTTGTAGCCAGGAGAAAGGAACAGATGGGAAAGTAACCAGAGCAACAGCAGTAACAGCCTCCTCTGAGAATTACAGTTATAGGCTCAACTTCAGGTCTGTCTATTTATTACGGCAATCAGAGGAAGACTGAAGTCTGAGAAACTCCAAGACGAGAAACTCCAAGACAAGATACTCAATTAAAAATAAGCCTAAGAGAAGCACAAGATAAAGAATATACAGAAGAAATACAAAAAAAAGATCTTCATCACCCAGATAATCACGATGGTGTGATCACTCACCTAGAGCCAAATATCCTGGAATGTGAAGTCAGTTAGGCTTAGGAAGCATCACTATGAACAAAGCTAGTTCAGATGATGGAATTCCAGTTGAGCTATTTCAAATTCTAAAAGATGATGCTGTGAGAGTGCTTCACTCAATATGCCAGCACATTTGGAAAACTCAGCAGTGGCCACAGGACTGGAAAAGTCGGTTTTCATTCCAATCCCTAAGAAAGGCAATGCCAAAGAATGCTCCAACTACCACGCAATTGCACTCATCTCACATGCTAGTAAAGTAATGCTCAAAATTCTTCAAGCCAGGCTCCAACAGTGTGTGAACCATGAACTTCCAGATGTTTAAGCTGAATGTAGAAAAGGCAGAAGAACCAGAGATCAAATTGCCAACATCCATTGGATCATCAAAAAGCAAGAGAGTTACAGAAAAATATCTATTTCTGCTTTATTGACTATGCCAAAGCCTTTGACTGTGTGGATCACAATAAACTGTGGAAAATTCTGAAAGAGATAGGAATACCAGATCACCTGACTTGCCTCCTGAGAAATCGCTAGGCAGGTCAAGAAGTAACAGTTAGAACTGGACATGGAAAAACAGACTGGTTCCAAATCAGGAAAGGAGTATCTCAAGGCTGTATATTGTCAACCTGCTCATTTAACTTATATGCAGAGTGTATCATGAGAAATGCTGGACTGGATGAAGCACAAGCTGGAATCAAGAATGCTGGAAGAAATATCAATAACCTCAGATATGCAGATGACACCACCCTTATGGCAGAAAACAAAGAAGAACTAAAGAGCCTCTTGATGAAAATGAAAGAGGAGAGTGAAAAAGTTGGCGTAAAACTCAATATACAGAAAACTAAGATCTTGGCATCTGGTCCCATCACTTCATAGCAAATAGATGAGGAAACAATGGAAACAGTGACAGACTTTATTTTTGGGGCTTCAAAATCACTGTAGATGGTGACTGCAGCCACAAAATTAAGATGCTTATTCCTTGGGAGAAAAGTTGTGACCAACCTATACAGCCTGTTAAAAAGCAGAGACATTACTTTGCCAACAAAGGTCCATCTAGTCAAAGCTATGGTTTTTTCCAGTAGTCATATATGGATGTGAGAGTTGGACTATAAAGAAAACTGAGTACCAAAGAACTCATGCTTTTAAACTGTGGTGTTGGAAATGACTCTTTAGAGTCTCTTGGATAGCAGGAGATCCAACCAGTCCATCCTAAAAGAAATCAGTCCTAAAAATTCATTGGAAGGTCTGGTGCTGAAGCTGAAATTCCAATAATTTGGCCACCTGATGGGAAAAATTGACTCATTTGAAAAGATTCTGATGCTGGGAAAAATTGAAGGCAGGAGGAGAAGCAGATGACAGAGGATGGGATGGTTGGATGACATCACCAATGGATGACATGAATTTGAGTAAGCTCCAGGAATTTGTGATGGACAAGGAAGCCTAGCATGCTGCAGTCCATGGGGTTGCAAAGAGTCGAACATGACTGAGTGACTAAACTGAAATGGACTGAACTGGTGCTCAACGGAGACAAACACTATTCCACTCAAGAAAGAAGACTGTCATTTTAAGCTTCTTAAACTATGTATAGATTAAATTCTGTTAAATATAGGTTCACAATAGAAACAAAACTATCAAATATACAAGGAAGTGAACCATCATAAGTGAAAAAATTACTAGGAAAATAAACACTAAGAATTATATTTAGATCTTATTTGAAGGGCTTCAGATATTAGAATCATCTAACACAAAATATAAAGCATATATTAAAAACATTCAAAGAAATAAATAATGTCTCTAAAACATGAACATGGAATCAAAGAATGTTGAAAATGCTCAAGAAGATTTGAAAAAGAAACAAACAAAACTACTGGAAATGAAACAGATAATCATTGGCATTTAAAGGCACAGCTAACTGAGGAAATGATGATTAGAGAATGTAGATGAAGAAATCATTAACAGTGCAGTCAACTGAAATAAGTTGATGGAAAATATGCAAAAGATTAAGACAAGTAGCAGGTAGAAGGGAATTTAAAGGTACTATCTTTATAATCACAGAATGAAAGAAGGAAGAATGGAGGAAAGGCAATGTTCAAAAAGTGAGTAGGTAAGAATTATTTGGAATTAAGAAATCAATTCTCAATTTTGAGAATGCCAATGAGTTCTAAGTAGGTTAAATAAAGAACAAATTCAGATATATCGATATTGTAAAATTTCAGAAATGCCCCTGACCTCTACCACAAAATATCTAAAGCCCTCTGAGAGCAAAATCTAAGAAAAGCAATTACACAGTAGAATTCCAAAAGCAGTAACTTAAGTAGCCAAAAAGCATTAGGGTAATGCCTCCACAGTCAGTCAGTCAGTCAGTTCAGTTGCTCACCTGTGTCCAACTCTTTGCGATCCCATGGACTGCAGCATACCAGGCCTCTCTGTCCTTCACCATCTCCTGGAGTCTGCTCAAACTCATGTCCACTGTATCAGTGATGCCACTGAACCATGACATCCTCTGTCTCCCTCTTCTCCTCCTGTTCTTAATTTTTTCTAGCATCAGTGTCTTTTCCAGTGACTTAGCTCTTCACATCAGGTGGCCAAAGTATTGGAGCTTCAGTTTCAGCATCAGTTCTTCCAAAGAACATTCATGGTTGATTACCTTTAAGACTGACTGGTTTCATCTCCTTACTGTTCAAGGGACTCTCAAGAGTCTTCTCCAGCACTACAGTTTGAAAGCATCAATTTTTCGGTGTTCAGCCTTTTTTATGGTCCAACTTTCACATCCTTACGTGTGGCTGGAAAAACCATAGCTTTGACTATACGGACCTTTTGGCAAAGTGATGTCTCTGCTGTTGAATCCTGATAAGGATATGTAAATCCAGGTATAGCAGCTTGGGATCGAAATCTTTTACTTGATGATACATCATTGTTTTTTACTTATGCATGTTATGTTCACGCTATGTAGGTTCCTATTTTCTGACCAGAAGAGGTACATATCATTACAGCTCAGTCCTTCAAAGCATGACATTGTGTTTCCATCTGTGAATCATGGTCTCAATATAATAGACTCTGTTAGATTTCATGCACGTGTGGAAGGGAGTTTATACTGTCAAATACAGTATAAACAATCTTTATCTCAATATATTGCCTATAATTTGTCCTAAGCATATATCTCTAAGGTTTTGCTTTCTAAAATATGTATTTTGAATCTTTTTATTATTTGTCTTTAATTTCACTTTAAATAATTATAAGATCATCAAAAATATATACAATGTGTAAATATAACAAGAAGATAAAATAAATATAATCCAAACTTATATCACATAAACCCAACAACAGATTTTTTGAAATCATTTCGTTCTATATTTCCTTTCCATTCTCAACATGGATTTTTTAACATGGATTATATTTTTAGTGGCTTCCCTGGTGGCTCAGCAGTGGAGAATCTGCCTGCCAATGCAGGAGATACAGGTTCCATTCCTGGAGAAGGAAGATCCCCTGGAGAAGGAAATGTCAGTCCACTCCAGTATTCTTGCCTGAATAACCGCATGGACAGAGGAGACTGGCAGGCTACAGTCCATGGGGTCACAAAGAGTTGGACATGACTTAGTAACTAAACAACAACAACAAATGCTATACAACTAGAAATTCTGGTTATTGGGGAAAATTAGCAGCCTACTGACATTTTAAAGTACAATCCGGCTCATATCCCACTCAAGACCAATTAAATCAGAATCCCTAGAGGTTGAGGTTAACCGTATTTAATTTTTCAAGAGCTCCCTCATTGATTGTAACATGCAACCAGGTTTGAAAACTATTGGCATAATGTATAAGCATTGTCCATATTATTACATAATTTTATAAAGATAATTTTAAATGAATGCTTGCATAACACAGACATACAGAAACATAAACATCCTCATAGTGTTGACTATTTAGGCTACTTTTAAGTATATGTTTGTTTACACATGGATAGATCCAAATAGATGTAAAAACCCAATCTTCCTAGATATTATTATTAGAAGGTAGAGATGTGTTGGTCTTTTGAGTAGAAATGAATTATAAAATGAATCTGATACTCTGTGGTGACATATTTTCCTTTTAGCTCTTTTGGTCACTGATTAACCGACAGTAGCTGGGGTCTATAAAAACAGGGAGAAGCATCATAATTCACAATTTTGCTAAGAATCTAAAATCAATTAATTATAACTCTAAGAAGCTTTTAGTATATGTTTTATGTTTATTGTTTTTGTGCATTGCATATAGAAATACATATGTAGATAGAAATACATTTAACTGTATAACAGTTTTTTGGAGGGGATTGGAAAATTTTTATAACCTTTAGTCCTTGAGAATTGTGAAGACTACAAACTCCACACAATTTATGGAAAAATAATTTATTTTAAGAAATAGAGAAAAAGCACATTGTATTTGATCAGAGGGGTTGTGATGAAGAAAGGTAGTTTGTCAAAATCCAATTCAGACATCCCTATGGAAAATTAAGACAGTTGGGATTAGATAGTATCCACTTATCCAATTTCTGCCTCACTGCCTCACTTTTTTATTTGAATTAATCTGGGTAATGAACACCCAAACCAAATTATTGTGGGTTGATTACCCATGAAAAGTGGGTTAATTGTTTAATATCCATGAGTGCAAGTGGGTATAGGTATTTTAATATACATAAACTTCTAATTGGCATATTTAATAGTAGCATAAAATACATATAGAATGAAATCAACAATACAGTTTCACATTAAAAGTTGATTGATCTTCTTGTGCATAATTTAATTATCTATCAACTTGGTTGCTAAATACTGGAAAAAATAGTCATCTATTATAATTGTTCATGTTTAAAAAACAAGGATAAAGGAGTGTTTTCTGAGTACTAAACAAATCTTCATTTTGAGATAATATTGGAAGAAAAGTGATATTTAATGTCACTTATAATCGAAGGAAAATGTAACACATGGTTGTTTTCATTATCAGCTCAGCTTACTATCAGACTTGGGTATACTTAGATGCAACCATCCGCATTCGTACGAAGTTTAAGGTTAAATCTACATAAAGGCATTCAGTTTCTAAGGAAGAGGTGGCATCTAATTGGATAATGCTAGCATTTACATCCTTTGGGCAAGAAAAATTGACCCAATCAAGAAACACCAACTGTAGCCATTTTTTCTAATTTACCCTCTAAGGTCATTAAGGCGAAGACCTTATGAGAATATAGCTGCCAGAGTCATTATCTTTCACTGTCAATAAAGGTGCAAAGATCTCAAGGAAAAATGCTGGCATTCAGCTCTCCTCTCATGGCAGAAGGAATGGACCCAATTAAAAAATCCTGTGAGTGGATCCATTACAGCGTGCCCTTTCATGAGACAAAAACAACAACGATGGAACCCAAGGGAATAACAAAATAACAACAACAACCAAAAAGGATGAGAGAACAGGAGTGAGCCTGCTGTATCAGCAGGGAAACTGCAAATATGGGCCAAAGGTTATCATCAAGTTCACAAAGCTAACAGTGAAGCCAATCAAGGCTTTACTTGATTGTCAAATCATCACTAATTTACTACTTTTTTCTCTTGTTTCATTTTCCTCTTTTCTTCAAATTATACGTCAGCTGATTGCTTTTGCTTCTTATGGAGAGCCAGCCTGACATTGCTTTTCATTCTCCTAAGAGATGAAGAAGAAATGATATATTTTCATTTAGCATTCATTTTAGGATGCAAGTCCTGGTGATGACTGAAAGCCATCATTTTGGCATAGCTCTGGTAAATTTTTTTAGCTAAATGTTATTGAAAATTAGCAATATCACAGAAACCTTGGTAAGTCCAGGCTTGGGTGAAAACCAGAGAGAATCTCCCTGTTGTTCTTGGGGTACCTATTCCCTTCTCTCATGGATTAACTTTGTCTCATGATTGAGCAGCTTGAAGATGATTCTTGGTCCTGCAGCCCATGGGGACTTAATTACAGCTTATTTGCCATTTCCCCTTCCTTCTCTTATTTCCAGTACATAAAGGCTCAGAGTTCACAGCCATGCCACTTTTCTAGACTATTCCTTGGAGACAGCCAGGCTGAGAACCCTTCACCACTGGTCCTGAAGCCAGGTCAGATACAATAAGAGCAATAAATACTTACAAATGCAGACACTTTAAAGGAGCCAGAGACTTTGAAGAGGATGAAAGAGATGGTCACTGGGGAGCTGCAGTTAAACTTAACTTAACCTAGAGAAATAGAAAAACAATACATCAGAAATAAGCAAAAGCAGGCTGACTGTGCCTGGGATTTCAGAAACCTTACCCAAGGCAGCCCATGGTCAGAGGAGGTCCGGGCCACTCAGCTCTGCTCCTCTGCTTCTCCATGCATACTAGCCAGATGACACTCCTACACTACAAGATGTATTCCCGATTGTACATATTAACTTTGATGCTTGCCTAGAGCCACAATTTCTCATTCTTTGTCAACCAGTGTGGTTAATTATGTACTGTAATATTTAAATTACAAATCTGATTATTTTGGAAAGATAATTAGTCTAAGGAAAAAGGAGACAGAGTCGCAATGAAGGTTGTTTGGAAGGTTCTGGTTATAGCAGGAAGACAATATAGTCTCCCAGAAGTGAGAATCATCTGTGGCACGGCTGGGCCGTGGGGAGACTACTATGAACTCTTTGGAACAATGTGTTCATGTTAATTAAGGAGGGCCCATCTGGTTCAGAAAAAAAGAGAAAATATGATCAAATTTATTAGATGACATGTCAAATTTTGAGTTACAGGTGCACTTCCCAAATAAATTCACACCCTCTATATTTTTCATCTGTTTCAGAATTTACTGCTCTTTTGCCCAAAACATAAGAAGGACTTCTTGTCTTGTTCATGTCCTTTGTTTACTCAGAATTTTAAACATATTTGATACAAAATCTGATTGTTAGTGTACAGGTATTTCATTGGTTCAGTCTCTTATGCTATCACTTCCAAATTATTACAGTTACAGTTCAGTCGCTCAGTCATGTCCAACTCTTTGTGACCCCATGAACAGCAGCATGCCAGGCCTCCCTGTCCATCACCAACTACCTAAACCCATGTCCATTGAGTCGGTGATGCCATCCAACCATCTCATCCTCTGTTGTCCCCTTCTCCTCCTGCCCTCAATCTTTCCCAGCATCAGGGTCTTTTCCAATGAGTCAGCTCTTCGCATCAGGTGGCCAAAATATTGGAGTTTCAGCTTTAGCATCAGTCCTTCCAATGAACACCCAGGACTGATTTCCTTTAGGATGGACTGGTTGGATCTCCTTGCAGTCCAAGGGACTCTCAAGAGTCTTCTCCAACACCACAGTTCAAAAGTATCAATTCATTGGCCAAATTATTATATAGCATTAAATAGTGCAGAGTATTGTAGATTCTTGTCCTTTTTTTTCCCCAATAATGGAACTATTCATGTCAATTTAACACATGCATTCATATAATTATTGGACCTATTAATAGATGAATTTGTGCCAAGTAGGGAGTAAATATTCAATTAAAATAAATTAGCTCAAAATGTGTTTCTCTGGCAATATCAAAGACATATTAGATAGGAAGCAGTAACACTTTTATTTTAAAATCTGTTTCTACTAATTTTTTATACACATTTCTAAAGTCAAGTACACATAATCAATAAAGTCATATATTCAAAGAATAATCCTCAAGAGCTAAAGTACACTCCAGGGAGCAACTGTCCCATGTATTATTCATTATTCTTTTTGCTTTTTCTCCTCCCTTCCTTCCTCTTCCAAATCTCTCTTCCTTTTCTCCCTGCTTCCCTTCCTTCCTTTTCTTTGAACGTTTGAGCCATTTCTGTGTGGAGTGCAAGTTTAGGCACTAGGGAATCAAACAAACAGAAGAGACATAGTAGCAGAAAGAGAAACAAGTAATTTTGCTTTTACCCAATGCAATAAATATTATATCTACTATGCTAAAATCTACTTTATTGAAAACAATTCAGTAATTTATTCTAGCTGGTCAGTGTTTTAGGGTAGCTGAACAAAGGTCAAATTACTGAGAGACACTGAGTACCAAACCAGAAAAGTGGTCTCCAATTTTTATTATCATGTGAAATGAACTATATTTTCTGAACATTAATAAAGCATTTTAAAGTATTAGTAGTAGCATAACAAAATGGATAAGTCTTTGGTGTCACACATATTTGGTTCTTAATAGCAAGGTCAACACTTAATAGTGGTGTGACTTTGCAAAAGATACTTAATTGGTCTAAGTGTCAGATTTCCTTATCAATAAATGGGATACAGCTGCTTTGATCTAAGGATTAAGCAATATAATTTATGTGTGCTCCCAGTTAGGCCTGGCTAATATAATTAATAACCATAATATTATTTCTGTTATAATTTTTATTTCAAAATTTAAATTCATTCTGCTTGTTCAAAATCACCATCAGACAATTTTGTAATGTGTATAAATAGCTACCCAATGGTGGTTTTCCCAACAGGAATCCAATCTAGTATGATTTAAGAGAAATAGACCCATATGTTCTCTTAGTTCTAAAAAGGACACTCCAGATTTCTTTGAACACAAGATTTGGAAATACAATAATGTCTTTAATGGTTACATAGACTCACGACTAAATCAATACTAATGCAAAGAAAAAGGGACTTGTGAATAGATGCGGGAATGTAATCTTTACATCCCATTGATTATAAGTGAATGCACAAAAAGCAAAAGAAATGGATGGCTCTTTTGAAGTGTCTAGGTTAGCTTCTACCTAACCAATCAGGGATAATCCTTTGCTCTACTGAGCTCTGTAAAATGGTTTGCCAGGAAAAAGCTCAACTCCCCAGACAATGCTTACTGTATGTCTGTCTGTTGTCTAGAGAAGATAATAACCAGGAAAGTCAGAAGAATATAGGGAAAAAATAACAAGCTTTTCACGGCTTTCACAAAAGAGGATCCAATCAAATCTCTCAATAAAAAAATAAATTGTATCAAAAGGATTTAGAGCAATATGTAGAACAATGTCTTTATTGTTGAATGACCTCATGAAAATATTGTAATGCCCAATGGGCATTACTCTAGTTACCCTCACTGGAGTTATTATGGTGACCAGATAGTACTATGTACTAACCTGATTATTCTTACCCTAAAAATCTTGCTTCCTGTTAGTAATTCAATTCTAATTCCCACACTAAAATGCCAATCTTGCATAAGTTAACTTCTTGAGATCTTAAAATGTTTTCCGAAAAGACAACATAGTTTTCAACAGCTGGAATGTATACATTCTATGTTTATAAATTGCGTAGTTCATTCTTACAACTCTGTTCTAAAAAGGAAGCCACAAAAATGGACTAAAAAAAAAACAAAAAAACTAACATTCTTCTTCAATGAGCACATGCAAGAAATCAGTGAAAAACAATTCAGATTACAGAAGTCTCATTGCATAGACCACAAGTAGGTATAGGAAAGGATTCATCTTAGGTTCCCTCCTCTGACAATGTAAAGCCTAGAAATGTCAGCTGTGATATGAAAGAAAACAGACTGTCTTCATGTCAAAACCAACAATGCAAAATAATAATAATAATAAAATACCACTCTTGCATCCTGGAAAAAAAGATTAATTCAGTTAGAATTGCTATCAGCTTCTTGAATGAGAGCATAGCACATCTCATACATTTTATCTTGAGTGAGAATTCTAGCTACTAATTTGTAAATTGGATCACTGCCCAGAGAGTTTAGTTCTTTTACATGACTTTGTTCTGGAGCAAGTTAAATAATCTTTCTGCTTTCTTTCTTTTTTTTTTTTGGTAACAGAGTTTCAGCTTCTTCCCAAGACAGTTACTAGATTAAGAAGAATTTGGGGTAACATATTACAAGAAATGTCATAAATATCTCACATTTTTAATTTAGTTTTAATAAAATGCTTAATCTCTGTTGATCATAAATCATTTGAATATTAAAAGCACACATTGAATAATTGAACTACTAAGAATAACATAGAGTAGATAACTATTACATAGTTTTTACCATTGTGTAAATAAGCCTGAGAGGGGGGAAAAAAATCCATATTTATTCAATAGCAGCTATTTTTATTTGAAGGGTTAGAATAAATACAGTCATTTTGGTATAGAATGTTGAAAACCAATAGAATATTCAAAGCATATTAAGTGAGATTTAGTAACCATAAATTTGATATGTGTCTATGATATAGCTGCTCATCTTCAATAAATAGGTTTTTAATAAGCAGTTGGTATTTATTCAACAAAAGCAACTGTTACAATGAATAAATTAAATGCCTATTTAAGACACTTCATCCAGCATAAAAAGGTAGCACAATTTCCCTGCAGTACCAGAAATGATTGTGTTAATACTGGAGTGAAGCCAGTGCTCTAGGACCACGTTGTCAGTGGGAAGCACGGCACGCTCTGCACTGCAGCATGACCAGCATTACAGAATAGAGGGGACACAGCCATGAAGAATCAATCCAGGAACTGTGACAAGATCCTGCTGGCTGAAATCACTGTGATTCTTAAACATCAACCCAGAGGACATGGAAAAAAGACCAAGTCTCCATTTCTTTGCAATAAGTCTGGAGAAAAAAAGGACTTCTGTGTTAGCTTTAATTTTATGTCTGTGTGCTTTCCAGTTATCAAATATGTCACTCAGCCTTGGCAGTGCTTTGCCAGCTCACTATTTGGCATGTGTATGCAATTTAGTAATCATGGATGCTGCTTCACTCCCCCAAAGCAAGAGATTTCTGAAATTACTATGACCTCCACTGATATACATGTATTTCCAGTTGACTTGCCAGGATCATTCATTTTTTTCTTATGCAAGTGTTTTTACAGGAGAATCATATATTTTGAACATTTAATGTTATCACTTATTATACTATGGGCTTAAATGATAAAGAAGAATCATATTGGCTACCAAATCTCCCTCCAACCAGTAATACCTACCTTAAATAGATGAAAATATTTTTAGATAGTACCTCATTGGTTGCTAAAGTTTAGATGAGTGGATAACCATCATAAACAAAGATAGTTCTGTTTCTGTTTTTATTTAAACTCTTCAAAGCAAGCATCTTATATAACTTGAAATCACTGTTCAACTTTTGCAACCCCATGGACTATACAGTCTATAGAATTCTCTAGGCCAGAATACTGGAGTGGGTAGCCTTTCCCTTCTCTAGGGCATCTTCCCAACCCAGGGATCAAAACCAGGTCTCCCATACTGCAGGTAGATTCTTTACCAGCTGAGTGACAAGGAAAGCCAAATGCAGTTATTAAAATGTTGCTTTCTTCCAGTGAACAGGAAAGTCATTATAAAGCAAAATGCATTTCTATTTATCATTGTCTTTTCTTACTTCTGACTAGTCGCAACATTTTTTTTATAACTTTTCTATATGCAAAATGAGACTGTACTGTAAAGATCCAAGAGAATTATTCTTAAGTAACTCTAGTTATCTATTATAGGACTTCTTGGTGACGTAAATCATGGCTTTTTCTTAACTAACCTGCCAGGTCTAAAATTATAAGTTTCTACATAACCTAGTGTGTTTTTATATTCATAGTCTTTGAATATAATAAATATATAGATAATACAAAGAAATTCATTTCCAAGCTTCTTAAATTCCAAAATGTAATTCTCAGAAAACTCTTTGAATAACTTTTCCTTGAAAGTAGAAAAGCAGAGTCTGGGTAAAGAGAGTCACAGTAAACTTTCTGTTGAGGAACCTATTAAGCATGCGCGCGTGCACACACACACACACACACACACACACACACAGAGTTCAGAAAAGACAAGGAAGAAAAGAGATGTTGAGTTTCCAATTAATGAAAAAGACTCTTTCTTCTTGGAAGGAAAGTTATGACAAACCCAGACAGTGTATTAAAAAGCAGAGACATCACTTTGCTGACAAAGGCCCGTATAACAACAGTTTTTCAGTAGTCATGCATGGATGTAAGGGTTGGACCATAAAAAAGGCTGAGTGCCAAAGAAGTGATACTTTCATACTGTGGTGCTGGAGAAGACTCTTCAGAGTCCCTTAGCAAGCAGATCAAGACAATCAACACTAAAGGATATCAACCTTGAATATTCATTGGAAGGACTGATGGTGAAGCTGAAGTTCTAATATTTTGGCCACCTGATGCAAAGAGCTAACTCATTGGAAAAGACTCTGATGCTGGGAAAGATTGAGGGCAAGAGGAGAAGGGGGTGGCAGAGGATGAGACAATTAGATGGCATCACTGAATCAATAGACATGAGTTTGAGCAAACTCCAGGAGATGGTAAAGGATAGGGAAGTCTGTGTGCTGCAGTCCATGGGGTCACAAACAGTCAGACATGACTTAGCCACTGAACAACTACAGTCTTTCTTATGTTACTTTTTGACAATTTGAGAAAGAGGGTAAAATATAAAGATGGAGGCTGCAGTAGGCAGAATTCTAAGATAATCCTCAAAATTTCTTGCCTTTCCCTCCGTGAAGTGAAGTGAAAATCATTCAGTTGTGTCTGACTCTTTGCAACCCCATGGACTATAGAGTCCATGGGGTTCTCTAGGCCAGAACAATGGAGTGGGTAGCCTTTCTCTTCCCCAGAGGATCTTCCCAACCCAGGAATCAAACCCAGGTTTCCAGCATTGCAGGCAACTCTGAGCCACAAGGGAAGCTATGAATTACATCATCTCTGGGATGAAATATGATGGGTTTTACTCCTGTGATTAGGTTTTACTATATGGCTCAGGAGAAATTATTAGAAAGATGATCTAGGTAGGCATTACATAATCAAATGAGCCCTGTAAAAGCACAGAGTTTTCTCTGGCTGGTCACAGAAAAGAGATTCAAAGTACATGGAGGATTCAATTTGTAATTGCTGACATGAAGATGAAGAGGATCCTATGGTAAGGAAATGTGGGTCAGCTCTAGTTGCTGAGAGCAGCGCCCAGCTGTAGCCAACAAGGAAACAAAGAACTCCATCCTAGCAGAAGGAAAAGAATTCTCCCTACAACCCATTAAGGTGGTTGAGAAGTCCAAGTGCAGGTGAGTACTGCAATACAGGCCAACGTCTAGATTTCAGCTTAGCAGACAATCCCATACTACACCTAGGCTTTTCATTCACAGAAACAATGGGAAAATAAATGAGTGCTTTTTTACACCTCTAAATTTATGGTAATTTGTTATACATCAATAGAAATAATGCTGAAGCGCCAATACTTTGGCCACCTGATGCAAAAAGTCAATTCATTGGAAAGACCTTAGTGCTGGAAAAGATTGAGGGCATGGGGAGAAGAAGGTGACAGAGTATAACATGACTGGATCATATCACTGACTCAGTGGACATGAGTTTGAGCAAACTCCAAGAGACGGTGAAAGACAGGAGTGTGTTGCAGTTCATGGGGCTGCAAAGAGCCAGGTACGACTTAGTGACTGAACAAAAACAGCAACATAGAGGCAAAAATAGAGTGTTTACTATTGATAGAAGTTATATCGAAGAAGTTTGACTATGTGGGAGCCAAATGAGCTTGGTCACTGAACTCCAAAGTCAGAATGATTTGCAAACCCAGTCACAGACAACACTGAACTGGAATAGCCTTCCCAAGTGGAGGAAATTTAAACAGGAAAGAAGAGCAGAGGAGAAACTGACTTCACAAAAGTCAGGTTTCCTCTTACAAGAAGAAAGGTGGAATAAGTCTAAAAAATTTAGTTATTTTTCCCAGATTAACAGATCAGTTGCATCATCCCACCTCCCTGGAAACATAACAAGTAAAAAAAAAACTTAAGAGATTTAGAGTTACACTAATTGACCTCATTTCACTGGAAGGACATATAGTGAAGAACTGGGGCTTCCCTGACAGCTCAGTTGGTAAAGAACCTGCCTGCACTGCACAGATTCCAGTTAGATTCCTGGGTCGGGAACATCTACTAGAGAAGGGATAGGCTGCCCACGCCAGTAGTCTCGGGCCCTCACTGTGGCTCAGGTGGTAAAAAGTCTGCCTGCAAAGACGGAGACCTGGGTTTGATCCCTGGGTTGGGAAAATCCCCTGAAGAAGGGAAAGGTACCCACTTCAGTGTTCTGGCTTGGAGAATTCCATGGACTCTATAGTCCATGGGGTCACAAACAATAGGACATGACTGAGCAACTGCAAGGAGATCCAACCAGTCCATTCTGAAGGAGATCAGCCCTGGGATTACTATGGAAGGAATGATGCTAAAGCTGAGACTCCAGTACTTTGGCCACCTCATGTGAAGAGTGGACTCATTGGAAAAGACTATGATGCTGGGAGGGATTGGGGGCAGGAGAAAAGGGGGATGACCCAGGATGAGATGGCTGGATGGCATCACTGACTCGATGGACATGAATCTGAGTGAACTCCGGGAGTTAGTGATGGACAGGGAGGCCTGGCGAGCTGCCATTCATGGGGTCGCCAAGAGTCAGACACGACTGAGCGACTGAACTGAGATGAGCAGCTGTCACTTTCACTTTGAAAAGAAAGAAGTAATAAGGCCAATGGCTCTGTCTTAATCTACTTAATATCTAGTATCTGTGCTTAGTTTAAAATCATTACTTAATCAAAGCTTATCGAAGAAAGGTTGAAAGGTTGAATTAATAATGTATGTTCTTTTAAACATAAAATAAAGGATCTTCATGACCCAGATAATCATGATGATTTGATCACTCACTGAGAGCCAGACATCCTGGAATGTGAAGTTAAGTGGGCCTTAGGAAATATCACTACGAACAAAGAGAGTGGAGGTGATGGAATTCCAGTTGAGCTATTTCAAACCCTGAAAGATGACGCTGCACTCAATATGCCAGCAAATTTGGAAAACTCAGCAGTGGCCACAAGACTGGAAAAGGTCAGCTGTCGTTTCAATCCCAAAAAAGGCAAAGAATCCTCAAACTACCGCACAATTGCACTCATCTCACACACTAGTAATACTCAAAATTCTCCAAGCCAGGCTTCAGCAATACGTAAACTGTGAACTTCCAGATGTTGAAGCTGGTTTTAGAAAAGGCAGAGGAACCTGAGATCAAATTGCCATCATCTGCTGGATCATTGAAAAAGCAAGAGAGTTCCAGAATTACATCTATTTCTGCTTTATTGACTATGCCAAAGCCTTTGACTGTGTGGACCACAATAAACTGTGGAAAATTCTGAAAGAGATGGGAATACCAAACCACCTGACCCACCTCTTGAGAAACCTGTATGCAAGTCAGGAAGCAACTATTAGAACTGGACATGGAACAACAGACTTGTTCCAAATAGGAAAAGGAGCATGTCAAGGGTGTATATTGTCACCCTGCTTATTTAATATATATGCAGAGTATATCATGAGAAACGCAAGGCTGGAAGAAACACAAGCTGGAATCAAGATTGCCGGGAGAAATATCAATAGCCACAGATATGACATCACCCTTATGGCAGAAAGTGAAGAAAAACTAAAGAGCCATTTGATGAAATGAAAGAGGAGAGTGAAAAAGTTGGCTTAAAGCTGAACATTCATAAAACGGAGATCATGGCATCTAGTCCCATCACTTCATGGGAAATAAATGGGGAAACAGTGGAAACAGTGGCTGACTTTATTTTATGGGCTTCAAAATCACTGCAGATGGTGATTGCAGCCATGAAATTGAAAGATGCTTACTCCTTGGAAGGAAAGTTATGACCAACCTAGACAACATATTAAAAGGCAGAGATATTACTTTGTTAACAAAGGTCTGTCTAGTCAAGGCTATGGTTTTTCCTGTGGTCATGTATGGATGTGAGAGTTGGACTATAAAGAAAGCTGAGTGCCAAAGAATTGATGCTTTTGAACTATGGTGTTGGAGAAGACTCTTGAGAGTCCCTTGAACTCCAAGGAGATCCAACCAGTCCATCCTAAAGGATACCAGTCGTGAGTGTTCATTGGAAGAACTGATGTTGAAGCTGAAACTCCAACACTTTGGCCACCTGATGCGAAGAGCTACCTCATTTGAAAAGACCCTAATGTTGGGAAACATTGAGGGCAAGAGAAGAAGGGAATGACAGAGGATGAGATGATTGGATGGCATCACTGACTCAATGGACATGAGTTTGGGTAAGCCTCGGGAGTTGGTGATGGACAGGCAGTCCTGGCATGCTGCTGTTCATGGGGTCGCAAAGAGTCAGACACAACTTTGCAACTGAAATGAACTGAACTGAATCATATTTCACTTTACAGTAAAGACCTAAACATGTAGTAAGAGAAGCATTATAATGTAGCAAGAACACAAATCTTAGAACTATAAAGACCTATATTTAGAAATGAACCAGGTAACACCTTGAGAGGTAGCTTTATGCTCCATCTGTATTTAAGAATCAATATTAACACTTACGGTCTTTGAAAAGATAGAAAGAGAAAAATTATGGATACTACTCAAAACAATGGTTAGCAGATAGAAAATGTTTATTAAATGGAAGCCTTAAATCATTTGTTAACTGGCTCTTCCACGCTTATAGACTCAAACTTTCCTTTGATACACAGTCAGAGCAGGTTTTAGAAAATATAAAAGTTGATGACACTCCATGGTGGCTATTCCCATGTGGTCCAGTTCAGTTCAGTCGCTCAGTCGTGTCTGACTATAGCGACCCCATGAATCGCAGCACGTCAGGCCTCCCTGTCCATCATCAACTCCGGGAGTTCACCCAAACTCATGTCATTGAGTGATGCCATCCAGCCATCTCATCCTCTGTCTTCCCCTTCTCCTACTGCCCCTAATCCCTCCCATCATCAAGGTCTTTTCCAATGAGTCAACTCTTCACATGAGGTGGCCAAAGTATTGAAGTTTCAGCCTCAGCATCAGTCCTTCCAATGAACACTCACGACTGGTATCCTTTAGGATGGACTGGTTCGATCTCCTTGCAGTCCAAGGGACTCTCAAGAGTCTTCTCCAACACCACAGTTCAAAAGCATCAGTTCTTCGGTGCTCAGTTTTCTTCATAGTCCAGATCTCACATCCATACATGACTACTGGAAAAACCATAGCCTTGACTAGATGGACATTTGTTGGCAAAGTAATATCTCTACTTTTTAATATGCTATCTAGGTTGGTCATAACTTTCCTTCCAAGAAGTAAGAGTCTTTTAATTTCATGGCTGCAATCACCATCTGCAGAGATTTTGAAGCCCCCAAAAATAAAGTCAGCCACTGTTTCCACTGTTTCCCCATTTATTTCCCATGAAGTGGTGGCACCAGATGCCATGATCTTAGTTTTCTGAATGTTGAGCTTTAGCCAACTTTTTCACTCTCCTCTCTCACTTTCATTAAGAGGCTTTTTAGTTCCTCTTCACTTTCTGCCATAAGGGTGGTGTCATCAGCATATCTGAGGTTATTGATATTTCTCCCGGCAATCTTGATTCCAGCTTGTGTTTCTTCCAGCCCAGCATTTCTCATGATGTACCCTGCATATCAGTTAAATAACCAGGGTGACAATATACACCCTTGACATGCTCCTTTTCCTATTTGGAACCAGTCTGTTGTTCCATGTCCAGTTCTAACTGTTGCTTCCTGACCTGCATATAGGTTTCTCAAGAGGCGGGTCAGGTGGTTTGGTATTCCCATCTCTTTCAGAATTTTCCACAGTTTATTGTGGTCCACACAGTCAAAGGCTTTGGCATAGTCAATAAAGCAGAAATAGATGTTTTTCTGGAACTATCTTGCTTTTTCCATGATTCAACAGATGATGGCAATTTGATTTCTGGTTCCTCTGCCTTTTCTAAAACCAGCTTGAACATCTGGAAGTTCACAGTTTACGTATTGCTGAAGCCTGAACTTGGAGAATTTGAGCATTACTTTACTAGTGTGTGAAATGAGTGCAATTGTGCGGTAGTTTGGGCATTCTTTGGCATTGGCTTTCTTTGGGATTGGGATGAAATCTGATCTTTTCCAGTCCTGTGGCCACTGCTGAGTTTTCCAAACTTGTTGGCATATTGAGTGCAGCACTTTCACAGCATCATCTTTCAGGGTTTGAAATAGCTCAACTGGAATTCCATCACCTCCACTCTCTTTGTTCGTAGTGATATTTCCTAAGGCCCACTTGACTTCACATTCCAGGATGTCTGGCTCTCAGTGAGTGATCACACCATCATGATTATCTGAGTCATGAAGATGTTTTTTGTGCAGTTCTTCTGTGTATTCTTGCCATCTCTTCTTAATATCTTCTGCTTCTGTTAAGTCCATACTATTTCTGTCCTTTATCTAGCCCATCTTTGCATGAAATGTTCCTTTGGTATATCTAATTTTCTTGAAGAGATCGCTAGTCTTTTCCATTCTGTTGTTTTCCTCTATTTCTTTGCGTTGATCACTGAGGAAGGCTTTCTTATCTCTCCTTCCTATTCTTTGGAACTCTGCATTCAGATGCTTATATATCTCCTTTTCTCCTTTGCTTTTCACTTCTCTTCTTTTCACAGCTGTTTGTAAGGTCTGCTCAGATAGCCATTTTGCTTTTTTGCATTTCTTTTCCATAGGGATGGTTTTGATCCCTGTCTCCTGTACAATGTCATGAACTTCCATCCACAGTTCATCAGGTAATCTATCAGATCTAGGCCCTTAAATCTATTTCTCACTTTCACTGTATAATCATAAGGGATTTGATTTAGGTCATACCTGAATGGTCTAGTGGTTTTCCCTACTTTCTTCAATTTAAGTCTGAATTTGGCAATGAGTTCATGGATCTGAGCCACAGTCACCTCCCAATCTTGTTTTTGCTGACTCTATTGAGCTTCTCCATCTTTGACTGCAAAGAATATAATCAATCTGATTTCAGTGTTGACCATCAGGTGATGTCCATGTGTAGAGTCTTCTCTTGTGTTGTTGGAAGAGGGTGTTTTACTATGACCAGTGCATTCTCTTGGCAAAACTTTATTAGCCTTTGTCCTGCTTCACTCCATATTCCAAAGCCAAATTTGCCTGTTACACCAGGTGCTTCTTGACTTCCTACTTTTGCATTCCAGTCTCCTATAATGAAAAGGACATCTTTTTTGGGTGTTAGTTCTAAAAGCTCTTGTAGGTCTTCATAGAACCGCTCAAATTCAGCTTCTGCAGTGTTACTGGTTGGGGCATAGGCTTGGATCACTGTGATATTGAATGGTTTGCCTTGGAGACAAACAGAGATCATTCTCTCATTTCTGAGATTGCATCGAAGTACTGCATTTCGGACTCTTTTGTTGACCATGATGGCTACTCCATTTCTTCTAAGGGATTCCTACCCACAGTAGTAGATATAATGGTCATCAGAGTTAAATTCACCCATTCCAATCCATTTTAGTTTGCTGATTCCTAGAATGTCAACGTTCACTCTTGCCATCTCCTGTTTGACCACTTCCAATATGCCTTGATTCATGGACCTAACATTCCAGGTTCCTATGCAATATTACTCTTACTGCATTGGACCTTGCTTCTATAACCAGTCACATCCACAACTGGTATTGTTTTTGCTTTGGCTCTATCCATTCATTCTTTCTGGAGTTATTTCTCCACTGATCTCCTGTAGCATATTGAGCACCTACTGACCTGGGGAGTTCCGCTTTCAGTATCCTATCATTTTGCCTTTTCATACTGCTCATGGGGTTCTCAAGGCAAGAATACTGAAGTGGTTTGCCATTCCCTTCTCCAGTGGACCACATTCCAATGTGGTAGCTTGGTGTTTCAGACTGCATTAATATTACTACATTTCAACTTCAGCATAAGATTCAGAATTGCCCCTTAACAGTGAAAGGAAACACAGAAAATTGTATTCCTCCTCTTTGGTACATCAACTTATAAATTATATGCATCACCATTAATCAAAGTCCACTGGCCATTACTAGTAAAATGACTATGCTCAATGGCACGAAAAGCAGTAAAACTGAGGCCTCTATTAGCTCAGGAAAGGGAAGAGAATATGAGGTATTTGTTTGTATAAATAATGTTCTCTATAACAAAGTTTTCTCTCTTATGTTGACTTTGGTTCTTCTATTACAATCCCACCCTTGAATAAAACATTCAGAACATCCCTTCTGGACATCCGTTCTTGCCCATCGCCCCCCCACCTTTATCCATTCCTCTGTTGATAGATATTTATTTAGCTTCCAGCCTTATCTTATCAATGCACTATTCCCTTGATGATCACTCTTTACACTGCACTCAGTTACCAAAATACAACAGCACAAATCCTAGAATGAAAGGAAACTTTGCTTCGTTTTTAGAAAATAAGTTCTGGAGAAACAAAAAAACAGAGTTTGTTGTGATGAGTAGAACTATTGAATATTTGGTTTTTTTTACTAGAAGTATAGTCCCCATGGACAGCAACCCTAGTTTTGTTTATCTTGGTATCAGTCAAACCACAGTTATATTATGTTGCTGTGTTCTGGGCTATTCACTTGGAGAGATAAAGATAAACTGTAATACATTCAGAGAAGTGCAATCTGAATGGTGAGAAAATTCTAATACCAAGTTATATGAGCAACAATTGAACTAAGAAATTGGGATGCATAGCCAGGAAATAAGGACCCTCAGGCAGGACATGATTGCTGTCTTCAAATATGTGAAGAGCTGGCTGTCATGTTAGAGAAGCGTTAGACTTGTTCTATTTAACCCAAGGGTATAGTGAGAACCAGTGGGTAGAAGCAAAAATCAGACTTAATTTGGCTTATTTTAAGGAAGATCTATCAGAACCAAGCCACAACATATTTGGCTGCCTCAGGAGGTAGTAAGTTCCCTGTCAGAAAAATAATTCAAGCCAACTGATAACCATGTGATAGGGTTATTGCAGAGATCTCAAGCATGAGATAGAGACTGGACAAATATCTTTAGGTAGAGTGACAGTACAATTTATCATCCAAACCCAGACTAGTGCGTAAAGAGATTCCATGATCAACTGTTACATATTTTTCTGTACCACAGAAAAATCAGCATAAACTGGAACTATCTTAAAGAAAAGTAAGATATGTTGCCTTTCTGAATTTAGGTTATCTTCCAACTCTGAGATTCTTTTACACTATTTCTTGACATTAAAATATCAAAAGCACTTTTAATTATCTCCATCCCTGGGTATATTTGCAAAACAAAGAATTTTTGAACAGTCAATACTGGAAATTTTTTTGACACTGTGGTAAGTCAATGGGATATATTGTGAATGTGTTGGTATCTTTGTTTTGCAGTTTTAAATCTCATTGTGCACTTGCCTTTATGGAGAACTTGATTACAGGTAAGGTAAGTCCAGAATACAACCTTACAACAAAACGCATAGCATAATTTTAGCTAGCCTTATGAAAAGATTTCATGGTCTCCCAGATTTATCCACAGGCTAGTCTAGTAATGGAAGGGAGAGTCCCTACTATGATCCAGGTGCCACACTAGGCACTGTACACTATTCAGTATCTGCCAACATCTCTAACAGGTTGGCATTTTCACTTTATCGGGTAGATTTTATTGTCTCCATTTTGTAGATAAGAAAACTAAATCTGAGAGACATTTCATAACTTGTCCATGAACATAAACTTAACAAGTTGGAGAATTAGAATTTGAATTCATATGTTTTTGGAGCAGATGCTTGCTACGTTCCAGACACCGATAAAGAAGACAACTAACATTCATAAGTACTTTTTCATACAGAGTTTCTGTATGACTTTTATCCCTTTATCATCTATTTATTACCAAGACATTTTAAAGAACCACTAGGTTTAAGGCCTTAATCTTGGCACTACACTATGGCTATGCTATGCTATGCTTAGTCACTCAGTCATGGCCAACTTTTTGTGATCCCATGGACTGTAGCCCACAGGCTCCTCTGTCCATGGGGGTTCTCCAAGCAAGAATACTGGAGAGGGGTGCTATGCCGTACTCCAGGGGATCTTCCCAACCCAGCGGTCAAACCCAGGTCTCCCCCATTCCAGGCGGATTCTTCACCATCTGAGCCACCAAGGAAGCCCAATCTCTGCACTGGGGATATTAAAACAGAACTCATACTAAAAACAAGAAAAAAAAAAAAGTGGAATTGACAACTAAATGAGAAGAAATACATATTACTTGTAACCTAATTTACCCACATTTCAGTCTAAAAAGACAATGGGAGAATGGCTATATGTGAGAATTTGCCTTCAGCTGAGAAACAGTTGGGTAATAGATCAGAGTGTTCCCTGGTGGTTCATGCAGTAAAGCATCTGTCTACAATGTGGGAGACCTGGGTTCAATCCCTGGGTCTGGAAGATCCCCTGGAGAAGGAAATGGCAATCCACTCCAGTACTATTGCCTGGAAAATCCCGGGCAATAGATCAGAAGAAGAAAGAGAGACAAACTCTGAATTGCAATGTGAGGAAGATGTCTGCATCATAGTGGGGAGGGTGTGCTGGATTGAGAAAGAAGAGAACAAGGAGAGACTGGAAGGAGCCTTTGAAGTGGTCCATATGTGAAATGACCTAAGCCATCAATGGTGTTGGGAGCTGGGCAGAAATACGTAGGAAGGTACACAAATCTATTTTCACAAACAGATGGAGTTAAAGCATGAGTTACTACTATTTACCACATATTATGGATTAGAATCCTGAGTTAACAAAAGCAACATGCATTCCAAAGCTCGTGCTCATCCTGTTCTAATATACTGTCCAGAAATGTTTATCAGCAGCAAGGACTAAACTCTAAAATAAAGGATAGAATGAAACAAATAAAAATAAAAGCCCTTTCTCCAGATCATTTAAGAATTTTGTGTTAAACTCCAACATTTTAATCTATTTCCTTCTTTTTCCCTCACATCCTTGCTTTCTATAAAAGTATAAATTAAGTAATGAGCACCAGAAAGAGATTTCAGCAGAGCTAAACTAAAACAAGAAGGCTGAACGCAAGAAAATAGTTCTGTAACATGTTCCAAGGAGAAATTCCAAAAGAGAATGAAATATTTCCTGGTGTAAAATGCCCTCAGTGGACTGAAACATTTCCTTGGAACCCAAGACAACAGGTAAAGTCTGTTCCTCATTAGCTTGTGTGATAATGACCCTATCTTACATTTTCTATTTCTTTGGAATTCATTTGTTTTCATTACATCAGGTGGTTGTTATTATGATGTGTTAATGGGCTTCAAGCAGGGCTGTCCTCTGTGACTCAGACTCTGATTACTAAAATGAGAGTTTTGATATTTTTTATTATACCAATTCAGTTTTGCATTCCAATTGTTAATATTCTTGTCCACCAGAGCAGTGCTCCGAATTTCAAAGGCATGCAAAGGAAAGAAAGTGAGAATTTCATTTTTTATTTTCAACTTTAGATTTCTTTCACCGAAAAGTTTGCCTTTCATGACTTTAGCACCACATTTTAATTCTTGAGTGCCCCTAGTTTCATTGCTAAAAATCTTTGAGAACATTTTTAAACATAAACACACACACACTCTCAATTTCCCTCTCTTCTTTAAATTCTTTGGGCTCATATACCATTTTCTGGCATCAACAGCCTTCTTCTGATCCTATTCCCACAGGAAACTACCTCTAGCCATCTAGGTATGACCTTTTGATTCAAAATCATGGTAATGAACTTCTGTAGCTCATTACTTTCACATATAAATTGTTAGATATATTGCTCCTAAGTGTTAACTCCTCTTCAAAGGTGAGCCCCACTACTAATGCAATACCAATGCTGTTTTACATGTGTAGGAAATGAAAGCCTTGAAGCCAGAGACCAAACTCATTGTCTTTATAAGAAGCTCTGGTCTGATTCAAACCAGGGCTATTTTTTGGAAGCTCATGCTAAATAGATCCTTCAAAATGAGCATTTTCATACTGCCCGTTCTGTTTATCCAGAGCCTCCCATGATCCTGAATGCATACTTCTCTTCACTCTCTACCAACAGGAACAGCAAACACCCTATTTAACTAGAGAACAAATGAACTGTTTAAATGCCTAAATCTATGTTTATGCACACAAGATGAGATTGGTATTTACCTAAGGGGACAGGCTTTACTCACTAATGTGCACTTTACAATAACCTAAGAAAACAAAGATAACCTTCTCCCTCCCAGGAAAATGGTGCTTGTGATGATCACAGCACTGCTAAACAGCCTTGGTTTTCCAGACACGACAGAAATACATTTGGGTGAACACATTTTTGTTTCTATGTCTATGAAAAGATTCCTTTATGCTTTCTTTGTTTGGGTAATTGTTAATGTTATTGCTGTTTATACCATAGGACTTGTGGATAAAGCTGGCATTTCTGACTGCCTCAGCTTTTCTGATGTCTACCACATGTCGGTTTACCTTACATTATTTCTCTTCATCTCCCCTGCCCCCAAAACATTCAGCATCACAGATGGCATTTTATAGACAGCTATTTTTGTGTGAGTGGGGGTGTTTAACTTTGCATTCAGCAGAGGACAGAAGATGTCATGAGGGTTTTGTCCCCCAAAGTGCACTGTTATGTCCCTGCTTCTCTTTGAAATTAATTGTGTCTTTCCTTGTCACTGATTAAATAGATGTTTGGAGTGTGTCTGTAGGCAGTCCTTTCTATTTTCTCCTGTTTGTTAGGGTCAGATTGTATTTATAAAGGTTTCATGCAACAGCTATCTTGAGATCTTTATAATATGAAAATTTAGACTAGAGCTGTTGAGGAGTCACAGAATTGAAACACACTGGGACAGAAATACAAGAGACAAATGAAAAGCAAATTGTAAGCTATTTGATGAGACATTCATTTTCATATACAGAATAGTTATACCTATGATTATATCATTGAATGGGAGACAAAATATGACCTTATCACCTTATGATAAAATCATTTCATAAAGTACTCAAGCAAAAAAGACAAAAGCAATTCTTAAAATAATCCTAAGCCTAATGATTTATCTAGTCACTATTGACCAAAAGTGTGTAAACAAATGAAATTACAGAAATCAAAGAGATTACAGTAAGGATGCCATCACTAGTTTGTCTACCAAAAATAGAAGTATTTGTATTGTTGAATAGCGCTTTTGAAAATCTAGCTCTTCAAAACAAAATGGAGAAAGTTAAAAGAAAAACCAGAAGGTATGAGAAAGAGGAAGATTAGGGGGGGGAAGTGAAGATATCAAAAATTATAAACAATTTGTGGCAGAATTGTTGGCTGCAGGTAAACAACAGAAATATTGATATAAATCACAAACTCACATGCCTATGGGGTTCAAAAATAACATAAGTGAAGGTGGAAAGCATGGTGATTTAAGCTATGATCCTGAAACATTTCTGATTTAAATCCATAGAATATTTTTTTTTCTCCTGCAAATAAACCTGCTCTCTCATTTATGTTTTATGTTCTGCCTGTTATTTTTCTACTTTTGATAGAGCTATGGGCACAAGGAGAAATTCAGTTCCCTCAAAGCTGTGTTTGAGGAATAATGCACCCCACTCCAGTACTCTTGCCTGGAAAATCCCATGGACAGAAGAGCCTGGTGGGCTGCAGTCCATGGGGTTGTGAAGATTCGGACACGACTGAGCGACTTCACTTTCACTTTTCACTGTCATGCTTTGGAGAAGGAAATGGCAATCCATTCCAGCGTTCTTGCCTGGAAAATCCCAGGGATGGCGGAGCCTGGTGGGCTGCCGTCTATGGGGTCGCACAGAGTCGCACACGACTGAAGCGACTTAGCAGCAGCAGCAGCAGCAGCAGCAGTAATAGTGGAAGGGTTCTGATAATGGATCATTGGCACAAGGCCTCTGTGCTAGGAAAGGTAAAAATAATAACTGCTAATGCACTGCTTTTAAAAGTATGGTATACTGAAAATTCATCAAGGGTTGGAATATTTATTATCCATCCTCAGCACTTCTTGTGCTTGATCCACAGAAGGCATTTATCAAAACTTTAATGAATTAAATTAATTTTTTACAAATACCAGGAAAACCTGGGACAGAATTGACTATGATGGCTCCACAAAGAATGTGAGTAGGAGAAGAAAATGTAATTGGAGAAAGAAATGGTGACACACTCCAGTATTCTGGCCTGGGAAATCCCATGGGCAGAGAAGACTGGAGAGCTACAGTCTGTAGGGCTCCAAAGAAGCTGGACATGACTGAGCAACTAAACAAGGGGAAGAAAATGTACTCATGTCCGTCTCTATATTGTAGCATTTGAAACCCATCTCCATTCACTGAGCATGTGTTCTTGAGTATGTATATATTTAAACGTGTGTGCAAATTTTCATCTATAACTCAGAAAGCCTCAGGTCCTGCCACTGAGTGGCCATGAAGGTGTACTTATCAGGATAATTTAGCTGTGTGAGGAGGGGATGACAAGCTTATGCCATCTGCCCCCAGGCCCATATCAAAGTTGTTTGTTTAATTTTTAAAAATTTTTCTGTTTTGTTTTTTAGTATTTTAAGTGTTTATTGAATTTGTTATAATATTGCTTCTGCTTTACGCTTCGGTTTTTCGGTCACAAGGTATGTGGGATCTTAGCTCTCCAACCAGGAATCGAACCCACACCCACTGCATTGGAAAGTGAGGTCCCAAACCCTGAACCACCAGGAAAGTCATAATGTGTATCTCCCCTAATGTACTCCCATAATGTGTCACCAAGAAAGTCTAAATTATGCTTCCTGGATTAAAGTTAAGTGAACAAAGAAATGAAGAATGCGTTTTTCAAAGATCTCCAGTTAGAATTGTAAAGGCTCAAAGTGGAGGAGAAATATTCCAATTACTCCTGAAAATTTTTATGTAAACTCTTTCATGTCCTAATGGCCAAGTTAACAAGGTTCACAATAAAGTGTCCCTATAATTGACACCTCACAGCAAGCCTTGAGGGATGCAGACATTTCACTTGAGAGAAGCATTAAGCTCAAGTCTCTAGTCACATTACATTTAGTACTGGACCTTTGAAATTTTTCATTATATGTGAAACTAATAGCCTGTCCTATGTCATTCTGAATAGAAAGAGAGGAGTGTGTAACATTATGATTGCACTGGTTTTGCAGGGTCAAGCGAAATAAGAAACAAGGTTCTTTTCCATACAAGTCAGTTAAGAGGCTTCCACTTGTTTATGTGCAGGTTTGGGGGAAGTGTCATATACCCAAAACACTGGCCTCCATGCTCCATTATTGTTAGTTTGTTGAGAACCCACTATTATATTCTCTAGATTTCCTGATTTGTTTGAATTCAGGTATCAGTTCAGTCACTCAGTCATGTGCAACTCTTTGCGATCCCATGGACTGCAACACGCCAGGACTCCCTGTCCATCATCAACTCCTGGAGTTTATTTAAGCTTACCTCCACTGAGTCGGTGATGCCATCCAACCATCTCATCTTCTGTTGTCCCCTTCTCCTTCTGCCTTCAATTTTTCCCAGCATCAGGGTCTTTTCAAATGAGTCAGCTCTTTGCACCAGGTGGCCAAAGTATTGGAGTTTCAGCTTCAACATCAGTCCTTCCAATGAACACTCAGGACTGATTTCCTTTAGGATGAACTGGTTGGATCTCCTTGCAGTCCAAGGGACTCTCAAGAGTCTTCTTCAAAACCACAGTTTAAAAGCATCAGCTATTCAGTGGTCAGCTCTTTATAGTCCAACTCTCACAACCATACATGACTATTGGAAAATCATAGCCTTGACTATGGAAAAACTGTAGCCTTAACAATTATATAGTGGAAGTGAGAAATAGATTTAAGGGACTAGATCTGACAGAGTGCCTGATGAACTATAGATGGAGGTTCATGACACTGTACAGGAGACAGGGAGCAAGACCATCCCCAAGAAAAAGAAATGCATAAAAGCAAAATGGCTGTCTGAGAAGGCCTTACAAATAGCTGTGAAAAGAAGAGAAGCAAAAAGCAAAGGAGAAAAGGAAACATATTCCCATTTGAATGCAGAGTTCCAAAGAAAAGCAAGGAGAGAAAAGAAAACCTTCCTCAGTGATCAATGCAAAGAAATAGAGGAAAACAATAGAATGGGAAAGACTAGAGATCTCTTCAAGAAAATTAGAGCTACCAAGGGAACATTTCATGCAAAGATGGGCTCGATAAAGGGCAGAAACGGTATGGACCTAACAGAAGCAGAAGATATTAAGAAGAGGTGGCAAGAATACACAGAAGAACTGTACAAAAAAGGTCTTCACAACCCAGATAATCACGATGGTGTGATCACTCATCTAGAGCCAGACATCCTGGAATGTGAAGTCAAGTGGGCCTCAGGAAGCATCACTACGAATAAAGCTAGTGAAAGTGATGGAATTCCAGTTAAGCTGTTTCAAATCCTCAAAGATGATGCTGTGAAAGTGCTGCACTCAATATGCCAGCAAATTTGGAAAACTCAGCAGTGGCCACAGGACTGGAAAAGATAACTTTTCACTCTAATGCCTAAGATAGGCAATGCCAAAGAATGCTCAAACTACCGCACAATTGTTTGAATTACCAGGGGGCATTATCACCAAGTCATTTAACTGCACATTATGAATTATTTCATTTGATAGATAAGATAGATAGATAAGGGGGCTTCCCTGGTGGCTTAGTGGTAGAGAATCTCCCTACTAATGCAGGACATGCAGGTTTGATTCCTGGGGACGGAAATGGTAACCCACTCCAGCATGCTGGCCTGGGAAACCCCATGGACAGAGGAACCTGGCAGGGTAGAGTTCATGAGGTTGTGAAAGAGTCAGACATGGCTTAGTGACTAAAAACAATGAACAACATATAGATTATTCAAAAAAATTTTAAAACACTTTTTTATTGAATAAGTCACTAATCAATTAATTGCTTCAGCAATACTGTTTTTTTAATATAAATGTATTTATTTTAATTGGAGGTTAATTATTTTACAATATTGTACTGGTTTTGCCATACATCAACATCAATCCACCACAGTATACACTTGTTCCCCATCCTGAACACCCCTCCCTCCCCGTACCATCCCTCTGGGTCGTCTCAGTGCACCAGCCCCAAGCATCCTGTATCCTGCATCGAACCTGGACTGGTGATTCGTTTCATATATGATATTATACATGTTTCCATGCCATTCTCCCAAATCATCCCACCCTCTCCCTCTCCCACAGAGTCCAAAAGACTATTCTATACATCTGTGTCTCTTGCTATCTCGCATACAGGGTTATCGTTACCATCTTTCTAAATTCCATACATATGCATTAGTATACTGTATTGGTGTTTTTCTTTCTGGCTTACTTCTCTCTGTATAATAGGCTCCAGTTTCATCCATCTCATCAGAACTGATTCAGATGTATTCTTTTTAATGGTTGAGTAATACTCCATTGTGTATATGTACCACGGCTTTCTTATCCATTCTTCTGCTGATGGACATCTAGGTTGCTTCCATGTCCTGGCTATTATAAACAGGGCTGCGATGAACATTGGGGTACATGTGTCTCTTTCAATTCTGGTTTCCTCGGTGTGTATGCCCAGCAGTGGGATTGCTGGGTCATAAGGCAGTTCTATTTCCAGTTTTTTAAGGAATCTACACACTGTTCTCCAAGCAATACTGTTTTAAATAGTGAGTACGGGGCAGGCATTATGTGGGTATTGGCAGTGCAAGGATGTTGGTTCCTACTTCCCTGGATCTGCAGATAGCCTTGGGCTAGTTGGTCAGTTTTAAAGTTTGTGACATTAAGAATTTTTATTCTTTCAAATGATTTATTTTAAAAATCTATTATTTGCATATTCTTGTTTATGGCAAGCCTGTGCATAATAAACTCCGATTTTTCATTCTAGTGTTGGGAAAACCATACAGTCCCATGAGGTAAGACATTTGTCTGTCACATTCACTGTTCTAGAGAATTTTCTGGACGACACAGCACTTCTGTGCCAAGCAATTCTATTATTATGGTTTATTAATACTTCCTGCAGAATCATCTCCAAATTCAATATGAAATAAAACTATATTTTTTCTATATGGCACAAAGTGAAATATGCATGGAAATCCACTGCATCATTCTGATCAACTATTAATTTATATACTTAAGAAGCTTAAACAATGCAAGACAAAATAATGTGCTATGACCAACTTCTAATTCCTTCTTCAATTATTTCCCAACTGCTACTAGGTAGGAGGAGAAGATTGCTCCTTCTGCTGCAAGATAACTTGTCTTCAGTATTGATTTTAGGATCTAAATGGAATTTTTGAGGCAGAAAAAGAAGAGAATAACAGAATAAAAAACTCAAAGCTCCTTTTCCTAAAACTACCCTTCCTGGGCTAAGAGTGATTTTACCTACCAATTTAAACAACTCAGGGATTTACCTTTAAAGTAATAATGTGCTTCAGAGGATTGGAGAGAAAAATGGAGCCGCCTTAGTGGTAATTCATAAGCAGGGACAGTCATTGCAAATTAATATTTTCACTCATTTGGGCCATTTTTCAAGATTACTTACTAGATCCACCCTTCTCCAGGCACTATAAAAGAGCTAGATTTTAGTCCTGAATCTGCCATAAACTAAGTCATATCAACAGTTGAATTTTGTTTGTCTAATTTTTCAAATTTATTCAAAGCTTAGTTTAATAAAGAGTGGTACTACATAATCTCTAAAATACTTTTCAGATCTCTGAATCTAAATCATATTGCTAATTTATTTACCAGTTCACAATAACAGAATGTATTATTTTATCAGATTCTTGTGCCAGCCAGTTCACCTTATCTGACTTTAAGGGGAGCATTCTGGGAGAGGGGTAGTGAATATATTAAAATATTTTCTTAAAAAAAAATCTCAGGCCTGTTTTCCAGTCATAAAATTGATATGAATCTTGAACCTGTAACTAATCTTTTCCAGATACTAACACTTTACAAAAAATAAAATACACTAATGAGATACTGTTTTAATTCCACTAAATTTTTTCTGTTTCAAAAGAGTAGGACAAGCATCAATATCTTATTCATAGTAAAAACATGAATTGCCTTAATACTTAGCAATAAACTTGTTCTACTTTTGGACATTGTTCTCTAAGGCAGAATCCTTTTTTTTTTTCCTTGAGTGCATTTAGCATGTGACAATTTAAAAATGTATGAGATCAACACCTTTCCATAGGTACTTTGCACAGTACTCAAACTCTTACAAGTAATATTCTCTTACAATGTTGAAAACCCAATTAGTAAACAGTTTAGTACTCAATCCTCAAAGCTCTCCCACAATAGAATCCTCTGCAAGGACTTGTACTGTACAGTGTTTTAAATAACTGAGCTCATCATAAGGATTGTAACACAGAAATGAGTTCTCTGTAAATATTAGAAATTATCTGGCCCTCATAAATGTTTACTCTGCTTATTATCTGCAAACTTCCTGGATTAAATGTTTAATATGAATATGTTACTATCCACCAAAGATTGATTCTGGCAGGGTATATGTTGATACCGGCAAGAAATAAATAGGGAGACATTAAAAGGTATGAAATTTTAAAACAATAGCTTAAAGGTGTTTAATAAACTACAGATGGCTTACACCATTTAAGCAAATATTTGGTGGGAGATGGGAAACAGTCAAGACCAAGAAAAAAGGAAATCATTTGAAAATAATGTCTCCCATGCAATATGTTATAATTAAAGCTGGATAAGCGATATAGACTTCTTATCTGTCCTTATATTACAGGAGAGATGAAGGATGTTAAGATATGGGAGCAAAAAAAATTGAAAAGCATTTGAAGTAGTAATCTTAGATTTTAAAATTCTAAAATAAGAACTCTTAGCATTAACATAAAGCTAGGCACATACACATCCAATCCCCAAAGACACTTAGTGGTCACACATACACAGATCAGCTTTTAACTATTACCATTATAGCTACCACTATTGTTTATGAAAGAAAAGAAAATGGTAGAAGCAAAGAAGAAAATCAAAGCAAGCTTAATTTCAAGGCAGATGGAAGCTGAAGGTCAAACAAGTGAAGTTTGATGGTTTCAACCACTTTCTCCTCCAGAAACACTTTGGAATTTAGCAAAACACCCCACACCTACCCCTCTTCTATTATTGAGTGAGTGGATCAAACTGAAACATAGCTCTCCCACCTTAGGCTGTGCTCAGAAAATGAGCAGCAGAAAGCACAGGAACATTGTCAGGGTACAGATGGGAGAAGATGGCACGAGGCAGACAGAGGAGAAGCTGGGCCAATCCATTGATGTTCTCCTCATTCATAATTGAACCTGTGTGCAGACCTAGTGCTAGAAGACACCCTTACTGCAGGTATTGTCTCTGGAAAGTGACATTAAACTATGTTTTCTAATATCTCCATGTAATTTTTTAGAGTAAAGGAGTCTGCCGTGCCTATATGCATGCTAAGTCATTTCAGTAGTCTCTGGCTTTTTGCAAGCCTGTGGAATGTAGCCCACCAGGCTCCTCTGTCCATGGGATTCTCCAGGCAAGAATACTGGAGTGGGTCATCATGCCCTCTTCCAGGGGATCTTCCTTACCTAGGGATGGAACCCACATCTCTTATGTCTCCTGCATTGGCAAGAGGGTTCTTTACCACTAGCACCACATGGGAAGCCCCAAAGGAGTCTGGACCCTAGTAAAAATTCTAATGAGTTTTATGTCATATTCCTCCATTCTCAACTGATTTTAAAAAATGTTCTCGTTGGGGACTTCCCTGGCAGTCCAGTGGTTGGGACTCTGGGTTCCCAATGCAGGATTTGATTGCTCATCAGGGAACTAAATTCCTACATGCCACATGGTGCAGACAAAAAATAAAATAAACTATCTGCTGATTTCAAATAACAAAAAAATTATAAAATTCTCTCTTTTTATCTCTTCAATGAACTAGTGCATTATGTACTGTCTTAGAATTTCTCTGAATAAGGAGTTATTTGCATTATCACATAAAGGAACATGTTGTAATATATTCCATTAAATATATGCTCTGAGGCTAGAGTAGGGTAAGGTTTTGGGGAGAGCATGTCTAATGATGCAGAAGTTGATATAATTATTAGGAATCATCAGGTTTTACAAATTGTCACCAAGTTGGGTTAGTGTAACATATACAGGCATTAAAATTAATCTTTTATCTTTTGCATCAAAAAATGAAGTGACTATCATAAAGAAAAAAAGCCATGTATTTCCGCAAAAGCATCTTTAATAGTTACTTTCACGTCTGAATCATGATATATGTCACCTCTCCCACCTTGGGTAACTTCTTTACTCATATAATGTAATTCTCTTCTTCAAGATTAAATCCATGTGGCTTGGATTATTTCCCTTAATCAACCAACCATTGTTGATTTTCCACATTATAGGTGTCCTTATCTTTTTTAAATTTATTTTCAATTGTGGTACAAATCACAAATCATACTATTTTAACTACCTTTAACTACACAGTTCAGTGGCACTGAGTGCATGTGCTGTGCAGCTCTCACAATCAATCTTCTCCCGAGTTTTCCATGTTTCTAAATGGAAACTCTGTCCCAAATATCATATATTAATGCATATGCATAGAATCTGGAAAAAAAATGTACAGATAAACCTACTTGCACAGCAGAAATAGAGACAGAGACATAGAGAAGAAATGTATGGACACCGAGGGGCGAAAATGGGGAATGAACTGGGAAACTGGGGTTGATATATATATATATATATATATATATATATACCACTATGTATACCAGAGATAAACCAGTAAGAACTTACTGTATAGCACAGGCCAATGGGAGAAGGTACAATCTGTTTGTAGAACATATATTAGGTTTCCCTATCTTAATGGAAGAAGATTTAATTAAACATGAACTTCCCTGAATTCTCCTCTGTTCTGAGTACATCACACTCTTGCCCAAACAATCATACAAAATTCTGACATTGTTGATTCACCTTTGATTAAGAAATGGTTCTTCAGTAAGTCCTCATAAAACCCTGGGAGTCAGAGGGGAAATAATGAAACTCAGGGAAAGGAGAATACAAAAAAAAAAAAAAAAAAAGAATGGATAGAGAAGCGCCAGACATAAATAGCAGAGAAGCAATAAGGACTGCTTTCCTTTTGTTTATAGTTGCAAAAGCCAAGGAATGGTTTGGAAGGTTTCAGAACCAGGAGCCTGAAAGATGAAGGCTACAGAATGAAGATGAGGAGGCTGAGAAAAGCAGACACAGATGCAGATAACATTCCTGGAAAAAAAGAGTCAATTCATTTTATTGCTTGGGGATCCAAAAGAAGCTACTTCAAATCATATCAGTCATGCAATAGATGTGGGATTTCAATTTTTACAGGTTGATTAGATTCTATTTTTCACTGAACCCTGTGGATTTTGAGAGGGCTTGAAACTCCTTTCAGTGCTTTGCAATAGTTCCCTCCATGTAAATTGTCTGCAGAGGGGCTGCTCTGTAGCTTAGCTATCAAACAATAGCATGGAAAGGACAGATGCCACCATGGATCCCTGCTGAGGATTTGAATCACATGTTGTGGTCTTCTAGCTCCCAGATCACCTGAGCGAAAGGAAACACCCCCCCCCCCCCCCATCAGCAGTCGTAGGCTGTTCAGTTTTCCAAAACTTAACTTCCTAAAGGGTAAATATCCCTCCCTGTCTTTTAGTCCCTTAACTCCACATGCACAAACACAAAGAAGAGTGGTTCTGGCCCAGTGAGCCCATGGCATAGCTGAGGTATCAAGAGGAACAGAAGTTTGGCAAACAAAGATGCAAGCCGCCATTGCGATTGAGCTCTCAGGTGAGGACACATTACTCTGGAGGAGCTGAGCACCTGTGACAGGTGCATGATACCAAGCGCCCTGGGTCTCTCTAATCAGAGGGGCTAATAAGCAGATACAGAGAAGGTCCCTGCTTTCCCGGATTGCACACATCCCAGACAACTCTGTGGTGTTGATTAAAACTGTTCTATTGGTAGGCACTCAGCATTGCTATGTGATCAGAGAAACATGTAAGTATAATGCAACCGGGCAAATCAATTTCTCCTGGGATTGACTCCATTTAAACCATGTGAAAGCTAGTGGGAAGAAATCATGCATTGGCAGACAGGATTTCAAGCTGGCGCAAGCAAGTTGAGGGAGGAAGTTTTGTGTGCCATGTTGTGAATGATTATAGCAAGACTCAGGTGGATAAGCAGGAAGTGAGAAGTCTATGCTCTTGGGTTTTCATTTCCAAAATGATTTTGTTGAGGTCTTTTCAATTTAATCCCAGAAATAAACAACTGAGGAGAGCAAGTGGTGATTGAAAGGAGGAAGGGAAAGATGACTTCGGGAGGCTGTTTCTGAGGAGGCTGGCTCCCTAAGCTCTTCAGGATTTAAAGAGGAGGCTAAGAGTTTTAATTGGATTTTAAATTCTCTTAGTAGTGGGGAAAGGTTTGGGCGCTCTGTGGCCTGATCCGCAAGCACAAGAGGCAGCTGTGTTTCAAAGCTGACCTTTATCAGATGGTGGTGTGTTTATTTCAGTCTGTCACAGAAGAGGAACAAGAAAACACTGCTAGGCCGTGCAATTTGGGGTATAAAAATACTACAGGACCAAAACAAAAACTAAAGACGTTCTGCCTGCTTGACTAAACTCCTAAATACAAGGGTTGGGGGAGAATTCAGGAGGGGTTAAGAGAAGCATGATGGCTCAGCAGTGAAGGAACTGAGGCCAAAATCTCCTCTCTTAAGAGCCAATGAGAGGAAAATCGAGTGCAGAAGAAACAAAGGGAAAGAAACTTGAAATGGGTGGCAAGAAGGTTTTAATTGTTTGATAAAATTCTGGGCAGAAATTTGGCAGTGGTCTACTTAACCGTCCCCAGCCCCGCACCTCCTCTTCCTTCATCAAGGTATTTCCTAGGTATCAAAAATCCCAGTACCTTCAGAGACTTAGCTCCAAGGTTAAGAAGGAAATGCTACACTGTACTTTAGTATAATAAAGTTCAGCGATATCTCAAACTCTATTTCCTTTTTAATTACAATTTTCTTACCTGAGCCTCGAGTGATTCTAATGTTACTGTTAACCCTGGAGGCCCGAGTTATTTTATGTTTAGTGACAAGGATTGTAACTGCAGTTCCCACATGGAACTGAGAAGTAATTTCTTCTCTCGGTGAGCTTTAACCAAGTGGATAACATCAGACCAAAGTTCCTAGTTACTCATGCCCTGTAGAGAGACAAGCGCCCTAGGGAAAGCGGAGGAATTTGAAATAAACTGAAGATTATATTGCTTCTGAAATATTTGGGCACTGTGGAATTAGAGAACAGACAGCAGAATTTTAAAGTGAGGGATATTCTAAAACTGAGCTTTTCCTAGAAGATGCTCTAGTGCTTGTTTTAATTTTTAAACTGACTCATGAGCCACAATTTATTTGAAAAGTGTTATTAAGGAGGATTATTAAGAAAAGGTGGGGGCCAATCTATTGAAAGGAAATTATATATATATATATATTTATATATATGTAGGTGTGTGTTAGCCACTCAGTCATGTCCAGCTCTTTGCAACCCCATAGACTCTAGCCAGCCAAGCTCCTCTGTCCATGGAATTCTCTAGCCAAGAACACTGGAGTGGGTTGCCATGCCCTTCTCCAAATCTTCTCAGGGATCGAACCCAGGTCTCCTGCATTGCAGGCAGATTCTTTACCAGCCTGGATACCAGGGAAGCCCGTATATATAGTACTTAAATGCATATATATATATATATATATTTGCATATGTATATTTATGAATACTGTCTAAGCATTGTCTCTAATTCCACTGACAATGACAAGGGTAGAAAAATATGTGACATAAATACTCTATGCCCCATAAATACTCTATGCCCACCCTCATCCATGGCAGTGTTACCCTGTGTTATATCATAGCACTTTTGTGTCTCCATTTGGGCCAGATAATGCTAGCTGGGATATTAGATGAAAAGTCCCTACTTCCTGAGCACATAATTTACTTCCCAAACTCCCCATAGTTAGAAATGACCATGTGACAGTTCTAACAATCAGAATGGAGTAGAAAGGATATATGGTATATTTAGAACGAATCTCTTACAGGTGTTTCTTCCTGTTGGTTGGAATGCAGTTATTTCTAGTGTGGCCAAATTTCCAGAAAGGTGTTACCAGAAGGTAGAACTTCCAGAACAAAAAAAGCGGCCAGGCAGCAGATGGTGCTAAAACTGATCTCTGCGACTGAAAAATGAGAGATCGTGGTTGTACACTAAAAAATACCTGGTAAAGTTGCTGTCTGTGATGACTCGACCACAGAGCCTACATGTTGAGCCAGTAGCTCTAGGATAAGTGTGGGAAAGAGCCAACACGTTGGCCACTATTGTCAAGTTGTAACAAACTATTTAAGAATGAATTAAGAATGGCAGGGCTTCCCAGGTGGCACTAGTGGTAAAGAATCCACCTGTTAATGCAGGAGACATAAGAGATGTGAGTTCTGTCCCTGAGTTGGGAAGATCTCCTGGAGGAGGGCACATGAATCCCCTTCAGTTTTCTTGCCTGGAGAATCCCATGGACTGAGGAGCCTGGCAAGTTATAGTCCATAGAGTCCCGAAGAGTCAGACACGAATGAAGCGACTTACCATACATGCATGAATGCATGAGAATGGCAATGGAGGGCCAGGATCAAGAGCCTTATAGATTCAGAAAACACTATTCTGGACCCCATGCAATAAGTTATAAGACTGAAAAAAATCTTTAGTGACAAAATCTAACACTATTTCTCAGTTAAACAAAACGACTCAGCCATCCGTGAAAAATCACATTAAGACCGTTACCCTTCCACGCCAGTGTTTCAGCAGCCTTTCTGAGATAGAGGGTGAGGTATAATGAAGTCTCAATGGAGTCTCAGTCAGCCTCATGGGAATTCTGAGTTGGGATGAATCTTCATTATCTCTCCTCCACTCATATTTGTAACCACATCACAGAATTTATTTTTCTCAGCTTCTTTTAAACCCCATCTCTAGCTCCTTAAGCCCTATAAAATCATCTCTCATTACAGCAGATGAAAGTGGCCTTTATTCTGAGCCCCAGAACCACATATTGTCTGCAACACATTTGGCAGAGGTATTTGACGTCTAGTATGTTTAAACTCTCAGGCAGTGTGCCTTATCTCCTTGTCTAGGTGTAAATGTCTTTAAATCCGGGCCTCTATCTTATATGTCTTTTAGAACTTTGAAAGCTTCCAGCAAAGCACTTTGAATACAGCTTAATATAGTTTTGATGCATTAATAAATTCCCAGTGCATTCAAGCATTCTCTGCTTTTTTTTCTCACCTGTAATTAGTAACATTTAATCCTACCACCTACTTCTTGAACCTTCAGGGACTGCCTTTCTCTGAAGCTTCATGACTAAAATATACATCTCCGCTCTCAGGCTCGAAGCTCCCCACCTACCTCTAAAACTATACTGTCATCTCAGCTCAAAATAAATCATCTTTCTTGCTCAAAATAATAGAACTTCAAAGCTAGTCTAATTAAATTCCCTTTTCCCTCATTTCTTCCATCTTTTTGCTTTTCTTCCTTCCCTCTATCCTTCTGTACTTTCTTCCTCACTTCCTTTTTCATGCGGATGAGAAAACTGAATCACAAAAATGGTAGATAACATCTATCCATCTACCTGGATAACATCACAGTGTAATTAATCAAGGCTCTTATCTTTCAACTCTTTCTAGAGTCCATTTACTTCACCCTATTTGCATCTCACACTAACACACCTTCAAAACTAAAAGAAGTAAATGTCTTCTACTATAACTTTTAGACATTTTTATATCTGGGTGATCATCTAGAAGATGAAAAAAAATCCTTTTTAAATTTATTTTGCTATTCATGGGTCATACATGAGTATTCAGAAATTGCAATACTGATTACATACTGACCCAAATCATAAAGAAGCATTTGCTTCATCATCACGTATCATCTTAAGAACTGATCCATGGGATCCAGGAGCCAGCTCTCCAAAGGATGGGATCTTCTGGCTTATATTAATGCAAAAACACTTCCCCTTCTATTTTTAACCTTGATAACAAATTGACACATTAAAATGTTCTTAGATTTAGAAAACAAGAAAATTAGAATAAGTGTATTTTATCATCTTAGAAAAATTATAATATTATAAACTTTAGCTTTTATTAAAATGCCAGGGTAACACAGAATATAGAAACTTATGGTGAAAACTCATAGCTGGTCCCAACTATTTCCCTTACCACCTCCAGGATGACTCCCTCTGCTCTTTTTAAAGGACTATTTTTGGCTCTTGTATTGCTTACTCTGTAAACACCATACTGGAAAGTATCTATTTACTTGCTTTTATGATGCATGAAAATTTATTTGTGCTCTCCTGTTCCTCTTTCCTTCATGATTGATAATTATTAGTTTTGTTTAAAATTCCCCCATTGCCTTTAAGCTTCAGATACTCTGAAAAGTATCTTGATTATCCACTTTGTCAGATAAATGCATTAGAACTTCCACATTTTCCTCAACTTTTCCTAGTCATTTTCATTCCACCTTCTCTGAGCTATATGAGAGCATTTATACTCTCAATACATATCAAATTTATAATATGAACTATAAACACAGTAAAGTCCTCTGTGAATATTGATTGACTCAATCAGTATAAACATCGCTGTGACTGTGTATGGTACCATCCAGTGCTGGCCCAAGCAGTGGTGCTGAGATTATGGGCCTGATTGCATCATTCCTGAGCTATTCTAGAGAAGAGGCTCAACAGAGAGGGGATATATGTATAGGTATAACTGATTCACTTTTTTGTACAGCAGAAACTGACACAACAGTAAAGCAATTATACTCCAATTAAAAAATAAAAAGTTTAAGTATAAAACACTATACTGTTCTGAACATCAAGAGCAAACGGATTCTCTTTTCTTATACACCTTTAATTTCTCAGAATTATGCCCTTTTCAGTTTAATCTATGTTTCAAAAACATTGAACCTATTTCTGCTCTTCTCATGGCTGTTAAAATGGTTTTGACTTTATGGACTTTTATACCTTCATCATATTTTCACTTTTTCCAGAATGACACCAACTTTTTGTTCTCTCAATTTTTTTTTTTCCGTGCACATTATAATCCAGAGGCTCTTACTTCCTGCTCCCATCAGAACTAATTTATTTCATAGGCTGCTGCATGGTATCATCCTGGGAATTCCTTTCTTTCTTTCTTTCTTTTTTTCTTCTAAATGGTCAGATGTTTCCTTGATCCTATGCCTCACCATTTTTTTTTTTTGGTTTTACTTCTTCAGTTGATGATGCACAACTCCAGATACTTCCTGAGAGTGGTTCTGGAGAGAACAATTTTTCCAGTCCTTGAATGTCTTAAAAAGGACTTTATTCTGTCCTCACTGTGGTTGATTACTTGATTTGATGTAAAATCTGCATTGGAAATCATTTGGTCCCAGAATATAAGTTTTTACTGATTTCTATAGTATAGTTGAAAAGAAGGCTGGTGTCTCTCTGTTTTACTAAGCTGTAGATGATTTTCTATCTCTTTCACTGGAATCTTATTAAAATCATCTTTATTCTTTCTGTTGGCAAAAAAACAGTTAGATGCATAACTTTCAGGTCTTTGGAGGCAGATTACTTGGGCCTGTATCTCAGTTCTTTGACTTACTCATTAGCAAACATGTGTCAGTTACTTCTCAATTGTCTGCCTCAAGTTTCTCATCTGCAAAAGGGGATAATAGCACATCCTTCTCTAAGTTGCTGTAAGGATTATAAGTTAATACATGTACAGAACCTAATACAGGGTCTGCACATGCCAAGTGCTATGTTGTCGTTATGTTAGTCGTTCAGTTGTGTCGGACTTTTTACAACCCTGTGGACTATAGCTTGCCAGGCTTAGCTATCCATGGAATTCTCCAAACAAAAATACTGGAGTGGGTTTCCATTCTCTTCTCGAGGGAAACTTCCCAACCCAGGGATCAAATCCAGGCCTACAGGCATTGCAGGCAGATTCTTTACCATCTGAGCCACAAGGGAAGCCCAGAAAAGTGATATACATATATATATATATATCTCACATACATATATAATACTTCCTATTAATGTTTTCTAGTTCTACTGGCTTATTTTAATTTCAGCTTTCATATTTTTAATCTTTTAAGAGCTCTTTCATGTTCTTTGACCCTTTTTAAACAGTCTGATGGCTGACTAAATGTCTCTGAGAATATAAATAAGAAATCTCTAAAAATAATTTAGAGTTCTGAATGATTTTTTTCTTATGGAACAAGTATTTATTCAGTATTTCTCTTCCATGTTGCTTTCTCTCCTCATACATTGGTAACCTTTGGTTTTCAGTTTATCTTAAAAACAGAAGGACATGTAGCTGGTGTGGGTTTTCTTTGCTTTGACCTCTGGTAGTTCTCTGCCCTGAGTAGGACATATTGCCTGGATGCTTTGAGTGAGAGATGCAGTGGGACTTGTGTATGTATTGGTTGGTTTTAGTTTGAGGAGGGCAAGCAAACTGGAGAGTGGGGTCAAATGAAATCCACAATCCCTCACCACCCACACAAACACACACACACACCAAATGAGGAGACTTATTGCAAGGCACTATTGGTCATCTGATAAGTTTAGCATTTCCTTAGATGGTTTAAGTTAAACTTACAGGAAACATGGATTTCAAGTTTTAATTTAAGAGTTTCTATACTTCCATACTTTACAAAAGTTAAATCTGTTTATTCTAATAACAATACTTAAAATAGTTGTTCAGCATTGAACTTTACAAATTCCTGTTAAACAGAACATTATTTGATCCTATAGGATTCTTGGAATGATCATTATTATAAGAAAGTAAATCATATACATAAAATAGATCTTTGAAAGTTTAAAACATAATGCAAAATTATAAGGTACTACTTTAGTGCTTACACATATTTACTATATACTATATTAAGAAAGTACATTTCACTACTAAATACTGCATCATTTATTTTTGTTCTGCACTGACCTTCTCCTACAAAGTGGATTTTAAAAAGAAACTAACTAGAATACTAGAATGATTAGAAATCAAAGAGGTCTTTGCTTTCTTCAGCCTGCAGGGAAGAATCAGAGGCCCCACGAAGTGAGGGTGTGTACCCCAGGTCAGAGGGCCTGAAAGCAATACAGCCCCTTAATGGCAGGACCAAAATAACAACTCCTAGCCTGTGTTTCTTTCCCTTTCATTTGCTTTACCCCAGTAACCTCTACCTAGCAAAAAAAAAAAAAAAAAAAAAGAGAGAGACTAAATTCTTCATAGTACTCCAGATTTTAGAAGTTTGTAGACAAAGATACAAAAGGGTAGAAAGATGAGAAGGCTGTACCATGAGTACATGGTAAGTGCCCCACCTCCCAACAGCAACACGACTTCAGGCATCCTCATCGGTGATGCAACAAAGGCAGTCGTTCCTCTAGCCTTTCAGGGTCACAAACAGATTTTTGAGTCTGCCATGAGTGCAGCCAAGCTGCGGCATTGGGCTCTGTTGCTTACAGCACTTTCCGCCGGAGTGTAATAGAATCCTGGAGTGCTATTGTATTTTTAAAAGCAATTAATATTTTATTATGCACAGACTTTTATTTGCACCATTTGGATTCCTATTCTCTAATTAAATCTTGTGATTTACACAAGCAGAACTGCTGTTCTTTAAACTCTGCAAATTATAAAAATTAACAAATACTTGTTAAACGGAAGCAAAAGCAGCCAAGGGTCCTATTTTTGTGACAGAAACAACTGGAGGCTATGGAGTGAATTGATAGTGTCTCTTATTTGAGTGGGGCAATGTGGCAATTACATTCCAAATATCTTAGTTAAGTAGAACTGATAGAAATTCCAGCTGTCTATGAGAGAGAGGTTAATTCTTTAAATAAATAAAGCCAGAGTATTTTATGTGTCCATGTAGAATTTTTGCCTCATGACCTTGTGTACAGAGTTTTGTGTTATGGGATTTATAAATCAAGAGTGTAGTTTCAGGCATGCATTACACCACCTCTGCATATGTGGAACATTTCCTATGGTCAAACAAATGGTATTCAGAGGGAACACAAAGACTCCAAGTATTGATGCCTACTTGCAGAATATGTCCTGTTTGTCTTTCTGTTTCTAAATGAGCAGCTCCTTTCGCTAGATGAGTAGCCACTCCCCTGGTAGTAAATGGAGTTAAAATGTGTATCCTGTAGGGGGAGAGACAAAATACCTCTCTTGATCTCTGGAAAGATAGCAGAAGGGGACTGAGTTGAGGATCAGGAAGAAGAAGACAGAGCCAGGACATGAAATAATCTCCATCCTATTTAAACCGAAAGGTATTGTCAAAGCTTTCCTAGGAATGCTTTGCAGTCTCCTTGAAAGACATTACCCCCAGATCTCCATCTGGAGAAGAGGAAGGATATTAGGAAGTAGATTGGGTAATGAGCAAGTAATTGGCATTATGAATTTAGCAAGAATCTATTTTCTTTATAGCTCTTTTTCCATCCCTGCAAAAGGCACAGTCAGCCCCATAATTCGAATGAAAACCAAAGGGTCCAATGTGGAGAAATTCACTTTCTGGATAACATTTCAGGACAACATTTTTCCATATGTGGCGGGCTACTATGCAGGTGTGCAATTTCTATTCTCATTTGCATGAATTCTTCTCTGCCTTCAATTTGTGAGTCACATGCTTTCTTCCTTTGTGTGCTGGTAGATTAATAGAGGAAGATCTCTGCATGAAGTTTATATAAAAATAATTGAACATCTACCTAAGTGAATATATTTTCTCTAATTTAGCATGTTTGAGATAGTTTTATTATGACTTATATTGATAGAAATGACTTCAGGATACCTTTCTTACAAGGGCCTTGAATTTCTTTTAAAATATAGGCACACACACAAATACACATCTTGCAAACAGCTTTATAAATTTAGGTGCAGAAAATCTCCAATGTAAAAACATCACACATGAAAGCAACACTCAATTTAGAAAGAAATACAAGCAAAGAATAAACAAACAGATCCTTTTATTTCCCTATTTTAGCACTCCCTGGTGTGTTTACTATTGTGACGGAATTACTGTGAAAAATCTCAGTTCTTTTAGAGAATATCCATGCTGCAGACCTGAAAAGCTTGCTTTGTGAGGCTTCATGAAAAGGCTTATGTATAAAGATGGCAAAGTGAGTTTCATCTGGTTCAAACTGTTCTCCAAAATCAATAGGATACCCAAGAAGGATTTGACAAGTCTTCTCCTTTTCCCCATCTGTCTCTCCTTCCTACTTCCTACTCTTTCTCCTCCTTCTTTCCCCTAAACAAGCCAGCTTTCAGGGTCAAGAACTAAGGCATGCAGTATCAATATAATCTTTTAGTGAATTTTTAGAGCAACAGGTATTAAGGACTATCCCCAACAAATTAGCTACTGGCAGAACTTTATTCCAATGAGAACATGCATTCTAAAATGTACATGAAATACTCATCCTCTAGATATCCAGTGACAACTCAGCATTGTCAAACTCAGTACTAACTTCTTTAATTTGCTATTCCATCTCATCCCCACAATAACCTTAATCTGGAAGAGATTATTAGGATCTCTTTATAAAGATGAGGAGACTGAGAAATTAGAGAATTTAACCCCATACTCAAAACCATGCCAACACAATGGAAAAGCCAAGAGTGTGAGAACAAGAATACAGGTCTGTCTGACTTTGAAGCTGGTGCTGTTTAATGTTGTGCTACACTGAAATGCTTAGATGAAGCAGAGACAGTTTATCCATATATAGGGTTTTATACATCCACACACACACATGTGTATGTGTGTGTCTCACCTTGAAATTTTAAGAAAATTTCTATTATAAGGAAAACAATTGTGGAAGTTAATTCTTTTGTTATTTTATCAAGTGTTTTTTTTTTTTTTCCACAAAAAGACAAAATTGACATATATGTAGGTAAATTTGAATTTCCACATCACTTGTGCTTAAAGATTATTTCATAATGTTTATAGTCTAGATTTTCCAAAACAGTGTTACAATAGTATAATGAAACTAATAAATTGCCATTTTCTCCACCAAAATTTGTAGGTGTTTATTGAACACATTTATGGGCATCACTGTACAACAAGAGGCTCATTTAAGAAGGTATAAGTCTCCACTTTTGCTTATAAGGTACACCAGAGGGGCTTAATAAATATTTTGATTGAACAAATGATAAAGCATCTTTGAATATGACAAGCATAGAGGGTTTAGCAATAAAACAATATATCCAAGTTTAAACTTAATGTCTCTGCTATTTCTAGTAATGCTTGACTGTTAAAGGACAAAGGGTTAAATCGGGCTTCCCTGGTAGCTCAGTGCTAAAGAATCCTCCTTACCAATGCAGGAGATGTGGGTTCCATCCCTAAGTCAAGAAGAGCCCTTGGAGAAGGAAATGGCAACCCACTCCAGTATTCTTACCTGGGAAATCCCATAGACAGAGGAGCCTGGCAGGCTACAGTCCAAACCTTGGCAGGTTGCCAAGAGTCAGACATGACAGCACCTAAAATGCAACAATTATGGGTTAAAAATGATAAAACTAATAACCAAGCTTAGTAAGACAGCTTCAACAGCACAACTGAACAAAAATTGAGAGGAAATAGTCATCTCCCTCTTTTTCCCTAATTACATTTCATAGAAGAAACCATGTTTTATCAGGTTCAGTTTTATCTTTTCTGGTGGTCATCTTCAAAATTCTACAGAATAGGCTGCTATACTTGTTGCTTGACTAATAGGAGTAATCCTTTGCATGCTGACAGTTTGTGCTAAGGGACAGTGCTAAGCAAGTTGCCTATATTGTCTCAATTAGTGCTCCCTAGGAGTAAATTCTAATAATATTATTCACCATGATAAACCAATTCTTCTTTCCATTAATTTACTTATATGACATAATTCTAGCAATAATTTATTAAAATTCAGCTGGGGGGTCTTTAAGGAAAAAAGTACCTTATTCTTTAAAAGAGACACAGAATAAGGCATAGTCTCTTCCTCAATGGACATTCTTGTGGCATTCAGGTAATAGTTATGCTACAGCGATACTATGACTACATGTGAGTGAAGGTTACTCCCCAAGGGTGGTATAACTCCACTTCCTAAGGTAGAGTGATGGAAAGGGTATAAGTTTTTGAAAACATGAGGTGTTGAAATAATCAGTTCATCTACCACTCTTGACAAGTTCATATCTGAGCATGTTCCAAAAAAATTGCATTTACTTTTTACTTATAATCAGCAAACAATAGGCCTCATGTTACTCACAAGCTAATATGATTGGGTGAAAAAGATCCAAACTCTGGAGCTAATAACCTGGTTTACTGTACTCAAACATTTAAATTATTTGTCATTTCCACTGGAATGTAAGTATATTGAAACAATGCTATGCAGCCTATGGAATTCTGTCACTTAGGAAGACAGTTTGGATTTCATAAAAGTTAAAAATTGATAGCCTAGTAATACCATCAAGTAAGTACATGTAAGAAAGTTCACAGATTTATAATCTGTAAGTTTTGACTTCATATTTCCAACTTTTCTTGAAACAATAAAGAAACCTCTCTAAGCCTATGTTTCCTTATATTTATAAAACAGGTATTATAATGCACATTTTACAGGATCAAAAGGGGTAATGTACATAGAAGTGTTTAATGGAATTTCATTCATTCATTAAGGAATACTTATACTGTCTACATATATGTGTCAAGAACTGTCCTAAGCTATAGCCAAACAACAGTGAACAAAACACATCAATAGGTATAAATGATTTCATTATTGACCCATGTTAAGTTCTAATTTGGCTTATGAGTTATAAAAGGAAAATTAAACATTTAGACATGAGTAGATGACATTGCATTATAAATGTCTGGTATACAGAACTGAAATGTCATAAGAGAACATATATTCTGAATTCTTTTAAGTATATGGCCACAGAGACCAAGGGTTAGAATTTACATTTTTTAAAAATATTGTCTACAGTAGCCTATACTTGTTTAACTGAACTATATAACAGTTGTGAAAGATTCTTGATAAATCAGCTGTGTTCTCATTTGCCCTCACTGCCAACAGCATGCATTTTTAGAAAAGATTGGCACACTTCTCTCAGTGTCCATAAAACAAAAATTAGGGGAAAATGTGTGATCATATTATTGAATTCTTGACTAATATAACTAAGCTTCCCAGTCTCCGTTGCATAGCTTCCTGGAAGTGTATAGCCCCTTTCCCAGTTTTATCCCTCCCACCTCAGAAACCTACCAGAAACTTTATAATTGCCCATTCTTGCTCTGGCTATTAGCTAAGTGACAAAAAGATTATCTAGTTAAATCACACAGGGAAAAGTCTAGTTAATCTTTAACACTTCCCTAGTTTTATTAAGTCATTTAATTTTGCTCCCCTCTAACAACTCCAGTTCTAGAACTTCAGCCCTTTCTTCAGAGAAGTACGCGCCCAATTGTGTAGTCAGGCTGAAGTAGGAGATAGTGGGTCCCTGGGCTGGACACCTGGTATTTGTTAAGTGAAGCAAAATTCAAGCTTTGTTTTCACCCAGACACTCCAAGGATACTCTAGTTGTAAAAACTGAGTTCTATTGAAGCAAAAAGATATGGTACCCACTCCTGAGGTCAAGGAAGACTTCCCTCTGTGCACATGTGCAGGAACACTTGTTGGAGATCAAAAAGCGAAAGGACCTCACCCCATAAAAAGTGTGGGCATGTACCCTAAGGCCTCTATGGAGGGATCCATCTTAGAAAAAAGTTGCACCTGTATCTTGGGGAGGGTCCATGGACCTTCAGGTGTGAAGAGATAAACGAGATAATTGCTCAATGGTAAACAAAGACCCGGAAGCACTGTCCTATATAAGTGATTTACATCACCTCCTCCTGCACTCCTCACTTAGGATGCCTGTACTCCTCTCTGAGTGTGTATCTCTACCTAGCTCCTGACTTACCACACTCCTCCTCATTAGACAGGATGCCTATACCTTTTCTATCTGGATGTGTATCTCTGCCCTGCTTGTGAGTTGGATGAACAAACTGTTTTCCTTTGTGTTATCCCATAGACTGTGCTGTGTCTCTAATAAACTTTGTGGCTGTTTTTGCCTCCTTGAAACATTCTTGCTTTTAAACAGGGGCAAGAGCCAGGACCACTTAGCTTCTCATCTCTAGTCCCTGGTGGTCCAGTGGCTAGGACTCTTGGTTTTCATCCAGGTTCAGTTCAGTTCAGTTCAGTTCAGTCGCTCAGTCATGTCCAACTTTTTGCAACCCCATGAATCGCAGCATGCCAGGCCTCCCTGTCCATCATCAACTCCTGGAGTTCACTCAGACTCACATCCATCGAGTCAGTGATGCCATCCAGCCATCTCATCCTCTGCCGTCCCCTACTTCTCCTGCCCCCGATCCCTCCCAGCATCAGAGTCTTTTCCAATGAGTCAACTCTTCACATGAGGTGGCCAGAGTACTGGAGTTTCATCTTTAGCATCATTCCTTCCAAAGAAATCCCAGGGCTGTTCTTCAGAATGAACTGGTTGGATCTCCTTGCAGTCCAAGGGACTCTCAAGAGTCTTCTCCAACACTACAGTTCAAAAGCATCAATTCTTCGGTGCTCAGCCTTCTTCACAGTCCAACTCTCACATCCATACATGACCACTGGAAAAACCATAGCCTTGACTAGATGGACCTTTGTTGGCAAAGTAATGTCTCTGCTTTTCAACATGCTACCTAGGGTGGTCATAACTTTTCTTCCAAGGAGTAAGCATCTTTTAATTTCATGGCTGCAGTCACCATCAGCAGTAATTTTGGATCCCAAAAAAATAAAGTCTGACACTGTTTCCACTGTTTCCCCATCTATTTCCCAAGAAGTGATGGGACCAGATGCCATGATCTTCATTTTCTGAATATTGAGCTTTAAGCCAACTTTTTCACTCTCCTCTTTCACTTTCATCAAGAGGCTTTTTAGTTCCTCTTCACTTTCTGCCATAAGGGTGGTGTCATCTGCATATCTGAGGTTATTGATATTTCTCCCAGCAATCTTGATTCCAGCTTGTGTTTCTTCCAGCCCAGCATTTCTCATGATGTACTCTGCATATAAGTTAAATAAGCAGGGTGACAATATACAGCCTTGACCTACTCCTTTTCCTATTTGGAACCAGTCCAGGTTACCCAGGTTTAATTCCTGGACAGGGAATTAAAATCTCTCTTCAGTATCATTCACTGTTCTTCCTCAGAGATCAAGGCCACTCAAAATGGCTGTTCTCTTGCTCTCTGTATATCCCCTTCTTGAACAGCGCCTGCCTCACCTGCACCTCACTCACACTTACTATCTTTCCTACATACTTGCCCCAGGCACTAGCTAGTAATTGTTTTAGAGTTAGATCAGAACTCTCTCTCCACTATGTTAATCAAAGGGGTAGCGAGGGGTGTGCCCCTCTACTGGTTTCTCTGGTAACCAGTGAGTCAGCCTGATGTCAATTCTCCCTATAGCTGGCAATCTCCCCTTCCTACTTTCTGCACAGGAGTAAAGACTGCTACCCTGCACATGGTGGGGTGTCACTCCAGGACCTTGCTTCAGATATGTAAGTTCCTCCTATCTGTTAAATCACCGATGTCTCTGTCACTGACCCTGGGCTCCTTATTAGGTCTTGACGCTGGTGTGCATGGTGAAGACCAGCATTTACATACAGTTGCGTAAGCTGAGCCTTGTTCAGCAACTGCTAGCCAGAGTGAGAGATGAAGGTGAATCTAGACCTGTGCCCAGCCAGTCATGAACCCAGAACTTGAATTCAATTTTCCACTCAAAGCCCATGTTTTACCTTATCCTTCCTATAGTTAAAAAGGAGAAAGGAAATATGTGTGTATAGTTATTTTTACAAATCAGGTCAGAAATGTGTTGAGTTGCTACTTGTCACAAAAATCTGGCTAGCCAATAATGTGTTTCAGGATATTTGCCTCTTGGGTAATATACCAACCTGAGGGCCTGATTACTGAACTTGGGTAACGTATCAACCTCAACTATTGCTCGTCAGATGGGGATCAAGGAAGGATTCAGATATGGTTACTTCTGCTGCCAGTTTAGCTTTGCAAACTAATTACAAGAGTTCCATAAATTCAGTAAGTGTTATTTTCCTGGCCATGATCCAACTTGTCAGGATACAGAAATAGTCTGTGCCATCTCATGCCAGGTGCAGCATTTTCTCTGCCTCTCTCTTGGCAAGACTGGCCTGGAAGAGCAGGGACTGTGTTCTCCCAGGACAGAACAAGAACTAGAAAAGGCATTCCTCTGTCATATTGATTTGTAGACAGTTTACCTTTCTGCCTTCATTTAATGGTTTAGGGGTTGGGGGTGAAAAGTGGGAAGGAATAGGAATAAAAAATAAATATAAGTAGATTTCAGTATTTTTCTTTTCAGTCTTTGCACTTAGAATTATTGAACTGAATTCAGAGAAAATGGCTCATAGTGCAAGTGCCTGGACCTTTGCATAAAGAATTTTAGAACAGTTAACTTAAAAGGTGAAGAACTTTGGTCAGTGGAAGCAACCTAAGTGTCCACTGACAAGTGAATAAATAAATAAGGTGTGTTATATGAATATATATATATATATACATGTATACCACATTGTGTGTGTGTGTATATATATATATATACATATGTGTGTGGTAATACACACAGTGTGGTAATATTCTATTGTAATTCTATTGTGTATATATATATATTATACTAATCAGAATATTACTCAGCTATAAAAAAGAATGAAATAATGCCATTTGAGCAGCATGAATAGACGTAGAGATTATTATACTAAGTGAAGTAAGTTAGAGAAAGGCAAATACTCTGTGATATCACTAAACATGACTTATCTAAAAAATAGAAATAGACTGAAAGATATAGAAAAGTTATGATTACCAAATGGTAAAGGTAAGGGAGGGATAATTAGGATTTGGGGATTAATAGATATACACTACTATACATGAAATAGACAAACAAGGATTTACTATATAGCACAGGCAATTACATTCAATAACATGTAATAACCTACAATGAAAAAGAATCTGAAAAAGAATAATACATATGTATATTATCACTGAATCACTGTGCTGTACACCCAAAACTAATGCAACATTGTAAATCAACTATACAATTATAATTAATTAAAATAAATAGAAAGTAAGTAGAAAACTTTTAAAAAGAAATTCTGTTAGTCTGTGGGGAATTGTGCCATAGTTTGTATTTTCTGGGTCCTGGGGTACAACTACAGGGACGCGTGCCAGCCCACAGAGTCAGAATTATCATTGATCTTTATGGTGGATTCCCCAAAATCATAGACTAACAATGAAATAGGTATTAATAAAATAAATCACAATATTAACAATAACAACAATATTCACTGTCTCATGGAATACTCAACACAGCTCTGTGAGGTAACACACTTATTGTGCCATTTTAAACAAGAATAAACTGAAGCTGGGATAAACAAGTACCCAAGATTTTACAACCAGAAAGAAAAGGACTTGAGATTTGAGTTTAGATCAGAAATAGGTAGCTCAAACAGTAAAGAATCTTCCTGCAATGCAGGAGACCTGGGTTCGAATCCTGGGTCGGCAAGATCCTCTAGAGAAGGAAATGGCTACCCACTCTAGTCTTCTTACCTGGAAAATTCCGTAGACAGAGGAGCCTGGTAGGCTACAGTCCATGGGGTTGCAAACAGTTGGACATGACTGAGGAAGTAACGTACACTTTTTTTTCCCCCCAGAAACACAGGATGCATGATTTCACCTATGTCTTTATATATGTTTTGGTAACAGAGAAAACAAACAAACAAAACAGATAAATAGATACCTCTGAAATTTGGTAACAATTACCAAATTACTGAGCTTCCCAGGTGGCTCAGTGGATAAAGAATCTGCATGCAATGCAGGAGACACAAGAGATACGGGTTCAGTCCCTGGGTCCGGAAGATTCCTTGGAGGAGAGCATGGCAATCCACTCCAGTATTCTTGCCTGGGAAATCCCAGGGACAGAGGAGCCTGGTGGGCTACAGTCCATGGGATTGCAAAGAGTCAGACACGACTGAGCACACACATATTCTTGCCTGGAGAATCCCGTGGATAGAGGAGCCTGGCAGGCTACAGTCCATAAGGTCGCAAAGTGTCAGACACGACTCAAGAGACTGAGCACGCAGCACAGCAAATTATTACCAGCGGTACACTCACTGTCTTGTACATTTCTACCTAGCGGACACCACAATCTATTAACAAAGAAAAAGAAGTATATCTGTTCACTTTAGAGAAGCTTATCTTCTTACCGTTAAAAGCTTTCTTAGTGAGTTGGCTTTCCCCAGAGTCAATGTCACTGCTTTCCATGGAGAATTTTAGAGTGCAATAAAAGGCTTTTAATTAAGCTGTGATATTATATCTAGTATGCTTTATTTACACTAAACACTGTTGATGTGGCAGAATGTTTCTCTTTTCTTTTCCCTGCTAACTTCTCAGTGAGAGTGAAAGCACACAGGAAAACAGAACACGAGTAAATAAAGAGATAGCTGTTTTTTGCCCAATTATTGTCCCAGGATTCTAGTTTATGCAAATTGGAGGTGGCTGGAGTTGTCCTCCGAGTCTCTTTCTTTGCATCTTTCAAGGATCTGCTCTTTGCCCTTTGGTGCTCCTGTGGATACTCTAGCACACATCTGGTGGAGTTACTCCCCTCTGCTCCAGCGTGCTGACACCTACACAGACTTCCTCTGCTGACAGAAATGGCTTTTTAAAGAGTTCAAGACTCTTGGTAGTGAGTTTAAACACTGAATGTAAACAAGATTTACTCTACGCAGATAAACTGTGCTTACTTATTCAAGATGAATATTATAAGTAACATTTTGTTTGTGTGCTCCAGGAACTAAGCATCTTTTAGTTGGACAGGAATACTTCTGCCTTAAGTTTACTGGAGAAAGGACAAACAGACCTCCCGTGGCAAAGCTGTCTCTAGTCCCAGTCTGTTTACTCACTCAGGGACTCTGAGAATTCTCTAAGTCCATGAAGCATATTTTAGATGAAATAATAATAATAATAATTTGAGTTTCTGAATTCCAGTGCTATTTCTATCATTTGTTAGCAATGTAAACTTAAGCAAATCATTGATAATATTTTCTCTTCTGTAAATGTGGTCAAGTAACATGCGTGTGTTTTTTATGTGTGCGCACACTCAGTTGTGCCCAACTCTTTGTGACCCCATGGACTGTAGCCAGCAAGGCTCCTCTATCCATGGAATTTTCCAGGCAAGAATACTGGAGTGGGTTGCCATTTCCTCCTCCAGAGAATCTTCCTGACCCAGGGATCAAACCCCTGTCTCTTACATCTCCTACACTGGCAGGCAGATTCTTAACCACTGTGTCACCTGGGAAGTGGTCAAATAAAACCTTGTCAGATAACCCTTGGGGGCCATTGAAGGTAACAAATGAGAAAAATATGTGAAAATATTTCTAAACTATAATAATACATAAAAATATGAATTTTCTATCTGTTATCCAAAATATGTGTAAAAATGTGATGTGAGATTAGGAAGGAAATCCTGGATTTGTTTAAGAAAAGGGAATTGTGATACATAACCAATTTTGGCTCAAGTTTTAGGGTCTTATAAATTTTATTCACTGGGGTGAGCAAAATAATCACCAGGGATAAATTAATTATTCTAAAAGCTAAAGGGTTCAGTTCCAGTAGTCAGTATTGAGTAAAACTGGGGCAGTATAAATGTCAGAACAGAGTGCGTGTAACTGCATTGCTAGTGTATGTTATCCCTAAGCATTCCATGTGCACTTTAGAGGCTTTCATAAGTGGAGCTGAAAGTACTGGCCAGCTGGGGTGATGAGCTAATTCATATTTCTATAAAATTGGCTGAAGAGTATAGAGAGTTTCATACCTGGTTGAGTGTGAGAACATGTGAGAAAACAGACTTTAGAATACTAACAGCTAACATCAACACTAGCTTCCAGAGTTTTAAGAGCCTGCTAGGATCCTAACAGGCTGTTTGCCTAGTAACAACTTACATGTCCTTCTACTAATGGCTAAAGTACCCTTGACTTAATCAAACTCTATAGTACTATGTAAAATGGATTTGGAATTTAGTATTAATCCTACTGTTTGTTTTGCCCCACAATCCAATCCAAATATTTAGCAATAATAATTAGAAATTTTGACATAATAATTTAATGAAATGAATTACTGAGCACCCTTATTTAAATTTAGACACTTAAAACTGTCTTTAATAAAAATAACATACAGTTTATTCTCTTTCCATTAGATAAACCACTGGATTACCTAGTCAACAGCGTATTGTCTAAATCTTACTTTAAAAAATCCAATAATCCATAGATAAGAGTTATCCAAGATATTTGTTAATAAAATAAGAGGAAAAATATTTTCTTTCTTTAATTCATGTCTTTAAAATGTACAAGGAGGTAGGTCAAATCAAATGTAATTGTCTGGGCCTCATTCTCTAATGGATAGACTTTTACACCTTAGACCTAATGTGTATACATAGGCCTCAGGGAAATAGCATGGTTTGGGAGCTAATGATGTGCGTTGTTAAATATTTTTACATCAGGGTGACATTTATAAATTATATTTTAATATTACAATTATTTTAGATGATTGCCCCCAAAGCCCTTTTATTTTTAGAAAATATAAAGCATCCTTGGCCCACAGACACTCAAAACCCAAGATGTTCCAAATTGGACTCATTATCTCTCCACCCCCCGCCCTAAAGCTGCTACTCCTCCGTGTTCTCTTGCTCCAGTAATGGGGCCACTCTCCTCCCAGTCACACAGCGAGCAAACTTCCATCATCTTTGGCTCCGACCTCTCCTGACCCTTTAAATCTAATCAACCAAGCCCTCTCAAATTTATCTTTGAAATGTCTTTGGAATTTGTCCTCTGTGCTTCATCCTCACCAATTCTTTTGTGATTCAGGCCCTGATTATCAAATGCCAGAAGTTATTCTGAGGGCCTATCTATGAAGCTCACAGGAACTAGTTCATTCCAGCTTCAAAATGCCCTCGATACATTGCTAGCATGATTCTTTTAAAACACAAATATGAAGATGTAACCACTTGGATTCTGGAAAACATGTTCGGCAATAGCATTTTACAGACAAAGGAACCTAAGCTCCTAAGCAAGTCACCAGTCCCTTCTTTTATTGCCCCATTGGTTATTTTCCCCCACTACCTTATGTTCTAGCCCAACTACACATTTGATCATCTCCAAATATTCTATATATTTCATAGACAATTTCCTTTGAATGAGTAACCATTGTTTTCTACTCATTAGGAACACCCAATCATTTTTAAGTCACAAGTCATCTCCTTTGTGTCCTTGGGAAGGATTAATTACTTTTGCCTAGCAGTTTGCATATTTCTGTCTTATAATACTTGCCACAATCTAAATAAGAGTTAAAATTTGTCAGACATGTATTAGTTAACCCCAGAAAGCAGAGAATTCTTTGAATGCAGGGGCCTTATCTTTTTAACGGTTATATGCTTCATGCTGCCTTTTCCGTAAGAAGTCCCAGTTACATATTTATTATTAAACTTTTTAAATTCTTTTGCAAATTACTATTGATGTTGTTCATATTGCATCATGAAAATAGCATTTTCTTAGCAGCATATCTATGTTACCTTTGAAGGGATAATACAAATCAAGCCTTAGGAGAAAATACCCAAACCTTCTAACATGACATATAATATTTTTCATCATATCTTTGCATTAGGATAATCCTTACACTTTTAAAAAGCCAAAAGAGCATATACATGTTGCAAAAATATTATGTTTCCTCAAAAATCTAATGAGAAAAGATAGAGACAGATGGAGTTAAATTAGTTAATTTTCTGCCCAGCTGCCTAGATGAAAAATAAAGATGCACTGACCCTATGCTTCTGCATGCTAAACTGCTCAAATGTCATGTCTCTGTTAGTTAACCATTATGCCTAGCTTGAGTGGCCAGTATCTGGATTAACGAGACTATTCAATTTATTGTCCCTTTTGTTCTCAATTTTTAATGCAAAGGAAGAGAAATCTAAAAATAGTACAACCTTTGCAACTGACTTGCATTCCTGAATATACAATTATATCATTGTAAAGTGACAAAATCATATCATATTTATTTGAAATGGTTCAATAATAATAGATATATTTTTAAAATTCCTTGTACTTTTTCTTTTTTCCCTTCTAGATCTTCCCAATCTTTAAAACTCTTAGCTGCAAAAAAAAAAAAGAAAAAAAAATTTTAAAGTGCCAATTTGCCCTTTAAAAACTAGGCAGCCTCAAGATTTTTCTCATGTCAAAGTGAAATGAGAACTTATTTCCATTTTCACAGGTAATTCAAGTCTCAAATGACAACTTCAATTCCATATACGTTTTAGTATTGTGTGTGCGTGTGTGTGTGTACACACACATTTTGTGGAACTCCTTCTTAACAGTATTTCTAGTGGCAATAATTTTTTGTGTGTATAACAGAAAACTTTCTTCTTTCTAACTTTCTCCTAAAATCATCTTAAAAACCAGATCCTGCCAATCCCTCTGCTTTAATGGCCATTTTTATGGGATGTCATTTACTCTCTTCTACCTGTTCTATGACTACATTCACCTGTATGCTTCCTCATTTGTCTTTAGTAAGATTAGAAAATTGTCAAATTTACAAAATGTTTTGTGCACACTGTGATTTTTAAATGTTTCCAAAATTTCCATTAAAAGATTCCTCAGAAAACATCCCAGCTCCCATGAAAATCGGAATATCTAATAATATGCAGTCTACCAAGCAATTGTCAGTTGGAGTTAATGAGAAGTGTATCATTCAGGGGTGAGTCAGGAGAGAGGAGTTACACTGTGGTTCACACAGGAAAAAATTGATATAAAAATTATCAGCTAGGAAAGGGTACATTACTAAGGGGCAAAGAGAAATCTAAAGCATATAAGAATAGCATCCAAAGGTGTTTAAGTTTAATTAAGTCTGAAAAAATGATGCAAATGAACTTACTTACAAAACAGAAACAGACAGACTTTGAAAACAAATTTATGGTTATCAAAGAGGAAACACTGTCGGGGGATAAATTAGGAGTTTGGGATTAACATACACACACTGCTTTAAATAAAACTGATAACCAATAAGGACCTACTGTATAGCACAGGGAACCTACTCAATATACTGTAATAATCTATATGGGAAAAGAATCTGAAAAAGAATAAATACATGTGTGTATATATATAACTGAATCACTGGGTCATACACATAAAACTAACACAACATTGCAAATCAACGATACTTTGATAAAATAATTTTAAAAAAATTCATATGAATCAATCATTGACCGGGAACTAAGGCAGATTTTACCAAGAGGAGAAACTAATCTGGACAAGAGCACCCTTACTTCCTCGTGATTTTTCATTGTGGAGGGTGTGACCGTGGCATATTGTGTGGGGAAGAAGTTTGCTGAAGTGGAAACAAAATAAGCTGCCTGCAGGACTGCCAGCAAGACTCACTAGAAAGCTGCCCAGTGGGCTGCCAGAAAAAGCTTGTTGGAGAATGGATTTCATTGAGTTCCTGCATACTGCTGGCGGTCACACTGCAGAAGCAAGAAAAAATGTCCACACTAGAACCTGAAAGAGATACCTCTCCCTCTCACAGTGTTCCTTCAGTGCCCTCTCCTATAAAGTTTAGCATCATGCCAGTTGGCAAAGGAGATAATGAGAACCAGCCCCAGGTTTTCTAGAACAATGAAGGACGGATATAGGGCTGAAATGTAAATACATTGGTAACGGGCACAGACCATGTACTCTAATTGATCATAATTCCTCCTCTGATTCCTGCTGGCATTTCAGTTGATGGCCAATATTCCAAAATATGTAGCATCTCAGAGAGTATGAGTTTCATGTCACACAGAAAAACTTTTAGAAATTGGAGACTCTGAGACTCAATTAGTAAATATATGGAATTACCAACAGTGCTGACAAGTACAATTGCAGCTAAGATAAGGCAAAAATAGTACAGAAAGCATGAACCTGCTATATATTGACCTAAAATTGATACCTTACCATTGCATATGAAGACAACCAATGAGAAATAAATATATTAAAATGAAATATGCCTGAAGTCAGGCAGGCTGATTCCTCCAGTTCCATGGAAAAGGGAACCCTCTTACACTGTTGGTGGGAACTCAAACTAGGACAGCCACTATGGAGAACAGTGTGGAGATTCCTTAAAAAAACTGGAAATAGAACTGCCTTATGACCCAGCAATCCCACTGCTGGGCATACACACTGAGGAAACCAGAATTGAAAGAGACACGTGTACCCCAATGTTCATCGCAGCACTGTTTATAATAGCCAGGACATGGAAGCAACCTAGATGTCCATCAGCAGATGAATGGATAAGAAAGCCGTGGTACATATACACAATGGAGGATTACTCAGCCATTAAAATGAATACATTTGAATTAGTTCTAATGAGGTGGATGAAACTGGAGCCTATTATACAGAGAGAAGTAAGCCAGAAAGAAAAACACCAATACAGTATACTAATGCATATATATGGAATTTAGAAAGATGGTAACGATAACCCTGTATGCGAGACAACAAAAGAGACACAGATAGAACAGTCTTTTGGACTCTGTGGGAGAGGGTGAGGGTGAGATGATTTGTCAGAATGGCATTGTAACATGTATAATATCATATATGAAATGAATTGCCAGTCCAGGTTCAATGCATGATACAGGATGCTTGGGGCTGGTGCACTGAGATGACCCAGAGGGATGGTACGGGGAGGGATAGGGAGGGGGGGTTCAGGATGGGGAACACGTATATACCTATGGCAGATTGATGTTGATGTATGGCAAAACCAATACAATATTGTAAAATAATTAACCTCCAATTAAAATAAATACATTTATATATTTTTTTTAAAAATGAAATATGCCTTTATGATCTGACCATAGTTCTATGTCATCTAGAAGCATATTGTCAACTCCTTCTGACATACTTGGACAGATTTCCAGGAAGTTTTTAAAGCTTGAATTTTTGTTTTAAAAGTTGTTTTAAATACCTTAATTAAAAATATTCATTTCATCTTTACTTCAGTTTGCTGCTATACCATTTTCTCACAAATCTTATCAAATTTTCGCTGGCACTGGTAAGGTATAAGAAATAAAATAAGAGTTTTTGATATTGCTTTCTCTTTCTTTGGAATCTTTGGATGAAAGGAGACACTAATTAAAATTGGTGTTTAAAAAGAATAACTGATTTTGGGGAACTGCTTTCGACCTTCAAGAAAATGAAATGTAAAGTCTTTGAAAATATTCTGAAGAGAAGGTTTGGAACTTTTGCCTCTGGCTTCTAACCACTGTTTATAGCCTTTTGAACGTAGGCAAGCAATGACCCTGTTTCTTCTGTATTTTCAGAAAAGTTAACTGGATTGATTTTCAATAAATATTAACTTTTGCCTATGCCTCTAGAGAATCTTGCAGGTACTGATAACAACTTGGCAAGACATCTGTCATTTATACAAGAGCAAGTCAAAATAATACCAGGGTATCATACTTTCCTAAAGAAAACTAATATCTCCAAGGACGTTAACTAAGACGTTTAACTCACAGCTACAGTCAATACTGATTTCTGACTGCCTTTTTGACAGATTTAACATGTGAAAGAAGAGTTTTAATGAAGTAGAGAAATCAGGTGTAAGAATTTCTGCCCCAAAGTTAAATTTTAAAATTTATTTATTTCTCTTCCATTCCCTAAGTTGTATTGATACACACTAGATAAGTTCCTTCTGAAAGATATTATTTATTTTATGCATTGTTAATATATAATTTGTAATAATATATTTAATTATATATATGTATATAGTTTGTTTTTGTTTTTCTTTTAGACACACAAGATAATATCTGGAATGACTTTTCCTAAGTATCACTATACCAACTTTGAAAGATGCAACACTGAAGCATTGAAAACTGTAAGTATATATGATAATCTCTGTTTTCTCTCATTTCTCAACGTAAGTGTGCTCTGAAAATATGTAGTGTCAGTAGCCTCTTATGAAAGAAAGCAGATATAATAAGAGCATTATTTTTTGTGAAAGAAAAATAATATACGTAGCTCTAAGAAATATACTGCACAATATTCTCTACATGCTGTTGGGAACCTAGTGTTTTTAAGAGCATAAGCAGGAGTATAAAAATATAACTAAACTTCAAAAGCCCTTGTGACAGCATGATTCAAATTGTATAATATGAATAATAACCTCCCTTGATCTCCTATTAATAAAGAATCATTTCTGCAAACCTTAGAGCTGAGAGCTTCAAGATTTATATTTTAAGGCATTTATTTTAATGAAAACTGAAAAAAATAAGAAAGTGTTAAGGCTGATGGGAAATTTGGCTTATTTTGCACTCTGGTGCTGGAGTTGTAGGTTCCTACCATTGGATAAAGAGCATCTCTCAGGTATTTATTTAGTTAAAACATTCTAACCATTATTTAACTCATTATCTTAGAAGGTCTCTGGGATGTATGAGACATTTTAAAAACTAATGTCATAGTAATGGTTGTCAATGGAAATTCAGTGATTGAAGGAAGCTGCAGTGTAACATCCCTGAACCTCTTTAATGGGTTTCTTTGAGGACTTGTAAATCTCCCTTTGTGTAAACCACTTGCATTAACCTATAAAGAGAAATGTTCATCTTGCATCTCTCAAAAAAAGTTGTATGGAAGGCAAATTTGGATGCTGTTATAAATTGAGGTCATTCAGTCAGACAGATAATGATGTGGATATTATCATTTTGCAATTACTTTAGATTGTAAGGATTATTGAAAATAAAGAGATGAGAGAAAGAGAAATCAAGAGATGTTGCAGAAATGATCTCTGGTATGCAGGCTTCTTACTATTGATTTTTTTTTTCTTTTTTCTTGCCCTCAATTAGTTTACATCCAATTTTCTCTATATAAAATGCATAAACATAAAGAGTTACAATTTAGATATAGGCTATCCACTTGAGTTTATAAACCAGCTCTGTAGCAATCAGATTTAAACACATGTTTAGAAAATATGCTAAAATAGAAAAAAATATTTTGATTTCAACATTTATAGATGTCCATTTAATATTCAATTTATTTTTCAACTGTAAATGTTAGTTAACTTGTCCAGTTTATATTGTTTAAAAGGGTATAATAAATAGTGATATAAAATGAATGTCATTATACATTATTTAGTGTAGAAATGGAGTTTAATCCTGTATGCAACTTAAAAACTTAATTGAAATATATATTTTTTAGCATCTGTTTAAATCAGGATTTCTTAAAACCCTAAATTGAGCAAGTAAATTACATTTTCTCTCAAAATTTCTTCTATTAATGATTCTTAGTTAATAATCTTAAAGGAGACTGCCTATAACAGGCCAACAGTGAAAATGGACAGCACAAGGATTTAAAAGACCAATAAGAGCTTGACTACGAAAATCAAATATTTAGCAATTTTGCTTTTTGAGGCACACTTAGATGGTGTCTCTATTTGCATAACAGTTAGGCAAGGATTGAGCTGTGTGCTTTTGGGTGTGTTAGTGAATAAATATGTCTTATTAGATTTGTGAAACTTTGTGTTTCCTACATATTTGACTTAACATATTGAGGTGGGTTCTACTCTGATACAACTAAACTATTACTTAGTGGGACCTGACAGAACGTCATCTCCAGAATGTTTTATTTTAGCAACTAACCTGTAATGCTGTGTCTAAACTGTAATGAATACTCACAAATGCAACAAAAAATAGACATATCGAAACAACTGTTTCTCATTTTTAATGTTTTTTTCATTTTGGTACTTCTTGCATTTTTAAGAAGGAAGTGCTTTCAGATTCTTTCCAGTTATTATATTATCTGATTTTCTGAACTTTAAAGTGTTTTCCATGGTCTGTTTTCCCAGTCATTTCAATAGTTTTATTAACTTCTATTCCCCTGTTTTTAATTCCTCCCAGCATGAAACACCTAGGGAGATTTCTGTCTTCCTGACAAAACCCCAACTTAATCCATTTTTTTTTCAAGTAAAAATAATCCTTTAGTCATCAGATGCTGCTGCTGCTGCTGCTGCTGCTAAGTCGCTTCAGTCGTGTCCGACTCTGTGCGACCCCATAGATGGCAGCCCACCAGGCTCCCCCATCCCTGGGATTCTCCAGGCAAGAACACTGGAGTGGGTTGCCATTTCCTTCTCCAATGCATGAAAGTGAGAAGTGAAAGTGAAGTCGCTGAGTCGTGTCCGACTCTGCGACCCCATGGACTGCAGCCTTCCAGGCTCCTCCACCCGTGGGATTTTCCAGGCAAGAGTACTGGAGTGGGGTACCACTGTCTTCTCCGCAGTCATCAGATACTTCTAGAATAATATGACTAATAAAATATTTACTCCATCCCATCTCTCTACCAACCTATCCCAGCTAGCTCAGCTGGTAAAGAATCCACCTGCAATGCAGGATAACCAGGTTGGATTCCTGGGGTGGGAATTTCCCCTGGAGAAGGGTTAGGCTACCATTCCTGTGTTCTTGGGCTTCCCTGGTGGCTTAGTTGGTAAAGAATCCACCTGCAATGTGGGAGACCTGGATTTGATCCCTAGGTTGAGAAGATTCCCTGGAGGAGGGCATGGCAACCCACTCCAGTATTCTTGCCTAGAGAATCTCATGGACAGAGGAGCCTGCTGGGCTACAGTCCATAAGGTCACACAGAGTTGGACATGACTGAGTGACTAAGCATAATAGTTTATAAATCCTATCCAAATTCATGAGAGCATTGATCATGCAATTTTTGTTTCAAATAATGCCAAATACCACTACCTGCCCACTTTGCTTATTGCCTCTTATAAAATAAAAATCAGATATCCTTAGTCTAATGTTAGTTTTTGCCCCATGAACCTGCTTTTTCAGTACTATTTCCCATTCCTTTATTTTACATATTTTATTCATGAGCCAATTTTAATGTTGAAGATTTACAATTCACACTAGCAGTATTTAAAATTTTTAATACCATTGTTTCTATCATTAATTCAACTGAAACTTTCATGTCAACTGCCAAAAGTCATGAACCATATCAAAAAGGTTGCCTGTCATATCATTTCCCAAAGTAGATGCTCTGTGGTTCTCATTTCATGTTTCCAGAAGTGACGAGAACTGTCCTTATTCCTTGTGTCCTCAGTTCTTATTCCAAGTCCTTATAGGGCATATACACACATATAAGTCCTTATGGCATTTAAGTAATAATTGTTTTTTGTTTACCTTGTCTCCCTAAACCTGAATGCCTGGTACATAGTTAATGCTTAATATGCTTTCATTGAAAGAATAAAGCATAAATAAATAAAGCAAAATATTGCTGCTGCTGCTGCTGCTTAGTCCCAGCAGTTGTATCTGACTCTGTGTGACCCCATGGACTATAGCCCTCCAGGCTCCTCTGTCCATGGAATTATCCAGGCAAGAATATTGGAGTGGGTTGCCATGCCCTCCTCCAGGGGATCTTCCTAACCCAGGGATCAAACTCAGGTCTCCTGCAATGCAGGCAGATTCTTTACTGCTGAGCCATCTGGTAAGCCCAAACAACATACTAGATATAATTAGACCCAGCAATCCCACTGCTGGGCATACACATCGAGGAAACCACAATTGAAAGAGACATGTGTACCCCAGTGTTCATTGCAGCACTGTTAATAATAGCCAGGACATGGAAGCAACCTAGATGTCCATCAGGAGATGAATGAATAAGAAAGCTGTGGTACATATACACAATGGAGGATTACTCAGCCATTAAAAAGAATACATTTGAATCAGTTCTAATGAGGTGGATGAAACTGGAACCTATTATACAGAGTGAAGTAAGCCAGAAAGAAAAACACCAATAGAGTATACTAACGCATATATATGAAATTTAGAAAGGTGGTAACAATAACCCTACATGCGAGACAGCAAAAGAGACACAGATGTATAGAACAGTCTTTTGGACTCTGTGGGAGAGGGTGAGGGTGGGATGATTTGGGAGAATGGCATTGAAACATGTATATTATCATATGTGAAAAGGATCGCCAGTCCAGTTTCAATGCATGAGACAGGGTGCTTGGGGCTGGTGCACTGGGATGACCCAGAGGGATGGGATGGGGGGTACAGGATGGGGAACACATGTACACCCGTGGCAGATCCCTGCCAATGTATTACAAAACCACTACAATATTGTAAAGTAATTAGCCTCCAATAAAAAATAAAGAAAGTTATACTGAAAAAAAATCTCAAATGCTTTAAAAAAATTTAAAAAAAAACAGTTTCAAATAAATGTTTTCAAATGCTGGCTATTATAGAAAAAAAAACAATTTTTAAAAATATAACTAATAACCATAAATTAAGGGACACCCCACCCAAGAGAAAACCAGGAGCTATGGAAAACTCAATTAAAAGAACTTTAAGTTATATTAGACTCTGACAGTAATAAAAGCTATCTCACAGTTAGAACTTAAACCCCAAATTTACAAAAGCAAAATAAAAAAAAAAGGCTGGGAATCAGCAGAAAAAAATAAAAGCTATGTTATAGCATCAAAAAATTTTGACATTGAAATGTTAACTAAATGGTACACAACAAGCTTTATTTCATCACATATGAATTTTAAAAAAATACAGAACACCAGAAAGCATAAGATTTTAAAGTTAAACTGAAATGTTTACCATTCAGAACCTCAATTAGGACATTCTAAATGATATACATATATGGAGATACTCAACTTATATGCAGAGTTCATCATGTGAAATGCCAGGCTGGAAAAGCTGGAATCAAGATTGCCAGAGAAATATCAATAATCTCAGATATGTAGGTGACACCACCCTCATGGCAGAAAGTGAAGAACTAAAGGGCTTCTTGATGAAAGTGAAAGAAGAGAGGGAAAAAGTTGGCTTAAAACTCAACATTCAGAAAACTAAAATCATGGCATCCGGTCCCAACACTTCATGGCAAATAAATGGAGGAAACAACTGAAACAGTGAAAGATTTTATTTTGGGGGGCTCCAAAATCACTGTGGATGGTGACTGCAGCCATGAAATTAAAAGGCGCCTGCTCCTTGGAAGAAAAGCTATGACCAACCTAGACACCATATTAAAAACCAGAGGCATTAACTTGCCAATAAAAGTCCATCTAGTCAAAGCTGTGGTTTTTCCAGTAGTCATGTATGAATATGAGAATTGGACTATAAAGAAAGCTGAGCATGGAAGAATTGATGCTTTTGAATGGTGGTGCTGGAGAAGATTCTTGAGAATCCCTTGGACTGCAAGGAGATCCAGCCTGTCCATCCTAAAGGACTGAATATTCATTGGAAGGACTGATGCTGGAGTTGAAACTCCAATACATTGACCACCTGATGCGAAGAATTGAGTCATTTGAAAAGACCCTGATACTGGGAAAGATTGAAGGTGGGAAAAGAAGGGGATGACAGAGGATGAGATGATTGAATGGCATCACTGACTCGAAAGACATGAGTTTGAATAAACTCCAGGAGTTGGTGATGGACAGAGAGGCCTGGCATGCTGCAGTCCATGGGGTTGCAAAGAGTGACTGAATTGACTGATTGACTATTTAGAGAAAAAATTTTAATTTACCTTATCAAGCTTCTATCAACTCTTTTACTTGTATTTATGTATTTCAGTTTGTCCTTCTGGAATCTACTCCTTCTTTCTGATGTATATCATTTCAGTTCAGTTCAGTCACGCAGTCATGTGCAACTCTTTGCAACCCCATGGACTGTAGCATGCCAGGTTTCCCTGTTCATCACAGATTCCAGGACTTTACTCAAACTCAAGTCCATCGAGTCGGTGATGCCATCCAACCATCTCATCCTCTGTCGTCTCCTTCTCCTCCTGCCTTCAATCTTTCCCAGCATCAGCGTCTTTTCCAAAGAGTAAGTTCTTTGCATCAGGTGGCCAAAGTATTGGAGTTTCAGCTTCAACATCAGTCCTTTCAATGAATATTCAGGAATGACTTCCTTTAGGATGTACTGGTTGGATCTCCTTGCAGTCCAAGGGACTCTCAAGAGTCTTCTCCAATACTATAGTTCAAAAGCATCAATTCTTCAGCACTCAGCTTTCTTTATATCCCAACTCTAACATCCATCTATGATTATTGGATAAAACATAGCTTTGACTAGACAAACCTTTGTTGGCAAAGTAGTGTCTCTGCTTTTTAATATGTTGTCTAGGTTGTTATAGCCTTTCTTCCAAGGAGCAAGCATCTTTTAATTTCATGGCTGCAGTCACCATCTACAGTGATTTTGGAGCCCCCCAAAATAAAGTCTGTCACTGTTTCCATTGTTTCCCCATCTATTTGCCATGAAGTGATGGGACCGGATGCCATGATCTTAGTTTTCTGAATGTTGAGTTTTAAGCCAACATTTTTACTCTCTTCTTTCACTTTCATCAAGAGGCTCTTTAATTCTTCTTCACTTTCTGCCATGAAGGTGGTGTCACCTGCCTATCTGAGGTTATTGATATTTCTCCCAGCAATCTTGATCCCAGTTTGTGCTTCATCCTGTCCAGCATTTCTCATGATGTACTCTGCATGTAAGTTAAATAAGCAGGCTGACAATATACGTTCTCCTTGACATACTCCTTTCTGATTTGGAACCAGTCTGTTGTTCCATGTTCAGTTGTAACTGTTGTTTCTTGACCTGCCTACAAATTTCTCAGGAGGCAGGTCAAGTAGTCTGGTATTCCCATCTCTTTAAGAATTTTCCAGTTTGTTGTGATCCACAGAGTCAAAGTCTTTGGCATAGTCAATAAAGCAGAAGTAGATGTTTTTCTGGAAATTTTTTGATGATCCAACAAATGTTGGCAATTTGATCTTTGGTTCCTCTCCCTTTTCTAAATCCAACTTGAACATCTGGAAGTTCACGGTTCATGTACTGTTGATGATGAGCTTGGGGAATTTTGAGCATTAATTTACTAGCGTGTGAGACAAGTAAGCAGTAGGAATGCCTAATTTGAAGATATTTTTTAAAATATACTAAAATTAAAATGCCAGAAATAATGGTGTGTGCATGATCAGTCACTTCAACCATGTCCAGCTCTGTGTGACCGTATGGACTGTAGCCCAGCAGGCCCTGTCCATGGGATTATCCAAGCCAGAATACAGGAATGGTTTGCCGTGACCTCTTACAAGGGATATTCCTGACCCAGGGATGGAAACCAAGTCTCTTGAATTTCTTGCATTTGCAGACAGATTCAGCCACCCACTCCAATATTCTTGCCTGGAGAATTTCATGGAAAGAGGAGCCTGGTGGGCTACAGTCCATTGGGTCGCAAACAGTAGTACATAACTGAGTGATTAACACTTACACTTTCTTTACCATTAGTGCCACATGGGACAGAGAAGGCAATGGCACCGCACTCCCATACTCTTGCCTGGACAATCCCCTGGGCGGAGGAGCCTGGAAGGCTACAGTCCATGGGGTCGCTAATAGTCGGACACGACTGAGCATCTTCACTTTCACTTTTTACTTTCATGCATTGGAGAAGGAAATGGCAACCCACCCCAGTGTTCTTGCCTGGAGAATCCCGGAGACGGGGGAGTCTGGTGGACTGCCATCTATAGGGTTGCACAGAGTTGGACACGACTGAAATGACTTAGCAGCAGCAGCAGCCACATAGGAAGCCCCCATAAACAATGGAACTCGAGATGAAGAGTGGTCAGAATTCCCAAGAACACTTAGAGTAGAGATTTTTATTAATTTAAATGTATAAATTTAAGTATGTTTATCAAAGTACAAAGAGAAGCCAATTAAAGAATTGAAAAGAATTAAGTGCATAAATTCCAAAGCATCAGGGAAACATAGAATTAACAAAGCTGCCGGGGCCAGCGTGAGGAACTCCGCCCATGGCAAGGGTCATGAGGAAGGAGGCTTGGCATATGCAAAGGCGTGATCAAGCCTCAGGAAACCCCCTGTTCCCAAGCATCAACCCCAAAACCAGAGTCTGTTTTATGCTCTCACCTACACCTCTGACTTTACGGGGGGCTCTCCCCCATAACCGTTTCTCTCGGAGAAGGAGTAAATGTGCAGCTCCAAGGCAATAAAAATTCCTGGGCGTGACAAGAGTGTTTCAGCTTATGGACTCCTCTGAAGGTTATCTAGCCCAACTGTATAGGTTCGTCCGGTCACATGTGATTGTTTACAGCCTCCCAATCTGAGAGGCATGACATGTTTTAGACTTACTAAAGGCAAATTCTTTTGGGGAGTTAGAAATTATTAGTATAGTGGGTTGGTTAGTAACTATATTGGTGAAGGGTTTTTCATTTGTTGCATCAATAATTGCTGCTAATTCCCTCCCCTGGGTGGGACAAGGGTGTTTCAGGTCAGACCTCTCTGCTGACAGACTAGCTTGTGTGACAGGATAATCCATACTCCTGCCACATGATTGTTTACTACCTCTTAGCCACAGAGAGTTTTGGAGTATTTTGAGAGTCTTAATTAGCATAGGGCTTTTTCTTCTTGTTGAGTCAATGATTGCCCCCAGGCCTCCATATCCTTAGGCACCTGGGAATATATTAATCAATGTATTTGGAATATAGATAAGGAAATATAGTAGTTTTTAAGGTTAGCAATACTAGACTTTTGGATTAATGAATTTTCTCTTTTGTAATAGATCACTGTACTTTGTTATAAATCACTGTGTCATTGCTATGTAAAAATGTAACTTTATCACTATCTTCAAACTAAATAGATCTTAAGGGGAGCATTGGTGAAAGGATTTTCATTTGTTGAGCTGATGTTTGCTGCTAAATCTCCATGCTCCCTATCCTTATAACGAATATAACTAACATATAGGAGAAATAAGCATTAACCTTTAAGCATATAGGAGAAATAAGTATTAACCTTTAAGATTAATCATGTTAACCTTGGGTTAAATAAATTCCTTTCTTGATTGTAACTCACTACACCCTCACCCTATAGGAATGCAACTTTATTTGGAGAGTGGTGCCTGGTTTAAGAAAAAACACCCTTGGAAAAAATAAGTTTTTTGGTTATCAGAAAGAAAGGATCATAAAATGTCGGCAGGTCTCATGGCCAGAAGATGATGTAATATTCCTAAGACCTTTTTTTTTTTTACATTTATGTGAAGCACCTGATTTTGATAAAGGTCAGGACTGCTGACCCCCACGTGACTGTATTCATCCCTATGTATAACAAAAGGTATATAAGCAAACCCAAAAATAAAGAAATCGGATCAGTTTCCGGAAAGACTGATTCCCCCATGTCGCTTCTTTTTTGCTCCCATTTTTCTGGCTGAATTCCCATCTGGAGTATGGATGCTATTCCACGTAGACCAAGTTATTCAGCCTCTTTTTCTACACTATCTCCTACTACACTATCCATTTCTAATCTCTCTCTATATCTGTAATTAATATGTATTTTTCCAAAGACGCCGACGCCGTCCCCCCACCTTCGAATCACCCTGGATCCACCGGGGCTGGACCCCGGCACAAAGCTATGAAAAAAGAAAAATAAAAGCATTGAAAATGTGAATCTAATTTAATAAACCAAATTGGATGGTAGAAACAAACCCAAATCTATTAGTAATCACAATAAAATATAAATAGACTAAACATACTCATCTCAAACTAGTCAGAATAATTTTTTAAAATCTTATATGATCTTTACAAAAGACACATGAATATAGCACTCAGGAATATTAAAACACCAAGATATGGAAAAGCGTATCAGGATAATACTAAACAAAATAAAGATGATATAGCTCTGTCAATATCAGACATATTAGACTTTAAGACAATAATAATAATGTCTAAAGAAAAGCAAAGTTATTGTACAGTGACTCCAAGTATATCATAGGGGGAAAAAACGACAGAAACAGGCTAATTTTCCAAGTATATCAGTAAAATGGGCACATTTTAAGACAAATTTTGGTTATTATTAAATTAGTCAAATTTAATAAAAAATATTTAAACAATGCAATTAATAAACATAATTTAGCTGATGAATATATAGCACTATGCACTGAAGAATATAATGAAACACATTTTCTCAGATGCATTCATGAAACAATGATAAAATTTAAATAAATACCAGCCTCAAGTAATTAGCATTTTATTGTATCATATTATAGGCCTTCAGGTTATATACACCTGGGAAGTATGTACATAGTGCTAGAAATGAAAAAATGTATTTTCAAAATACATTTGAAAATGAAGCAAATAAATCTTACTGCCTGCAATCAATATTTAACTTGCCAATATTTTTTTCCATTCTTTTTTCAAATTCTTTTCCTATTTAGGATATTACAGAATATTGAGCAGAGTTCCCTGTTTTTATTATGTACATATCATATTTATGTTGTCTTCTGTGGGAGCATGATCAGTATACTTCAGTCCTCTGATATTTAGATCATGACACTAATATCAGGTCACTACATTCACTTCCATTGGAAGTGACTCACAGCAAAGTACTTCGTATGTAACAGTCACTCAATAAGTATTTGTTGTTGATCAGAAGAAAAGGGAAATCCACAAATAGCATGGGTTGGGTAAGACCAAAGACTCTAAATTCATTTCATAGTCATGTATTTACCTGTACCCTAGGCCATAATAATTAGTTCTTAAATTCAAATTGTCCAAAAAATACATCATTATTTTCCCCTTCAAGCACGTTTCTCTCCTGCTTTTTTCTTCTCTGATACCAGTGAATACTATTGTAAACTCCCAGTGAAAATGATACCCAGCTTAGAAACTAGAGGGAAGCTTCATCTTCGTCTTCAATTTTCACCATTTAAATGTCCTGTTTAGATGCAATCTCTCATCATTTCTTATCTTGATTACTGTGTTAGCAGCTAATAATTCCTTCTGGCTTCTAGTTTTGCTTTCTTCTAATACTTTCTCTATTATACAACCAAAATAATCTTTCAGGAGTACAAACCAAGGTATGACATACTCCTTCTTAAATATTGCTCTTAATTCTCATTACTTGCAAAATAAATTCTAAATTCATTTGTGCAATATGTGAGTTCTTTCAAGAGTTGGCCTTTTCTCAATTTTCTATCATTAAATCTTTCCTTTCACTCATAGTCATTAAATCAGCCTATAACATTGCCCCTTTTTATACCTTCCCTGTTGCAAAAGGCATTCTCCTGACTTAGGGCACCTAGTAAAAATGGTTACTTGCAATCTAACTCTACTAAGATTAAGTCACTAGCAGCTGCAGTTGCTGACCTTCAACACACCCTCCACTATTTTAGGATGGAGATCAGGAATGAGAAATTCTGTGCTCTGGGAAAAGCTAGCAGATTAGGTTTCAGATACTTAGATATTTCAGGAGAAGATGTTATAAGCCTAATTTCTTACATCTTCTCATATCTAGAACAGCACTAAAATCATTAATAGAGGCATCTGTTCCTCCTAACTGGCAGCCACACTCTCATTACTAGCAGTAACCTTCTGCCAAAATGTGTGCCTGTACATGTATCTCCCTTCAACAAAACCACATATATACTAACACACACCCCACCGACCCCCCCACCCCCCGCCACCTCTCCAGAGCAGTTCTTTGGAAGTATCTGAGAGGCTGTTTCCCAGGGCATACTGCTTATTTTGCCCTAAATAAAATGTAGCACAACTCTAACATTGTGCAAATTTTCAATTAACATGGGCCATTTATCAGATAGTCCCTTCTGCTTGGAAAACCCTTCTTGCTTCTTATTCTACTCAACCTTGCTAATTTCTCCACCATGAGAGCTCAACGTCATCAATTTGAAGGAATGTGTTTATAACTTCTAATTCAGGGTGCTTTGCCTGTGCTATTTCAGCATTGTAGCCATAGTTCTCCAGTAATTTTCATCCCTGGATTGATTATTTTCTCTTGCATATATTCACCTCTAGATTGCAAGCACTTTGAGCATAGAGACAGAGCTAGTCATGTGTGTACCCTATCCCTGACGCCTATCATTGATTGGCATGTAGGACTCACACGTTTCCTAGCAGAAGTGTGGTGGAGGTAGAACAGAAAGGAATGAAGACAGGAAGGAGGGATGAGAAGGAATGTGGAAAGGAGAGAAGGAGCTTCTGTCTATTTGTTATCTGAGTAAAATTATTTCAATATATTACACTTAATACAATTATTTTATTGATGGACTAGTTGAGGCTTTTATCCATATATCCAAAAATTTCCCCAAATCCTGTAATGGACACCTTGAAAATAATATATTTATTTCTATCATACATAGCATCCATCCCTCTTTTATAATTTTAGTCATATTAAAAACATTATTCTCTCAATTGTGCTAAGAAATAATAATGAATGATATTTATGTTTCAAAGACAAGGAGCTGAGTTGCACACAACCTTCCTTTACTTAAGTAGTTAAAACCAGATATTGCATAATACACAGTTTTGCATTCTCTCAGCTCTCACTTTTTTCTTTCCTCTCCAACTTTCACCATAAAACCTCCCATTCTATGCAGTCACATTTATTTTATAGTAATAACATTAACAGAAAAAATAAAATTAACATGTACTGAGGACCCACTCTATCACAATCACAATACTAATTTCATTGTAAGCATCACCTCATCAAAAAATACAAAAATCCTATGAGATAAGTAGTATTATCACTATTTGAGTAATGAAGGGAAATCTAATTACTGTGTTAACCACTCCAGAATTCCACTTATGAAGGCAACTCACTTTTGGGGAAAAAGAACTTAAGCTAAGAGACCCTAAGGGAATGGGTAGTGTCAGGAGCCCAGGTAACAATATGTTAGAAAGAGTAGAACTTTTTCTCATAAGAGAAAGAAAGTGGTAATAATAAGTCTATTTGGGCTGTTATAAACAGACTCAGAGGCTTATAAATATCAGAAACTTATCTCTCACAGTTCTGGATGCTGGAAGTCTGAGATTGGGGAGCCAGCATTGTTGGGTAAAGGCTCTCTTTCGTGTGTGTGTGTCTGTGTGTGTATGTGCATGTGTGTGTTTTGAATTGTTACCTATATAAACCACTTTGATAATCATTAGTGTTTTAAGAGGTACAAGTTTATCATGATTAATATATATTTGAAATTTAGGTTATTGACCTATTTTTATTGCTTATATTTTTTATTTGCCTTTCCTATGGACTGAATTTTGTTATCCCCAAATTCATAGGTTGAAGCCCTCATCTCCAAAGTGATGGGCTTCCCAGATGGCGTAGGGATAAATAATCCATTTGCCAATGTAGGAGATGCAAGAGATGTGGGTTCCATTCCTGGGTCAGGAAGATCCCCTAGAAGAAGGAATGGCAAACCACTCCAGTATTCTTGCCTGGAAAATCCCATGGACAGAGGAGTTTGGGGCACATGCACACTCCAATATGATGCTATTTAAAGGTGGACTCTTTGGTGAGATTAATGATCTTATAAAACTCTTGTTCTCACCCTTCCCTCTTCTTCTCCCCGACGAGGGGTAATGTGAACACATTACAAAAAGAAGGTCATCTGCAAATGAGGAACAAGATCCTCATAAACACCCAATCTATCAGCCCCTGGATCTTGGACTTCCTAGCCTGTAGAATTGTGAGAAAGGGATGTTTGTTCTTTAAATCACTCAGTCTATAGCAGTCTGATCTAAGATAGCCTTGATATATCAGGCATTTATACAGATTCTACTCTTTAACTGCTTAGATTGACTCTTAAAATGCAATCCATTAAAATTAGACAATTGTAAGCTATTATTGCACCTTTCCTGCTCTAGTCTTTAGTATTATATATCTTAAGAAAAAATAAAAATTTAAGTATTTTGAACAATTCATAGAGAGACAAGATGTGATATGCTTTAAAAAGAATGATCAAGAAAATCAACTCAACAAAAATAAATATATGTACACTAAATGATAATCATAGGGCACTATAATATTTCAGACAAGTTGGAGAAATAAGATTATTTAAAGGTAAGATAGGAACTCCCTAATGCGGCCCCACGGACTGTAGCCTACCAGGATCCTCCATCCATGGGATTTTCCAGACAAGAGTACCGGAGTGGGTTGCCATTTCCTTCTCCAATCTTAAGAAAAAATAAAAATTCAAGTATTTTGAATAATTTATAGAGAGACAAGATGTGATATGCTTTAAAAAGAATGATAAAAAAATCAACTTAAAAAAATAAATATATGTACACTAAATAATAATCATAGGGCACTATAATATTTCACACAAGTTGGAGAAGTAAGATTATTTAAAGGTAAGGTAGGAACTCCCTAATTTGTAGCTGCTGCAATCTACCATTATTATCTTACCAATTCCTATTGTGAAAAGGTTTTGTGTTTAATCTTGAACTGTAACTTTCACTGTCTTAACATTTTGTCTGAGGATGAGGATTCTTCATGTTAATCAAGAATCTCCAGAGAAATGGGACCGGTAGGTTTGGATCAGTTCAGTTCAATTGCTCAGTCACGTCTGACTCTTTGCAATCGTATGGACTGCAGCACGCCAGGCTTCCCTGTCCATCACCAACTCCTGGAGTTTACCCAAACTCATCTTCATTGAGTCGGTGATGCCATCCAACCATCTCGTCCTCTGTTGTCCCCTTCCTCCCGCCTTCAATCTTTCCTAGCATATAATATATATATATATATATATATATATATATATACATATATTTCTAAATATATAAATAAAGAGATTGATTTAAAGAAATTAGCTAATGTGAATGTAGAGGCTAACAAGTCCAAACCCTGCAGGTTGGACTGGCTGGTTGAAGTTCCAGGAAAGAGCTGATGTTTTAAGTCCAAAGACTGTCTACTTTAGAATCCCCTCTTACTTGGAGGAGGTCATTCTTTTGTTCTATTCATGCCTTCAACTGATTGAATGAGGCCCACTCACTGTATGGAGCGTGATTGGCTTTACTCAAAAGTCCATCAATTTATGTAAATCTCATCTAAAAACATTCTCACAGAAACATCCAGAGTAATATTAGACCACATATCTGGACACTGTGGCCCAGCCTAAAGTGTTATTCATTCAGCGATGTTCGACTCTTTAAGAACTCCATGGACTGTAGCCCACCAGGTTCCTCTACCCATGGAATTTTCCAGGCAAGAATACTGGAGTGGGTAGCCCTTCTCCAGGGGATCTTCTCAACCCTAGGATCAAACCTGGTCTCCTGTATTGCAGGGAAATTCTGTACCATATGAACTATCAGGGAAGCCCAGCCAAGCTGACACATAAAAGTAAACTGCAAAGGTTGACACCATTTGTATAGTGACTCTTATAAATTATAGCAAAACTGAAACACGAATTTACTAAATGATTTCTTCATATGTGGCAAGAAAACACAATTAGCCATACAGTAAACATGGCTAACTGAATTTTATGCTAATATACGTGCTTCATTTGACTCACCTAATTAACTCTATAATATACTCCAGACATGGTTTTCCTACAGAAATAATTTAGGAAATCCTTTGAATAAACTTTGAGTGTCTACAAGAGGGAAATGAACAACAAAGAATTGAATACCAAGGAAATCAAATAATTTTTTTTTCCTTAAAAGATAAATTTATGATATTAAGATCAGTGATTCTATAACAGTGATCTATTTATTTACACACATCCATGTGTATATTCTTCAGTCTTCCTAGGTGAACTAAATCATTGAAAGATATAGTAACCAGTAGATGGAAATGTATTGACATGTCATAGACAAAGCAAGCAAAGTGTTTTATCAGTAGTTTATTGCAAAGCAGATTAGATGGATCAATAGGTGACTCCTTAATAACCCAGTTGCTAGAATTTGGGGGGATAGGTTGTTTTAAATTATTTGAAATTTTATTTTTTGAAACTTCTTGCTAGAATATTTCAAACATGTATAAAGGTAAAAACTGGTATGATAAATCCCCATATATTCATTACCCAGATTCAACAGAATTCAAAAGACTGAATTCATAATTAGTCATATCTCAGCTACACCCTTCCTCCCTCTTTCAGCAACTCAGACACCATACCATCCATAAATACATCTCAAAAAGATAAAAATGGAAGAAAGAGATCACAATTCAGTTATTGTAGTTAAAATTAACATTAATTCTCTAATATCCTCAAAAAAAAATGTCAACTTTCCCTTTTTCATTTTGTCTAGTTGTTTGTTTGATTGAATTAGGATCCAAACAAGTCTGCATTTTATTGACTTGCCTCTTAGCTCTCTTTTCATCTTCAATTTCCCCTTCATTTTCTTCATCTTGCAACAAATTTGTTAAACTGGCCATTTCTCCTGTAGAGTTCTTATGTTCTGAAATTTGGTGCTTGAATCTCCATGATGTTTAATTTCTTTTCATTCTTTATATTTTTGGTAATTGAATTTTAAGACTTGATCTGCTTCAGATTCAGTGTTAGGCAAGAATATTTCATTGAAGATATTGTATACTTTCAACAGGAGGCTAATAAGGTCTCTTTCTCTCTCTCTCTTTTTTTTTTTCTCCCTCCCCTTTTCTTGTGTTTGTAGCTACTGCTGATGGTGGACGGAATTCAGTATTTTTTTCGGGGCAAAATATTCTGTCATTTTAACTTTCCTCTACTCATAGGTGACTTAATTTTTATCTCCAAGCTCTTGTTTCCATACTAGAAATCATATACTATTAAGATACGATAACTTGTTCATTTATGAAACAAAACTCATTGAAATCTTACTAAATAGAAGGCACTGTACTAAATATTGAGTTTACAATCTCAGCTCTAAATTAGTCAGCAGGTTGACAAATGAATTGGACAAGAAACAAATGATGCAAATGTGATAATCATTGTTTTGATACATGTAAAAGGAGAAAGGGTGACTTAATGAAGCAGTAACCAAATGATAGGCAATTTTGGAGATTTTCCTCTGTATCCCAGACACACTGGGTGCTCTTTATTCGGCTGCGCTTGTTGTTTACTAACTAAGTCCTGTCAAACTCTTTGTGACACCATGGACTGTAGCCCACCAGGTTCCTTTGTCCATGGGATTTTCCAGGCAAGAATACTGGAGTGGGTTGCCATTTCATTCTCCAGGGAATCTTCCCAACTCATGGATAAAATTCATGTCTCTTGCTTAGCAGAGAAAAATAGTTTAAAATTTTCAAAAGTAATTTGTCCACATTATAAAAAAAATAAAAAGTTATTTAAATGACTATATATTAGCCCAACAGTACAACTATTGTCATTTTATTGACTGTTTACTATACTTCTATTTTTACACAATTAAAATCTTAATACATGTAATTTTATATCCATTTTCTCCAGAAAAAAAATATTATTACCTACTTCAAGGTGTATATTTAGCAATCTCAATGTAAATAACTAATTTATGTTCATTTCAATGGGTTAATTATATTTTAATCAATATTTATTATTGAATATGTATGTTGATTCCAATCACTCAATTTTATAAATGATTTTAAATTAATCATTGTACATTTCCATATATAACTTTTTACGTTTTACATTTCCTTTTGAAAGATAACCAGCAAAAACTCTTAAAGTGAATATTTTAAATTTTATTATATTTCTTGATATATATTTCCCTGTAGATTTAGGAAAGTAAGTCTTTCTTTCATCATTGTCTTTTATCATTTCTTTCATCGATGTCAGTTTCACTTCAGTATATTTAGTTGCAGATAGTACTATATTTCAAAGAATTTGCTAATTCAGAAGATAAGAACAGTACAAAAATAAATAAAAAATATTGTTGACTCAATTTCTACCGTGTTTTGGAGGAAAGCCTCCATGCCAGTGTTTCTCAAAGTCATTCCCCCTTTTAAATCCATTTCCTCTTTAAAAAAACTGAAAAGTTGAAACTCAACCATATCATCCCTTTCTTAAGGAAACACTACTACTGAGTTGAGAAAATATTTTTTGAATTGTACTATCTAATGTTTATAGAATAAACATTTTTTTATATTTCAAATGTAAAATTCAGTGTAATACTCAATTAGCTTTCTCAAGTAATATTTACACAACTGCACACATATTTACTCCCAAGATAGAGCTCTGAGTTTTAACATGGCTTTTGATTTTTTTTTTTCCTTTAATATAGGCAACCTAAATTTAAGTCTCAGTCTGCTACTTGATAAGGATTTGACCTGGAACAAATTGCTTAACATCATTAGTTTCTGAATCTGTAAAATGGAAATAAGAATATACCTAATGTCTAGGTTTCTGAAAACTACATGAAACATCTTAAGTTCCCCAGCATATCTTGCACTGAGTAAATGACAGCTTTTATTTTTCTAGAAGCAGAATAATTTGCTTTTAAAAGATAAAAATAAGAAAGGAAGAGGTTATAGTAAACTGCATTAAAGTATAAAATCCTCTTCTATTGAAAATTTCTAACTCTGCTTCACTAACTCTGTCTACCAGCAATCTTTTAACACATATCTTCCTTTTCAGGATTATGTGTTTTTAGAGGGAAAGAAAATATGAGACACTAACCACTGTTGTATCTACAATTTGAACAACCAACTATATTTTTACTTAATTTAATCCTACAACAACTTGGAGAAAGAATTATGTTTTATGACTTTTGACAAATAAGAAAGTTAGGATTCAGAGAGTTCACACAATTTGCATGTATCCACAGTTAGTAAAACTAGATCCAGCCTATGTGACCAAAGGTCTTCTCATTTGCTCTGTCACTTCCCAGAATAATAATGGAATGGGATACCATTGATTGACCTGAGTAGACACTGAATAGGGGCTGCATTAGGGGACAAGTGTTCAGAACACTTCTCTGGTTTATTGCTCTTAAGGGTGCTGTGCCATGGCCTCTGGCTGGCTAGCATTCTTCTCTTCCAGTTTTAACTTAAATGCCCCTTTCTCAGTGAAGCGTCTCATTACCCAAGCTTTCAACCCGCACCTTCATGAGAACATGGTTAAACTCTGTCACACCCTTGCTCTATCTTTCCTAATTAGCACTTTCTATAATTAAACAATTATTTTAATAATTGTCTGTCTAATGTTTGTATTAACCACCAGATTATAAAATCCATGATAGAAGAGAGAATATCTACCTTCCTCTCTCTTCCTTAGCACTGCATCCCTGTCTTCTGACCTGTGCTAGGTGATATATATATATATATATATATATATATACACACACACATAGAAATGTGGAATAAATATATACATAGATACAGAATTGCATACACTTTTAAATTGTGCATTTTTTTTTAATTGTGGAGAACTATTTGGTCACCAATGTCCTATAGTATTCACTTAGCTATACATGAAAGTGTAAGTGAAGTTGCTCAGTCGTGTCCGACTCTTTGCGACCCCATGGACTGTAGCCTACCAGGCTCCTCCATCCATGGGATTTTCCAGGCAAGAGTACTGGAGTAGGTTGCCATTTCCTTCCCCAGGAGATCTTCCCAACCCAAAGATCGAACCCAGGTCTCCAGCATTGCAGGCAGACGCTTTACCATCTGAGCCACCAGGGAATTCTGTGAAATAGATAATAGATGAAAGAAAATGAAAACTAAGGAGTCATTTCCCTAAACTGATCAACAGACTTGTTTTAGCAGAGTTTTAAGAATGTTGGGATTTTTTTTTCATGTTATTGATACTGTTAATGTGTTGTGAGTTAAATAAATTATGTTTTCTTTCTTCTCATTGTTTGGTTTCAGAGCAGCTACAAAGCAGGGCCATAACCAGATTCAGTGTTATCTGTCTCATTGCAATCTGCAAAAAAAAAAAAAAAAAAAAAAATTGGCTACCTCCCAATGGCTGGCGGGGGATTCCCAGGTGGCCCTAGTGGTCAAAAATCTGCCTGCCAATGCAGAAGACCTAAGAGAGGTGGATTTGATCCCTGGGTCCAGAAGATCCCCTGGAGGAGGGCATGGCAACTCACTCCAGTATTTTTGCTTGGAGAATCCCATGGACAGAGGTGTCTGGTGGGCTACAGTCCATAAGGTCACACAGAGTCTAATACAACTGACGCAACTTGGCAGGCATGCAATGGCTGGTGAGGGAAAAATGTGAGCAAAAATAAAAAATTCACTCTTATCTGGCTTAGAAAGAAGCCACTTAATGACCTCCAAATGTATCTCTGAATTTAACACGTGGAAACACATGGGTATGGCACATGGCATAGTAGTTTTAAAAATATTTAAACCCCTACATTTAAATTTTGAAGTGTTTGGCATTGTCTCTAATAATATACCTGTTATTTTACCTGACTTAATGAGTGAACTTTGATACCATAGGTTGTATATACTCTTGTGTGCTTATCATTTGGAAAAAAAAAAAAAATGTTACTAGTGAAAGCCCAACAGTGAATTAAGGACTAGCTTAACATCCAGGAAATAAGTCTCTGATAGCCTACTGCGTACTTTGTACCTTCAGGCAAGTTTCTGACTTGGGCATCAGATTTCTTTTCCATTAAATGAGGAGTGTTGGCTTCTTAGGGATAAACACTTATAAGTTTGATGCAGCTCCAATGCAAAAGTTGAAAACCACAGCCTTTGGGCCAAAATCAGCCTCCAAATGTGTTCTGTCTGACCTACACAGTATTTTCACTTGTTTGTTTGTTTGTTTTAATAGCTGCCAAGAAATGATGCGTGGGGGTCGGGGGGGAACTGCTTGTAAAAGTCTAGATTTAAGACTTCTTGTGAAAACCCAGAAGACATAGCAACACTGAGTCAGCAGTCATATGGTAACTTTAACTGAAACTGAGGACCTGAATAGCCCCCTTTTAGATGGGTCATTTGCTTTTGTCTCCGCTAATCTCTATTTCCTTTCTGATACCAAATCCAAGTGTCAGGTAACAGTCATCAAACCACTTTTTCCCTTGTTTTATTGCTTTTCTTGGAAAACCCCCTGACTGCTAAACCATTAACATTGCTTACCTTTCAGTTTTCTACCCCTGTGTTAATTAAATGACTAAAGAACATAAAACAATCAAACTTGACTGGAAACATAATTCCATTGGCAGAGAAAAGCTAAGTTTTTCTCAGAGTATATACATTCATTGATAATACATGTCTCTTTGCAATATCATCACTTTGTGTATACCTCAAACACTTTGAGACATGGAGTACCTAAAGCTTCTTTTCCAAGTATCACTAATGTGTATTTATCCACACCACAATACCCCTGATCAATCTTAATTCTTCCTCCAAATCCTCTCTACTGGACTCTAGAACAGGGGTTCCCAGTTAGATGATTGAAAAAAAAATGTATTTGCACTTTAGTACTGACCTTCCTTTGACTGTGTAGATCACAACAAGCTACGGAAAATTCTTAAAGAGAAGGAAATACCAGACCACATTACCTGTCTCCTGAGAAACCTGTACACAGTTCAAGAAGCAACAGTCAGAACCAGACTTGGAACAACAGACTGGTTCCAAATTGGGAAAGGAGTACGTCAAGGTTGTATATTGTCACCCTGCTTATTTAACTTATATGCAGAGTACATCAGGCGAAATGCCAAGCTGGATGAAGCACAAGCTGGAATCAAGATTACCGGGAGAAATATCAATAACCTCAGCTATGCACTTATGCCAGACTTATGCCAGAAAGTGAAGAGGAATTAAAGAGCCTCTTGATGAACATGAAAGAGGAGACTGAAAAAGTTGGTTTAAAATTCAACAGTCAAAAAACAAAGATCATGTTATCCAGTCCCATCACTTCATGGTAGATAGATGGGGAAACAATGGAAACAGTGACATTTTATTGGATGGTGACTGCAGCCATGAAATTAAAAGACACATGCTCCTTGGAAGAAAAGCTATGACAAACCTAGACAGCCTATTAAAAAGCAGAGTTAACTTTGTCTACAAAGGTACACATTGTCAAAGCTATGGTTTTTCCAGTAGTCACGTAAGGATGTGAGAGCTGGACAATAAAAAAGGCTGAATGCTGAAGAACTGAAGCCTTTGAATTGTGGTGCTATTGAAGACTCTAAGAGTCCCTTGGACAGCAAGATCAAACCAGTCAACCCTAAAGGAAATCAACCCTGAATATTCATTGGAAGGACTGAGGCAGAAGCTGAAGCTCCAATACTTTGGCCACCTGATGTAAAGAGCTAACTCATTGGAAAAGATTGATGCTGGTAAAGATTGAAGGCAGGAGGAGAAGGGGATGACAGAGGATGAGATGGTTTGATGGCATCACCAAGTCAATGGACATGAGTTTGAGCAAGCTCCTGGAGATGGTGAAGGACAGGAAAGTCTGGAATGCTGCAGTTCATGGGGTCGCAGAGAGTCGAACACGACTAAGCAACTCAACAACAACAATTGACTTTCATAATAAGCATGCATCTTTCCAATTTGACAAAACCAACAGAAGACCAGCTTCAGATTCAACGCCTACAGAAAAATGCTGCCATCTATACATGAGAGAGTGATTCTTAAGCTGAAAAAGTTTAAGTCTTTAGTGATTTATAGGTCTTAAGGATGTCTCAAAGCACACTGTGTAGGAACATACCTCTTCTATTTAGATGTCAGGCTTTTTGTGTCTTTCAGTTCAGTTCAGTCACTTGGTCGTGTCTGACTCTTTGCGACCCCATGGACAGCAGCATGCCAGGCCTCCCTGTCCATCACCAACTGCCAGATTCGACCAAACCCATGTCCATTGAGTCGGTGATGCCATCCAACCATCTCATCCTCTGTTGTCCCCTTCTCCTCCTGCCCTCAATCTTTTGATATCAGGGTCTTTTCAAATGAGTCAGCTCTTCACATCAGGTGGCTAAGATATTGGAGTTTCAGCTTCAACATCAGTCCTTCCAGTGAACACCCAGGACTGATCTCCTTTAGAATGGACTGGTTGGATCTCCTTGCAGTCCAAGGGACTCTCAAGAGTTTTCTCCAATGCCACAGTTCAAAAGCATCAATTCTTCAGCACTCAGCTTTCTTCACAGTCCAATTCTCACATCCATACATGACCACTGAATAAACCATAGCCTTGACTAGATGGACCTTTGTTGACAAAGTAATGTCTCTGATTTTTAATATGCTGTCTAGGTTGGCCATACCTTTCCTTCCAAGGAGTAAGCGTCTTATAATTTCATGGCTGCAATCATCATCTGCAGTGATTTTGGAGCCCCCAAAATAGTCAGCCACTGTTTGCACTGTTTCCCCATCTATTTGCCATGAAGTGAAGGAACCGGATGCCATAATCTTCATTTTCTGAATGTTGAGCTTTAAGCCAACTTTTTCACTCTCCTCTTGTCTCTCAAGTGAAATGGAAAAGTGAGGCAAAATATTTTGCTTGAAACATTTATATCATTGAGATGAGCAGCGTTGAATGGCCAGAATTATCTAAAGAAAGGAATCAGTTCACTTCTTTGTATATACATTGCTTTATAGAATGAAAGAACTATTGAAGTGAAAGAGACACCTTAGATGCTGTCTGGCCAAGCCTCTCATTTTATAGATGAGGCAACTGGGGTTCACAGAGGTTAAGTGCTTTGCTGACAGTCACTCATTCTTGCAGAAACCAAGGTCTTGACTTCCTGCCTTGTGTCCCGTACATTATGCTACACAGCTTCTTAATGAATGTGAAGAAAGATGTACATAGTTTAATCATCTCTCCATTGACAGAGTGGCATCATGTAAGGAGAGAAGGCTGCACTACACATTATTGGGTGGAGAGTTTGGCTCATGAATACTTTTAAAACCTGCTACCATCAAGGGAAATATTGGTCACTTTGAAATTATAATAGGAGATCTCATCTTACTCTACCTCTTCTTCCACTATTGTAAATGAATGAGAACTTCAGATTAGTTTAATTCAGGTTTACTTTAATTGAGTAAGAACAGGATTAAAGCTTACCCTTGCAAAGGGCGGGGGGGTGGGGTGGGGGGCGGAGATTCTTTGTCAATTGCCGTGTGTGTTTCCCAGAGAATTCTGTTTCTTGCAGTTAATAAGAGGAAGGGAACTGTTTTCCAGGACTAGTAACAAGAGCAGATGTGCTTTTCAAGGTTAGTGCTTTCCTAAACTCTTCAAATAAAAGCTGAAAATTCATATGAATCTCATTAAGTGTAAATATGCTTGTCTTAAACAAACTTTCAGCTGTTACCTTGAAATCAGAATAGACCTCTTGGTGCAACTTAGTTAATAAGGGCTTGATTGGGATAACTTAGATTTTAATTTTAAGGTTATAAAAATGTGAAGAAGTATCAGCTTCATATTTATTTGGATCCTTCAACATGCCCATGCTGACTAATTTGCTATTTGATTCATTTTCTTTGAAAATCCATTGTATTTGGAGATGGATGTTTGGTTTTGTTGTTTTGCAGTGTGTCTTTCCTGTGTGTGTGTTTTAACTACCTTGCTTGTTTTATGCTAGTAACATGGTACAATATCATTCCTATTAGTGTTTGCAAGTTGAAGCACACATGTCATAAATTCTGACAGTAAATAATTAAACTATTTAATAAACTTGTGTATATGTTACAGTTCTCTAGTTGAACAAATTTGTAGAGCAAGATTTTATTTTGATCTATAATTATAGCTGCCAGTGACTGGCATGATCCTTACTGAGTCAGATTAATTTACGCATTAAGCAGCCATCTGTAGGAATTTTCGTAGTACCTTGTCTTCAGTGGTATATGTCACATGGGAATTCTGAAAATACCTTGGCCATTAGGGAACTTTTAATACCATGGTTGTAGACTTACAGCTATGAACAAATTGTTTCAGACATATAAATTTAAATCTTCCTATTACAAGGTTGCCTAATGTTCCAAGAAAACTGTACAACATTTTGGACTCCAAATGATAGAATAATTGATAAACTGAGAACATTCATTTTATTTTCTTAAGGAAATGTCCTTGATCCTATGTTGAATCACTTAACAAGGATTATAGAGCAGAACTGAGTCGCTATCATTTCCTTTGAAAAGGATAAATACCCTTGGTATTTGGACCATAGTTGCAAACTATGCTGTAAATCTATCAGCATGATTTCTTGAAGAGAAATAAAATGATACTCTGTTATTGCTACATAAGACTGATCTAATAAAGTTACATTTATCTTTATGTCTGCAACAAAGATGTAATAAAGAGGGTGAAAGGTTGTTTAGGGCACAGATTGTTAGTTTATAAAATGTTATTTAAATTAAAAGCAACATCCATGCAAAAATTATTTGAAAATTAGAAGTGAACATTGCATTATTTTTACTAATGGTTGGTTTATGAGACATTAAACAATTGCAAAAAACTAGCTCAAATTATTCAGTACCACTCAAATATCACTGATTTAAAGTGCCCTTTAAATATGAAAACTTCAGCCTCTGTAGTGAACACTGGTTTCCTGTAAAGTTCATGGCTGAGGAATATATTTCAAATTTGTGATTTATTCATTCTTCCTCCAGTTAGAGACACTGTAACATATTTATAATTAAAGAGAGAAGGAAAGAACATACTGGGCAGAAAGTTCATTAATAGCACCACAAGGAAATAGTAATAATATTAATTGTTTAGTTGAGAGATATAAAATATAGAATAGAGGGGATTAAAAATTTAACTTTTAAAATTTTACAGAGGGATTTCTCATTTGCATAATGCTCTTTCCTACAAATTTCTTTCACTAGATGACCAACTCCAAGTACTTCCATAAAGAAATGATCGGTCTAACACAGAAAAGGGAGCAAAAGGGTTCCCAAAGAAAAACACTGGATGAAAGAGAGAACTCTCACAGCATGTCTCCACTACCTAATTTTGCCAGAAGAGAATATGAGTAATAACATTTATCTGTGCTTAGTTATGAATTGCTTTTACAATATATACCTTAATGATACCATAGCAGGTAGAAGTCAACACTTCTGATGGTACAGATGATTCTTATTTCTTCTGAAGCACAGGTCATACAGGTTCTGGAACAGTCTGCTCCATCACCACACTGGTTTTCTATACAGCCTTTCATGCCTCAAAGGAGAAACAGACACATAGAGCTGAACTTTTTGTAGTATCCATTTAATATTGGAAATAGATGTTGAACCTCAAGTAAATTGGCCTGTTGACTAGTTATACACCAGAAAACAAAATGTATGAATTTTTTTTAATATTTCATGTACTGAGGGTCTTACCCAAGACTTGAAAGTCATCTGGTTCAGCTTATAAATTACTGATACAGAAGAAGCACAAAATAGAAATAAGGTCCCTGGTCCGTCAACACTATATATCATTCAAGTGAAATAAATTTTACTTTTCACTCTGTTTCAAGGTAGAATTAAGTCAAGTGAATTAATGTATTAATTAAACTTTGTTTGTAGGCATAAACAAAGTTTGTGCTTGGAAAGTATTATTTTCCAAAGTTCATTACTTGGAAAGTGTCAGAATCTTGGTGAAATTAACAATTTTAAATAAGTAATAGTTTACAAGCAACAAATGTGAAATGTTGAGTAATTAAAGCATGAACCTTATGTTGACTTATAGTCATTGTACTATTTTTCATTATATTCTCTATCCTCCAGGAAAATTGTTTCACTCTACGACATAGTTAAATTTAAGTAGTTTGGAGGGTGTCTCTATTCTTATTTAAACAAAATAGATTTCCAATCGTAAAGCTGAAGAAGTAAGTTTAAGTAATCCAGCAGTATAATATGCTAATCAAATGAAGACATGTATGTGGTCAATTTGGCCTGTTGAGTTCAAATAATTCTCTGGAACAGAGAAGAGCAAACCCAGTAGGGCATTTGGCTGCCTTCCCAAATTAGAAAATGAAAATAGTTCCTCACCATCATGGACAAGAGGAAAATACCCCCCTAAAAGACACAGATTTTCATCAATCTTTTCATTACACATTCTCCTAGCACTGATAAAGTTCTTAGCAAAGTATAAAACATTCACAGAAACAATAATATTGTGTTTGTATTATTTTATTTGTAATAGTGTGTGTTATATCTATGTGTTGTTCTTTTGGTCAGAGTGTAAATTATGGTAAAGCTCCTGGGCATATTGATATATTCCTCTAGATTTTAAAGTTGACATAGAAAAAAAATGACAAGAAAACTAATATGATCTCTTCCTAAAACAGATATTTGAGTTCAACAACTTAGGAATTTCACCAATAGCAGGTCAGAATACTATTTTAGAAAACAACATATATTCATATTTCTTATTTACTGCCACTATAAAAGCTTTTGGTACAACAGAAGTCCCGCATTTGCTAGTTATAAGATTTAGCTTAAATCTTTAAGATTTAACTTCAATGTTGGCTTAAATCTCAACATTCAGAAAACTAATATCATGGCATCTGGTCCCAACACTTCATGGCAAATAGATGGGGAAAACAATGGAAACAGTGACAGACTTAATTTTGGAGGAGCTCCAAAATCACTCCAGATGGTGATTGTAGCCATGAAACTAAAAGACGCTTATTCCTTGGAAGAAAAGCTATGATCAATCTAGACAGTATATTAAAAAGCAGAGACATTACTTTGTCAACAAAAATTCATCTAGTCAAAGCTATGGTTTTTCCAGTAATTATGTATGGATATGAAAGTTGGACTATAAAGAGAGCTGAGCACTGAAGAATTGAGGCTTTTGAACTGTGGTGTTGGAGAAGACTCTTGAGAGTCCCTTGGACTGCAAAGGGATTCAGCCAATCCATCCTAAAGGAAATCAGTCCTGAATGCTCATTGGAAGGAATGATGCTGAAGCTGAAACTCCAATACTTTGGCCACCTGATGCAAAGAACTGACTCCTTGGAAAAGACCCTGATGCTGGGAAAGATTGAAGGTGGGAGAAGGGAATGGCAGAGGATGAGATGGTTGGATGGTACCACTGACGCAATGGACATGAGTTAGAGTAGGCTCCAGGAGTTGGTGATGGACAGGGAAGCCTGGTGTACTGCAGTCCATGGGGTTGCAGAGTCGGACACAACTGAGTGACTGAACTGTGAACTGAAGATTTAGTGCCCAGAAAAGAACTAGGAAATGTGCTAAAATTTTAGTGTGTAACAGGTGTATTTACAATTTGCAATATTGTGTCTACTTTCCTATACTTTCATATCCTTCCCTAGTGTCTCAGATGGTAAAGGATCTGCCTGCAATGCGGGAGACCTGGGTATGATCTCTGGGTCAGGAAGAGCCTCTGGAGAAGGAAATGGCAACCCACTCAGACAGAGGGTTGACTGTCTGTCTCAGTCAAGAGACATGGAGAGAGGAGTTTGGCAGTCTACAGACCATGGTTCTATAAAGAGTCAGACAGGATGGAATGACTTTCACTTCCTTTCCTATACAAGGTTGCTACATTATAAACAATTAATCCTGGGCTTTATTTTACCAACTTGAAGTAATAATTGTATGAAAATTCAACAGATATTACATTTGATCAAAAGTTAGAAGTGATTGCACAGTTTCATGCCCAAGAATTCATGGAGGATGGATAGAATGATGGGAGAATAAGAGCACTGCAGTAACTATCCTAGTGAGTGAGAGAAGAGTAATGGCTATCTCCAGAATTTATGCTCTCAAGATGGTAAAGATGTCATCTCTCTTCTCCAAACCATTAATAAATTCTCAAAAAAAAAGCACACACACACATAAAACACAAAATTCTAGGTATATTTGTTTGATTTTGTTTAAAATTGAGGTTAAAAATCACAATGGGCAAAGGAGCCCCTACAATGGAGAAAACAAACATCACCAATAATAACCTGATGTTACATGACTCTTCATGAGATATGCCAAGAGGGATCCAGCACCAGCTATGTAAGCTTCTTAACATGAACATTTAATTTGAATTAAATCACAAGACAACAATTAGACAAATATAAATATTATAACACAAAAGCAGCTAACTTGGATTCTTCAAAAATGTCATTATTATGAGTTTTTTTGTTTTTGTTTTAATGACAGGGCACTATTTTAGTTGAACTAAGACTAAAGAGTTCTGGCATTTAACTATAATGTGTGATCTTGGAGTCTTGGTTCAACACAACAAAATGGTTACAAAGGACATTATTGGGACAACTAAAGCCATTTGATAATGGATTTTATATAAGGTAAGATTTTTATCTGTTAAAAATCTTTGAGAATTATAGCTATGTAATTCTCGTGATTATATGAGGAAATATCCTCATTTTTTAAAAAATTCTAACTTTCAGAGCTACATACAGAAGTAGTTAGAGTCATGGTTTATGGAACTTATTTAAAAATGGCTCAACAAAAACATGTGTGTGGGTGGGTATGCAAAGAGAGTTTTAAAGTGGTAAAATATTGATCAGTAGACACAGCTGGAGAAATATGAGTGTTTATGTTTATATATATATAACCATTATATATATATACATATATGTGTATGTATATATACATACATATTTAGTGTGTATATATATATACACATATATATGTGTGTGTGTGTGTGTATATATATATAAAATCAGTTTTTCAACTTTGAGTGTTGGTTTAAATTTCTCAAAATAGAAATCTGGATAAAAAGAGAGTTTTTTCCATGCAACTGTAAATTGTGAGGTCATCTCTAAGTTCTAAATCTTTTTTCCAGAGAAGTATTATTGAACACGTACATTCTTGAGCAACGTCTTCAGTGCCAACTATGAGTTTTAATTAATATCATATGCAAGGTGGAATAATTTACAATCAATTTTTGGAGTGAGACAGTGGACCAGTTTTGAAGCTGTGCTCACTGCATCTCGAATGTAAAGCTCTAGAGAAGGCAGAAACAACATGGGGAGCAAAATATACAGAGCTTATGTGTTAGTAACAAACAAGGTGGAATAAATAAATGTTTTAAGAATTTCGGAAGAGCAATAAATGTGACATTATATGGAGTGACCACTGAGAAAAAAGCAATAGATAGCACATGCTAAAGTGAAGATGCCAGAGAATAGTATTTCTGTTCAGTTAAAAATACTGAACAGACAGGTTTAACGTGTGAACTGACCCAAGCTAGAGTGCTGTTCCTGGTACATAGCAAGTTGTCAATTGGTGTTTTCTGAATAAATTAGTGACCCTCTAAAAGAAAATACAACAATCACACACCATCACTCTGAGTTACTGAGAACTATTAGTGTGGGGACTGTTGATTTCCCAGAGAAAAATAAGCATAAGGACACTTTATCATGAGTTAGTGACTGCTAAGTCACTTCAGTCATGTCTGATTCTGTGCAACCTTATGGACAGATATGCCACCCTACCCATATGGTAGCCCACCAGATTCCTCTGTCCATGGGATCCTCCAGCCAAGAATACAGGAGTGAGTTGCCATGCCCTCCTCCAACATTTTATAATACCTACTATCAACTCAATCTGAACTGTACCAGGATGCTTTAGTATGCATTCTTGGGTGAGGGAGAATTCCCTGAAAGAACAACATTGGGAGAATGTTGTTCAAACATTCAAAATGGAATTGCTGTTACTTTCTTCATTAATCTCTAGCATATTGCTTTTATGCCCATTTATTCAAAACTTTCTGATGCTCAGATAAATAATTAATACAATATTCATTGTTAACTTTATAGCTGTCAGATTTTTTCTTTGTTTTGGAATAAACAGAAAATATCTTGAGGAATAGATATTGAAAATTTTGCAAAACTTTTACTATAGTTTTATCAAAAGTTGTTCAGGATACTGAAATGGACAAAGTAATTAGAAGCAAAATATATAAATAAGCCAATATTATCTGACAGACCCATCAAAAGTGATTTCACAGGGAATTCAGTGAAAATGCCTGCTGTTGGATAGTGCTGGCAACTGTGTTTTATTCTATCTTGAAAGAAAATTCTGTAAACATAATTGAATTGCCTCTAAGTTGATATTTTGAGATCTGTTACAATCAGGTGTCTATTCCACTGACTGCAAATTATCAGGATGATGTCTGTGTCTTTTGCTTAAGAAAAATAAAAATAAAAAATCAGCTTCCACCAATTGGCATCTAATTCCAGGAAGGCATCAGAAAATATCCATAGAAATTTGTAGCTTAAAACATACTACCAAATTACTTTTTTTTTTTTTTCAGATATGAGTGTTTAGGCACAGAAAAGTAAAATGATTAGCCTAGGACCTAGCTAATGGCAGATTCAAGTTTTTGGTAACTAGTTCAATACCCTTCCGGTGCTTTAGTTGCGAAGTCGTGTCCAACTCTTGCAATCCCATGGACTATAGCCCTCCAGGCTCCTCTGTCCATGGGATTCTCCAGGCAAGAATACTGGAGTGGGTTGCCATTTCGTTCCCCAGGGGAATCTTTCCACCCAGGAATTGAACCTGGGTCTCCTGAATCACAGGCAGATTCTTTACCAACTGAGATATGAGGGAATTTAAAGCAGTGTTTCTCAACCACTAGTGAGATTTGGGGCTAATAAAACTTTGTTTTGGGAAGTTGTCTTGCCCATTGTAGGATGTTAAACAGCACTCATGGCCTCTGCTCACTGAATATCAATAATATTCTGCTAGTTTGGACAATCAAAAAGATCCCCAGATGTTTCTTAGATATAAGAAAATCATCCCCAAGTTGAGATCCATTTGTACTGAGTGAAAATTAAAGCTTACACTTTGACTCTGCTTTCCAGGGAAATATCCATTCTACAGGCAAACATACTGTGACTTACACACATCAACATCTAGTAGTTAGTAGCATTAGTAATCTTTTTAAATTCTGTGTGGTCAGAAACTAAGTAACTTGTAAATGATCGAGGAAGGCAGTCAGTCAGAGGAAAGCAGGCCTCTAGTTAGTGCATTAAACTGTCTTGCATTAATACCTTTGCTCTCTGGAGATCAAAATAACCCTCTTTTGCTAAAAAATGTTTTATTCCTTCAATTATTAAGTTTTCCAAGTACAAAAAAAAAAAAAGAGAGAGCATAAAATGTTACCATTGACTTTGATTAAGCAATGTGAGAGGAACTTTAGCAATGATGATTGCAAGAAAAAAAAACTAAGGGGATTACCAATTATGGAAATTTCCAAGCATGCAATCAAGATGGAAAACTCAAATCTTAGTTTTAATAAGAAAAAGCATGAAGCAATATTAGCAGGTACACATTATCAGATTCTGGCAATACTCTGAAGGTGAAATGAGAGTCACTGATTAATTTTTAAAACACTAAACTCCCTCAGAGATGCTAATTTGGAAGCATTTCTAGTCAGAAAAAAATCCTAGTATGAGTTAACAGAAAGTTTAGAGGGGTCCCTGAGTGGTCATACTCCAAGGCAAGTTGTGGAACAAAAACATAAAACGGGATATATAGTCTGTGACTACTTATTAGGTTAAAAAGAAAAAAAAAATCTCTAGAACCTTGCAACAAGTTTGGTGAACACCAAAAAAAATGTTGAACCAGTTTTTCTTTTACCAACTAGTTTCTGAAGACCAGGTACCATAAATTTCTCTTCCTGATTTCTTGTAGATCCCACCATGCTCTTTGCAATGGTGTGTATTTATTTTACATTTTTTTTTTTTTGCACTTCACAATTTTCAAAACACTGCGTTTCATCTTACAACAAAACTATATGCCAGTATCATTTGACAAGTAAAGGAGTTGATTCTTGATGAGGTTAAATAATTTGTTTTAGGCATTGCTCATAAGTTAACAAAGCTGGAATTTAAAAACAACTCTATTGAATCAAAGCCTGAGGGAATTCCTAGGTGATCCAGAGGTTAGGACTTCATGCTTTCGCTGCCAAGAGCCTGGGTTCAATTCCTGATCAAGGAACTATTGAGTTTGACAAAATTCTCTTTGGGGACCTACATATGATGTTGAGGAAAAACCCGAACGAAATTGTTGGCCAAGTCAGTAAGATCCCACAAGCTGTGTGGTATGGCTAGTAAATAAATAAATAATAAAAAGAACATCCAAGCCTGAGTAAAATTTATTCTTCTTATTCTCCCCACGAGGACACACTGTTCCAAACACAACAGTCAAAATCCTTGTCCTTATAGAACACCACTCTACCTCCAAAGCAAGTAATTGTGCTCATAGCAAGAGCTGAGATTCGAAGTAACCAGAATCAAGTGGACAATATCATAGTAAAGAAAGCAAGTGCAGTAATTTGAACTAGACATAAATTAGAAAATGATCTGTTTTTCCCTTTACTTAAAATAATTCAAGAAGGCAGATGAAAATTTGAAGTCCTCTCTCTTTCTCTTTCTTCCAAGGTACAACTATAAAATATTTATCAGACATTAAGGAAATGACAATGCATATTTGTATAACCAGCAGTTATAAGAGAATTTTTAAAATTTTAACTTGTGCATGATTTATTTTATACAGTTTCTATGTGGTTTTAAAATTAATATTAGAAATAAGAGGAGAATATCAGCTAATAGCACTCTTACCCAGTAATTCAAACAAGCTAGAGAAATGAGTCAGACCCTATTTCTCTCTTTATGACCAGATTAAACCAGTCCCACCCACAACTCCACTGAAATTCATTGTAGAAGTCTTCACTCCAACAATTCACCTGCCCGTAACTTATTGTCAAGGATCTCATTGTTTCATTCATCAAAAAAACGAATTTCAAGACCCTTCTATGCAGCAATGTTCTAGGCACTTTGGGATACACTACTGAACAAAATAGATGATCTCTACCTTAAATTCTAGCAAAGGAGGAGGACAATAAGCATAATTTTAAAGTAAATTATATAATATATTAGAGTGTAATGAATGCTTTGGAGAATAAAAGAACAGGATAGAAAAGATTGTGAATGCTAGGTGGAAATAGATGTTTCCAATTTTAAACAGGATGACTAAGAAAGTCCTCCATAAGAAGGTGACAGTTGAGCCAAGATTTAAAAGCAGTGAGGGAATCAACCCTGCATTTATGTAGCAAAAGTCCCAGGATGGGAGCATATCTGGCATGTATGACAGTCAGCAAGGCCAGTGGGTTTGGAATGTGACAGAAACATGTGTGCTACTGATTACAAGGATTTTACTCTGAATGATTTGGAGAATCAATTACAAGGGCTGAGCAGAAAAGTGACCTGATTTTTTTTTTTTTTTTTTAAGAATAGCTTTGGCTGCTGTAGTGTTGTGATTATGAGAGTCAATGATGAAGAGGAAGACCAGTTAAGAATTTATTACAGAAATCTAAAATCTCATTGTTTGTTTTATCTATTAAAATACACATTAGTAAGATTTAATCTGTATGCCTTTCAGTTTATCCATCAGCCTGACATCAGTTACTTTCTAAACTACAGGCTTGACCATGTGACTGGCCTATTTCAAAATTTCAATGATTACTCCTTGCCTTCAAAATTATGTGCAACCTCTTCATACAAATCCCTTCAAAATCTGACCCCAATCTATTTTTCCAGATTAATCTTCAACTCCTTTCCCAACTCCTGACGTTTTTGCTTTAGTTATAAAAGGTCAGTTGCTATTTCCTGAACATGCCATGCTCCACCATGCCTCTGTGCCTGTGTGCTTGTCATTTCCATTGGTAAGAAAATGCATTTCTTTTTTCTGCCTAGTGAACTTTAAATTTTCTTACTGAGATTCAACTCAAACATGATCACTTCTGTTAAGACTTCCCTGACTCTCCATCACAAGGCTAACCTTCTTTCACTACATTTCATTGTCCTTCACATTGTCTCTCCTATAGCTCTATTACATGAAAGTTATTTCTTCATGCATTGAGCCTCCTGAATAGACCATGAGCTTTGCGAGGGTAGAGAATGACTTGGCTGTGTTTATCCTCTATGTCTTGAGTTACAACCCCTTACAGATTAGAATCAAATAATTGTTTCCCATTAAATAAGTAAACAAATAAATATAATTTTTAACATGAGGTATACAATATTACAGATCACATGCTTCATAGTTATTCAAATATAAAACTGCAGAATTCAGCTCTAAAGAAATTTAGAGTGGCATTGTGGAAAACAGAATAGTTTATACTTTTTATATTTACTTTCATACATATTTGCTAAACCAAATTAAGTGAAAACCTATGCTCTTGGTAAATTATAAGTTTTCTGTCAAGTTCTAGTTCAAACGACATCTCTTTTTATAAATACTTCTCTGTTAGCTGGCCCATGCAATTACTATGGAAACAAAGATAAATAAACAATATTGTCTGCCCATAAAAACTCCATAAACAAAAGGGTCAGTCACACATAAAACAGCAACCTGGGTAAATGACGGGTAGCATTGCAAATCACTTGGGGAAGGGTCCTGCAACAACTTGAATCTTGTTACAAAGACAAAATTTCCACATGGGGAAGAATATTGTGCATGTATTACAATTTTAAGACTCTTAGTGCAGGTAATTTCTATATACTACAGTATTTCTTTGTTGTAAAAACTATTATTGCCCCTCTGAAGCAGAAAGATCTTAAGTAAAAGATTTAACTTATTAATATGAATTGTGTTTTTTGCATATGCAAGTATTATATTAAATGTATTACATATTGTATTACATTACATAAACTCAGTGGACAAAGTTGAGCAAATTCCAGGAGAGAGTGAAGCCTGGTGTGCTGCAGTTCAGTTCAGTTAAGTTCAGTGGTCAGTCGTGTCCGATTCTTTGTGACCCCATGAATCGCAGCACATCAAGCCACCCTGTCCATCACCAACTCCCAGAGTTTACTCAAACTCATGTCCATCGAGTCGGTAATGCCATCCAGCCATCTCATCCTCTGTTGTCCCCTTCTCCTCCTGCCCCCAATCTGTCCCAGCATCAGAGTCTTTTCCAGTGAGCCAACTATTCGCATGAGGGGGCCAAAGTATTGCAGGTTCAGCTTTAGCATCAGTCCTTCCAATGTACACCCAGGACTGATTTCCTTTAGAATGCATTAGTTGGATCTCCTTGCAGTCCAAGGGACTCTCAAGAGTCTTCTCCAACACCACAGTTCAAAAGTATCAATTCTTCGGTGCTCAGCTTTCTTCACAGGCCAACTCTCTCATCCATACACGACCACTGGAAAAACCATAGCCTTGACTAGATGGACTTTTGTTGGCAAAATAATGTCTCTGCTTTTGAATATGCTATCTAGGTTAGTCATAACTTTCCTTCCAAGGAGTAAGCGTCTTTTAATTTCATGGCTGCAATCACCATCTGCAGTGATTTTCAGGCCCCAAAAAGTAAAGTCTGAAACTTTCCACTGTTTCCCCATCTATTTGCCATGAAGTGATTGGACCAGATGCCATGATCTTCGTTTTATGAATGTTGAGATCTAAGCCAGCATTCTCACTCTCCTCTTTCACTTTCATCAAGAGGCTTTTGAGTTCCTCTTCACTTTCTGCCATAAGGGTGGTGTCATCTGCATATCTGAGGTTATTGATGTTTCTCCCAGCAATCTTGATTCTAGCTTGTGCTTCTTCCAGCCCAGCATTTCTCATGATGTACTCTGCATATAAGTTAAATAAGTAGGGTGACAATATACAGCCTTGATGTACTCCTTTTCCTATTTGGAACCAGTCTGTTGTTCCATGTCCAGTTCTAACTGTTGCTTCCTGACCTGCATATAGGTTTCTCAAGAGGCAGGTTAGGTAGTCTGGTATTCCCATCTCTTTCAGAATTTTCCACAGTTTATTGTGATCCACACAATCAAAGGCTTTGGCATAGTCAATAAAGCAGAAATAGATGTTTTTCTGGAACTCTCTTGCATTTTCAATGATCCAGAGGATGTTGCCATTGGATCTCTGGTTCCTCTGCATTTTCTAAAACCAGCTTGAACATCTGGAAGTTCATGGTTCACGTACTGCTGAAGCCTGGCTTGGAGAACTTGAAGCATTACTTTACTAGCATGTGACACGAGTGCAACTGTGCAGTAGTTTGAGCATCTTTGGCATTGCCTTTCTTTGGGGTTAGAATGAAAACTGACATTTTCCAGTCCTGTGGCCACTGCTGAGTGTTCCAAATTTGCTGGCAAATTGAGTGCAGCACTTTCACAGCATCATCTTTCTGGATTTGAAACAGCTCAACTGGAATTCCATCACCTCCACTAGCTTTGCTCGTAGTGATGCTTTCTGAGGCCCATTTGACTTCACATTCCAGGATGTCTGGTTCTCGGTGTGTGATCCCATCATCATGATTATCTGGGTTGTGAAGATCTTTTTTGTACAGTTCTTCCGTGTATTGTTGCCACCTCTTCTTAATATCTTCTGCTTATGTTAGATCCATACCATTTCTGTCCCTTATCAAGCCCATCTTTGCTTGAAATGTTCCCTTGGTATCTCTAATTTTCTTGAAGAGATCTCTAGTCTTTCCCATTCTTATTGTTTTCCTCTATTTCTTTGCATTGATCGCTGAGGAAGGCTTTCTCATCTCTCCTTGCTATTCCTTGGAACTCTGCATTCAGATGATTATATCTTTCCTTTTCTGCTTTGCTTTTCGCTTCTCTTCTTTTCATAGCTATTTGTAAGGCCTCCCCAGACAGCCATTTTGCTTTTTTGCATTTCTTTTTCTCGGGGATGGTCCTGATCCCTGTCTCCTGTACAATGTCACAAACCTCATTCCTTAGTTCATCAGGCACTCTATCTATCAGATCTAGTCCCTTAAATCTATTTCTCACTTCCACTGTATAGTCATAAGGGATTTGATTTAGGTCTTACCTGAATGGTCTAATGGTTTTCCCCACTTTCTTCAATTTAAGTCTGAATTTGGCAACAAGGAGTTCAATTTCTGAGCCATAGTCAGCTCCCGGTCTTGTTTTTGCTGACTGTATAGAGCTTCTCCATCTTTGGCTGCAAAGAATATAATGAATCTGATTTCGGTGTTGACCATCTGGTGATGTCCATGTGTAGAGTCTTCTCTTGTGTTGTTGGAAGAGGGTATTTGCTATGACCAGTTCTGGAGTTCAGGGGGTCTCAAAGAGTTGGATACTTCTGAGCAACTGAACAACCACAAGTATTTTATATAAGACTATACACAAACACATCTATATACTGTTTCAGGATGTAGAAATATTAAAACAAAAATGGAGTACTCAAAATGTTTGCTCAACAATTAAAACAAAAATGTGTACTCAACACATCATGATTGTGATTGCCTCAAGAAAAAGGAAGGGACTAGAGCTGGGGCAGGAAGGTTACTGTTAAAAATCTAAGAGCATATCACTCCATTTCATTAAGAGTAAAGTCAAAGACTTAAAGATTGTAAAATCTTAGAAGACCTGAGTCCCTAATAATCTCTCTGTCCTTGTCCTCTGTGTCTCTCTCATGACCAGCTCTACACTAGACACACTACCTTCCTCCCTGGTCTTAGAATACACCCACCTCTGGGCATCTCACTGGCTCTTTGTTCTTCCTGGAGTATTGAATGATTTCGATGGCCAGTTCTCTTACTTCATGGGCCTACCATCAGTCCCTGCCCTCATTTAAAACCGCAGGCCAACTCTCACCCTGCATTCTCAATCCTTCTGTTTCTATCTGATAAGACTTACACTCTTCTAGGATACTAGGTATGTGGTTACTACCCTATTGCTTATTTTTTGTCTCTCCTCACTAGAAATAGGTTCCAAGAAGGAAAAGATTTTTGTCTATGCCATTCACATATGTAGCCTCAAAACCCAGCCCAGTGCCCTGCACGTGCATACATGCTCAATCACTCAGTTATGTCCAACTCTTTGCCACCCCACGGACTGCAGCCCACCAGGCTCCTCTGTCCACAGGATCATCTAGGCAAGAAGACTGGAGTGGGTTGCTATTTCCTATTCCAGGGGATCTTCCTGACTGAGGGAGTGAACCCACAGCTCTGGCATCTTCTGCATTGGCAGGCAGATTCTTTACCACTGAGCCACCTGTGAAGACCTGGTGCTTAACAAATACCTCTTGAAGTGATATATCTATATATACATTTGTACATATTAATATTATATATATATAATGCTTTACTAAAAGCATAAAGAAAATATGACACAATTTATTGTTAATTCTAGATAGTCTGTATGTGAGTGATTATTTTTCTTTTCATTTTCTAATATTTTTACTGTTGATAGAAGAATTAGCTAAAATATAAACATTTGAAGACTATAAATTATGTAAATAGATTGATTTTCTATTGTTGGTGCTTAAATTATAAAAACAAAAGCCTAAAATTATTTTAACAGAATATTAAATTTCCAATCAGTTTTGTTTTGCTAACATGAAGGTCCAGCTAGTTTTCCTTTTTATTGAATTTATATATTATTTATGCTACACATTCTATTATGCAACTTAAGGGTTTGAAAAATAGGAAAGTATATAAATTTTAGTAGAAAGTAATTTTGTTTTTGAACTTCGATATGCTCCCTTAACTTGATAACCTAAGTGAAGTGAAGTCGCTCAGTTGTGTCCAACTCTTTGTGACCCCATGGACTGTAGCCTATCAGGCTCCTCCGTCCATGGGATTTTCCAGGCAAGAGTGCTGGAATGGATTGCCATTGCCTTCTCCAGGGGATCTTCCTGACCCAGGAATCGAACCTGGGTCTCCCGCATTGCAGGCAGACGCTTTACCGTCAGAGCCACCGGGGAAGCCCTAAAGAATAACCTAAAGATAACCTAAAGAATCTTCTTAAATAAAAGCTCAAAAGAAATGTGGGTATTTTTTCTCTTCTCATCCACTTAGAATATTTTTGGATGAATAAATAGGAGGGAAATAGCTATCTTCAATTGAAAGAATTAATGAAGAGCCTGTATAACATATATAGTAGAGAATTCTTACCAGACTATCAGTTCAGTTCAGTTCAGTCGCTCACTTGTGTCCGACTCTTTGTGACCCCATGGACTGCAGCATGCCAGGCCTCCTTGTCCATCACCAACTCCCAGAGCTTACTCAAACTCATGTCCTTTGAATCTGTGATGCCATCCAACCATCTCATCCTCTGTCGTCCCCTTCTCCTCCTGCCTTCAATATTTCCCAGCATCAGGGTCTTTTCCAATGAGTCAGTTCTTTGCATCAGGTGGCCAAATTATTGGAGTTTCAGCTTCAGCATCTGTCCTTCCAATGAATATTCAGTACTGATTTCCTTTAGGATGGACTGGTTGGATCTTATTGCAGTCCAAGGGACTCTCAAGTGTCTTCTCCAACTCCACAGTTCAAAAGCATCAATATCAGACAATAATTATAACCAAAAAAAAAAAAGAGGGATAAACCACAAAGTCAAACCAATTTCCAGCAAAGAAACTAACTTTTCTGAAAATTGCATTATGTCCCAACTTATTTGTGTGAACAAACTATAGATATGCACACTTCCTTATGAGGTCTAGTATACACATATAAAACTTGAAAAGTATGAACCACGTTATAGCCACATCAGCAGGGAGGTTACTGGACTGGCTGCATGCAGAGCATTTATGAAAAACTGATTGAGAAAATCTGGCCCCACTATGGGTAAATTAGAAGCACAGGTTGAAAAGTCTAAATTCAAACAACCAATAAACCAGATGGCTCAGAGGGGTATTTAATTGTTATACATAAAATTAAATGTGGAACAGGCACTGTCAAGGTAATTTCCTCTTTAAAACCCAGGCAAACCTAAATGACTGGGAATCTCAGGGTATTCCTGCATTTCAGGAGGAAAAACCCCATTGTTGAATTGCCTGACTACTAAGGAAAAAAACAAACAGACAGAAAAAAAGGCCACAAGAAAATATCAATAGAAAATAAAGTGCAGAAAATAAAAAAGTTTATTTTATCCAGTTTTCACAACTGAATTTCCTATTATTTTATATCCACCTGTGACTTCAATTCACTTTAATGATGGTTAAAATAAGAAAGTAAGAAATTTTATTAAAAGAGAAAATGAAGTGATATTCATCTGGACAATGATAACCTTATTTTTTCTTTCCTAACTATAATTGATTAATATGTGAAAATGAAGAAATTAACAGAGCTATGAAATTTGACTTTCTGAATATTTCAGTCTCTTGAGGCAGTTGATACCAGTCACATTGAGCAATGCAATAGGAAAATGCACGAACTTACTTTTAAAGAAATGCATTGAGGGAATGTGGGTAAAACTATGGCTGATTCATGTGATGTTTGGTAGAAACCAACACAATGCTGTAAAGCAATTATCCTTCAATTAAAAATAAAGTAAAAAAAAAAAAAGACATGCATTTACAGGTTTTATCATCACGCAAATATTTGAAGAGGAACAACAAAGAGGTTCATTTACATTTTTAGCCACAAATCTCTATGTGGAAGCCCCAGTCCTTGTGAATTGGGTGCAATATTGCATAAGCCACAAAAAATTCCTTTTGCTTAGACTGTTAAATGTCTATATGGCATCAAAAATAATGTGTTTCCTGGGCCCACAATTTCTGCTTCACATTTGTCTTTCCTAGATTTCTCTCCAAAGACAATGAATGATAAAACGAGGAAAATTAAGGTTTGGTCACTAGAGAAGTATGTCATTTGATAATAAGACCTGTCCTTCATGTACCCAAAACTCTGTATCTGTGTTTGTGTGTGTGTGTGTGTGTGTGTGTGTGTGTGTGCGTGCGTGCATGTGCATGCACTTTAAGGGGTGCAACCAAAATTTCTTTTTCTATTAAAGAAAGAATTACAGCTACTTACCATAAATAAATAATATAATAAGAACTGAAATTAACTTATGGGAGCCCCAAGATGATCTTTTCTCTCCTCTCAACTTTTCTAACAACTTCCCTGTAAAATATGCCCCCATCCAAAGATTTCCCAGGTCCATATCTTTGGATAAATGTAACACAAATTTTCAAGATGATTATCTGAAATATGTGCTACTGTTTAAAGCTACAAGACAATTCAATTTTCCATATGTAAAGCTAATTGAACTGCATCTAACTTTGACCTCCAAATTTATTCAGATCTCACAAAAAAATGTACCTACCTTTTCCCCTCTTCTTTCCAGAAAGATTTCTTAACAGTTTACTAGATGGTATACATTGTTCTCAACCTCTTTGAGCTTAGTAACCTACCTGCTTCCATTCGTTTCCAAAGTATTTTAAAAAGATGCATGAAATGCATAGACTCATGACCACAATTCTCAAAATCTGTATTATCTAAAAGCCATTTGCATGCATTCTTTTTTTGTGTATTCTCAATCTCCATGAGTTTATAGAGATCGTGAAAGTAGGAGTTAATACATTTTTTTTAAAGCAATAGAAGGAAGTGTTTTATGTAAGCTGTTCAGTGGCCATTGACCAGGACATGTCCACCCAGAGCCACAATCCCTGGGATATGCCCACCTCATCTTTGCAGGAGCTGCTGCTACTGCTTCTAAGTCACTTCAGTCGTGTTCGACTCTGTGCGACCCCATAGACAGCAGCCCACCAGGCTCCCCCGTCCCTGGGATTCTCCAGGCAAGAGCACTGGAGTGGGTTGCCATTTCCTTCTCCAATGCATCAAAGTGAAAAGTGAAAGTGAAGTCGCTCAGCTGTGTCTGACTCTTCGAGACCCCATGGACTGCAGCCTACCAGGCTTCTTCGTCCATGGGATTTTCTAGGCAAGAGTACTGGAGTGGGGTGTCATTGCCTTTTCCGGCAGGAGCTGCCTTATCTAATTATTGACCCGTAAGTGTTCCAGTATCCACCCCAGCCTGCAATGAGACGTGTAGATAAAGCCGCCCCATTCATTTTATTCATCAAGATTTTTAAAGAATTAGGGACAGGTTTCTTTGGGGAAGAGGACAAAGGAGCAGAATTCTTGGCCTATCTTGAAGAGTGAGTTTAATTTTCCTTAGAAAGAATGGAAAGATACAGAATATGTAATCCAGTCCATACCCAACCCTCAACCAAGCCCACTCTTATACACAATCACATATCATGTTAATGTAGACTGCATTACAGTCTACATTAGGTAGAGGTAAGGTAAGGAAATGACAGCATGGAAACTTCACAATATATCATAATATAGTAACTTCATAACTATCTGTTACTATTGAGATAGCTCTTTCATACTGTTCTATACAAGTAGCATAAAGTCCATATTTCTAGATCAGACTTTTTTTTTTTTTTTTGGTGAGCTGAAAGTGAAGAAAAATGCTAAATAGGGACTTGTAAGTGACTCCAATGTGTAATGTTATTCTCCATACTCCAAATAAAAAATTTACTTTCACCTGACCTTCCTCTCATATAATTATATGCAGGCAAATTACAGAAAAAGAAAACAGAGAACTTGGGATATTTGAATAACAAGTGTCCAAGGAGTATATATTTGAAAAATTAAAACATTCTTAAGTTAATTGCAATAAAGAACACAAATAATTGGAACCATAAAACATGTTGAGAGGACTTGGTGAATACAACTGAAATGCAAGCCACTGAAGACTGATTTTTTTTCACCAGTTGGTGTTAATTGCCTTAATTTTAGAAAGAGTCATCTTAGAATGGACATGACTAAACCCAGGGTTCGGCACAACAGCAAAACAAAAGACACAGGAGTTAAAGAAGAAATAGACTGAATTTTCCACCAGAGACAATTTTGTTAACCCTATCTAAGCTCCCTAATTCCTGAAAGATGTATTAAGGTCAGGTGGTATAGTGATAAAGACTCTGCCTACCAGTGCAGGAGATGCTAAGACATGTGGGTTCAATCACTGGATTGGGAAGATCCCCAGCAGTAAGAAATGCAACTCACTCCAGTATTCTTGCTTGGAAAATTCCATGGACAGAGGAGTCTCGTGTGCTATAGTCTATGGGGTTGCAAAGAGTCAGATATGACTGAACACGTGGTAAGGTCAATAGTTAACAAACCATTTTAAGGTGAGCAAGAAAATAACTACTTTATGTACTAAGTAGTTTCAGTTGTGTCTGTGTCTTTGTGACCCTATGGACTGTAGCCTGCCAGGCTTCTCTATCCATAGGATTTTCAAGGCTAGAATACTGGAATGGGTTGCCATTTCCTTCTCCAGGGAGTCTTTCCGGCCCAGGGATCAAACCTGAGTCTCTTCTTTCTCTTGCATTGGCAAGCATGTTCTTTACCACTAGTACCACCTGGGAAACATCAGCTTTATCTCTATTGGACATAATTTGGTTCTTAAGCACCTAACCTGCTGGATAGTGATGAACAAAATAAAGAGTTAAATTGTCAAATAAGATTAGGTCTGATTCTTTGGGTTCATATAAGTCCCTTACAGTAGATTCTATCTTTTATTGGTAAAAGTTTAGTCTTTCAGGTCATTCCCTGGTGGCTCAGAGGATAAAGCATCTGCCTGCAATGCAGGAGACCTGGGTTCGATCCATGGGTCAGGAAGGTCCCCTGGAGAAGGAAATGGCAACCCACTTTAGTATTCTTGCCTGCAGAATCCCATGGACAGAGGAGCCTGGTGAGCTACATTCCATGGGGTCACAAAGAGTTGGACACGACTTCACATTCACTTTCACTTTCACTTTAGTCTTTCAAGATAGTTTCTTATCCTACTCCAATCTAAGATGCCAGAGAACAAAAAAAAGTGATGTCATGCAGACTTTTGTTGTGGAACTTCAGGTTCACGGCCATTTACCTCATATGCATCATGAGTTTATTCATCTGGATCAAAAAAGATACAAGTTTTCTGAGCCTTCCGCAATCTCTACATAGAAATTCTACACAAGTGGCTGACGATAAAACAGTAATGCCTCCTTTGATCAATTACCTGAAAGTATCTAATCTTTTGCAAATTCTTTGCTATGGGAAATATATATTAATCAGTTCAATTCAGCTCAGTCACTCACTCATGTCCAACTCTTTGTGAACCTAAAGACCGCTATACGCCAGGCCTTCCCATCCATCACCAAATCCCAGAGTTTACCATATTCATGTCCATTGAGTAAGTGATGCCATTTAACCATCTCATCCTCTGTCATCCCCTTCTCTTCCTGCCTTCAATCTTTCCCAGTATCAGGGTCTTTTCAAATGAGTCAGCTCTTCACATCAGGTGGCCAAAGTATTGGAGTTTCAGCTTCAACATCAGTCCTCCCAAACAACACTCAGGACTGATCTCTTTTAGGATGGACTGGTTGGATCTCCTTGCAGTCCAAGGGACTCTCAAGAGTCTTCTCCAACACCACAGTTCAAAAACATCAATTCTTTGATGCTGAGCTTTCTTTATAGTTGAACTATCACATCCATGCATGACTACTGGAAAAAATAGAGCCTTGACTAGATGGACCTTTGTTGGCAAAGTAATGTCTCTGCTTTTTAATATGCTGTCTAGGTTGGTCATAACTTTCCTTCCAAGGAGTAAGCGTCTTTTAATATCATGGCTGCAGTCACCATCTACAGTGATTTTGGAGCTCAAAAAAATAAAGTCTGTCACTGTTTTCATTGCTTCCCCATCTATGTGTCATTAACTGATGGGACCAGATGCCATGATCTTGGTTTTCTCAATGTTGAACTGTAAGCCAACTTTTTCACTCTCCTCTTTCAATTTCATCAAGAGGTGCTTTAGTATGACTTCATTTTCTGCCATAAAGGTGGTATCATGTGCATATCTGAGGTTATTAATTCATGCAATGTTGATTCCAGCTTGTGCTTCTTAAGCCCAGCATTTCTCATGATGCACTCTGCATATAAGTTAAATAAGCTGAGTGACAGTATACAGCCTTGATGTACTCCTTTTCCTACCTGGAACCAGTCTGTTGTTCTATGTCCAGTTCTAACTGGTGCTTCCTGACCTGCATATAGGTTTCTCAAGAGGCAGGTCAGGTGGTCTGGTATTCCCATCTCTTTCAGAATTTTCCACAGTTTATTGTGATCCACACAGTCAAAGGCTTTGGCATAGTCAATAAAGCAGAAATAGATGTTTTTCTGGAACTCTCTTGCTTTTTCCATGATCCAGAGGATGTTGGCTATTTGATCTCTGGTTCCTCCGCATTTTCTAAAACAGCTTGAACATCAGGAACTTCATGGTTCACGTATTGCTGAAGCATGGCTTGAAGAATTTTGAGCTTTATTTTACTAGCGTGTGAGATGAGTACAATTGTGCGGTAGTTTGAGCATTCTTTGGCATTGCCTTCTTTGGGATTGGAATGAAAACTGACCTTTTCCAGTCCTGTGGTCACTGCTGAGTTTTCCAAATTTGCTGGCATATTGAGTGCAGCACTTTCACAGCATCATCTTTCAGGATTTGAAATAGCTCACCTGGAATTCCATCACCTCCACTAGTTTTGTTCGTAGTGATGCTTTCCAAGGCCCACTTGACTTCACATTGCAGGATGTCTGGCTCTAAGTGAGTGATCACACCATCGTGATTATCTAGGTAGTAAAGATCTTTTTTGTAAAGTTCTTCTGGGTATTCTTGACATCTCTTCTTAATATCTTCTGCTTCAGTTAGGTCCATACCATTACTGTCCTGTATCAAGCCCATCTTTGCATGAAATGTTCCCTTGGCATCTCTAATTTTCTTGAAGAGATCTCTAGTCTTTCCCATTCTGTTGTTTTCCTCTATTTCTTTGCATTGATCGCTGAAGAAGGCTTTCTCATCTCTCCTTGCTATTCTTTGGAACTCTGCATTCAGATGCTTATATCTTTCCTTTTCTCCTTTGCTTTTCACTTCTCTTCTTTTCATAGCTATTTGTAAGCCCTCCCCAGACAGCCATTTTGCTTTTTTGCATTTCTTCTCCATGGGGATGGTCCTGATCCCTGTCTCCTGTACAATGTCACAAACTTCAGTCCATAGTTCATCTATAGGCCCTTTTATCTATCAGATCTAGTCCCTTAAATCTATTTCTCACTTCCACTGTATAATCATCAGGAATTTGATTTAGGTCATACCTGAATGGTCTAGTGGTTTTCCCTGCTTTCTTCAATTTAAGTCTGAATTTGGCCTTAAGGAGTTTATGATATGAGCCACAGTCAGCTCGCGGTCTTGTTTTTGCTAACTGTATAGAGCTTCTCCATCTTTGGCTGCAAAGAAAATAATCAATCTGATTTCAGTGTCGACCATCTGATGATGTCCATGTGTTGTTAGAAGTGGGTGTTTGCTATGACCAGTGCATTTTCTTGGCAAAACTCTATTAGTCTTTGCCCTGCTTCATTCCATACTCCAAGGCCAAATTTGCCTGTTACTCCAGGTGTGTCTTGACTTCCTACTTTTGCATTCCAGTCCCCTATAATGAAAAGGACATCTTTTGGGGGTGTTAGTTCTAAAAGGTCTTGTAGGTCTTCATAGAACCGTTCAACTTCAGCTTCTTCAGTGTTTCTGGTTGGGGCATAGGCTTGGATTACTATAATACTGAATGATTTGCCTTGGAAATGAACAGAGATCATTCAGTCGTTTTTGAGATTGCATCCAAGTACTGCATTTTGGACTCTTCTGTTGACCATGATGGCTACTCCATTTCTTCTGAGGGATTCCTGCCCACAGTAGTAGATATAATGGTCATCTCAGTTAAATTCACCCATTCAAGTCCATTTTAGTTCACTGATTCCTAGAATGTCAACGTTCACTCTTGCCATCTCTTGTTTGACCGCTTCCAATTTGCCTTGATTCATGGACCTGACATTCCAGGTTCCTATGCAATACTGCTCTTTACAGCATCGGACCTTGCTTCTACCACCAGTCACATCCACAACTGGGTATTGTTTTTGCTTTGGCTCCATCCCTTCATTCTTTCTGGAGTTATTTCTCCACTGATCTCCAGTAGCATGTTGGGCACCTACTGACCTGAGGAATTCCTCTTTCAGTATCCTATCATTTTGCCTTTTCATACTGTTCATGAGGTTCTCAAGGCAAGAAAACTGAAGTGGTTTGCCGTTCCCTTCTCCAGTGGGCCACATTCTGTCAGACCTCTCCAACATGACCCACTCATCATGGGTGGCCCCGCGGGCATGGCTTAGTTTCACTGAATTAGACAATGCTGTGGTCCTAGTGTGATTAGACTGACTAGTTTTCTCTGAGTATGGTTTCAGTGTGTCTGCCCTCTGATGCCCTCTTGTAAGAGTTACCTTCTTACTTGGGTTTCTCTTACCTTGGATGTGGGGTATCTTTTCACAGCTGCTCCAGCAAAGCGCAGCCACCGCTCCTTACTTTGGACTAGGAGTATCTCCTCACCGCTGCCCCTCCTGACCTTGAACGTGGGATAGCTTATAATATCTGTAACTTTGGTAAATACATACATGCTTATGCTATTGAGTAAATTTATTAATAATTTCATTTCCTAAATTTAACACAGTATCATTTTTGTAAAATTCTACTCCCTTTCATTACTGTTATAAATGAGAGGCTACAGAATGTTTACCCTACATTGTCTTAAATATGCTTAAGCCATATAGAACTACAATTTCTATCTCCTTTTGAAAAATTCAGAAACTAAGTATATTCAGCCTTGTGTTTCCTTGTGGAAAAATTAGTTGGAGCTGAGTAGTGGCTGGCAGCTTTCCCTGGCATTGTCCCCTTGGTTCATCTTAGTCCTCTCCTTTTGCTCCTTTCTGTCTGACACAGTAATCATTTTATTTGTTAATGATAATTGCATGGCCTCTGCAGGCCAATGAGTCTTCTAAACATATTTGGATCACATTCACAAACGTAATATGGCCCTATTTGGATTGGGTAGCCCCTGGATTATGTTTGCAATCAACAATCCAGAGCCCAGAGCATTTAAAACCAATAAGCAACACCCTTTGCTGGATGCCGCTTGCCAGGCTTATTTCTGTCCAGGTGTGTTGCCATGTACAAGCTACACTGGCACTAACAGTGGTCCATTACCTCAACTTGGAATTCTAGCACTTCTCACATTGTTTTCCTCAACCCAGAACCAAGTTGTTAAGAGTCTCTGATTTCCTTACGCCCATTAGAAGGTCAACAGGGGTGTTCCAAGGCAGTAAGTGTCATAAGGATCTCTGGTGTCAGATGGAAGTGGGAAAAATTTATAGAGAACAAATAACAAATGTCATCCACCTGAGACAACAAGGACAAAGTTGCAAAAGCATGTCTGTATAACGTTCTAGAGCGCAAGATATTTAAAAGAGCCAAGAAATCATCAGAAGTCAGGATAGAAGAGAGAGCAAAGGTAATAGGATAGACCAGGCTCTAGATGTGTGCTGTAGGATTTTGACCTTTTGCAGATATCTGACAGATAGGCTGAATCTATGCTGAAGGCACCATGGTGAAACTGACTGAATTGGAAACTAAAACTTGGTTTGGCACTGGAATGAGGCAGATAAAATGCTCCTTCTGACTATTTCTCCGTTTGTGAGGCAATTGCAACAATACAGAAGAGTTTAGAAAATCATTGTAATAGAGAAAAGCAATAAGATTTAAACATTTGAAGTATATGAGGTTTATAATCTGCATAATCTGAGTGCATCAAATTAAAGACACTTCTGCCAAAAACAACTGCATGATACGTGGTTGTATATTTTCATGCAGCTAGTGTTTTCTAAGAATTTTAAATTGTGTCAGATATAAAGGATCAAAAGAAAGAGTATTTTTAAGGGCATAGGAAGAGTTTCCCCTTAAGAAATTTATAACCACGTTTTCAAAAACAAGATATACCTTCTGTTTAGGGTAATTTGAAGCCTAAAGTAACAATTTGTTATTATCACAGCCCTTCTTTTAAGTGCCAAGCACAGTGTTCAGTGCTAGAAGTGAAATATCTTATTCAACCCTCGAGGTAACTAAAAAAGGAATCATTATTTCCATATAACAAATAAGGGAGATAAAAATTTTTTGCTTGGATTATCTTGATAGCTTTTCCAAAACTCAATTTCATATTACCTATAGCCTTTGTCCAGTGCATTCTTCAAGCTATTTTCAAGTTCATATTTCAAAAAGTTAAACTTCTTATTCTACCATTCAAATTACTAAAAGATCTTTATCAATACAATATTTCAATAGTGGTCACCTGTATGTTTTTCCATTTAAGGGCCCTATATTCCAATATATTACAGAACATTCTTCTGCCCTAACAGATTGAACTTCCAGTAATTGAACCTTTGTACCACTTTTATCCATCTAAGGAATGCCCTTTTTCTCTCTTCATAATAACAAAGATTACAGATTCTCCAAGTTGAAAACAAATGAATAAAACAATTTTTTATAAAATCTTTCCTGGTTTATCCAGTCTTGAGTAATCTATCTCTATCCTGAACAATGATCTCTACTGTGAACTCTTCTAAACTTAACCCACTCTGCTTTTGTAGCATTGGTTTTGAGGCTGGAAAAGGTATTAATATATATATGAGAGATTGGAAAATGAAACTGTTGGGAAGGGCACCTGAAAGAAGGCATTGGAATCACATGGAAATTCAGAAAAGAGTGATCAATATCACTTAATCTTCTCTGTATTCAAAGTTATAAAAACTTACTGGGATGACCCAGGATAACCCTGATCTAGGTCTAAAAAATGTCAGAATAACATGGCACTTAAGATAAAACCGTTAAGGAGTACCTGAGCTTTATCTAGAAGTTATACTGTTAAAAATGTCATGGTAGTTCTGAATCTGCGAGAAAGGAGGTTTTCTTTTTGGTAAATGCAAATGTGTATGTAAACATAGAAAGATACTATGTTGGAAGTACATTTTAGGACATTTAGGTCTAAACATCCTTTTCCAAGGTAACATAGACTGGTTTCTCTTTACCTTGCTACTTAAAGAAGTTTTTCAGTAAAGACAAGCAACAACCAGGACAAGCAGTTCAACCCCATCTACCTTGCAAAGACTTAACTCAATTGTCAAGCCGTGGAAATAAAAGAAACTCAGGGTGTTGAGATTGTTATTGAAGGAGTCCTCACACCTACAAAAGAAGATAATGACCTCAAGGGCCCTTGCTGAACCACCTGACTTTGAGGATGACAGAACTGAACTTTAAGTCCCACCCCGATACTCCAGGGATATTGCATCAGCCCGGGACCCTCCACCCCTGGCCTGGGACTCCCCACCCCTGTTCATCCACCTGACCAAATCTTCCCGTATCACTTCTGCAAAACCTCCCTTAAAGTATGAAGCCTCGCTGATCCCGCACGTGCTCAGCCTGGTCGTTAAACCGACTGTTGCCCCTCCTTGCCTGAATAAAGGTAACCTATCTCCCTTGAGGTCATCTTCTTTTCTTCCTTGCCTCGTCTGGAACTATACCTTACAGTTATAACTACAGGTGTTCAGTGTTACTGGAGGACAGCTCTTTCTGGAAGGGATTATAGAGACATCCTAACCTCAACAAGGTACAACTCAGCTCTAAACCCAGCAAACATGTTGAATATAGCAGCAAGAAATGATCTTTGCACAATGACTAAACTTTTTGGAAAGTTCTCAGAATCTCAAGAGAAAGGGTATATCAAGAACAGAAACTGGATTTTACATTAATTTATGCAACTATGTTCTTGATGGGGAATGTTCTTAGGAATGATATCCAACATTCTAAGGAATGTCTATTTTTATTCCTCAGTCTTGGTAAACTGTAAAAATAGTCTGTAATTCCTTCCATACCTACTTTTATGCCCTAGTAATTGTAGTTCCTTCCACTAATAAATGAATCTGATTGGCCATTTAACTTGCATAGACCAATAATAGCACATTAACAAATGTGATACCAGGATAAGCTTGTAAAGTGAGTTTTCTTGCCTTTTTCCCCTTGGAACACTTTAGCTCTCTATTTATGTGAAAAAGCCTGAGCTAGCCATCTAGAAGATAAGACATCTTGTGGATAAGAACTGAGGTCTTTGACTAAAGCAAACCACAGATGCATGAATGATCCTTGATCTAGAACAGCTGAACCTAGCCCTCAATTGTCAATTCCTGAAATTTTAAGTATTAGTATAATTGGACTTCCCTGGTGGCTCAGACAGTAAAGCATCTGTCTAGAATGTGGGAGACCTGGGTTCGATCCCTGGGTCAGGAAGATTCCTTGGAGAAGGAAATGGCAACCCACTCCAGTACTCCTCCCATGGATGGAGGAGCTTGGTGCAGGCTACTGTCCATGGGGTCATAATGAGTGGGGCATGACTGAGCGACTCCACTTCACTTCACTTCACTTCACTGTTTTAAGCCGGGCTTTCCTAGGTGGTGCTAGTGGTAAAGAACCAGCTTGCCAATGCAGGAGACATAAAAGGATGTGGGTTGGATCCCTGGATTGAGAAGATCCCCTGTAGGAGAGCATGGCAATCCTGCCTGAAGAATCCCATAGATAGAGGAGACTGGCAGGCTACAGTCCATAGGCTTGCAAAGAGTCAGACATGTCTGAAGCAATATAGTAGGCATTCACACTGTTTTTAAGTCACTATGTTTGAGTGTGATTTATTACAGAACAAAAGCTACCTGATAATGGAAGTTTTTAAAACCGAACATTTTAATCACACAATTATTTATACATGTATTTCATCTCTACTTCTAGACAGTAAGGCTCTTGTGGCCAGGGTTCATATCATACAATCTTTTATTTTTCCATAAGAATAAGCAACGTGATTTGAAGCTTAGGGTAGAATCTCAGGAATCAAAATGTATGGTTCACATAAGTGTAATACGGGTCAGAAAAGACAGAAATTCTGCTAGGCAGAAGATTAAACAAGAGTATTAGGTTCTATATTTGGCTCTGATGACACTCCAGAAGTATTTACACATCAATCTGAATCTGTGCAAATCTTCATCTACACAAATCTACACCTTTCTGGTAAGAAATGTCTAGCAAACTCTTCAATGTCTCTTCCATAATCTACCTCTTACAACCTTAAGAATTTTAGGAAGAGGCATTTCTTCTTAAATGAAAGGATGTTTCTTCTCTGTTGACATAGACAATCCATGACTCCCCCTAGTGTGGACTACTTTTTGAAATGTCTAAACATCGGGCGATGGTTAATTTTTTGTGTCGGCTTGTCTGGCCTAAGGGATGCCTAAATAAGGAACAGTGAAATACTATTTACGGGTATGTCTGTGAGGTATCTCTGGAAGAGATTAGTATTTGAATCTGGAGACTAAGTAAAGACTACCCTTACCAGTGTAGTTGAGGATCATTCAATCCATTGAGGGCATGGATTGGGAAAGGGAAGGGGAAGGGAAGGGAAGGGAAGGGAAGGGGAAGGAAAGGGAAGGGAAGAGGAAGAAGGAATTTGCTCTTTGGCTTGAAGGCATCTTCTTTTGCCCTCTGGCATCTGCACTCCTGGTCCCTAGGCCTTTGGACCTGGCTCAAAGGGCACACTGGCTTTTCTAGTTCTCCAGCTTGCAGAACATAGGTGGACCCATTGTTGGATTTCTTGGCCTCCAAAATATGTCAGCAAATTCCTATAATAAAACCATCTCTCTCTCCCTCTCTCTCTCCCTTTCTCTCTCCCTCTCTCTCTCCCTCTCTCTCACTGCTTATTGATTGTGATTGATTGACTGATTCTGTTGAATCAATGGATTCTGTTTTGCTGGGAGCCCTAATATGAGAGTTCTGCACAGGAATTGTTTCTTTACTTGACCCATGAGCTGTCAGCACTCCACGGTTTTACCTTCCTGTGTGGTGTCTTCACTGCCTGCCCTAACCGGTAACGCCATCTGAAGTTCTCTTCCTATTAGGCCCCTGAGGAAGAGACTTGGCAAAAGGAACAAAGTTTGTCAAAATTAACTGAGGATTGCTGACCTGTTTCCTTCATTAAGATAATCTCCCTTCAGCCCTTCTCTCTCGGTCAGCATGGCACACACATGTGCATCCACACAGCTGATGTGTTTTGCTTTTTAGGTCTGTACATCTTATTGGTTTTGCATTTTTTTCCCTTGTAACATAATGTAAACCTACAATATGTATAGATCTGACTACTTCTAGATATTAAAAAGTAGATATTTTATAAATGCTGAAATCTATACTGTACTAACATGCTTGCTGTTTTTGGAAAACAGCTCACTAGGCTCTAAAAATGGCATGATGTTGTTTTCTAAAATGTATTACTTAAATGACAATAATAACATGACAAGATAATTAACACCTGCATAGCATTTTTCATTTTAAGAATACTTTAGAAATATTAATTGTATAACCTCTTCAAAACCCCATTTTACACTAGAAAAACCAAAGCAGAGGTTAAGTGATGGCTCAAAAGTAAAAATATCCCGCATAAAATTTAGCAGCATGCCCCTGATGGCCCTGCCATAACCTTAGACCAACAAGTGAGCTCTTGTTTGTCTTCATATCTAGGATCAGGAAACTGTTCTTGGAATTAATATACTATGCTACTACCAACCATGATAATAGTCGAGTCCACCTACTGGGTTATATACAGTCACTTTCTGAAAATAAGGAAAACCTAATGAGAAATCAGCCAGCGAGATAATAAGTTAAAATCTGAGTCTTCAGTCCATTTCCAATTTATAAGGACAGAAGAAATTCTGAATATTTTTTTTGGTAGCAAATGCTACTGCCTTTGAACTCAGTGCAAAGGGGAATAACAGTCAATAGTGTTAGGATGGGAAGGCAAGGATATGGACAAGGACAACCCAGGATCTGCAGACCTCATAGATATGACTGTAGGCCAATTGAGGAACAGAACTGATGCAAACTCTCAAGTGATGTCATTCTGCAGACAGACACTGAGTGAGCTATATTTGAAATTCATTTACCTATTATCTCTTCCTTTGGATAATATTTGAGAACAGCTATTCTGTTCAACAGAGTTAGCAATACTCAAGTTTGGCTAATACCTAGCTTGTAATGCAACATATAAGTTCTAAACCACAAATAATAAATGTAGGCAAGGATGTGGAGCCAAAAGAACAGTGTGCACTTTTGGTGGGAATACAAATTCATTCAGCCACTCTGAAAAAGAGTATAAAGGTTCATGAAGAAACTAAAAATAGAACTACTATGTGCTTAGTAGCTCAGTCGTGTCCAACTCTTGGCGACCTCATGGACCATGGGGATTCTCCAGGCAAGAATACTGGAGTGGGTTGCCATGCCCTCCTCCAGGGGATCATCCCAACCCAGGGATCAAACCCAGGTCTTCTGCATTGCAGGTGGATTCTTTACCATCTGAGGCACCAGGGAAGCCCAAGAACACTGAAGTGAGTAGTCTATCCCTTCTCCAGGGGATCGTTCCAACCCAGGAATTGAACCAGGGTCTCCTGCATTGCAGGCAGATTCTTCACCTGCTGAGCTACCAGGGAAGCAATGATATGATTTAGTAATATGATCATTGCTATAATACGATCTAGCAATTCCACTCCTGGATATATATCTGAAGAAAATGAAAACTCTAATTCAGAAAGACGTGGAATCCAATGCTTATAGCAGGATTACTTAACAATAGCCAAGATATGGATTCAACCTAACTATCCATCAATAGACAATTGAATTAGATTTAGTGTATATATATGTATATATTATATGTAAAATGAAATATTATACATCAATAAAAAATGAAATGTTGCCATTAGTAATAACATGGGTAAACTTGGAAGGTATTATGCTTAGTAAAATGTCAGAGAAAGACAAAGACTCTTTAATATCACTTATATGTAAAATCTAACAACTAAAATAAACCAGTGCTTAAAACAAAAATGAAATAGACTCACAAGTACAGAAAAAATAAAACTAATGATTACCAATAGTGCCAGGGAAGAGGGAGGGGCAAGATAGTGGTAGGCTAATAAAAGGCATGACTACTATGTATAAAATGAATAAACTACAAGGATATACTATAGACCACAGGGAATATAGTCAATATTTTGTAATCACTATAAATGGAGTATAATCATTAAAGACTGTGAATCATTATAGTGTGCACCTAAAACTTAAATAACATTGTTAATTAACTATACATATATAGTTGATAATATACACACACACACACACACACACACACTCCAGATCTTGGGAATGACTGTGCAGTTAGTCCTATTTAATACTAATGAAAGTAGCATAAGCCAGGACTTCCCTGGTGGTCCAATGGTTAGGGCTCTGCACTCCCAATGCAGGGGACCTGGGTTTGATCCCTAGTTAAGGAACTAGATCCCACATATCACAACTAAAGATCCTGCTTGCCACAACTAAGACCTGACACAATCAAATAAATAGTCACTAAGTCACACCCGACTCTTTGCAAACCTGTGGACGGCAACCCATCAAGCTCCTTTGTCTGTGGGATTTTCCAAGCAAGGATACTGGAGTGATTTGCCATTTCCTTCTTCAGGGGATCTTCCCAACACAGGCATCAAACTCGAATCTCCTGAAGAGTGGGCAAGTTGTTTACCCACTGAGTTACCAGGGAAGCCCCAACCGAATAAATAAATAAGCACTTTTTAAAAAGCAGCATAGGGTGGTGATGTGGTTTTTGCCATATTGTATTAAAACTCAGCATTCAAAAATGAAGATTATGGCATCCAGTCCCATCACTTCATGGCAAATAGATGGGGAAAGAGTGGAAGCAGTGAAAGAGTGCTTGAAAGCAGTGAAAGCAAATTAAGCAACACAAGTGAGAATGGCCAAACATAACTGTAATCGACATGAAGATGACTAAAACTCCCTTGAAGAAAGATTGTGCTGCCCACCTGCAAGACTGGAAGTGGACAGGGTCTTCAGGATTTATTTCAGCCTCAGAGAGTAGCCTTGTTCAAAGCCACGTCCTTCCTGAGGCAGCTTGCCTCTGGTGAGGGTGTGAAGGCTCAACCGTTTCTTCCCAGGATGATTCCCATGGACAGTATCTGCTCTCAGTCCCTCATCATGTGGGCTGATGTTTCGTGTGGAGTCTGCACTACAGTTTGACTCCTTCTCCCTGCTTTTCACAGGAAGTGACCCTTGATGAATATTTTACACCTCAAACTCAACCTCAGCCTCTGCCTTCAGAGAAACCAATGTGTAACAGAATCAGAATCAAACTGTCAACGACTGAAGATATTGAAGTCATCCAATACAGAATACACAACAAATAGGTTTTAAAAGATAAGTAAAGACATCAACAAGGAAAACAGACTAATCAAAAGAACCAAATAGAGTTTCTAGAATGAGCAGCAACAGAGTTGAAATAAAAATCTCTGTAGATGGATGAAGTGGCAAAATAAACAGAGCTGAAGAGACAGTGAACTAGAAAATAAATTTGAGTAAATTATCAGAAACACAGCCCTGAGATGGAAATTAGCAACAATATGAAAGAGAAGTTAGGCAAGAAAGAGGCTAAAACAGCAGAATTGTTGAAATAAACCAATCCTCAGATTCAGAAAGTCCTAAACTCTCAAGCCTGATGAATGAAAAGAATTCTCCTCTTATTTAACACAGAGGCACTCTATAACACAAACTAAAAGAGAAGATTTTTGAAGGAAACAAATGAAAGATAGAACAGAAATTAGACTTAACATATAATGACAATGTTGGGAAACGGGATAATGAAAAATAAATGTCACCTGAGAATATTATGCCCAGTGACAGTGCATTTAAAGACTGATGAAGAAATAAGGACATTTACAAATGGAAAAGAGAGCTTACCAACAGTCCCACACCAAAGACAATTATAGAGCATATATTTCAGATACATAGAAAATGATTTCAGAAAAAAGAACTTACAAGAATTAGTGAGTGAAGATATTGTAAATATTTAAATAAAGCAAATTTAAGTAACTCTAAACGTCATCCTTAAATTTTGCACATTAAACTAGCTGGAATAAACCCCAAGAGCCTAGAAATAGAATGGAAAACTAAATGCTAAAGAATAATGGATGCTAAAAAACAAAGCAAAATATTTTTCAAAAACCTAAAATTAAAAATTTAGAAAACCAAATTAAACAAAGTATCAAAACACTCATATACAGTGTAAGCAAGTTGGATTTATTTCAGAATCAAAAATGTGTTTATAGTAAGAATGATAAATTTATAAATCTAATAAATTATGACCAAACTATCCCACTAGTTATATAAATAGTATCTCATTAACATTCACTTATGAAAAAGCTGCCAACCAATTAGAGATTAGAGATAGACACATTTGTTCAGCATGATAGAAAACTAAATGAAAACTTAAGATAAAAAAAAGAAATAAAATGTTATTTGTTGAAGATGATGCCACTTTTTGTGTAGAAAGCCAAAAATATCTACAGATAAATTACAAGCATCAAAGACAAAAGATAGCAAGATCACAAAATACAATGGTCAAATTATAAGAGTCAATTGAATTTCTATATATTTGTAGTAATTGGATTACGTCATTCAAAGTATGTACATTTGTTTATGTTTATATACAAATATAACATTTGAAGTAGCAATAGTAAGTATTTAGGACTATATCTCAAAAAAATATGAAGCTATTTTATGTGTGACTTCAGATTGTTCCTATTATCCCTGATTCTCAATTTCCTTATCTTTAAAATAGAGGTAAAAATACTTAACTCATTTGGTGAAATGAAATCATGGACAGCAACTGGTTAGCACAGAGCTCAACACACAATAAGGCATAATTCCATTTAAGGGTGTATTCTATCATCAAGAAGTATCTTAGTAGTACATTGTAGAGATTTTGTAATATATCACCTTGGTCAGGCTGAACTTCACTTTCCAAAAGCCCCTTTCCTGTTTCTGGTTAAGGCAGGATATAAGAAAGATTCTTATGGGAGATCTGGGAGGTAGAAGTTATTTAGTGGCCATATTATGGCACATGCCTATTTGTTCAACCCCTATCTGCCTGCTCGGCCTTTTTTATAGCTTCCCTAACTTCTGGGCCAGGTACATGTTTTTAGATCCATAATGAAGGGTCCCTACTTCTGCAGGACATCCATACTCTCAAGAGGCAATAAGACTGATAGTGTTTTAATTCATCCAAAGCCAGCCTATGCTTGTGGGCTTTAGCTTGTTCTTGCTGTCCCCCACTTTACATTCATCTTCCCTTTCCTACTGCCTGCCTTGCGGATATTCAACTTTAGAAAAGCTGTGATGAAAAGACTATGGAGACTGCTTAGTCAGCTCACACAATGGTACAAGGTAAAATCCTTGCCACAAAATCCTTTGGGCACATGTGTATCCATATACATGGCCATACACACATATACAAATAACATGTGCATGTGTGCATGTGAGCTCAGTACTGTTCAACTCTTTGCAACCCTATGGACTGTAGCCCGCCAGGCTCCTCTGTCTATGGAATTTTCCAGGCAAGATACTGGAGTGGGTTGCCATTTCCTACTTCAGGGAATCTTCCTGATCCAGGCATCAAAACTGTGTCTCTTGTATCTCCTGCATTGGCAGGCAGATTCTTTACCACTGCTCCACCTGAGAAGCAGTTTATTTAATAAACAACTAAGATATATAATGTGTATCTGTATATCAATACTTCTCTTGTTCACTTCTGACTGATATATACATTATTTTCACAACTTATGAATAATTGTTTTATTTGCACAGCAATTACTTTTGTAAAAGTCAGTCCATTCCATTAAAAAGTTATAGAGAAGAGCCATGGAAATTTTGAGTAAAGAGTAAAGTTCTGGTGGGGTCCAACAAGCACCCATACTTCTACTTTTATGATGAAGGGAGCACTTACAGATATGGTTGAGGATTTAAATTATGAAAGTTCATACTGTTAATCAGTCTGCCTTCAGTCCCAAAGTAATATCATCTTCAAGTATCCTTTTCACATTGGAAATTATCTTTTAAGACATGTTCAGCGTTTTTACAAGATTTTCACTGTGGTTTCCATCAACATCTTCTGTTTTCAGTCATGTCCCTTAGGCTCACTTTCAGCCATTTTCCCTGGAGAAAGGGAATGAGAAGATGGAAGTTTTGGAAATCCAATCTGTTTTTCATTCAGAAAGGGGATCTGTGTCTCAAAGCCAGCTTCCTCTTCTATGCTCACCACAAACGAAACCTGGAAAATCTGGTGACCTGGCATTGTCTTATATGAATTAAGGCGTTAATTCTATTGCTGTTCTGTGATATATTATGCAGCCTTAGACCTGATCAGGGTCATAAAACTAGTTTAATATCATCTGTTCATGATACAGATGAGAAAACTATGGCTTAAAAGGAGACTACTGTCAAACTTGCCAAAATTGCATAACTGTTTAGTGGCAAGTTCCTAAGTAAAATGTATTTCTTTTGCAAACCAGTTATCCAGTGAGTTTTTGTTAATTCCCTAGAGTCACAAGGCAATTCTGGGAGGGCCAGGCTTTTCAGATTTCTTAAAAGAATATGATCAACAAAGAAGACTATGAAGACATACATAAGACTATGAGGTAATACATTTATTACCTTTTCATGAAATAAGGAACATTGATCTTGAACTTTTTGGACGTTCCAACAGCATTCAAGATGGAGAGGAAAAGCCTGGAAATTTTGAAATAATTGTGTTCCTATTTTGAGAGTTCATATAGTTACACTGATTTTATTTGCCATGTTTGTGGTGGTAAACCTGTGAAAACTGGCAGGAAATCAATGTTGCCTTTTGTCTGCCTCTCTGTGTTCAGAAAAATCTCCCTCTGGATGGTTGAGGATTTAATAATATCAATAAAGGCTTTTACAGTCTCTGAATATTTCATCATTTTTTATAGCTTGAGTCAAACTACGTTTGCTTGTTAGGAATATTTCTCAATCTTTAGACTGTAAATTCAGTTGGGAAAATGCTAACGAGATTATGATTTCAAGTATCATTCCCATCTGGGATGGTACTGTTTTCCACAACCAAAGACTGAACTCAAACTTTCAAATCATGTAAAAATTAAAAATCTCTGAGGTACATTTAAGGATGAATCATAGTGGGTTCTTTCTACTGGAGAAAAATATACACCCTCCATTTTCATGTCTCACCACAAATTGCCCACTGCCCTCCCCTCGCCTCATTGGCTGCACGTGACTCACAGAGGCCCACACAAGCTAACTTGTTATCCAACCCTATTGTCAGGAGAAAATAATTGAGAATGCTGCCTCACAGCCTTGGTAGTAATGGTTAAGAGCATAAAATGTGAACCTGGTTAGAATGGAGTTCAAATTCTTGCTGATAAATTTACAAGCTCTGTGATCATAAGCAAGTTACTTGAGCTAAGCATCAGTTTAGGTTTAGAATGGGAATAATAATAATAATACATCATGGAATTGCAGTGAGATTTAAATGAGGTACTACACATTTAGAATACAGCATAATGCCTTCTGTGTGCCAGTCAATAAATTCTGTTTAATATAACATATCTTGAGAAGTAAGTAATATCTTGTCCAAGCTTTAAAACTTCTATTTCCTTAGTGGTACTTCTTCAATTATTTCTACTCCTTCAGTAAACTGACATAGATTAATTTATAGGTTTGCCTCGGGGGTGAATTTGAGATTTTTTTACAAAGACTGGTTTAAAAAAATAAACACACTCTTTTGCTAGATTTCTTACTTATTTGATCCCTTTATCAATGATGTGGAAGCATGAGAATAAATTATTTCCCATTCCCTTAATGCTGTGAAATATCTTTTTAATAATAGTCTACGACTATTATAAAAGGGATTTTCCTGGTAGCTCAGCTGGTAAAGAATACACTTACAAATTGGGAGACCTGGGTTCAATCCCTGGGTTGGGAAGATCCTCTAGAGAAGGGAATGGCTACCCACTTCAGTATTCTGGCCTGGAGATTCCACGGACTACATAGTCCATGGGGTCACAAAGAGTCTGACATGACTGAGTGACTTTCACCTATAAGTGACAGTCAGATTAAAATCTGACTAATTTCAGATTAAAATCTATCTACCCAGCTTTTGTGTTTGTCTCTTGCATGCATGTGATTTTCTAGGAGACCAAAAAATCTTACAGTGTTATTTATTTTTCTTTCTGCTGCTGCTGCTGCGGCTAAGTCACTTCAGTTATGTCCGACTCTGTGCGACCCCATAGATGGCAGCCCACCAGGACTCCCCGACATACTATTTATTATCTTGTTGAATTTCTTCATTGTTTGCTTTTTATTAGAAACAGGTAGGCTGCAGTCCATGAGGTCACTAACAGTCGGACACAACTGAGAGACTTCACTTTCACTTTTCACTTTCATGCATTGGAGAAGGAAATGGCAACCCACTCCAGTGTTCTTGCCTGGAGAATCCCAGGGACAGGGGAGCCTGGTGGGAGGCCATCTATGGGGTCACACAGAGTCGGACACGACTGAAGTGACTTAGCAGCAGCAGCAATACCTCTAAAGGAAAGTCATTTTGTTGTACTAATGACTGTACTAATGTAATGTACTCTTGTACATCTACTTTTGCTTTATTGACTATGCTAAAGCCTTTTACTGTGTGGATCACAACAAATTGTGGAAAATTCTTCAAGAAATGGCAATACCAGGCCACCTTACCTGCCACCTGATAAATCAGTATGAAGATCAAGAAGCAACAGTTAGAAGTGGACAAGGAACAACAGACTGGTCCCAAATCAGAAAGGAGTATATCAAGGCTGTATTTTGTCACCCTACTAATTTAACTTATATGCAGATTGCATCATGTGAAATGTCAGGCTGGATGAAGCACAAACTGGAATCAAGATTGCTGGGAGAAATATCAATAACCTCAGATATGAAGATGATACCACCCTTATGGCAGAAAGTAAAGAACTGAAGAGCCTCATGATGAAAGTGAAAGAGGAGAGTGAAAAAGTTGACTTAAAGCTCAACATTCAGAAAACTAAGATCAAGGGATCCAGTCCCATCACTTAATGGCAAATAGATGGAGTAACAGGGGAAACAGTGACAGACTTTATTTTGGGGGGCTCCAAAATCACTGCAAATGGAGACTGCAGTCATGATATTAAAAAGCACTTCCTCCTTAGAAGAAAAGCTATGACCAACCTAGATAGCATATTAAAAAGCAGAGACATTACTTTGCCAACAAAGGTCTGTTTAGTCAAAGCTATGGTTTTTCCAGTGGTCATGTATGGATAAGAGAGTTGGACTATAAAGAAAGCTGACCACTGAAGAATTGATGCATTTGAACTGTGGTGTTGGAGAAGACTCTTGAGTTTCTCTTGGACTGCAAGGAGATCCAACCAGTCCATCCTAACGGAAATCAGTCCTGAATATTCATTGGAAGGACTGATGCTGAAGCTGAAACTCCAATACTTTGGTGACCTGATGTGAAGAACTGACTCATTGGAATAGACCCTGATTCTGGGAAAGATTGAAGTTGGGAGGAGAAGGGGATGACAGAGGATGAGAGTGTTGGATGGCATCACTGACTCAATGGACAGGAGTTTGAGCAATCCCCAGGATTTGGTGATGGACAGGGAAGCCTGGCGTGCTTCAGTTCATGGTGTCACAGTCAGACACAACTGAGCAACTGAACTGAATGACTGTGCCTAGATATCATTCCTAGGCTCTGAACACAGAAAGAAAACAATACCACTTATTTTAATAAAAATATTTCAAAATAAAAATTCAATATTAAAAAGGAAAATTCAAAAAAGGAAAACTAAGGTGTCCCTTAGCTAACAATTTATGGAACTTGACATTATTTATGGAGCTGGGATAACAAAAAAAGGGATCAACATTGTTAAAACTTACAATGTAGAATAGAGGTTCCACAGCACTGTAACATGGGCCTCTGGAAGGGGTTTAGCTGGTACCGATATATCTGAGCTTAGAATTAGGGGCTGAAGGGTCTAGAACCCAAATATCTGATGAGGGAGTAACATCAATTACTGCTGCTCTGATTCTTCACATGTTGGAAAAACTTGCAAGCTGAAATCAACCGTTGTTACTAGGGTGAAGAAGTGTTGCTGGAGTGACACTAACATGAGTAGGAAATAGACACAGGCAAAGGCAGCAGACAGAAAGGACAGTGTTCTTCCTTGAGCTTTGCTATCTCCCTTTCAGCACCCCTTCCTGATAGAGTGTTAAGGGACCCTATTGGCAAACAAAAATATGAGTTTTCCAAATTTCAACATCATAAAGCAGAATAAGGAAGTGTGGGTTTTAAGCTGAAAAATCATAGCTTAATATCTGGCACAATGCAGGAAATAAGACTATAAAATAAAAGACTATTAACTAGTAGAATTCAGATTTATTTTCCTCTTGGGTATAGAAACTCCACCTACTGTAAACATTTAGTCAGTCAGTTTAGGCTAAACAACTATCATAAGAATATCAACTTCCAAATACACTAAAATTTTTCTTGCTCAGCAAATTCTAGTCTTTCTCAGACTATTTTTCCTAAATAATTCTTCTGTCCTCTTCCTTTACGCTAGACAATAAACTCATAATGTAGCTTATCCCACCTTGAACATAGGAATCTTATTTTTTCCTCAAATATAGACTCATGAGTTTTCTGGATTTTCTTAAAATGCTACCTCTACTGGGCCATGTCTCTCAACCTCATGTCTTAGATTCAGGACCTTGTAGTAAGCACGTTCACATTACTGATCATCCTGCACTCTTCATCTCACTAAGTTTACGATAATATAATACCTCTCTGAGCATTCATTGTTCTTTGATTAGAATTTGACTCCATAGATATTTGACAAAGTCATCGACAATTTCTAATTATAATTACAGATGCTTCGAGTAATATCAGTGTGTATCGTGTTTTATGATTTCCAGAGATGGCTCAATGGGCAATGAATCCACCTATAATGCCGGAGATGTGAGTTGGATCCCTGGGTTGGAAAGATCCCCTGGAGAAGGGCATGGTAACCCACTCTAGTATCCTTGCCTGGAGAATCCCATGAACAGAGGAGCCTGGTGGACTATAGTACATACAGTTGCAAAGAGTTGGGCATGACTGAAGCAACTGAGCATGCACCGTGTTTTCATCTTCCTATCAGCTTCTTCTGCAACAGACAAGAAGCAAGCAGGAATTTCCTTCATGCCAAAGTATTGATCTCCCTGTAGAACCTTGAATCTGTATGCTTGTCTGATTTCCTGTACTATAATGCAATATTATGTCAGAAGAAGGGTGAAAAGAAAGAATTTCTGAACTAATCAAATTCTAATTCTAAATGGTTTGGAAAACAACTTATATTGTGGCCCCTTTTCTCTTTAACTTGCATTTAAATAGCTTGATTCTGGTTTTAGATGAGTTGGATAAAAGCCCACTTGCCATACCAAAAGGAAGAAAATTATCCTCTTCTATAGTGTTGACATGTTTTATATCAGGAGCTAAGAGCAACCTCAAGTAGCAATAAAATCTTTGGGCTAATTACTGTCAGACAAAACAACTTAATGTCAACTCCACTGAAGCTAAAGTTGTCTTTGGCAGGAGTTCTCAGCTGTTAAAATGGACACTATGAAATAACTCCATGCTGCAAGTCAGTTCATCTTAGAAGAGTGCTCTGCAGCCAACTCCCTGTCAGCCAATCAGTTTATAGCACCACTTAAAATTTGGAGCAATTCTGACTCAACACTGAATTTCTCTTATGGAGAAGACATGTATGCTTTCAAGATATTTCATGTCCAGATAAATTATTTTATACACAGAACTCCATGCTAATTGAATTGTGATTCAAGCTTCTGTATTAAAATCTCTTTCTGGAAAGCATCACAAATTCCAATGCAGTGGTAAGGTGACCATCCTTTTATGAGTCGTAATGTGTACAAGGAAAGGGCATGGTTGCCTTCCAATGTTTGAATATCTCACGGGGATGGGTCTTTCTGCAAACAATAACACAAAATCTATAATTTGATCACCAGGCATGGGATTCAGTCTTATATCCTCTAAATAAGGTTACTAGACACCAACATCCTTGAAATCTCTTAGCTTGACTTCCTTTAATGATGCTTTTGTTGTGTTATGATTCAATGTTTTGCCTTGATTTCAGTCTAAAGGTAACATAAATAATAACTACACAAAAATATTTCTAACCTTTGGCCAAATCATTGTTGGAAATATTGTCTGTTAGAGTGCTTATATATATTGAGAACTCTAATAGACAAAGTTTCCATTCCAGACTGTATGTGCTACCCCTAGACTTGATATTCATATTGATCCAGATTTTTCCAAAAATCTCTTAACTCCTTGAATTCACTCTCCTTTCTCCTCCTCAAATATCATTAGCTCTGCCATTCCCCATGTTTTCTCCTTTCCTTCTCTAACATGCATCTTTTAAAGGTTTCCTTCGGCATGTGCTCCTTGTTAGAAATATTCCATGCTTTCAGTTGTCTGAAACCATTTTGCTTTGTTGTCAATATCCTCCCATACAATTTGTCTCGCCTCAGTCTGATGCTCAGAAGCACCAAAATGAACATCTTATCTTCAGAAAGACTCATTTCATAATGCCTCTGCCTCCACTCATGTTATTGTCCCTCCTGGTACTGCTTTAGTGCCTCTATGGCTGGCCCAAACCTACCTATATTTGAAATTTCAAAATAAATTCTGGCACCCCAGAGACCTTTGTTGACTACCCTAATCTCCCTAACAGCCCTTTCTTTAAAGACTTATAGCATTTTTTACCTGCAACTTATAATACTGTGCTTAGTTAAGGTCACCAGTTTTTTCTACAGTAGTCTCTAGTATAAGCTAGTGAAAAAAGCATACAAAGTTAACTGACTATTATAAATAGTTCTAGTGAACTGCAATCATTCCTTTAGAGTCATCATTTGCAGCAGCTTGCAAATGTTATTATTCTTTCGTGAGTGTCGTCTTTGACTACATGGCCAGCACAGAGTTAGTACTTAGTAGGTGTTCAATATCTGTTGAATGAAAGAAAATCTTCACTGGCTCCATGTTCCTTAGATCCATTATTCTCAATCTTCCATGGACATAGTAACAAATTTCATATGCTTAAAAATTGAGAATCCAAAATAGCAACTTGGAGTGACTGGTAATTGGGATATGCATTATAATTAGTAATAAGGATGTGCATTACAGGGACTATGAATATGCTCGTTAAAAAAAAAAAATTCCAGGAGATTCTGATAGACGAGACCCAAAATTGAAGAAAATGTGCTCTAGAAAATAAAATTGAGGTTCCTTTCCTTTATGGAATCTCCCTCTCAAATTTGCCTTTTAAAAGTTATTTTCCACTGTCCTCTTTGCATACAAAATACACTAAACAGAACTACACATTACTGTTTGTGAAGGATCATTTTAGCACTAAATCACTTTGAACCTCAAATCTTCCCTATTCACACTCAGGTTCTTACCTTCAGAGGCCAAATAAAAGGCTACCTCTTCCTGAAAGCCTTCCTTTACTATCACCTCTCTCTCTGCCCTCCCTCCCAGCACATCCTTTTGCCACCAATTTGTTCCCTCATCAATGACCCTAACTACTTAGTGCCAAGGTTATTAGTACATCTGATATTTTTTCTCCTATTTTAGACTGTCAGTTATTAAAGATAGTTTTATGTCTAAGTCATCTTTAATCCCCTGGTGTGCTTGTCATAAAGTGTATGTAAATTTTTTGCTCAGTAAACATTAAGGAACTTTAAGAAGCAAGTAGGTATTGATATTCCTGCATAGCTTCTTTGTACTTCAATGCCCTTCTCTCCTCTCTTGCACCCCATCAGTGACTCTCTGCCCTAGGTGATTTGGGATATGAAGTGGTTACACACTCACATCTCAAGCCCCTTTCTTCAGATGCATTTTTAATGTTGTTACATAGAACATGACAAGGCACCCCTCAACAGGAGGAAGATCTGTTTTTTGTTGTCTCCAACAAGGAAGTGCTACTTCCACCCTGGAGATCAGCTCACTTCTTGCTTTCACTGCAGTGTGGGAGAAAGAACACAGATACAGAACAGACTGAAAAGAAAAATGGCAAGGCCAACGTAAAGACAAAACCCATCTTCTCTCTCAGTTAACAACCGAAGTAGGCAGCCAGCAATTTTTTCTGAGAATTTTGAAAAGGAACAAGACTTCCTTACTGGCGGAATTTAAAGTTCCCACTGTGGATTTGCATTGCAAAGCCCCCCAAACCAAATGGCACACAGAGATGAGGTCAGAAAAAGCAGAGAAAACAATCTGCAAAACAACCCAAAAGAAGTCAGTTCAGACACTTCAGCTACACTGATTAACAGTCTTCACTAGGTGCTCAGGGAGGAGAAAATGAAAGTTAACGTCAGCACTTCACTGCCTTTTTTTTGAGATTATTGCGTATATTATGGTTAAATACAGAAAATTTTCTATTCTCAGTAAAAATCTCTTTAGAGGCTGTCTTAAGTCCAGAGCTATCAGACCCTGAAATAGAACAGAGAGGGTGTTGCAGAAGTATAGCATTTCAGCTTCCGATTGCCCAGGGGAAAATAAAAAAGAAAGAAAGAAAGAGACCTAAATGAATAGCATTATTAAAGAATGCTGTCCAATAAACACTGAATTAGGTCCAAGAATGCTACTCTTTGCCTTCGATTAGCTGATTTTTTTTTTTAATTTTTCTGTCCATTGAGGGTATCCACAATGAACATCAAACCTAGTAAAGAATAGTGAAAATGTACCCTATGACTCAATTTCTCCTTTTATTGGTAAAATAATATGAATTCCCTTTTATTCCATAAAGTGAAGTGAGAGCAGTAAAGCAAGAAAAACAGTAACTCTGGTCCATTTTCCATAGGTATTTCAATTACTTTTCACTTACAAATGGGTAGACACAATTTCTCTGACATCAACTTTCCCTCCTTACTTCTTGGTTTAAGCACTACTTATATTTGGAATCTATTAGGTCTACAGAGCATAACCTTTTCTCTAGTAACATTAACCACGTATTGTTTCCTTTTTTTTTCCAAGTGCTAGCTCAACGACTGGAAAACTAAATGAAACACTCACCCTGGCACCGCTACCTGCCTTTTGTCGCTTTGAGCTGATAGGTAATGTACCATAAATGTTTTGTTACCATTTCTGGATTCCTGGGCTTTAGCAGTCACTGCTGTGAACTTCCTATGAGTGAAAGTAGCTCTAAGCCTTGCTACATTGGTGTTAGTTTTCAATAACTGGAACTGAGGAGAGCCTGGCATATTCTTCCAATGTAAATGCCAGGAAATTTCTTTGATATTCACAGATTCAGAGTCGCACTGATAAATAATACTAGGGCTCAGGCAAACATTATCCAAAATAGCCTACACCATGACCAAATGAAGGCGGTAGAGTCACTGGAATATTAAATATGAAAGACCTCTAGGATTTCTTTTCAGCATTCTATAAAAGAGATTTATTAGTGAGTCCTATCTTTATGGTAAATGATGCGAAAACGATGGTAAAGGTGTATAAAAAGAACATATGAAAACTCACAGAGAGAGAGAGTGCATTGGGGGAGAGGCGGCTTTTCTTAAGGTGAATGGTTTTGCTGGCTTGTTTAGCGTATATCTTCCTGTGATGGATGCAAACCAACGTTTTAGAATGTCATTTTCAGGAAATGAAAGAGAATGGTTCTCTAACAAACAGAGCTTCTGGTTTTTATATGTCAAAAGATATCATTTTTCAATTTCAAGGGAAGGGACACTCAGTTCAAAGGCCCCCTCTGGAGTTCTTGCTTTTGCCTACGAAGACTGAACTCATTTATGTCCAAAGGGAATAATCCCCTCACCAGCTTACACAGCCTTCTTCTGTTTCTGTATAGAGGAATGATGATTCCAAGTAATGATAAAAATAATATTGTGACTAGAACAAGTATATCAAGCAAACATCCACCGGCCCCCTACTTCATTCTGTATTATGCTTTTATGCTATTTCCAAAGGGGTTGGAATAGAATATTCAGGGAAAAAAAATGTTTCTTCTTCAGAAGCAGAAAGGCCCTTTCTGATAAAGTCCCCTGTAGATCATCTGTTCACTGGAGGTGATCTCTGCAGCTTGACAAGGAGCTGTGTGTGACATCACAAAGCAGGGCGAGGAGCAATGCGCAGCCCGCCTAGTGTCAGCAGAGCTGGCACACGCTGAAAAGTCATTTGCCTGTTTGTCTTTTTTTCTTTCAGTGTCTCTTTCCTTTGGGTTGTAATTACTGCCACAATACACAATTTTGTTTTCAGTTTGTAATTTTCTGCTGCAGTGATTTCAAAGTTTCAGAATAATCAATTATTGCAAGGATGATAACATATATGTGTGTGTGTGTGTGTGTGTGTGTGTGTGTGTGTGTGTGTATGAGTTGACTTATTTGAAAGTTAAGTTTCACATCACATTACTCAGTCTCCTAAAAACCTTTCCACAGACCAGTGAAGCAAGATGCTCTGGTCTGGCCATGACAGAAGTGTTCTACTTTCCTCCATTTGGGCCACTCCGCTGGTTTGAACTAGGCTTAAGGCAATTTGCTTTTTTTTTTTTTTGATTCAATAATCATTCTGAATTGTTCTCCATAAGGTTAAATTGCCAAGGAAAAATCATCAAGTTATTGCCTTCATGACTTGAGGGAGAAAATTTTTATTTTCTTAAATGTAAGACAAAGTTGAATGTGATTTTCAATAATGACTCAAAGCTGGTATTAAGTACCTGAACAGATAAAACCATGATAAGGTCAAGAAAGAGGATATTTAAACATCTGTAGGCTTTTTCTCCTGTTTTTTTTTTTTTTTTCTTTTTAAACTTAAGCTTTTAAATCTTGAAAGTTCATGACTAGTGCCTTGATCAGAGATGATAAATGAACTACTGAATTGGAAGAAGATGCTGCTATTATTTTAACCAGTAAACTAACTCAGGGTTAATCTGGGTGTTATTTAACCTATTGAAAGTGTTTTGAGTGAACATATGGTTTCTATTGTGAAATCAAGGCACAGTTTTAACTATGAATATAGATAATTACCCTTTGGACTTTAAACATTTATATGTGCCACCTTGTGTCAGAGCATTTTTCATGGTCAATAGGTTGAAAGGTTATAAAGTTGAAAATGAAAATCAGTACTTTTGAGTAAAACTATATAGCCAGCACAAAGAATGTGATTCACTACTGCTCTCTCTTGGAAAGAGCTAGGAATAACATGCAGAATACAATCACTACAAAAGTAGTAGCATAGACAGTGACTGCAAAACAGGCCCCCTTAAAAACCTAATCTCCATGCTTAGAAATTAAGCCTATATAGTTATGAATGCTTCAGTGATTATTTCACCAACTGAATTGTAGACAGATTTTTTTCCTTAGTGCAATGGAAAGAAAAGGAGAACATTTTAACATTATTTTAAAACTTCAGATAAAATGTGTCTACTGCAACTCTGTTTTGAACTTTTAATAAAAGTGTAATTTTTGAACAGATATGGAACGTTTACAGCAGGATACAAATTTTATGAATTACTCAGTATGATCTCAATATTTTTGGTCTAAGAAAAACAATGAAATAGAATCGGATAATACTGCATATATACACAGGCTTTGTGAATAGCTGGGTGTCATACTATTTCAAAAGAGCATGACCTCTTTTACAACAAAGTAACAGCAAATTTTCAAACCAGAGAGAGAGAGTTTTTAATATGCTTTTTGCAAATTCCTATTTTATAAATGAATTAACTTCAAAGTGACAGTACCCATTTGCACTTGTTGGTTATGTTAGGCCTGTCTTAGAGTGGCTGGCTTATTACAAACCAAAAAATACTAAGGCAATTGCTCCTTCTATCCTCTTACTTTCAGATGACACATTTCTTGGGACAAAGACAGTGTCGTGAATATCTTTGGTTTTACCATGAAAGGAAGGCACATGCATTATTTCTGACATGAGTTTGTTTTGCTCAAATTGCTCGGAACCATTGATATCAGATGCCTTTAAAGATCTCATTCAGTTTAGTTGAGTCATTCAGTTCTGTCTGACTCTTTGTGACCCCATGGACTACAGCATGCTAAGCTTCCCTGTCTATCACCAACTCCCGGAGCTTGCTCAAACTCATATCCATCGAGTCAGTGATGCCATCCAACCATCTCATCCTCTGTCATCCATGTCTCCTCCCAACCTCAATCTTTCCCAGTGTCAGAGTCTTTTCCAATGAGTCAGTTCTTCACATCAGGTGGCCAAAATATTGGAGCTTCAGCTTCAAAATCAGTCCTTCCAATGAATATGTAGGACTGATTTCCTTTAGAATTGACTGGCTTGATCTCCTTGCAGTCTAAGGGACGCACAAGCCTTCTCCAGCAATACAGTTCAAAAGCATCAATTCTTCAGTGCTCAGTTTTCTTTATGGTCCAACTGTTACACATACACATGACTACAGGAAAAAACATAGCTTTGACTATACAGACCTTGGAGGACAATGGAGGAGGGTTTGGCAACCCAGCCAACACTCTCGCCTGGAGAGTCTGTGTGGACAGAGGAGACTGGCAGGCTACAGTCATAGGATCGCAAAGAGTCCATGAAAAAAGTCAAACATGACTGAGCATGTATGCATAGACACGCAATTTTAAATAAAATTATTTTCACATTACTCTGTATTTAAATGTTATTTATGTTTTTATAGAAAGAATGTTTATATTAAGTCCTCAAAGTGCCCATCTTCCTTTTTTCTTATATTCATCAACTATTTAAGGTTTTTTTAGCTAATATTTCTCTTGAATGAACACAAAAATGAAAAGAATATAAAAGTTTAGCTCAGGCAGAAGGAAATATTTCCTCACAAAACTGTAAGCTGTTGGAATTACTATAAGAAAATTAATTATGCAGTTTTCCCTTGAATTTATTACTATTGTTATTAATTATTAGACTCTATTAATTAATGAATATATTTGCACACTCCAACAGACTTATGCTTGAAAGACAGTGTATGGTCAGTATGTCTTAACTTATTATTTACTCATTAATTTACATATTCAATAAATATTTGTAGAACTCCTACTGTGATATTCAGTGGTAAACTAAAGCAATATCATTTCCCTTCATGGATTTTGTAATCTATAATGTACTGTCAACTTGATATTAACATATTTCTATTTTAGGACAGATTATCCTATTTCTGGGGTAGCTCAGGAGAATGGGGCAAAGTAATGGAGGAGTATATCCAGTGTCCTCTCCAGACCCTTCTATTCAAAACTCTTCACAAGTTCTAATGAACCACTTTCAAATGCAAAGTCACTCCGCATTTCACCCAAAGCCGGTCACCACAACTCTAAAGTCAACCAGGGCTCCAATCAGAGTTCGGAAGGAAAATATACCAGAAGTTGGTCTCAAGCAGTAGTTAAAATACTTTACCCCATGCTTACTTCTAAGAGGTGGTAAATTGATTAATAAAGTCTTTTCCATAAAGTTTATAAGCTGCTTGGAAATGCAATGATGGTCAAATACTACATATTGTAAACAATATTTTAGTATTCTAAGATCTGTTTACAAGGGTGACCCCATCATTTAGGCTCAGAGACCCAGTTAAATGATATTCCCTGTGCTTGCTCTCCTTTGGGAGAGAAGTGACAAAGCTGACTTTTAAAATAGTCCTTATTACTATTTTAATGAATACTGAAGCATTTATTAAGAATTCATAAAAAAATATTAACTAAACTTAAGAAAATTTCTGAAAAAGACTTACACCTGTGAAAACACATAAAGCACCCATGACCATGGTTCACAGTCAGCATTTTATTTCACCACTTTTAATAACTTTTGCTGCACCATACTACGTCATAATCTGCCTGTGGCTCGTCCCATGAGGCCAAGAATAAGAATAAAGAAATGGGACAGTATGAAGGGCATTAAACAAAAGCATGATTACTATTGATAAAATTATTATTATTATTTTTTTAAATAAAGGGCGTTGTCTGGATTTTTTTTACCATCCTAGATATCATCACAATAGTGTTAGAGTGATTTCTGGAGACAAGAAAAGAAAAGTATTGATGTTATGTTAGTACTGAGATTTTTTTTTCTTTCTTTTGAAATAAAATTGAAGTGAATGTAATTAGAATTGTTATTCCAGAAGGCATGATTAATTTCAAAATTAGATGACCAGAGTTGTCTTTCCTATGATATTGTCACCATACCTTGGAGAAAGCATCCATCTTCTAATTTATTTATTATTTTTCAAATGCATTAATGATTGAAAGGAAGTGACACTCATTAACACTTCACATAGATTTCAACCTATCCTGCTTCCAGAACTAATGTGCGATTTTTCCACAGCACATTTCTCCAACATTTCTAGCAGGAGGTGCCACTCAACTGAAAGTTGATGCTTATCCGTAAAGCCCTTTACCCACTCCATGCACTAAGCATAGAAAGAAAGACCTATGAATAATATGAAATCATCTTGCAACTGAGCAGGACCATATGGGCCCTTTCTGGGACAGGGCATCCCTTCTCCTGTCCTCCAATTGCCTCTTATTTCTAGGAAAACTTTAGTCTCCTAGGCCTTCCCCAAGTTCCAAAGGTTAAATTTAATCAGAGAAGTGAGAAACTACAGAAAGAAAGGAAAATTGTCAAGCAAGATAAAATAATTTTGGTTTAGCCACTAAAATGTTTAAAGACCTTTAGTTCCTTCTTAAAGGTTCTAGATAATATTTTGAGCCATGTCATTTTAGACATTTTGCAGATACTAAAACCCTCACCAGTGAAAGAAGTTAGCTACATGATGACCAGGCTGTAGCCATGACATGCATTTCTCCATCTTGCACAATCTAAGAACTAGCCTCAAGGAAATGGGAACCAAAAAACCCTGCCTTAGAAGATTAACTGTACTTAAAACAATCAAGATAATAATCAGACCACCACATGGCAAGTTTAAAGAAGATGGTTGGACTGTCTAGGCTGTTCTGCATGTAGATGCCCACCCCACCCCACCTATGCGACCCTGAAGCTCCCTTTTAAAAGCTTCTGATTGACAAAGGGGAGTATGTTCTTGGGACCTGAGTCCACTTTCTCTGCAGGATTTCTGGCTTCCTCAATAAAATTATCTTTCCTTTTACCCAACACTGTCTCTCAGTTTGGGATTCTTGAGCAATGAGCAGCTGAACCTGAGTTCAGTAACAGTCTTGTTTGTTCAATCCCTGATTTTACTCAGAAAGGGGCTGTTCATAAATTGGGTTTAGAACATGCTTAAAAACAATTCTTTATCTGTCTATCTATCTCAGTTATTTACAAAATATCTGAAAGTCCTTTATTGGAAAGTGGTGACGTCAATCAGTTGTCCAATTTTCAATTCCAATGCTGAAGTTTTATCAGTTATGCAGCCTTACGCAAATGACTTCATCTCTCTGATCTTCACTTTTCTCATTTGAAAAATGATGGTAATATAATCTTTCTCAAATGCACGATGTGATGACTATTGCAAGGAATCATCTCATCATGTCTGCTCAAACAATTGTAGTATCCCCATTTTATGGGATTTGTAGTGTACTGCTCAACCAAATAGTTTTTTTTTTTTTTTTTTTTTAAGTCCTTACATTTAAAAAGTCCTTGCACACATTGTTTGCTTAAGCTAAATGAAATTCTATTCCAGGTAGCCTGAAATTAGTTTAGAGCATCAAACTCAAGCTTGAAGGTGTATTTTAAATATGTCAAAAGTCATCCTCTGCATCAATCACTACTTTTACTCATTTGAATTTCCTGCCTGGTTACCTTAGTTGAAATTGAAAAAGTAAGTGTTCATGACACTGTTAAATTAAAATCAGAAATGCAGCCATGTCAACTGGTCTGCAAATTGTGTGAAACACATTGTCATTTTTGATCTCAAAAAAGTGTTCACTCTATAAAGGATAGTAGCCCTTCATACTAACTGTTTCTAAAGTGAGTAGAAAGAACAGGGTTTATACCATATATAGATGCTAAATTATACATGGGAAATGTTTTTTAATTATAAAAGAAGACCATATCTACAAAAAATGCATAGCTAGTGCCTAAACACCCAATTTGTTTTTATTATTACAGGAAATGTGCACATAAACTAATTTTGCAGGTGGACTCATTGCACCTGTTTTTCAAATGACAGTCCTTAATGAACTGTCTTATTCAGAAATATGTGTAGTCATAAATATGGGGCCTTGTGTCAATTTCAAGACAACTGGCCATGTCCTACTTAAATATTAGAGATTCAAGTCTCCTTCACTTGTATTTAGTATACCCAAATAGTATGTCAGGGCTTAATGACAGCAAGGGAGTATAGCCCACTAAAAAAGTAAATCTTTACAAATGTGTTTTTCTCCCATTACTTTCACTAAAATTTCTACATGAAACAGGTGAATGGGATAAATTACTATCCATTGCAATTTCTACTCTTTACCCAAATTCCATGAGCCTTAGAATTGAACTTTCTTAAACTCTGCTTTACTTAATGTCTCACTGCTTTATTTTTTACAGGTGAGAAGACATACCAACCAACAGAGATTGAGTGACTCTTCCTATAACACACAAATAACGAGTGACCTGTGTGCCTGACTTTCTAGATATTCAGCCAAGATGTTTTGTTTTTAATAATTACAGCTATAGATTTACCTGCCTAGAAGTTTGTTTGTGTGTATGTTTTTCCCCCACAAAACCAGAATCTCCCATGTTTTACTTAATGTTAAGATTTCTTAATATCTAATAAATTTTATTATCTTTTTCAGAAATTTAATTATTAAAATATGCTTTAGCATGCTGTGAAAGAATATATTTTTATAAGTGTGTGCCACTTAATTTCTGTTAATTTTCTATAACAGACGGTATAGGTATTTGGTTTATGCATTCACCTTCATGTGGCCTGCTGACTGTTAGCTTTTTTTAAACCTGAGAACACTTTTTTGTTCATCACTGAAACCTTACCTACCTTTTCCACTACATAAAATATTATTTCTAGGGAGAAAAAAAGTAAGAGAAATTTTCATGTTACTGAAATTGAGCACGATTTGGTGATTAATTGCATTGTTCTCATTATGTTCTATACCTGATGTTCAGGGCTCATTACTGCAGTGTGAATTCAATGGAACAGAGATCTTAACCAGGTGTGGGTTATTAAAGCAACATTGCCCAATTTGAAATTGTTAAAGGAGGTGTATCAAAGTTGATATGCTTAACTATGTTCTTCTTCTAGAAAGAAAAGTGGTGCTTGCTCAGGAAAATCACTCACATCCATCATGTGACAAGGAGATTCAAAACTCTTCTTTCCTTGGATAGAACAGGAAGGACCATCATATCTGTAGTATAGCCCAGCTGCATCAAAACTAATATGAGAATATAGATTATTAAAAGTTATATCTTTTGTATTTATAAAATCATTTATTTGTCACCTCTTACAAAGTGGATGTTTTCCTTCACTTAGAACAAAATAAATAGCATAGACTGAAAGAGCACATGAAATATTAATAACAATAAATTTAATCTATATTATCAAAAATATTCTTAAAATTTTTTCAAGCTAACTAGCCTAAAGATGAACTAACTTCTTCAGAGACATGGAAGTGTTCTCAAAAACCAATTGAAAGTGAAGTTTCATTAAATTCTTCATATTTTTTGTAGGTCCACTATAGCAGTATCAGTGTAGGCTTAAGTGATAGATTTGGGGATTACAATGATGTAAAGGCATGTCAGCTACACATTAGAGAGGTCCCCGTAATCACCCGGTGGTCATTTCTGCCTCTACTGTTAGATCAACAATAAGTTTGCTGTAAGTCAGAAAACTAAAATAGATGGATATAATTTGAGAGTTTGGGGAAAGGGATAGACATTGCATAGACTCTGATAGTTTATTAAAAAATTCACAATCCAATCCTACACAAATTATTTTTGAGTTGAGTACAATGGTTTCCATTTTACACATGAACAAACTCAAGTTCAAAAAGAATACATTTCTTGCACCACATTTCATATTAGTTAATGACAGAATGTGGATCTCCACCTTTTTTTGCTGAATTTCTCCATTGCTTCTACATGATTGCTCATAATTTTGCAAAATATATACTGTTTTGAAAAATATATATAATTGTTTGAGTATGTAATTAACATATGTGCCATCTTACCATCTCTAACTAGTGTATTGAAAGGTAGTGAAAGACCAAATGATGATTTGTTGTGATTTCTCAGCAACTGGAAAATGGCAAAGGAAACCAGTCAATGGCTCTGTTACTAGGAAAGACTCAAAGGAGAAAAACAATAAGGCTTAATCATAATAAAACTTGGAAAGGCTTTCGTTTATATTGCTTTTTGTACAAATTAACTTGTTTTTACTATTGATCATACAAATCTATGTAAATTGATAATGGAAATCTTATATTAGTTAAAAATTGAATACATTCTGTTGAAAAGGAACTAAGATTTCAATTGGTCTTAATTATGTTTGATTAGATAAGTTCATATCACAATAGTTTGGCTCAACAATCAAACAGAAAAGGAATAAAATGGGAAGATTACCAAGTAATGGTAGAGAAGGGGAGCCATTTAACCTTTTTGTACATAACAAAAATAAAACAAGCTTTTGTTAAGCAACTTCTTTATGCATAGCTAAATAATATTATTTGAAATTTATAGTATTTTTAGATCAAAAGCAATTGAATATTAATCCATTTCACATGACTCAAATTTCCAGAAGAAGCAAAGGCCATGTATCTCAGGCTCTGGATATCTGATCCTGAGAGCTGTTGCAAACACATATCACAGCTACATCCCTCATAAACTATGGAAGCAGATGTTTTATTTAACTTTTGAACCTTAGTTTCTTTGCCTACAAAATGAGTACATGAGTAGAATCTCCATCAAAGCTTCTTGGCAGAAAGACAAAGAGTATATACATCAAACATTTAGCACCATGCCTGGTAGATATCAATGACTCAATACATCCTAACTACTGTTAACATAAGTCCATGTGTATATGTTGGAGAAGGCAATGGCAACCCACTACAGTACTCTTGCCTGGAAAATCCGACAGGCAGAGGAGCCTGATAGGTTGCAGTCCATGGGGTCGCGAAGAGTCAGACACAACTGAGCGACTCCACTTTCACTTTTTACTTTGATGCATTGGAGAAGGAAATGGCAACCCACTCCAGTGTTCTTGCCTGGAGAGTCCCAGGGATGGCAGAGCCTGGTGGAGTGCCCTCTATGGGGTCGCACAGAGTCGGACATGACTGAAGCAACTTAGCAGCAGCAGCAGCATGTATATATTAAGAGTCTATAGGACAGTTGAGAGGGGAAAAATATGTATGATCCAGAATCAAATGCTAATTGAGTAATTGTTATTACAAATATAGAGAAAGGAGTTAGGAGCTGAAATATAATGAGTACAGGAAGCGTTGGAAGAATTCAGGAACCTCTTCATTAGCAAGATGGCCCAAAGCCAAACTTGAGCCTTCAAAAACTTGTAGGATCTGCAGTAGGCATCGGGCAGCCTGGGGCAGATGATTCCAGTTAACACAACAGCAGGAATACCATAAATACTGCATTTGACAGCTGGTAAATTTTCTGTCTGAAGAGCTAGGCATAAAATCGTAGCTAAAAGGAAGTACATATTGAGCATAAACTTCAATCTAACACTGTTCTAAGTGCTTTATCACTTATCATATCAAATATTTGTAACCACCTTATGAGGTACGTAGTATTGTTATCCCCATTCTACAGATGCAAAAATCAAAGAGCACACAGATTGTGGAAACTGCCTCAGACTGAATACTCAGCTGTTGCTGCTCCTGCTGCTGCTAAGTCGTTTCAGTCGTGTCTGACTCTGTGCGACCCCATAGACGGCAGCCCACCAGGCTCCCCGTCCCTGGGATTCTCCAGGCAAGAACGCTGGAGTGGGTTGCCATTTCCTTCTCCAATGCAGGAAAGTGAAAAGTGAAAGTGAAGTCGCTCAGTCGTGTCTGACTCTTCGCGACCTCACGGACTGCAGCCTACCAGGCTCCTCCATCCATGGGAGTTTCCAGGCAAAAGTACTGGAATGGGTTGCCATTGCCTCCTCCGGAATACTCAACTAGTGAGTGACAAAGCTGGGAAAAAGCTCCAAGTTCATATTCTCAACTAGTGAGTGACACACCTGGGAAAAATCTCCAAGTTCGCATTCTTAATCATTAAACCACATGCTCTTTTGTGTTTCTGTAATCTGCTACTTCCTATGGTGGGTAGGGAATATGGCATTATTTGGTTAAAAACATATAGTCTGTTGTCTGGGAGAGTAATAGCTTTTAGCAACAGGAAAAATGGATATCAACTACCCAGAATTCCAATTTATCACCTCAATCTTATTCTTTAGAATGAAAAATATGGCATTTGCTCAGATATAACTTGACTAAACTAACAAAGGATAAAAATATTGAGTTTATAAAAATTCAGTTACAGTGTCATGGCATTACATAGGTCTGTGGATGCCAAATTATGTTTTGTTTCTATAGAATAATAACTACATGGAAACTCGGGTGTCAGAATTTAGCTTCATCTGAAAATGGATTTTATACTGTGGCTAAATCTATTTGCTTCACCATTTTCACTTCATTCCAACTAGGAATTATTTCTAGTTCATTTATTTCACTTGAAAAACTTACACTAAAACGATAGGTTAAATATAAAGAGTGGTTCAAATATAAGAGAACTGCAAAGTTCTGTTGAGTTCTCAAGTAACTCCCTATTTTCCAGATGCAATTTTTTCAATTTGCCCTTATTATCCTCATTTTATTCCTCCAACAAGAGGTCTTTAGGCCATTTTATAGTCCTATGGATATTAGCACTTCTAATAGGGTTGGATAAAAAAGTGAGAGAAGGTGAAATTTAAATCAGCTCATTTTGCTTCTACTTTATTAGTTTTAAACTGAATCTTTTGAAAATTAGTAGCTCTAATGGAAGTCTGATTTATTTTTGATGTAACATATCCAATTTTTGCCCTTTCTTTATTCAGCTATGTCAAAAGAGTTTATTTGGTCCCATGGTACCTTCTAGCTGCCTATACTTGGGCATGTTCTAGGAAGTGTTATATGAGTTTATAATAAAGAAATCTGTGCTTTTGAGTGTTTTGTTCAGTTATATACAAGGCTGCCACTCGCAAATGGCTTACGTAACTTCAGATCAGGAACTATTTCTATACAGAGGCATGTGACAACTCTTTTGTCTTGTGATTGTATTCATTTACATTTTTCTGCCTCTCCATTTCTCAACCTTCTCCAATATCCCCTATCTTCCTTCTCACATTATCACGTCTTCGGGCATTCAGCTCTCTCCATGTGTACCGCCCTGTCACACCCTCATTCTCATACTGACATACACTCACACTTCTGTCAACTGTCTTCTCAAACAATGCCTTTTCTAAATAGCCAGGATATTGTCTGCTCTCCCTCTGTGCTCCCATAGGATTTTATCCATACTATTCATTATTTATCATGTTTGTCCTTCTCCTGCATTAGCTTATGAGTTCATTGAAAACTTAAAATGCACCATATGATATTCAGTGTCTGGCAGAGTAAAAACCCACCTCAGGTTTTTTGAATAAAAGTTAACATAGTTAACATGTTTGAGTGTTTCCTATGTCAGTGTCAGTCAGTCAGACAACTTATACACATTACTCATGTACTGCTCAGTTTGTCTCTATGCATTAGGCACTATTAGTATCCCTATTTTCAGATGAGAAAACTGAGACTCAGGAAGTTTAAATAAATTGCCCAAGATCACTCAGTGAACAACTTACAAAGGCAGGAAGTTCAGCATAGTAGTGACTTCAGAGCTTTCATTCACTGTGTATGGCCATTCTGAATGGATGAAAAATGAATGAATCACTAAATGATGTAATTGTATGTTTAGACCCTGCTTATGCACACATGAAAATTTGGTAGCCGTACTTATTTACCAAGAATATATCATATGCTATATATAGGAGACAGGTTTCCTGCATTGCAGGTGGATTCTCTACCAGCTGAGCCCCCAGGGAAGCCCATAGAAGACACAGCCATTACCTTAAAAAAAAAAAAAAAACTCAAAGAACAAATAGACATTATCTTAATAATGAGTAAAAAGCTGTCATAGATATTCTTATACCAAAATTAATTAGGGACACAACATTAATCAGGGACATAACATTAAGTAATTAATTAATTAGGGACACAACAGTGAGGGGTTAATCGTACATGATTTGGAATGGTAAACACTTTACTGGCTTCCCTGGTGGCTCAGATGGTAAAGAATCCACCTGTGATGCAGAAGACCTGGGTTCAGTCCCTGGGTTGGGAAGATCCCATCGAGGAAGGCATGGCAACCCACTCCAGTATTCTTGCCTGGAGAATCCCCATGGACAGAGGAGTCTGGCGGGCTGCAGTCCATGGGGTCACAAAGAGTCAGACACGACTGAGTGACTAAGCACAGCAAACACGTTATGGTTGACACTAAAGTCTTTGAAAAATAAGTTTTTACCAAGTGAGAAACAAAAGAAGAGAAGATTGGAAAGAGGGTCTGCAAGAATGAAACATCAATATTCACATCAAAGTTAAAAATATAAATAAAAATAAACATGACTGTTAACATTATTTACTGTAATTTTGTTATCTGTAAAGATACACCCACCATTCACATTTATCCTATTTGATTATATACATACATGTATATAATATGTATATACATCGATTTGTTAATGTAGTGCATCACATTGAAGAATCTTTACATCTGTGGGATAAACCCCACTTCATCATAGTGTATAATTCTTTTTTTTTTTAGTTTTAAAATTTTATTTATTTTTTAATTGAAGGATAATTGTTTTACAGAATTTTGTTCTTTTCTGTCAAATCTCAACATGACTCAGCCATAGGTATACATATATTGCCTCCCTTTTGAAACTCACTCCCATCTCCCTCCCACTCCCATCCCTCTATGTTGGTACAGAACCCCTGTTTGAGTTTTCTGAGCCATACAGCAAATTCCCGTTGGCTATCTGTTTTACATGTGGTAATATAAGTTTCCATGTTACCCTTTTCATACATCTCACCCTCTGCTCCCCTCTCCCCATGTCCATACGTCTATTCTTTCTGTCTGTTTATCCATTGCTTCCCTGTAAATAAATTCTTCGGTACCATTTTTCTAGATTCCATATATATATGTTAGAATATATTTATCTTCCTTTCTGATTTAATTCACTCTGTATAATACGTTCTATGTTCATCCACCTCATAAGAACTGACTCAAATGTGTTCCATTTTATAGCAGAGTAATATCCCATTGTGTATATGTACCCAAACTTCTTTATCCATTCATCTGTCGATGGCCATCTAAGTTGCTTCCATGTTCTAGCTATCGTAAATAGTGCTGCAATGAACAATGGTATACATGCATCCTTTTCAATATTGGTTTCCTCAAGGTATATGCCTAGGAGTGGGATTGCTGGGTCATATGGTGGTTTTAGTCCTAGCTTTTAAAGGAATTTCCATACTACCTTTCATAGTGGCTGTATCAATTTATGTTCCCACCAACAGTGCAAGAGCATTCCCCTTTCTCCATACCCTCTCCAGAATTTACTGTTTGTAGACTTTTTGATGATGGCCATTCTGACTGGTGTGAGGTGATATCTCATTGTAGTTTGATTTTCATTTATCTAATAATTAGCAATGTTGAGCATCTTCTCATGTGTTTGTTAGCTATCTGAATGTCTTCTTTGGAGAAATGTCTGTTCAGGTCTTTCTCCCACTTTTTGATTGGGTTGTTTGTTTTTCTGGTATTGAGTTGTATGAGCCACTTGTTTGTTTTGGAAATTAATCCTTTGTCAGTTGTTTCATTTGCTATTATTTTCTCCCATTCTAAGGGTTGTTTTTTCACCTTGCTTATAGCTTCCTTGCTTTGTGAAAGCTTTTAATCAGGTCCCACTTGTTTACTTTTGTTTTTGTTTCTGTTACTCTAGGAGGTGGGTCATAAAGGATCTTGCTTTGATTTATGACTAGTGTTCTGCCTACATTTTTTCTAAGAGTTTTATAGTTTCTGGTCTTACATTTAGGTCTTTAATCCATTCTGAGTTTATCTTTGTGTATGGTGTTAGGAAGTAATCTAATATAATTCTTTTACATGTAGCTGTCAAGTTTTCCCAGCACCATTTATTGAAGAGGCTGTCTTTGCTCCATTGTATATTCTTGCTGCCTTCATCAAAAATAAAGTACCCATAGAAGCATGGGTTTATTTCTGGGCTTTCTATCTTATTCCATTGGCCTATATTTCTGTTTTTGTGTCAGTACCATACTGTCTTGATGACTGTAGCTTTGTAGTATAATCAGTAGCCAGAAAGGTTGATTCCTCCAGCTCCATTCTTCTTTCTCAAGACTGTTTTGGCTATTCATGGTCTTTTGTATTTCCATATGAATTCTGAATTTTTTTGTTCTAGTTCTGTGAAAAACATCATCGGTAATTTGATAGGTATCACATTGAATGTGTAGATTGCATTTGGTAGTATAATCATTTTCACAATATTGATTCTTCCTACCCAGGAACAAGGAATATCTCTCCATCTGTTTATGTCATCTTTGATTTCTTTCATTAGTGTGTCTTATAATTTTCTGTTCTTTTGTCTCCTTAAGTAAGTTTATTCCTAGATATTTAATTATTTTTGTTTCAATGGTGAATGGGATTGATTCCTTAATTTCTTTTTCTGATTTTTCATTGTAAAAATGGGTATAGAATTGCAAGAGAGTCCCATAAAGGACAAACAAAAGGAGAAATATGCCAAGACACATATTAATCAAACCAACAAAAGTAAAGTACAAAGGAAAAATATTAAACGCAAAGGAAAATTGACAAATAACATACAACTTTCCAAGACTGAACCAGGAAGAAATATAAAATATGAATTGCAAGTGATTTCTGTGTATTGATTTTGTATCCTGCAATTTTGCTAAATTCACTGATTAGCTCTAATAATTTTCTGATACTATCTTTAGGGTTTTCTATGTACAATATCATTTCATCTGCAAACAATGAGAGCTTTACTTCTTCTTTTCCAATCTGGATTCCTTTATTTCTTTTTCTTCTCTGATTGCTGTATCTAGGACTTCCAGAACTATGCTGAATAATTACCCTCTGATATCAAAACCAGACAAAAACAACACATAAAAAAAGAAAACTACAGGCCAGTATCACTGATGAACATAGATGCAACAATCCTTAACAAAATTTTAGCAAACAGAATTCAGCAACACATCAAAAAGCTCATTTACCATGATCAAGTTAGGTTTATTCCAGGGATGCAAGGATTCTTCAATGTATGTAAATCAATCAATGTGATACACCATATTAACAAATTGAAAGTCAAAAGCCAGATGATAATCTCAATAGTTGCAGAAAAAGCCTTTGACAAAATTCAGCACCAGTTTATGATTAAAACTCTTCAAAAAAAAATGGGCATAGAAGGAACCTACCACAACATAATAAAGGCCATATATGATAAGCGTACAGCAAACATTCTCAATCGTGAAAAAGTGAAAGCTTTCCCACTAAGATCAGGAACAAGATAAGGGTTTCCACTTATCAACATAATGCTGTATGATTCATTTAATGTGTTGTTGGGTTCAGTTTGTCGGATTCGGTTTGCTGGTATTTTGTTAAGGATTTTTGCATCCATGTTCATTGATGATATTGGTCTATAACTTTGATATCAAGGTAATGGTGGCACCATAGAATGAGTTCAGCAGTACTCCTATATCTTCAATATTTTGGAAGAGTTTGAGAAAGATAGTTGCTAGCGCTTCTCTAGATGTTTGACAAAATTCTCCTGTGAAGCCATCTGATCTTGGACTTTTGTTTGTTAGAAGATTTCTAATTACAGCTTTATTTTCATTACTTGTAATTAGTCAAGTTCATATTTTATATTTCTTCCTGGTTCAGTCTTGGAAAGTTGTATGTTATTTGTCAATTTTCCTTTGCGTTTAATATTTTTCCTTTGTACTTTACTTTTGTTGGTTTGATTAATATGTGTCTTGGCATATTTCTCCTTTTGTTTGTCCTTTATGGGACTCTCTGTGCTTCCTGGACTTGGTTGACTTTCCTTTCCCATTTAGGGAAATTTTTGACTATAATGTCTCCAAATATTTTCTCAGACTCTTTCTTTTTTTTCTTCTAGAGTCCTATAATTTGAATGCTGGTGTGTATAATGTTGTCCCAGAGGTCTGTAAGACTGTCCTTATTTCTTTTCATTCTTTATTCTGCTCCATGGCAGTTATTTACACCATTTTATCTTCCAGCTCATTTATCTGTTCTTCTGTTTCAGTTATTCCACTATTGATACCTTCTAGTTTATTTTTTCATTTCAGTTATTGTGTTGCTCACCACTGTAATTTAGTTCTTCTAGGTCCTTGTGAAACATTTTTTTTATATCTTCTTGATCTGTGCTCTATTTTATTTCTAAGATTTCAGATCATATTTACTATCGTTACTCTGAATTCTTTTTCAGGTAGATTGCCTAATTCATCTACATTTATTTAGTCTTATGGGTTTTGAACTCGCTTCTTTGTCTGCAGCATTTTTCTCTGTGGTCTCATTTTGTCTAACTTGCTGTGTTTATTGTCTCTTTTCCACAAGCTTCAGGCTTGACATTCCTCTTCTTTCTGTTGTCTCCACCATGATGGGTGAAGTTGGTCCAGCAGCTTTGGTAGGCTTCCTGGTGATGGAGACTGGTGTCTAAGCTCTGGTGGATGGAGCAGAATTTCTTCCATCTGACGGGAAGGGCTGCATCAAGGGGTGTGTTTTGGGTTGTCTGTGAGCTTAGTATGACTTTAGGCAGCCAATTTGCTGATGAGTAGGACTGCTGGGTTTTCCAAATATGCTGGCATATTGAGTGCAGCACTTTAATAGCTGCACTCAATGTCAATATCTGCAAATCATGTTTTAGGATTTGAAATAGCTCAGCTGGAATTCCATCAGTCCACTAGCTTTGGTCGTAGTGATGCTTCCTAAGGCCCACTTGACTTCACACTCCAGTATGTCTGGCTCTAGATGAGATAATCACATGGTGGTTATCTGACTCTTTAAGATCTTTTTTGTATAGTTCTGTGCATTCTTGCCACCTCTTCTTAATATCTCCCGCTTCTGTTATGTGCATACCATTTCTGTCCTTTATTGTACCCATCTTTGCATGGACTACAAGGATATCAAATCAGTCAATCTTAAAGGAAATCAGTCCTATATATTCATTGGAAGGACTAATGCTGAAGTTCCAACATTTTGGCCTCCTGATGTGAAGAACTGACTCAATAGAAAAAAAAAAAAACACACACTTGATTCTGAGAAAGATTGAAGACAGGAGGAGAATGGGATGACAGAGGATGAGATGGTTGGATGGCATCACTGACCTGATGGACATTAGTTTGAGCATGCTCCAGGAGTTGGTGATGGGAAGCCTGGCATGCTGAGGTCCACGGGGTCACAAAGAATCAGACACAACTGAGCAACTGAAATGAACTGAACTTGCATGAAATCTTCCATTGGTATCTCTAATTAACTTGAAGAAATCGCTAGTCTTTCGCATTCTATTGTTTTCCTCTGTTTCTTTCCATTGTTCACTTAGAAAGGCTTTCTTATCTCCTTTGCTATTCTTTGGAACTCTTCATTCAGATGAGTATATCTTTCCTTTTCTCCTTTGCCTTTCACTTCTCTTCTTTTCTTAGCTATTTGTAAGGCTTTGTCAGACAACCATTTTGCGTTTTTGCATCTCTTTTTGGGGGGATGATCACCACCAAATACCTGTATACAAAATGTGAAACTCCTTTAAGGAGATCCTTTCAGTGGCAAAGCCTACCAGTGCCCCTAATCAGTGCACTTTTTTAGTCATTTTCCTTTCTGTACCAATTTGGATTGTTTTTATGTCTCGCCTTCAAGCACACTAATCTTTTCTTCTACAACATCTAAACTGCTATTAATTCCACCCAGTATTATTTTTGTGTTAACCTTTGTATTTTTATTTCTACAAGTTAGATTGGGTCTCTTTTATACCTTCTCTATTTGCTTTTGGATCATATATAATATTGCTATAATAATTGTCTGATGGCTTTTTTTCTTTTTAAATTTATTTTTAATTGGAGGATAATTACTTTACAGTACTGTGTTGCTTTCTGCTATACATCAACATGAATCAGTCATAAGTATACATATGTCCCCTCCCTTGTGAACCTCCCCCCATAACCTCCACCCCATCCCGCCCCTCTATATTGTCACAGAACACCTGGTTTAGCTCTCTGTGTTATGCAGCAGCTTCCCACTAGTTAGCTGCTTTATATATGGCAATGTATATGTTTCAATGCTATTCTCTCAATTTGTTTCACCCTCTCCTGCCCCACTGTGTCCACAGTTCTGTTCTTCGTGTCTGCATCTCCTTTGCTGTCCTGCAGGGGGTTCATCAGTAAACTGTAATATCAGAATCTATCCTGTCAGTTTCAATTAGTTGATAATTCTTATTAATCACATTTTTCTGTTTCTTCGGATGCTTATTAATTTCTAACTGGATGCCAGACACAGTTATCTTGTAGGTGAAGTTAACTGTCTGGCATTTAGACATAGTTACTCTATAGTGATTCCCTGGTGGTTCAGATGGTAAACAGTCTGACTGTAATGCCGGAGACCTAGGTTCGATCTCTGAGTTGGGAAGATCCCCTGGAGAAGGAAATGGCAACCCACTTCAGTATTTTTGCCTGGAGAATCCCATGGACAGAGGAGCCTGGCAGGCTACAGTCCATGGGGTCACAAAGAGTCATACACAACTGAGTTATATAGGACAGATGAGCCCTGTAGTGAATTAGATATCTTTTAACTCCTATATTCTTTGTTCTGGGATATAGATGAGTTACCTATGAATAGTTTGATCTCTCCTGCTCTTGTTTTTTTTTAAGTTTTCTATGTAGTAACAGTGACATTCAGCTTAGGCATGATTATTCCCTAATGCTGAGGCAAAATCTTTGGGGTACCTGCACAATTCCTAGTAAATTACACATTTCTCCACCATTGCTGATGAGAAAAGACACTTTCCAGATTTACGTGAATGCTAGATCTCTTCTTGCTAATACTTTTTTTGGTCAGTTATTTCCCTCATCTTAGGTAGTTTCCACATATGCATATGATCATCAGTACTCTACCAAACTCTCAAGGGTTCTCTCAAGTGTTCTCCAAAGCAGATCTTTGGAGTTCCCCTGTTGCATAGCTATATTTTCTCCAATAATCTGTTCTGAGAATTCTAGGCACCATGGTCTTTCTGGTTTCTTAGCAAAGGCACTCCTACTCAGGAAGTCTACTAAGCTCTCCCTAGAGCACTCTTTCCTCCTGGGAATACTATAAAGTTCATGCCATTTATATGGATCTCAGGCACACTGTTCTTTGTTGTCTGATATTTCATGTCTTAAAAATCATTGACTCATATATTTTGCTGTTTTTGAGTTTCTTTAGGTAGATGCAGAAGTTGGGTTGCTATTTCCTCCTCCAGAGGATTATCCCAACCCAGGGACTGAACCCACGTCTCCTGCAACAGTAGGTGGACTCTTTATCACTAAGCCATGTGGGAAGCCCAGAAAAAAACACAGAAGAAAATTTTTCTGATCCTAAGCAATTCTAGCTAAAGTGTTAGTCACTCATTTGTGTACAACTCTTTGCGACCCATGATCTGTAGCCTGCCAGGCTCCTCTGTCCAAAGGATTCTCCAGGCAAGACTACTGGAGTGGGTAGCCATTCCCTTTTCCAGGGGATCTTCTTGACTCAGGGATCCAACAGGGGTCTCCTGCATTGCAGGCAGATTCTTTACCATCTGAGTCACCAAAGAAGGCTTAATGATATCTTTTATTAAATAGCATTTCTCAATTTCATTATAGTCCAGCATATTAATTTTCAAAAATAATTTGCATTTTTTGTGTCCTGCTTAAGAAAAATCTTTGCCTCTTCCTACGTTACAAAAGACTATGTATTTTCTCTTTAAATGTATGTTTTATAATTCATATTTATGATAATCATTAATCTAGAATGGATAATTTGGTATAGTCTGAGGTAAGGATCAAGAATTTTTTAAATCAGTTATAGATATGGAGTTGATCCAAAACCATTGAAAGAATCACTCTTTTTTTTTTTAACTACACATTAGTATCGTTTTTATTATAAATGAAGTGACTACACATGCATGGAATTTCTGTCTCATCTAATTGTTCTTTTTGTCTATTCTTATAGCAGTACCAATTTGTTATAATCATCAGAGTGTCATAACAGTCATCAATGTCTGTGTTATAAGAAATCCATATTTTACTACCTAGCAGTGTTATTTTTATTCTTTCACTTCTGTTTATCTTTAGAATTGAGACTAAATGATATAGTGAAATTATGCTGCTTGTGTTTTCAAATATCAAATTTGTGATTATTTAAATATGTAATAATCTACTTATAAAAATTGAGAAATAAAGAATACACATATTTTAAAATATTCATTCATATCACTGTTAAGATTTGCCATATCCATTGACAGATTTTAAATGCAATGTTTATAGTTTCATGAGAAGATGACATAGTAATTTTTAAACATTCTGAAATAAAACTTCACATACCATAGAAGAAATTAAACTGCACTCATGGTAGAAAATATACTCAACTGAATGGTTTATGGGCTTTTCAAAATTAAAAAATGTGTGGCTCAATTTTTAAGAGTTTTAGTGATACAAAAGTCATCTTTCATGTTCCTTGAAAATGAAAATTATAGTTCTCAAATCTACTTTTTTTTTCCAGAATTAGATTAAATGAAAAAAAATATTTGTGGTTAATTCTTCTCCCATAGTGCTATAATCAAGCAAATTGTTTATTCGTTGAAATGATTACTGGATTGTGCTGTGCTTGGTCACTCAGTCATGTCCAACTCTTTGCGACCCCATGGACTGCAGCCCACCAGACTCCTCTGTCCACGGGGATTTTCCAGACAAGAATACTGGAGTGGATCGCCATGCCCTCTTCCAGGGGATCTTCCCAACTCAGGGGTGGAACCCAGGTTTCCTGCATTACAGGTGAATTCTTTACCATCTGAGCCACCAGGGAAGCCCATGAATACCGGACTGAGTAGCCTATCCCTTTTCCAGGAGATCTTCCTTAGCCAGAAATTGAGCCGGGGTTTCCGGCATTGCAGGTGGATTCTTTATCAGCTGAGCTACCAGATTACTGAATTAGGACGTTGTTATTGTCAGTGAATATAAAAATTCGCAGTAGAATTTATCTAAACCATGGGACCATACTGGAAGTTTATAAGCAAATTTCTTAAAACTCAGGAAATATATGAGAAAGAAATTCCAAGGAGAAGATAATGATGTACTCACAATCTAGCTAACATATTAAATTATTTAATTTGAAGTATGCAAAGGAATTGGGGCTTCCCTGGTGGCTCAGCTGGTAAAGAATCTGCCTGCAATGTGGGAAACCTGGGTTCCATCCTTATGTTGGGACGATCTCCTGGAGAAGGGAAAGGCTACCCACTGTATTATTCTGTCCTGGAGACTTCCATGGACTGTATAGTCCATGGGGTCACAAAGAGTCAAACATGACTGAGCAACTTTCACATGCAAAGGAAAATGTTGTTGTTCAGTCACTCAGTTGTGTCTGGCTCTTTGCAAATTTAATTTTCCTCTTTACAGAGAGAAATATCCAGTTCTAATTTTCTGTTGTATCCTTCCTTCTGTACTATAAATGTATGCATTTCTTTAGCATCTCTTGGTCGGAAAGAGTTGTTTTTAAAGATTTTTAATAAAATTTGGTGTGTGTAGTTTATTTTCTATATTTTAATAAATTAAATTTGCTCTATTATTGTCATATATTTCAGTTATATGTAAAATACTTCAGTCACTATATCTTTATACCACACCTCTATGGGTATTTTTCTATCATCTGCTAGAGTTGGAATTCTTTCGCTTTTGTAAATAATCTATTTGGGGCACCTACATGAGTTGTTCCCTTTATCATGGAAAGTAAAATATTTTATGATTGTATCTATATGCGTAACAATTAATTTTGCAATTCAGATAGCATTTTCCTCTGGATATTTATACTTCCACTTCTTCCTAAGGAAATTATTCATGGTTTATATTCTCATTTATCACTTCATTTTCAGTTGTCTTATTTCTTCTAAGATAGACCTACATTTAAGTTAAATTTTATGCCTTTATCATCTATAGATTTCATCTTTTCCTTAATCAAATTAATTTATGACCATTTAAAAAAATGAATTGTATTGTCATGGAGCATTTCATGTTACTGAACATGTCCCTAATTATGACCCTATTACCAAATTTTGAAAAATGTCTCAAATTATTTTTTCATCATACACATGTGTTTTTTTACTCTTTTTTCTGCATCTCGTGCTTTCCTCTCATACTCATTTCCTTTAAATATCAACATAAGCTAAATTCTTCCTTCTCTCCCATATCAGACACCATGCCTTTTCACATTGTACGGAGTATTTTTCATGCAGCACGCAGAGTAACCTTTTAGAAATCTAATCACAAGTCTAATCTTGTGATTCTCTTGATTAAAATTCTTTGATCACTTCCTTTTTCACTTGGTTCCAAAAAATAAACAAAATGTCTGAAAAGAGCTTGCATGAATTGTTTTTCTGTTTCTATTGTCATATATAGGAACACTTCTCTTTCTTACCTGCTTTTGTGTATGCTTATTCAATATGAAAACTTCATTTCTATAGGCATATTAGCACAATATTAATATTTTAAAAATATATTTAATATATGGAACAATTAAAATTCAAATGTTTATATAAATGTTAGAATCAATTTGCTGATATCCACAAAATAACTTATTTGGATTTTGATTGGAATTACATTTGATCTACAGATTAAGTTAGAAGTGACATTTTGACAATATTGATCTTCCTATCCATAAACATGAAATTTCTATTTATTTAGTTGTTTTCCACTGAGGTCTTGTAATTTTTAACATATAGTTCTTGGGCATATTTTGTTAGATTTATACCTAAGTATTTCATTCTGGGGAGGTTTTAATATAAGTGGTATTGTGGTTTTAATTTCAAGTTCCGCTTGTTCATTGCTGAGATATAGGGAGGAGAATGACTTTTGTATGTTAATCTTACATCCTGCAATCTTGCTACGAATGTTCATTAGTTCCAGGAGATTTTCTTTGTCAGTTCTTTCAGACTTTTTACATAGATGACCATTTCATCTGTAAATAGAGAGAGTTTAATTTCTTCCTTCCCAACGATTATATCTATTATTGCTTTTTCATGTTTTATTGCATTATTAGCACTTCTAATACAATGTTGAAACGGAGTGATTGAAGAGGCTATCTTTGCCTTGTTCTTCATATTAGTGGAAAAATTTTTAGTTTCACACCTTTAAGTATAATGTGTAGGTTTTTGGTAGATGTTCTTTATCAAGTTGAAGTTTCCCTCTACTAATTTGCTGAGCATTTCGAATGGGTGCTGATTGTTCCTTCTGTATTGATTTGTATAACCATGTAATTTTTTTTCATTAGTCTGTCATGTAGTGTACTACATTAATTGATTTCTAAATGTTGAATCAGGTGCACATACATGCAATATGCAATACATCCTTCTTGGTTGTGGTGTATTATTATTTTTACTTATTGATTTGCTAGTGTTTTATTGAGAGCTTTTGCATCCATATTTATTAGAGAAATTGGTCTGTAGTTTTCTTTCAAAGAATTTTTGTGGTTTCGGTATCAAGCTAGTGTAAGTCTCACAGAATAAGCTGGAAAATATTTTTTTCTGCTTCTATTTTCTGAGATTGTAGAGAATTGACATAACTTCTTCCTTAACTGTTTGGTAGAATTTACCAGTGAATCTATCTGGGACTGGTGCTCCTTTTTGCAAGGTTATTAATTGTTGACTCAATGTTTTAATACATTTAACCTATTCAAATTATCTATTTTTTTCTAGTATAAATTTTAGCAGATTGTGTCTTTAAATGTATTGGTTTATTTCTTCTAGATTAGCAAATTTTGGGCAAAGATCTGTTCATAGCACTCCTTTATTATAATTTAAAAGACTATAGTATCTGTAGTGATGTCCCTTCTTTCATTTTTGGCATTATTAATCTGTATCTTCTGTCATTTTGAATTAACTAGCCTGGTCAGTGGCTTATCAATGTTATTGATCTTCCTAAAAAATCAGCTATTGATTTCACTTTTCTCTACTGACATCTTGTTTTCAATTTCACTGATTCTGCTCTAATTTTGTACTTTTTTAATGTTTATTTTAGATTTAATTTTATTTTTAAAAACTATCCAATACTTTAAAAATATATCAATATGTTTAGATATATTGTCTTACTGCCCATTTTAAAACTTACCTGATATTGCTAAATTGCGCCACAGGAGTTGAGAAAATCTTTATTCATTGAATGAATGCCATATGCCTTTTCGCAAATAGAAAATGAGCTCATCTTTGTTATCAAAGCTATTTTATAGCTAAGATTTTTATGTATATTGCTTGTGTTGTATGTAAACAGAGTTTATAATCTAGTTGTTTAAGATTTTTGCAAACTGCTAAAAATATCTGACTGTGATCCCAACCTTTACTGCAGAGGAGATCTGACATTTATCACAAATGTATTATGTAACTAATTTATGCCATCTCCACAACGGCCTCTTGAAACTAGTTACCCAACTTTTAACAGCCAAGCAAAGGGAGGTTTAAAGAGAGTTTAACGAATTTAAACTGTAGAATTTATGAAAGTGAAAATGAAAGTGAAGTCGCTCAGTCGTGTCCGACTCTTTGCGACCCCGTGGACTGTAGCCCACCAGGTTCCTCCATCCATGGGATTCTGCAGGCAAGAATACTGGAATGGTTGCCATTTCCTTCTCCAGGGGAATCTTCCCGACCCAGGGATCGAACCCAAGTCTCCTGCATTGCAGGCAGATGCTTTAACCTCTGAGCAACGTTTAGATGTAGAGCCCCTGGTTTTAGCCACAAAGCTACCTAATTATTTCGGCAGTCAGTTCAGTTCAGTCGGTCAGTCGTGTCCGACTCTTTGCGACCCCATGAATTGCAGCACGCTAGGCCTCCCTGTCCATCACCAACTCCCGGACTTCACTCAAACTCATGCCCATTGAGTCGGTGATGCCATCCAGCCATCTCATCCTCTGTCGTCCACTTCTCCTCCTGCCCCCAATCCCTCCCAGCATCAGAGTCTTTTCCAATGAGTCAACTCTTTGCATGAGGTGGCCAAAGTATTGAAGTTTCAGCTTTAGCATCAGTCCTTCCAATGAACACCCAGGACTGATTTCAGCAATAGATTATTCTTAATATATGAATGGTAACTGGGAGCATTTGCAATACACAACAATTCATATGCAGTCTGAAAATTTTAAATAGAAAATGAATTAAATTCACCTAAAGACATCTGAGGGTCTTTAGGTAGGTTGCATCCAATGTATCAATATAATAACCAATTTAATAACCAGCACGCTGTGCTGTGTGCTTAGTTGCTCAGTTGTATCCTCCTCTTTGCAACTCCATGGACTGTAGCTCTCCAGGGTCCTCTGTCCATGGGGATTCTCCAGGCAAGGATACTGGAGTGGGTTGCCATGCCCTCCTTCAGGGGATCTTCCCAAACCAGGGATCGAATCCAGGTCTTCTGCACTGCAGGTGCAATCTTTACCATTTGAGCCACCAGGGAAACCCAAGAATACTGGAGTGGGTATCCTATCCCTTCTGCAGGGGCTCTTCCCAACTCAGGAATCAAACTGGGGTCTCCTGCATTGCAGGCAGATTCTTTACCAGTTGAGCTACCAGGGAAGACCAATAACCAACATACTAACTAGGTTTTGGTTCTTCAAAATAAAGACAGATGAAAAAGGAGGGAAATCTTATTTTACCATCTCTTTTCACTAATATATCCAGATTATAGTTATGCAAATAAAAATAGAAGTAAATATTTTGAGAAAAGAGAAGATAATTTAATAATCAGTAAAAGAATTAATTTAGGAAATTGACTCTTAAATGAATGGATGTTCTTTTAAAGATCACTTGATAGTTTCTGGTGCTTACTATTTTGCAACCTGCTTTTTAAAGAGCCCTTTTGTAACTAAGAATTCTCATTACCATGAAATATAAAAAGCATTTCTTAAAAAAAAACAAAAACAGCTTTTGAAGCACATCTGTGTCAATGATATGCTTTAAAGAAATTTGCAACTGTTCGAATCTGAGGGCTTGTTAGTGTGTTGTTTTGAGAAGGTGCTCTTCATGACTCAAAATTAGCCTGTGTATCAGGAGAGATAGGTGTTACCATGGAAAGTACACATTTTTAAACTGAATAGCAAACTAATAGGCACATAAAACCCACATGACTTGTTGGCACATAAATTGCCTCTCCTGGGGCCACAATTAAACATATTCCTGTTCTAAGATATTTTGCTATTTTTTTTTCGTTGTTTTGTTTAGTTAGTAGAGTCACGTATCTCCTTTTGTAGCCTGAAGCCTTTCTTTTCTCAGCTACCCAGTATTGCTCACTTCCCTTCCCTGATGGAATTTTCCCCAAGGAAGAACTGTTTTGTGTACAAAGAACTGCTTTGTGTATTAAGATGTTAAAAGTTATGCAATCCATGCTCCTATTTCTAATAAATATCCAGAATATTTGCATCTAAAACATTGTGGTGGCTTAGTCACTAATTTGTATCCAACTCTTGCAACCCCATGAACTATGGCTCCTCTGTCCATGGGATTCTCCAGGCAAGAATACTGGAGTGCGTTGCCATTTCCTTTCTTCAGGAGATCTTCCCAGCCCAGGAAGCGAACATCGGTCTCTGGCATTGCAGGCAGATTCTTTGCTCACTGAGCTACAAGGGAAGCTCAAAACATTATAGGGAAGCAATATAAAATATGACTTAACAAATTCTTCCTTTTCATTCTAGAGTTCCCAGTAAAACAGAGACTCCTGTATAAAATAATTAAAAATGAACACATTCAGATTTTTCTAGATAAAAGTAATTAAACTTTCAAACTTAAAACTACCTTGCTCACTCAGAAGTCTGATAGTTATTAGTCTTAGCATCTTTCTCTGCTTTCTTACACCCCACCTCCACCGCATCCAACCCAATTTATCTGTTCCTTTCAATAACAAAGCAGTCATGGCTTTTGGCCTTTTATTATTTTTTTCTTCAGTTGCATATTATGGACTTACATTTCCTTATTCATCATTTGCTTCAAAAAGGAAAGCCCTTTCATGGCATTTCACAGGTGATATAGCAATTTGTAGGATGCTGCTCTGCCTCCCTCTCCCATTTTGAAGATTATTTTTCCTGGTTTTACTTTAATCACAATGAAGCCTGCAGAGAGGACAGTCATTTGGACTCCTATCCAGGTTATTTTTGGAAGCACATTGACAAAATTTTAAGTAGACATTGTATTTTACAAAGAATACTCTTCTGAGATCACTCTGGCTTGAACAATAAGAAAATTCAAGACTACGGGAGGCGAGCACAACAGGATATCCATAAGTAACAATGCCTACTTATCAACAAGGGGGAGCTTAACAGACTTATTCCTGACTGTGACAAACAGTGAGCAGAATTTTGAGAGACGCTGTAAGCAGAGAATGAACACAAAAGATAACTCTGGAAAAGATTTGGTGTAGTGCCCTAAGATAGCTTCCCAGTGCAAATCAAGAGCGATTCAGAACAATGGTGACTGATCAGTTTCAGCAGCTGCCTGGACTTTTATTCTATTGCCTTGTAGAGTTCACCCACCTTTGTTTTCTCACTTTGATACCAGAGTTCATTTTTCATGATGTTCATTTTTTATAATGAAAGTGGACCTGTCTTGAAGGAATAGATGAATAGTGCTTTGTGGGTTCAAAGACACCTTCAGTGGCTTGGAACAAAAGGAAATTATTATACAGATGAAGAGACTACTTGGAAATGTTTTTACAGATTTTAAATAAAATATAAACAGCTGTTGAGAGAAGCATGGCACAGTAACAGTTGTTACCAATCCATTAATAATCTGAACACAAATTCGATCCTGTTCATTTTGTGTAACAAACATTCTTCTATGGGGAAATGAGTCAGATTTGAATATGTAAAAAATGAATTCAACAGCAAATCAGAACAAATATAGAGAAAGGAAATGGTGGATCAAGTCTGAATTTATTATGTAATTTTCTTGAAAACCAAGTAATCAATATTTTCTAGCTATGTTATGAGTGGTACTGATAGTGATAGCCTGCTTTTATTGGCTACCATTCAAGGGACCATCAGTTAAGATGAAACACTCCAAAGAAATTATTCTCCCTGTCTTCTTATATTTCCCATGCTAGTAAGGTGTGGTCTTAGTTTCTAATCAAGAGCATTCAGTCTTTCTGGATAGTTGTTTATTAAAACAGAAAGAGTATTCCTCATTTCTCTTATAATTCACATGTCTAAACTTGCTATTCAACTTAAATTCTCTTACCAAATCTCTCAGTGTCTCTTTGATGTGAACAGTCTATAGGGCGAAAATACATAATAGATTGTGAAAATCTTTTTAAACAACTTATTTAATTGTGAGATACAGAGCCCACATGGGATGAGATTATGTTCTGCTTTGTAGTAAAAGACCTAAATATAACAAAAAGATTTCATCAAAGCCACTTCATTACTCTCAGTTGTATTTGTATTGGTGTCACATGATGTAATAGAAATCAAAACAACCAGAAAGACTACAGCAACTTTTTTTTTTTTTTCTAAAGTTGATACACAGAGACTATCATCCGATTTTAATAGTATAGGAAATGGGATTGCATAGGGAAGTGGGAATGTTTCTCCTTCCCAACAACTGACCTGTCTGTTGGGTATTCTTACAGACTTACACAAGATTAAGACAATTCTTTCTTCTTCAGGGTTCCACAGTGCAGCTATTCTAAGTTAATTAAACAAGGAGGCCATTTGGCTGAGGTGGTTTTAATGCCTTAGCAGACTATATAAGCAATCTTAAAACCTGTCTTTACACCTCAAGGTTAAAAAAATCAAAACCTAAGGATGACCAGTCATAAACAGTCGAATAAGGCAAACACTTAAGCTATAGCCAAATAATTTTCTTGCTTTGCTTCTGCCTTCCCTCTATAAGAGTCCTTCCCCTCACTCCTATTGATGGATCTCCCTAGCCCCTTTGGTTTGGCACTGGCCAATTGAAATCTCTTTTTGTTCAAACAAACTCAGTATTTTTAATATGCCTTGATTTGTCTTTTAACATCTATCAGCATGAAAACAACATTTGCTGTAACTATGGTATGCTGGATGGGTTTCCTAACAAAAAGTGTTTCTCACATTATACTCCCTTGGAGCACAGTTTGAGAAACATTAAGAAGTATTACATCTCATCCAACAAAAAGCCATTTAAGTTGTATATACTCCCTCACAGTGAAATATAATGTGTTCCTAAAGAATCCTAATTGATGTAGGAAATCCATGGGACTCTAGGAAAAACAAGCCATAAGAAATTAATTTATTTCTTGAATAAAAGCAGAAAGTTGGCTCAAATGTATTTATTGAAGGAAATGCATTATGATTATAAAAATGTTAAAGGGTATAAGTATTAATAAACTCTTCTTCCTTACCTATTGAATAGAGAAAAAAAAAATCTGTAATCTTACTGAAATGTTCATATATTTTCCTACGCTGTATTTTAAATTTCTTTCCTCTTTACATTTTGATCTTTCTAATGTCTTGATCACTGCATAGGAAAAAATAAGAATAATAAAATGGCTTTTAAACAGAAAATCTCTGGCTTAAAAAGTAAATTAATGACTCCATTTTGTAAGTGAAATGCGTCTGTTGTATGTTCAGAGGTGACCTAGCACATAATGAAGGAAGAAGCATATTTAATAAGCTCATTAGTGGTATTTATTAGCACACTTATGCAAGAAAGGCATGATCATACAAGAATAACATTTTCATCAGGCAAAGTACCCCCTGGAGAGCCGTATTGTCCCCAGGAAGTCCAAACGTGAGCCATGTTAACATCTGAACAATGGTATTTTTAAACAAAGTAATTAACAGGCATATGTGTCCTGATGTTCTAGACATCAAAGGACAAAAATTCCACATCAAAATCAGACAATAAAACATCAAATAGGAAAGGGTAACTTTTGTTGTTCTAGCAAATCTGGCCTGATGCATTTTTAAAGTATAGTTAGAAATGGTTGTGCTGTGACAATATTTGTTTTGTTTTGTTTCTGCCTATGATTTTCATTTCAAATTTTCTGTTTACAGGTCAGAGACGACTTTTCTCAGTTTTTGTTTTACACGATCAGCCTTAGATTTGGAACTCAAACTGCATTCTCACCGTCTCTTCTCCTGACTATTGATAAAGATCTGTAATTACAATGAGGCCAAAGATTTTCTTGGTGATGTCAAGTACCAGAACACAATCTCCTCTGACCTTTACTAAACACATTACTCTGCTATGCCACCTGTCCAGGTTTCTTAAGTCAGTAAAGCAAAAAGCAGAGCTGGAAGGAATAGAAATCATCAGAATGCTTCTCCCCCTAGTGCACAGCACTGCCAAACTTCACAACCTTTATTGTGCTCTGAAAGAGAAAACTCCTTTGCTTGGTGGGCTTTGCTCTGATTCCCAGATTAAAATTCCAGCTTGGGGCCAAATTCTAGATCAGAGCCCATCTGTTTACCAAAGGCAATAAAGTTGGCCTCACTGATTTTGATTATTTATGAGTTAAATTTTGTCACACTCCCTTTCCCCCTCATTGTCAGAGACCCCTCCCTCTGTGCATGAGACGTAATGTGGAACAGTGGTGAAGGCCATGACCTCTGGGGCCAGACTGCAGGATCCATTGTTTGTTCTTGCTATTCAGCAGCTATGTGATTTGGGATAGCTAACTACAGCTCTTACATTTCATGTTTCTGTAAAACGTGGATGAGTACTTATATCTACAAGGTGCTTTTAAGGATTGTAGGCCTAAAACAGCTAGAAGGGCTTAGAGCAAGGCTTTGTGCACAAGGAGCGCTATATATATGAAAACCCGTGGTGTTGTTATTACTGTTATTATTATTTGATATTATCTATAGCAGACACTGATACTTGACTCACTTAGCATATGTTCCAATCTTCTTTTCCTTTTCTTTATCATATTCAGGCTGGAAAGCTAAAATCAAATTTTCTCGATCGCTATCCCATGAATCTGCAGGCCTGTGATCAGTTTCTTCCGATCAATCCACCTGTATAATGTGGTAGCCAGTCAAAAGAAAATCAGATGATCTAGACAGTATAGTGGCATATTGGCATTCAGGCCAGCCATAGTTTCCTAAGAATGGGTAAAACTTCATGACTGTTTCCCCTGGAGGTGTGCCTGGTGTGGTGAGGCATTTTCCCCTGTTTCAGGCATTTTCCCTATTGTGTTTCAGAGAACACACAAATCTTGTTCTCTGATTTTCCCAATGTTCCATAAACTTAACTATGCCTTAGTAAATCTATTCCTACTTAAACTAGCTGCAATGCACTAGTAAAGACCCCTGGCTGTCACAAAGTATCATTTAAGATTCCATGGAGCAGTATAGGGCTATCTTGTCAGTGTGACTGCAGTGTCGCAAGGTTGGGCCTCTCACAGAGAAGAGGGACCATTCACGCATGTAGCAAATCTTCCTCGGTACAATTGCCAAATAGCTGTATCACATTCCTGCAATTCTTTACGCTACTTTCAGCTTCAATTTCTCTAGAATTAGGGACATTAGCTGCAATGATTACAACGTGTCCATGGCTCTCCCCATGTACTTTATGCTGTTTCTATTGCCTTCCTATTACCACATGGTCAGCAAACCAATCCAGTGCCCAATTTTTCGTCTCCAATGCCACTAGAGAGTAAAGAAATTTTAGTGTAAATAACATAGACAAAAGTCAGTAGATTTCTAGTTTATAGATGATCTTAAACTTTTCAGAAATATTCTGGTTGCATTTATAACTACGCTCTTCTTTGAATAGCACTTGAAGGCTGGTGTTAATTTTCTGTCCACTTAATGACTAAGGAGTCAAGATCGTTCTCAAGGAATCATGAATTAAAACTGCCAAGTTAGATAAAAGCAGAGTTCAGAATGAAACAGATCTTCTAGTTTCTTGTCCAGAACTCTTTTTACTACTCTTCACTACAAATCTTAGTCAGACCAGGAGTTATCCTCAGTTCAGACATAATCCGGCTGAGGAAAGAATGCAGCGTGCTCCAGACTCTTTATATTGTAGAGACAATATTTTAATTGAAAGCTTTTTAGTAGACTTGTCATGGTCATTGACTATCATTACTATCATAACTCTCACCTTGATACCATAGATAGTAGTCTAAGTGACTGTTGCCACTCTGATTAACTTAATCTGATTAAATCATGATTATTTTAAAAATTTAAAATGGTTAAGAATGTGCCTTTCATTGCAGATGACATGAGTTTGATCTCTGGTCAGGTAACTAAGAACCCACATGCAGAGGAAATCCTGAGTCCATGCTCTCCAGAACCTTCACACCACAGCTGGAGAGTCTATGTACCATAAGGAAAGATCCCACATGCTGCAACTAAGACCCAGTGCAGCCAAATAAATAAATATTTCTCAAATTAAAGATATATTTCATCATACTACATTGAATGAGTATTAGTAACAGAAGCTCAATATTTAGAGCAATTACACTTAATATCAATTGATCCCTCAGGGTGTTTTATTTGTGCTTTGTGATGCCAAATTAGAAAAATTATCTGTTAGTACCACGAATGCATCCAGAAATTTAACAAGTGATTTGCTTGGAAGAGTCTCCGAGCAAGTCTCTTTGGCATTCTCTGTCTGCAGTGCCCTTCCTCATTCCCAAGCCTTCCTTTTCTACATTCTATCATTTCTCTCACTCTTGAAGTGGAAGACATCCTCTGCTCCATCTAATTGTTCCTCATTACCTCAGTCCTATTCTCTTAACAGCACATATAGAATGTATTGAGTACTGCTGTATGCTGCCATTTGATGTCTGCTTAATTTTGTTTCCCCATCCGTGCACTAGCCAGATCCAGGAGACATTTATCAAGGTTGATACTTTTATTCTTGAGTCCCTCAAAATATCTGGGGCTCTTTATAGAGACCATAAATAAATGATAAATAAAGAGAATTCGTGAGCCAAACCACCTGCAGGGAGTGTCCAGTCAGCATAACTATCATCAAGTCTGATAAAAGGAATATGAGTGTGAGTTGCTTGTGCTGTGACCTAGAAGAAAACTGCCTACTCACATGGCCACCAAAATGCTTGTGGTCGTAATGAAAGCAAAACAAGGCACATCCAGAGATCAAGGTAAGCCCAATGCCTGCCAGTTATGTCTTTAGAATAAAATACTGGCCCGCTTCCCTCCCTATAGAAAATAGTCCAGAAACTTAAACCATTTATCTTAGGGATTGAGTTAATTTTGTTTCCCCTCTTATTTCAAGTGAGGAGGAGGTGTGTGGAGATTAGAGGCAGTCATACTCAGCAGGTATTCAATGATTTGCTTTTATTAAAATAAATGTCATACTATTACAGGTTTATATCTTACAAAATGATTGCACTTACATTGTATAAACAGACCCTTTTTCATGAATAAGAAAAATCAAGACTAGAGAGAGTTAAATAGCTTGCACAAGTTCATGCAAGACCAAATGTGTTAGATATCTCATTAAACTCAGAATATCTGATGCCTGCTCCAGGGTTCTTTGCCCAACATTATTCTGCTCAGCACCAGAATAGTGTTGGGATCTACGTGCCCAGGCTCACTACAGAAGTGAGAGTTAGTTCTCACTGAGCAAGAACTGAATTATCTAGGGTTTACATATTAGATTCCACATAGTATTATATGCTTCTTTTCCATGTAATGATGTGCTATTTTCCATCCACCAGTTATATGTATATGTTTGCAAATGATAGCAATTGCATCCTCAAGACTTTCTCCACTTTACAGTGCTTATCCTAACTTCAAAGACATAGAAATACATACAAACACACACTAAAATCTACTTTGCAGAATAATGTTTGTTGTTGTTACTGTTTGGTCACTAAGTCACACCCAACTCTTATGTGACCACATGGACTGTTGCCTGCCAGGCTCCTCTGTCCTGGCAAGAATACTGGAGTAGGTTGCCATTTCCTTCTACAGGGGATCTTCCCAGCTCAGGGATGGAACCCATGTTTCCTGCTTGGCAGGCAGATTCCTTATCACTGAGCCACAGGGAAAGCCCACCAATGTTGACCTCAAATAACTAACAGCCAAATTAAAAATTCAAAATTGCATCTGGAGCAAATGGAAAATAAAATTATCTATGATAACATCAGCAACAACCAATAAAATATGTGCCATTCAAGGAGTGATATGAGGGTGGTTTCCTCTGATTGGTAGGATTTGAAGGTTGGTCTGCCAATCCACTTTCAACTTTTTATGGACTCATGCTAATTTTTTGACATAAGAAAGCAGTCACTGATTTACTCCCGTTCTCTCTATCACTCTATCTGGTGAAAAGTTTCATGGGCAAGACTCCTCAAAATCTAACTTGCCAAGGAACTGAGAGTGACTTTCACAAGTCATGACTCAGAATGACTGAAAGTATAAATATGCTCCCCTAGAGGTTCAGTCTTATTGAAACAGAAAGAGGAATAAAGGATAGTGTGATGGGATGGGAAGAGGAGGTGGGGCAAGATGGGTGAAGGAGAAAGCTCTAGTTTCCCAAGTGTCTTCTACAGTGAATCACTAACACTGGATATTGGTTACAGTTCATGAAAAAGCATGAAGGGTGGGAGGAAAGCTATGAGGGAGGAGGAGTGAAGTGAGCTGTTGCTACTCACACCATTTCTACAAGTATTCAGAACAATTTCATCACTCAAAATGTAGTCATTTCATTATTTTGATTTGCTACTTGTTGACAGTTATACATCTGTCAGTCCTGAAATCTGAAACAGTAGAAGAATGGAAGGAAAGTAAAGCAAAGAAGGGAGGGAAGAGGAAGGATGGAAATGAAAAAAAAGTTTGCCTTGTCTATTAGGTGTCCAAAATCACTGCAGATGGTGAGTGCAGTCATGAAATTAAAAGACACTTGTTCATTGGAAGAAAAGCTATGACCAACCTAGACAGCATATTAAAAAGCAGAAACATTCTTTGACTACAAAGGTCTGTATAGTCAAAGCTATGGTTTTTCCAGTAGACATATATGAGTGTGAGAGTTGGATCATAACACCAAATGCCGAAGAACTGATGCTTTCGAATTGTGGTGTTGAAGACTCTTGAGAGTCCCTTGGACTGCAAGGAGATTCAACCAGTCAATTCTAAAGGAAATCAGTCCTGAATATTCATTGGAGGGACTGATGCTGAAGCTGAAACTCTAATACTTTGGCCACCTGATTCAAAGAACTGACTCATTGGAAAAGATCCTGATGCTAAGAAAGATTGAAGGCAGGAGGCAAAGGGAACAATAGAGGATGAGATGGTTGAATGGCATCAACATCTGATGAAGATGAGTTTGAGCTAGCTTCTGGAGTTAGTGAAGGACAGGGAAGCCTGTTGTGCTGCAGTCCATGGGGTCGCAAAGAGTTGGACACGACTAAGTGACTGAATGACAACAAAAAAATAGGTAGAAAGTCTGATGCTCTTTTTGCCATTTGTAATATAAATTTTAGCAAACCAGGAAAAGTTCTTACATGAAAGTCATCTTTGGCTCTCAAACAGGAATTCCACCGGTAAAATTATTTGGGGAGAAGGCAAATTATTTATTAAAGGATAGAACTAGGGAAGTGACTGGAAATTTCATGATATGTAGTGAGAAATAAAGATCAATTTAAAAATTGAGTTTGCAAAACATAGGTGTATGTATTAATTTCAGGGCTCAGAAGAGGACATGATATATTGCGCCTTGGAATACTCCTTCCTAATTGGGTAAAATATGAATTTTGGGAACTAAAGTCCTATGAAATAAATGCTTTAATCAAAGCTGAACCAAGGTGCTCTGTTGATCCATTTAGCCCAAGCAGAAAGAAAACATAGATGGAAACAAGATTTTAAATCAATACTACTAATACTACTAATCAATACTGCTAATCATTTTATAGTTTCTTCACCTAAACCAAGGTTCCTTTAACCACTGTCACACTCACTTCTACATCATGCACCATCCATATAGTGAAGAAGGAAGCCCTAATGCACACATCATTCCATACTGTTACTTATGGAAACTTTCTACACATTTGCTCAAAAACATTTGCACTTGGTTCCGAAAGACTTAAACACACAATTTGCTTGTTTACTTTAGACTTTATTTTTATTGTCCATATCTGATGCTTGTGCACATTTTTCCTTTCAATCTTGCCAACTGTGGAAATAAAGAGCATTCTGTTTTTACTATATCTCGATATTTTTAGCTTAATAGAACACTGATGTCCACACTTTGAGGACAAGCCACTGCTAAGCCATCAATTTGACTTCATGATCTTTGACCTCTTCCCTCTCTGGTCCTCCCATTAAATGTCTGATCAGAAGCAGTGAGTCGGGTGTCAAACCCTAAAAATTGATTTAAATTTTTTAATCCTTTGAGTGTAGAGTTTAATTCATGTATATTCCATTGCAAGTGAATATGAGTTTTGGCCCTTGATTCTGATGGAAACTGCATTTGACAAGGGCACTAATGATCTGTATTTTCAAATCCTATTGAAATCACTTTGTTTTTTTCTGAATATTCAGCAACATTTGACATGATGACTTTCTATCCTTGAAACCATCAGTCCTCCCTGCTTCTAATATACTTTCCTCTATGGAAAGAGTATGAAGATAAAAAAAGAAAAAAGTTTCACAGATTTTCTGCAACTTGAGATTGAAGGTAAGATTTAGATTTAAGCAATCCATGTTTTTTCTTATGAATTGGGAGGCAAAACCAAGACAAAGGGAGAACCTCTGCTCTTTTGCTGCTTCTACCAGGTGGGCATGATATTCATGGAGTTTGCTTTTTCTGGGGAATCACTGCTACTGTTTGTAGTGGCCAATCATTACATTCATGGGTTCAAGAGTGATTTATCAGTTTAGCCTTTGAAGTTTATGACAGGGAGGTCTTTGGATCTGGCAGCAGTACTAAGCACATCAGTACCAATAGAATTCTGTAGTCACTGTTGCCTAATCTTACGAAAGCAACAATTCCCACGGTGGCCAGGTTATATGCTGTACTTGAAATTCATTTCTGAAATTACAAACTTAAAATCCTCTCTTGGTGCTTCAAAAAATTCTTAATGCTCTGTATAAAAGCCTTTCTATTGTTGAAGCCATCAGTTCTTCCAAATTTTCTCTCACTTTCTATCTCTCTCTCTCTCTTTGCCTCTCTAGATAGGTAGGTAGGTGACAGATAAATAGAGGGCAAATTATCTACATAAATTATTTGGAATTTTTTTGCATGGAGATAGGTCTCTTATCCTTCACTCAAATAATCATTCAACCTGTTTTTAATGTTAGGATGGAATAGGAGTTATTTATATTATGCTTTGATTTAATACAATCAAAGTATAAATTACTTTGTAATCCAGACATACTTTATTTTCTTGCTCAAACTGTCTCCATTTTGGCCACTGGGAATCCTTTAGTTGTTTCCTTTATTATCCCTTTGACATAGTCCCAGTATTAAGGATTTTCTTTTATTACTTCGCTACTTTCTATCACTACAAAAATGCTCCAGGCTTGGATTATCTTGTATATTTCCTCACCCATTTCTGAGGTCAACCATTTCTCCAAGTATCCCTAATTCCTGTGATTATAAAGTAGTATTAGATATCAAGATCTGGGCAGAAGTGTGCTCATCTTTACTCGGTTATTATTGCTTCTAGGCATTCTCTGTTGACAGAACAAGGAGTAGTATGCATACTAACTGATCCATATGTGCATATCTATAAATATTTATGTTGCTCTCTGTATTATCTATGTTAAGATAATTCTGATGTTTCCAACTCCAGTCCATTACTATGTAAATCATTTTAGTCCCCTATCCCTCAGTTCAGTTCAGGTCAGTTGCTCAGTCGTGTCCGACTATTTGTGACCCCATGAATCACAGCATGCCAGGCCTCCCTGTCCATCACCAACTTCCTGAATATACCCAAAAACATGTGCATCGAGTCAGTGATTTCATCCAGCCATTTCATCCTCTGTTGTCCCCTTCTCCTCCTGCCTCCAATCCCTCCTAGCATCAGTGTCTTTTCCTGTGAGTCCACTCTTCACATGAGGTGGCCAAAATATTGGAGTTTCATCTTCAACATCAGTCCTTCCAATGAACACCCAGGACTGATCTCCTCTCCTTGCAGTCCAAGGGACTCTCAAGAGTCGTCTCCAACACCACAGTTCAAAAGCATCAATTCTTCAGCGCTCAGGTTTCTTCACAGTCCAACTCTCACATCCATACATGATCACTGGAAAAACCATAGCCTTGACTAGACGGACCTTTGTTGGCAAAGTAATGTCTCTGCTTTTTAATATACTGTCTAGGTTGGCCATAACTTTCCATTCAAGGAGTAAGCGTCTTTTAATTTCATGGCTGCAATCACCATCTGCAGTGATTTTGGAGCCCCCAAAAATAAAGTCTCTCACTGTTTCCCCATCTATTTCCCATGAAATGATGGGACCAGATGCCATGATCTTCGTTTTCTGAATGTTAAGCTTTAAGCCAATTTTTTCACTCTCCTCTTTCATTTTCAAGAGGCTCTTTAGTTCCTTCTTCATTTTCTGCCATAAGGGTGATGTTATCTGCATATCTGAGGTTATTGATATTTCTCCTGGCAATCTTCATTCCAGCTTGTGCTTCTTCTAGCCCAGCGTTTCTCATGATGTACTCTGAATATAAGTTAAATAAGCAGGGTGGCAATATACAGCCTTGACATACTCCCTTTCCTATTTGGAACCAGTCTATTGTTCCATGTCCAGTTCTAACTGGTGCTTCCTGACCTGCATATAGGTTTCTCAAGAGGCAGGTTAGGTGGTCTGGTATTCCCATCTCTTTCAGAATTTTCGACAGTTTATTGTGATCCACACAGTCAAAGGCTTTGGCATAGTCAAGAAAGCAGAAATAGATGCTTTTTCTGGAACTCTCTTGCTTTTTCTATGATCCAGCGGATGTTGGCAATTTGATTTCTGGTTCCTCTGCCTTTTCTAAAACCAGCTTGAACATCAGGAAGTTCACAGTTCATGTATTGCTGAAGCCTGGCTTGGAGAATTTTGAGCATTACTTTACTAGCTTGTGAGATGAGTATAATTGTGCAGTAGTTTGAGCATCTTTGGTATTGCCTTTCTCTGGGATTGGAATGAAAACTGACTTTTTCCAGTCCTGTGGCCACTGCTAAGTTTTCCAAACTTGCTGGCATATTGAGTGCAGCACTTTCACAGCATCATCTTTCAGAATTTGAAATAGCTAAACTGGAATTCCATCACCTCCACTAACTCTGTTCATAGTGATTCTTTCTAAGGCACACTTAACTTCACATTCCAGGATGTCTGGTTCTAGGTGAGTGATCACACCATCGTGATTATCTTAGTCATGAAGATCTTTCTTGTACAGTTCTTTTATGTATTATGCCACCTCGTCTTAATATCTTCTGCTTTTGTCAGGTCCATTCTTTTTCTGTCTTTTATCGAGCCCATCTTTGCATGAAATGTTCCCTTGGTATCTCTAATTTTCTTGAAGAGATCTCTAGTCTTTCCCATTCTGTTGTTTTCCTCTATTTCTTTGCATTGAATGCTGAGGAAGGCTTCCTTATCTCTCCTTGCTATTCTTTGGAACTCTGCATTCAGATGCTTTTATCTTTCCTTTCCTCCTTTGCTTTTGGTTTCTCTTCTTTTCACAGCTATTTGTAAGGCCCCCTCAGACAGTTGTTTTGCTTTTTTGCATTTCTTTTCCATGGGGATGGTCTTGTCTCTGTCTCCTATACAATGTCATGAACCTCCATCCATAGTTCATCAGGCACTCTGTCTATCAGATCTAGTCCCTTATATCTATTTCTCACTTCCACTGTATTATATAAGGAATTTGATTTAGGACATATCTTAATGGTCTAGTGGTTTTCCCCACTTTCTTCAATTTAAGTCTGAATTTTGCAATAAGGATTTCATAATCTGAGCCACAGTCAGCTCCTGGTCTTGTTTTTGCTGACTGTATAGAGCTTCTCCATCTTTGGCTGCAAAGAATATCATCAATCTGATTTCAGTGTCAATCATCTGGTGATGTCCATATGTAGAGTCTTCTCTTGTGTTGTTGTAAAAGTGTGTTTGCTATGACTAGTGCGTTCTCTCGGCAAAACTCTATTAGCCTTTGCCCTGCTTCATTCGGTACTCCAAGGCCAAATTTGCCTGTTATTCCATGTGTTTCTTGACTTCCTACTTTTGTATTCCAGTTCCCTGTAATGAAAAAGACATCTTTTTTGCATGTTAGTCCTAAAAGGTCTTGTAGGTCTTCATAGAACCATTCAACTTCAGCTTCTTCAGCATTACTGGTTGGGGCATAGGCTTAGATTACCGTGATATTGAATGGTTTGCCTTGGAAACGAACAGAGATCTTTCTGTCGTTTTTGAGATTGCATCCAAGTACTGCATTTCGGCGGAGAAGGCAATGGCACCCCACGCCAGTACTCTTGCCTGGAAAATCCCTTGTACAGAGGAGCCTGGTAGGCTGCAGTCCATGGGGTCACTAAAAGTCGGACACGACTGAGCAACTTCACATTCACTTTTCACTTTCTTGCATTGGAGAAGGAAATGGCAACCCACTCCAGTGTTCTTGCCTGGAGAATCTTAGGGATGGTGGAGTGTGGTGGGCTGGCATCTATGGGTTCGCACAGAGTCGGACACGACTGAAGCGACTTAGCAGCACCAGCAGCACTGCATTTCAGACTCTTTTGTTTACCATGATGGCTACTCCATTTCTTCTAAGAGATTCCTGCCCACAGTAGTAGCTATAATGGTTATCTGAGTTAAATTCATCCATTCCAGTCCGTTTTAGTTCCCTGATTCCTAGAGTGTCGACGTTCACTCTTGCCATCTCCTGTTTGACCAGTTCCAATTTGCCTTGATTCATGGACCTAACATTTCAAGTTCCTATGCAATATTGCTCTTTACAGCTTCAGACCTTACTTCTACCACCTGTTACATATACAACTGGGTATTGTTTTTGCTTTAGTTCCATCCCTTCATTCTTACTGGAGTTATTTCTCCACTGATCTCCATTATCATATTGGGCACTTACCGACCTGGGGAGTTCCTCTTTTATTATCCTATCATTTTGCCTTTTCATACTGTTCATGGGATTCTCAAGGCAAGAATACTGAGGTGGTTTGCCATTCCCTTCTCCAGTGGGCCACATTCTGTCAGACCTCTCCAACATGACCCGCCCATCCTGGGTGGCCCCACAGGGCATGGCTTAGTTTCATTGAGTTAGAGAAGATTGTGTTCCACGTGATCAGATTGGCTAGTTTTCTGTGACTATGGTTTCAGTGTGTCTGCCCTCTGATGCCCTCTCTCAACACCTACTGTCTTACTTGGGTTTCTCTTACCTTGGACGTGAGCTATCTCTTCATGGCTGCTCCAGCAAAGCACAGCCACTGCTGCTTACCCTTGGACGAGTTGCCCCTCCTGACCTTGAACTTGGAGTAGCTCCTCTTGGCCCTCCTGCCCCTGCACAGCCACCGCTCCTTGGACTTGGGGTTGCTCCTCTCATTTGCCGCCCCTGTCCTCAGACATCAGGTCGCTCCTCTCTGTCGCCGCCCTGACCTCAGCCCCTTTCCCTGCTGCTATCTAATTTCCTAACATCTGCTATCAAATTAATGAGCTATTCAATTCCATTTTCATGTATCATGGCATCAGAATTCTTAAACTTGTAACTCTATGGGGAGTAATTTTATTAACTAGAGTGTAGCTTTCATTTACAATTTTTTGTTTGTCTTTCATCTCACAGATACCACGTTTCCAGAATCATTTATATCAATATCTTTTTCTCCTACCTTTTTCAGTGAGACTGCTTCTTACACTTATAATATGATTATATTTTGTTACATTCTATTTTCCATCCACAAATGCCATGACCTCCTAAATGATTTTTTTTAATTTGTTGCATAAAGATTTACCCTCTGTGCTCTAAATTTCTATGAATTTTGACAAATGCATGGCAACATGTGTCTATGATTACAGTGTCACATGGAATAGTTTGCTGTCCTCAAATATCTTCTGTACTTTACCAATTTAAAATTGCCCATAACAAACCCCTGGCAACCATTGATGTATTTATTGTCCCTATGGTTTTGCTTTCCCAAAATGTCTCATAATTGAGTTGCAATCATGCAGTATGAAACCTTTTCAGACTAGCTTCTTCCGCTTAGCAACATACAACTATGCTTTTCTGTGGTTTGCTGACAGCTCATTTCTTTATTATCATTGAATAATATTTCATTATATGGATATACCCCCATTTGTTCCTCCATTCACCTATTAAAGGGCATCTTGTTTACTTTCAATTGCAATTATGAAAGGCTGCTATACATGTGCATGTTTTGTGTAGACATAAGGCAATTCCCAAGATAACCATCAAAAGTGGAAGGAAAAATCTCTTTTGCTTATCAAACAAGCTCTGTAGCATTTAGTTTCTAAAAATCCAAGCTTTAGGTGAGAGTGTGTGTATATATCTACTGTTCAACTACATACATATGCATATATATATATATATGATACAACATCACCACATATAGAGCAATTTTTATTGAAGGATAGTTGACTTACAGTATGATGTATTAAAAAAAATCTGTTTTTTAGCAAAGTGATTCAGTTATACATATACATTATTTCCTGTATTCTTTTCTAGCATGGTTTATCACAGAATATTGAAAACAGTTCTCTGTGCTATACAGTAGAACCTTGTTGTTTATCCATTCTATATATAAATGTTTGTATGGAGCAACTTGTAAACAGAAATAGAATCTTGCTTTTCTCCTGTCTTGTCATTGACTATAACCTACACTTTTTTCTCCTTTCATATACCTATATAGTCCTTAAAGAGAAAAAAAGGAAAACAGTACTTATTCAAGGAGAGGACATGGGAAGATTTTTCCTGAAAATGTGATTGTCACATATTGGTCTTAAGCTGAATACAGATACTGTTATAAACAACTTCTCAATGATCTTGGCTAATTGTTATTGAAATGTAAAAAGCATGAAGGAAAATACTACTTTCTTGATAATTTTTGATGATTTCTTCCTTTACATAGCTAGTGAAAATACCTTTATCAAGCTGGTTTTATGAACCCTTTCATTGGAACACATATGGTCCCTTGTTAAGACACTGTTCACCCATATGAACATTCGCTGATATATTCCCTGCCAAAAGTCTGTGGGAGTTTTAACTGTCATGTATCTGGCAGTGCACTATAGTACTTCACTCTTAAAACTGAAAGTCATTTAGCATTCTTGGAGATTAAAAGTTAGCAGAAGATAGCAATGCAAGACCAGAAATGCAGTGATGCCTGGTAGAATATTTTGTTCTCATTTATTACATGGTATTCAAAATGAATGTGTGGGTGGAAAAGATGTAGATTGCTCATTAATAACATTCACATATCCCAAATTAGGAAAATTTAAACAACAAAGCCAAATTTATATACTTTGTGCCTATGTGATTCGCAGATACAATAAAGACAAATGAATCAAATCTTGTTACATAGAAAAGTGAAATAGAAAATAAAAGTATATTTAGAAGATAGGAAAGGCCACTTATTGTATATAAAGAGAGGATATATGAGAAATATTGATAAAAATGTCACTTAACAATACATGTAGAAGATTTCGTAACAGAGCTGGATATTCAGTTCAGTTCAGTCGCTCAGTCGTGTCCGACTCTTTGCGACCCCATGAATCGCAGCACGCCAGGCCTCCCTGTCCATCACCAACTCCCGGAGTTCACTCAGACTCACGTCCATCGAGTCCGTGATGCCATCCAGCCATCTCATCCTCTGTCGTCCCCTTCTCCTCCTGCCTCCAATCCCTCCCAGCATCAGAGTCTTTTCCAATGAGTCAACTTTTCGCATGAGGTGGCCAAAGTACTGGAGTTTCAGCTTTAGCATCATTCCTTCCAAAGAAATCCCAGGGTTGATCTCCTTCAGAATGGACTGGTTGGATCTCCTTGCAGTCCAAGGGACTCTCAAGAGTCTTCTCCAACACCACAGTTCAAAAGCATCAATTCTTCGGTGCTCAGCCTTCTTCACAGTCCAACTCTCACATCCATACATGACCACAGGAAAAACCATAGCCTTGACTAGGTGGACCTTAGTAGGCAAAGTAATGTCTCTGCTTTTTAATATGCTATCTAGCTTGGTCATAACTTTTCTTCCAAGGAGTAAGTGTCTTTTACTTGCTGGTAAATTATATCATTGTAAAATCAATTCACATATTGTTCTCTGCCTTATGGTAAGATCTTTCATCTTGTAACACTTTCCTTTCTGAAGTCACACTTGCATGAGTGGGCAATGAAATGGAAAGTTAGGTGAGGTGGATCGTTTAGACAATTATATAAATAATTTGCATTGAAGATATCTACTTTCCTTCATTTTGAAAATATTTTTAGGTATAGTAAAAAGACTTTTAAATCTTTATACACTCTTCAGTTCTTGTATTTGAAAATAGTTCCTCCAAGAACTGTTGCTGACACCCTCAGTGGCATTGGATATTTCTTCTCCAAATGTTCTCTCAGTATCTGTAAATATCCTAACATTTTCACCAACTGTAATCTCCTTTTTACAAGTTAAGTTCCATAATAAACAGTAAGTTCTCCCAGTAGGCATTTTGATAGATATTTGCTGATTCAATAAGCTTGTGGTTTAGCTTTGAAGAGAAATGGAATTATAAAGATTAACTCTGTGAAGACCTGAAAATCTTATATGAGCTATTAGTCTCTGTTTCTTCATCTTTAGAATGGAAATGATAGCAATTACTTCTCCCAAGAGAGTTGTAAAGGATGAAGTTGTACATAATCTAAAAGGAGAATGTCTGGCACATAGTAAGTGCTCAATATATTTCTCTAATGTCATTTTCATGATAGCTGTATAATCACCTAATTAAAATTGTAGGAATAAATAAACATTGACAAAAATATTGAGAAAAACCATTTTAAAAACTCCACAGCCTATTCTGGATTTTTTTTGTTGTTGTTGTTCTTTTTTTTTTTTTTTTTTGCCTTCCTCTATGTATTCTTCTATTTACCTGAGTCTGATTTCCTGATTGCTCCAATTCTTCTCTTGGATGCTTCAGTTGGCTTTGTGTTTCCTTTTAAACCAGCAAGAGATTTGAAGTACAGAGACCTGGGTTTACCATTTTCACATTTCAAACTTTAGAGAGACCACTTTCCTTGTCTGAATTTCAACTTACTCATCTGAGATACAAAACAGTTCCTACTTTGACAGCATTTGCTTGGCCGTGGCATCTCTCGGTTAACATAGATACTTCAAAAAAAGACAGGCATGAGCTCAGTTAGCCTGGAACTTTGGCATTAAATTAACATTTGCACAAGTTATTTTCAATAAGCAAAAAGTAGAATAAATACCATGTGCCAACTGAACAGGAACAACTATGCATACACATGAACAACCACATATATATGCATACATACCTATTATACATACACATATATTTGTATAACATATATAAAGTACATAGCCCAATCTCAAAAGTAGAGAATAACAAGCAAAAGTGCTTTAGAAATTGCCAAATCTGTATAAATGCAATATATAAGTGTTAGTAATAGTAAATCTCCTCATTTCATTTATTCCCTTATAGCTCCAATAAAAATTCTTTAGTTCTGTTTATCAGTCTCCATCTCTATATACATATTTATTAATATTCATTGAGGAATAAAGCTTCTTTAATACAAAATGGAGTAAGAGGCCATGCCATTAAAGATTAAAATTGCTTAGTATCATAGGCTGAAACAGTTTCTCTCTTTGAGAATATTCCAATTAAGTAAATACTTATTAGTTCTACAGGGCTTCCCAGGGGGCACTAGTGATAAAGAACCCACCTGCCAGTGCAGGAGTTGTAAGAGATATGCATTCAATACCTGGGTCATGAAGATTCCCTGGAGGAGGGCATGGAAACCCACTCCAGAATCCCATGGAAAGGGGAGCCTGGCAGGCTATAGTCCATAGGGCCACATAGAGCTGGACCTAACTGGAGCAACTTAGCACATAGGTTTCATCACTCTTTGGTTTTTCCTGACCAGTGAATTAGCTTTCAAGGATTATCTACTCCTTCTCAACCTTGACAGCAGCTTCTCTTTTTCTATCCACCTACAAATTTGCATACTGTTAACATGAGCTCACTCTCAGTTTTTCACTCTGCACCTGGTTCTCAGCCCAATTCCAAACAAGTATTTCTTGAACATGATTCAGAACCATTTCTATATCTTTTATATGCCAGGTATGGCTAATCCCCATACATACTTCCTGTATGGCTAATCCCCATACAACTACCAATTTTTGCATTAGTCCTCTTGGATAGAAATTTTTATTTACTGAAGACTATTTTGAAGCTTGGATCTTAATTCTCTGTCATGCAGCTTGCCATTTCAGATGTATCTGAAAAGTGAAGCCATTCTATCACCTATATGTGAGTATCTGAGAAGAGGTACCTTGCTGCCATACTTCGGATTTAACTTTGATGCCTCTTCTTTAAATAAAGAAAACAGAAGACTTCACAGAGGAGATTTCTTTTTAGTCTTGAAAACAATCTACAGATCATTCAAGACTACAGACACTTAAAACATTCAGATGAACAAAGCAATAACATTTCTTCAGATTAGTTTTATAATAAAACATGAGAAGGAGAAGGCAATGGCACCCACTCCAGTACTCTTGCCTGGAAAATCCCATGGATGGAGGAGCCTGGTAGGCTGCAGTCTATGGGGTCGCTAAGAGTTGGACACGGCTGAGCAACTTCACTTTCACTTTTCACTTTCATGCATTGGAGAAGGAAATGGCAACCCACTCCAGTGTTCTTGCCTGGAGAACCCCAGGGACGGAGGAGCCTAGTGGGCTTCAGTCTGTGGGGTCACACAGAGTCGGACATGACTGAAGCAACTTAGCAAAAAATGAGAACTGATGAATCAATGGTTAAACATTAGTGTAACTGCTAAAAACACATGCCCCATGTTATCCAAATTAGCGTATGTTTTCATATTCTTGTCTTACTTGATTGGACTTGCACATCCTTCTCCCTTCCTCACTATCAGCCATTTTAGGGACTTAACACAGTGCTTTTCTGTTTGCTCAGAATGTTGCTTCAACCACACATAATTTATTTGTTGCTCTGCCTTAGCTTCATAATGCCTGACACACAGTAGGTACTCAATAAATCATTGTTAAATGAAAAAGCATATCATTAATGTATAAGCAAAGAAGACTCAGAAATGTTCTCAAGCTCTCAGAGCAAGTAAATGGTAGCATCCAAACCTAGATTTTTTTCACATTAGATTATTTATTCCTTTTTTGCTATACCTCATTGATTGGTTGTCATGATTCTTAATTCTAAATGGGATTTTACAAGGAAAAATTTAGGGTTCCTAGAATTCTAGAACTTCAGACTTTTATACTAATGCTGAGGAGTTCCAAAAATTAATACATTTATCAATATTTATATTTTATTTTACAAAATGAGAATCATATGTGCCTAATTTTTGCACTAGACTATACAGAAGAAATATTTTCCAAATTTGTAAATATTCTTCTATAATATGATTTTAGTGATTAGAAAATATTACTCCATACAAATATATCATATTTTGTCAAAATATCAATTATTGGTCACTAAAATGTTTCTGATTTTTTGCTATTATAAAATGCACTGAAAAAATATTCTTAAGCATAGATTTTTTTCCCCTATGTCAGATACTTCTAAAGTATATTTTTAGAAAATAAATTATATATTAAAATATTAACACTTTGAAATATTTACAACATTTTAACAAAGAGTTTCACCATTTCCTTCCTAGTACATTTTAAATTCCTTTAGCTGGAAACTTTAGAAAGGCAAAAAGGCCAAGATTTGAATTTTCCTTGTTCATTGCCAAGTCTCCAGTATCCAGTAAAACATTAGTAATATATAAGTTGTGCAATATATATTTGGATAAATTATTAAGATAATCAATCAATAAACAAATGAATGAATGAAGAGTAAGAGAATAACTTTTTCTAAAAGAAAAAAATATTTTTCAAAGAATATGCTATAATCAGTTACTTTATCCATAAATGGGGGGTACACTGGTGATTGCTTAGGTGATAGAAAATTTCTCTCAAAACATGGGTATTTTGTTTCATCTAGTTTGTTGATATGTAACACATTTATGGATCATTAACTTATTCAAGTGTATCAGTGATTTTCTTCCAAATTGTCTCTTTTCCAGTGTTTTTTGTTTTGAATTTATGGCTTTTAAAATTGAAGGGCAGATGACATACAATATTATATATTTCAGTCGTACAACGTGGTGATTCAGTATTTTTATAGATTAGATTCCATTAAAAATTATCATCAAAAATCGGCTATATTCCCTGTGCTATACTACAATATAGCCTTGTAGCTTATTCATTTTACATCTAGTAGTTTGTATCTCTTAATCCCCTACCTCTATCCTGCCCCTCACTCTTCTTTCTCTTGCCTGGTAACTACTAGTCTGTTCTCTATATCTGTGTGTCCATTTTTGTTTTCTTATATTTATTTGCTTACTTTGTTTTTCAGAGTCCACATATGAGTGATAATATATAGCATTTATATGTCTCTGTTTGACTTATTTCACTAAGCATAATACCCTCCAGTTTCATCTTCTTTGTTTCAAATAGCAAAATTTCATTTTTTATGGCTGATTAATTAACATTCCATTATGCATACATATATGAATAATGTATACATGCACTATACATATATATGCATATATCATGAGAAAAGCTGGACTGGAAGAAACACAAGCTGGAATCAAGATTGCTGGGAGAAATATCAATCACCTCAGATATGCAGATGACACCACCCTTATGGCAGAAAGTGAAGAGGAACTCAAAAGCCTCTTGATGAAAGTGAAAGTGGAGAGTGAAAAAGTTGGCTTAAAGCTCCACATTCAGAAAACGAAGATCATGGCATCCGGTCCCATCATTTCATGGCAAATAGATGGGGAAACAGTGAAAACATTGCCAGACTTTATTTTTCTGCGCTCCAAAATCACTGCAGATGGTGACTGCAGCCATGAAATTAAAAGACGCTTACTCCTTGGAAGAAAAGTGATGACCAACCTAGATAGCATATTCAAAAGCAGAGACATTACTTTGTCTACTGAGGTTCGTCTAGTCAAGGCTATGGTTTTTCCAGTGGTCATGTATGGATGTGAGAGTTAGACTGTGAAGAAGGCTGAGCACCGAAGAATTGATGCTTTTGAACTGTGGTGTTGGAGAAGACTCTTGAGAGTCCCTTGGACTGCAAGGAGATCCAACCAGTCCATTCTGAAGGAGATCAACCCTGGGATTTCTTTGGAAGGAATGATGCTAAAGCTGAAACTCCAGTACTCTGGCCACCTCATGTGAAGAGTTGACTCATTGGAAAAGACTTTGATGCTGGGAGGGATTGGGGGCAGGAGGAGAAGGGGACGACAGAGGATGAGATGGCTGGATGGCATCACGGACTTGATGGACGTGAGTCTGAGTGAACTCCGGGAGTTGGTGATGGACAGGAAAGCCTGGCGTGCTGCGATTCATGGGGTCGCAAAGAGTCGCACACGACTGAGCGACTGAACTGAACTGAACTGAACGTATGCAAATATGGAGATTTTTATATATACACACACACACACATAGCTGCTGCTGAACATCTAGGTTGCTTCCATATCTTAACTATTGTAAACAATGCTGCTATGAATATCAGGGTGTATATATCTTTTTGAAGTTGTGTTTTTGTTTTCTTCAAATATATATTCAGAAGTGGAATTGCTGGATCTTATGGTAAACGCAATTCTAGTTTTGTCTTGTTTTAGTCAATAAATGGCACCACTCTGCCTAATTACATAGATTCTAAATACAGAAGTCATTCTACAAACTATCTATCCCGTCTCTATTTTCAATTAATTGCTCTATCCTATCAACTTTACCTATTAAATGTCTCTCATCTCTGTAATTTTCTCCATTTTTACTACCACTTAGCTCAAGGTTCTATAGGTGAATCCCTGAATTACAGAAAGGCAGCTTTTTCTGTTAGTCTTCTTTACTCACTCTTCTCATTTTCAATACAGAACAACCTTCACGTTACATCCAAACAATCTTTTTGACATGAAAATATGGCTATGTTCATCTTTGTTTAAAACCCTTTTATGTCTTCTTATTGTTCTTACAAAAAAAGACCATAACTTTTGCCTACTACCAGGAAGTTCTCCAGACATTGGGTTTCATTATCTCTATCCTCCTGAGACTCTGGCCTTCTTCAAGGCATCTGTTTCAGGATATTTGCAAATGCTGCTTTGTATGCCCACAGCACTATTTCCACTAACTTCTTCCCTCTCATTTAGTCATGCACATCCATCCTTTAGAGATCAGCTGAATCTAGTGTTTGAAGGAAACATTGTCTAACCTCCAGACTATTAGATTCCTTCAGTTACTATCCCACCAAACTTTACCTTTTTTGTTATCTGCTAGCTCAACTGTAACTTTATAGAATTAGTGTTTTGTTGATGTGCTCCGTTTGGATGTGAGCTTCAAGAGGAAAGACATGGTGTCAATTTTTGTTCTTATATCTTCAGCTCTGGCTTACATAGTGGAAGCTCAATAATCATATATTTAATGAAAGAAAGAATGAATAAATGAACAAGTGGGAGAAATTTGTAAAGACGTCTACGTGAGTGATTGCGATCAGTTTTTTATTGTGATCAATCAAGTTTTTAAAAATAACAAGTAGTTTCAGTTAGACAAACAGAAAAGACATCACTTTTAGTTATCACAGTTATGATCCTCTGTCAGTCTCCAGGGCATATCTCGTATTAGCAGACTTCTTACCAAAGAAACAGCTTTTTCTAAGCTGAATTTTGAGCACAGATACAAACTTGCTGTTGATACTTTAAATTATTCCAGTCTAACCCTAAGCTTTTGGATTCTAAGTGATATCTACTCCAGATGCCTTGAAATATGGCTGTAACATTGCTTGCACATCACCTGATGACCTTTGCTCAGTCAGTAAATTGAAGTTATATGTCCTTAGAGTTAAGTTGGAATAAACTTGAAAATACAGTTTTCTTCACTATTAGTTCTAACCTAGCTAATCTTCTTGCTCAAGGGATTCACCTCAGCTCAATTATTGCATCCAGAAGAAGATATAAGTCTTACCTATTTGTTCATCAGCTAACAATTTCCAATGGGGTCATTGAAACGCGCCAGTCAGGGCCATTGACCACTCTATCTTGTCAGGACCCAAAGGATTATAAAATAAAATGAGGTGTGAAGTGCCTTTTCATGTTCTGAAGTTAACTTTCCTAGACCTCTCAAAGAATATTCCATGGCAGTTAACAAAGTGGATTGATATTTTTATCTAAGGAATGTAGTATAATTTTTACTGTCTTAGATCATATTCAGATCACATTTTCACATGTCCATATCCACCTAGAAACTTGTCATAATAAGATAGACTCATTGGCCACTGAAGAGATTGAAACTATGTCAAGGTTTGACATAGTTTTAGCATAAAGAGAATTTTTTTGTAGTATAGTTGATTCACAATATTGTGTTACTTTCAGGTGTATGGCATAGTGATTTCATGTTTGTTGAGATTATACTCCGTTATAGGTTATTACAAGATAATGGCTATAATTTCCTGTGCTACACAGTATGTACATGTTACTTATCTATGTTAGACATAGTAGTTTGTATCTGTTAATCCTATACCCGTAGTTTGTTCCTCCCAAGAAATTGTTTTCACTGTTAGTCAGAATAAATTCAGTCAACAGGTTTTTTTAAAAACTTGAATTTAGCCAGTAACCATATAATAGAGGCTGTTTCCAAACTACATGTCAGAACTATTTCATGTACAATCATTACATTTATAGCTTACTTTTGTATTCCTAAGAGTAACTCTCAAACAGAGTTCAGGCACTATCCTGTAGTCCATCTCTGCTCCCAGAGTCATCATGTGAACAAGACTATTTGATAAAGGTATTATGAAGAATTCAGTAGCAAACAAGAAAGTTAACAGAATAGGGGCGAAGTGAGGTAGAAAATCACTCTTCCTGCAGCCCCAGACTACAAGTAGCTTTCTAAACACAGAACATGTTTCTCATATCCTAAGTCAGCAGGGTATACAACAAAACATCAAACTTGGGAAACAAATATCTTATACCTATTAGAGCATAAAGAGAAGCATATTCCTGTAATCCAGCAAATCTTCACTATAATAAAATACAAAACCTTCATTACCTTGGTTCAATTGTACAGCTCTTTTATTTTGTCTTTTCTTGAAATGATCTGTTCTTTCCATTCAGTAAGTAACCTCCTTGTTAATAGAAGCAGGATTTACAAACCCAGCACCCAGAACAGTGTTAGGTCAATACTAGAAGCTCAGTGAATATTGGAATAATAATTGTTTTGCTCTTAGATTTGATACTATTCTATCTGCTTAGAATCCCTGTCTGGCATTCTTCCATTTGGCCAGCTCCCTAGCCAAACTTCAAGTTCAACTCAGTGTAACCTCCTTCACATTAGTCTTCCTTGATATCCACAAGGCAAAGGTAGTATGCCAAACTTTATGTCCCTGTAATACCTTAATCATTAGTCTTTTAGTATTTACCAACAAAATAAAAAGTATTTATTCGTACTCTTTCTTCACTCAAGACTGTAAATCTACTGGATAGAGAGGTATACATTTTTTCATCTTGGAACTTAAAAAAAAACTAATGTTGGAAATAAATTCTTAAAAAGAGTCAAGGTGGCTCAGTGGTAAAGAACCTGCCTGTAAATGCGGGAGACACGGGTTCAATCCCTGAGTCAGAAATATCCCCTGGAGAAGGAAATGGCAACCCACTTCAGTATTCTTGCCTGGGAAATATCATGGACAGAGAAGATTGGCAGGCTACAGTATATGGGGTCTCAAAGAGAGTCAGACGTGACTTAGGGACTAAACCAACAAATAACATCAACAAATCAAGAAAGGGAGATGATAACACCTTTTGTATAATTTCCATTAATTGTAGGCATTCTTTATCCTCTCCCTTTTGTTTTCATTTTAAAACTCCATTTTAAAAGTCTTTAAATGGGAAAAAAAACCTTTATAATTTCAATCTTTTCATATTTTGCTATTTGGCTAATTAGCAAAACTAACTTTTAAAAGTAAATGTGTTATTTAATACAAGAATTTAGATAAAGATCAGAAGAATAAAAGTTCACTTGTCCATCGTGTCAATTAATGACAGGCTGCTTAAAGCAAAGTTCCAAAGAGAAATTCCCCCATAGTTTTTTATGACAACTTTGACTTAGTTTTTTCAAATATAACTTTCTTCAGTACAAAACTCTTTGTGAAATTCAAATTTCTAACACTATAGTTCAACAAACAGGAACAAATTTTATATTCTAAATAACTCAATTTCCTACACTTTATAGAGTTTTGTGTTGTACATATGAGTGTACGTATTAATTATTGTTAATCTCTCTTTTAGGGTTTTCAAAACAATTTTTGAATGCTTCATTACTTTGTAAGTAATTCTCTGCAGTTCATGTTTTCATGAAAAATCCTAAAGTTATATAGTGTTCAATTATTATTTTTTTTTTTACATTGGGCTCTAGTGATGTATTTTCAGGACTTTTGATGTCTTGTGTTTATACGCTTCCCCTCCATGTTGAAATTTATTTGAATCCTCTTTAATGCCTAAAGATTCCTTGCAGCTTATATTTGTATGTATAAAAGATAGGCCAAATCTCCATGGGAGAGCATTCAAAATAAAAACAAATGTACCCCTGCTTACTTTATGCATTAAACATTTTTCTCCAAATATTTCAGGAATGAGAGTTTTAAAAAATTAATATCCTTAGTATTTTAAAATAATGTTCTTAGTTAACTATTAATTTTTCATGTTATGGCAATTTAACATCCATAGAGGTCTGGTATCTTTATAAATTCTCTTCTATCCTTCTCCTGTGAAACTTTTTCACTATGGAATCCTATGAATTTTTTTTTTCTGAATACAGATTAATGTATGCTACATGGTTTTAGTTTAAAATTCCAAAAGTTTTAAGATAATAAAAATCTAAATAAATCATGCCTATCTTTATTAGTTAAATTTTAATTATCATAGATATTGGCATTCCATGTTTTTCAGAACAAACAAGAACACCTAAGTTGCTTTAAAATAGTCAGGTCCAGATGAAGCCTAAGGCTGTTAAAACCTGGAAAATTTACATTAATTATAAGGAAACCTGGAAGACAAACATCTGGAGTTACTCAACAGATTTGTAAGGAATGTTGATTTTGCACCTGGGCATGAGTATTTTCACTGCTGTGACTCATTATGGTTAACATTGGATCTAGGTCCCTCTCTCATAGATTAGTCCACATTATTGACACCACTCACACACCATCTCTAGTTGGTACCTCAATGAGTCACTGTTCACAATTTTCTAGGACTCTTCCATCAGTCTCCAAACATATTCACATACTATTGAATTGAGTTTCCTCATGCCAGGCTTTTCACATTAGGACTCAAGAACATAATGGCCCAGAATTTCTCCCTTGCCATCTTTATCATACACCTTAAAGAAATCGTATTGCTCCCTTCTGAACATAAGACCAAATCTATATTCCAGCTGGAGTCAAACAGCCACATAATACATACCATAGTTGCAACACACTAATACACAAATGTGAAATTTTCTAGCCACAGTTTCTCCCTGTGTGGTAACATGGCATTTTAAGCATGTAACTTCTAGACAGGGAAACATGAAACCCTGACTGCTTGTTCCTTATAAACATTGAAAAAACATTAAAAGTATGTTTCTTTGGATGACTCTAGGATATTCCTGGGTCAAGAAAATCCCTCAGAGAAGGGATAGGCTACCCACTCCAGTATTATAGGGCTTCCTTGGAAGCTTAGATAGTGAAGAATCCACCTGCAATGCAAGAGACCTGGGTTTGATCCCTGGGTTGGGAAGATCCCCTGGAGGAGGTCATGGCAACCCATTCCAGTATTCTTGACTGGAGAATACCCATGGAGAGAGAAGCCTGACAGGCTACAGTCCATGGGGTTACAGAGAGTCAGGCGACTAAGCCCAGCACAGGACACTGCAGATTTTCTGTCTTGCTCTGAGTACCATCTTAAATTTTATCACTTACAACATTTCAAAGTCAATTTGCTGAGGAAATATGGGATTCTTAAAATTACAAAGAAAAACACACATATTTAAATGCCTCTAGAGAATCACATATTCAGTCCTGAATATTCAGTCCCGAATATTCATTGGAAGGACTGATGTTGAAGCTGAAACTCCAACACTTTGGCCACCTGATATGAAGAGCTGACTCATTGGACAAGACCCTGATGCTGGGAAAGATTGAGGGCAGGAGAAGGGGATGACAGAGGATGAGATGGTTGGATGGCATCACTGATTCAATGGACATGAGTTTGGGTGGACTCCAAGAGTTGGTGATGGACAGGGAGGCCCGGCATGCTGCAGTCCATGGGGTGGCAAAGGGTCGGACATGACTAAGCAACTGAACTGAACTGAACTGAACTGAGAGAATCACAAATAAGACAATTCAATCTCATTTAAAGCCCATGTATACAAGATTCTACGTAAGTAAATTCAGAGATTGGAGCAAGATTGCTAAAATATCACATCTTTATTCTGCTGTGTCAATTTCTATTTTTGCTCTCTTTTTGTTCCTTCATAGTGTTTGTTACCACTTGAAATCATATGAATTTATTCATTTATTTTTGCACTAAAATGAAAACTTCATAAGAGTAAGACTTTGCTTTGCTTAATTTGGCTCTAGAATAACACCTTGCATATTATATACACACAGGAAATGAATGAGTGAATGGACACAAAGAGGATAGATTCATAATTTTTAAGAGCTGGCTGACTTCCTTCCATGGGTTGGAGGAATGGTATCACCAACATAATCTTTCTGTATAAAATGTAAATGGTAAATGAAGAATAAATGTCACAAGAAATATAAGATTCTGTGTTCATGAAAAGCAAATTCTTATCTTCTGCCTGGGAAGCAAAATAAAGTGAGACATCAATGACCTAGTTATTAAGCCAGAGGCATTTAGCACTGCGCTACACAATGAAATGGTCACTGACATTTCAGAAGTCAGCTGTGAAAATCAGAAGCAGGAGTGCAGAGTTCTTTGCATGATGAGCTGATGCTTTGTCATTACATTGTGATAGAAAATGCGTCAGACTCAAGATTTTATCTCAGTTAATAAGCATTCAGTAGATGTTAGCACTTGTCAGTAATATCATAAATATTTTTGCTATTAGATACATAATGCGTATATAGTTGGTTGGCCTTTGAATAACAGATTTGAAGTGGTGCAGGTCAACTTATAAACAGGTCTTCTTTCAATGGTAAACACTACAGTACTATACATCCTAGGTCAGCTGAATCCACGTCTGTGCAATCACAGATATGAGAGGAACCAAGTATGTACAGGAACCATGTATATGGAGGGCCAACTACAAAGAACAGATTTTCAACTTCAACTTCCCAGAGGATGGACACCCCTAACCCTTCCTGCTATTCAAGAGTCAATTGTATATATGTATATTTTTATATTACTATCTATAATGGTTCAGGGGGTCTGTTGGATTTGGTTTCAAATCCTAGCTCTGTCACATACCAACTGGTAACCACAGACAAGATGCTTAATCTCTCTGAATCTAGTAGCCTCATCTAATTACCTGAATTATAAGTATCAATACTAAGAGGCAAAATATATCAAGGTGTTTTTACCCATGTCTGGTGTGATAGTGATGATTATGATTATAATGGCAATGTCAATTCATACAAACTAAACTCAAGCAAATGGAACAGAGTAAAATGTTAGCATTCTAAGGAAGATTATCTTTCCTCAGAAAGATAGAAGCATAATTTTTGAGAAAGACCTTAAAAAGACCTAAATTTCGTTCTAACTCCTTGATATTATAGTTCTGTACAAGTAGATAGTATGACTGTCATTTAGGATTATTGCAGTTGAAAGAATAAGAAACAAAATAAAGATACATATACTGTTTTATAAACAAGATGCACAAATATTTAAAAGACCTGTAAAGATCAAACATATTTTAGCAATAACTCAAAGTTTATATTTTCAAAAAGATCTCAACATAAAAAAGTTTTGCCTCTAGGCCTCAAAAATATATTTGGCTAGTCTTCCATTTGGAGTTTGTTTCAAGGCTTAAATGTGGACTGATGAGTTTATTCATAATTATCCTTGTTTTCTCTTTGTTCTCTTTCCCCTGACTGGTAAAGTTTTTTGCATATTCTTATAATCCATAAACATACATATGCTTCTGCATTAATCATAATTTTAGTCAGGTAATATGTTACATTAAATCATTGCTAGTATATATCAACACCACAAGTTCATCAGATATCCTTTCTGTGTGTGTGTGTTAGTCATTCAGTCATGTCCAACTCTTCGCTACCCCATGCACTGTAGCCCAACAGGCTCCTCTGTCTATGGGATTCTCCAGGCAAGGATACTGGAATGGGTGATCATTTCTCATATATACATTCTCAAGGATTAAATAAGACTTCTCAGTCTCTTTCTGAATGGGTGACCATCAAGGATATTTACCAAAGACCAATTCCCAGTATAAGTCTTCCCATAGCACTACCTTCTCTGAAAAATGCCTAGTCTACAGGGGCTTATATGGACTACACATGGGCCTCAAGTACCATGCCCTTACAATATGACTGCTGTTCACCTATAGATAACTTTAAACCAGCATTATTGTTTATACCAGAGATTGGCAATTATGATCTAAGAGCCAGACATAAACCACCATCTTTTTATGCTACTAAAGGGTCATTGGAATGCAGTCACATCCATTCTTTCATGCATTGTCTACGGTCTCCTTCACACTACAATGGTATACAGTAGGTGCCACAGAGATCATATAATCAACAAAAGATAAAATATTTGTAATTTAACTCTTCACAGAAAGTTTGCTTACCTTAGACCACTACCACATTTGAATGACTCAGACCAAGTCCTCTAATTTTAGTTTCATTTTGTGCCTCCAAGTCTGCCTCAAGATCTGGCTCTGATCAGCTTGACTTTGAAAGTCTTATGCCATCTTATTCTCTTGAGAGACTTCTTGTTTGAGCCTGGGAGCTGTCTTTGGAGACAATTTGTGACTCCTTTGTAACCCAACTGCAAAGCAATAGACACCCATTAGACCACAGGAACTCCCAGCTATTTGAATGACTGATTCAAGTCTGATTCAGTCTGGCTCCTACTCTTCAACTTTGACCCACAAAGATTATTTCTTTTGGATTCATCTGATCTGACAAATATGGCCTCTGGATTGAATGCTAATGCATTAGGTCTCTAAATTAACATATATTGTGCTTGTTGTTCCGTCACTAAGTTGTGTCCAACTCTTTCTGTCCCCATGGACTGCAACATCCCAGGCTCCCTTGTCTTTCACTATCTCCCAGAGTTTGCTCAAGTTCATGTCCATTAAGTTGGTGATGCTATCTAACCATCTCATCCTCTGTTGCCCCCTTCTCCTTTTGCCTTCAATCTTTCCCAGCATCAGAGTCTTTTCCAATGGACTACACATCAGGGACTCTTCACATCAGGTGGCCGAAGTATTGGAGTTTCAGCTTTAGCATCAATCCTTCCAGTGAATATTCAGGATTGACTTCCATCAAGATTGACTAATTTGATCTCCTTGCAGTCCAAGAGACTCTTAAGAGTTTTCTCCAGTGCAATTCAAAACCATCAGTTCTTCCATGCTCAGGCTTCTTTATAGTCCAGTTCTCACGACTGTACATGACTACTGGAAAAACAATAGCTTTTACTATACTGACCTTTGTCAGCAAAGTGATGTCTCTGCTTTTTAATACACTGTCTAGATTTATCATAGCTTTTCTCAAAAGGAGTTTCTTTTAATTTTATGGCTGCAGTCACTGTCCACAGTGATTTTGGAGCCCAAGTAAAGAAAATCTGTAATTGCTTCCAATTTTTCCCCTTCTATTTGCCACGAACTGATGGCACCGGATGCCATGATCTTCATTTTTTGAATGTTGAGTTTTAAGACAGCTTTTTTACTCCCTCTATCAACTTCATCAAGACACCCTTTAGTTCCTCTTCACTTTCTGCCATTAGAGCGGCATCATCTGCATATCTGAAGTTGTGGATATTTCTCCTGGCAATCTTGATTCCAGCACATTATTCATCCAGCCTGACATATTTCATGATGTACTCTGCATATAAGTTAAGCAAACAGGGTGATGATATACAGCCTTGACATACTCCTTTCCCAATTCTGAACCAGTCAGCTTTTCCAAATCTAATATTAACTTGTTGCTTTTTGACCTGCATTCAGGTTTCTCAGGAGACAAATAAGGTGGTCTCGTATTCCCAGCTCTTTAAGAATTTTCCACAGCCTGTTGTGATCCATACAGTCAAAGGCTTTAGCATACTCAATGAAGCAGAGTCGATGTTTTTCAGGAAATCCCTTGCTTTCTTTATAATCCAATGGATATTGGCAATTTGATCTCTGGTTTGGTCTTCTAAATCTAGCTTGCATATCTGGCAGTTCTCAGTTTATGTACTGCTGAAGCCTGGCTTGAAGGACTTTTGAGTACAACTTTGCTAGCATGTGAAGTGAATGGAATTATACAGTAGTTTGAGCATGCTTTGGCATTGCCTTTCTTTAAGATTGGAATGAAAGCTGAGTTTTTCCAGGCCATTGCTGAGTTTTCCAAATTTGCTGACATATTGAGTGAAGCACTTTAACAGCATCATCTTTTAGGAACTTATATAGCTTAACTGGATTTCCACCACCTCCACTAGCTTTATTTGTAGTAATGCTTCTTAAGGACCACTTGAGTTCACACTCCAAAATGTCTGGCACTAGGTGAGTGTCCACACAATTGTGATTATCCAGGTCATTCCTCTGTGTGCTCTTTCCACTTCTCTAATCTCTACAAATGTAGAAACACGTCATCTTGCTTAATCTTTCCTCATCAGAGAACGTTTTTCTTCTTTGAAACAATGGCCAGGCTTCAAGCAGTTATTTTTCTAAAGAAGAAATAGCAAATCAAATATGTTTAAGGTGCATAATCACTCTAATAAGAGTAAATTTAGAGGTAGTCAGGAAATTTGGGCTGAAAAGAAACTTTTTCCAAGTTCATCCGTGGCTCCCTCACTCATCACAGTGTTCAAGCTATGGCTGTATTTCCACAAATCATTTTGTTTTTATATCAGAGAGAGAAATGCAAAAGCTAATCAGTGGGAAACTGCTATTCACAGAGTCATCATTTTGGTTATATTTGAATTCTGTTTTTAGCTTAAAAAACCTGTTTTGTGTAGACTCACCATAGTTTATTTTATATGTGATTGCCTCTGGTAAAAAACAATATGCTTGAATTTCACAAGTCTCTGGAAGCTATATGGAAACTATCTTGGATTGTTTGGCAGGGGCTCTGACCTCAGCCAAAAATTGTTTTTAGAAGGATAAGTTCTAGAAGCGAAAAAATCTCAGCAGTCTTATTTAGACTAATAAATGATTTTCATGACCTACAAATACAACCCTGATTAATGAATTTTCCCATACCCTTTCCCATATCCTTTCCCATAGCCCTCTCTTTAGATATGACATTTACTTCCAGACAACAACTTATTAAAAGTTTTACCAAAAACTTAGAGGAACAAAAGAAAGGTCATAAAGGGCTTTCATTTTCATATTTATCTTTTTTGAGAATTATTTCCAGTTTATATGATGGCTACTCTGTTTGCCTATAGAGTCCCTACTCTAACAGTATCTCATTCATTATTTATAAAGTACATTAGGATATGTTGAGTGGGGAAGATGCTACAGAAAACCAATTCTCTTCTCCTTGTTGTATTAATCCTGGATTAAAATTAATGAATTTTATAGCAGAAAGAAAATGAAATAATACATAAAGTATATTAGGCAAATACAACGGATTTCAGAAAATTAATTTTTAATACATTTCACTTTGTAACTTCTTCTTTGCATCTGATGTGATGTCCACTTTTATTCTGATATTTCTATAAACCTTGTGGTAAAAATCATTACAAGTATATGGCCTGTCTTCACTAACCTAGCAATGGTGAAGCTGTCCAGAAATGAAATATGGATTTAACCACAACAGTGAATCAAACTGCCTCAAATCATCAAGTGTACCCTTTATTCCTGCAATATCTGTGTTCTGGATTTTCCCATCTGATAATTTCATGTTCAAGTTATTAGGATTGGAAGTTATTTTAGAGCTTTGAACCCATGACACAAGGAACAAAATCTAAGCCCACAAAGTCTCTCTTGAATAAGCATCTGGAGCAAATATTGTTAAATATAAATAAGGAAGAAAGCATAGGCAAAAGCCAAAATAAGAGATTTCACACAGAATGTGATTTCCATAGTACTTTTTATGGGAAATATATACTGTGTGTACAGCTTGGGGTGAGTGACTTTGCCACTTTAGGTATAATTTCTTGTCATTTGGGGCTTCCCTGGTGGCTCAACTGGTAAAGAATCCACCTGCAATGCAGGAGACCTGGGTTCGATCCTTGCTCTGGGAAGATTCCCTAGAGAAGGGAGTGCTACCCACTCCACTATTCTGGCCTGGAGAATTGCATAGACTGTATAGGCCATGGGATCACAAAGAGTCAGACATGACTGAGCTGCTTTCACTCTCTTTCACTTTTTCTTGTCATTAATGTAAGGGGTGGCTGAGAAGAGGGATGTGATAAAAATATACAGTACTATTATGATAATTAGGCAAAGATGTCTCTCTTGGGGTAGATACAAATTCTAGGAACCCAGACCTGGCTCAAATTTGAAGAAAGTACTCCTTATGCTGGGTGGACAAGCATGTCCTAGATCCAAGTAAAAGACATGGCCAACAGAGTCGAAATTTAATTTTATGCTTCACTCTCCCCTTTAGCTAAACATGTGTGTGCTCATACATGTGTGACTCTTTGCAGCTTCATGGACTAGCCAGCCAGACTCCTCTGTCCTTGGGATTCTCCAGGCATGAATACTGAGGTGGGTAACCATTCCTTGTCCGGAGATAATCCCAACCCAAAGATTGAAGCTATGTATCCTGCATTGGCAGGCGGATCTTTACCACTGAGCCACCTAGCAAGCTTTAGCAGGATACTCCTGTGCAATGAACAACCTTCAGAAAGATGTATGGTGATCCTGGATATGAGTTAGAGTAGAGACAACCTCTATTTTTTTCATCTCTCCCACCTTCCACTCTTTCTATGACTGAATATAGAAGTATAGCATTCAGTTCAAGATAGTTCATGATTGTAAGAGGCATAGAAAACTGCTTACATACACTGAGAATTTAGAATATGCATCTCTACATGAGTAAAATAACTATAATGGTGATGGTCACCAAGCCATGCCATACAAAAGGAATGGACATAACATTGAGGAGAGTTCTATGAGCTATACAGTAGGTCCTTGTTTTCAATATAGCTCCATTTTCGATATAGCAGTGTTCACATGTACATCCCAAACTCACTAATTATCCCTTCTCTCCTTCTGTATAGCACATGGAAATGTTGTGCTCAATGTTATGTGGCAGATGGGAGGGGAGTTTGGGGGAGAATGAATACATGTATATGTATAGCTGAGTCCCTTTGCTGTTCACCTTAAACTAAGACAACATTGTTGATTGGCTATCAGTTCAGTTCAGGCACTCAGTCGTGTCTGACTCTTTGTGACCCATGAATTACAGCATGCCAGGCCTCCCTGTCCATCACTAATTCCTGAAGTTCACCGAAACTCATGTCCATCTAGTCGGTGATGCCATCCAGACATCTCATCCTCTGTTGTCCCCTTCTCCTCCTGCCCTCAATCCCTCCCAGCATCAGGGTCTTTTCCAATGAGTCAACTCTTCACATGAGGTGGCCAAAGTATTGGAGTTTCAGCTTTAGCATCAGTCCTTCCAAAGAACACCTAGGACTGATCTCCTTTAGGATGGACTGATTGGGTCTCCTTGCCATCCAAGGGACTCTCAAAAGTCTTCTCCAACACCACAGTTCAAAAGCATCAATTCTTCGGCACTCAGATATACCCCAGTACAAAATAAAAGTTTTTTTGTTTGTTTGTTTGTTTTTTTTAACGGAATGGATAAAGACTGTGGAAATTCTTAGCATGACAAAGAAATGGCTAAGAGAAGTGAGACAGAAGAAACAAGAAAAGAAGGTGCATCTCTTTTTTTCTGTATACAAATAACAATAAGGCATATTTTAATATAACATAAGAGAGAATTTTAACAGAAATATTCAAGCATGCAATAACTTAGTTCTGGAATGAAAGTAAGTGAATGTGTTAGTTACTCAGTCGTGTCTGACTCTTTGTGACCCCATGGACTGTGGCCCACCAAGCTCCTCTGTCCATGGGATACTCCAGGCAAGACTGGAGTGGGTTGCCATTGTCTTCTCCAGGGGATCTTCCCAACCCAGGGATCAAACATGAGTCTCCTACAATACAGGCAGTTTCTTTACCATCTGAGCCACAAGGCAAGCTGCGTGTGTTTAGAAGTATTCAAAGTAATTTGGATGGTCACTGGTTTGGAATATATTACAAGGAATCTATTCACTCAAAAAGAAGATCAATGTTTGTGCAAATGCTATTTAACATTATGATAAACACAAGGGTTTTAAAAGATAAGAATTCTACTCCACAACATTTTTGAACACCTGCCATATTGTAAGATCTCTACCATCTGCTAGGTAACTGCAGATAAATATGAATTAGATTTTTTTTTCTCAAGGTACAAAAAAGCATGAAAATAAATACAGATAATTAAATATACTGTCAATATACACAATATTGTAAGTTTTAAAAATAATAAAGCGGGCTTCTTGAAGTAGGTAACATTTGATTGAGTCCTAAGGGAAAACTGAGCCAAAATTCCCCAAAATTTCATTAATAAGAAAGAAGAGCTTGCCTTACAACCCAAGTAGTTTCCTAGGCAGGAGTCTACAGTTGAACATTTACTTTGACAAGTTCACCATTTGCAGTAACAAGTGAACAAAACTATTCACTATCTTACTCAATTAACTTTTATAGAAAAGCCTACAAACAATAGGGAATATAAATATTTTTCCAGCTCACACAGAATCATTACCAGGCATAAAGGAAACCTTAATACATTTAAAATTATTAAGTAACTAAAAGTATATCCTGTGTATACAAATAAATAATTTAGAAATCCAAAATAGAAATATTTGTGATAAATATCAAAATATTTGCAAAATAAATAGTATATTGTAAATAATCATGGTCAAAGAAAGAATGAAAGGGATATGAAAAATTATTTTTCTCTGAATGAAAATGAAAACACAATATCAAAATTTGTAGGATGCCACTGAAGAGGTACTTAAAGGAAATATTATATCCATAAATTCTTAGAAAAGAAGAACAGCATAAAATCAATGATCTTAGCTTTTACCTTAAGAAACTAGTAAAAGAAGATCAAATTAGCATCAAAGGAGGAGAAAGGTAACAGAATAATTGTGAAATAATGAAATAGTCATTTTTAAAAAGACAGAGAAATAATAGAGAAAATATTTGGAACCAAAAGAAGAGTCTTTGAGAAGGTCAATAAGACTGATAAACTCTAGCCAGGTTGGTCACGATTAAGGGAAAAAAAAAAAAAAAGAACAAGAAATGTTACACCATAAGAAATGTGAGAAGCAATGATACTTGGATTCTTTACATATTATGAGAATAATAATGAAGTATTTTGAACACATTTAATTGTATCTTATTGAAACAATCTAATCTTAGCAAGACCTGAAACAACAGACTGGTTACAAATTGGGAAAGGAGTAAGTCAAAGTTGTATATTGTCACCCTGCTTATTTAGCTTATATGCAGAGTACATTACGTGAAATGCCGGGTTGGATGAAGCACAAGCTGGAATCAAGATTGACGGGAGAAATATCAATAACCAAGGGTATACATATGACACCACCTGTATAGCAGAAAGCGAAGAGGAACTAAAAAGCCTCTTGATGAAGGAGAAAGAGGACAGTGAAAAAACTGGCTTAAAACTCAACATTCAGAAAACTAAGATCATGGCATCCAGTCCTATCACTTCATGGCTAATAGAAGGGGAAATAATGGAAACAGTGAGAGACAAAATCACTACAGATGGTGACTGCAGCCACGAAATGACACTTGCTCCCTTGGAAGAAAAACTATGACCAACCTAGACAGCACATTAAAAAGCAGAGACATTACTTTGCCAACAAAGGTCAACCTAGTTAAAGCTATGGTTTTTCCAGTAGTCATGTATGGATGTGAACTGCTGCTGCTAAGTCACTTCAGTCGTGTACAACTCTGTGCGACCTCATAGACGGCAGCCCACCAGGCTCCCCCATCCCTGGGATTCTCCAGGCAAGAATACTGGAGTGGGTTGCCATTTCCTTATCCAATGCATTAAAGGAAAAGTGTAGAAATTCAGTCGTGTCCAATTCCTTGCGACCCCATGGACTGCAGCCTACCAGGCTCCTCCATCCATGGGATTTTCCAGGCAAGAGTACTGGAGTGGGAAGCCATTGCCTTCTCCGATGGATGTGAGAGTTGGACTATAAAGAAGATTGAGCACCAAAGAATTGATGCTTTTGAAATGTGGTGTTGGAGAAGACTCTTGAGAGTCCCTTGGACTGCAAGGAGATCCAACCAGTCCATCCTAAAGGAAATCAGTCCTGAATGTTCACTGGAAGGACTGATGCTAAAGCTGAAACTCCAATACTTTGGCCACCTGATGTCAAGAACTGACTCATTGGAAAAGACCCTGATGCTAGGAAAAATTGAAGGCAGGAGGAGGCAGGGACAATAGAGGATGAGATGGTTGGATGGCATCACCAACTCAATGGACATGAGTTTGAGTAAGCTCTGGGAGCTGGTGATGGCCAGGGAGGCTTGGCATGCTGCATTCCCTGGAGTCACAAAGAGTCGGACACGACTGAGTGACTGAACTGAACTGAACTGAATCTTAGCAAGATACAAACTACCAAAGCTCACTTGAGATGAAAAAGATAGGCTAAATAGCTCTACATCTGTTAGAAAAGTTGAATCAGAAGTTAAACATCTTTCCATACAGTTTACAATTTAATATTTACTTTGAGAAGTTGACCATTGTCCAGGAGTCTGAACTTCAGGTTTATAAATAAATAAAAATAGATTTTCAGTTCAGTTCAGTTCAGTCACTCAGTCGTGTCCGATTATTTGTGACCCCATGGACTGCAGCATGCCAGGTCTCCCTGTCCATCACCAACTCTCAGAGCTTCTCCCTGTCCATCACCAACTCTCAGAGCTTGCTCAAACTTATGTCCATTCACATTGAGTCAATGATGCCATCCAACTGACTTAACCTCTGTCGTCCCCTTCTCTTCCTGCCTTCAATCTTTCCTAGCATCAGGGGTTTTTCCAGTGAGTCAGTTCTTCCCATCAGGTGGCCAAAGTATTGGAGTTTCAGCTTCAGCATCAGTCCTTCTAAAGAATATTCAGGATTGATTTCCTTTAAAAATAGATCTCATCCTTGTCTAAATGTTGAGAATGTTTACCTACATCAAACGACTTCATCTAAGGCAGAATCTTAAGCCAGCTTTTCAAAAAAAAGTCTACAAGAGAAGCCATGTTGATAGATTTCTTGGTGAGTATAAATTTTAAAAAATGTAGCCTTCTGAATGGGAGAAAATAATAGCAAATGAAGCAACTGACAAACAACTAATCTCAAAAATATACAAGCAACTTATGCAGCTCAATTCCAAAAAAATAAACGACCCAATCAAAAAATGGGCCAAAGAACTAAATAGGCATTTCTCCAAAGAAGACATACAGATGGCTAACAAACACATGAAAAGATGCTCAACATCACTCATTATCAGAGAAATGCAAATCAAAACCACAATGAGGTACCACTTCACACCAGTCAGAATGGCTGCGATCCAAAAATCTGCAAGCAATAAATGCTGGAGAGGGTGTGGAGAAAAGGGAACCCTCCTACACTGTTGGTGGGAATGCAAACTAGTACAGCCACTATGGAGAACAGTGTGGAGATTCCTTAAAAAATTGCAAATAGAACTCCCTTATGACCCAGCAATCCCACTGCTGGGCATACACACCGAGGAAACCAGAATTGAAAGAGACACATGTACCCCAATGTTCATCGCAGCACTGTTTATAATAGCCAGGACACGGAAACAACCTAGATGTCCATCAGCAGATGAATGGATAAGAAAGCTGTGGTACATATACACAATGGAGTATTACTCAGCCATTTAAAAGAATACATTTGAATCAGTTCTGATGAGATGGATGAAACTGGAGCCGATTATACAGAGTGAAGTAAGCCAGAAAGAAAAACACCAATACAGTATACTAACACATATATATGGAATTTAGAAAGATGGCAATGACGACCCTGTATGTAAGACAACATAAAAGACACAGATGTGTATAGCAGACTTTTGGACTCAGAGGGAGAGGGAGAGGGTGGGATGATTTGGGAGAATGGCATTGAAACATGTATACTATCATGTAAGAATCGAATCGCCAGTCTATGTCCGACGCAGGATACAGCATGCTTGGGGCTGGTGCACGGTGATGACCCAGAGAGATGTTATGGGGAGGGAGGTGGGAGGGGGCTTCATGTTTGGGAACGTACATACACCCGTGGTAGATTCAAGTCAATGTATGGCAAAACCAATACAGTATTGTAAAGTAAAATAAAATAAAAATAAAAAAATTTTAAAAATAAATAAATAAAAATTTTAAAAAAGAAAAAAATAATAAAAAATAAAAATATGCTGATCATATTAAATGCAAAAAAAAAGAATTTAAATGATGCTTTTTTCTCTTTCTTTAAATATATTTGTATTTTATCAGATTAGTACAAGTTTTTCAATATGCGCACTATTGAAATTTAAAGCTAGATGTTTGTTTGCTATGGGGGCTGCCAAGTGGCTTACAATGTGTATCAACATCGCTGGCTTCTGCCTATTAGAGCAACTCTCTGTCAAGTTGTAAGAAATAAAAGTGTCTCTAGACATTACTAAACTCTTTGGTGGCAAAAATGCTCCCTTTGAGAAATCAGTAATTTAGGGTCAAATACTGCTCCCTTGGGAATTGGGCTATACTATTAAGGAAGCATTTATAGCTTTATTGTTATGTATTTGTTGCTTTCAGAGTTAAAAATCTCTGAGAACTTTTTTTTTTTTTTTTAAGCATTTCGTTATGCTTGTCCTCTATGTTTCAACAATAAGTAAGGAATTTCCTGTATAGTAAAGTGCTTTAAAGGGAATTTCAGTCAGAGAGATCAAGGTGAGCAAAATAATATGTATAGTTGGAGAAAATCTAGACCCAAGAAGGTTAGAGTATATATAACAGTCTTAAAATAGCCTTCATTTAAATGTTAAGCTCTTTTTCATTCTGTACTGATAAATAGCAGTAATTAACATTGAAGTGTAGAATATGTCAAGAAAAATGCCAAGAGTTGCATGTTCATTATATCATGTAATACTTACAGACTATAATGAGATAAGTGCCATTATTATTCCCATTATGTACATGACAAAACTTAAGTAATTTAGTCAAACACATGTAGTGAGTAGTAAATAGCAGAACTAGTTTACAAACTCGTCTTGTGTGCTTCTATAATGTAAGTTCTAGACTTTATGCTCTTGCTACTTGGATAAACAAAGATAAATAGCATCTTTTCAAGAACTCATAATCTAGAAAATCCTCATTAATCCTAGTTTTATGTTTGCATATTATTTTTCCTTTTAGAATATCTAACATTACAATTTAATTTAAATAAACATTAGTTACAATATTGTTCTACATTTATTTCCTGTGCCTTGACTATAACATAACCTCTAAATAGTTATGTTTTTGTAAATTTTCATTTCAAATACCTTGTTCCTGAAGTCAATTGTATCCCACCCTATCTGTGAGGAAAAAATTAAATATCATAGGGGAAATACAGTGATGTGATTATATCTATAGTTCAGGGACCAAATGGAATCAGCTACCTCCAGGGAAGAGGCATTGTCCAAGAAAACTATTGACTTACAAAATTATCCACCAAAGCCATAAAGGAATGTGCTTATCATCCTGGAAAGCAATGGCAGCATGTAGAACTCTACGAAGATAGTTTTCTATTATTTTGTAATTGTTGTTAGTGTTAGTCACTCAGTCATGCCCGACTCTTTGTGAGACCGTAGACTGTAACCCACTAGGCTCCTCTGTCCATGGAATTCTCTAAGCAAGAATACTGGAGTGGGTAGCCATCCCTTCTTTAGGGGATTTTCCTGACCCAGGGATGGAACACAGGTCTCCTGCATTGCAGGGGGATTCTTTACCATCTGAGCCACTGGAGAACCCTATTGTTGTTAAAGGTAAAGCATCTTTGTGTTTACTTTTGCATTATTTTATGAGACAGGTGGACTGAAATAAAAAAAAGTGTTTAAAAAATATATTCACATTGATATGAATGTGTTTTAATCACCTGAAAGTATCTGTTATTTATACCTGAATCATACAAGAAAATCAAGGAAAGACATTCAGCTGGAACAAGTAAGCTCAGATACCTTGTTCAATGAGAATAAGACAATCTGTTTATACACTGAAAATATTTTTGAAGTCTCTCAAATGTTTTTATTTACAATCTTAGTTTTGTGCAGGACTCAGTAAGTTAGTATCAGCCTCTGTCATTTCATCCTCTATCTTACCTGATGACATTTGTTTTTATTAAAAAAAAAAAAAAGAAGAAGAAAGAAAGAAAGAAAGAAAAAGGACAGTGTTCTTTGAACAAAAACTTTCTATTTCACAAAGCTGCAGGTACATGGATATTCTGGAAGATTTTTTTTTTTTCCATAAAAGGGCATGGAGGAATATGACTAATATAAAAATTAAAGAGATGTTTGTGTGTGTGCTTTAAACCTTCCTTCCACAAATGCTTGAAGAGGCTACCAAAGGAATTATAGCAGATTTCATGTCTATGGGCAAGTACAAATACTGAAGAGGCTTCCCTGGTGGCTCAGAGGTTAAAGCGTCTGCCTCCAATGTGGGAGACCTGGGTTCGATCCCTGGGTCGGGAAGATCCCCGGGTCGGGAAGATCCCCTGGAAAAGGAAATGGCAACCCACTCCAGTATTCTTGCCTGGAGAATCCCATAGACGGAGGAGCCTGGTAGGCTACAGTCCATGGGGTCACAAAGAGTCGGACGTGACTGAGCGACTTCACCTTCCTTCCTTCACCTTTCTGTCTAAGAGCAAGTACAAATACTCTTACCTGCGGAACACTTTGGAGAAGAGATAAGAGTAAAGAGAAGAAGATAAAGAGATAACACTTTATTTCACTGATGCCTCTGTAATAATTTCCCTTTACTTAGCATTTGAAACTTTCCCCCTACCTCAAAGTAATGCTATTGTTATTATTGTTTAGACACTAAGTCATGTCCAACTCTTTTTGCAACCCCATGAATTGTACCCTGCCAGACTCCTCTGTCCATGGGATTTCCCAGACAAGAATACTGGTATGGATTGATGTTTCCTTCTCTAGGGGATCTTCCTGACCCAGGGACTGAATCCACATTTCCTGTTGACAGATGGATTCTTTACCTCTGAGCCAACAGGGAAGCCCATTAGTAATATATTAAAAAGCTGCCACATTAAGACCCTTTCCCAAGATTCCCTAGTGTGAAATATGCAAAACCCACATGAAATATTCATTTAAAATACAGGTTCTTGGGTCTCATCTCAGAGAATTTGAGTAAGTGCTTCTAGGATGAGGTTCAGGAGTCTGCATTTTACAAGTCACTCAGTTGATGAGTGGCTCCCAGATCACAACTTGAGAAACATTCAAGGAGAGAGCCCAGCAGGATCATATAAGATGTGAAAACTTTCAATCCTTGAGGAACTAATCACTCCTTAAGGCCATAATGAAAGAAAAACATTTAATATTTCTGAAAAGAAACCTCAAATAAAAGAGAATTTATTCTGAAGCCCTTGAGGTCTAGAAAGCATTACTGTGACTTGTGTGAGACCTAGAATCTCCTCTGCAGCAACATTTGAGAAAAACTCAGCCACCAGATGGGGGACTCAACCAACAGATCAAAGACAAATGTCATCCTGAAGTCACAACCTATGCAGTAGTAATTTATATTTGTATAAAGCATAGGATGAGCTATCAAGGCAATCAGAACTCAACCTTGATTTTAATATTCCCAATCTGAAATTCTTGCTTCTCCCACATCGCTTCAATAGCAACAAAAAAAAAGGCTCAGAAATTATCTGAGTGGAAGTGAGAAATAGATTTAACGGACTAGATCTGATAGACAGACTACCTGATGAACTATGGACGGCGGTTTGTGACATTGTATAGGAGACAGGGATCAAGACGTTCCCCATAGAAAAGAAATGCAAAAAAGCAAAATGGATGTCTGAGGAGACCTTACAAATAGCTGTGAAAAGAAGAGAAGCCAAAAGCAAAGGAGAAAATGAAAGATATTCCCATTTGAATGCAGAGTTCCAATGAATAGCAAGGAGAGATAAGGAAGACTTCTTCAGCGATTAGTGCGAAGAAACAGAGGAAAACAACAGAATGGAAAAGACTAGAGATCTCTTCAAGAAAATTAGAGATACCAAGTGAACATTTCATGCAAAGATGGTCTTGATAAAGGACAGAAAAGGTATGGATCTAACAGAAGCAGAAGATATTAAGATGAGGCGGCAAGAATATACAGAAGAACTGCACAAAAAAGATCTTCACGACCCAGATAATCACAATGGTATGGTCACTCATCTAGAGCCAGACAGCCTGGAATGTGAAGTTAAGTGGGCCTTAGAAAGCATCACTAAGAACAAAGTTAGTGGAGGTGACTAGTTAGTTATTAGTTAGCTATTTCAAATCCTGAAAGATGATGCTGTGAAAGTGCTGCACTCAATATGCCAGCAAATTTGGAAAACTCAGCAGTGGCCACAGGACTGGAAAAGGTCAGTTTTCATTCCAATCCCAAGGAAAGGCAAAGCCAAAGAATGTTCAAACTACCGCACAACTGCACTCATCTCACACACTAGAAAAATAATGCTCAAAATTCTCCAAGCCAGGCTTCAGCAATACATGAACCGTGAACTTCCAGATGTTCAAGCTGGATTTAGGAAAAGCAGAGGAACCAGAGACCAAATTGTCAACATCTGCTGGATCATTGAAAAAGCAAGAGAGTTCCAGAAAAACAACTATGTCTGCTTTATTGACCATGCCAAAGCCTTTGACCGTGTGGATCACAATAAACTGTGGAAAATTCTGAAAGAGATGGGAATACCAGACCACCTAACCTGCCTCTTGAGAAACGTATACGCAGGTCAGGAAGCAGCAGTTAGAACTGGACATGGAACAACAGACTGGTTCCAAATAGGAAAAGGAGTACATCAAGGCTGTATATTGTCACCCTGCTTATTTAACTTATATGCAGAGCATATCATGAGAAATGCTGGGCTAGAAGAGGCACAAGCTGGAATGAAGATTGCAGGGAGAAATATCAATAACCTCAGAAATGCAGATGACACCACCCGTATGGCACAAAGTGAAGAGGAACTAAAGGGCCTCTTGATGAAAGTGAAAGAAGAGAGTGAAAAAGTTGGCTCAACATTCAGAACACTAAGATCATGGCATCTGGTCCCATCACTACACGGCAAATAGATGGAAAAACAGTGGAAACAGTGTCAGGCTTTGCTTTTTGGGGGGCTCCAAAATCACTGCAGATGGTGATTGCAGCCATGAAATTGAAAGACACTTACTCCTTGGAAGGAAAGTTATGACCAACCTATAAAGCATATTAAAAAGCAGAGATATTACTTTGCCAACCAAGGTCAGTCTAGTTAAGGCTATGGTTTTTTCCAGTGGTCATGTATGGATGTGAGAGTTGAACTGTGAATAAAGCTGAGTGCCGAAGAATTGATGCTTTTGAACTGCGGTTCTGGAGAAGACTCTTGAGAGTCCCTTGGACCGCCAGGAGATCCAACCAGTCCATCCTAAAGGAGATCAGTCCTGGGTGTTCATTGGAAGGACTGATGCTGAGGCTGAAACTCCAGTACTTGGCCACCTCATGCGAAGAGTTGACTCATTGGAAAGGACCCTGATGCTGGGAGGGATTGGGGGCAGAAGGAGAAGGGGAAGACAGAGAAGAGATGGCTCAATGGCATCACCGACTCGATGCACATGAGTTTGGGTGAACTCCGGGAGCTGGAGATGGACAGGGAGGGCTGGCGTGCTGTGATTCATGTGGTCGCAAAGAGTCAGACACGACTGAGCGACTGAACTGAACTGAACTGAACTGAAATAATACAGTACAGATTTACTTTCCACTTTATTTTCAATGCAAACCATTTTTGAGTCAATCATTTTAGCTCCTTTCTTGCTGGTTTTGAGACTTTTCTAAAATGATCTGAAGAAAATAAGGTGTATTTCACTGTTCATATAAGTGGATTTGGTATATATATTTTTTAGGGTTATTTTTGTGACAAGATCTTTCCTTAACATTTGATGATTTTAAGGCATTTCCTTAACTGACAGAGAAGTAGTTGCAGTGCAGTCAGCTATTTAAAAGAACAAGGGAGGATGGTATACTCCTGTAACAAGTCTTATACAAAACCTCCCAGAACCCGCTATAGCAGCTAAAATATATTATCCCTGAAGAAAACCATTAGGTTGATGTGGCAGCATAGTAGAGTGGTTAAGGGCATAGATTCCACAACTGAACTGCTTGAATGGAATTCTTTTCACTAGCTTCTGTCCTTAGTCAAACTATTTAACTTACATGGGGAGGATAACAATATTACCAATTTTTTGGATTGTTAGGATTACATGAATTAATAACATGTTAAGGTCTTAACCATGGTGACTTAGACAGTAAAGAATCCGCCTGCAATGCAGGAGACCCAGGTTCGATCCCTGGGTCAGGAAGATTCTCTGGAGAAGGAAATGGTAGCCTGCTCCTGTAATCTTGCCTGGAGAATTCCATAGACAGAGAAGCCTGGCAAACTGCAGTCCTTGGGGTCTCAAAGAATCAGACATGACTGAGCGACTAACACTTTCAGATGCTTTCATTCATAAAGTCTGTCACATGGCAAGCACTGTGCTTATTTAGCAGCACTTAAATAGTGCTATCCCTGGAGGAGGATATGGCAAGCCACTCTAGTGTTCTTCCTTAGAGAATCCTCATGGACAGAGGAGCCTAGCGGGCTACAGTCCATGGGGTTGCAAAGAGTCAGACATGACTGAGAAACTAAGCATAGCACAAATAGTGCTGCTATATGTACCATAGATGACGAAAAATATGAAGAGATTAGGAAAAACTGTAATATGTTAAATATAACTAAACATTTTTATGTACAAAACACAAGGAATATATGATAACACATTCCAAATGGAAAAGGAGAAAAGAAATATCTCACTATTTAGAGTGTCTAACTCCAAATAACTAGTATTTAGGCTGAGACAAAATGCATGAATAATATCAAGATAAATTCACATCTTAAATATTTAGCCAGATATTTATGAAATTGAGAGAAAGGAATCTAATGGGGCTTAAAAAGAGAGAAAGGAGTAATTGTTGATGACCTGCTCACAGAACAGAGCAACTCTCCCTAGCACACATTTTGTGCAATTCTCACTGTTCTCTGAGTAAGCTTCAGACTCTATCAAATGGTATGTAACAGGCCAATTTAAACCAATACATGGCACCTTTTCCTGAGGCAACATACTGACAGCGCTCCATGTCAGTTTACTATAGTCTAGGGGAACAGTCGGAGAAGGCAATGGCAACCCACTCCAGTACTCTTGCCTGGAAAATCCCATGGACAGAGGAGCCTGGTAGGCTGCAGTCCATGGGGTCGCGAAATGTCAGACACGACTGAGCGACTTTCCTTTAACTTTTTACTTTCCTGAATTGGAGAAGGAAATGGCAATCCACTCCAGTGCTCTTACCTGGAGAATCCCAGGGGATGGCAGAGCCTGGTGGGCTGCCGTCTATGGGGTTGCACAGAGTTGGACACGACTGAAGCAACTTAGCAGCAGCAGCAGCAGGGGAACAGTGAATAGGGGTTTTCTTATCAAAGAGTAATCTGTCTCCATGATGTCAAGAGGCAGGTATGAATGAATAGGAAAGGCGGCAACTGTCACTTCCCACCCTCACAGAATGCAATTAAATGGTTTTCCTTATGGTTATTGCTAACTAGGGACCTGGGAGCGGTTGAATAAGACATGATTCTATTCCTGTGCTTGATAGAAGAGTTTAGATGGTTCATTTTAGAGCTGGGGAAAAAAAACAAATTGTACCATTTTATCAAGCTCAGTTGACTTCACTCCTGAATCTGCAAAATTTGGTTTGAAACTTTGTGAGACCCAGGTTCCTTGTGAGATTTCTGTCTTTTCAGATTCCAGTCAAGTGGAAAATGAACAGGCACACTCTCAGCAGCATTTCTGTTCAGGGTAAGGCAGGGCCATCTGGGGGTGAGGGTCCATGAAACCCCAATGCCAGCATACTTTCTCCAATTTCATATGATGTAAGTTCTAAAGGAAAATATGCTTCCCCAGTAACGAGACTCTTGCTCCCTTTATTTTTCTAGAAATTCCTTCATATAAGGGCTTCTCTGGTGGCTTACACAGTAAAGGATCTGCCTGCAATACAGGGGACCCGGGATGGATCTCCTGGAGAAGGGAATGCCTACCCACTCCAGTCCTCTTGCCTGGAGAATTCCATGGTCAGAGGATACTATCAGGCTACATGTAGTCCATGAGGTCACAAAGACTTGGACACAACTGAGTGACTAACGCTTTCACATTTCCTTCATATCACTTGTTCTATTTGACACCCATCATTCTGTTCCTGAAGAAGCATTTTCTGTGGAATGACTGAGAAAAAGATCAGCCCATGTAAGAGAAACAAAGAGCAGATATACCACAAAGAGCAAACTTCCTGGATTAAAGAACTGGAACAAATGATGCAGTTCGGTTCAGTTCAGTCGCTCAGTTGGGTCCGACTCTTTGTGACCCCGTGGACTGCAGCACCCAGACCGCCCTGTCCATCACCAACTCCTGAAGTTTACTCAAGCTCATGTCTTGTGTCAGTAATGTCATCCAACCATCTCATCCTCTGTCATCCCCTTCTCCTCCTGCCTTCAATCTTTCCCAGCACCAAGGTCCTTTCAAATGAGTCAGTTCCTTGCATCAGGTGGCCATAGCAATTGGAATTTCAACTTCAGCATCAGTCCTTCCAATGAATATTCAGGACTGATTTCCTTTAGGATGGACTGGTTGGATCTCTTTGCAATCCAAGGGACTCTCAAGTCTTCTTCAACACCACGGTTCAAAAACATCAATTGTTCAGTGCTCAGCTTTCTTTATGGTCCAGCTCTCGCATCCATACATGACTACTGGAAAAACTATGGCTTTGACTAGATGGACATTTGTTGGCAAAGTAATGACTCTGCTTTTTAATATGCTGCATAGGTTTTTCATAACTTTTCTTCCAAGGAGCAAGTGTCTTTTAATTTCATAGCTGCAGTCACCATCTGCAGTGATTTTGGAGCCCCCTCCCGCCCCCCAAAAAATAAAGTCTGTCACTGTTTACACTGTTTCCCCATCTATTTGCCATGATGTGATGGGACCAGATTCCATGATCTTAGTTTTCTGAAAGTTGAATTTTAAGCCAACTTTTTCACTTTCCTCTTTCACTTTCATCAAGAGGCTCTTTAGTTCTTCTTCACTTTTGGCCATAAGGGTGGTGTCATCTGCATATCTGAGGTTATTGATATTTCTCCCTGCAATCTTGATTCCAGCTTGTGCTTCATCCAGCCCAGCATTTCTCATGATGCACTCTGCATATAAGTTAAATATTCAGGGTGACAATATACAGCTTTATAGCTCAGTTGGTAAATAATCTGCCTGCAGTGCAGAAGACTCAGGTTCAATTCCTGGGTCAGGAAGATCCCCTAGAGAAGGGATAGGCTACCCACTCCAGTATTCTTGGGCTTCTCTTGTGGGTCAGATGGTAAAGAATTCACCTGCAATGTGGGAGACCTGGGTTTGATCCCTGGGTTGGGAATACACCATGGAGAAGGGAAAGGCTACCAACTCCACTATTCTGGCCTGGAGAATTCCATAGACTGTACAGTCCATGGGTTCCCAAAGAGCTGGACAAATGATGCTGGATGTGGTATAAAAGCACTACCCTGAGTCAATATTCAGTGTGAGCTACATAAAAGAAGCACTTTTCTTCAAATAATGATCAGAATCTACACCTTTCTTTTCCTTTCCTCGTAAATACCCATTTCCTCAAAAATTGCTGTTGTAACATAACCACTAAATTTTCTCACATTTTCTTCCTTCACCTTCAGGGTTTCAAAAGACACTTCAACTACAAGAGCTGTCCAGTCACTTAATCTCCTAACACAGAGGGTCCGTTTGCAGTGATGCATATGAAATACACACGCCGAAACAGTAGTGGTGGTGACTCCTTTGTAAAGAAGAATACTGCAAACATTACTAAGTATAAATAGCTCTGAGCTAGTGACAAATAATTATATCTCATTATTCACATGAAAGGGCCCCTGTTGTACAGGAATTCATATGGGAATGAAAAGAGGAAAGAAACTGAAGGAAAAGGAAGCATAGGAATGTTTAGGAAGCTGGAGAAAGGATACCTGTAGGCAAATGTGCTTGCCTTGTCAAGCCTGTGAATAATCTGAACATTCTCATGTCCCTGGATTTTTCTATTTGAAAGCCTCACTCTGGATTCCACTTTTAGTCAGTGCCCAGAGTGAAAAACAAGACTTTGAATAAAATCAGTTTATTTTATTAGAGAAACCACTTTGAAGTAAAAATGACATCTGATCATTCATGTTGTTTTAATAGAATTGGTCATACTAGATATCTTTTAGGTATGAAATTGAATTATGTTTGTGAAGTGGGATTAATGAAATGAATATCTTTTTCTAAGATTAAGCAATTTAATGAAGCAGGTTTAACTAGATCGGTGTTAGGAAAATATTGCCAGCTGCAATTTAGAGTTGCATGTTACTTGGAAGGGGATTTTTGTAAGATTCTCTCTGGGGAATGTTTATTTAGGGAGAATACAGGCATCACATTTCATTTTTCCAAATCTTGAATCAATTTTTGAAAAAAATATTATGGGCTTCCCTTGTGGCTCAGCTGTTAAAAATCTGCCTACAATGTGGGAGATGGGTTAAATCCCTGGGTTGGGAATATCTCCTGGTAAAGGGAAAGGCTGCCATCTCCAGTATTCTGGCCTGGAGAATTCCACGGACTGTATAAGTCCATGGGGTCACAAAGAGTAGGACACGACTGAGCAACTTTCACTATCAATCACTATATACAGAAACTGGATATCAGGGAAGATTTCTGTTTAAGTTTTAATCCATATATAGAGAAAGCCAGGTCATTAAAATGGTTACATACATATTTCAACCAACTCCACAGGTGCAAAGAAATATTTTTTAATATGCATCTTGCCAAGACTGCATCTTGTAATACATAAATGTAAACACTAAAATGTTACTTCTCCTAATTTTTTATTAAGGAAGTTTTGGGAAAAGAACTGAGCATCAGAAGTTTGAGGAAGTCATTCATTGTAAGGGTAAAGAATGGTGGGTGGAGTAGTTAAAGATATGTGAGAGGCTTTGTTCTGTCAGTTTTTTAGAAATAATCTATTTTTGAAAAGTGAAAGCGCAGTCGTTTGTCATTTAGTCCTATCAGACTCTTTGGGACCCCATAGACTATAGCACGCCAGCCTCCTCTGTCCATGGGATTCTCTAGGCAAGAATACTGGAGTGGTTTGCCATTCCCTTCTCCAGGGGATCTTCTCGACCCAGAGATGAACCTGGGTCTCCTACATTGCAGGCAGATTCTTTACCATCTGAGATACCAGGGAAGCTCTTATATATATGTATATATATATATGATCCTTAAATGTATGTATGTGTATATATATATATATATATGTGAATATTGGCTAACCAATGTCTCTAATTGTACCAGGGAAGCCCCAGTGGGTTTATTTTATTTTTAACTCATCACATTATAAAACTTTGCCACAGCAGTCTATCTTAGGAGTCAATATACATATTAACTCAGGTAAATATTTTTTCCCACAGGACAAATAACATATAATGGCTTTTCTGGAAAAAAAAAAATTGAACTTTTCTCAGTACATTTGACATGTAGATTTTGATAGACTATATAAAATGTTTAATTAGAGTTACTAGACCCATTTTTGTATTTAAAATTGGTTGTTACAAAAATCACACACTAATATTTTTATGTCAATAAGACAGAAGACAGTTATTTAGTACTAGAATCAACACAGCACATTGAAGAGACATCACTTTTTTGATAAAAGCAAGAACTGCACACTGTAAAGGTCTATTTTTTTTCTTCTTGTTTTCAAAGGTCAGATGGCGTTATATTCATATTGTTCCTTTAACACTGTGATTAAACATTTTTATTTGTACTGTCTCTAGCTGTTAATCAACATCTGGGTTAAACGTCAGATCACTTTTCATCTTTCTTAAGTGCTTTTGTTACTACTCAGCAGCTGAGGTAAGAGTCACAGGAAGGAACTGGTCACAGCCTTCTGTCTGACATGGTGGCTCCACAGAGGAAGGGAGGAAGGCGTGCTCCAAGCAGAGCCTCTTTGTTCTAAACTCTCTTTGCTGCATTTGACCTAAACATGGTCAATCTCACAGCAAGTTCTTAAGACTTATTGAAAAGTAGTCGCTCTTAAAAATTTAGATAAAGCAAGAATTCATTGAATACTTTAAAAGGTTGGTGATTTATTGGTTGAGTTTAATTACGATTTAAAAGTATACCTATTGCCTTTTTTTCTTTCCCAGAGGCAGGAAACAAGACCAGGATATAAGAGAGCAGTTGAGAGACTGCAGTTACCAACACAGAACAAACTGCAGCCAAGAATCTGTTTACCTCTAGCTTCTGACTCACTGATGACCAGTAGACAACTGCTTTGTTCTCTTTGCTTAATATTTCATACATGAAAATAATAGCCCTGGCATGAGAAATGATACCTCTCAAATCCGTTGTGAGTATCTTTAATTAATGCTCAAAGGGGAGTTTAATATATTTAACAGTGAGTTTTTGTAAAAATGCACAACAATATGATAATGGGTCTTAATTGGCCAGGCTGGATTCCAGAAATCTAATTTAATTTTTGTAATTTTCTTTAGCGCCCTTTGCTAATGCTAACTGATAAATCTATAAGATATCTTTTTATACTTGGGCTGATCCTGAAGGGAACAAAGATGAATAAATGACTCCCTGAGTATACAATGTTCAACCATGTGAAGTAATTTCCTACTTGAAGCCCTCCAGAGTGCCCTTCACAGTACCCAAAGAAATAATTCCTCTAAATTGTTCTTCAGTGGCCTAGAAGAGTGAAATATTCAGATAGACAGGTTAGAACTTCTGTAAACTTATCAACTATAGCAGTAGATCTAGGTTTCCAAAGTTGAAACTTCGTGTTGAAGCTGTGGTTAAATCAAAATAGACACTGAAGAAACACTCTGATTTCTGAAGTTGCCTTGCAGTATCACTGCTGTTTTCAGCCTGGAACAGGACTTGTAAATAGTTCAAGTCTTCTGAAGAAAAGAGGAATTAACTATTATTTGCCCATGTCACAAAAGAATGCCTAAGTAGGCTCACATTCTCAACTCTCCTTGAGAGGAACCAGAAAATCAGAGCAGGAGCTGAAGGTTAAATGATCAAGTATCTCTTATACATGCCACCAAATGTCTATCCAAAGATGATTTGATGTGCACATCTTAAAATGTAGGGAAATGGGAAATGCTTATCCTTCAAGAAAATATGCTCTGAAAATATAAAGTGAGGACCTTTTCCTGGTATTTATCTTTTCAGCCCAAATTGTGACATATTTTCTCCCACAGAAGTTAAATTTTAGACAAAATAGGATAAATTATATTTCTTAAGGAGGTCCCAAAATGGAATCCAACATCCCAAATTGTTTTTAAGTTCACAAAATGTTTCTCACTCTTTCCAATTACCAAAAGTAAAATAAATAATAATAATTTCAAGAGTTACGTTATCCATATAAGCATACTAATTCTGTTAAGATTTCAACTAATTCCTCTTGGTTTTGAGCAGACCTATGCTTTGTGCTTAGTCTCTCAGTCATATCTGGCTCTTTGTGACCCCATGGAGTGTAGCCCACCAGGCTCCTCTGTCCATGGAATTTTTCAGGCGAGAATACTGGAGCGGGTTGCCATTTCTTTCTCCAGGGGATCTTTCCAACCCAGGAATCAAGCCGGGGTCTCCTGCATTGCAGGCAGATTCTTTACCACCTGAGCTACCCAGGAAGCTCCCATAAATAACAAATGCAACTTGTTTTCCATTTGTAGCAGTAGTCTACTTAGAAACTAAAATATCTCAGCAGCTAGGTCCCCAACAAACACTATCAGTTACCTAGTACTAGGTAAATCCTTGCCAACTTATTTATACAACAGTATCTGTTGAGTTTACAGGCCAAAATCTTTGCAAGTGGAGTACAAACTTACCCTATATCTGTTTTGTCACAAACGTGATTTAAAAATAACTCTGATTAGCACACATTGTTCTGTTTTGCTGCCACTTCACAGCAGGCTTGCCAGAAACTGATATTGGATCTTTGGTGTAGAAAGAGGTGAAGAGATAGAGATGGAGAAATCACGTCATTTGTGACTTGGGTAGCAAACTACAGCACTAAGTCAAAACATTTAGAACTGTTTGTAACCCAATCTGAACAAAAAAGTTTTCTCTAAAGCTGTAACAAATTGAAAGACATGATGTTAGAAAGAGTGTTTAGTGAGGAGTCAGCTTAACAGTGACAATACTCTCACAGACAGATCTGCAATAACTTGCCACCATCATCGTAAGAATCGTTTAATATTTACTTCTTTAAGGAAACTAAAATACAGACACAGCACTTCCTCCCATTTAATTTGTCCAACATGGTGGCAGTGATTGGACTCTTTTTCTGTTGCTTAAATGTTATTTATGAAATGACCCTGCTGTTGAATTCCAACAATTCTTTGCTTTAATCTTTTTTACTTATTCAGTTCAATATAAATGAGAAGAGTAATAGTTTATTTATAACACATTAGAAAATGTTTTTAAATTTTAATTTGCATTTCTTATTTGATTCTCTTCATTGCTTTAAAAAGAGAATCAGATGCAACCCTGCTAACCACAAGAAACATGTTGATGAAAATCTAGTCAAAATTAAAGAACTCTGCTATGTATGACCATTAGTCTAGAAACTTAAACGCTTTAAAAAAAAAAAGGAAGTGTTACAAATAAAAATTAGGTTTTCTTTCATTGTTTGTTATTTCATATTGTCATACATTGAAATCTTTCAGGCCTGCAGTTTGAGAGTCACTTTCTTTAATATAAGAGAGCAGAATTTGGTTTATTCACCAGCTCGTCTCAAGTACCTATTAACTCTTCTTCTGGAACTTCTTCTCCTATCTCTCTAATTCTTATTCAGAGATTTATTTCTCCTTCTCAGCTCATGACATTTAAGAGGAAGATCTATCAGTATTTTGCTTTAGAATGGAGAATGTACATCAGGCCCAAGTCAATCACGTTACTACATTCTGGCAGTCATGTTGAATGGTCTAAGAACCGTGTGATGTAAGACAGCCCAATTAAAGTGAATGTATCTTTGGTAGGTATACCTACAACCAAAATTCATCTTTCATGAAGAGCTTCCTACAGGATGAATAGAAAAGGATGTGAGGATCAGCATCATAGTTTGACATGACAAATGGAGGAAAAGGTTGTGAATGCACCTGCACAAGGGAAACGTACTGGGATATATAGAAAGAATAGCCAGGGTCTAGTAATCTTGCCTGAACCTTGGATCAAGCTTCCTCTGAAGTAGATTATTGCTATATTTGAGAGTTTTGAGAACCAATAAATGAATTTGTTTTTTCATAAACTGGTTTGGGTTTTTGTCAGTTATTCATAATTTTACAATTGATACTTAATTTTATGCCTCCTTCCAACAATCATATGTTGTAGCTATTGTTATCTGCATTTATAGAAGCAAGGAAACCATCTTAGAGAGGTTTAGCAAGTCGCCCAAAGTTTCCATTTGGAAAACAGCACAGTTGAGATTTGAAGCTGTGTCTGCCTGACTATAAATCTTAACCTGTTAAACATTATAAAATAAAACGCTCCCTTAAAAGGGACAAAAATAATGTGATTTCAAAATCAAACTTCTTACAGTTGAACTGTCACCTGTTTTTACTGGCTTCAAGTATACTGAAAAATGATTCTATGACTGCAATAAATACAATTCAATAATAAAGTCATGAAACTTAGGAATAGTTTGTATAAAAGTATGGCATATGATTCAGCTGTGCTTTATATAATTTATACTTGCAATTGTAAAACCTTTCTCCCAATAGTAGAATGAATCCTAAACTGACATCCTTACTCCCCCCACCGCCGCCCCACCCCGCCTCCCTGGCTCATTCTGGACTGGATATGACTCATTCTGTTGATCTTAGCTTCACTATAAGTCTTCCTAAGGAAAACTTGTTTTGATTAATATTTAAAGTACCATGGGGATTGTTTCCTGTTTTTCTTAAGCTGTCTACCCCCTTGCCATTATCTCACAGATGATTTGTTAGGCATGCAGGTTTGTATTGTTTCTGATACTACAAGAAAAACAAATAGAGCAGTGTTTTTCAGACTGTTATACTCAGGAAGCAGGGGAGGGGGGTGGATGTTACATATCGAGTTTCTGAGGACAAGTTCTTATTTTTTTACAAAAAGTGTTCTGCTTCTTTCTAAAACATTTGAATGATAACATTAGTTATCATTCCTAACTAAAAATTTATTTTAGAATTATGTCACCTCTATGCATGTGATGATTTGACTTTTATTTGTCTCTCAGATATTAAGGTAATAAGTAGACCATAAAGCTAAGCAGTGTATATTTCCCTCTGTGACCTTGAGTAAAAGGCTTATCTGATTCTTTGTTTTATTCATTTGTAAGTTAGATATAATAACAGAATGCTATATGATAAGTTCTACAGTATGGATGTGATGATGATGCTGAGGGAGAACATTTATTCTCCTTCCCAGGAAGAGGAGAAGAAAGATTTCTGAATTGATATGACAGCTATATGAGCTTTATAAGTCAAGTATAACTTTATCTGAACGAGAGATGAGGAAAAGAGTAGAACTGCACCAGAGTGTAAAGAACCGATATATTTAAAAAACTTGTACAATATAGAATGTAGGGAAAATACATGCCTAAGCCTGCTGTGCATCAGTAAATTGCAACTAATTCAGTGCAGAAAAGGCAGAAAGTGGGTAATAAGACAGGATCAGTGGGAGACTAAAGATTTCTTAGGGCAGATTAAAGATCTCTATACTTAAGGGAAGAAGGAGGCATGGAAATATTATAAATAGTTGAGAAATGATTAAATCTGCATTTCCAAATATCACTCAGATGGTAATGTGGAATGGATTCATTGGATCTGAACTCTTCACTACATGGTAATCAGATGAGATGAAGAAGGTAATTTTCAGAGTGGGTTGGAAGTGGAATAGAGGTTCATAACTTAGTTCTTGCTATAAATAATAATGCTATTCATTGAGAAAGTGACATTCAAGAGAAGCTATAATATTTAGTAGATTAAGGGGATACCTTAAAATCTTATTTTGTTCTTTTGATAATTACTTTGTACTAAAATGATCATAATGTTGAAGATTCCCTATTCAAATAACAGGTGGTTTCTGTCTCTTGGCTTGATCTTTACTAATATTATATATTTTAAGTACCTAAATTTTGAAAATATGAACAAAAGAATGATATAAAATTAGAAATAAGTAGCAATAATAACAGCAAAGGAAAACTTGGAAAATCATGTATTTAGAGGGAAATTAAAAATATTTAAAATAATTCATTGGTGAAAAAACAAGTCAAGATAAAAATGTTTAAATTAGTACTAAATGAAGGATGTGAAAACTTCCACAATGCTATAAGATACATTCAATATTACTAAATTTATAACTTTTTAGAAAAGACAGCAAAATAAAAATAAGAAGATATATTAAATAAAAGAAGAGAGCAGAGATTAATAAAGTATAAAACATGACAAAGTAGAATCAACTCAAAACTTGTTTCTGAACCAGCTGATAAAATATAAAGCATCCTTAGTTAGATGAGTAAGAGAAAAACATAGCAGGTATGCATACAAACAACTTCCCTAGTAGCCCTAATAGTAAAGAATTCTTGTACCAATGCAGGAGACCTAAGTGAGTCTGGTTCGACCCCTGGGTCAGGAAGATCCCCTGGAGGAGGGCATGGCAACCCTCTCCAGTATTCTTGCCTGGAGAATCCCATGGATGGAGGAGCCTGGTGGGCTATAGTCCATAGATCACAAAGAATGGGACACAACTGAAGTGACTTAGCACCCAAGCATACATACAAAACTAGGAATGAAAATGAAATTATAATTATAGACCATTAGTATTTGAAAATGAAACAAAAACACGTTTTTCTCTGAAACCCTGAAAACAGAGATGAAATAGACAGTTTTCTAAAAATGTGCAATTTAATAGACAGTGCAACTTGAAAGTTTAAAAATCTAGATATTGGAACTAGCTTCCTGGGTTCAAATCTTTCCTTCAAAGTTTTCCATCAGATTACTCTTGGGAAAGTGATGAATTCTCTGACCATGTTTTTTTCATGTGTTAGGCTGAGGCAATGATATTTCTTAAGACCAATAATCCCAAAATAGCTTAAGAAAAATTAGAATATTTGATTATCCTTATAAGTAACAAAGATAATAAATTTTTTCCTGAAAGAAAACTATCCATCCTAATATCTTCCTGATAAGGTTTACCAAATACAAAAAGAAGCAACTAAAATTTTAGGATGTTTTTAAAATCCAACAGAGAAAGAAGAAAGATTCTCCAGCTCAAATTATGAGGTTAACATAAACTTGATACCAAAATAGCACAAGGTCAGATGAGAAAGGAAAATTATACTCATGGACGTGGATTTAAAAATCCTAAATGAAATATTAGCAACCTGACTCAGCAATATGTAAAGATAATTTGTCATCATTTAAAGTACTCAGGTTACAGTATCAGTTTAACACTATAAGTAAATTAACTTGATTGACAATATCAACTGATTAAACAAAAATAAAATCATAAATTACGACAAATTGATATAGATAAGACATTCAATAATGTTCAACAATATATTACCTAAAAAATAGCAATATAATGGAATTATATTAATGTGGCAAAAGATATATGTAAAATAATACACATGTATACATATTAAGAAGAGGTGTCAAGAATACATGGAAGAACTGTACAAAAAATATCTTCATGACCCAGATAATCATGATGATGTGATCATTAATCTAGAGCCAGACATCTTGGAATGTGAAGTCAACTGGGCCTTAGAAAGCATCATTACGAACAAAGCTAGTGGAGGTAATGGAGTTCCAGTTGAGCTGTTTCAAATCCTAAAAGATGATGCTGTGAAAGTGCTGCACTCAATATGCCAGCAAATTTGGAAAACTCAGCAGTGGCCGCAGAACTGGAAAAGGTCAGTTTTCATTCCAATTCCAAAGAAAGGCAATGCCAAAGAATGCACAAAGTACCACACAATTGCACTCATCTCACATGCTAGTAAAGTAATGCTCAAAATTCTCCAAGCCAGGCTTCAGCAATACATGAACCGTGAACTCCCTGATGTTCAAGCTGGTTTTAGAAAAGGCAGAGGAGCCAGAGATCAAACTGGCAACATCTGCTGGATCATGGAAAAAGCAAGAGAGTTCCAGAAAAACATCTATTTCTGCTTTATTGACTATGCCAAAGCCTTTGACTGTGTGGATCACAATAAACTGTGGAAAATTCTGAAAGAGATGGGAATATCAGACCACCTAAACTGCCTCTTGAGAAATCTGTATGTCGGTCAGGAATCACCAGTTAGAACTGGACATGGAACAATAGACTGGTTCCAAAGAGGAAAAGGAGTATGTCAAGGCTGTATATTGTCACCCTGCTTATTTAATATATATGCAGAGTACATCATGAGAAACGCTGGACTGGAAGAAACACAAGCTGGAATCAAGATTGCCAGGAGAAATATCAATCACCTCAGATATGCTGATGACACCACCCTTATGGCAGAAAGTGAAGAGGAGCTAAAAAGCCTCTTGATGAAACCGAAAGAGGAGAGTGAAAAAGTTGGCTTAAAGCTCAACATTCAGAAAATGAAGATCATGGCATCTGGTCCCAACACTTCATGGGAAATAGATGGGGAAACAGTGGAAACAGTGACAGACTTTATTTTTTGGGGTTCCAAAATCACTGCAGATGGTGACTGCAGCCATGAAATTAAAAGACGCTTACTCCTTGGAAGAAAAGTTATGACCAACCTGGATAGCACATTCAAAAGCACAGACGTTACTTTGCCAACTAAGGTCCGTCTAGTCAAGGCTATGGTTTTTCCAGTAGTCATGTATGGATGTGAGAGTTGGACTGTGAAGAAGGCTGAGCACTGAAGAACTGATGCTTTTGAACTGTGGTGTTGGAGAAGACTTTTGAGAGTCCCTTGGACTGCAAGGAGACCCAACCAGTCCATTCTGAAGGAGATCAACCCTGGGATTTCTTTGGAAGGAATGATGCTAAAGCTGAAACTCCTGTACTTTGGCCACCTCATGAGAAGAGTTGACTCATTGGAAAAGACTCTTATGCTGGGAGAGATTGGGGGCAAGAGGAGAAGGGAACGATCCAGGATGAGATGGCTGGATGGCATCACGGACTCAATGGACATGAGTCTGAGTGAACTCCAGGAGATGGTGATGGACAGGGAGGCCTGGCGTGCCACGATTCATGGGGTCATAATGAGTCGGACACAACTGAGCGACTGATCTGAACTGAACTGATACATATAATAAACTAAAGCAAATACATATAAAGTTAAAATTTTAAAGCTTTCATCTTAATATCAAATATACCTAAAGAAAATCTTTTATATTCAACATTATCTGGGGGGGCTCTTTGCCTGAATAAAAGCTTAAAACATATATAATTAATCAAAGGAATAAAATTACTAGAACTAGAAAGAAAGGAAAAATGCTTTCATTATTTTTGACAGTATTATTTTCTATGTAGAAAAGTACACAAATATTATAGAAAATATAAGTAAAACTACAAATGAATTACTAGATTTAAGGAGAAGATTCAGCAATTGGATATAAATCCATATCCAAGTGTATTGGCTGAGCTCATAATTTTTCAAATCTTACAGATTTTAATAGCAAAATAAATATATATATATATAGATAAGACTGAAATCATGAGATGTTATTCAAAGCTATTAAAAGATTTCAACAAATGTGGAGAAAAATACCATGTTCATGGATTAAGTTTTTTAATGTAATGTGATGTCTATTCTCACCAAATAATCTACATTTAATATAATTAAAATTATAATATAAGCTTGTTTTATAGTGGTTGATGACAGTCTAAAATCTAAATGGTAATGCAAAATGTAATGAATAGTTAAGGCATTCCTAAAAATAATAAGATAGAATAGATATGTCTAGCTAACAATCAGGACATTGTAAATCTATATTAAGACAGAAGTATTAGTATAAAGCTAAAAAGTTAAATAGTGCAAAGAACAGGGATATAGAAATTTAGTTTATGATAGAACTGATATTACATACAAATGGGGAAGATAATGCATTCATTTAAAAATTACACTTAGCCCTTACCCCATATCATAATAAAATACCAATCTCACTTGGATTAAAGAATAGAATACAAAAGATAAAAGCATAAAAAATTTAAAAGAAAACATAGAATAAGTTGCAATATCAGTGTTTCTTAAATATGTTTTTAAAAAACAATCTATTAAAGAAAAACTGAACATTTTAACTGCATTAAAACTTAGAACTTCTGTTTACGAGAGGATATCACAAAACCTGGTACAAATGTAGAAAGTATGTATAATATATGACTGGTAGAGATGATAATGTTTGCCTCTACTTAAAAAATAAACTTCAGATTGTAATATTGGCCCTTTCATATTTATCAAAATTGTGGTTGACTGTTTTATGTAAGTTTGATTCTTAAAGCTCAACATTCAGAAAATGAAGATCATGGCATCTGGTCCCATCACTTCATGGGAAATAGATGGGGAAACAGTAGAAACAGTGTCAGACTTTATTTTTTGGGGTTCCAAAATCACTGCAGATGGTGACTGCAGCTATCAAATTAAAAGACGCTTACTCCTTGGAAGAAAAGTTATGACCAACCTAGATAGCATATTGAAAAGCAGAGACATTACTTTGCCGACTAAGGTCCGTCTAGTCAAGGCTATGGTTTTTCCTGTGGTCATGTATGGATGTGAGAGTTGGACTGTGAAGAAGGCTGAGCACCGAAGAATTGATGCTTTTGAGCTGTGGTGTTGGAGAAGACTCTTGAGAGTCCCTTGGACTGCAAGGAGATCCAACCAGTCCATTCTGAAGGAGATCAACCCTGGGATTTCTTTGGAGGGAATGATGCTAAAGATGAAACTCCAGTACTCTGGCAACCTCATGGAAAGAGTTGACTCATTGGAAAAGACTCTGATGCTGGGAGGGACTGGGGGCAGGAGGAGAAGGGGACGACAGAGGATGAGATGGCTGGATGGCATCACTGACTCGATGGACGCGAGTCTGAGTGAACTCCAAGAGATGGTGATGGACAGGGAGGCCTGGTGTGCTGCGATTCATGGGGTCGCAAAGAGTCGGACACGACTGAGCGACTGAACTGAACTGAACTGATTTCTTAAAAAACAGAGTCAGCACTTATGATAAGATACTTTCAGGCAAGAATGGTTATTGAAAAGAGCCACTGACTAAAAAGTCATAAATCACTGCAAAACCAAAAGTAGAGAGAGAGAAACCTTGAGAATCCCTGCAACAAGAGTTATTCATGAAGCGGGTAGCAGTCAGTGAAAGTGAAGTTGTTCAATCGTGTCCGACTCTTTGTGATCCCATGGACTGTAGCCTACCAGGCTCCCCCGTCCATGGGATTCTCCAGGCAAGAATACTGGAGTGGGTTGCCATTTCCTTCTCCAGGGGATCTTCTTGACCCAGAGATCAAACCCGGGTCTCCTGCATTGCAGGCAGATGCTTTACCCTCTAATTTACCAGGGAAGGCAAAGCAGTCAGTCTAGGCTAAAAAAAAAAGTTGGCATAGTCAAAAGGAAAACTAAGGAGTGGACTGGTATAGTGAAACCAATGGGCAGAAATTCATTACCCCCCACCCACCTCAACTACTCCTGAAGGGGCAGCAGTAGAATCCAATGACCTGAACCGTAATTAGAGTCGGACAGAATCTGTGGCTTCTGCAGGATAAACAGAACCATTCCAAAATTGGCCTGGCATGATGAAAGCCAGACAGATGATACCTTTATTTCTATCCCTTACTTTCCTACTTTTACCTCCTATTGGCAGAACTCAACTAAAAGAGTAAAGTAATCTCATTAATATATTATAGAAATGTCACCCTCTGTTCTCTCCCTTTTGCCCACCACAGAGAATACAAGGAATATCCAGAAGAGAAAGTAAAAATCCAGAGATACCTAGTACACCCAAGTTCCCAAGATTCATAACAGCAACCGTAGTAAAAATGATCATAATAAAACCTTACTGAAGTATAACGCTTTATAGCCTAAAATGTACTGAAAGAGTCAATTCCTAGGCAGGTCGATAAGTCTGGGAGTCTCCAAGGAGAGAGGGATCTGGAATTCTCAAGGAGGAGGAAAGAACAAATTTTTTTTTTTCTTCTACACTCCTTAGTCTTAGTCACATTAAATGTTTTTATCTTTAAGCCTGGAACTGATGATTACATAACAAACAACTCAGTTTAAACTTTGTACTAAGGATTATGTAACAACAAGGTATCTTACTTGAGGACGGTTTCTCCTTCCTGAAAACCTTCTGGCTAATCCTGTTATCTTAAAATGTAAATTTTGGAAGTGAGTCTAGTAAGACCTTTACAACCTCCAGACATTCTTTTGATTTATTGTAATAACTAATTAAAAAGTGACTTCCCTGGTGGATCAGATGGTAAAGCCTCTGTCTACAATGTGGGAGACCTGGGTTCAATCCCTGGGTTGGAAAGTTTCCTGGAGAAGGAAATGGCAACCCACTCCAGTACTCTTGCCTAGAAAATCCCATGGGCGGAGGAGCCTGGTGTCCATGGGGTCACAAAGAGTCGGACATGACTGAAAGACTTCACTTTAATTAAAAAGTATATAACTCCCTTGCCTCCTACTAGTGAGGGGGCACTCTTTCTGTCCCCTTCTGATGTCTATGTCAGAAGCTTTCTCTATCTCTTTTATACTTTGATAAAACTTTATTGCACAAAAGCTCTAAGCGATCAAGCTTCCAGCCCCAGATTGCATTCTTCTCCTCCAGAGGCCAAGAATCCTGGTGTCTTTCATGTTTCAGCAACAACTTTTCAGTACCTGCACGTGTATGATATAGTTCATCTATAAAAAAAATCCACTAAGAGAATTATCAACCTCTCCATTTTACAAATTGAAACTAAGGCTTAGGGGACTTCCTTGGCAGTCCACTGGTTAAAACTCTGAGCTTTCAATACAAGAGGCACAGGTTTCATTCTTGCTCTGGGAAACTAAGATCCAGCACACCACACGGCATAGCCAAAAGACAGAAAACTAAGACTTGAAGATGTTGGTACTTGGGCATGGCCATGTAACTAAGAAAATGAGCTTTAAATTCCAAGGACTGTGCAGGCATCCCAAAACATAAGCAAGTATATATTTACGTTGCTGCTAAGTCACTTCAGTTGTGTCCGACTCTGTGCGACCCCATAGATGGCAGCCCACCAGGCTCCCCTCTCCCTGGGATTCTCCAGGCAAGAACACTGGAGTGGGTTGCCATTTCCTTCTCCAATGCATGAAAAGTGAAAGTGAAGTCACTCAGTCGTGTCCAACTCTTCACGACCCCATGGACTGCAGCCTACCAGGCTCCTCTGCCCATGGGATTTTCCAGGCAAGAGTACTGGAGTGGGATTTCTATATAATTAATTCCTTTACTCACTTTCTCGTTTCCTCATCCCCAAACATGCAAAGTGTTGAGTAATGTTAGAAATACTAGGGCTTGTTGACTTTGCAGTGAGCTACAAGGGGAAATTTTGAATCAGAGAGATTGGGATGCAAATACTGGATCTATGTAGAGTAGTTGAGTGACTTTTTATAGGTAACTTACCTTCACAATATGTCTAACTTCAGTGATTCTCTCCTTTTTCTCCTGCTTTAGGTGACTTACCTTCACAATATGTCTAACTTCAGTGATTCTCTCCTTTTTCTCCTGCTTTAGGTAACTTACCTTCACAATATGTCTAACTTCAGTGATTCTCTCCTTTTTCTCCTGCTTTCTCAATTTAAAGATAACTGGTAAAGAACGTATGCTCTGGAGTCAAATGTTTTGGGTTCAAATCATAATTCTGTGTTTACTATGTGTATAACTTGAGAAAGGATATCATCCCTGAGTTTCAGTGTTCTTCTGTGTAAAACAGAATCCATTGTAAAATTTTCTTTGAAAGGATGCTGTGAAGATAAATATAGATAATTATGGTAAATCCCTTAGAAAATTATCTGGCAGATTATAAACCATCATTGCCATTTTTTATCATTATCTGTATCACTACTCTTCTAAGATCATGCCTATCATTATAATCTAATTTCACACCATTAAAAAGTTACTTGTTGGGTGACAATTTTTCTCTATCAAATGCACTACCCCCTGATTTCTTTCATAGCAATACTAATAGAGTTTTCTCTAAACCATCTCCACTTTTGTATCTTTATTCTCAACAATTTCTATTTAGTCATGTTTTCTCAAATTTAGCCATGACCTGTATCTTACTAAATCTGATGACATTTTTTCTGTTCTTGTCTTTTGCTTCTCAGCAAAATCTAATAAATTGGATTCTTCTTTCTTTTTCTTATGATACTACTCTAAACCTATCTTTTCAATCTTCAGCTCTGTATTAAATGTAACTTTTGACAGTTCTAATCAAAGCTTCTTCAGTCATGATACAACATTATACTACTATTTAACAAAAAAAATTATTACAGAAATTATCTTAATCTACTTTTTAAAATTTTTAATCCAAGTTCTATTATACTATAAGCCCCATAAGAATAAAACTTCATTTATCACAGTCATTGATGTATCTACAGGCCTTTAACAATGCCTGGCATATCAAAGGCATATATTGGTTAAAAAATTGATATATTAAATAATACAGCATTTAAACAGTTGTCTGACACAAAGTGCATGCTTAAGTAATGATAGTCTTTTCTCATCTTTCTAGCTTATGCACATGAGTAATCAATGGCTTCTTTAGTTAAGTGATCCTCTGAGGGGTATGTGGAGAAGGCAATGGCACCCCACTCCAGTACTCTTGACTGGAAAATCCCATGGACGGAGGAGCCTGGTGGGCTGCAGTCCATGAGGTCGCTAAGAGTCAGACATGACTCAGCGACTTCACTTTCACTTTTCACTTTCATGCATTGGAGAAGGAAATGGCAACCCACTCCAGCATTCTTGCCTAGAGAATCCCAGGGATGGGGAAGCCTGGTGGGCTGCCGTCTATGGGGTCGCACAGAGTCGGACCCGACTGAAGTGACTTAGCAGCAGCAGCTGAAGGGTATGAGTAGATTCCCAAACATAATTACAAAATAATCATGGACCAACATTCTCCCAGCTATAAACTGCCATCCTGTTATGCTTTCTTTTCCCAGTGAGTTAGAAAGGCTGCTCTGTTTGGGTCACCAGTTCTTTCCCAGGGAATTCTCAGCAGAGCGGTCAGTTATTGCTTTCTTTTAGGCTTTCCCTCCCAGAGATGCTGCTCTAGGAACAACTTCCCCACCTCTGAGCAGACCTGCAGCTGGCTTAGGTACACCGCCACATTTTTGCCTATCCTCAGAATATTTTTTCAAAGGACCCACTCTTTCCCTCAGCAGCCTCATTTCTTTTAGTGACGTCCATTCCCTCACATAAGTTCATACTTAATAAAACCACAGTGATGGATATGATTCAAATTCTTTTCCACCAACTTCCAAAGAACCATGTAAATTTAAAAGTATGGCCAGGCACATGTTCCAATGAACATTGTGTGTCAGATAAAAGGATTCTCAAGCCATACTGTAGACGTTCAGTTTGTCCATCAGAAAACACCAAGGAGAGATGTGGCTTAACTGTTCCAGATACTAGTCTATGACACTCTCAGCTCTGACTCCAAAATAATGTTACAGCAGGACCCTAACAATATGTTAGAAAGCAATCAATACAGTAACACATTTGATCATTTTTATGAGGAGGAAGTAAAACTGTTTTAAGAGATGAAATTGGCCATTTGTTTGAATTAACTGATCAACTAAGGAAGAACTGACCATCAGATGACCTGAATAGCACATTTATATAAAACACTGTAATTTTCAAATCACTGTTACATACATACATTATTTCACTTAATTCATAGTGTTATGATAAAGCAAGAACTACTGAAAGCTATTATCACTTGCAATGACCTAAGTTGTCATCTACTCCCATTTCTTTATTCCTATAATAATAATGGTGATAATGACACCACATTACTGATTTGAGTTATCTTATCCCTTTGTAAGAAAATTAATATATTTTTTAAATTAACTTTAAAATTGACTTTGACTAGACGGGGTTCTTCTATCTCAGTAATATTACAATCCACATCAATCATTCTAGATACACGATATTATATCCTATTTGGGAGCAGATTTTTAAATTATATTCTGAGAATATTGTTTAAATTAAATATGGGATTAAATTGAAATATAAAGATTCAGTAACATATTGGCAATTGTCATCCATGTATTAACTTCTATTTGAAGTCATGGCCAATGCACAAAACTTGTACTACATTTTGCAGACTCAGATACAAAGCTTGACATGTGCTAAGACATCAAATATAGCAATGTCGGTTACTAGGACCTTCTCTGGAAGCACATCAAATCTAACAATGTCAGTTACTAGGACATTCCTTGGAAGTCTATTTCTTTTCTCTCAGTTTATTTCTAGATACTATTTTGGAAGCCTCATAAGGTAATCATGATCAAGAGAACACTATTAAATTTTTTCCTGGTAATTTCCTACACAGCTTTATGGAATATGTTCAAAAGAATATGAAAGTTAAAAACTTGCAAGAAGTTTTTGTAATTAAAAATTACCAACTGCCTATCTGTAAAAGAGGACACTTGGAAACCCATACTGGGGTGACCATGGAGTCCCTCACTAAAACTAAAATGCTATGCCAAATTATCGTTGACAGTAGAACTGTCTCATAATAACTGTGAGCCTTTATATGCCAAACAAACCTTTTCTGGAAACTCTTAAAGGGCAAACAAGGTTAGAATCTGTGTTCTTGAGTATTTTGTGATTGTTTTCTGGAGGTGGGAGTTTGATTAGGATATTTTAAGTGACTTCCAAGAAATTATTATTATGATGAATTGTAGATGTTAGGGTTGCAAGAGTTGGGAAGAAAGCATTGCTCCACTTGATTGTTCTCACCCAGGTAATAAACAATAATGCCCCTTTATGGAAAAGAAGCTGAGTCTCTGAGAGTTCAAGTACTTTGAAAGAAATCACATGGCTCTTTCAACTAGAAACAGGCACTTCTGTTACAGTATTAGGTATACTGTCATAATTGTCTGCTTAGTTCTTACTTATTGGTCCTATTCAGTACATTCTGAGCACAAAAAAAATGAACACATAAAGAGATCACAAGTATGATTTTTGAATCACCGGCTCCCAGTACCCTGCTTGGCACATAATAGAAGTTCAACAAATGTAATTGGAAAAAAGTAATACTGTAAAATATTAGTCCCAGTACTTACCATGAGATAATACTCATATGTGGGCAGAAAATGGCATTTATTTTAGTTAGAAACTGTAACTGACACATTCTATTTGCTTTTAGTAACATCATAAAATCAAATTTTAGAACAGGAGACCATACCATACCATATGCCCCGCTATGTACACTTATGGCTGATTCATGCTGATGTTTGACAGAAAACAACACATTCTGTAAAGCAATTATCCTTCAATTAAAAATAAATTAAATTTACAATTTTTTAAAGAAATACAAAAGTATATCTGACTTTTTTATTTTTTAAAACTATGAAATGCAGTATAAAAATTGAAACTAAAAAAAGTAGGTATCAATACTTATTTCATCACATTCAGTGGAGCCCAGATGAGGCTTTATTTCTTAGGCTTGTTGATACCATTTACAAATAGAATCTAAAAAAAAGGAAAACAAAAAAAGTTTTATACCCTCTTCAGGAAATGTTATATTTCCCTTTCTTTCACTAGAGGAGTTTCTTTCTGAGCCAGAGTACTCAATATAATTCACATTGAAAATTAACTTCAAAAGCACCATGCTTTCTCACCATCATCATTATTAAAGGCCTCCAGGTGCTCAGTCCTCAACCTCTTTCAGGCAAAAAATTGTTCAGGTCTTTTTGACAGATTTAGAAACAGAGAACCAATAAATCCTTCTATAGCCTCAAAGACCTATCTGTCAGTTGCAGACTGACAGGTCTTTGTTTTGTTTTGTTTTGCTCTTCTTTATCCTGAAGGCACTAACAGTTGCTAATAATTGGGACATAAAGATAATCAAAGAAGAGACACAAACAGCATTATATATTAGAGAATACCACCAGGTTGCCCTGAGCATCGTTTTTCTCATCTCCCATGAACATGCATGGGTTTACATAATATTTTTTCTTTCAAATACAACTGTCAGAAAACATCAGACCAAATTGATATTATTTTGTATTCAAGTGATGACTAATTCTGCCAGAGAAGAATGGAAGCAACGTTTTAAAAAAGTAACTTTCTGGTAGAAATTATCTCTTCTTTTAACATACACTTATTTACCAGAGCTCTACTATTATCTAAAATATATCTTGGGTTTTGAATAATCATTTATCAGATCATCTTTGTAGTGATTTTATCTTTCAGTCAACTGTAAATTCATTCACATTCAAAAACTCATTGTTCTGTCAGATGTATTCATTCTAAAAAATAGAAAAATAAGGGGTAGAGAAACAGATGGCACTTTCTGACATATTTCAGTCTAATGCACAGGTAGTTGGGTTATTTGTAGGTCTTTTTCTCTGTTGTATAATCCATAAAATGACCTTACCTGGTTATTCTAATCTTCAAATTTGAAAAGTCCCAGCAAAAGTTAGAACTAACACCCTGAAACTTCCAGAAGAAAAGCTTGTGTGGTTTTAGTTTTGAAGACAATATATAAAGTTTGCATAAATATCTGTCCAATTGGTTAAAATTGCTCAGCAATTTAGCTGTCTTCTTGAAAAATCTGAGGAAAAATATTGAAAAATAATACGAGGCTTGATGCTTGATTTGACTTTGGTTGGCAGTCCCTCCCACCTTTTAATTTAAATAAACATGCAAGCATCATGGATCATTTCATCTCTATGGGTCTACTCAGCTACTACAGATTTTAATGCAATAGCTGATCTGAGGGTTCATTCCTATGATCAAAGGTAAAATAGACTGTAAAGAGATTTCTCTTTTTCATTAAAGACTATTTTCATAGCCTCAGTGGATTAAAACCATTTTTGAATTGTCTTTTTGGGATTCTTATTTGAGGCTAAACTAGCAAAAACCAACTAAATGAGAAATAATCCTTAAGGTTTATTGGATTCTCATATAAAGCATCTTTTCTGGAAAGCCCATAATATATCAAACAATCTGTCAGTCTCTGTGCTTATCTCCATGCAATAGGAGAAAATATTTGAAAAAAAAATAGGGTCTAAAGTAAGTAAATAGGGTCTAAAGTAAGTAAATTCTCTTCTTTCATTACAAAAATAAAAATTAACAGATAAAAATAAATATTTTTTTAGTTATGGAAGAAAATATTCAGGGATTTAGAGACAGACATATATGCTATGCTGAAGAGCAAGATTGGAGTGAATTTTTAATGAGGTAATTAATTACAGTTTGTTTTTACCATTCATTACCATAAATGGTAAGTTCAATACCATTTAACTTATTTCTCCATACTAGCCTATTGTATGATTTTTTAAAGGCATTTCTGATTAGTGCTTCCAGACCTACTGCATATCTTTTCTTGCTTCTTAAGAATAATCTCTGGACATTTGCCCAAACCCGTTGTGTTTTGATTTTAGTAAGGAATTATTAATCCTGGCTGTTCAGAGAACTGAATAATTACCCCCACATAACCTTTACCATTTTTCCCAAGAGGACTTATAGGATATTTTTATGTAAATAGACTTCCATGTAACCTTCTCTCTATAACCTTTTGTTTACTCATAAGAACATTTTCCCTTTCCTCTCCCAAGCTAAAAAATTACAGCCACATTCCATATAGTAAACCATGAAAATTCCCAGGTGCCAAAGACAAAAAAACAAGGTATTACAGTTCTGAGGCAAAAGCAATGGTTTAATCTATACATGTAAAACTACAGTTAGATCATAGAAATTTGATTTAGCCCATTTTATAATCACAGGATGTTAGAAGTGGAAACATGATGGGCCTAATCTGATAAACTTGTGTCTCCATGGTCCTAAATATACTTTGTTTCTTTAGTTATTAAGCATCAGAGACTTTAGAAATTTCCTTTTAGGCTTCAATGTATATTCTTCTCTGAATTTCACAGTAAGACCCAAGTTTAAAATGTGCAGAAAGGGATAGGTTTAAGTTTTCTTTTGAACTTCACAAATAAATATTTTTATATTTTTTGACATGTGTGAACCCCTGAGATGGTTCCAAATTCCTTAATAATATTATCACATGTCAAAATGCAAATAGTCATTCTGTCTGGATCTATAAGTATGGGGAAAAAATCTAAGAATGTTAGGCTATAGTAAAACTTTTTAAACTCAAAATCATTGTTTTTAGCACAATATTTTGTAATTTATCCATTTGAAAGGCCTTCCCTGGTGTCTCAGGTGGTAAAGATTCTGCTTGCAAAGTGGGAAGCCCTGGTTCATTCCTTATGTTTGGAAAATCCCCTGGAGAAGGGAATGGCTACCCACTCCAGTATTCTTGCCTGGAGAGATCCATGGACAGAGGAACCTGATGGGTGACAGTCCATGGAGTTGCAAAGAGTTGGACATGACTGACTGACACTCATCCATTTGGAAAGAAACTTTCTGGACTCATTCTTATATTCTCATAGAAACAAAGGTGGTACATTACCACCTATCTATAGGAGTTATCCTTTCTAATGTGAATTTACGATCTGTGTAATTTACCTATTTTGTTTCTATGAGAATATAAGAATGACTGCAAGGAGATCCAACCAGTCCATTCTGAAGGAGATCAGCCCTGGGTGTTCTTTGGAAGGACTGATGCTAAAGCTGAAACTCCAGTACTTTGGCCACCCCGTGTGAAGAGTTGACTCATTGGAAAAGACTCTGATGCTGGGAGGGATTGGGGGCAGGAGGAGAAGGGGACGACAGAGGATGAGATGGCTGGATGGCATCACCGACTCGATGCATGTGAGTTTGAGTGAACTCTGGGAGTTGGTGATGGACAGGGAGGCCTGGTGTGCTGCAATTCATGGGGTCACAAAGAGTCAGACATGACTGAGCGACTGAACTGAACTGAACTGAATGTATATGTATTACCATAATGCATAAAATTATAATGTTTTAATATTATAACATAACACTAACCTGAAAGATTACTTATGCTTAAGAATTAACTAACAGACATTTAGTGTTCAAACCTGATAATTGATATACTTTAAAATGATGTTCATTAAACCTCAGAGGAACATTCTTATTTCTTTAAGCCCATGGTTTTTCCTGAGAGGAGTATCATCAACTAGTATTTAGACATAATTCTCAGAAAGATGCCAGTTTTGATAATTTCATGTCTTCTTATTTAAAAATTGCATTTAATTATTCTTCTTTTAAATCTTTAACCACTCCCTAACTTTTAGCCAAGCGCCTGACACAAATGTCTAATGTCACAATAAACCTAATAAATTATTGAATGAATAAAAGGAAATAAATACCTTTAACTTTTCAATTGAAAGTTCCTCATGCTAAATTACTCTCTAAAGTAATTTAAGCATTATCAGTAGTTATAGTAGCTTTCATAGAATTTAGAACAACATGAAATAAAAAGAACTTTAAAAAATTCTACTTACTTGAAAAAAATCACCAAAGCATAAGCTTCCATTGTCAAAATCCAAGAATGCAAAGGCAACCTATTAATCTACACAAATTATGTTTTCACCCTTCTTGTGAGTTAAATGCAGTAATTTTATTGATAATTTTAGGGAAAAGGAAAACTCTCCTCCACCCTTCTAAAGTTTATTTAATTAGTATAATGATTAAATTGACACAGTACAAATTAACAGGAGAAAAAATAAATTTAATTTCATATGTACACAGGGCTCATGGACAAGGAACATAAAGAAATTACTAAAGCAGGCAGCTTTCATACTTTTTAGACAAAGAAACAATAAATTTGTGAGGAATAGACAAGACAAATGAATGTACTCAGGTGCTTTACAAATTAAAAGTCTAAATAGAGTTCAAGTAGAAAATTAGTAATAAAATAGCAAAGTTTGCCTATACAGCCTTATGGGCTCTGAATTGGTGATAAGAATATCTCTCTGCTTCCTGATGTCAGAAGAGTACCTTTCACATGGGAGGTTTATTTTCTACTTTCAAAGAGTCAGCCTATTCTTGTACTGACTGTTTCTTAAGTAACTTTAACAAAATAATCAATATACCATTGGGACATATTTTGGAGTGGCCTGCCCTGAGCCGCATCAATAACAAAAAATGCTCTTCAGCAGTTATATTCTAAAATTGATCTACATTCCCAAATATTCTGATTATCTGAATGCAAGTAGATGACTATTGTACTTTACATTTGCAATGCTAAGCTCTGTCTAAATACCCACTGAAAGAGATTTAGTTTAGTGGGGGTTAAGAAAGGGACAATTGTTAAATCTTTAGTTTATGAATTGCTAATCCCTTCTTTGGAAGAATCAGCACAATTTTTATCAAAAGTTTTTAAAGAATTAAATCTTAAGGGGCAAGGTTTTCATTATCTCTTTTTCAATATTCAAAGTGAAGAAATGATTTATAAATTTTATTGCAGAAACTTTAACTACATTAAAAAAATATTTCTGAAAGGTGAATAAGTTGACTGATAAGAACTTGAGCTTTTTCATAAGGAATATACTTTAAATTAGGGCTTAGATTTATCTACAGTATAGCTTTTATATAGAAATGCAAATTTGTAGATTACTTAAATCTTGTTGAATTAATATGGGTGTGAGATTATTCTATCTGGGTTATATTTAAATATGTCAGTTTCATGTAAATGTCCATCTTGCTTTTATTTTCAATACTAGAATGAGAAATACAGCATTTTACAAATCAACAAATCTCCAAAATAATCACTGTTGGAAATAAATCGGGCATAATATTAATAAAGTAAAATATCTACATTCTAGGTAAAATGACACTGGTTGTGGTTAAATGTCACCTTTACTTTTATAGACAACAGAGTTTAAAAATAGGAGGTAGAGATGTTCATAAATTCATATACTGAATATACAAATATAATTAGAAAAATGTATTCAGGTACATTCCATGAAAACCTTCTGAGTTTTAATCATACTTGGATAATGTAAAATTTGTCACAGAGTTTATGAAGTGAGATTTTGATTTAATTTGAAAACATGTAATGAACTGAACTGAACTGAATGAGACACTTGTATAAGATCGTCATTGATTTAGGTCTAAAGATTCATATCCAGTGATACTCCTCTGCACGTCTGCCAGGTGTATGCTGAATGCTAAATTCATTCTGTCCCTGAGTGTTGCTCCTAAAGGCATGTGCACTTTTTAAGTTCCTCCTTCAACTCTGTGACATATGCAATTTCTTTCTAATAAATTACTCTTTCACTTAAGTTATCTTAAGTTTTAAGTTTGTTTATGATTGCTATCAAATAACCATTTATGGTTATCAAATCAGTAGCAAAAGTAGATTATGGACAAAATAATTTTGGAAAAGTGGAGTATTTGGAATTGGTTATTGAGTTGAGATGGACTTTCCTGGTGACTCAGTGGTAAAGAATTCTCCTGCCAAGGCAGAAGAACCAGTTCAATCCCTGGGCCAGGAAGATTCCCCTGCAGAAGGAAATAGCAATACCTCCAGTATTCTTGCCTGGGAAACCCCATGGACAGAGGAGCCTGGCAGGTTACAATCCATAGGGTTACAAGAGTTGGACACGACTGAACAACTAAACAACAACGATTTGGTTGAGGTGAACCAAAAGATTGACATTTGGTTCATATCTTATTCATTCCTTTGCTCACCTTAGGTCATATCAGTTCAGTTCAGTTCAGTTCAGTTGCTCAGTTGTGTCTGACTCTTTGCGACCCCATGAATCGCAGCACGCCAGGCCTCCCTGTCCATCAACAACTCCCGGAGTTCACTCAAACTCACATGCATCGAGTCGGTGATGCCATCCAGCCATCTCATCCTCGGTCATCCCCTTCTCCTCCTGCCTGCAATCCCTCCCAGCATCAGAGTCTTTTCCAACGGAGTCAACTCTTTGCATGATGTGGCCAAAGTACTGCAGTTTCAGCTTCAGCATCTTTCCTTCCAAAGAACACCCAGGGCTGATCTTTAAAATGGACTGGTTGGATTTCTTTGCAGTCCAAGGGACTCTCAGGAGTCTTCTCCAACACCACAGTTCAAAAGCATCAATCCTTCGGCGCTCAGATTTCTTCACAGTCCAACTCTCACATCCATACATGACCACTGCATAAAACATAGCCTTGACTAGACGGACCTTGGTTGGCAAAGTAATGTTTCTGCTTTTGAATATACTATCTAGGTTGGTGACAACTTTCCTTCCGAGAAGTAAGTGTCTTTTAATTTCATGGCTGCAGTCACCATCTGCAGTGATTTTGCAGCCCCCCAAAATAAAGTCTGTCACTGTTTCCACTGTTTCCCCATCTATTTCCCATGAAGTGTTGGGACCAGATGCCATGATCTTCATTTTCTGAATGTTGAGCTTTAAGCCAACTTTTTCGCTCTCCTCTTTCACTTTCATCAAGAGGCTTTTTAGTTCCTTTTAACTTTCTGCCATAAAGGTGGTATCATCTGCATATCTGAGGTGATTGATATATCTCCCAGCAATCTTGATTCCAGCTTGTGCTTCTTCCAGCCCAGCGTTTCTCATGATGTACTCTGCATATAAGTTAAATAAGCAGGGTGACAATATATAGCTTTGACGTACTCCTTTTCCTGTTTGGAACCAGTCTGAAGCCATATACTAAATATTAAAGTCTCAGTGTCAGTTTTGCATTGTGTGTTAGTTGCTCAGTTGTGTCTGCCTCCATGATCCCATGGGCTATAGAATCGTTAGATGCATTAGAATTCTTAATTTGCTGTTATTAGAGATAAATTATTTTATTGTAAACAGTAGCTACTTGAAGGAAATGGCATAATTCACAGAATTAAGGAGGCTGGGATTTGACCAACTAGACTGGAGAAGGGGCAGCAATTACTATGTTCTCTTTACAAAGTAATCATTCTTTTTGATATGTACCTGCTGGCTTATATTAGGAACTTTGGGAAATTGAATATTTGAAAATAAGAGATAGGAGAGGATAAAGTTTACCTTGACCTTCTTGAGAACCCTAATTGGGTCTGAAATTTAAACTGACAAAGACAGCTTAATAGGAGAAAAACATACAAATTTTATTGAATTTTTGCACATACGTAGGAGCTTTTACCTATGTATATGTAAAAACCACCTCAGCAGTCTTGCCTTGAGAATCTCATGAAGAGGATGAGAAGGTAAAAAGATATGACACTGAGGAGATGAACTCTCCAGGTTGGTAGGTGCCCAATATGCTACTGGGGAGGAAAAGAATAATAGCACCAGAAGGAGTGAAGAGGCTGAGGCAAAATAGAAACAACATCCTGATGTGGATGTGTCTGGTGATGAAAGGAAAGTCCGATGCTGTAAAGAGCAATATTGCATATGAACCTGAAATGTTAGGCCCATGAATCAGGGTAAATTGGAAGTGGTCAAATAGGAGATGGCAAGAGTGAACATGGACATTTTAAGAATCAGTGAACTAAAATGGACCAGAATGGGTGAATTTAATTCATATGACCTTTATATCTATTACTGAGGGAAAGAATCCCTTAGAAAAAAAATGGAGTAGCCTTCATAATCAACAAAGGAGTCCAAAATGCAGTACTTGGGTGCCATCTCAAAAACAGCAGAATGTTCTCTGTTCATTTCCAAGGCAAACCATTCAATGTCACAGTAATCCAAGTCTATGCCTTAACCACTAATTATGAAGAAGCTGAAGTTGAATGGTTCTATGAAGACCTACAAGGCTTTCTAGAACTAACACCAAAAAGAGATATCCTTTTCATCATAGGGGACTGGAAAAATAGGAAGTCAAGTAATACTTGGAGTAACAGGCAAGTATGGCCTTGGTGTACAAAATGAAGCAGGGCAAAGGCTAATAGAGTTCTGCCAAGAGAATGCACTGGTCATAGCAAACACCCTCTTCTAACAATATAAATGATGCCTCTACATGGACATCACCAGATGGTCAATACTGAAATCAGATCGATAATATTCTTTGCATCCAAAAATGGAGAAGATCCATAAAGTCAGCAAAAATAAGACTGGGAGCTGACTATGGCTCAGATCGTGAACTTCCTAATGCAAAATTCAGATTTTAATTGAACAAAGTAGGGAAAACCACTAGACCATTAAAGTATGACCCAAATCAAATCCCTTAGGATTATATAGTGAAAGTGACAAATAGATTCAAGGGATTAGATCTGATAGACAGAGTGCCTGAAGAACTATGCATGAAGGTTCATGACATTGTACAAAAGGCAGTGATCAAAACCATCCCCAAGAAAAAAAAAATGTAAGAAGGTAAAATGGCTGTTGGAGGATGCTTTACAAATACCTGAGTAAAGAAGAGAGGCAAAAAGATGAGGAGAAAAGGAAAGATATTCCCATCTGAATGCAGAGTTCCAGAGAAGAACAAGGAGAGCTAAGAAAGCAAAGTGAACAATGCAAAAAAAAAAAAGGAAAACAATAGAATGGGAAAGACTAGAGATATCTTTAAGAAAATTAGAGATACCAAGGGAATATTTCATGCAAAGTTGGGCACAATAAAAGATAGAAATGGTTTGGACCTAACCAAAGCAGAAGAAATTAAGAAGAGGTGGCAACAATACACAGAAGAACGATACATAAAAGATACTAATGACCCAGATAATCCTGATAGTATGATCAGTCACCTAGACATCCTGGAGTGTGAATTCAAATGGGCCTTAGGAAGCATCACTATGAACAAAGCTATTGGAGGTGATAGAATTCCAACTAAGCTATTTCAAATCCTAAAAGATGGTACAGTGACAGTGCTGCACTCAATATGCCAGCAAATTTGGAAAATTCAGCAGTGGCCACAGGACTGGAAAAGGTCAGTTTTCATTCCAATCCCAGAGAAGGGCAATGTCAGAGGATGTTCAAACTACTGCATAGTTGCACTCATTACACATGCTAGCAAGATAATGCTCAAATCTTTCAAGCTAGGCTTCAACAGTAAGTGAACTGAGAAATTCCAGATGTACAAGCTGGATTTAGAAAAGGCAAAGGAATCAGATTTCAAATTGTCAACATCCGTTAGATCATAGAAAAAGCAAGAGAATTTCAAAATAATAATAATAATAATAATAATTCTGCTTCATTGACTACACTAAAGCTTCGACTGTGTAGATTACAACAAACTATGGACATTTCTTAAAGAGATAGGAATACCAGACTACCTTATCTGCTTCTTGAGAAAACTGTATGCAGGTCAAGAAGCAACAGTCAGAACTGGACATGGAACAATGGACTGGTTCAAAATCGGGAAAGGAGGACATTAAGGTTGTGTATTTCCACCTTGCTTATTTAACTTATATGTAGAATAGAACATGTGAAATACCAGGCTGGATGAAGCACAAGCTTGATCAAGATTGCCAGGAGAAATATCAATAATCTAAGATATGCAGATGACATCACCCCTATGGCAGAAAGCAAGGAACTAAAGAATCTCTTGATGAAGGTGAAAGAGGGGAGTGAAAAAGCTGGCTTAGAACTCAACATTCAAAAAACAAAGATCATGGCATCTGGTCTCACCACTTCATGGCAAATAGATGGGGAAACAATGACAGATTTTATTTTCATAGGTTCCATAATCACTGTGGAATGTGACTGCAGCCATGAAATTAAAAGATGCTTGCTTCTTAAAAGAAAAGCCATGACAAAACTAGACAGCATATTAAAAAGCAGAGACTACTTTGCCAACAAATGTCCTTATAGTCAAAGCTATGGTTTTTCTAGTAGTCACATATGGATGTGAGGTTTGGACCTTAAAGAAGGATAAGTGCCTAAGAACTGATGTTTTTGAACTGTGGTGTTGGAGAAGACGCTTGTGAGTCCCTTGGACTGCAAGGAAATCAAACCAGTCAATCCTAAAGGAAATCAGTCCTGAATATTCATTATAAGGACTAATGTTGAAGGTGAAACTCCAATATTTTGGACACCTGATGAGAAGAACTGACTCATTGGAAAAGACCCAAATGCTGGGAAAGATTGAAGGCAGGAAAAGAGGATGACAGATGATGGGACAGTGGGATGGCATCACCAAATCAATGGACACAACTTTGAGCAAGCTCACCATCAGCAGATGGTGATGGACAGGGAAGCCCGGTGTGCTGCCATCCATGGGGTCTCAAAAGAGTTGAACACGACTGAACAATTGATCAACAATGAGGAATTTTTACAAGAGAATGAAGACCAGAAGTGACATAGTAGGAAGTTTTACCTTTGGACAATGAAACAATAAGTTTGTGAAGAACTAACAGCACTAAGGGTTTGTGCCAGAAGTAATAAATGGGCAAGCAGTAACTGGAATATAGGGTTAGTGTGACAAATGTTTGTACAGATTTCTTGGCCCCCAATTCCGTTTCTGATGAGACATCCAGCCTCATTGTACAAGGAAGGTATCTTTTATGACTTGTAGCAGAAAATAAAAGTGAGGGTTGGAATGGGTTTCAGAATGAGTTTCTGATTTCTTCTGTTTTTAAAATTCCTTCAGCCTTTATGGCGTATTTAATACGTCATATTTTGGGACTGTGTTCCTTGAACCCCATCCACAATGCCAGAAAATGCCCGTGATAATCTATGTACTATTAAATGAACTCTACAGTACCACAACAATAAATAGGCTAGACCCAAATAGGCTAAATGCAGAAATAGGAATAAGAAAGCAGCTCACTCTAAATATGAGCTATTATTTTCATATTTTCACCCATCCTGCATCACAAAACAATGCTCTTCATAAAGAGTTTCCTATTACTGCATGATAGAGTGGAAAACCTCTGGTCTCATTTACAAAAGGCCCAATAAACTGTACCAACTCTATATGGAATTTAACTGCTGAGAGGTTACAATTTCACTACAAGTGGGCTTTAAGGACTGTAGAAAGTAATATTCTTCCAGTGGACGTAGATGTGTATTTATGTTTTCTGCTTTGCATTAAAGGTAGGATGACCATGCTCAATTAGCTGCTAAGAATCCTGGAAGGAGTAAGATTAGAGGATTAGTGACAAAGAGATTTGGGAATGGGAAACTGGACCTCTTCAAAAGAGTCAGGAGCTTAAAAATGTTTGTGTTTGTTGTGATTACTCATCACATTCTTTTCACCCCTTCCCCACTTTCATTAAAATATATGTTGCTATAATCAGGTGCCCAGGCAAACCCTCTCTACATATTATCATCCTCTTCACTCAATCAGATGATCAACTAGCTGTTTAATGACCTCTTCTCAAAGCAACAAGGCAAAAAAGACAATGCTTAGACTAAAACATATATTTTCCTTCAGTACCAACCCTGTTCTTCTAATTGTCAAGCTTTTGAACTTCTGGGGTAGAGACAAAATTTAAGTCCCTTCCATATCAAAAATGTTCATAAAATTTGGTGTTGGGTTGATTAATTGATGGAGACAGAAATTTGCCTTCCCCAGAACAATCCTTTGGAGTCACTTAGATAGCTGAATTTGAATTTGTGTACTGAGTTGAATATTGCATTCCTCCCAAAACATGTTCACCCAGGACCTCAGAATGTGACCTTATTTAAGATCACATGCAATTAGAAAGTAGTTAAGATAAGATCATCTTGTATTAGTCTGGACGTGAATCCAATATGAATTATATCTTCATAAGGAAAGAGAAATTTGAATACAAAACTTATAGTAAGAAATATGTATTTGGTCTTCCTTCCCTTTTCCTGATGTGCGGCTTCTAAAACCTTATAATTTCCTACATAAGAGCCATAGGGGCATCTTTTGTCATAATGCTTAGTTTTGTTCCCAGTTCCCAAAATAACTCAGAGCAATAAAGAGGTAAGGAGTCCCTTTTGTTATTCATATGAAAGTTCCTTTAGACAAACCCTGAGTGTATGTTAATGAGGTTGCTTTTGGAAAGCCCCTGTGGGTGGGTACTGTTTGCCAGGGGAATGTACCAGGTGATTAGAATATTGGAAACTTTAGCTCCACCCCTGGAGTTGGGGAGAGGAGCCAAAGGTAGACATAATCACTAATAACCATTGATTTAATCAGTCATGCTTATGGCAATGAATGTGAAGTGAAGGTCACTCAGTCCTGTCCACCTCTTTGTGACCCCATGGACTGTATAGTGCATGGAATTCTCCAGGCCAGAACACTGGAGTGGGTAGCCTTTCCCTTCTTCAGGGAATCTTCCCCACCCTGGGATTGAACCCAGATCTCCCTCATTGCAGGTGGATCCTTTACCAGCTGAGCCACCAGGGAAGCCCAGCAAGGAATGAAACTTCCCTAAAAATCCATAAGGAGAGAGTTCAGGGAACTTCTCCATTGGTAAACAAGTGAAGGTGCTGGAGAGTGGGGAGGGAACCCAGTGATGGCATGAAAGCTCTGCACCTCTTCCTACATACCTTGCCCTATCCATCTCTTCTGTCTGGCTATTTCTGAGTTATATCTTTTTATTTGTTGTTAGTGTTCAGTTGCTAAGTCATGTCTGACTTCTTGCAACCTCTGGACTGCAGCACACCAGGCCTCCCTGTCCTTCACCATCTGGCGTTCGCCCAATCATGTCCAGTGAATCGATGATGCCATCCAACCATCTCATCCTATTATAATAATCAGTAATAGAGTAACAAACTGTTTTTCTGAATTCTGTGAACCACGCTAACAAATCAATCAAACCCAAGGAAGGGGTTTTAGGAACCTCTGGATTTATAGCCGATCAGTCAGAAGCACAGGTGATAACCTGAATGTGCCTTGGGATCTGAAATGTGTGGGAGGAAGCAGTCTAGGGAACTGAGTCCTTAACATGTGGGATCTGATGTGATCTCAGATAGTGCTGTGTGTGTAGTATAGGAATAGAAGAGACACACAGAGGAGGTTTTTCCTTTACAGAAACACAGACACACAGGGAGAATACCATGTGAAGATAAGGGCAGGGACTGAGTGACCCATCCACAGCCAAAGATTGCTGGCAACAATCAGAAGCTGAGAAAAAGGCATGCAACAGGTTCTTCTCTAGAAACTAGAGAGGGCTCAGCCCTGCCCAATGTCTTTATTTCAGACTCCTAGCATCAAGAATTGTGAGAGTTGAGCCATAAAGAAATCTGAGCATTTAAGAATTGGTGCTTTTGAATTATGATGATAGAAAAGACTCTTGCGAGTCCCTTGGACTGCAAAGAGATCAAACCAATCAATCCTAAAGGAAATCGACCTTGAATGCTCACTGGAAGGACTGATACTGAAGCTGAAGCTCCAATACTTGGAGAGCCGACTTATTGGAAAAGAATCCGACGCTGGGAAAGATGAAGAACCTAAGGAAAAGGGAGCAACAAAGGATGAGATGGTTGGTTGGCAACACTGACTCAATGGATAGGAGTCTGAGCAAACTCGGTGAGACAGTGACGGGCAGGGAATCCTGGAGTGCTGCAGTTCATGGGATCACAAAGAGGTGGACATGCTTAGCAACTGAACAACAACCACTATATTCCATTAGAATTGCAAAATTTTGGTATAAGATGAACACTAAGCAGAACAAATGAGTAATAAAGCAGATGACAAAGAAACACGTAAAACTGCAAGAAAGTAAATTTTACAGAAATAAAAACTAACTTTAGGGAAGTAGCTGGAAGAAATAGTAGTCAAAGCAGCATAGAATCTGTATTTCATGCAACACTATATAGGCATTTAATAAATATGCTTTCATTATTATTTTTCTCTTCTATCATTAATGTTATTAATTTGTGAGTCATTGCAATCTTACAAAATATATGGTAATTGTAATGCTTAATTAAACTAAGCAAAATGCTACCAGAGTAAATGAATAAGTAAGACTTCAAGTTCATTTTATAAAGACCTCAGCAGTTTTATGCTATTAAAATCCATGGTAGTAGTTTCTTTTTTGATAGATAAATTTCCCTATGTTTTCCTACATTAACTATGGTACTAGGCTCATAATTCATAAATCCATAACCTAAGTAGCCAAAATTATCTATTTTGGCATATTATTATATATTTTTTCTAGATTCTATAGAAATTAAAGCACATCAAAGATTGTTGGATGAAAATATTTTAAAAGAAAAAAATTGTAATTTAAACTATCTTCAAGTTTTTCTATATTTTATTATTACACTATGTTTTTTAGAAAACACATTTCAAAGAAAACTAGATTACATATTTATTTATAATTTAAGATTTCATCCCCCAAAGATACAATTACATTGTAGCAAATTACTTAATGTAAAAATACTTCAAATCTAATGAGCTCTTCCTATGTGGAGGAAACCATTTAAAACTCTGTTCATATATATGTGGGCTCACTTAAGCTCACAGTTCAATAAAAGAATTATTGATATTATCCTCATTTTTCCAGAGAAAACTGTGGCAAAGAGAGGTTAAAACAGCCTCTCTAAAGTCATAGGAATTTGAAATAACATTCCTTAGTAGTAACTGGTTAAAACTAGGCAGAAAATAAGCATTTCCACAAAATGTGTGTTATAGTGGGGCATTTTTCCAAGTATGTTCTACATTCCCATTAGAAAATATGAGGAAATAAGAGAAAGGATTCCATGAACACAAAATATCAAGTGATGTTAGTTCAAAAAAAGATAGTCATGTTTGTGTGTGTTAAATTTGTGTAAGTGTGTTTGTGTGTGTGTGTATATATATATATATATGTATGTATTTTCTTTCCAGTTTTATTAAAATATAATTGGCATAGCACTCTACAAGTACAAGATACCCAACATAATGATTCGATATACATACTTAGTTAACATCCGTCATCTCATATAGGTACAAAATTTTAAAACATTTTTTTTCCTTGTGATGAACTCATAGTCTCTTAACAACTTTCATATATAACTTAAAGCATATTACTTATATTAATCATGTTGTACATTGCATGCCTAGTACTTATTTAACTTATAACTGGAAGTTTATACCTTTTGACTACTTTTGTCACCATACAAACATCCTAGGTTATCAATGATGATATTCCCCATGCTTTATGTGCTTTACACCCTTTACATTTCATCCTTATGACTCATTTATTCTGGTACTGGAGGTTTGTCCCTCCTAATCTCCCTCATCAATTTCTTTCCTCTCCCTACATCCTTCCACCCTGATAACCACCTGTTTGTTTTCTGCAACTAATGGCTCTGTTTCTGTTTTCTTATACTTATTCATTTATTTTACATTTTAGATTCCACATATAAGTGAAATCATACAGTGTTTGTCATTCCCTTGTCTGACACATTTCACTTAATACTCTCTAGGTCTATCTAAATTTTTGCAGATGGCAAGTCACATTATTGACATAATATTCCACTGTGCCTGCGTATATGTATGAGTAATATTCCATGTGTGAACATACATAATGGAATTCTATATAACTGCATTTGTGCTTGCTTAGTTTGGAAAAATACCCAGAAGCAGAATCCCTGGATTGAATGTTATCCTATTTTTTAATTTTGTGAGGATACTTCATAATGTTTTCCATAGAGACTGCACCAGTTTACATTCCCACTAATAGTGAATAAGTGCTCCAGTTTCTCCACATCCTTCCCAACACTTATTTTCTGTCTTTGTGGTGATAGACATTTGACAGGTATGAGGGAGTATCTCACTATGGTTTTGATTTGTGTTTCTCTGATGATTGATGCTGAGTGTCTTTTCACGTGTTTGTTGGCTACCTGTATGTTTTCGTTGAAAGTGTCTATTCAGGTCCTTGTCCATTTTTTAATCAGGTTGTTTGGGTTTTGTGATGTTGAGTTGTATAAGTTCTTTGTACATTTTGCATATTAATTCCTTGTCAGATATATTTTTTGTAAATAGCTTCTTCCACAAAGTTTTGTTGATAGTTTTCTTTGCTGTATAAAAACTTTTAGTTTGATGTAGTCCCACTTGTTTACTTTTGCTTTTGTTTCCATTCCCTGAGGAAACATGTCCAAAAAAATATTGAGACTAATGTCAATGAAAACACACTTTCATTTATATATAGATTATAGTGCATATATATATAACATATATATGCACTATAATATGTAATCTGTATTTATATAGCCATGTATATACATTTGTATGTAATATGTATTATGTGTATTTATGAAGGCTAGTTTTTAATAAGCAATATATATTTGAATTCTGAAAAATGCACGTATAGACAGTTATTTAATCAAAATATTGAATCCCCACTATATTCTAAGTACTTGGCTAGGAATTAGAGATGCAGAAAGTGACAGAGACATATACAGCATTGACTGTTGAAGAAGTCATGTATAATGAGAGCCATGATGAAATGCAAGATTTAAGTTAAACCTATAATAAACACTCTCAGGGAAGTCATGTAGGAAATAATATTTAAAGTTTTTGGAGTAAAATTAAATGAATGAGCTACTTAGCTCAAGAAAAGGAAAGATGTATTAAGCAGAAATATATCGTGTGCAAAGATGCTAAGGTTGTGTCAGGGAATTATAAAAAGTCCAGTACAACTAGATTAGGAAGAGTGAGAAGATGTTGTCAGAAGGTGAGCCCAACAAAACTGATAGTTTCAGAGACTTAGTGAAGTAAAAATGTTAGTCACTCAGTCGTGTCCAATTCTTTCTGACCCCATGGACTGTAGCCCACCAGCCTCCTCTGTCCATTCAGAGGCTTAGTGAGATCTAATAAGAATTTTGATTTTATCCTATATGCAATCAACCAATAAAGCATTTTCATACATGTGCTCATATTCTCCTGTGAGAACTCAAAAATTGCAACTAACCACTGAACAATCATCAACAGGAGAATGTTGGATCCCACCAAAAAAAGATACCTCACATCCAAGGGCAGAGGAAAAGCCCAAGTAAGATCATAAGAGGGGAGAAATCACGTTTAGAATCAAAGCCTATACCCTCCAGAGACACTCTGAGGGCTCAAACAAAACCTTGTGCACACCATAACCCAGAAAGCCCACGGAGACTGAGCCAGACTTGTCTGTGAGTGTTTGAGTGTCTCCTGAAGAGGCAAGGGTCAGCAGTGGCTTGCTGCAGGGACAGGAGTTCTGGGTGCAGCAGACCTGGGAGATGCAGCATGTGAGCCCCACCATAGAGCCACCAAGCAGACAACCCACAAACTGGAGAACAATTTTACCAAAGAAGTTCTTGCACTGTTGCAAATTCTAGGGCCCACAACAGATTTCACAACCTGGGAATTCAGCAAAGGGACTGAGATTCCCCCAGGAAATTTGACTTTGAAGGCCAGTGGGATTGGGAATGAGGAAACAAACTCCTGGAAGGCACAAGCAAAACTTTCTGTGCACCAGGACCCAGTAGAAAGGAGCAGTGACCCCACAAGAGTCGATGCCAGATTTGCCTGTGAGTGTCCAAGAGCCTCCCACCAAGGTGTGAGTCAAGGGGCACTGAATAAAAGAGTCCTGGCATAAGTCCTTTTGAAGGAGGTCACCTTTACTGCCACTACCCTACCATAGCTTGGCCTCAGGTCCACCCATCAACAGAAAATTGAATTAAAAATTTACTGAGCATAGCTCCATCCATCAGAGCAAGACCCAGATTCCTCCACAGACAGTCCCTCCCGTCAAGAAGTTTCCACAAGCCTTTTATCCTTTCCATTAGAGGACATGCAGAATGGAAATGACAATTATAGAAAACTAACCAAGCTGGGGTGTTGGAAAAGACTCTTGAGAGTCCCTTGGACTTCAAGGAGATCCAACCAGTCCATTCTGAAGGAGATCAGCCCTGGGATTTCTTTGGAAGGAATGATGCTAAAGCTGAAACTCCAGTACTTTGGCCACCTCATGTAAAGAGTTGACTCACTGGAAAAGACTCTGTTGCTGGGGGGCATTGGGGGCAGGAGGAGAAGGGGACGACCAAGGATGAGATGGCTGGATGGCATCACTGACTCGATGGACGTAAGTCTGAGAGAACTCCGGTAGTTGGTGATGGACAGGGAGGCCTGGCGTGCTGCGATTCATGGGGTCACAAAGAGTCAGACCCAACTGAGTGACTGAACTGAACTGAACTGAACTGAACCAAGCTGATCACTTGGATCACATCCTTTTCTAACTCAATGAAATTATGAACCATGCCATGTAGGGCCACCCAACATGGATGCACATGGTGGAGAGTTCTGACAAAACATGGTCCACTGGAGAAGGGAAGAGCAAACCGCTTCAGTATTCTTGCCTTGTGAACCCCATGAACAGTATGAAAAGGCAAAAATATATGATACTGAAAGATGAACTCCCCAGGTTGGTAAATACCTAATATGCTACTGGAGAAGCATGGAGAAATAACTCCAGAAAGAATGAAGAGGCTGAGCCAAAGTGAAAACAATCACCAATTGTGGATATGACTGGTGATGAAAGTAAGGTCTGATGCTGTAAAGAATCTGGACTGTTAGGTCCATGAATCAAGGTAAATTGGAACTGGTCAAACAGGAGATGGCAAGAGTGAACACTGACATTTTAGGAATCAGTGAACTCAAATGGACCAGAATGGGTGAATTTAATTCAGATGACCATTGTATCTACTACTGTGGGCAAGAATCCTTGAGAAGAAATGGAGTACCCCTCATAGTCAACAATAGAGTCTAAAATGCAGTGCTTGGATGCAATCTAAAAAACAACAGAATGATCTCTGTTTGTTTCCAAGGCAAACAATTCAATATCACAGTAATCCAAGTCTTTGCCCCAACCATTAATGCTGAAGAAACTGAAGCTGAATGCTTCTATGAAGACCTACAAGACCTTCTAGAACTAACACCAAAAAAAAAAAAAAAAAAGATACCCTTTTCATCATAGGGGACTGGAAGGCAAAAGTAGGATGTTAAGAGCTACCTGGAGTATCAGGCAAATTTGGCCTTGGAATGCAAAATGAAGCAGGGCAAAGGCTAACAGAGTTTTGCCAAAAGAACACAGTGGTCATAGCAAACACCCTCTTCCAACAACACAAGAGACAATTCTACACATGGACATCACCAGATGGTCAATACCAAAATCAGATTAATTATATTCTTTATAGCCAAAGATGGAGAAGCTCTATAGAGTCAGGAAAAACAAGACTGGGGGCTCACTGTGGCTCAGATCATGAACTCCCTAATGCAAAATTCAGACTTAAATTGAAGAAAGTAGGGAAGACCACTAGACCATTAGTGTTTGTGTGGTTTTATCACTAAGTCATGTCTGACTCTTGTGACTCCCCCCGGATTGTAGCCCACCAGGCTCCTCTGTCCATGAAATTTTTCAGGCAAGAATACTGGAATGTGTTGCATTTCCTTCTCCAGGGAATCTTCCCAATATAGGGATTGAATTCCAGTATCCTGCACTTCAGGCAGATTCTTTACCATCTGAGATACCAGGGAAGCCCCAGATCTTTCAGCTGTGACCTAAATCAAATCTCTTACTATTATACAGTGGGAGTGACACATAGATTCAAGGGATTAGATCTGCTAGAGTGCCAGAAGAACTAATGATGGAGGTTCGTAACATTGTACAGGAGGCAGTGATCAAAACAATCCCCAAGAAGAAGAAATGCAAAAAGTCAGAATGGTTATCTGAGGAGGCCTTACAAATAGCTGAGAAAGAAAATATGTGAAAGCAAAGGAGAAAAGGAAAGTTACATCCATCTGAATGCAGGGTTCCAAAGAATAGCAAGGAGAGATAAGAAAGCCTTCCTAAGTGAACAGTGCAAAGAAATAGAGGAAAACAATAGAATGAGGATGACTGGAGTTTTATTCAGGAAAATTAGAGATATCAAGGGAATATTTCATGCAAAGGTGGTCATAATGAAGGACAGAAATGGTATAGACCTAACAGAAGCAGAAGATATTAAGAAGAGGTGGCAACAATACACAGAAGAAGTGTACAAAAAAAGATACTAATGATGCTGATAACCACAATGTTGTGATCACTCACCTAGAGCCAGACATCCTGGAGTGTGAAGTCAAGGGAGCCTTAAGAAGTGTCACTATGAACAAAGCTAGTGGAGGTGATAGAATTCCAGCTGAGCTATTTCAAATCCTACAAGATGGTGCTGTGAAAGTGCTGCACTCAATATGCCAGCAAATTTGGAAAACTCCGCAGTGGCCACAGGACTGCAAAAGGTCAGTTTTCTTTCCAATCCCAAAGAAAGGCAATGCCAAAGAATATTCAAGCTACCTCACAATTGCACTTATCTCACATGCTAGCAAAGTTCTATCTTGGAAGAAAGTGCTCCTTGGAAGAAAATCTATGACAAACCTAAACAGCATATGAAAAAGCAGAGACATTACTTTGCCAACAAAGTCCATCTAGTCAAAGCTATGGTTTTTCCAGTAATCATGTATGGATGTAAGAGTTAGACCATAAAGAAAGCTGAGCACCGAAGAAGTGATGTTTTTGAACTGTGATGTTGGAGAAGACACTTCGAGTTCCTTGGACTGCAAGGAGATCAAGCCAGTCAATCCTAAAGGAAATCAACCCTGAATATTCATTGGAATGACTGATGCTGAAGCTCCAATACTTTGGTCACCTGATGCGAAGAACTAAGACACTGGAAAAGACGCTGATGCTGGGAAAGATAGAAGGCAGAAGGAAAAGGGGATACAGAGGATTAAATGAGATGGTGGAATGGCATCACTGACTCGATGTACATGAGTTTGAGCAAGATTGGGGAGTTGATAAAGGACAGGGAAGCCTTCATGCTGCAGTCCATGGGGTTGCAAAAGAGTGGGACACTACTGAGCAACTGAACTGAACTGATGCCAATATTAATTATTAATTGTAAAATGATAAAGAGTAGTTGGGGCTTCTCCTGTGGCACTAGTGGTAAAGAAACCGTATGCCAATGCATGCGACACAGGAGAAGAAGGTTCAACCCAGGGTCAGGAAGATTCCCTGGAGGAGGAAAAGGCAACCCACTCAGTATTCTTGCCTGGAGAATCTCATGGACAGGGGAGATTGGCAGGCTGAAGTCCATATGGTCACAAGTCACAAAGAGTTGGACATGATTGAAGTGACTTAGCACACACACCCAAAGAGGAGTTACCTCCTACTTCACTATTTGCTTTAATGGAACAGATCATATTCAGTATCTCCAAAGTATAATTTTAAGCTATGTGCTTTCTCTGTCTATTGCTACAACTCTGGTTTAAACCATCATCCATCCTTTCTCAACTCTGTTATATAAATTACTTGCTAACTGCTCCTCTATCAGTTCTCCTGTCACCAATTATTTTTCTTAATTTCAAGCCCTAAGATTATTTTGGATCATTACATTCCTGTCCTGCCTAAACATTCATTGCTAATTAGATACTAATCCACAATGGCCTTTAAGACCCCTCATGCTTTTGTCTCTATATAATGCTCTGACCTTGCCTCCTCCTACTCTAGAGACTTTGTGTTTGGTATTTCCTGTGTTTTGTTTTCAGATACTCTGTTATACAGATATTACAAGGGCATCCGGGCAAAGGGAGGAGCAAATCAGAATTTATTTTCCATCAAATAATACAAGATTTGTAAAACTGTTGCTTTGTGTAGTGATATCATCTATATCTCTGCCAAGAAGTATCAATACCTTGGCAACTCAAAATTCTAAATATTTCAGACAATTCAAATTGAGAATACAAAGGCTAACACCTGGTTTTCCCAGAGGATAAAGCAAAGTTTGAAGTTGGAGGATACATAAAATATATAATTATCTCAAATTTCTATTGTTTTCTTTTATATGTAGTTGTATATAACAGGAAAACCTGGCTGTTTGTTTTATAGTGAGAATTAAGAACCTTAATTCCCTAGTGCATGAGATATTAATACTAATACTTTCCACTGTCCTTGTTAATTATGACGCTTTACTCTTAGGACTTTAAAAAATGCTTCAGTAAAACAATAGATAGATTGCTAATGTCCTTGACTGTATCTCTCGGCAGTGAATGCTGTGATCTGGCTGGGGTTCCTGAGTTGATTACTCACTCTAAGTAAGTAACATATTCTGTAAATAGCAAGCTAACACCATCTGTACAGGCTGTTTTTTGACTGTTCATAAGCTACAGGAAATCAACTCTGCCCTAATTTCCTACATGATTCAATAAGGTGGAAGCCAAGGGAATATAAGCTAATGTGACCTTTAAGTACATTCCTATGATATTAAGCTTCAGATGAAAAATTAGGGCAAGGGGTAGACTGCTATTCAATATTGGAATATGCGTCTTTGCTGATATTAGTAAAAAAAAAAAAAAAAGCTTAGAAATTTTGGAATTGCTTTGAAAAAGGAATCACCTCAAATTTATAGAATATATTTATGTAAATCTATTGTAAAGAATGTTCAAAATTAATTGTAATCTAGACATCTAGTGTGTTAGTCGTTCAGTCACATCTGACTCTTTGCGACCCCATGGACTATTAACCACCAGGCTTCTCTGTCCACAGCATTCTCCAGGCAAGAATACTGCAGTGAGTAGCCATTCCCTTCTCCAGGGGATCTTCCTGACCCAGGAATCAAATCTGGGTCTCCTGCACTGTAAATGGATTCTTTACTGTCTGAGTCACCAAGGATGCCCCCTAGTCACCTAGTGAAAACTGTTAGTTGCTCAATCATGTCTGACTCTTTGTGACCCCATGCCTCTCTCCATGCAGTTCTCTAGGCAAGAATACTGAACTGGGTTGCCATTCCCTTCTCCAGGGGATCTTGCTGACCCAGAGATGGAACTCAGGTCTCCTACATTGCAGGTAGATTCTCTACCATCTGAGCCACGAGGGAAGCCCAGTCATCTAGACTGGTGTTCAAATTTAGTCTAATGTGCTTAGATTCTTATATTCTGACTCTTCAAGATTATTTCTAATTACTCTTTAACTCTAGCTGCCATATTGCTTTTAATGTTCCTTTTAATTCTTAGAAGCTCTCATATTATTAGATCTGGTCATTACATTCTAAATCTATAAATCTGATACACACATACTTTTGTTGTAAGGATGATGTGACAGGTATTTAAAACATCTCAGCAGGAGAATGGATTTTTAAGGAAGTGTTGGCAATATTGATGGATTAATGTCTATGTTGATAATGTTGTTGCTCCTCACTGGGGTTGGGGGTGGGGGGGGTGGGGGGGGCGGGGACAAAAAAGAAACCAAAAAATGTTCTACACGTTCAAATGACTACTTCAGAGCTCTCTGAGACACCTGGACTTCACAGCAGGAAACACCAGAATAGCACTTAGCATTTCCAGGTAAACATACATATCTGAATGAAAAAATGAAAGTGGTAGTCATTCAGTCATGTCCAGCTCTTTGCAACCTGTGGATGACAGTCTGACGGGCTCCTCTATCCATGGAATTCTCAAGGCAAGAATACAGGAGTGGATAGCCATTCCCAGGGGATCGTACCCAGGGATCGAACTGATTTCTCCAGCATTGCAGGCTGATTCTTTGCTATCTGAGCCACCAGGGAATCCCTAAACATATCTGAATATAACAATACAAAAGAAGCTGCATGTATGAGAGGTAAAACTGGGCCATTCTTCTTCCTAGATAGAAAGAGATAATAACACATTTATCCCAATTATAAAATGAATACATGACAACCACGATATATTTTCCTCCTATTGAAAAAATATAGTTATGTACAAATATATTTTGACTCCATCCAGTCATTTCATCCAACAAAAAATCCTAAATAATTTCATCAAAATGCCATCATTGCACTTGAAAGTCAACTGCTCTTTCCAGGGATGGCAAAAAATTAAAATAATTAGAGAGAGTCTTATTGAGGAACATAAATATTAGTGAATGTAATAGGAAAGAGTTTATTTTCTCTTAATTCATTTTCAAAACAAAATATTTTGAAGTCTATGTCAAGACAGTACCAGATTGTGGAGCCATGGAGTGATCAGAGATGAAAGATTGTCTTTAAACTATAATAAAGAAGTCTACTCAAGTTTTATTCCTAAGAGGGTTTACTCAGTAACCATGTTTAAATTCTCACTCTTTGCCCTGAACTTGGCTGCTTGGAGCAGTGGTGGGTTCTCAGTCCAACCTGGGATCACCAAATTCTCTCCCTAGTAAATTTGGGAAGAGTGTTCAGAGGCATTCTCTCAGTTCAGTCAGTTCAGTCGCTCAGCGGTGTCCGACTCTTTGCCACCACATGCACTGCAACACGATAGGCCTCCCTTTCCATTGCCAACTCCCAGTGTTTACCAAAACTCATGTCCATTGAGTTGGTGATGCCATCCAACCATCTCATCCTCTGTCGTCCCCTTCTCCTCACACCTACAATCTTTCCCAGCATCAGGGTCTTTACAGTGAGTCAGCTCTTCGCATCAGGTGGCCAAAGTATTGGAGTTTCAGCTTCAGCATCAATCCTTCCAATGAACATTCACGACTGATTTCCTTTAGGATGGACTGGTTGGATCTCTTTGCAGTCAAAGGGACACTCAAGATTATTTTCCAAGACCACAATTAGAAAGCATCAATTCTTCCGCGTTCAGCTTTCCTTATAGTTCAACTCTCACAATCTTACATGACTACTGGAAAAACCATAGCTTTGACAAGCCGGACATAGCTTTGACAAGCTTTGACAATCATAGCTTTGTTGGCAAAGTAATGTCTGTGCTTTTAAATATGCTGTCTAGGTTTGTCATAACTTTGCTTCTAAGGAGCAAGAGTTTTTTAACTACAGGCTTGCAGTCACCATCTGCAGTGACTTTGGAGCCCCCCAAAAATAAAATCTCTCTTTGCTTCCACTGTTTCCCCATCTATTTGCCATGAAGTGATGGGACCAGATGCCATAATCTTAGTTTTCTGAATGTTGAGTTTTAAGCCAACGTTTTCACTCTCCACTTTCACTTTCATCAAGAGGCTCTTAAGTTCTGCTTCGTATTCTGCCATAAGGGTGATGTCATCTGCATATCTGAGGTTATTGATATTTCTCCCAGCAATCTTGATTCCAGCTTGTGTTTCTTCCAGTCCAGCATTTCCCATGATATATGTTGCATGTAAGTTAAATAAGTAGGGTGATAATACACAGCCTTGACATACTCCTTTCCTGATTAGGAACCAGTCTGTTGTTCCATGTCCAGTTTTAACTGTTGATTCTTGACCTGCATACATATTTCTCAGGAGGCAGGTCAGGTGTTCTGGTATTCTCATTTCTTGAAGAATTTTCCACAGTCTGTTGTGATCCACACAGTCAAAGGCTTTGTCATAGTCAGTAAAGCAGAAGTAGATGTTTTCTGGAATTCTCTTCTTTTTTGGTGATTCAATGGATGTTGGCAATTTGAGCTCTGGTTCCTCCACCTTTGCTAATTCCATCTTAAATATCTGGAAGTTTGCCTATCACATACTGTTGAAGCCTGGCTTGGAGAATTTTGAGCATTACTTTGCTAGAGTGTGAGATGAGTGCAATTGTGTGGTAGTTTGAGCATTCTTTGGCATTGCCTTTCTTTGGGGTTTAAATAAAAAATGACCTTTTCCAGTCCTGTGGCCACTGATGAGTTTCCCAAATTTGCTGGCATATTGAGTGCAGCACTTTCATAGCATCATCTTTTAGGATTTGAAATAGCTCAACTGGAATTTCATTACCTTCACTAGCTTTGTTTGTTGTGATGCTTCCTAAGGCCCACTTGACTTTGCATTCCAGGATGTCTGGCTCTAGGTGAGTGATCACACCATCATGATTATCTGGGTTGTGAAGACCTTTTTTTATAGTTCTTCTTGTGTATTTTTGCCATCTCTTCTTAATATCTTCTGCTTCTGTTAGGTCCATGCCATTTCTGTCCTTTATCGAGCCCATCTTTGCATGAAATATTCCCTTGGTATCTCTATTTTCTTGAAGAGATCTCTAGTCTTTCCCATTCTGTTGTTTCCCTCTATTTCTTTTCAGTGTTCACTGAAGAAGGCTTTTTATCTCTTCTTGCTATTCTTTGGAACTCTGCATTGAAATGGATATATCTTTCCTTTTCTCTTTTGCCTTTTGCTTCTCTTCTTTTCACAGCTATTTGTAAGGCCTCCCCAGACAGCCATTTTGCCTTTTTGCTTTTCTTTTTCTTGGGGATTGTCTTGATGATCTGCCTCCTGTGTAATGTCAATGAACTTCCGTCCATAGTTCTTCAGGCACTCTGTCTATCACATCTAATCCCTTGAATCTATTCCTCACTTCCACTATATAATCATAAGGGATTTGATTTAGGTCATACCTGAATGGTCTAATGGTTTTCCCTACTTTCTTAAATTTAAGTCTGAATTTGGCAATAAGGAGTTCATGAGCCACAGTCAGCTCCCAGTCTTGTTTTTGCTGACTATATAGAGCTTCTCCATCCTTGGCTGCAAAGAATATAATCATTCTGATATTGGTATTGACCATCTGGTGATGTCCATGTGTAGAGACTTCTCTTGTGTTGTTGGAAGAGGGTGTTTGCTAAGACCAATGTGTTCTGTTTGCAAAATTCTTAGCCTTTGCCCTGCATCATCTTATACTCTAAGGCTTAATTTGCCTGTTACTCCAAAGTATTTCTTGACTTCCTACCTTTGTATTCCACTCCCCTATAATGAAAAGGATATCTTTTGGGGGTGTTTGTTCTAAAAGGTCTTGTAGGTCTTTATAGAACCATTCAACTTCAGCTTCTTCAACATTACTGGTCAGAACATAGACTTGGATTATTGTGATAATGAATGGTTTGCCTTTAAAAGGAATAGAGATCATTCAGTCATTTTTGAGATTGCATCCAAGTACTGCATTTTGGACTCTTGTTGACCATGAAGACTACCCCATTTCTTCTAAGGGATTCTTACAGACAGTAGTAGATATAATGGTCATCTGAGTTAAATTCACCCATTCCAGTCCATTTTAGTTCTCTGGTTTCTAAAATGCCAATGTTTACTCTTGCCATCTCCTGTTTGCCCACTTCCAATTTGCCTAGATTCATGGACCTAACATTCCAGGTTCCTATGCAATACTGCTCATTGTAGCACTGGACTTTACTTCCATCACCAGTCACATCCACAACTGGGTGTTGTTTTTGCTTTGGCTCTGTCTCTTCATTCTCTCTGGTGTGAACTATGAGGAGATATCCCACATCCAAGAGCAGAGAAGCCCCAGCAAGATGGTAACCACTGGAGCAGCATCTGCACAGTACTGGGGTGGCAGCTGCACGGTGCTGGAGCAACTTTGAGGGCAAAAGAGAAGACCCAGCAAGATGGTAGGAGGGGTGAAATCATGTTTAGAATCAAATCCCATGCCCACCAGGGATGCTCAGAGGTCTCAAACATACCTTGTGTGCACTAGGACCCAGAGACCCCACAGAGACTGAGTCAGAACCGTATTTGAGTGTCTCCTGAGGATGTACTGGTCAGCAGTGGACTGCTGCATGGGCAGGGGCTCTGGGTGCAGTAGACCTGGGTATGGCATAAGCCCTCTTAGAGGATGTCACCATTAAGCCCACCAGAGAGCCACCAGAACTTACACAGGACTGGGGAAATGGAGTTTTGGAGGGCACAAACAGAACCTTGTGCACACCAGGACTCAGGAGAAGGAGCAGTGACCCCACAAGATACTGATCCAGACTTGCTGTGAATGTCCAGGAGTCTCCAGCAGAGGTGTGCATTGGGGGTGGCCTGCTGCCAGGTTGGGGGCACTGAATGTAGCAGTGTCTGCATGAGACCTTTTGAAGGTGGTTGCCATTATCTTCATTACCTCCAGCATAGGTTGACCTCAGGTCAAATAACAGGGAGGGAACAGAGCCCTGACCATCAACAGAAAATTGGATTAAAGATTTACTGAGCTCGGCCCCGCCCATCAGAACAAGACCCAGTTTCCCCCTCAGTCTATCTCTCCCATCAGGAAGTTTCCATAAGCCTCTTATCCTTCTCCATCAGAGGGCAGACAGAGTGAAAACCATAATCACAGAAAACTAATCAATCTGATCACATGGACCACAGCCTTGTCTAACTAAATGAAACTATGAGCCATGCCATGTAGGGCCACCACAAACAGACAGGTCATGGTGGAGAGTTCTGGCAAAACAGGGTCCATGGGAGAAGAGAATGGCAAACCACTTCAGTATTCCTGCCTTGAGAACCCCATGAACAGCATGAAAAGGCAAAAAGATAGGACACTGAAAGATGAACTCCCCAGAATGGCAGGTGCCCAATATACTACTGGAGATCAGTGGAGAAATAACTCTAGAAAGAATGAAGAGACTGAGGGATTTTCTATGTAGCTGGAAAAATAATGTGTATACTCTTAAACTACAGGGTGGCTATTTTGTATTTTTCCAAGATAATAGAATCATGGACAGCTGGTCCACTAAAAGGAAGAATACTGAAGTACACTAAGACAAACAAAGATAATGGAGAGAGACGTTTTTGTTGACCTCTATAGAATTTCAAGGATTCCCAAGAGGCTCTAGGGGTAAAGACTGCCTGCCAATGCAGGAGACATAAAAGACATGGGTTCCATCCCAGGGTCAGGAAGATCCCCTGGAGGAGGGCATGGCAACCACTCCAGTATACTTGCCTGGAGAATCTCATGGACCAAGGAGTCTGGTGGGCTCTAGTCCACGGAGTCATAAATAGACACTACTGAAGTGACAGCACAACACAGCACAGAGTTTCAGGGTAGCCTTTCTTCCTGGCAACCTCCAATTCTCTAGCTGCTGGGTTTCACTATTTCATTCATTTATTTAGCTGCTCTAAGTCTTACTTACTGCACAGCACGCAGGATCTTCCTTGCATCATGCAGGATCTTTCTTTGCAGCACACAGGCTCAGTTGCTCAGTGGCATGGGCGGATCTTAGTTCCCTGACCAGGGATTGAGTCTGGGTCTCCTGCATTGTAAGGCAGATTCTTAACCACTGGACCATCAGAGAAGCCACTCACTAAACATTTTTAATCCTTATGTTAAAATCCCCTGGGAATTCCCTGATGGTCCAGTGCTTAGGACTTCACCTTCCAGTGCAGGGGTACAGGTTCCATCCATGCTTAGGGAGCTAGGGTCCCACATACCTTGTAACCCAAAAAACCAAAATGTAAAACAGAAAAAAATATTGTAACACATTCAATAAAGACTTTTAAAATGGTCCATATGATAAAATAATCTTAATAAGAGAATCCTCCTTTTTCCTTAATCCATCTTGTATTGTTTTCTGTCAATTGCAATCAAAAGATGCTTAACAACAACAAAGGATATTTTATCTAGTGCAAATATAGAAAACTAAACCCATAATTATAATACAGTGCTAAGTGGTAAAGAAAACACCTAGAGAGCATTATGCTGCTACTGCTAAGTCGCTTCAGTCGTGTTCAACTCTGTGCGACCCCATAGACGGGGGCCCACTGTCTCTGGGATTTTCCAGGCAAGAACACTGGAGTGGGTTGCCATTTCCTTCTCCAATGCATGAAAGTGAAAAGCGAAAGTGTAGTCGCTCAGTCATGTCCAACTCTTAGAGACCCCATGGACTGCAGCCTACCAGGCTCTTCCGCCCATGGGATTTTCCAGGCAAGATTACTGGAGTGGGGTGCCATTGCCTTCTCCGAGAGAGCATTATAGTCTACACTAAACTAGAAGGGATCAGAGGTGTTGTGTTATGATGAGAGGACAGGATAGAAGATGGAGATAAAGATAGAATAAACGTTCCTGGAGGTAAAGTTGTTATAGATTTGACACTTGACCCATTTGCTAAAATATAGCACAAAAACAAGCCAGGCAGTAGAAAATGTCCACAGGGCCTGAAGCTGCATATTGGTGGTATATTCTTTCTGAGTCTATATAACGTATATTCGAATAGAGCCTTCCAGGTAACAATAAGCCTGAATTGGATAGGTGTTGTGTCAAGGGTTAAATGAGAGGCAGCATAGTGAAAACCACACTCACACCCGCGCACGCGTGCACGCGCGCATGCGCGCGTACACACACACACACACACACACACACACACCTCGTTCTTATTTGCCAGGTCATCAAACTGATTTCTAGAATGATAGTTTTTAATTCAATACCACTATTTCTTTAAGATGCTGCAGATATATAAAACAGGTCAGCACAGGTGTTATCAAGGGAAAATAAAATGCCTACCAACTTCATTAAGATAAACTGTGTCATTCGTACTAAAGAAGTAAAACGTCTTGATAAATATATTATCACCTAATCTCTGTAATGGAGAAGGAAATGGCCACCCACTCCACTATTCTTGCCTAGAGAATCCCAGGGAAGGAGGAGCCTGGTGGGCTGCCGTCTATGGAGTTGCAGAGTTGGACACAACTGAAGCGACTTAGCAGCAGCAGCAGCAATCTCTATAAAGACTGCAAGCAGATCCAACCAGTTCATCCTAAAGGAAATCAGTGCTGAATGTTCATTGGAAGGACTGATGTTGAAGCCGAAATTCCAATACTTTGGCCACCTGATGCGAAGAGCTGACTCATTTGAAAAGACCCTGATGTTGGGAAAGACTGAAGGCAGGAAGAGAAGGGGGTGACAGAGGATGAGATGGTTGGATGGCATCACTGACTCAATGGACACGCTGCTGCTAAGTCACTTCAGTCGTGTCTGACTCTGTGCGACCCCATAGATGGCAGCCCACCAGGCTCCTCCATCCCTGGGATTCTCCAGGCAAGAACACTAGAGTGGGTTGCCATTTCCTTCTCCAATGCATGAAAGTGAAAAGTCAAAGTGAAGTCGCTCAGTCGTGTGCGACCCTCAGCGACCCCATGGACTGCAGCCTACCAGGCTCCTCCATCCATGGGATTTTCCAGGCAAGAGTACTGGAGTTGGGTGCCGGGAGTTGGTGATGGACAGGGAGATCTAGCGTGCTGCAGTCCAGGGGGTCGGAAAGCATCGGGGACACGACTGAGTGACTGGACTGAACTGGACTGAATCTCTGTAAGGAACTCTATACTTAATCGCAGTCTAACAGTTCTGTACTTAAGAATTTAGCTACATCTGTTTGGCTGTGGATTTTCTTTGCCTTTAGGCTTTCTAAAAACTTGGTCATTGTGATCGAATGCCTCACTGCAATTTTCCCCCCAGAACCTTCAAATGGACTCAAAATAGCTGCCATCAGGGCCATTATTCAAAGGTATATGTCTTAAATACCAGGATGTAACATCGTCAGAGTCTACTATTGTTTCTCATTTTCATTCATAAAAATGTAGTGCCTCAGGAATTTCAAAAGCAAAGTGAATTGATTTTTATCACTTTATCGTATTTTACCAGGTTTGTGTCTTTTCTGATATGAATAAACTGTTTGAAGGCCAAAAGCTTCATTCTCCAAAGAAGTGTGGATAGTAAAACAAACCATCCAACAAACAAATAGAAAAACACTACAAAGGAAAACAAAGAAAGAATAAACATACTAAAAAGAATTGAAGGCGTCTACATCTTCCCCATGATCAATGGAGGAACCAAGTTCTTTGACCTTGAGAATCTCAAAATATTGAAACCATCCCTAAGACTCCTATGTTCTCTCATTTTTCAAATAAAAGTAGCCTGATGTGGAGAAATATATGCAGATTAACTATTTGCAATATTGTGTGTGTGTGTGTGTGTGTGTGTGTGTATTAGTTGCTCAGTGTGTCCAATTCTTTGCAACCCCACAGACTGTAACCCCAACCCCAACCCAGAGATCAAACCCAGGCCTCCTGCATTGGTAGGTGGGTTCTTTACCACTAGCACCACCTGGGAAACCTATATGCAATATTACCAGATCATATACAGTGTTACATTTGAAATCTAAAAAATCTCTTCCAAATTATTTTTAAACTCCTGATTTTACCAAAAATGTAATGGAAGGCTAAAGAGGTTAACAGATTCTCCCAATAATCTACATTTTTTTTTTTGGGTTAGCCAAAAGTCACAACTACGTCATCTCTGGACTTCTATAATTACCCCCCTTAAAATCTGCATTCTTCAATGATCTCTCTCTCCACTAAAAGTATGGCTATAGAGTTATTACCAGAAATTAGTTTTACTCTCTGTAGAACTGTTTGCAGTACATATCCTTTGTCACATGCTATTCAGAAGCACCACTACCCTGTCTCACATTTGCCTTGATATTGCCTCCTCAGGGGTCTGCAGTATTCACCATGACTTTCAGAATAAAGACAAATCTCTTTTTAAAGGCTGGAGTTAGACTGCTCTGTAGATAACCACTTATCTGCATCTGCCTTCAATAGTCTCTCTTCATTGACCAATCCTCTAAAACTTATTCCGCCTTCAAACATAATAACATTCTTCTTAACCAGTTAACTGAATATTCCCATCAATTCTCTTCCTCTAAGAGCCTGCTGAAATCTCTCTTTTCAGTTCTTCCTAGTTTATATTTGATTTATTTATTCTGGAAAAACAATACTATAAATCCTTTCTGGCTACCATCATTTCATTAACACTTTTCACTGTTCAGTATATTATACTTTTTAGCAATACTGTTTACATCATTGAATCATAAACGGCCCTTGACTTAGATTTTTTTCCCCAGGAATGGCAATGGATTATACTTGTCTAGCCAAATAAAATTGACACTACCAGTGAAACTGCATCCCTTTGAAACATTTTTTTTTCCTATGCCAAGAAAAGGGCCAACAGAATAATAGACACAATGTTAATATTATTAGCATCAATAACCAAACTCTAGCCAACTAAAGAATATTTTGATCTATCAAAGCTGTCATATTTATATTTGTTATTTTTGTTGCTGTTTGTTTATGTTTGGTTGCTCACATTTAGTGTATGTGTGTCTTTATTTGTGTTTTCATGTCTGTGCATTTGTGTTGCAGATAAGTGACACACCTAAAAAAAAATGGCTATATAATTTTTGATCACCTAGATTCAAGATTATCAGATCACCATGCCAGGTATTACTTCCTTAACTGCCTTTAGTACCTTTGACAATATCAGACCTGGCGATTCTTGCTATGTGGTGAGTTAAAAAGCAATGAAGAATGCCAATACCACCACCCCACATCACAAACATATATGTGTTTGTGTGCATGAACCTTTGCATATTTGTAACTTTCTCATTAACCTACAACTAGATCTAAATATCCTATCACTATAATTAAAGGCTCAAAAAAGGCAGCCATCATAGTCTTGCCTTGGGATAACACATAGACATGGGTATAATCCTCCTAAGGACCTATAATGCTGCAGGTCTACTTTGGTTTTTTACTTCTCTCCTTTAAAAATTTAGTTTCTTCAGAGTTACTTTCTGCTGTCACAGAGAACTATGATTACAAAATGTCCTTTTGCTTCTCCTCCACATGGATCATCTTGAAACTTTTATATTAATAAATGATCTCTTGCAATTTTCTCTTGGAAAATTTTTGAAATTTGATATATTTCAGTCTCACTGAATTATAAACAGTCCCATTTTCTTTCAGCATTTAGATTTTATTAGTTTTTCAAAAAAATATTAAATTAACATGCTGAATAATAAAAGAGTCAATAAGATGTTTTTTACAAGCTTTGCATTTAAGGAAAAGATTATTGAAGAACTGACAGATTGAAGACAGTAATAGTTAATGGACACACAGTACAGGATAAATTACTTTCTTTATGGAAATTTGTAGTAAATAATCTTTGAAAAGCATTTCCTTTTATCAGGGTAAACCATGAGAAATATTATAAAAACAAAAGAGAACCAGTATGACACTTGAAGCGTCCAAATGGGACTTTTAAAAGCAAATCTATAGTCAGACTGTGATGCATAAAAACACACTTTGTTAATCTATGCTTTGAAAAAAAACTGCATGTACTTCAATTGCCCTTGAATTTCTGCACCTCATTTTTAACTGTACTTAGTTTACATTTTACTTACAGAGATTAATCTCTTTTGCTAAGTGCATTGGAAATCACAAGCACTAACTATGTAAATGATGCTAGGAAATGCATCCCCCAAGTATGAAATAAAGCTCTAACTAGATAATGCTAATAAATATTAATATGTGAAGATAGCAAAGGAATATTAAATGATTGTGCTGCCCAAAGTAAGAATAATAATACACCTAAAGTTCTAAAGGCAGCCATTCAATATTTCAGGGCTCTACAAATATTAACAAAAGCAGAGCCTGCTGAAAGAATTCTATGTCCTCAAACTTTATGACTTGAATCACCATAAGAAGAGGAATGACCAGTGACTACAACTAAATAGCTGAAGAACTGATACAATTGGTTAGAGCTGTTAATTAATTCTGATAGATACAGTCTACTTTTTCATCTTTCAATTATCTGCTCCAGTCATTTTCTAAAAAATAAAAAATTATTGTGTACAGTTTAAGAGTCTCTGGAGAATTTGCTTTCACCCTGGCCATATTTTCCATGTTAGGGGTCTTCAGATAATTGGATAAAGAATATTGGAACAATGGGAATAGACTGGTGTTAAGCAGAATGTATAATAGAAATCTTTGTCCACCAAAGCAAAAGTGAAATCCACCAAGAAACATTCCATGGGTGCCTTAGATCTTTGCAGGTTCACAGAGCAAAAGATGAAATGAGAAGCAGGCTCCCTAATTCCCTAGTGCAAGGCAGCCTCATAGAACCATTCTTATATTTATTTTGTATTGGTTCCAGTATTTGAAGACTATCACAGCCAAGCCATAACAAATAGCTTCAATTCAAGAGGGCATGCTTTTCACTGCTCTGCTTTGGAGTTGCTTCCAATACACTGTCATACTGCTCTAAAGTGAACTGACTGATGACTAGGTCAGTGTGGTTTTGTAAGGAAGAATTTGTCCCAGGCCATAAATGCTTTGTTTCCATACTGAAGAAGGTAAAGAGAGTAGATGATTATAACCTTGCTTGGATGCAAGATAGATGCTCGGGTTCCTCCTGACGTGCCCTCACAAACCACATCTCGGTTCCCTTGAAGAAAAAAGTACAAAATAACTCTACTGTATATAGTAGGAGTATAATAACAAACTCTGAGCATTGTTCTGAGATTGTTGTTCATCCCTGCAACATTTGAGAGGGATACATGTCCTCCTGCCACAATAAGAGTTACCTTGTGATTTTTATTGTAAATAGGAAACTGAGTTGGAGATATTAAAAGTCAGTGTTCTTAATCACAGAACTCCTGGTGCAGCTTGCAGTTTAAATTGCACTCCTTGCTTATGGGGATTAGGTAAAACCAATAATAGGAAAACAACCTGGAAACAATTGAGTAGCCATAGCACAATTGTTACCTTGCTTGCAAAAATCAAGAGGAACACACACAAAAAAGGAAACAGGAATTATTGGAAGAAGCAGTATAAAGCAAACAGAACAAAGCAGTCTATAGATGTGATTTCAAGTAATTCAGTGTTTCTATACAGTGCATTGCTTTCAGCCTCAATAAAAAGACAATTCTTAATCCTGCAATTACCCAACCTTATCGCCATTGCCCACATGCTGACTATGGCCAGAGTTCTAGATGATATTCTTTTCATTAGTGTGGCCAAAGGCAAATTTAATTAGAGATGCATCTCTTGAATGGATAAGGGAAATATATAAGGATTAACAAATTAATCCTAACACTTAATTACATTAAAATGTTTGCCATTCTGTATAGAAAATACTGACATTCTAGCTAACCTCCCTTTTATCTGTTCTCTCTTCAGTAACAGTGGAAAACACTATCTTTGAAGGGGAAAAATGGTGGGATTTCCTTCCTGCCAGCTTGTGTACTGAACAGGAAGAAATAATCAACCTTGTTTATTTTGGACCCTATCAGTTCCTGACCACATTCCGTGAATGCAGGCATTTGGAAGAAAACAAACTGACAGACAGGTAACAGAAAGAAAACTCTGTACTGATGGAGAGAGGAAACTGTGGCTAAATGCACCAGGTGAGTCTAAATAGAGTAATGAAAAGAAATCCTGGTGGAATATTGAAAAAGAGATTCATAATTGCACCACAAATCTCTATTATCCAAGCCAACAACTAAATTCCTATTCCGTAAATTATAATCCCTGCCTATCTGCCTCTTGCTCAGTTTGTCTTTTCCTACCTTCTCCCTAAACTGCATGTGTGCACAGGTAAGATAATGTATGTGCTTTTCGTTGGATTTCTCAGCTGTCCAAAAATAAGTCCCAAATACACTATAGAACACCCACACAAACCTTTACATGTGCTTGCTATAACTTTACTATTATTGTTTTGACATTTAAGCAACAGATTCATGTTTTTCACTTTGGAAGGCAGACATCTGTTTTTCAGAATGCTTTCCTGAAGCTGGAGTTTTCTTACAGGAGCTTACTAAATCAAAGAAGTTTTACCATCACCCTCTACTTATGTCCCTCAATCCAAAATAATTTAAGAAACAGAAAAGAGAAACTTATGAATAAACTTATGAGCATGAAGACTACCCTGATGTCAATTAAATAAGTCTATACAATGTTCACTCCAAAGTAATCTATGTGAATGCAATTTACTATAGTAGTACAAAGGAAGAAGGAAGTTGAGCACTGAGCTGTGATGTATGGAGAGTTGCCTAAGGAGCCAGGTAGGCCAGAACTTCAGAAAAATTGCATAATTTCACTGACAAATAAATTCTGTCTGTTTTTATGAAGAAAAAATGTAACCTAAAATACATATAATTGTTTGTGTCTGATTTGGGCATGTTGAATGCCATGGTTCAAGGAGAGACCATTTTTTACATGAAATGTGCATAGGAGGAATTTTTTGTGTGTATGAGTTGTTTTGTTTCAGTTTTATTTGGGGAAGGGATTCTGTTTTGCTTTTACTTTAAAAAGTAGACACTGCCAGCTCCATCAAAGTGTAGTTTGCAAAATATGAGATTACAAAGCCCTTAAAACATATCTAGTTCATCTGGAATTTGTAAATATATTAACTCAGTATTCTCCAAGGGGAAAATGGTATGTTTTAGATGAATTTTGGATGTAAATTCTAAACAGGTGGACAGAACAGCAGGAGGGCGATATCAGGCTTTCCACAGGGGGCCCACACCATATAGTTGTGGAAAATGAATCACAGGGATTGTTAGTAAAGGAAATCGGATCTGCCAAGCTGAATATTTGTAAATCAAAAGAGCATGAATGCTCAGTAAATTATACATCATGGATTCAAAGCCTGTGTCTGCAACCACAATCATATAGACAAACATTAAGCCACTGTCCTTCACAAGAACCACGAACCTATTTTAATTTACTTTTAAAGTCTTCTGCTATAAACCTCAGTGTTCACATGGTGAAAAACATTTTTTTAAAAATATCCATAGTGCATATGTGCCTGGGATAAAAGTTTGTTTGTTTGTTTTAATTATAAACATTTGTGAGCTTCCTGCTGATGACACCATTTATGACATTGGCAGGAACAGAGTTCAAATGAAATGGTGATGCACTTTATACCCTCCTAGTTAAATAATACAGAAGAGACTGAAGGAGTCCCTGTGTCATATTTTATCAAGGCACAAATTGTCCTGAGAATAAATAACGGGTGTTATTTTTGGCGGCACACTCCCAATGGAGACATTGATATTTTTGTGGAATTTCCATTTAACGCTGGCATTCCAAAAAGGTGGCAAGTTTTTTTGTTTTGTTTTGTGTTGTTTTTCCTAGTTGGCAATCTTCAGGAAGCTTAACAGTTTCAATTTAACAATCTATTTAAAATATTTCAAAACCATTAGAAGTTCAATGGTTAAATGGTCTTGGCTTACAAGGCTTCTTTAAGTGTGATGAGTTCATCTGTGTCTCTCAGACATAAATGAGGAAGGATCCTCAGTGACATTTGCCCGACCTTCTCATACCCGCACTAATTGTCTTGGGTGTTTTGCACTTCATGACAAGGAATATAATCATAATAATGTAATTAAGATTTACTGAGCATTTACTACTTACAAGACACTGGATTAAATGTTTTACATTCATTATCTCACTTAATCCTCACTCTAACTCTGGGAGTTAGGTAGCGTTATTGCCCCCTTTACAAAATGGATGATGAAGCTGTAGTTTGAAGAGGTTAATTAAGTTGTCTGAGATTGCTCATTCTAATCATTAATATAGCCAGACTGGAAGTCTGAAGTCTCTGGCAATAAAGCTATGTCAACTCCCAATGTGAAGTTTACCAACTGTTCAGCAAGTTGCTTATTTTTATTTTCACCAATTGTAGTTGTAGACTATTAGCCTTTGAAAGTTACCTCACAAAAACATATTAAGCCCATGTTGCTTGACTTCATGTGAACTTATTGTCAGGGAACTCAAGTAAGATATCCACTGACTTTTCCTTCTAGCAGTTCCCTTGTCCCAGGAAAATCACCAGGGTGATCACTTGGTACTCAGTCCTCACCCCTAGGTATTTAACTTCCTGATTCTTCTTACTAAAGCCTCTCCTCTGGGCAGACCAACAAAACAAGATCTAAGTAGATCATGGCCTTGTCTATTTCCAATGACCTTCACCCAGTTGACAGCCTCTAGGACATTCTGGCTTCACTGAAGTTCAGGCTTGTAAGCCCTTCTCAATAGAACAGAACGTGATCAGATCAGCTACTGAGGCAGTGGGTCAGGGTACCTTTACCCTAGATGCTTGGAATAGGTTGGTGGGAGTTAGACCACAGAAGAGAGTCACATATAAGCTCTCTGTGGATCTCCTTAGAAGACTTTCATCAATAGGTTTGATGAAAGAGGGCAAAAAATGATCTCACTACTGGAATGAATAAGTTGAGATTCAAAATACAATCTTTACAAAGTTATGTCCTGGTAAGAATTATTATACCTCTCTCACATTAAGACTCAAAGTGGCTGAGAAAACTCAAAATTCTTAATCCAGGTTCTAAAGACTTTGCACTGAAAACCTTCATATGGTGATTTGGCAAACACTTCAGCATGTTTTATGTTAGTGACTGGTAAAAATTTCAGTTTGTATATCTTATTATATCTAAATCCATATCATTATCAATATTTATATAGTTGTGCATTTTATTTAGCTTTTTTAAAAAAAAATTATTGGAACATAGTTGATTTATAGTGTTGTATTTGTTTCAGGTGTACAGAGAAGTGAATTAGTTCCTGTACATATATCTTAGAGAAGGAAATGACAACCCACTCCAATATTCTTGCCTGGAAAATCCCAGGACTGTAGCCTGCCAGGCTCTTCCATCCATGAAGTCACAGAGAGTCGGACACGACTGACTGACTTCACTTCACTTCATACATATATCTGGGCTTCTCTGGTAGTTCAGCTGGTAAAGAATCTGCTTGGAATGCAAGAGACCTGGGTTCAGTTCCTTGGTTGGGAAGATCCCCTGGACGAGGGCACAGCAACCCACTCCAGTGTTCTTGCCCGGAGAATCCCCATGGACAGAGGAGCCTGGTGAGCAGCAGTCCATGGGGCCGTGGAGTCAGACATGACTGAGAGATTAAGCGCAGCACATACATATATCTGCTCTTTTTTTTTAATTCTTTTCCCATATAGGCTACTGCAAAGTATTTTATTAAGCTTTACACCAGTTTCATCAGCTTATTAATTATCTTTCAAGGATTGCTCTTTCAATTTATTATGACATTTGCTTATGTACTGTAATTAAATTTCCCCTTTACTGTTAATATGCTATTTACAAACTTCAAAAATAACATATAAACAATATTAATTTTTAAATAGTTAACCAAATCTCTAATTAAAAACTAAGGATAGGCCCTTGGAAGTATAATGACTGGGTTAATATGCATGAATTTTTAGATTTTGAGTGCATATTGTCAAAGTTCCCTTCTAATACATGATATGATAGTGCCTATTTTTCTACACCAATAGGAATATTGGATATCATTACTTTAAAATATATTTGGTATTTTAGATTAAATAAGAAATGGGAAGGACTGCCATATTTATATCTAGGATTTGACTTTTTAAAAATAATTTAAGATTTATGGTACCTAAGTTTAATATATAACTTCAGAATAACATGTCTAATATTGAAATACTATTTATTTGCTTGAATATCATTCTCATATTGGATTATTTTGAATGAATAGGTAAAATGATAACAAATACATATTGATTAAAATAATCTGTAATTAGTTATTTCTTACTAAAACAAATACAGAGAGTAAATATCTTTGAGCAATATATAAAATATCTGCTATCCTTTTTAAGAAATTTTTTTTTCTTAGACTGTCATTGTTCATTGTATTTCTTTTCTGTATTTCTTTCTTGAAATATGCAGAACTCAATCTGCTAGAATTATAATGTGTCAGCATTTCTATCCTTTTTGAGGGATTTATAAATCAGCCATAAAAAATGTGATGCTGGCATGAACTTGGCATATATTCTTAGCCCAGAAGCATTATTTTTTCACACTTTTTAAAAGAAAATAGTTTGGCTGTTATGAACCTACAAAAAGGGGCAAAATCTAAATGTTTTCTGACTGTAAATGTGTTATGCCCTTCTCCTAAAAAGATCTGTTCAACAGAAAGAAATGGAAAATTCAGAGACAGTTCAAGATACCAGCTTCAGGGAAGTCATTACAAGTTTGCCCTGTCAAAGATTCATGTGTTAATAGCTTCATGTATACATCAATGCATACATGATAATAACTTCAGAACTTGTTCAACTTCCACTTAGGCAGCAATCTAAAGAAAATATGGAAAAATATATTCAAGAGAGAACAGGCAGCATCCAAACAGGTATTTATTTAAGCATTGTAACTATTGAAATTCCTTCTCATCTACATTTTTGTAACTGAAGCTCTCTGAATATAGCTAATAGAAGACAACATACCAGAACATTCCAACAACACATGACTGAAAAAGGAACAATACTCTTCATTCATCTGCTCAATATCCACAGAAAAGTCTCTGCACAGTGCCTTGGTTCCTGGGGCCAGGGTGGGGAGATATAAAGTAAAAAAAGGGTTTTATTATTGTTGTCTTGAACATCTTTTCCACTTCTGAAAAAAAAATGAGACGTTTTATCATCCTAAAAGGCAAAAACATTACTCAAATAAATATTGAGAAAAATTTTCTGATGTTCAATTTTTTGTAATCATCCCATTTGTAAAGATTACATTAAAGTTTAACCACATAATCATTGAAAAGCAATTACAGAGAATTTCAATATGTATTTATCGTTCCCTTCCTTTTCCCTACATGTAAAGCAAATGCTCACCAAATAGGAATACTGTAAGAGAAATTTTATAGTCTTACTATATAGCTGATTGTCAAAAGTTGGTGATAATAAAGTAAATCAGCAGTATTTATCTAAAAAAAATTCAAAGTTATATCCTCTATACCTTATATTTCAATGGGGAAACTGGAGAGAGTGTAATTAATAATCATTCACTTTCTCAATGAAATATTTAGTGTTATATAAGAAAATCACCAAAGGGTTTCTTGAAAAAGTTCATTGACCTCACAGATATTATATTTCACTTCCAAAGATTACCAGCTTAGTTTACCAAGAATATGCTCCAGGAAATATCTGATTTTATATCCCTGCTGTAAAAAATGTTCTCCCCATTAAAATCTAAGAAATGAAAAAGAAATCTTTGATGGAAGGTAATATCATCTAAATGTGGAAGGAAGGAAGTTTTCTGGAAGAATAAAATACTGCCCAGTTCTTACAGATAAGATATTTCACATCTTCTACAGATGGTTTTTGACTTGTCCTCATTTCATAATGATTCAATCGTTTCCAAATCACAGGATTTCATTCCCTGACCAAAAATTATTCATCACCGAAATCCCATAATCAATTCTACAATATACAATATGCCATACATAAATCATTTTAGAGGGCTATATGAAAATAATTGATATAAATCTTAATTCACTGCTGTTATGATCTATCACTAAGCGCAGGCGGCCGCGAGCCGGCTCACTAAGCACGGACGAAAGGAGCTACCCCACGTCCGAGGTCAGGGGCAGCGGCCTAGAGTGCCAGGCTGCGATGGCACAGGAACGGCCAAAAGGAGCTACCCTGCGTCCGTGGTCAGGGGCGGCGGCTGAGAAGAGCTACCCTGCGTCCGAGGTCAGGGGCAGCAACCGATAGGAGCTACCCTGCATCTGAAGTCAGGGGCGGCGGCCGGGAGGAGACACCCAGCGTCCAAGGTCAACGGCGGCAGGGAGGATACACCCCGCGTCCGAGATCGGGGTGGCCAGGAGAAGCCACCTCACGCCCGAGGCCAGGGACGGTGACCTTGAGGAGCCACCCAGAGCCCAAGGCCAGGGGCGGCAGCTGGGAGGAGCCACCCACGCCCAAGGCGAGGGCCCGTGGCTGGGAGGAGCGACCCGAGGAGTGGTGCCTGGCAGGCACAGAAGGGCCTAGAGGAGGTATCCCACGTTGAAGGTCAGAATGGTGGCGGTAAGGAGATACCCCTCGTCCAAGGTAAGGAACAGCGGCTGTGCTTTGCTGGAGCAGCCATGAAGAGATACCCCAGGCCAAGGCAAGAGAAACCCAAGTAAGATAGTAGGTGTTGCAAGAGGGCATCAGAGGTCAGACACACTGAAACCATACTCACAGAAAACTAGCCAATCTGATAACATGGACCACAGCATTGTCTAACTCAATGAAACCAAGCCATGCCTGCCGGACAACACAAGACGGGTGGGTCATGGTGGAGAGGTCTGACAGAATGTGGTCAACTGGAGAAGGGAATGGAAAGCCACTTCATTATTTTTGCCTTGAAAACCCCATGAACAGTAGGAAAAGGCACAATGATAGGATACCAAAAGAGGAACTCCCCAGGTCAGTAGGTGCCCAATATGCTACTGGAGATCAGTGGAGAAATAACTCCAGAAAGAATGAAGGGATGGAGCCAAAGCAAAAACAATACCCAGTTGTTGATGTGACTGGTTGATAGAAGAAAGATCCGATGCTGTAAAGAGCAATATTGCATAGGAACCTGGAATGTCAGGTCCATGAATCAAGGCAAATTGGAAGTGGTCAAACAAGAGATGGCAAGGGTGAACATCGACATTCTAGGAATCAGTGAACTAAAATGGACTGGAATGAGGGAAGTTAACTCAGATGACCATTATATCTACTACTGCGGGCAGGAATCCCTCAGAAGAAATGGAGTAGCCATCATGGTCAACAAAAGAGTCCGAAATGAAGTACTTGGATGCAATCTCAAAAATGACAGAATGATCTCTGTTTGTCTCCAAGGCAAACCATTCAATATCACAGTTATCCAAGTCTATGCCCCAACCAGTAACACTGAAGAAACTGAAGTTGAACGGTTTTATGAAAACCTACAAGATCTTTTAGAACTAACACCAAAAACAGATGCCCTTTTCATTATAGGGGACTGGAATGCAAAAGTAGGAAGTCAAGAAACACCTGGAGTAACAGGCAAATTTGGCCTTGGAGTGCGGAATGAAGCAGGGCAAAGACTAATAGACTTTTGCCAAGAAAATGCACTGGTCATAGCAAACACCCTCTTCCAACAACACAAGAGAAGACTCTACACATGGACATCACCAGATGGTCAACACCGAAATCAGATTGATTATATTCTTTACAGCCAAAGATGGAGAAGCTCTATACAGTCAACAAAAACAAGACTGGGAGCTGACTATGACTCAGATCATGAACTCCTTATTGCCAAATTCAGACTTAAATTGAAGAAGGTAGGGAAAACCAGTAGACCATTCAGGTATGACCTAAATCAAATCCCTTATGATTATACAGTGGAAGTGAGAAATAGATTTAAGGGCCTAGATCTGATAGATGGAGTGCCTGATGAACTATGGAATGAGGTTCATGACATTGTACAGGAGACAGGGGTCAAGACCATCCTCATGGAAAAGAAATGCAAAAGAGCAAAATGGCTGTCTGGGGAGGCCTTACAAATAGCTGTGTAAAGAAGAGAGGTGAAAAGCCAAGGAGAAAAGGAAAGATATAAGTATCTGAATGCAGAGTTCCAAAGAATAGCAAGAAGAGATAAGAAAGCCTTCTTCAGAGATCAATGCGAATAATTAGAGGAAAACAACAGAATGGGAAAGACTAGAGATCTCTTCAAGAAAATTAGAGATACCAAGGGAACATTTCATGCAAAGATGGGCTCGGTAAAGGACAGAAATGGTATGGACCTAACAGAAGCAGAAGATATTAAGAAGAGGTGGCAAGAATACACGGAAGAACTGTATAAAAAAGATCTGCACGACCCAGATAATCATGATGATGTGATCACTAATCTAGAGCCATACATCTTGGAATGTGAAGTCAAGTGGGCCTTAGAAAGCATCACTATGAACAAAGTTAGTGGAGGTGATGGAATTCCAGTGGAGCTTTTTCAAATCCTGAAAGATGATGCTGTGAAAGTGCTGCACTCAATATGCCAGCTAGTTTGGAAAACTCAGCAGTGGCCACAGGACTGGAAAAGGTCAGTTTTCATTCCAATTCCAAAGAAAGGCAATGAAAAAGAATGTTCAAGCTACTGCACAATTGCACTCATCTCACATGCTAGTAAAGTAATGCTCAAAATTCTCCAAGCCAGGCTTCAGCGATACGTGAACCGTGAACTCCCTGATGTTCAAGCTGATTTTAGAAAAGGGAGATCAAATTGCCAACATCTGCTGGATCATGGAAAAAGCAAGAGAGTTCAGAAAAACATCTATTTCTGCTTTATTGACTATGTCAAAGCCTTTGACTGTGTGGATCGCAATAAACTGTGGAAAATTCTGAAAGACATGCGAATACCAGACCACCTGACCTGCCTCTTGAGAAATCTGTATGCAGGTCAGGAAGCAACAGTTAGAACTGGACATGGAACAACAGACTGGTTCCAAATAGGACAAGAAGTACATCAAGGCTGTATATTGTCACCCTGCTTATTTAACTTCTATGCAGAGTACATCATGAGAAACGCTGGACTGGAAGAAGCACAAGCTGGAATCAAGATTCCTGGGAGAAATATCAATCACCTTAGATATGCAGATGACACCACCCTTATGGTAGAAAGTGAAGAGGAGCTAAAAAGCCTCTTGATGAAAGTGAAAGAGGAGAGTGAAAAAGTTGGTTTAAAGCTCAACATTCAGAAAACGAAGATCATGGCAACTGGTCCCATCACTTTATGGGAAATAGATGCAGAAACAGTGGAAACAGTGTCAGACTTTATTTTGGGGGGCTCCAAAATCACTGCAGATGGTGACTGCAGCCATGAAATTCAAAGACACTTACTCCTTGGAAGAAAAGTTGTGACCAACCTAGATAGTATATTCAAAAGCAGAGACATTACTTTGCCGACTAAGGTCCGTCTAGTCAAGGCTGTGGTTTTTCCAGCGGTCATGTATGGATGTGAGAGTTGGACTGTAAAGAAGGCTGAGTGCTGAAGAATTGATGCGTTTGAACTGTGGTGTTGGAGAAGACTTTTGAGAGTCCCTTGGACTGCAAGGAGATCCAACCAATCCATTCTGAAGGAGATCAGCCCTGGGATTTCTTTGGAAGGAATGATGCTAAAGCTGAAACTCCAGTACTTTGGACACCTCATGTGAAGAGTTGACTCGTTGGAAAAGACTCTGATGCTGGGAGAGATGGGGGCAGGAGGAGAAGGGGATGACCCAGGATGAGATGGCTGGATGGCATACGGACTCGATGGGCGTGAGTCTGAGTGAACTCCGGGAGATGGTGATGGACAGGGAGGCCTGGCGTGCCGCGATTCATGGGGTCGCAAAGAGTCGGACACGACTGAGTGACTGAACTGAACTGATCATCTATAACATTTCTGAAAAATGAAAGAACAAGTGCATACTCATCCTATCAGGTTTGTTTCCTTCTATCTACTTATTTCTTCATAACAGAAACCCTCAGGTCTACACAAAAAAATACTGACTCGTGTTTTACCTACCTTTACATGTGATAAAACTTTTTTCTACTTCAGGTTTTTGGGCTTCACCAGAGGAAATTACATTCAATGTCTTCCAACATCAGTTCACCAAGTACACTTAATAATACTTTATGTCACTGAAACTCTTTATAAGTTTATGTCTAAAAGATAACTAATATTTATGCTGATATGCAAATTTATGCTGATAATATGCAAAACGTTTACATTTAGTATCTAATTTAAAGGAGAAAGAAGAAAAGATATCAGGAATGGCAATGACGGACATTTGAACTGTTTCTTCATGTAACTTACCTGTGCCTTAAGGGCCTTTTCAGACCCAGTCATGAACATACCACTTCTACTCAGTGAGGCAGGGCTGCTGAGTAAACCCAACTTTATGGCTTGGTGGGTCAAACAACAGTTTATGGGGGATAGCTCAGGTTGCATGTTTACTTGGTTCTCCATGTTTAAATGCTCAGTTTCTAGTAAACCCAATAGCAGGCCATTTCTTGAATGGGGAATAGTTTCTACATAGGAGGGCAGGTCTTTGCTCCAAAATTCTGAGAGTCTGCACTGTGATTCACCTAGACTTGCCAAAGCCTCCAAACAGCATCCTTATCTGACTCTGGCACTCTAAGACCATTGGATATGCTGGATCATATGGCCCTAGTGTTAGAGCAGCCTGCTTAGCATCCTGGACCTGTTGTAGAGCCTTCTCTTTTTCTGGCCCTCACTCAAAGCTAGCAGCTTTTTGAGTTTCTTGGCACACTGAAATGAGGAATGTATTCCTTCCCAATTCAAAAGACCCACTAAGCTTTGTGCTTTTTTGTTTGTACCTAGAGTTATAAACAATAGGATCAATTCTTTCTTTAAAAAAAAAGGAAACGGATAAGTGTCAATCTACAGATGAATGGATAAAGAAGATAAGGTGTGTATGTGTGTAATGGTAAATTACTCAATCATCCAAAAGAATGAATAATGTCATTTCCAGCAACATGGATAGATCTAACGATCATCACTAATCAAAGTAAGTCAGAAAGAGAAAGACAAATATCATATGATATCACTTATATGTGGAGTCTAAAACATGATACAAATCAGCGTATATATGAAACAAAAGCAAACACAGTTATAGAGAACAGATTTTTGGCGGCTAAGTAGGAGACGGAGTAGGAGAGGGAAGGAATGGAAGTTTGGTATAACAGAAGCAAATTATTATGCATACAATAGATAAACAGCAACTTCATAGTATATAGCACAAAGAACTATATTTAATATTCTGTGACAAGCCATAATTGAAAAGAAAACACACAAACACATATATATACCTAAATCACTTTACTGTACCAAAGAAATTAATGCAACATTGTAAATCAACTATACTTCAACAAAATTTTTAAACACTAAAAACATTTTCAAAGTGCCAGGGTCCAGCCCCGGTGGATCCAGGGAATTCCAAGGGAAGATGTCATAGGTGAGGAAAGCTTATTTATTTAGAAATATAAGATTAGATTAGGAAGAAATAGTGTAGTAGGAAAATTTAGTGGAAAAAAAGAGGCTGAATAACTTGGTTTACGTGGCAAACCAATAAAACTTCAGGACAAGAAGTTTCCACCATCTACGTTAGGCTACTGGCGTCCTTTTGAATATCGGAGGGTGCCCTGCCTTGGGGTCCCTCTCTCACGGATCTTAGAAACCAGGGCAAGTAGGTAGACATGGCAAGCCTCCATGCCCCAGAAGGGAATTCAGCCAGAAAATAGAGTAAAGAGAAGACACGGGGGAAACCAGTCTTTCCAATGACTGGCCCAACCTCTATTATTGTAAAGGATTTTTATACCTTTTTTTGTACATAGAGATCAATGGATAATATAAAATTATGCAGCGTCAGCAGCCCTGACTCTTATCGAGACCAGGCTTTCTCTCTGCATACCTAGTTGTATACACAAGTCTTAGGTGATTTACATCATCTTCTGGCCAGAGGGCCAATTAACATTTTACGGCCCTTTTCTGATAAGAGTTTGTCAATCAGAAGACTTATTTTTCTTGTTCTTCCCAAAGTCTGGTGCCACTCTCAGAAAGCACTAAATAAGGTTGCATTCTTACATAGCAAGGACACAAGAGGAGTGCAGTGATATATAACAAAGAAAAGTAATTAACTCAAAAGTCTAGTGTTGCTAACATCAAAACTACTATATTCCTATTTCTATAGCACAATTACATTGATTAATATCCTTCAGGTGCCTAAAAGATAAAGAATATGGAGGCCTGGCCGCAGTCATTGACTCAACAGTGAAAACCCATCACCAATATAATTTTTAGCTCTCTATAAAAGGCTCTGTATCTTTAAGATGCTTTAAGCTTTGTGCCTTTCACAGTTGGGGGGCTGTAAACAATTCACAAGTTGTAAACAGTCTGGGGGAACCTGTTAGGCAAGTCAGAGAGCCATCAGGGGGTTAAGCCGAGACATTCTTTTTATATGCAGGAGACTGAAGCCCTGAATTAACTTTTTCCAGAGAGTGTCAGAAGAGTGGAAAGCACAGTAAAGCAGGCAGACTCTGGTTTTTTGTGGGGGTAGATGCAGCAGCAGCAGCAGCTCAGGCAGAGGACCCCTTGAGACCTGACTCGCCTTGCCCTTCAGGTCTCTCCACATGACCTTGTCATGGGTGGGATCTCCCATGCTGGCTCCCAGCAAAAAAGAAGAGAAAACTAGATTTTAGAGGGTTTAAGTAATTTTTCCCAGGTCACACAGATAGGAAATAGCAGACTAAAGTTTGAACATAAGGTATAATTTTGTTTGTTTGAAAGATTGTGTTGTTTCAATTACTGTTCTAATCGAGGTGGCACCTACATATCCTTTTCGAACCTGAAAAGAAAAGAGATTAAAGTTGTTAGGCTTATGTAATCATCCAGTAAAGATTATGTGGGAGCCTTATCTATGACAGTTACCTTATAAGTTGAAGTTCAGTTCAGTTCAGTTCAGTTGCTCAGTCATGTCTGACTCTTTGTGAACCGATGGACTGCAGCACGCCAGGCCTCCCTGTCCATCACCAACTCCCGGAGTTTACTCAAACTCATGTCCATTGAGTTGGTAATGCCATCCAACCATCTCATCCTCTGCCATCCCCTTCTTCTGCCACCTTGAATTTTTCCCAGCATCAGGGTCTTTTCAAATTAATCAGTTCTTCGCCTCAGGTGGCCAAAATATTGGAGTTTCAGTTTCAGCATCAGTGCTTCCAATGAATATTCAGGACTGATTTCCTCTAGGATGGAATGGTTGGATCACCTTGCAGTCCAAGGGACTCTCGAGAGTCTCCTCCAACACCACAGTTCAAAAGCATCAATTCTTTGGCATTCAGCTTTCTTTATAGTCCAACTCGAACATCCATACATGAATACTGGAAAAACCATAGCTTTGACTAGACAGACCTTTGTTGGCAAAGTAATGTCTCTGCTCTTTAATATGCTGTCTAAGTTGGTCATAACTTTTCTTCCAAGGAGCAAGTATCTTTTAATTCCAGGGTTGCAGTCAACCTCTGCAGTGATTTTGGAGCCCCGCAAAATAAAGTCTGTCACTGTTTCCATTGTTTCCCTATCTATTTGCCATGAAGTGATGGGACCAGATGCCATAATCTTCGTTTTCTGAATGTTGAGCTTTAAGCCAACTTTTTCACTTTCATCAAAGAGGCTCTTTGGTTCTTTGCTTTCTGCAATAGTATTTTTTGCATCTGTATATCTGAGGTTATTGATATTTCTCCCAGCAATTTTGATTCCAGCTTGTGCTTATCCAGCTCGTTTCTCATGACTCACTCTGTATGTAAGTTAAACAAGCCAGGTGACAATATACAGTCTTGACGTACTCCTTTCCCGATTTGGAACCAGTCTGTTGTTCCATGCCCAGATCTAACTGTTGCTTCTTGACCTGCATATAGATTTCTCAAAAGGCAGGTCAGGTGGTCTGGTATTTCCATTTCTTGAAGAATTTTCCACAGTTTGTTGTGAGCCACAAAGTCAAAGGCTTTGCTGTAGTCAATAAAGCAGAAGTAGTTATTTTTCTAGAACTCTCTTGCTTTTTCAATGATCCAGTGGATGTTGGCAATTTGAGCTCTGGTTCCTCTGTCTTTCCTAATTCCAGCTTGAACATCTGAAAGTTCATTGTGCCACATAATGTTAAAGCCTGGCTTGAAGAATGTTGAGCATTACTTTGCTAGTGTGTGAGATGAGTGCAATTGTGCAGTAGTTTGAGCATTCTTTTGCATTGCCTTTCTTTGGGATTGGAATGAAAACACCTTTTCCAGTCCAGTGGCCACTGTTGAGTTTTCCAAATTTGCTGGCTTATTGAGTGCAGCACTTTCACAGTGTGATCAAGAAGGTGTTATATTTGAAAATGTTTACTGTAGAAAACTCTTAAGAAACATAGAGTTTGATGGTGACAGACTTAAAGATTGAACTCTACAATGAAATCAGAGTATAATAGACTTATAATGCAATACAAACATGCCTTAGCAGACACTTCTATGTTACCCAAATCCCCTTTACAGACTTGCAAATGGTGCCTACAGTGCTAAGGATATTCTCATAGCACTTATGCAAAGCAGGGTAGAAACAGTCAAGAGTTAATGCTGCTAAGAATAGCCTTTGGACAGCAGCAGTTCAAAGACAATTGGATTTTCATATACATGCACCATAAATTTGAAAACCAAAAATTAAAAAATACTATTTATTGTAACCTCAAAATCATATGATATTTACAAATAAATTTAACAAGATATGGAGATGTCTGTACTTAAAGTTGTTGTTGAGTCACCCAGTCGTGTCTGTCTCTTTGTGACCCCATGTGCTATAGCACACCAGGCCTCCCTCCCTATTCCTTACCATCTTCTGGAGTTTGCCCAAGTTCATGTTCATTGTGTCAGTGTAAAATTACAGAATGCTATTTACAGAATTAAATATCTAAATAAATGAAAGGATATGTCATATGATTTGGAGAATGCAATATGAGCAAATATTTCAATTCTTCTCAATTTAGTTTATACTTTTAATGCAATTCCAATCAAAATTCATTTCTTTGTAGAATTTGGCATGCTGATTTCTAAAATTCATATGGACCTGCCAGTGACCAAGAATAGCCAGAATATATTCAAAAAGAAAGGCATATTTGGAAGACTAACACTGTCTAAATTCAACACTCACTATGATGATACAATAATATGCCAGTATAGTAAGGGCCAGAGAAGGCACTGGCAATCCACTCCAGTACTCTTGCCTGGAAAATCCCATGGATGGAGGAGCCTGATAGGCTGCAGTCCATGGGGTCGCAAAGAGTCAAACACGACTGAGCAACTTCACTTTCACTCTTCACTTTCATGCATTGGAGAAGGACATGGCAACCCACTCCAGTGTTCTTGCCTGGAGACTCCCAGCGACGGAGGAGCCTGGTGGGCTGCTGTCTATGGGGTCGCACAGAGTCGGACATGACTGAAGCGACTTAGCAGCAGCAGCAGCATGGTAAGGGCATTTGTTGTTCAGTCTCTCAGTCTTCTTTGGTTCTTTGCGATCCTGCAGACAGCTGCACACCAGGCTTCTCTGTTCTCCACCATCTACCAGAGTTTGCTCAAACTCGTGTCCATCAAGTCAGTGATGCCATCCAGTCATCTTATCCTCTGTTGTCCCCTTCTCTTCCTGCCTTTAATCTTTCCCAACATTGGTGTCTTTTCCAGTGAGTCAGCTCTTTACATCAGGTGGCCAAAGTATTGGAGCTTCAGCTTCAGCATCAGTCCTTCCAATGAATATTCAGGGTTAATTTTCTTTAGGATTGACTGGTTTGATCTCCTTGCAGTCCAAGGGACTCTCAAGAGTCTTCTCCAACACCACAGTTCAAAAACATCAATTCCTTGGTGCTCAGCCTTCTTTATGGTCCAACTCTCATATCCATACATGACTAATGGAAAAGCAAGAGTTTGACTAGACAGACCTTTGTTGGTAAAGTAATGTCTCTGTTTTTAATATGCTGTCTAGGTTTGTCATAGGTTTTCTTCCAAAGAGCAAGCATCTTTTAATAAGAGCATAAGGATAAGGAAATAGGTCAAAGAAAGTATGCAGTCTGGAAAGAGAACAACACAACTGATTTTTGGCATCACACTGACACGACTTCCTGACACACTTCACGACTAGGTTACACTAGTGGTAAAGAATCCACCTGCCAGTGCAGGAGAGGTAAGAGATGTGGGCTCAGTCCCTGGGTTGGGAAGATGCCCTGGGAAGAAGTAAATGGCAACCCACTCCAGTGTTTTTTGCCTGGAAAATTCCATGGACAGAAGAGCTTGGTGGGCTACAGTCCAAGGGGCTGCAAAAGTAGGACATGACTGAGCACACACCTGAAAACATGCCAAAACAACTTATTGTAGAAAGAAAAATCTTTTCAACAAATGTTGCTTGAATAGTTAAATATATAGAAAAATACACCAAGATGCCACCTATAAACAAAAACCAATTTGAAATGGATCACAAACTTTAAATTCTAAAACTATACAATTTCTCTGGAAGAAATCAAAGGAGAATAAGCTTAGCAACTGGCCAATGAGTAATTTTTTTTAAAAAGGACACCAAAGTAAGAGGGAAAACAAGTGATAAAGTATTTTCATCAAAACTTAAAAAAATTTAGCCAAAAATATCAGTAATGAAAAATGAATGAGCAATCTACACACTGAGAGATAATATTGACAGTATATATATATATGTATGTATATATACATGTGTGTGTGTGTGTATCTGTAAGGGATTTTTATTCAAAATATTTAAGATTAATATTACTAGTCAATACTAGAATACAATCAGTAGTAAAGATAAACAATCCAAATGCAGACAAAAGTTGTGAGCAGATATTTCCCAAAGGTGTAAACAAAAGATAAATAATGATATGAAGAATTTATGAATATTAGGGAAAGTCAGTCAAAATTGCAAAATACCATTTTACACCTATTAGATTAGCAAAAATTTAGATATTAAATAACAAATATTGAAAGAATATGATGAAACTTGGACTTTCCCGTAGTATTGGTGGAAATGTAAAATAATACAGACACGTTAGAAAACTCAATTTCTTATGAAGTTAATTATGTGCCTCTTCTGTAGCCTAGTCATTCTACTTCTATAATAATGAAAATATAAGTCCATAAAACAACATTAACTAGAATGTTTAGGGCAGCTTTATTCGTAACGTTAGGCAGGAAGTTAGCCATGAGCAACAAGAGGCAGCCCCTTTGGCTGAACATCCAATAGCTGCCTAATCCCACCAAGTTTTTTTCCAACCCTGCCCCAAACACTCCCCCATCAGTACTCCAAAATGGTCAAGGGGCCAGAAAAATCCCCCACTGAGAATTTAAATCAGACCCTAGTAGGAACCAATGCAATATGTATGTGTGTTTATATATAAATATCCAAACCATATTTAAAGATTCTATAGATATACACTGATGACAAAAATTGGAGTAACAGTTGATTTCCAAGACAGTCAACAAATATATACTCTCCTAAAATAATATTTTGCCTGTTTTCTGCTTTCACTCAGCTATAAAGTTGCTCACAATAAGCATTAATGTTAAGGAACTGGGAGGGAAGAAAATCTAGAGTCTGTAGTAGAGGTAGAAGAAATATTTATAAATATGAAGGTAAGAACCTGTTTTATGTGTAAATGAACTGATAATCAAACATAGATTAACTATTTCCATCAGCTTATTGTTGAACAGAATTGAAGTCAACAAAAATAGGCTGCAAGTATTTCTACAGGATAAATGAACATGTTTCTTGCTTCATGTGACATTTCCTATTGATTTCACATAATGTGGAATGATATCACAACCAAAATAATAATAGACTATATCAATACCTGGAAGCAGTACAAATTGAGTACAAGCAACATGAAAAGATAGAGTCACTAGCTTACTTAGTCAATAAAGATCACAGCTTTCCAGATCATGCTTGAATTGCTGTTATTAATCACACTCTCCACTTATGGCAGACAATATTGTGCAGCTGATGACTGATAATCATCTTGGACGTAATGTCAGGTCTTCCATGAACCAGGAAAACTTGGGCCATGTAGTGGAGATATCACAGATTGTCAGAATCCACAATCCAATACCTGCTCAAACAAGCTACTTTTTTATTGTTATTATTGAATGTATTGGAAGAAAACAACTGAAGAACAATTCTTTCGATTTTCTAGATCATTTTGAAATTCAGGTGAATTTGTGACACGTTGATCATGAACATAAAAGTCATTGGAAGCAATTGTTTTATAATAAAAATTGAGTGCACATAATGTGGTTAAAGCACAAACATCTGCCACTCACACAGACATCATTCTGTAAACCCATCTAACTAACTCTATTTTCCTTTCTGATTGTATCAGAGTAGCTTGCGGCATCACAGAGGTTTGAGTGACAGGCGTCCACCCTGGTGCAGGGTGATGCATAGTTTTGTTTATGAGAATCATGCCTCCTTGAAAAATGTAAATTTTAAATTGGTTTTTATTGAAAAAAGGTATATAAGGAAGCAATGTTGTTGTCTGCACTGCTTAAAAAGTCAAAGTTATTATAGTCTCCAGCTTTCATAAAAATTTTACTAACTTTTTAAATTGACTTTTTGGTTTTGTAATGAAAAAGAGCATGAATTATTTAATAGCTCCAGACAGGTTTTCTTTTAAAATATATATATTAAAACCATGCAGTACAATGAAAAAGACAATGTACAAGGAAAAGAATAGCACTCATTACCTTTATAAGAGGTTAACAGGTTAACATCGTCACCTTTACCTCCACAAAACAGCCAAAATCATTTTTAAATTTTAAAATTATGTTGGCATCAGGCTTATTATATGTCATATGCAACTGTAATAAATATCTGTTATGCAATCTTTATTTGAGAATGTTAACATGTTAGATTTGAGAGGGACTTTTGAGGACACTCTGGTGGCTTGGATAGTAAAGAATCGTATTGCAATGTGGGAGACCCAGGTTTGATCCCTGCCTGGTTCAGAAAGATCCCCTGAGGAAAGGAATGGCTACCCACTCCAGTATTCTTTCCTGGAGAATTCCATGGACAGAGGAGCCTGACAGACTATAGTCCATGGGATCACAAAGAGTTGCACACAACAGACCAACTAACACTTTTGCTTTTTTGCTTTTGAGGACACATAGTTTGATCCTGGAAGTAACATAAAAATTTCCGCAGTGGTGTTCTTGTCAGATGGTCTTCTAGCATTTGCTCAAAAATTGACCTTGAGAGGAAATATATCACTTCATAAGGCAGTATTCAGTATTAGAAAAATTTGCACTGTAGGAAGGTTTACTCATTTTAAGCCAGCATCTATCTTGCCTTCTTTCACAGAAAGGCCCTCCAAAGCTAGAGAGTACAACAAAATATCTTACAACAAAGATCCTTAAAATATGTGTAATTACACACAAATTTTACTTTGACATTGAAGTGTAATCAATTGTTAGAATTGTTCATTTGAATACCATCATTAAAACTGTTAACAAGTAGGAATTGTAATATCATTTTGTAAAATAATTGCAATGTCTTCATATACTGACATTGTTTTTATCCAAACAAATCAATTCCCAATTTTGACAAGACTGAGAAAGAATCAAACACAAATGGGAAGAAAATGAATGAGGATGTGGGTTTCTGCACCTTTCTTGAATCTCATTTGATGGTTATCTTCATTCCCTCACAGTGTCACAAATGTAATGGGTTTATATATCAAACATCATAAACAGCTTTCCATCACCAGAGCTGCCATGTAGTAGAAATGCTGTCCCAGGACCCTGGCCAATAAACTCATGCTTTCTCTTCAAGTATATCCATCTGTGTGTGCATGCATGCTCAGTCGTGTCCAATTCTTTGGGGACCCATGGACTATAGCCAGTCAGACTTCTCCGTCCATGGGATTTCCCAGGCAAGAATACTGGAGTGGGTTGACACTTCCCCCTCCAGGTTATCTCTATGACCCAAGGATCGAATCCTCATTTCCTGCATCTCGTGAATTGACAAGTGGATTCTTTCACCACTGAGCCACCTGGGAAATCCTTAAGCTTGGCTCCAAATGTTATGTGTTTATTTACCAAGCAGGGAATTTACTTAAGAGTAGGAGAAACAATCTAAAATAAAGAAAACAATGCAGACAGATTCCAATAAGCCTGCATCCAGGCATCACTGTGTTGTGCTAGAAGGAAAAAAAAATCTTTGCCTTTAAAAAATATTTAATCCAATGGCCCAAAGGACATCTTGGTTCATGATTATATTTTTGTCTTTGAAAGCCTAGCATTCTCTGAATATAGTTATTAATCAGTAAAATGTTCCAATGGATCACTTAAAAGAAGTTAAGCCCAACCATGCCATTTGAATGTTGATTAAACAGAAATCATAGGTAAGTCTCAGTCTTTCTGATTCAGAATTCTGACTGTGAACAGTGTAGGCAAAACAACCAGGAGGTTCACTAAAAATACTGCTGACTCATGTATTTTGTAGCTTTTCGTGACAAATCTATGTAATCTTAAGGGGAAAGAACAAATGTTGACAAATTTCTCCTATAAAATGCTCTCTACACTCTAAGTTAAAAGGAAGGGATATTAAAGAGGGAAAAGGTTAAGCCCCATCTATTTCTCTGTCAAAATTAGAAATGAAAAAATAATGGATATATTATAGAATTTTAAGAGAACTTACATTTTCTGCTTGTACTGGGTAGCAGAATAAAGCTAATCTTCTCAAATTTGTCATTTCTTCTCAAAATCTTAAAATACATATAATTGAGTTTTGAAGGAAGAACATAAGCAAAAGACACATTGCCTTTACCATAAGTTCAGCTCAGTCGTACCTGACTCTTTGCAACCCCATGAACCGTAGCACACCAGGCCTTCCTCTCCATCACCAACTCCCAGAGTTTACACAAACTCATGTCCATTGAGTCGGCGATGCCATCCAAACATGTCTCTGTCGTCCCCTTCTCCTCCTGCCCTCAATCTTTCCAACATCAGGGTCTTTTCCAGTGAGTCAGCTCTTCACATCAGGTGGCCAAGTATTGTAGTTTCACTTCAGCATCAGTCTTTCCAACAAACACTCAGGACTGATCTCCTTTAGGATGGACTGGTTGGATCTCCTTGCAGTCCAAGGGACTCTCAATAGTCTCCAACACCACAGTTCAAAAACATCAATTTTCAGCACTCAGCTTTCTTTATAGTCCAACTCTCACATCCATACATGACTAATGAGAAAACAATAGCCTTGACTAGATGGACCTTTGTTGGCAAAGTAATATCTCTGCTTTATAATATGCTGTCTAGGTTGGTCATAACTTTCCTTCCAAGGAGTAAGCGTCTTTTAATTTCATGGCTGCAATCACCATCTGCAGTGATTTTGGAGCCCCCAAAATAATGCCAGCCACTGCTGCCACTGTTTCCCCATCTATTTGCCATGAAGTGATGGGACCAGATGCCATGATCGTTTTCTGAATGTTGAGCTTTAAGCCAACATTTTCACTCTCCTCTTTCACTGTCATCGAGAGGCTCTTTAGTTCTTCTTCACTTTCTGCCATAAGGGAGATGTCATCTGCATATCTGAGGTTATTGATGTTTCTCCTGGCAATCTTGATTGCAGTGTGTGCTTCTTCCAGCCCAGCATTTCTCATGATATACTCTGCATAGAAGTTAAATAACCAGGGTGACAATATACAGCCTTGACATACTCCTTTTCCTATTTGGAACCAGTCTGTTCCATGTCCAGTTCAAACTGTTACTTCCTGACCTGCATCCAAGTTTCTCTAGAGGCAAGTCAGGTGGTCTGGTATTCCCATCTCTTTCAGAATTTTCCACAGTTTATTGTGATCCACACAGTCAAAGGCTTTGGCATAGTCAATAAAGTAGAAATAGATGGTTTTCTTGAATTCTCTTGCTTTTCTGATCATCCAGCGGATGTTGGCAATTTGATCTCTGGTTCCTCTGCCTTTTCTAAAACCAGCTTGAACATTTGGAAGTTCACAGTTCATTGCTGAAGCCTGGCTTGGAGAATTTCGAGCATTACTTTACTAGTGTGTGAGATAAGTGCAATTGTGCGGTAGTTTGAGCAGTCTTTGGCATTGCGTTTCTTTGGGATTGGAATGAAAACTGACCTTTTCCAGTCCTGTGGCCACTGCTGAGTTTTCCAAACTTGCTGGCATATTGAGTGCAGCACTTTCACAGCATCATCTTTCAGGATTTGAAATAGCTCAACTGGAATGTTATCACTTCCACTAGCTTTGTTCGTAGTGATGTTTTCTAAGGCCCACTTGACTTCACATTCCAGGATATCTGTCTCTAGGTGAGTAATCACACCATCATGATTACTTGGGTCATGAAAATAATTTTGTACAGTTCTTCTGTGTATTGTTACCACCTCTTCTTAAGATCTTCTGCTCTGTTAAGTCCATACAATTCTGTTTTTTATTGAGCCCATCTTTGCATGAAATGTCCCCTTGGTATCTCCAATTTTCTCGAAGAGATCCCTAGTCTTTCCTATTCGACTGTTTTCCTCTATTTCTTTGCATTGGTCACTGAGGAAGGCTTTCTTACCTCTCCTTGCTATTCTTTGGAACTCTCCATTCAAATGGGTACATCTTTCCTTTTCTCCTTTGCTTTTGGCTTCTCTTCTTTGCACAGTAATTTGTAAAGCCTCCTCAGACAACCATTTTGCCTTTTTGCAGTTCTTTTTCTTGGGGGTGGTCTTGATCCCTGTCTCATGTACAATGTCACGAACCTCCATCCATAGTTCATCAGGCACTCTGTCTATCAAATCTAGCCCCTTAAATCTATTTCTCACTTCCACTGTATAATCATAAGGGATTTGATTTAGGTTATATCTGAATGGTCTTCTGGTTTTCCCATCTGCATCCAAGGTAAGGAGCAGCAGCTGCACTTTGCTGGAGCAGCCATGAAGAGACACCCTAAGTTCAAGGTAAGTGAAACCCAAGTAAGATGGTAGGCTCTGAGAGGGAGCATCAGAAGGCAGACACACTGAAACCACAGTCACAGACAACTAGCCAATCTGATCATATGGACCACAGCCTTGTCTAACTCAATGAAACTAAGCTATGCCATGTGGGTCCACCCAAGATGGTCAGGTCATGTTGGAGAGGTCTGACAGAATGTGGTCCACTGGAGAACGGAATGGCAAACCACTTCAGTATTCTTGCCTTGAGAACCCCATGAACAGTATGAAAAGGCAAAAAAATAGGACACTGAAAGATGAACTCCCCAGGTGGGTAGGTGCCCAATACGCTACTGGAGATCAGTGGAGAAATAACTCCAGAAAGAATGAAGGGATAGAGCCAAAGCAAAAACAATACCCACTTGTGGATGTGACTGGTGATAGAAGCAAGGTCCAATGCTGTAAACAGCAATATTGCAATAGGAACCTGGAATGTTAGGTCCATGAATCAAGGCAAACTGGAAGTGGTCAAACAGGAGATGGCAAGAGTGAATGTCGACATTTTAGGAATCAGGGAACTAAAGTGGACTGGAATGGGGGAATTTAACTCAGATGACCATTACATCTACTACTTTGGGCAAGAATCCCTTAGAAGAAATGAAGTCATGGTCAACAAAAGAGTCCAAAAACGCAGTACTTGGATGCAATCTCAAAAACGACTGAATGATCTCTGTTCATTTCCAAGGCAAACCATTCAATGTCACAGTAATCCTAGTCTATGTCCAGACCACTAATGCTGAAGAAGCTGAAGTTTAATGGTTCTATGAAGACCTACAAGACGTTTTAGAACTATCACCCAAAAAAGATGTCCTTCTCATTATAGAGGACTGGAATGCAAAAGTAGGAAGTCAGGAAACACCTGGGTTAACAGGCAAATTTGGCCTTGGAATACGGAATGAAGCAGGGCAAAGGCTAATAGAGTTTTGCCAGGAGAACGCACTGCTTATAGAAAACACCCTCTTCCAACAACACAAGAGAAGACTCTACACATGGATATCACCACAGGGTCATCACCACAATCAAATTGATTATATTCTTTGCAGCCAAAAATGGAGAAGCTCTATACAGTCAACAAAAATGAGACTGGGAGCTGACTGTGGCTCAGATCATGAACTCCTTATTGCCTTTACCATAGCAGAGGTAAAAATGAAGTTTTCGTTTTCTTGTTGAAGAATGATGCAGTATAAACATGGAGACAAATTCTTTTGATACAGTTGTGGGAAAGAAAAATTATAAAGAAAGGACAGGTGGAAATAAAGTATCCAGGGTACCAAGAACATGAGCTATGGACACAGAAGCTGTCGTTTAGAGCCCTGAAGAGAAAATTAGTAAATTTCCCATTGACATGGTAGGCAAGAATGATGAGGTATTTTTTTGGTTTTGTTTTCAATTCCTTATAATTTTGGTGGTGTTTTTTAAAATAAAACTCCAAGAATATAAACTGTATAACATTTAGCTCGATTTTGTTTTCCTTTTTGTTACATATATCAAATTTTATACAACGTTGAGATATATATGTCATACATCCTAGGCCAGAAAAAGAATACAGTGGATTCATCTTTAAAAAAATAAAAACATGATGAAAGCATGCCATTCATTTTTGCTTAAAAAGTAGTTCCGCCCCCCCCCCTTCCCCCGAGAATCTTATTGTCATAAATGAAAGACATACCAGCTCCATGCCTAATTGTTATTTTGAATTCATTCCAGTTACCTAAGGTCAATTTCTACCTCTTTGCATTAGATCTGGGTGCATTCAAATGATTCAGAAAGTCTGACATATTGTAGGGTGACTAACCATCTTGATGTGCCAGGAACCAAAGGGTTTCATGGGACACAGAATTTGCAGTGCTAAAATTGAGAAAGTTCTGGACCAATTTGGACAGCTGGTCGCTTGGTGTTTCCATGTTTTCACAATTACCGGAAATCTCTCAATATAACACATACACATTACTGGCAAACACTAATTAAACACACTATTCCATTACCTGAAAGTTCCCAAATTGATGATTTTTTTTGTCTTACAGATAAAATAGAATGAAGGTTAATTATTAGAAAAATGAGAACTACCTTAGTGAAAATGTTTTGTTTTGTTTTTAATGGATGATGTTCCTGTTAGGATTCCATTTTAAAAAATAAATAATTATCCCTTCACAATGATTGATTTTTTTTTTTTTTTTTTAGGAGAATAAATACTGCTTCTACGTAGAGAATTACTTAAGTGAATTTTAGAACCAGACTGCCCTTTATGATGTAGTTTGTTAGTTTAGAAAGCAAAAGATTAAGAGGATAAAGCATAAAAAATAAAAACTATAACGGTTGAATTCAGTGAAAGAAGGTAGCTGCAGAAATATTGTCATCATGCAGATCAGTTGGAATTATTTGCCAACTGAGAGAAGAAAGTTTTAACAATAAGAGAGAAGCAGAGAGGGTGAAAAATAGACAAGGATGAGCGTGAAAGACTATAGTAACTCCCAAAATATTTGAGAGCTAAAGTAAGCAAGAGTGTAGGAAGAAAGACTGTTAATAAGAGTTTAAAGGGGGGAAAAAATCAAAAATTAGTAAAAAGAGAAATAATTTGGCACTTAGTCCCTGTAAATAGAGGTCTGTAGTTATAAAGTCCCTGAAATATATGAAGTATAGTACACAACAGATTTTTTTTTAATGGCAGTAGACCAGGAGAACAGATGTGTTTGTTATGAATGCACAGGTTTTAAGGAATGGACACATGCTCTCTTTGTAGGTGATCTTATCCAGTTTCTTGGCTTTAAATATCATCTCCATGCTGATAATGACCAGAATTTCATCTACAGAACAGACCTCTACCTTGAGCTCCACATCTGACTCAAAAAGAATATTGATCTTAATAATATTGCCCAGTGTCCATTCCCGCAAGTCTGGCTTCCTCCCAGCATTTTCCATCTTCTTTATTTATTTTCATTTTGTCTATTTTTTTTATATAATTAAGTACCTTTAAACCTTCAGGTACCAGAGCAAAAAGGAGAAGGCCAAAGAATCTCAGGCTGTTATCAAAAATTATATTAATCGCCATCTACATGTTTGTTCAAAGTTAATTATTCCTTACCTATCACCATGGAAGCTGATTCATTTTCTATGTGTTCAGTTCAGTTCATTTCAGTCACTCAGTCGTGTCTGACTCTTTGCGACCCTATGAATCGCAGCACACCAGGCCTCCCTCTCTATCACCAACTCCTGGAGTTCACTCAAACTCCCGTCCATCAAGTCAGTGATGCCATCCAGACATCTCATCCTCTGTCGTCCCCTTCTCCCGCTGCCCCAATCCCTCCCAGCATCAGAGTTTTTTCCAATGAGTCAACTCTTCACGTGAGGTGGCCAAAGTACTGGAGTTTCAGTTTTAACATCATTCCTTCACTGTTTAATAACCTCAGTTGATCGATTTATTGACAAAAAATTAAAATTTTATTTTATGATTACTGATTTTATCAATCTAACGGAAGGGATTATTTCATATTATAGGTTGTTTATCAGACATTTAGGTGTATTATTTAGTTTTATTTTCATATTGGTACATATAGTTATCTCTGGCAAATGATTAACCTGGAACCTTAGAGATGTTACTGGCTCAAAGACAGACTCAATGAATTTCTTAACCATCTATTGTAAAATATAACTTACTACCTAAAAAGAGTAAAACAGCATAATTTATAGAACAAAAGAGTAAAAAAATAATAATAATAATTAAGAAAACACGTGTATGTGGGCCCATTGTTCAGGCTGATAATTTCTTGTTATTTACACTTTCTAACAATTATGCATCCATAAAGAATGTATTGTTTAATTCTAAATGTTTTTGAAATATGGATTTATAGAATCATGCAGTGTATATTCTTCTATGACTTGTTTCTCTGCCTCAATATCACATTTTTGAGATTCATTAATGTTTATTCTTTTATTTGTTAAATTATTAATTTTCACTGCTGTATAATATTCTGTTTTATGATAATTTACAGTATCCATTTTGCCATTGATATGAATTTGGATCTTTTCAACTTGGTGTTATTAAAAGCAATTTTGCTATAAACATTCTGCACATGCCTACCTATGAACATGTGAAAGAGTTTTTCAGAGTATACATCTAGAATTTAAATGGTTAGGTCTTAAACCATGGATGTGTTGAATTCCTCAAGGTATTGACAAATTTCTTTTTTTTTAATTAAAAAATGTTTTTTAATAATTATTCTGATTAGCATTCCTCTCAGGTGGTGGATGAAAATGGTAGGTTTGCTAATGGCGTCCCAATGATGTCCAATATCCTAATTAGTGGAACCTGTAAATAAGTTACCTTAAGTGACAAAAAGAATTTGCAAATATAAGTAAATTAAGAACCTTGAGACTGGGAAGCAGTTCTGGGTTATCCAGGTGAACCCAACAAAAACGTGCCCTTTAAGGTAGAAGAGAGAGTCACAAGAGTCAAAATGATTCAATATGATAAGAATTCAACTTACTTTTGCTGGCTTTAAAGATAGAGGAGCCATGAGCCAAAGAAATCAGCCTCTAGAAACTGGAAAAGGCAAGGAAACAGTATATTCCCCAGAACCTTGAGAAAAGAAGGCAACCCTAACAACACATAGATTTTAGGCCTATAGAGTCAGTTTGGTGTTCTAACCCACACAACTATAAGATAATAAAGTTAAGCCATTTTACCTTTGTGATAATTTGTTATCACCACAATAGAAAACTAATTAAATGAGCAAGCATTTCTATTTTATTGTATCCTGATGAATATTTTATTTGCCAGTCTTGGCCAGCTTGCTGAGTGTGAAGTGGCAACCTGTTGTAATTTTATTCTGCATATGTATGGAGGGAGAAAGGGAGGGAGGGAGGGAGAGAGGGAGGGAGGGAGGGAGGGAGGGAGAGAAGCAGAGAGGGAGAAGGCTGGCTGAATTCCTTGACTTGTGGCCCCATCCTTCATTTTCAAAACCAGTAATATACCTTCTCCTTATCGTATACTATAGTCTAACATAGAGGAAAACAACAGAATGGGAAAGACTGGAGATCTCTTCAAGAAAATTAGAGATACCAAGGGAACATTTCATGCAAAGATGGCCTCGGTAAAGGACAGAAATGGTATGGACCTAACAGAAGCAGAAGATATTAAGAAGAGGTGGTAAGAATAAACAGAAGAACTATACAAAAAAATCATCATGACCAAGATAATCACGATGGTGTGATCACTCATCTAGAGCCAGACATCCTGGAATGTGAAATCAAGTGGGCCTTAGAAAGCATCACTACAAACGAAGCTAGTGGAGATGATGGAATTCCAGTTGATCTACTTCAAATCCTGAAAGATGATGCTGTACTCAATATGCCAGCAAATTTGGAATACTCAGCAGTGGCCACAGGACTGGAAAAGGTCAGTTTTCATTCCAATCCCAAAGAAAGGCAATGCCAAAGAATGCTCAAACTACCGCACAGTGGCACTCTACTCACACACTAGCAGAGTATTGCTCAAAATTCTCCAAGCCAGGCTTCAGCAGTACATGAACCATGAACTTCCAGATGTTCAAGCTGGTTTTAGAAAAGGCAGAGGAACCAGAGATCAGATTGCCAACATCTGCTGGATCATGGAAAAAGCAAGAGAGTTCCAGAAAACCATCTATTTCTACTTTATTGACTATGCCAAAGCCTTTGACTGTGTGGATCACAATAAACTGTGGAAAATTATGAAAGAGATGGGAATACCAGACCACCTGACCTGCCTCTTGAGAAACCTGTATGCAGGTCAGGAAACAACAGTTTGAACTGGACATGGAACAACTGGTTCCAAAGATGAAAAGGAGTACATCAAGGCTGTATATTGTCAACCTGCTTATTTAACTTTTATGCATAGTGCATCATGAGAAATGCTGGGCTGGAAGAAGCTCTAGCTGGAATCAAGATTGCTGGGAGAAATATCAATAACCTCAGATATGCAGATGATACCACCCTTATCACAGAAAGTGAAGAGAAACAAAAAAGCCTCTTGATGAAAGTGAAAGAGGAGAGTGAAAAGTTGGCTTAAAGCTCAACATTCAGAAAACAAAGATCATGGCATCTGGTCCCATCACTTCATGGGCAATAGATGGAGAAACAGTGGAAACAGTTTCAGACTTCATTTTGGGGGGCTCTAAAATCACTGCTAATGCTTATTGTAGCCATCAAATTAAAAGACACTTACTCTTGGAAGGAAAGTTATGACCAACCTAGATAGCATATTGAAAAGCAGAGATATTACTTTGCCAACAAAGGTCCCTCTAGTCAAGGCTATGTTTTTTCCAGTGGTCATGTATGGATGTAAGAGTTGGACTGTGAAGAAAGCTGAGCGCCGAAAAATTGATGCTTTTGAACTGTGGTGTTGGAGAAGACTCTTGAGAATCCCTTGGACTGCAAGGAGATCCAACCAGTCCATTCTGAAGGAGATCAGCTCTGGGATTGCTATGGAAGGAATGATGCTAAAACTGAAGCTCCAGTACTTCGGCCACCTCATGCGAAGAGTTGACTCATTAGAAAAGACTCTGATGCTGGGAGGGATTGGGGGCAGGAGGAGAAGGGGACGACAGAGGATGAGATATCTGGATGGCATCACTGACTTGATGGACGTGAGTCTGAGTGAACTCCGGGAGTTGGTGATGGACAGGGAGGCCTGGCGTGCTGCGATTCATGCGGTCACAAAGAGTCGGACACGGCTGAGTGACTGAACTGAACTGACTGAACATGTTTTATATTTTAATTATTTTGGAGTTTATGTTTTTCCCCTTTTCTCCTTGAATATAAGCTCACTATTTTGTTCACTGCTGAACCTGATACATAGTATATTTTCAGTGACTATTTTACTGAAAAAAATCAATGACCAAGTTAGGCCTTGTCCTGTGTGTATATCCTAAGTTCTGACATCCAGTTGCATATTTTTTATGAAGCATTGGGTAATTTGAATTCCTCCAGAGAGGATTTACACTTTCTCCTGCCAGATGACTCCAGGTACTACCACTTTGAGATCACTTTAGCTACATTGCCTGTTTCTTCAGATGTATTCCTGATATTTCATGTACTATAAGTGCAGGTTGTAAAATCTGTAAGATCCTGCTTGTTTTTTTATATAATTTTTCGGATACTTTTGATCCTCAGTACCAAGATTCAAGTTATTCATTGAGTGAGATGGGAGTTAAAAAAAAAAATCATATTTCTTATTCACCAGTATACTGAAGAATTGGCATAGCCGTATAATAGCATGACCAGGATATATAAGATTCAAGGAGCTTTGGTGGGCAACTAAATTTTCTAAACACTGGGCTCCTCATCTGGTAAATGTGTTTGGTAGTTTATTTTCAATGTTTGAGATGACAATTTAATAGGAAAATATGCATAAAGTACTTAGCAGCAACATGCTTATAGTTGCCCCCAAATATTAATTCTTCTTTATCTTTTCCTCTTGATTCTGAAGCCATCTTGAAAAAATGATTGAAATTTCTGGCATGAAATGCACATCTTTATTTATGGATTTTTTTTTTACATTAAGGGAACTATTAAATCTCGAAGATTCTTACAAATATTTTCTTCAGTAAAATACAGTATCTTTTTTTCACTAAGTGATAGCTTGAAAGAGTACCTTCAGTCTTCTTGAATATCCAAACCTAATAGTATTTAGTAATTCAGTATAAATGAATTAGAAGTGAGCATATTAAATTTCCTTTGAAATACAACAAACACTTAGAACTAACATTAAATATTAAAGACAAAGGAGATTTCCATAATACAAGTTAAAGCTCAAACTTGATATCAAAAGGAAAAAAACCAAGTTAGCAAATAGGCTAACTTTTAAACAGTAGGCAAGTGGAATCATTATATTTATCCTTCAAAGAGAAGACTAATCTAAGACCTGCTCTGATTCTAGCCCTTATTATTATGAAGGAATACCACATTAACTTCCAATTCCAGTAACAGGTAAGCTTTAATTGTCACTTTCTTGCACTGAAAGAAATAAATCCATACTTTTCTCATTGGTTGACTTCTGAGTCAGAGAGAGAGAAAGGAAAAATAAAACAACATCAGCCGTATCACATACTCTATGGAATTTTAATATTGCTAGGAGTCTTGGATTTCTCTTGAATGAAGACACCAAAGAGCATGACATGTTATTTCTTCAAGAAAGCTTTCCTTTTGACTTGAATTAACATTGCACAGAAATTATCTTTAATGACTCATGAGTGGATATTTATCCTTATCCGAATGTACATAAAAATGAATATTTTCCTAAAACATATATCTCTTATATAATTTGTTTGAAATATTACATTTTTCATTGCAAAAGCCCCTTGACAAGCATTGAATCAGTTGTCAGGTTAAAAGTATAAGTAATCAATAATACAATTCTAAGTTTTTCAAACTATATTTGCATTTTTATAACTAAGAAAAAATCCTGGTAAGAGAAAAGGGCTCTTCTTGGTTCTAAGGGAAGCTAGAAGTGATTTTCTGTCATATACTTATAAAGTATGAATTATTCCTGAAAATGGAAGAGGTAAATTCATGCATAATTCAAAGCATGAATAACAACAAATTATATTGTATTTGGCTTTGCACCACATAATTTTGGGGGCAGAGGCTCTACCTTCTGACATGTAAGCTGAAATTGGAATGATGAGTAGCACTTGGGCAGGTTAAAGTGGTAGCACACTGTGCAACTGGAAACGAAGTAGCTCAGTGAATCTTGCGTAAAGTACAGCAGCAAAGGTGTCTACTATGTTGACAGCTAAATTAAATGCATTTTATTTTTGCTTCCATGAAAAATTAGAATTATAACCTAGCTGACTTATCCAGTGGGATATGAGTAAACCTGAATTAAGCTTTAGAAAATTTCTATTTTGGTCCTGGCTCTCTCATTTTTTAATTGTAAGCTTTATGTTTTCATGCAACTAGGGTTACCTTTCTTAATCAGTCAGTTTGGTTCAGCCACTCAGTCACGTCCAACTCTGTGACCCCATGAATTGCAGCACGTCAGGCCTCCCTGTCCATCAACAACTCCCAGAGTTCACTAAAACTCATGTCCATCGAGTTGGTGATGCCATCCAGCCATCTCATCCTCTGTCGTCCCCTTCTCCTCCTTCCCTCAATCCCTCCGAGCATCAGGGTCTTTTCCAGTGAGTCAGCTCTTCGCATGAGGTGGCCATAGTATTGGAGTTTCAGCTTTAGCATCAGTTCTTCCAATGAACACCCAGGACTGATATCCTTTAGAATGGGCTGGTTGGATCTCCTTGCAGTCCGAGGGACTCTCAAGAGTCCTCTCCAACACCACAGTTAAAAGTAACAATTCTTCAGCACTCAGTTTTCTTCATAGTCCATACATGACCACTGGAAAAACCATAGCCTTGACTAGACTGACCTTGGTTGGCAAAGTAATGTCTCTGCTTTTGAATATGCCATCTAGGTTGGTCATAACTTTCCTTCCAAGGAGTCAGCGTCTTTTAATTTCATGGCTGCAATCACCATCTGCAGTGATTTTGGAGCCCCCAAAAATAAAGTCTCTCACTGATTCCTCGTCTATTTGCCGTGAAGTGATGGGACCAGATGCCATGATCTTCGTTCTGAATGTTGAGCTTTAAGCCAACTTTTTCACTCTCCTCTTTCACTTTCATTAAGAAGCTCTTTAGTTCCTCTTCACTTTCTGCCATAAGGGTGGTGTCATCTGCATATCTGAGGTTATTGATATTTCTTCCAGCAATCCATTTCTTCCAGCAATCTTTTCCAGTTTGTGCTTCTTCCAGTCCAGCATTTTTCATGATGCACTCTGCATAGAATAAGCAGGGTGACAATATACAGCCTTGATGTACTCCTTTTCCTATTTGGAACCAGTCTGTTATTCCTTGTCCAGTTCTAACTGTTGCTTCCTGACCTGCATATAGGTTTCTCAAGAGGCAGGTCAGGTGGTCTGGTATTCCCATCTCTTTCAGAATTTTCCACAGTTTATTGTGATCCACACAGTCAAAGGCTTTGGCATAGTCAATAAAGCAGAAATAGATGTTTTTCTGGAACACCCTTGCTTTTTCCATGATCCAGCGGATGTTGGTAATTTGATCTCTGTTTCCTCTGCGTTTTCTAAAACCAACTTGAGCATCTGGAAGTTCATGGTTCATGTACTGCTGAAGCCTGACTTGGAGAATTTTGAGCATTACTTTACTAGCGTGGGAGAAGAGTGCCATTGTGCAGTAGTTTGAGCATTCTTTGGCATTGCCTTTCTTTGGGATTGGAATGAAAACTGACCTTTTCCAGTCCTGTGGCCACTGCTGAGTTTTCCAAATTTGCTGGCATATTAGGTGTAGCACTTTCACAGCATCATCTTTCAGTATTTGAAATAGCTCAACTCGAATTCCATCACCTCCACTAGCTTTGTTCATTGTGATGCTTTCTAAGGCCCACTTGACTTCACATTCTGGCTCTAGGTGAGTGATAACACCACCGTGATTATGTTGGTCGTGAATATCTTTTTTGTACAGTTCTGTGTATTCTTACCACCTCTTCTTAATATCTTCTGTTTCTATTATATCCATACCATTTCTGTCCTTTATCTAGCCCATCTTTTCATGAAATGTTTCTTTGGTATCTCTAATTTTCTTGAAGAGATCTCTAGTCTTTCCCATTCTTTTTTCCCTCTATTTCTTTGCACTGATCACTGAGGAAGGCTTTCTTATCTCTCCTGGCTATTCTTTGGATCTCTGCATTCAGATGCTTATATCTTTCCCTTTCTCCTTTGCTTTTCACTTCTCTTCCTTTCACAGCTATTTGTAAGGCCTCCTCAGACAGCCATTTTGCTTTTTCGCATTTCTTTTCCATGGGGATGGTCTTGATCCCTGTCTCCTGTACAATAGCACAAACCTCCGTCCATAGTTCATCAGGCACTCTGTCTATCAGTACTAGTCCCTCAAATCTATTCGTCACTTCCACTGTATAATCATAAGGGATTTGATTTAGGTCATACCTGAATGGTCTAGTGTGTTTCCCTACTTTCTTCAACTTAAGTCTGAATTTGGCAATAATGAGTTCATGATCTGAGCCACAGTCAGCCCTGGTCTTGTTTTTGCCAATTGTATAGAACTTCTTCATCTTTGGCTACAAATATAATCAGTCTGGTTTTGGTGTTGACCTTCTGATGCTGTCCATGTTAGAGTCTTCTCTTGTGTTGTTGGAAGAGGATGTTTGCTATGACCAGTGCATTCTCTTGGCAAAATCTATTAGCCTTTGCCCTGCTTCATTCCTTACTCCAAGGCCAAATTTGCCTGTTATTCCAGGTGTTTCTTGACTTCCTACTTTTGCATTCCAGTCCCTTGTAATGAAAAGGACATCTTTTTTGGGTGTTAGTTCTAAAAGGTCTTGTATGTCTTCATAGAACCGTTCAGCTTCTTCAGCCTTACTGGTTGGGGCATAGGCTTAGATTACTGTGATATTGAATGGTTTGCCTTGGAAGCGAACAGAGATCATTCTGTCGTTTTTGAGATTGCATCGAAGTACTGCATTTTGGACTCTTTTGTTGACCACGATGGCTACTCCATTTCTTCTAAGGGATTCCTGCCCACAGCAGTAGATATAATGATCATCTGAGTTAACCTCCTGTATTTCACATGTAAAATGATGAAATTGCATTAAGCCATCTCTAGGGCACTTTCATATTTTAAAATCAGTATATCCATAATTCTAATATTGAAGCTCACTCTCCTAGGGAGGAAAAATGGACTAGAGCACCATGTCTTAAACTTGTTTCCAGTATCGTGCATTGAACCTGGGCTGGCGACTCATTTCATATCTCATAACATGCTGATGTATGGCAAAACCAGTGCAATATTGTAAAGTAATTAACCTCCAATTAAAATAAATAAATTTATATTTAAAAAACTTGTTTCCATTAGACACACCATAAAAAATGAGATGTTTTTGTGGTTGTTGCCCACCCCCCTTCTCTCCTTCTCTTCTTTCTTGAACCTACCTCTCTACTCCACTAAAGCTGTCTATTCAAAGTCATTAATGACTCCATGTTGACAATCAGAAGACCAGTCTAGGTCCTTATCTTACTACACCTTTCAGCAGCATTTGACACAATGAATTGTCTGCTTTTTCTTGAAACACTTTCTTCATCTGGTTCCTGGAAGACTGTTCTGTCTAAAATGTCTTCCCACCTCAATGTACTAGTCCTCATAGACATTTGCTTGATCCTCTTTTTCTCGACCTCTAATGACTGAAACACTTCAAGCAATAGTTCTCAGATCTCAGCACTTCTTCAACTGCATTCACTGGATAAGACAGATCTTATCCCATTCTAATGGCTTTAAATAGATAGTAGCATCACTCATCAAGAACTAACCCTTTAGCTGCAATCTCAAAATCTGACTACTGGTGTCTTACTTGGTTATTGATTGGCATTTCAGACTTAACCTGTCCCAAACCAATATCTTGATGCCACCATCTCCCTTCTTCAATAATTTCTTTCCTTGTAATCATCCCACTTAACTAAAGGTCAATAATGTTATTCCAGTGGTTTAACCAAAACTTTAAGACTGTTCCTAACTAATCTCTTTTTTTTTCTAACTAATCTCTTGAACAGAAACTCTATCTTATAATTTGAAAATCTTATTTTTCTAATGTTATATTATAGGTGCACATAATTTTATTCACCCTACTTATTGATTCATTACACACTTATTTATTTACATGGAGACATTAATAAAGTAGTAAGCATTCATGAACTTACCATTCAGTATAAAAACTGAATGGTGCTGAATGGATAACTTATATACATTCCCCACTGTCCACTCCATTCCCCGCTACTCCTCACCCAAAGTAAAACCATTAAAATTTGTGTTTCATCATTTTCTTTCTATAGTTTTGTATACTTTTAAACTCATCTATATGTATCCCTATGCATTTTTATTGTTTATTAACTTCATCAAAAAGGCTTCCCTGGTGTATGCAAACTTGTTTTTTACTTTATATTGTTGGGATTCATCTTGATTGTGGCGTGTTCCTGATGTTACTTCATTCTGACTACTGCATAATATTTCATTATGTGAATATCCCACAGCTGATAGATTCATTCACATGTCAATAAACTCAAAGGTTGCTTCTAGGTTTTGCCCACTGTGAACAGTGCCTCTGTGCCCAATCGTGAACATGTGGAAAGTTTCTCTCAGGTTCTAAAAGATGTTGTTAGTTTCTTACCCAGATTCTTGGGGATTCTTTTTACTGGATGCCACTGGTCCTGCTGCTAAAAATTTGGACCTGTAACATTCCTTGGAGGATTGCTCCTGAGAAATAAGTGCAGCCTCACTTGAGTTACCTGCACCATGCCCTTTCCCTCCTACCCTTCCCACAGCTGGGAGGAAGGCAGATAGGGGTCAATGAAAGTGGTCAGAAGCCTTGCTCCTTTGCCTCAGTTGAGTTCAGTTGCTCAGTCATGTCAGACTCTTTGCAACCCCATGGACTACCGCATGCCAGGCTTCCCAGTCCTTCACCAACTCCCAGAGCTTGCTCAAGCTCTTGTCCATCAAGTTGATGATGCCATCCAACAACCTAATGCTCTGTCATCCCCTTCTCCTCCTGCCTTCAATCTTTCCCAGCATCAGGGTCTTTTCCAATGAGTTGGCTCTTTACATTAGGAGGCTAATGTGCTGGAGCTTCAGCATCAATCCTTCAGGACTGATTTCCTTTTGGATGGACTGGTTGTATCTCCTCACAGTTCAAGGAACTCTCAAGAGTCTTCTGCAACACCACAGTTCAAAAGCATCAATTCTTAAGTGCTCAGTTTTCTTGCCTCAAGACAAGGATAATTCTGCAAAGGGATCACATGAAATCACATCCTTGCTTAGCTCCATTGCTTTTCCTAACCTCCTTCCTAACGCCCTTGTAAGTTTCTCTTGCCTACATTGCCTTTACAAATCATTACTCACGAATCCCTGTCTCTCTTCCAGGGAATTTAATCCAAAATAAACCTATAAGTGTAGGGTACAAGAAAATACAATCTTATAATACACTGCCTGTTTTTCAAAAAATTGTATTGATTTACATTCCCACAAGTAACACATGAGTCTATGGACCGCATCTCCATCATTTAGTATTGTCAGATTTTTAGAAAGTTTTCCAATGGAATAAACTAACATCTCATCATAATCCTAATACAGTTTTCATAATCACTAATAAAGTTGAATATTTTTTCATACTTATTAGCCATATATGTTTTTTATAACATGCTGGTTCATGTCTTTTTCACTCATGTTAAATTAGTTCTTCAGCTTTTAAAATCAAATCATAACAGAGTTTTATACTTGTTTATATTAATAATCTTTTGTTATTTGTACACATTGTATTTTCCAGTTTTAACTTTCTTAAGCATTTTAACAAAAAATTTTAAAAAATAATTTAAAAGTAGTAAACTGTACCATTTCTTTCACAGTTAGATATTTTTGTTTTGATTATTAAAAACTTTTATACCCTAAGATTTGAATTTTGGTATGTAGTGTATCCTCTATAATTTATTTCTGGGTATTTTTGAATTCCTCACAGAATATCTTCTTCAATTATGATTTATTTATTAATGTATGATTGTTTAATTTCTAATTATTCCGGACATTTTCATATATCTCTTGCTATGTACTACTAACCTAATTATTCTGTGATCAGGGAATATGATGTACTAATACCTATTTCATACCTATCCTACTTCAAAGGTTTTTTAATTTTGATTTTAGGCCTTATTACATGATCAGTATTTGTAAATATTCCAGGTAATACTGAGAAAAATTTTCTAGTTGCTTGATGCAAAATTTTTTTTTCTCTATCAAATAAATGTTATTATACTTATTTTGAGAGTCTGTTTTTTGTGTTTGAAGTAATTTTGTGCTTGACTTCCTTGGCAGTCCAGTAGTTAGGATTCTGCACTTCCAATGAAGGGGACCTGGGTTGAATCCCTGCAAGGGGAACTAAGATCCCACATGACAAGTGACAAATATATATATATATATATTTATGTTGAAATTCCCTCTGACTAGAGTTATTTTTTTAAATTTTTCCTTGCAGTTTTGCTTCACACACTCTGAGATCATTTTATTTACTGCACATATTTTTAGAATTTCTATGTTTTCTTGGCAAAGTGAGCATTGTATTCTCATGTAGTGATCCCTCTCTGATGTATATAATGCTCTATCCATACTATATCACCTCAGGTCCATCTGGGGCTTCCCTGGTGACTCAGTGGTAAAGAATCAGCTTGCAGTACAGGAGCTGCAGAAGACAAGGGTCCATTCCCTGAGTTGGGAAGATCCCCTGGAGGAGGGCATGGCAGCCCAGTCCAGTGTCTTGCCTGGAGAATTCCATGGACAGAGCAACCTGGAGGGCTACAGTCCATAGGTTCACAAAGAGTTAAACATGACTGAAGTGACTGAGCAAGGTCCGTTTGCTACCCAACAGCCAGAGTGACCCTTTAAAACATAAGTGAGCATGCTTTACCCATCTACTGAAAACTATTGTGTGCCCTTTGATTGAGAACAAAGTTCTCTTACTTTTGCTGACAATCACTGCCCCATTTAGCTCATCTCTTCCCAACCTCACCCCTGCTCTTTCCTCCACAGTTACAGAAGCATTTTTGCTTCTCTGAGCAGGCCAAACACGTGCTTAGTCCAGGACTTTGATTTCCTACTGCCAAGGCTATGGTTTTTCCTGTGGTCATGTATGGATGTGAGAGTTGGACTCTGAAGAAGGCTGAGCACCGAAGAATTGATGCTTTTGAACTGTGGTGTTGGAGAAGACTCTTGAGAGTCCCTTGGACTGCAAGGAGATGCAACCAGTCCATTCTGAAGGAGATCAGCCCTGGGATTTCTTTGGAAGGAATGATGCTAAAGCTGAAACTCCAGTACTTTGGCCACCTCATGCGAAGAGTTGACTCATTGGAAAAGACTCTGATGCTGGGAGGGACTGGGGGCAGGAGGAGAAGGGGACGACAGAGGATGAGATGGCTGGATGGCATCACTGACTCGATGGACATGAGTCTGAGTGAACTCCGGGTGATGGTGATGGACAGGCAGGCCTGATGTGCTTCGATTCATGGGGTCACAAAGAGTCGGACACGACTGAGCGACTGAACTGAACTGATGCTATAATGACTCCTTCCACACTAAACTGCAGAGCTTACTCATTTGCTTCACTCATATCCCTTTATTTTAAAACATTTCAAAACACCACTCCCTAACACGTACCATGTCCCTGCCCTTTACCCTGTCTTGTGTGTGTTTGTGTGTTTGTGTGTGTGTGTATGTTTGTGTGTGTGTGTGTGTGTGTGTGTGTGTGTTTGAACTGAAATATAGTTGATTTGGGCTTCCCTGTTTCCTCAGATGGTAAAGAATCTGCCTGCAGATCTGGGTTCTGCCTGCAGATCCTGGTTTGATCCATGTGTCAGAAAGATCCCCTGGAGAAAGGGATGGCTACCCACTCCAGTATTTTTGCCTGGAGAATCCCAAGGACAGAGGAGCCTGAGGTGGGAGGGCTACAATCCATAGAGTCACAAAGAGTCAGACATGACTAAAGTGACTAACAAACTTTACACCCAGTTGATTCATGATGTTGTATTAGCTTCTTGTGTACAGCAAAGTGATTCTATTATAAATATACCTATTATTTTTCATATCCTTTTTCATTATGGTTTATTATAATGTACTGAATATAGTTCCCTCTGATATAAGTAGGATTTTGTTCTCTGTTTTATATATAGTAACTTATATCTGCTAATCGCAAACTCCTAATTTATTTCTCCACACCTTTACCATTTGATAACCATAAATTTATTTTCTATGTCTATGAATCTGTTTCCATTTTGAAAATAAGTTCATATGTGTCACATATTTACTTGATACCATATGATAACTTTCTTTCTATCCGACTTTCTTCAATTAGAATGATAATCTCTAGGGTCATCTGTGTTGCTGCAAATGACAATATTTCCTTTTTTTTATATCTGAGTCATATTCTATTTCTCTTGGCAATCTTGATACCAGCTTGTGCTTCATCCAGCCTGGCATTTCGCATGATGTACTCCGTATATAAGTTAAATAATCAAGGTGATGGCAGAAAGTGAAGAACTAAAGAGCCTCTTCAGAGAAGGCAATGGCACCCCACTCCAGTACTCTTGCCTGAAAAATCCCATGGATGGAGGTGCCTGGTAGGCTCCAGTCCACGGGGTCGCTAAGAGTTGGATACAACTGAGCGACTTCACTTTCACTTTTCACTTTCATGCGCTGGAGAAGGAAATGGCAGCCCACTCCAGTGTTCTTGCCTGGAGAATCCCAGGGATGGGGGAGCCTGGTGGGCTGCCATCTATTAGATTGCACAGAGTCGGACACAACTGAAGTGACTTAACAGCTTAGCAGCAAAGAGCCTCTTGATGAAAGTCAAAGAGGAGAGTGAAAAAGTTGGCTTAAAACTCAACATTCAGAAAACTAAGATCATGGCATCTGGTCCCATCACTTCATGGCAAATAGATGGGGAAACAGTGGAAACAGTGAGAGATTTTATTTTGGGGGCTTCAAAATCACTGCAGATGGTAACTAAACCCGTGAAATCAAAAGATGCTTGCTGCCTGGAAGAAAAGCTATGAACAACCCAAACAGCATATTTAAAAGCGGAGACATTACTTTGCCAATAAAGGTCCATCTAGTCAAAGCTATGGTTTTTCCAGTAGTCATATATGGATGTGAGAGTTGGACTATAAAGAAAGCTCAGTGCCAAAGAACTGATGCTTTTGAACTGTGGTGTTGGAAAAGACTCTTGAGAGTCTCTTGGACTGCAAGGAGATCCAACCAGTCCATCCTAAAGGAAATCAGTTCTGAATATTTATTGGAAGGACTGATGCTGAAGCTGAAACTCCAATATTTTGGCCACCTAATGCAAAGAACCAACTCATTGGAAAAGACCCTGATGCTGGGAAAAATTAAAGGCAGGAGGAGAAGGGGATAAAACAGGATGAGATGGTTGATTGTATGGCATGACTGAAATGATGGACATAAGTTTGAGTAGGCTCCAGCAGTTGGTGATGGACAGGGAAGCCTGGCTTGTCAGAGTCCATGGCATCACAAAGAGTCAGACAGGATTGAGCGGCTGAACTGAACTGAACTGAACACATTCCATTGAGCTTTCCTGGTGACTCAATGATAAAGAATCTGTCTGCAATGCAGGAGACCCAGGTTTAATCCCTGGGCTGGGAAGATCACCTGGAGAAGGAAGTAGCAACTCACTCCAGTATTCTTCCCTGGGAAATCCCGTAGACAGAGAAGCCTGGGGGAATACAGTCCACAGGGTTGCCAAAAAGTGGAACAGGGCTGAGTGACTAAACAACAACATATTTCATTTTATATATGTGTGTTATATATATATATATATATATATATATACACACACACACATATGCACCATCCATTTTATCCATGCATCTGTTGTGTTTTTTGTGTGTTTTTAAAGAACTTTCATCATTATTTGTTTTCCTATCACTTTCATAAAGGTAAAGCTTCTATTTTCACCTCCAGCTCTTAAGCCTTCTTTCTCCCCCTCTATCTCTTATTTTTGCTGGTTGATCTCACTTTTTAACTGCTTGTTAAACTGGTATATTCTAAGAGTTTCAGAATTAAGAGTGTGTGCTTGAATGTTAAGTTTGCCATTAAAGGGAATAAATAGAGACTATAACAGTTCTATGTAATCTTCAAGACATCAAAAGCATAATGAACATAAATTGATGAAATTCAAGGGATCTGGATTCCACTATTGAGTAAGTAAATATTTTGCAGGACACAAATGTTGGCATTCATGGGGTTATTACTCAATCTCCCTTCAAAGAGAAAGCAGTTATGACAAATGGTCAACTGACAGCCATCACTTGCCACATCTTTGGGATCTACCACTATGGCCAGCTTGAGAAATCTTCTTTCTCAGCCACTCCCATAAACTGACTGATGACAGTGTCTTATTAGAGTTAAGGCATTCCTGCCAAATGCTGCTAAATTCTAATGAGAAATCCTTGCTCTGCACCTCCCCAGTAGTCTGGTTAAGATTTTCTCAGAGCTCATTGTAGTTTGGGGCTCCTCCTATCCAGTCCTTCTTTCTCCCCTCATTCCTTCACTGCTATCAGGCCCACATTACAGTCTGAAGACTGTCTGCCTATTCCTATTTCATCTCCCCTATATCCTTCACAGTCACCCTGTCTTGCCCCCTTCCCTCATATCTCTTTCACTTAAAAAAATTAATTGGAAGATAATTGCTTTACAATATTGTGTTGGTTTCTGCTGAATTCAACAACATGAATCAGTTATAAGTATACATATATCCCCTCCCTCTTAAGCCTCTCTCCCACCACCCCCCAGCTCTTTCACTTCTAACTCCTTCTTGTCATCTGCTTCTAACTCAGATTTACAACAAACAATAGCTCTTATCTGAGGCTGCTGCTGCTGCTGCTAAGTCACTTCAATCGTGTCTGACTCTGTGCGTCCCCATAGACGGCAGCCCACCAGGCTCCCCTGTCCCTGGGATTTTCCAGGCAAGAACACTGGAGTGGGTTGCCATTTCCTTCTCCAATGCGTGAAAGTGAAAAGTGAAAGTTAAGTCGTTCAGTCGTGCCTGACTGTTAGCAACCCAATGGACTGCAGCCCATCAGGCTCCTCCATCCATGGGATTTTCCAGGCAAGAGTACTTGAGTGGGTTGCCATTGCCTTCTCCGTTATTTGAGGTTATTAAAATATAAAACACCAGGACATTAATTGGGATAGGTTTGAAATCTATAGACTATTCAATTATTTGATAAATAGTTGAGAACTACTGTGCACCGATATGGCTGTCTTAAGAACAAACAGGATGTATAATTTCATAATTAAATTAAAGCACTTCTACTTCCTGTTCACATTCTAGTCTTTGAATTCAAAGAAAATGTCTCCTCCTGCTCTCCTAGTGTTTGGGTCATGATTATAAATTACCAGAATGTCACTTTATCTCTTGTGAAATGAAATAATTTACATTTTATATTACTTGTTTTCATAGACTAGTCATGTTTGCCAGATCGTGATAGGTCATAAATAATAAATAAATAGAACTAAATACCTAACTGCCCATTAAAGAGCAAAATGGCAGCAAAATCAAAATAGATTATATTTCTGAAATACTTAGATTCTATAATTGGAATCCAAACAAAACCACAAATCACATAACAAACTATTATCAAGAATTGGGACTATAGTCATTTGTTGCAATAGATGTGTCCTGGAAAGTTATACACAAATTGAATTTGTCTAATCAAATCATACACTAATGTTTTTTATTAAGGGAAATTATGAATCTCTTACCAAAAAATTGTCCAGAGGTTTATGCCGGATTTGCTCGAATCAAGGTAAATTCTCAGGATGGCATCTTTCAATATATTAAAAGTGACAAATAATTGGAAAGGAAATATCTGATGAATAAATTCAAAACCTATATCTTGGAGTCTAGACTCCTACAAAATAAAGGAGCAATGTCCCTGGTTCAATTTGATTCAGTAAATTTGTAAAATAATCAGTTATTTTAAAACCATACTGCATTCTTTAAGATATCAAAGGTTATGTTTCCTTCCAAGTACTTCAGAAACCAAGTAAGAATAAGTTTACTTTCTATAATACATATTAATAACCTCTTCTTTCCTAAGAATGTTTTTATTGAAATACATACTCATGCATACAAAATTCAAGATACTTCATTACCATATGAACTATTAATATGATATTTTATTTGTTTTATTTTTATTTTTTAATATGATATTTTAACATACAATTTCAAAATTATAGTTTATCTAAAAGAGATCTAAAACAATAAAAGATGATAAAAATTATCTAGTTTCTGTAGAAAAAAAAACCTAATCTGCTAAGCAATAACATCTAAATGTCAGAATCTATTATTAAGCAAAACTTTCTCAAATGCTTCCATCACCAAGAGAAACTAGCATGTTAAACCATGAAATTCCAAATTTGCTCTCTATGGAATTCATTCTTATTTTCATAACAGAAACTGAACACGTTACTACCATAATGAAATATATTTAGTCGATAAAATATTTCTATGCTGACTTCATGAAAAGTTTTTTACTTGAGTGAAGATAAAGATGAGGACAAATTTGTCCCTGATCAAAATGTAGGAACACCAAATGGCAGCCAACAATGTCCAGAGAGTGGTTTTTGAAATTTCTGTTTTTCAGAGGGTTTCCCAAATGGCTCTTTTTGATATTGCAAGCAGATTGCTTCAAAGGGCTAGCCATTCTCTAGAGGTCACTTAAATATCTGTGAGCGTGATCTTATTGGGTTACATATTAGATGTATACTGATTATTCAGTTAGCTTCCCCAGGACACTGTAGTTAAGGGGTTATACTGGCTTTCCATTCAAAGGCACGTCTAATATTGAATGCAGAGCAGAACTATCTTTGAATTCACAGTCACTGTTAGCCTTTTTAGCATGAAATGTCATGTGTTGTGGACTTTGAAGATATAGTGCCTGAATCCACATGCTTTCAGTTTTCAAACAAAAGAAAATGTAGAATTGTACAATATCACATTGTTCTTATCTAGGACTGAAGTTGAGAAAGTATTAAAAAGAAATAATAATTAACACAAACTATTTAACTAAACTCAGCAGTATTTCAGCTGCACAGCAGCAATCTGATGGCAGAGACCCTAGTATAACTTCATACATATTTCAGAAGTTGTTCCTTATAATCCAGTCTTGACTCCTGAAATTATATTAAGCATTTCTTGATTCTTCTTTGAATATTTAATGTCTCAAATTTATTATGTATTTATTTTTGCACAGTCTATTCTCTGAGACTAGATCTAATAGAGACTAGAAAAGCATCATCCCAAATCAGCATTAGAGGCTTCAACAGTAATATCATAGAGTAGTTATCTAGTTGATATATCCACGTTCTGCCTGACAGAAAGACAGCTCCTCATTGCCTTTTTTCAGGATAGAATACAGAGTAGAATGTACAAGTTGCTCTTAGGTTTAGTTTTATGAATTTTCCTTTAAAGAAGGGGCTTTTGGTAACTGAAATGCTAAAAGAAGTTAATCTACTTAAAATAGTCATTCAGGAAGCATGCATTTGTCTACTGAGACCTTGCTTAGTTATTTAAGATAGAAGACAAAAGCCTACAGGACTTATTTGCAAACAAAACTTACTATGATCCCTGGAGTGTGCTCAGGTAGCCAGCAACCAGTTTATACAGGAACTCAAAGAGGCATCCTCTTGCCTCATCTACACCCTCTTATTCTCCTTCCCTCCAGCTCCTGTAACTCAGGAAACTCAGTCTTTGTGTCTTATTTTCCTCACTTTTCTGTTTCTTCAAAATGCCTATGAAGCAATTACTGCTTGAAGTTATTTTTCTTGCTTTCTATTATATGTGCCCAAATCCTTGCATTCTAGGCTATATAGAAATGAATATGATGCTCTCCTAATTTTTAAAAGTTTATTAATTTTTAATTGAAGGATATTGCTTTACAGAATTGTATTGGTTTCTTCCAAATATCAACATGAATCAGCCATAGCTATACGTATGTCCCCTCCCTCTTGAACCTGGCTCCCACCTCCTTCCCCATCCGACCCCTCAAAGTTGTTGCAGAGCCCTAAAAGTAATATTGGGAAGAGAAAAGTGCGTTCACAGATTAATTTATGTAATTGTCTCCCCTTTTATTGCAAGCATTGGCACATGAACTCCAAAAATAAACATTTTATGAAGGGCACAGAAGCCAATAGGAAATCAACCCTGAATATTCATTGGAAGGACTGATGCTGAAAATGAAGCTCTAATACTTAGGCCATCTGTTGCGAAGAGCCAACTCATTGGAAAAGACCTTGATGCTGGAAAATACTGAGGGCAGGAGGAGAAGGAGACAGAGAATGAGATGGTTGGATGGCATCACTGACTCAAAAAATATGAGTTTGAGGAAACTCCGGGAGATAATGAAGGGCAGGGAAGCCTGGCATGCTGCAGTTCATGGGGCTGCAAAGAGTGGAACATGACTTAATGACTGAAAAATAACAGCAACATGTAGTAAGTGCTATAATGGCAGAGATTTGAAACGTTGGTAAATCCACAGGAGGACAAACATGGAAACAAATTACTCCCCTCAAGGACTTTGCAATGATACCATCCTGAAAGCAGATAAATTTCCTAATTTGCATGAGATTTTATAACTTGTAAAATACAGGTGTTAGAAATGAAAAATCCTAAGAGTTCAAATGATTTAAAGGATGCTTTTTAATTTTGGAGAGGTATGAAAAGTTTAATTCTGAATGATTTTTGGTAGGCCATTTTTGCTGTTGGTTATTCTGGACATGAAAATTTAACATAATGAAGGGTGAATTTGAGTTATGAAAGTGCTAATTTTTATAATTCAGTGGCCCTTTAGAGAACATATGCCTAGGCAATTAAGTTTAACTGAGTTATGTTGAAGAAAGCTTGTAGAATTGAGACCTTTGGGCCAAAATGCCTGCGAAATACAATGCAATATCTTTTTTATTTTTTTCAAAATGGAAGGCACTTTACCCTCTAGGATATGATTCTGTGTTCTTTTATTCTTTCCAAAACATGGAGATATCCACAAGGATCTGTTGAAGAATTTTATAATTTCCTGGAATTTCTTTTCTTTTCTTTCATCTTCAAACATATGCTGGTTCAATTTGACCCACACTTTTACATAATTTGCATTCTGTAATAGTCATTTATTGCTTATATAAAAATCAGTCCCAAATTTAGAAGCTTACAAAAATAACCAATTTTATTGCATTTTTGATGGTTCATTTGTTTGATCAAGGCTCTATTACCTGACTCTTCTACTCCATGAAGTGTTGAATGAGGTCTGAGGCAGGCAGGCATTTGTGATCAGTCATGTGACTCTTTGCGAGAGTCATCTGACTCTTTGTAACCCCATTGGCTACAGGCCACTAGGCTCCTTTGCCCATGGGATATTCCAGGCAAGAATACTGAAATGGGTTTCTATTTCCTCCTCCAGCAATCTTCCCAACTCACAGATCGAACCCATGGTTTCCTGCATCTCCTGCATTGGCAGGCAGATTCTTTACCATAGCATCACCTGGGAAACCCTGTTAAACATTTACCTGATGCTATTCAGTTGACAGATGGACCAATCTTGACTTTCCAAGATAGTTTTGGTCATAGGTCTGGAGCCTTTGTAGCAATAATGGGGATGTTGGGTTTAGCTAGAACTTTCCATGAAAGCACCTACACATGTCCTCACCTGAACATTCTCAGAGTACTCACATTTCCTAGATGGTTTTTGACCCCAAAGAAACTGTTTCATGAAAAATGAGTGGAAACTAGTCTTTACAACATAGCCTTGGAAATCACAGATTATAACTTTTGTCACTTTTTATTAAGGAATTAGATACCCTCTGTAAGTGGGAGGAATAGCAAAAAATTACAAACATCTTTAGCCTATCACAGTCTGATGTGTGCTCATCAATTATTTACATTTCTCTCACTTGAAAAATAAACTCTTTGCCCTTTTGAAGCCCCCCAAATCATCACCTCATTACAACAATGGGCTCAGATTCTAAGTTCAGAGTTTTACGTCTAAATCAACTCCAGCTTAGAAAATGTAATTGCATATATTTATGCATAAAACTATCACAAACATAATGGCTTAAATATATTTGTCATTAGTTCTTATAATTTTGTGAATGTACTGGACCCAGCATGATATTCTCATTGAGTATCTCTCACACTGCTACCTTCAGGCAGGACCTGCAACTAGAATTACATAAAGACATTTTTACTCCATCTGGTTCCTCAGCTTGGAAGCTTTGAAGAAAACTGGGATATCTTCACCCATATTCCCCCAGGTAGCCTCTTCAAATGGCTTAGTTGAGTTTTCTCAGCAGAATAGGCGGACATCTAACATCTCCCAGAGTGAGTGTTTCAAAAGACAGGAAGAAGATTCTAGTCATGAAAGACTCAGAACTGAATACTGGTACAATGTTGTAATTTACCACCATAATTTACTACCCAGAAACTACCCAGATTCAAGAGACATATACTCTACATTCATAAGACAAATGCCAAACAACTTGTAGCCATGTCTAATCTTCCACAATTCCAGGCAACCACACTTTCTTAATATTTACAGTTCTCCAAAAACAAAAACACACTCATGCCCTTCCCAAAGTCTTATCCAATCATAGTATCACTTTGAGGCTCACTTTTAGAATCTTTTCACCTAATGGAGCTTTAAGTGTAAATGATCCTCATAGTTGCGGTTCCCCTAGTACATCCCTTAGTAGGGTTTCATTCAAAATGAAGACTTGATAACTACGAGATAAGTTAACTGACCCCCACCACACACACAGCCAACAAATAACGATGATATGGTCTTAGGATAACCACAATAGACTGACCCTTTCATGGGAGTAGGGGGAGAGCAAGACATACGTAACAGTCATCATGGCCCATAGAAATTCTGAAATACAGCTGAGCACATGTTGACAATGTATGCATTAGGAATCTCCTTTGATCCTCAAAAGTGACTCCTCGGTTCTGCTTTCTAGGTTTTTTTATCTTGCCCATGAATTCACCTTTTCTCCTTTCATGAGAAATGGTCAGTATTTGACATTGTATATAAAATTATATAATTTTATTCTGCTTCCTGTTTGTAGAAGTTTAGAGTCCTAAAGTCAATTTACTTGTGTTTACTCTCCCTATCCCTTTTAAGCTAAGCTGGTAGTACAATTTTCTTAAAAACTTTATGAGTTTTCTGTAAGCCTTGTAGGAATTCACTCAAATAGAAAACACTTTAAAATTGCCTTGAGACAAACAACTTTCCATCAGTTGAATTCAGTCGCTCAGTTGAGTCCGACTCTGCGACCCCATTAACCGGAGCACGCCAGGCCTCCCTGTCCATCACGAACGCTCGGAGTTACCCAAACTCATGTCCATTGAGTCGGGAATGCCATTCAACCATCTCATTCTCTGTCGTCCCTTTCTCCTCCCATCTACAATCTTTCCCAGCATAAAGGTCTTTTCCAATGAGTCAGCTCTTCACATCAGGTGGCCAAAGTATTGGAATTTCAGCTTCAACATCAGTCTTTCCAATGAACAAGCAGGATGGATCTCCTTTAGGATGGACTGGCCAGATCTCCTTGCCGTCCAAGGGACTCTCAAGAGTCTTCTCCAACACCACAGTTCAAAAACATCAGTTCTTTGGTGCTCAGCTTTCTGTCTAGTCCAACTCTCACATCCATACATGACCACTGGAAAAAACATAGCCTTGACTAGAGAGACCTTTGTTGACAAAGTAATGTCTCTGCTTTTTAATATGCTGTCTAGGTTGGTCACAACTTTCCTTCCAAAGAGTAAGCGTCTTTTAATTTCAGGGCTGTAGTTACCATCTGCAGTAATTTTGGAGCCCCCCAAATAAAGTCAGCCACTGTTTCCACTGTTTCCCCATCTATTTCCCATGAAATGATGGGATTGGATGCCATGATCTTAGTTTTCTGAATGTTGAGCTTTAAGCCAACATTTTCACTCTCCTCTTTCGCTTTCATCAAGAGGCCCTTTAGTTCCTCTTCACTTTCTGTGATAAGGGTGGTGTCATCTGCATATCTGAGGTTATTGATATTTCTCCTGGAAATCTTGATTCCAGCTTGTGCTTCTTCCAGCCCAGCGTTTCTCATGATGTACTCTGCAAAGAAGTCAAATAAGCAGGGTGACAATATACAACCTTGATGTACTCCTTTTCCTCTTTGAAACCAGTCTGTTGTTCCATGTCCAGTTCTAACTGTTGCTTCCTGACCTGCATACAGGTTTCTCAAGAGGCAGGTCAGGTGGTCTGGTATTCCCATCTCTTTCAGAATTTTCCACAGTTTATTGTGATCCACACAGTCAAAGGCTTTGGCATAGTCAATAAAGCAGAAATAGATGTTTTTCTGGAACTCCCTTGCTTTTTCCATGATCCAGCGGATGTTGGCAATTTGATCTCTGGTTCCTCTGCCTTTTCTAAAACCAGCTTGAACATCAGGGTGTTCACGATTCACATATTGCTGAAGCCTGGCTTGGAGAATTTTGAGCATTACTTTGCTAGCATGTGAGATGAATGTAATTGTGTGGTAGTCTGAGCATTCTTTGGCATTGCCTTTCTTTGGGGTTGAAATGAAAACTGACCATTTCCAGTCCTTTGGCCACTGCTGAATTTTTCAAATTTGCTGACACGTTGAGTGCAGCACTTTCACAGCATCATCTTTCAGGATTTGAAATAGCTCAACTGGAATTTCATCACCTTCCCTTGCTATGTTTGTGTGATGCTTCCTAAGGCCCACTTGTCTTTGCATTCCAGGATGTCTGGCTCTAAGTGAGTGATCACACCATCGTGATTATCTGGATTGTGGAGATCTTTTTTTCATATTTCTTCTTGTGTATTCTTGCCACCTCTTCTTAATATCTTCTGCTTCTGTTAGGTCCATACCATTTCCGTCCTTTATTGAACCCATCTTTGCATGAAATGTTCCCTTGGTAGCTCTGATTTTCTTGAAGAGATCTCTAGTCTTTCCCATTCTATTGTTTTCCTCTATTTCTTTGCATTGATCACTGAGGAAGGCTTTCTTATCTCTTCTTGCTATTCTCTGGAACTCTATATTCAAATGGGTATATCTTTCCTTTTCTCCTTTGCTTTTCACTTCTTTACCCAAAACCCATGTTTTACTGCCTTAGAGGTAGTCTTCTCCTTGAGAACGTGCTTTACCTTGAGAATATTTCACTAGGAGAGATGGAGAATGAGAGACAGTTTTAATTTCAGGTCTAGCATGTCTTGGCTCCTTTATGGTTCCTCTAAATTCTGCTGGAAGACTGAAACATTTTATCTTTAGGTTACCTCTCTTTTCATATTTTATCTTAAGGACATGTAAGAAGTCAGTTTGCACTTTTTATATTCTTCCTGGAAATCTCTCCAGCGAGATCAATGAGTTCATTTGGTGACCTTTTTATTTTCCCCATTACAGCAGGTAACAGAGTTGCCAAAATTTTGCCATTATATAAAAAGCATCCTTTTCTATAACCTCTAAATGTTTTACTTGTGATCCTTTGATCCCTCACTAATAGTCTTTTCAAGGCCTTTATAACTCGCAAATAATTTCCTCAAATTTTTGTCCAGTTTGTACCTGTCACCTGTGCTCAAAGCCAAGGTCATGTTTTCGGTTTCTCACAGAGTCAGACATGACTGAGTGACTGAACTGAACTGAATTGAAAGGCAAGTTCCCACTTCTTGCTTCCAGTTTCTGTTCTGGTTATCTAGTAAATAACTCCAATTTGGCTTATTAAAACAATATTTGTTTTATTATATTTCATGGTTTTTATGGGTCACAAATTAGATCAGGATTCGGGGAACTTTCCTTTTATATTTCCTGAGGTTATTCAGTCATATTCATCTGGCAGAGGCTGGTAAAAACAAACAAACAAAAAAGATCAAATATGATGACTTATGTATCTAGAGCCTTCCCAGGAATATCTAAAACCCTAACCTCTTCTGGTGTTGTCCCCTAAAGTGCCCACAAGTGACCTCTTTAGCTTAATTATCTTAAGATAAAAGGACTTCTTATATACTGTCAGAGGGCTCCAAAGAGAAAGACTTCCTTGGAGGTTCAGTGATTAAGACTTTGCCTTCCAAGACAGAGGGTATGGGTTCCATCCACCTGGTTTAGAAGCTAAGATCCCACATGCTTCACAACTCAAAAACCAAAATATAAAACAGAAGCAATACTGTAACAAATTCAATAAACACTTTTTAATGCTTGAGGAAGGGGTGGGGGGGGGAAGTTGAAGGATCAAATGACTTGGCCTTGAAAATCCCAGATTTTTGTTTCTACTTCTTTCAATTGGCCCAGCAAGTTACCACAACCCAGATTTAAGATGAGGAAAATTATACTCTATCTTTAAGTGAGAGGAGTAGCAAATAATTTGCAGCCATTTTAAAATGTACTGCATATTTCCACTACACATTGAATAGTTTTCTATTAAAAAAAAACTTTTAATGTGGGCTTTTGGGTATCTTCTATGTGAAGTTTGTTTTGAAACTGGTGGTTTATTCTCCAGTAAATAATGTTGCTGTATTTAAGATTCGTATCATTAGTTTTCATGAGGAAATTCTTTGTGTTTTGAGGTAACTAGTCTGCACATGTATGTTTATAATCCTAGGCTATTAAAATGTTACAAGTGTATGCAGTTATGACTCTGGTACTGAAGTACAGATATTGCTTTGGAAGATAAAATATTGTATAGGGATGATGTAATGGTTTTGTTTAAATTTAAATTAGGGAAAGTTTTCCCCATTCCAGAGATAATTCACATAAGCCCTGTAATGTATTAGGCCTTGCAAAGGTAAATCTATAAATTAATTGTAATGAAAATACTATGACTTGTTGTAAAATAGATTTTTTTAAAAACCCAAATTTTACCTTTCCCAAATCCCTGTCCTTGTTAAGTAACTTCATAGTTACTTTATAATTATAATTCCCCTGACTCTGGGTCTTGTTCAATACATTTAGAAATGAGTGTGTCAACTGTGAACCTGGGTTTCATGAGTCTTTGCATGCTTGTAGTTCTGGAATTGTCATAACAATGTTCTCAGACCAGGTTGATGTAGAAGTGATAAATGGACCATATCCAAGTTGCCCAAGTCATTCCAGCCAGAGCCAGCCCGGATTAGCCAATAGTCAGTACACCTGCAGACATGCGAGTGAATCTAAAAATCTAAAGAACCCCAAGCAAAGCAAAGCCTAAATCATGAGCACACACTCAACAGCTAAATAGTGTTGTTTTAAGTCACTTACTTTCAGAATAGTTGCTCACTGAGCATTATCATAACAAGAAGTAACTGATATAGAAATTTATCCTAAGAGTTGGGTGATATTGTAATAAAAATCTAAACTATATGACACAATGTAGGGACAAACTTTTAGCAGAAGGCTGGATGTGCAGTGAAGAGATATTAAAAGGAGGTTGGAAAAATTGCAAGGGAGCTGCCAAAGGAAAATAAACAAAGTGAACATACTGTGTAGTTGCAAAACATTTTGTAAAACTATTACTTGCTTTAAATTACAAGATTAAAGTAAGTAGCAAATATTTTATTTTGAACACAGAAATTTCCAGGCAAAAATTTGAAAGCAAGAGTTATTTTGTATTTACTATACATGAAAATGTATTACACTCAAGAGATGAGCCCAGAATAGTGGCTAGTGCAATAGAAGAACAGAGGGTCCAGAACCTGCTAAGTTGGAAGTTAAAATTCTTTCTCATCTCTAGCTCTCAAACTAAGATATGGCGTAAGAGATAAAGACAAATCAAGGGTTCAGATATGAGTCCCTTTATTATGACCCCAGAAAGCATTAAGCAGTTAATAGTACCCTTCACCTGGACAAAAGGATTTCTGCAAACTGAATGTCCTGATTCCATAGCAGTCTGAACACTATAGTCCACTATAGTAAAAGCACTATAACCAAATATATAGAGATGCAACTCTCAAAAAGGATAGCAAGTGTGGCTTTGAAGCTTGAAGCCTGCTAAATCAAACATTTTAAATACATTTAACATTTTTAAAAGAGATGCACTGGCAAAAGAATAAATAAGCTGATCACTAATCAACTGAGATTTTCAAAATGTAAATAGATCATTGTTGTTTAGTCTCTAAGTCACTTCAAACTCTTTGCAACCCCTATAGTGTAACAGGCCTCAAATAGTTCATTAGGACCACAAATTTATATGGTCAGGAAACAAGCTTTTAATGATCTTTACAGGAAAAAAAATTCCAGTGCTGTCTTTAGATGTGGCAAAAAGGTGCTCTGGAAAAGGAAAGGCATCCAAGTGATAAGGGCTAAAAGCTGTAGAGAATAAAAGAATGAGGAACCCTTGTTTGGTATCAGAATGGACTTAAGAACATTCTCCATCGCCATAATAGAGGACCTGGTTATAATTGCACAGTGTAATTTCACAATTTCTAGATGAATGACTTCCAAAGAGCCTTGGGTTCTTTGTCTTTGCTAACAGTAGTATTGACTGTTATTATCCTGCTACAGTTTTGCCAATGAGTGTTGTGTGTAAGTGGGACAGAAAATTTTTCTTTGGTCCATAGGACTTTATATTAAAAGTAGCCATATTCAAATTCATGTAGATCATAAGATCTTAGGGTAGGAACTTCTCTGTGATTAGATGAGAATTGAATTTGTTGTTCAGTTGCTAAGTCATGTCCAAATCTTCTAGACCCTGTGGACTGCAGCACGCCAGGCTTCTGAGTCCATCACCATCTCCTGGAGTTTGTTCAAATTCATGTCCATTGAGCTGATGATACCATCCAACTATTTTATCCTCTGTTGTCCACTTCTCCTCCTGCCTCCAATCTTTCCTAGCAACAGGGTCTTTTTCAATAAGTCGACTCTTTGCATCAGGTGGCCAATGTACTGGAGCTTCAGCTTCAGCATCAGTCCTTCCAATGAATATTCAGGATTGATTTCCTCTAGGATTGACTGGTTTGATCTCCTTGCTGTCCAAGGGACAGTCATTTTGCATAAGGGAGGAAATGAAAGATTTGGCCCTTACAAGCAGATAGGCTCTTGCAAAATTGCTCAAATTCTTCATCTCTCTATATTCACACTGTTTGACTTATAATTTGCACTGTTCTTTATCTCTGACTCTTGGCTTATCATATGACCTATTTGACCAATAGAATTATGAACTCCAAATTCCAAAGGACTTACAGGTTTGTCTCTTGAATGTCTGCCATCACCCTGATGACGTGACCAGTAATATCAGCGCTTCATGGAGGACAGCTGAGTCAGGACTCCTCAATCTTCCAAACTGAAACCGTATCAAGCTCAACCCCAGAAAGCTGAATGAGCCTAGTTAAGATCTAAAAGTTGACTAGATAAATTCACTGAAAGTGACCTCTTGCACTTGTCCATTTAGTAAATGCTTAATCATTTGAAGACACTGCAATGTAGAGTTGCTATTTAGTATTTTATGGCAGTAGATATTTGTAAAACTTTTTGTGAAATATTTCAGGCAAACAAAAATATTGATAATGCTAAAATTAAGAGCAATATATCTAACCAGATTAAGAAACAAACATTCTGAATTCATTTGAAGCATCAGTGTGTAACTAATCATTAAATTATCTTTCTTTCCTATATCCCAGAGATAACAGTGATTTAAGTTTTTTTTAATTATCCTCACATTTTTTATAATTCTAGTAAGTTGACAGTTTTTCTGAAAACAAAATATAATATTACTTTCCATTTTTTTAAATTATGTGATAGTAATATTATCATCTACAATGGCTTTTTATGTTCATTATTATATATTTTTAGTTTTTGCCATTTCAAAACACATTACACCAGTTCAACTGTTTTCACTATTGTGTTTCATTACTTTATGTGGCGGTGCTACAATTTACTAAAGCATTTCCTCCATATGGACATTATGTTATTATCATGTTAGGACATCAGACACCATTTTGTATATTGACTGCATATAAGACTTTGGTTTTAAATTTTATATCGTACTGTTCTGAGTTACTAAAAGCGATGAAAAGTTCTTAAACCAGCATATATTTTATTCATGCTTCAGGATTTGCCTTGTGTATTCAGCTAAGAAACATCAAATGTAATACTGCTCATGTTGACATATTCCATACATCACAACTCTGCAAAGCCAGCAAAGTTCACATAACCTAGATTGCCTTAACCACCAGGAACAGCAAGCAATTTTTTAAAAATAATATAAATTTTACTATCCTGTGTAGACTTATTCAATATTTAATCAATCCTAGAAAAAAAATTGCATTATTTGCTCACAGTTTAGAGGGGTCAAAACAGACTCCTTGGCAATTTACTTTTTAGTCCTGGCTTGGAGATCATTGTTCTAAGTGCAAATAAGAATACAGAAAAGTATTTTATGTGTGATTGGTTAATATTCTGCAGTGAGAAGGCAGTATTGGGAGTTTTAAGGGTGCAATAAGTGCTTTCAAGAAAGATAGTAATGAAGAACTGTAAATAAAATTAAACACATTTTATTTTCCAGAATATCTCTTAGTGATTCTATATGGGGCTTGTTTGTCCTAAATAGACACAAATATTTTTACAAACCAGTGCATGGGTACCGAGGGAAGCCATTATTTGGATAAGTTCAGAAACATTAAAGGCAGTATATTCAATGGAATTTGGGGACATGTGTTCCTGTTGATGCTGGTGCTGCAAAATGTTGACCTTATTGCAATATCAAAATACTTGTGTTGAAAATCTGTACACTCCATTTCATTCACTATTAAGAGGAACTTGATTTTTGAACATGAGAAAATCTAAATGTCTAGACAGGCACATATTAAAGAATCATATAGATTACTTCTTATGTCTCAAAAAACATTGTTAGAAAAAATCAAGACTAGTAAATATTTTTACTAGGCCAAAGACTGATCTTATTTAACAGTCTTTACTTATAATAATAAGAACAGTTTCTATTCCTATCACGATAATGTGATTTATAACACTTCAAGGTCCACAGAACAGAGTAAATAGTTGATATTAAGTAATTATCAAAACTTTTTCTTCAAAAATATTTTTAAGATAGTGATGATCTATTATTTACTTTTCAAAGACAAGTCTTTATAAACATTTAGATTTTACAGTGCTTGAGTAATGTGTAATTGTGCCAACTTGCTACACTTTGTCTGTTCAAATTATCACAATTTTAGAGCAATCCATTTCCTTTCACTCATCTAGGCAGCAAATATTTTTATAAAAATTTTCCTTGTTTTATCTTGAATTCCTATTTCTATAAACTGTACATTAAAAATTCTAAATAAGCAACATTATGAAATGAGGTGCCATCTACAAATTTCAATATAACAATGTGTCTGAATTGTATCACAAATAATTAAGCATTCAGTCAGCCATAAACCCTCAAGCTAAAGTCTTTACATATTTTTAGGCAATGATCTCCACTTAAAAACTAAACTTAAAATGCTTTCATAATCAATAGATTAATAGTCGTCAGCAAACAAAATCTAAGAGTTTAATACAGTGAACAAAAGTCTTCATATTTTCATTCAAGTCTATTCTTTAGACATCTCTACCATATTTGAGGCTCTTTCAGTTGTATATTGCTACACAAAAAAAATCAATCCAAAATATATTGGCTTAACATAATCTTGTGTTTTTGTTTTTGTTTTTGTTTCTCACAATTTCGTGAATTTCCTGAGCACTATTTCTTTTGGGTCCTCCTGTACTCATTCATACTTTTGCATTCAGCTACAGGTCAACCGGTGGTTAATATCAGAAAGAATGGCTGAGATAGTAGGATCATTTTCCCCAACTGGTCTTTCATTCCTAAGGAAGGTCCTTTGATTTATTTAGATTCTGGTGATCTCAGAGTATCAAAATGGCTGGGCCAGCTTCATAATTTGTTATATTAATAACAGTATTTAACCAACATAGGTCCTTCTAAGTCTGGTGCTCTGTAAGACTGCACAGGATGTATGCCCAGAAATCAGCCCTCAAAAAGGGCAAGAGAGGAAGCTACAGAATTTCTTAGAGCCTTAGATCTTCAGTTAAACAAACTCACATCTGCTAGATTATATTTGTTAACACAAGTCTATGCTATGCTATGCTTAATTCCTCAGTCACGTCCAACTCTTTGCCACCTCATGAACTGTAGTCTGCCAGGATCCTCTGTTCATGGGGATTCTCCAGACAAGAATACTGTCTCTTTTGCCATGGCCTCCTCCAAGGGATCATCCCAACCCAGGGACCGAACTCAGGTGTCCTGCATTGCAGGTGGATTCTTTAGTATCTGAGCCACCAAGGAAGTCTATGAATATTGGATTGGGTAGCCTGTCCCTTCTGCAGCGGAACTTCCCGACCCAGGAATTGAACCAGGGTCTCCTGCACTGGAGGGGGATTCTTTACCAGCTGAGCTACAGGGGAAGCCCCAAACACAATTTGAAGGCCAGTGCATATTCAAAGGGGAGGACTTGTATGGGGAGCATTTGTGGTAATATTAAAATTCTATTCTAAGAAATGCTTTAATTCTGCCCCTTCTTTTGCCATCTAAACACCCTCAACATTTTCTCCCTTTCAAAACAGATAATGTTTAAAAAATTAACTAAATTCAATTCAGTTCAATTCATTTCAGTCGCTCAGTCATGTCCAACTCTTTGTGACCCCATGACTGCAGCATGCCAGACCTCCCTGTTCATCACCAACTCCCGGAGTTTACTCAAACTCATATCCATTGAGTCGGTGATGTCATCCAACCATCTTATCCTCTATTGTCCACTTCTCCTCCCGCCTTCAATCTTTCTGAGCATCAAGGTTCTTTCAAATGAGTCAGTTCTTTGCATCAGGTGGCCAAAGTACTGGATTTTCAGCTTCAGCACCAGTCCTTCCGATGAATATTCAGGACTGATTTCCTTTATGATGGACTGGTTGGATCGCCTAGCTGTCCAAGGGACTCTCAAGAGTCTTCACCAGCACCTCAGTTCAAAATCATCAATTATTTGGCGCTCAGCTTTCTTTATAGTCCAACTCTCACATCCATACATGACTACTGGAAAAACCATAGCTTTGACTAGATGGACCTTTGTTGGCAAAGTAATGTCTCTGGTTTTTAATATACTGTCTAGATTGGTCATAACTTTTCTTCCAAAGAGCAAGTGTCTTTTAATTTCATGGCTGCAAAAACTATCTGCAGTGATTTTGGAGCCCCCCAAAAATAAAGTCTCTCACTGTTTCCACTCTTTCCCCATCCATCTTCCATGAAGTGATGGGACCAGATGCCATAATCTTAGTTTTCTGAATGTTGAGTTTTAAGCCAACATTCTCACTCTTCTCTATCACTTTCATCAAGAGGCTGTTTAGTTCTTCTTCACTTTCTTCCGTAAGGGTGGTGTCATCTGCATATCTGAGGTTATTGATGTTTCTCTCAGCAATCTTGATTCCAGCAATTCTCATGATATAAGAGAATCTCTGCATATAAGTTAAATAAGCAGGGTGACAATATACAGCCTTGACATATTCCTTTCCTGATTTGGAACCAGTCTGTTGTTCCATGTCTAGTTCTAACTGTTAATTCTTGACCTGCAAACAGATTTCTCCTGAGGCAGGTCATGTGGTCTGGTATTTCCATCTCTTTCAGAATTTTTGAGTTTGTTGTGATCCACACAGTCAAAGTCTTTGGCATAGTGAGTAAAGCAGAAGTAGATATTTTTCTGGAACTCTGTTGCTTTTTTGATGATACAATGGGTGTTTGCAATTTTATATCTGGTTCCTCTGCCTTTTCTAAATCCAGCTTGAGCATCTGGAAGTTCATGGTTCTCATACTGTTGAAGCCTGGTTCAGAGAATTTTGAGCATTACTTTACTAGCATGTGAGATAAGTGCAATTGCGTGGTAGCTTGAATATCCTTTGGCATTGTCTTTCTTTGGGATTGGAAAGAAAACTGACCTTTGCACTCTTGTGGCCACTGCTGAGTTTTCCAAATTTGCTGGCATGTTGAGTGCAGCACTTTCACAGCATCATCTTGTAGGAAATAGCTCAGCTGGAATTCTATCACCTCCATTACCTTTGTTATATTTAATATCAGAACTTGATTTTCTTGACTTGCATCTTTTGATCACCTAATTTCCCCTTCTACACATTCACCTCTTATTATTGTTATTGTTGTTTTAAAGTTACTAAATCATGTCTCACTCTTTCCAACCCCAATGACTACAGCACACCAGGCTTCCCTGTCCTTCACTATATCCCTGAGTTTGCTCAAATTCATGTCCGCCAAGTCGGTGATGCTATTAACCATTTTGTCTTCAGCCATCCCCTTCTCCTTTTGCCTTCAATCTTTCCCAGCAGCAGGGTCTTTTCCAATGACTTGGCTGTTTGCATCACATGGCCCCAAAATATTGGAGCCTCAGCTTCAGCAACAGTCCTTCCAAAGAATATATACAGGATTGATATTCTTTAGGATTGACTGATTTGATCTCCTTGCAGTCCAAGGCACTGCAATTTGAAAGCATAAATTCTTTCATTGGTCAGCCTTCTTTAGGGCCCAACTTTCACATCTATGAATGACTACTGGAAAAACCATAGCTCTGACTATATGGACCTTTGTAGGCAATGTGATGTCTCTGTTTTTTAAGTTTGCCATAGCTTTCCTTTCAAGGATCAAGTATCTATTAATTTCTGCAGTCACTAAAATTTCTCTTAATGGCTGCAGTCATCATCCACAGTGATTTTGGAGCTCAAGAAAATAATATTGTCACTGATTCCATTTTTTTCCTTTCTATTTGCCATGAGGAGCTTGTGTAACTGAGTGAGACTGTGAGCCATGCCATTCAGGGCCACTCAAGACACGCTGGTCATAGTGAAGAGTTCTGACAAAGTGTGGTCCACTGGAGGAGGAAATAGCAAACCACTCCAGTATTCTCACTGCAAGAACCCCAGGAACAGTATGAAAAGACAAAAAACACCCTCACCTATGGTAGCCAAAAATCTGACCTCTTTTTTCGATGTGTTTGTTTATTTGGTTGGTTGATTTTTGAAGTATAACTTGCCCACGACACTATGTTAGTTCTTGGTGTACAATACAGTGATTCAATATTTCTACAAATCACAAGTGATAAGTCTGGTTACCATCTGTCATCATAGATGTCATCAGAATTTAAATAGGAAAGAAGATTGAAAATGAGTAAATTTAAAAGCATTATTAAAAAGCTATATTTTTTCAATTTACATATATATTTATAAAAATATATTTGAAAGGCAAAAGGGAATACTACAAGATCTTCAGGTTGTTCATTAGACTATATTGAGATCTCTGCCAGGTAATTTATTATGAACAAATGCATTTAGGTGGGTGGATATGGAGCTGTTCCATTTCAACAAAACTGTGCAGTAATCTCTAGATGCAGTGTAAGCCCTTCCAAAGCACTGAAGTTCTGTATAGCTCAAATGAGAATTAGTCTCCGAGTGTGCAAAATAGATCAGGCTGTGAACACACATTTCTGACCTGTAGTTCAAAGGGACTAATCAGCTTTAAAGAAAACAAAGAAAGACTTTGTAAACTAAAATCTTTAAATCTAAGGAAGAAAGGGAAAAATCTAAGGTGCTGTCAAGTTCACCATGGGCCACCCAAGTCCTCAGAGCAGGAGTGCTGATGTCACTGGGCTATGATTAGCAATGAAAGGCCCTTTTATCATGTTGACAGATTCATATTTCTGCCAACACTTGGATGTTTTCAGCATTATTTTAATGCTGTCTTCTGATTTTAACTTCTCTTTAAATGTAATCTTACCTCTAAAGGCAATGGGTCCCAGTTCTCTGCATTAGTTTTTACCTTTCAGTGGCATCCTATTACAGCTTCTCTACATTTTGATTCTAAATTTGCCTTGTGTTCCTTTTCTGATGTCTAAAATAGTGTAGGAGGGTAGGTAGTTTGGTTCTTATAATTGCTCCCCTCGTCTTATCTGGAAGAGATACAACCATGTGTTTAGCAGAAAGGAAATTGACATAATATATGTTGCTGTAAGCTGTGATAATTGTAGAGACTTTGTTGGACCTATCCTTATAAGGGAGTAAAAAGTTTAGTAACTGAGAACCGCAGGAGCTTTGCTGGTATCTTCCAACAAGAGCTCAAGGTTTTTGTTGTTATTGTAGTTTTTCCACTTGAGAAAGACACAGTAAAAGAGGAAAGAAGAGTAGTGATGTCTGTTTCCAATTTCAGGTTAATTGAGAGATTGGTTTATTCTGCTGAGAGTGCACCAAAGAGGAAAAAACCCATTATGGGAAAGGGGCAAAGAACCTAGGGAGAGGATAGATTGCCAGAAGTGTGGATCTTATAGCACTGAACACAGGCATGATACAGGCCCCCTTGCAGCTTCAGCCAGAAGGACTTGTTTCTGCCCCTACACTGATCGAGAGTGAGGCTGAGGACATTGAACAGGCTGAGCTTAGTGGGAATTTTCAGCTTTCCATATGCTGTTCACTACTGCCAGGCTGTATTATGTTAATTAAACCTCTTCTCTCAAAGTGGTGATTATAAAAGAGGTCTGCCAATGTCCAGCATAGTGCAGAAGCCCAGGAACAGAGGACGGGGGCTCTGCCAAGAGACAAGGGGAAGCCCAAACACGAGGACTCAGGCATTTTGGGGAAAGTGTAGTCAAAACAATATTAACTGGTTTCTCGATGTATAAATGAAACAGTGAGCTCAGTCCCCAGCAAAAGCACTGTGGGTGGTAGATACCTTGAAGCCAAATTTACTAATCAGAATAGTCTCAAACAACCCCACATCTGCTGCCAAGGACATCAGTGAAAAAGAGTAGATGAGCTTTCCTCTACAGGGCCACTGTGCCTTTACACCCACCCACTCCCTCTTACGTGGTGTGGTTTGAAATGGGAGGTTTTGCATTACCCCTGAGAAAGAGTAAGACACTAAAAAGTTTGTGTAAAGAGATCCATTTTTGTAAAATAATGACAAAATCTGTCTAAAATGGAGGAGAGTACATATGGGAGAAACAACGTATGTGTGGAAGAGCACCGAGGTAAACCCGGAAAGAGCTGCATGCAATAAGGGCAGCTCTGTTGCTCAGTCGTCTCTGACTCTTTTGAGGCCCCATGTCTGTAGCCCCATGGACCTTAATTGATGGCTGCATGGCCCAGTGCTGGAGCGACTGTGAGGAGACACCACACATCCAATGGCAAAGAAGTCCCAGGAAGATGGTAGGAGGGGTAAAATCGAGTTTAACATCAAACCCCATACCCGCCAGAGGCCCTCAGAGGACTCAAACTAACCTTATGCACATCAGGACCCAAAGGCCCCACAGAGACGGAGACAGCACTGTGTTGGAGTGTCTCCTGTGGAAGCTCGGGTCAGCAGTGGACGCCTGCAGGGGAGGGGCTCTGGGTGCAGTAGACCTGGGTGTGGCATAAGCCCTCTTGGAGGAGGTCACCATTAACCCCACCAGAGAGCTGCCAGAACTTACACAGGACTGGGGAAACCTACTTTTGGAGGGCACAAACAGAACCTTGTGTGCATCAGGACGCAGGAGAAAGGAGCAGTGACCCCACAAAACTGACCCAGACTTGCCTGTGAGGGTCCAAGAGTCTCCAGTGGAGGCATGGGTAGGCTGCGGCCTGCTGCCTGGTTGGGGGCACTGAGTGTAGCAGTCCCTGCACGGGACCTTTCGAAGGAGGTCCCTATAATCATCATTACATCCACCATAGTTTAGCCCCAGGAAAATAAAAGGGAGGGAACACAGCTCCAGCCATCAACAGAAAATTGGATTAAAGATTTACTGAGCATGGCCCCACCCATCAGAACAAGACCCAGTTTCCCCCTCAGTCAGTCTCTCCCATTAGGAAGCTTCCATAAGCCTCTTATCCTTCTCCATCAGAGGGCAGACAGAGTGAAAACCACATCACAGAAAACTAACCAATCTGATCACATGGACCACAGCCTTATTTAACTCAATAAAACTATGAGCCATGTCGTATAGGGCCACCTAAGACAGACAGATCATGGTGGAGAGTTCTGACAAAACGTGGTCCACTGGAGAAGGGAATGGCAAATCACTTCAGTATTCTTGCCTTGAGAACACCAAGAACAGTATGAAAAGGAAAAATATAGGACTCTGAAAGATGAGCTCCCTGGATGGGGAGATGCCCAATATGCTACTGGAGATCAGTGGAGAAATAACTCCAGAAAGAATGAAGCGATGGAACCAAAGCAAAAACAGCACCCAGTAGTGGATGTGACTGGTGATGGAAGTAAAGTCTGATGCTGTAAAGAGCAATATTGCATAGGAACCTGGAATGTTAGGTCCATGAATCTAGGCAAATTGGAAGTGGTCAAACAGGAGATGGCAAGAGTGGCATCAACATTTTAGGAATCAGCGAACTAAAATCGACTGGAATGGGGGAAATTAACTTAGATGACCATTATATTTACTACTGTGGGCAAGAATCCCTTAGCAGAAATGGAGTAACCATCATATCTGTATGCAGGTCAGATAGCAACAGTTAGAACCGGACATGGAACAACAGATTGGTTCCAAATCAGGAAAGGAGTATGTCAAGGCTGTATATTGTCACCCTTCTTATTTAACTCATATGCAGTGTACATCATGAGAAATGTTGGGCTGGATCAAGTACATACTGGAATCAAGATGCTGGGAGAAATATCAATAACCTCAGATATGCAGATGACACCACCCTTATGGCAGAAAGTGAAGAAGAACTAAAGAGCCTCTTGGTGAATGTGAAAGAGGAGAGTGAAAATGTTGGCTTAAAACTCAACATTCAGAAAACTAAGATCATGGCATCTGCTCTTATCACTTCAGGGCAAATATATATGGAAACAGGAGAAACAGTGACAGAAGTTATTTTTGGGGCTCCAAAATCATTGCAGATGGTGACTGCAACTCTGAAATTAAAAGACACTTTCTACTTGGAAGAAAAGCTATGACCAATCTAGACAGTATATTAAAAAGCAGAGACATTACTTTGCCAACAAAGGTCCATCTAGTCAACGCTATTGTTTTTCCAGTGGTCATGTATGGATGTGAGAGTTGGACTGTGAAGAAAGCTGAACACCAAAGAATTGATGCTTTTGAACTGTGGTGTTGGAGAAGTCTCTTGAGAGTCCCTTGGATTGCAAGGAGATCCAACCATTCCATCCTAAAGGAAATCAGTCCTGAATATACTTTGGAAGAACTGTTGCTGAAGCTGAAACTTCAATACTTTGGCCACCTGATACAAAGAAGTGATTAATTTGAAAATACCCTGATGCTGGGAAAGATTGAAGGCTGAAGGAGAAGGGGATGACAGAGGATGAGATGGTTGAATGGCACTGCTGACTTGGTGGACATAAGTTTGAGTAAACTCTGGGAGTTGATGATGGACAGGGAGGCCTGGCGTGCTGCAGTCCATGGTGTCGGAGACTCAAAGAGGACTGAGCTACTGAACTGAACTGAACTTCTATATGACTGCCAATAAATAATTATTAGAAGAATAGATAGGTCAACTGATAAATAGAAGTTCAGAAGTGATGCAGAAAAGTGGAAAGAAGAGAAGAGATGAAATAGAAAAAGAATAATAAAAACTTCCTTTTAAAAGTTGCAATTATATATATTATTCAGTCTAAATGTTGCATTTTTATAAGATTCAGTTGAGTTCAGTTCAGTTCAGTTGCACAGTCGTGTCCACTGCAGCACATCAGGCCTCCCTGTCCATCACCAACCCCCAGAGTTCACTCAAACTCACGTCCATCGAGTCCGTGATGCCATCCAGCCATCTCATCCTCTGTCGTCCCCTTCTCCTCCTGCCCCCAATCCCTCCAAGTATCAGTCTTTTCCAATGAGTCAACTCTTCGCATGTGGTGGCCAAAGTACTGGAGTTTCAGCTTTAGCATCATTCCTTCCAAAGAACACCCAGGATCGATCTCCTTTAGAATGGACTGGTTGTATCTCCTTGCAGTCCAAGGGAATCTCAAGAGTCTTCTCCAACACCACAGTTCAAAACCATCAATTCTTCTGTGCTCAGCCCTCTTTATAATCCAACTCTCACATCCATACACGACCACGGGAAAAACCATAGCCTTGACTAGACGGACCTTTGTCGGCAAAGTAATGTCTCTGCTTTTTAATATGCTATCTAGGTTGGTCATAACTTTCCTTCCAAGGAGTATTAGATTACATGTGTTTGAACATGTAATAATAAAAATTAGAGGAACCTCAGGTAGTCTGAAATATTGATTCTTGAAAGAAGTAAAGTTACTTCGATGCTCCTTTCATGTTAATTCCTGAACAAGTAAATAGCTGAACAGCCATCAATAGTTATAATACACTTATTAGAACCCATGAAATGTCAAGCATTATTCTAGTTGTGGGACCGAATAGTCTCTCTCCTCTCACTATGCCTCTTTCCACTTCATAAGAATAATAAGGTAGTGTGGTATGCCGTGGGCCATGAACAAGAGGAACCAGCTCAACTAAATAATAACCAGCAGCAGTGGGTATGGTGACACTTTCCCAATAGGGATGAAGAATGGAGATGTTCATATATCCATAGTACAAAAGTGAAAGATAAAAGTTTCTAACCATGTCCTGAACACATACACCATGCCCACACACCTTTATTAATTAAATTGTCTTCAAATAGTGATTTTTTTTAATATAAAACTTCTAAAGTACTACTTGGTTCCCATAACTTTTCATCTTCTTAACACATTTACTTTGATCCTGGGTTTTCATTGGAAGGACTGATGTTGAAGCTGAAACTCCAATACTTTGGCCACCTGATGCGAAGAGCTGACTCATTTGAAAAGACCCTGATGCTGAGAAAGATTGAGGGCAGGAGGAGAAGGGGACGACAGAGGATGAGATGGTTGGATGGCATCGCTAACTCAATGGACATGGGTTTGGGTAGACTCTGGCAGTTGGTGATAGATAGGGTGGCCTGGCATGCTGCAGTTCATGGGGTTGCAAAGAGTCAGACATGGCTGAGTGACTGAACTGGACTGAACTGAATATAAAGGAGGATCAATTCTTTATAGCAACTAAATATTTGCATAGAAAATCATTCTTCTAAAACAGGTACCTGTCTTGTTTGTTTGTAGCTTTTTTTTGTTTCTGTTTGTTTTTATACCCACTTTATTTTTATTCTCTCCCTTGCCTACAGTAGGAGCTGAAGATGTAATCTGATTCTTGGCTATCCTGTAAAAGCTTCACTTGCTGTCAGGAGCCCAATACTATTGTCCTTTTACTGGCAAAACTCCCAATGAGGTCAATCAGAGCTTTCCTCCTGACCTAAGGAGAGTGCAATTGGGTCTCAGTGCAGCAGAAAATGTGAGCAAATACAGCTGGCTGTTTGGTCACCGTAGATTGCTCAAACACATTTAGAAGGATTGAGTTCCTCTAATTCCTGCTGGGTTGCTGACCTTAAATTTGAGCAGTAAGGTATCAGAAGAAGAGGCTTGCTTCGGAAAAATTCTGTGTCCTTTTTCTTTAGGCATTTGTGCAGACATTTATTTTTTTTCTTAAGTTCTATCATGAGGATTAAATAAATTCAGATAATTAGCTAGCTAAGTTTGTGAGGTTAGAGTAGGAATGCTGAAATTGGAGAGGAAGAGAAGGAAGGAGAAAGAGGAGGATTGGCCAGATGAGAAATTACATGAGGAGATAAAATATAACATTTAATGACTATTTTTTCAGAGGATCCAAAATTACAACAATCAATACAGTAATCTACAGTGATATAACATAGTAAATTACATTTTTAATCCCTAAAGCACTTTTAATATTTTCAAAGTCAGTAAAATAAGCCTATATGATTTTTTCTTTACATTTACTAGAGCACAAAATATAATATCTGAATTATTGCTTGAATCATTTCACTTTAATCGTATAAAAGCATGCGCACTATATTGCTTCAGTCATGTCTAACTCTGTACCCCATGAACTGTTTGCCAGGCCCCTCTGTCCATGAAATTTTCCAGGCAAGAATACTAGAGTGGGTTGCCATGCCCACCTCCAGGGGATCTTCCTGACTCAGAGATCAAACCTGTGTCTCAGAAATCAAACCTGTCCTGCTTTGGCAGACAGGTTCTTTATCACCGTGCCACCTAGGAAGCCGGTAATTGTGTACAATCAGGAGCAACTCAACTGTGAAGCAGTCTAAAACTGAAATCTTGTTTTATCATTATTATATATTCTTTTCCTTTTTGGTTGATTGATTGAAGAGACTTTATTCACTATGCATTACTGAAGTTATTTATCAACAGGATTTTCTGTTGCTCTTTTCCTGAGATTTCATCACTGACTAAAAGAACATACTTGAATTTACATTTCTAATGAGTCTCTATTGAAATGTAAGTGGTTCATGGAATTTTATCCTTCATTGTGGAAACAACACAACATGAGGTCTATACTCTTAACAGACTAAGTGTATAATACAGTATTTTTATCTACAGGCATACTCTGCAAAACTGAAATTTTATTCCTGTTGGTTAGTGGCTCTGTGTTTTGCACTTATCTCTAGCAGCCATATTTCAAAGCTTTGGTTCTGTGAGTTCAACTATTGCTATCTGGTTCTGTGAGCAGACATCTCATGTAAGCGAATTTATATATACCTAAAAGTATTTGTTCTTTTATAACTGGCTTATTTAATTTAACATTATGTCCTCAAGATTCATCCATGTTGTCGCATATTACAGGACTTTATTTTTTTTTAAGCTGAATTATTTTTTTTTCAATTCAGCTTTACTGTATTTAGCAATAACAATGACTTTTTTTCTATAAGAATTTATTGAACTAGAGTTGATTTACAATATATCAGGTATATAGCATGATTCAGTTTTATACATATTATATACATACATATATATATTCTTTTTCTGTTTCTTTTCCATTAGAGGTTATTACAAGATATTGACTATAGTTCCCTGTGCTATATTGTAGGTCCTTGCTGTTTACCTAGTTTATATACAGTAATGTGCATCTGTTAATCCCCAATTCCTATTTAATCTCCTCTGTCCCCTTTCACCTTCAGTAACATAAATTTGTTTTCTATGCTTGTGAGTCTATTTCTCTTTTGTAAATAAGTTCAGTTGTAACATTTAATGGATAAAGAAGATGCAGTGCATATATACAACAGAATATTACTCAGATATAAAAAAGAATAAAGTAGTGTTATTTACAACAGCTTGGGAGGACCTAGATTTTATCATACTAAGTGAAGTAAGTCAAACAAAGACAGATATTGTATACCATTCATTGTTGTTGTTAAGTCACTCAGTTGTGTCTTACTCTTGGAACCTCATGGACTGCGGCATGTCAGCCTTCCCTGTCCTTTGCATCTCTTGGAACTTGCTCAAACTCATGCCTATTGAATCAGTGATACCATCCAACCATCTCATGCTCCATTGTCCCCTTCTCCTGTCTTCGATCCTTCCCAGCATCAGGGTCTTTTCTAATGAGTCAGCCCTTTGCATTAGGTGGCCAAAGTATTAGAGCTTCAGCATCAGTCCTTCCAGTGAATATTCAGGGTTGATTTCCCTTAGGATTTACTGGTTGGAACTCCTTGCAGTCCAAGGGACTCTCAAGAATCTTCTCCAGCAACACAGTTCAAAAATATCAATTCTTTGGCACTCAGCCTTCTTTATGGTCCAGCTCTCGCATCCATACATGACTAGTGAAATAACCAAAGTTTTGACTATACAGGCAGACATTTGTCAGCAAAGTAACATCTCTGCTTTTTAATACATGGAATCCAACTTGAATTATTGACAGAAGTTTTAATAAGGATAGAAAACAGTAAAGATAACAACTATTATTTAAAACAAATAAAATATTGTGGGGGCCAAAACTTAAGATGTCTGAAAATATAGATGTTCTCTTAATTTCAATCAATTTAGATTTTGCTAGATTTTGTCACTTGCCAGCCCCAAGTCTATGATTTTGAATCCTGTTGTTTTTAAGATTTGATGTACCTTATGGTAAAATAAACAAAAAATGAGATTCACTGAATGAAAATCTAATTCTAGAATTATTCTTCTACCTGCATTTTCATATGACTTCCAGTTCCCATGGACACTCACTGTGGGGGCAACAAAGATAGAAAAAATCCATACTGAACTTGGAACCAGAAGGCATCAACTTGAAATGTAGTTTGTTCACTTACTAGCTATAGGATCTTGGGGATTCAAGATTGGAGTAGAGGCTGTTTAAACCATTCTTCTCTTGATATATAAATAAGGACTGATACACAACAACATGGATGAAGCTCAAAAGCATCTGTTAAGCAAACGAAGGCAAACTAGAAATACATATTACGTGACATAATTTTTCAGAGCAGACAAAACTAAGCAACAGTGAATCAAAAGAATGGTTTCTACAGGGTGAGTCAGCAACCATGAATCAAAAGAATGGTTTCTGCAGGGTGAGTCTGGAGGGTGAAGGCAGAGATGAAGCCTGACTGGGAAAGGAAATGGGGAAACTGGTGGTGAGTATGTTTAGTATTCAGATCTTGGGGTTTTCATGAGGTTGTATATATTCAAAACCACTATGTAGTACTTAAGATTTGTACATTTTATTCTACATAAAATTTATCTCAATAAAATACTATACAAATCTATAGAGAAGGGAGAAAGAAAATGAAAAAATAGAGAAGCTGAAAGTAATTTGAAATAATGCCCAAATCCACAAGATGGGAAGAGAGGACAGGACATCAAAAACCCATCTGAGGGTCTGTGAAAAATAGAGAGCTACAACTAGACCCCAGTAATCCAAGAGGCGGAATATCCACTTTGAATAGGATTCCTTTCCTGACGACTATGCCTGGTTACTTCTCCACTGTCTTCATGAGTCCCTTAATAAGCAAATTGCTTTCCAAGGCATGTTAGGAGTTCATGAAACAAATTGAATCTATTTTTTTAAATCTCTACCTGAATCTATAAAAGTATCATTTACAAAATTTCAAAGTAGAATTATTTCCAAATCTATCCCAAGTTCTTGAAATAACCTGATATGTGCCATCCATATTTACTCTACAATGTACTACTTGGTGTTCTACATTATTTTAACTTCTAATTCCAAAAGACTGCAGTCCCCCTCCATCCATATCCCATCAAACATACTGCAACCATCCCCAAAACACACACACACACACGTGTACATTGCTGGGAAATACCTTACTGGAGAAAGGGCAGATAGCACATGAATATTTAGGAAGAAATGGTTCTGAAAAGAAATATAATTATTCATTAATAATCACAGAAATTGAATCAGAGGCATCCGGTTCATCTCCTTGCCATTTCAAGATTTTTCTCTCCATTAAGATACTCATATAGCAATATAAACAAGTGATATTGCATTTTATTAGTTCACATTTTAATATGACATTTATATTCCATTTTCTATTTCACTAGTTGTCATGTATATTCCTATTGTTTTCATATTCCTCCTTTTGCCAATAGTGTTTTTAATAAGATTTTCCTTATAAAGTCAATTCTAAAATGTTTTGATGTTCTATATAATCAATTTTTCATAGTTCTGTAATGATTGCTTCATAACATTCTATGGCTGGTTTTATTGCCTTTGTTTTCATTTATAGAACTATTATAGGAATTGAAAATATAAATGCATGTGTAGAGTTTTCCATATCACTGCAAAGATTTAAATTTAGAATTTTTTCAGGGCAGTCTATAAAAACACGACGAAATAATTAGAGAGTTGAAAGATGGCTGTTTTCTGATGGAATATTGTTATTGTAAAGCAGACTTACTACAGATACCAAATGACCTCAGTAAATAAGTAGGTTTTTGCCTGTTGCAGTTAGTCAACAAACCTGCATCTCTAATGGTATTCTTAAATTAACTAAAAAATCAAGTATATACCAATCAATAAATTACTTTAGTACTTGGTATTTTTATTGGTTTATTTGTTGCTGAAAGACAACAAAGACAAAACATATAGTGTGTGCAATAAATTAAATTGTTGAAATCTTTAATTGTCTCACTGACTTTCTGTCATTCGAAATGCACACACACACACACAAATGAGATGAGAATTAGTGATAAGAAAAGTCTGGAACATATTATTCTGCAAAAAAACAGAAACGTGTTACAAGTAGAACTATTCCTAGAAACTTTTACTATTCAGAACTATCCTTTTGGGTACAAGACTCCAGACCATTGGTTCTCAATCCCAGCAGATTCAAATGCTTCCCTTATGCAACAAATATCTTTATAATATCACTTTTATTCTCTCAATACAATATTCACAAGTAATATCATGAATCAATGGCCAATTTAAAAAAGAGATCATTAACTGTTCTATGATTGAGACAATAAATTGATTTATAACAATATACTCTATATTAATATTTACATTTTAGACATAACTATGCTAGTAAGCATAATGAATTAGGTAGGTGTGCATTCCTATAGGTAACATCATTGTGAATGTACAGATAAAAATGCAAATGGACTCATTTCATTGTGTTGCTGCCTCGAAAATCAGAGAAATTACAGTGTGATTCTGAGAAATGATGAGTCACTCCTGGTAAAGTTCTTAACAAAGTATAATCTTTCCTAAAGTTAGACAGTTGTTGCATTACTGGAAAAAATCTGTGTGTACTAAAACTATTCACAAAAATACTTGATTTTACTAGGCTCATTTATAAACAGGTCTTTCACTTACATGGTCACTCAGCAGAACATTAACAAGTCACGCAGTGCCATAGAATCAGCCGTGGTGCAGGACTTTCTGCACACTCAGAGCACACAGCGTTCCTAACAATTGCCTAAATGACAGCAGGGTCTCCCCACTGGTCACGACCGCAAATACCCCAACACGTTTCTATTTCCCAAAGAACCTCTAAGGGATTGTACGTCCGATTAAGAACCACTGCTCTAGACAAACCACACTATATCTGTTTGCTACTGCATACAAAGCACTGGTCTCAGCAACTGTAACAACGATAAAGTTAAATCACTGCAAAAGAGAAACCCTGTACCTTCCTGCTTTTCTCTTGCTTTTAGCGTAAGAGGCTGGAGTATAGACAAGAAGAGCAGCGCCTGCATGCATATTCTTTCTCTGATGTCGCAGAGGTGAATACTTGTTATTATTGGTCCCAAAAGCTTTTCCCAGGACAATGATTTTTTTTTAGTTCATTTTTTTCCCGGAGGGCAACTATCCCTGTAAGAGGTTTATATGTAATTATAAAGCATGAACCTTGAGATAAACTTACCCCATTAAGCAGCATGACATCAATGTGCATACATGCTAAGTCACTTCATATCTGACTCTTTGCAAACCTATGCGCTATAGCCTACCAGACTTTTCTATCCATAGGACTCTACAGGCAAGAATATGGGAGTGGGCTGCCATGCCCTCCTCCAGGTGATCTTACTGACCTTGGGATAGAACCCATATCTCTTGTTTCCTGCATTAATAAATGGGTTCTTTACCACTAGCACCACCTGGAAAGCCCATGACATCATTAACAAGACTGGAGTAGCCATCATGGTCAACAAAAGAGTCTGAAATGCAATCTCAAAAACAACAGAATGATCTCTGTTCGTTTCCAGAGCAAATCATTCAATATCACAGTAATCCAAGTCTATACCCCAACCAGTAATGCTGAAGAAGCTGAAATTGAACAGTTCTATGAAGACCTACAAGACCTTTTAGAACTAATACCCAAAAAAGATGTCCTATTCATTATAGGTGACTGGAATGCAAAAGTAGGAAGTCAAGAAACACCTGGGGTAACAGGCAAATTTGGCCTTGGAATGTGGAATGAAGCAGAGCAAAGGCTAATAGAGTTTTGCCAAGAGAATGCGCTGGTCATAGCCAACACCCTCTTCCAACAACACAAGAGAAGACTCTACACGTGGACAGCACCAGATGATCAACACCGAAATCAGGTTGATTATATTCTTTGCAGCCAAAGATGGAGAAGCTCTATACAATCAGCAAAAACAAGACTGGGAGCTGACTGTGGCTCAGATCATAAACTCTTATTCCCAAATTCAGAATGAAATTGAAGAAAGTAGGGAAAACCACTAGACCATTCATGTATGACCTAAATCAAATCCCTTATGATTATACAGTGGAAGTGAGAAATAGATTTAAGGGACTAGATCTGATAGACAGAGTGCTTGATGAACTATGGACGGAGGTTCATGACATTGTACAGGAGACAGGGATCAAGACCATCTCCAAGAAAAAGAAATGCGAAAAAGCAAAATGGCTGTCTGAGGAGGCCTTATAGCTGTGAATAGGAGAGAAGCGAAAAGCAAAGGAGAAAAGGAAAGATATAAGCATCTGAATGCAGAGTTCCAACGAATAGCAAGGAAAGATAAGAAAGCCTTCCTCAGTGATCATTGCAAAGAAATAGGGGAAAAACAGAATGGGAAAGACTAGAGATCTTTTCAAGAAAATTAGAGATACCAAGGGAACATTTCATGCAAAGATGGGCTCAATAAAGGACAGAAATGATATGGACCTAACAGAAGCAGAAGATATTAAGAAGAGGTGTCAAGAATACACAGAAGAACTGTACAAAAAAAGAGTTTGAGCATTGCTATTATTTTCCTTTTTAAATTTCAAATGATGTAGTTACTCCTTTCTCTATCAGCTGCATCCTCAAATTACTACTGTGATTCTAAGCCCCTACTGCATAGGTCCTGTGGAAATTACCTTTAGCTTGCTGATCTTGGGGATGGCTCTAATTTTAGACTTAAGAAGTTTTCCAGAATATGTACTGGTACATTGTGTTTCTATTTATAAATTGTGACCCTCCAATTTTCCAGTGTTAATTGAATTTTCCAGTGAATATTTTTATTCCTCTGATTCACAGCACTCTAGCCCTGTGAATTTATAGGTACATAGGTGCCTGGAGAATCCAAGGGATGAGGGAGCCTGGTGGGGTCGTCTATGGGGTTGTCTATGGGGTCGCACAGAGTCAGACATGACTGAAGCAACTTAGCAGCAGCAGCAGCCGCAGCTGGAGGTCTGGAAATCTCATGAATCAGCGATTACAGTAGTTCTAGGTTATAAGTTCATAATGTGTTTCTTCTAGTCAATACTTTATCTCTGTCTGTTAGCACAATGCCTAAACTTTAGCAGGTGTTCAATAAATGACCGTTAAAGAAATAGATTAATGAGTGAATTCTATATAGGATTTGAGGAAACACTTTGGTTTGAATTGAGTCATTCTGATACTATTGCTATGGCTATTCTCTCTTAATCAAGTTTCTTCACTTTTTATCTTAATTATCCAAACCTGTCAACAATCTATGGTTCCCTGTCAGACATGATCCAACTTACCATTGTCCATAACTTCTGACATTAAAAATAGCATCAAATTTGTATGAAAATCACCCCTTAAAATATCTCCGAAATCTTTTTTGCCCAACAATGAATTGCCATTTGCTGCATATTTATCATAGAAATCAAGCTGTATAATAATCATGTTGTATTTTATGCATTTTTTTTTTCTATGACAGTAAAAGTTCTGCTTTTGGAGAAGTTACTCTCCAAGTATTGAAAGGGCAAAAAAGGAAAGTAATATATATATATAGGTCAAAATTGAACAGTATGCAAAAGCTATTCCCTTCATTTATATAACTTTTATAAATCAGAACAGAAACTATTTAAGAGTCTATAAAACATTCATGGCATCATTAAATTGGCTGGTTTGTAAAGGTTTGCCTTTCATTGAGGTGATATGTCGATATGGGATGATGTTGAATACAGCTGCAACAGCAACACTACTCCAATGGCATGCAAAGATTCAAAATGATAAAACAATTTGAATAGAAAATATGAACATAGTGTGGTAAAATGAAGTGAATTAATCTTATATTCATTGTAAAGAGCAATTCCTCAAAATATATGAGCCAGGCTTAGAAACACAATGTTGAAATACTATCCCGAATGGTATGCACAGATCAGAGTACACCTCTCAGTGACACCCCAAAACAATTTTCCCATTTCTGATTGTTACTGGTTTGGTCTTTTTAAAGGAAAAGAAGTATCTCAAACCAACTTCAAAGACTAATTGGAAATCCCAACTAGGAACAAACCCTAAATGAATTCTCTGAAAATAGTTAATGGGAGTTGAAAATGAACTGCAATTTCCAACATAAAAATGCATAAAAATATTCCCATCAGAGGAAGTAAAATAGAGCAAAAATTTGCTCTGGTATAGGGAGTCTCAGAATGGCTTATGGAACAGGAGATCAGATGCTTGAAATCTTAGGAAGAAATAAGAATTTACAAATGAAAAATATTGCAAATGATATATATGATTTTTATATATTTGCAAGAATATTTTTTAAAGTAGCAATGAAAGGAAAATAATCAGAGTCATGTCACTTTAGCATCAGAGAACATGGATCCACCTTAGCTTACATTGTTGTCAGACTCAAAATTACAACATACAACATGTATTTGTATTTGAGTAGGAAGACTTGGTAAGGTTAACTTTTTGGTGACACTATCAAAAATTCTCACATCCCTGTTATGTCATACTGTAAGCCATTTTCCCTTTATTGGTGTTCTGTGTGTGTTAGTTGCTCAGTATGTGACTCAGTCATGTCCAGCTCTTTGCAACCCCATGGACTGTAGTCAGCCAGGTTCCTCTGTCCATGGAATTCTCCAGGCAAGAATACTGGAGTGGGCTGCCAGTCCCTTAAACAGTTAGTGTTCTCTAAAAGCATTTAAATCGGCTCTCCTTCAATTTATTTTCCCCTCCTCATTCAGATTCTAAACTGCACCCTAAGCCAAAACCCCTGTTCATCTCCCCCTGTGCCATCAAAATAGATTGGTGCGGCGGTGTCCACGCACTCCAGTACTCTTGCCTGGAAAATCCCATGGATGGAGGAGCCTGGTGGGCTGCAGTCCGTGGGGTCGCTAGCAGTTGGACACGACTGAGCGACTTCACTTTCACTTTTCAGTTTCATGCATTGGAGAAGGAAATGGCAACCCACTCCAGTGTTCTTGCCTGGAGACTCCCAGGGATGGAGGAGCCTGGTGGGCTGCCATCTGTGGGGTCGCACAGAGTCAGACAAGACTGAAGCAACTTAGCAGCAGCAGCAGCTTCCATTCTATTGGAGAAGGCAATGGTATCCCACTCCAGCACTCTTGCCTGGAAAATCCCATGGACAGAGGAGCCTGGTAAGCTGCAGTCCATGGGGTCGCTAAGAGTCGGACACGACTGAGCGACTTCACTTTCACTTTTCACTTTCATGCATTGGAGAAGGAAATGGCAACCCACTCCAGTGTTCTTGCCTGGAGAATCCCAGGGACAGCAGAGCCTGGTGGGCTACTGTCTATGGGGTCGCACAAAGTCGGACACGACTGAAGCGACTTAGCAGCAGCAGTAGCGATGTCCACAGCGGGGCTTCCAGTCTGTCATCATACCCCTCAAGGATTGCAGACACATTTTCTATTAGACAACAGTGCATTTTCTTAAAACACTTCAGGATTAATCAATTTCTACCCATTTGATCAATTCCTTTATATCTATATGTAAAATAAACTGAATCACTATGTGCTGAATGGCACAGATGCTTCAATGTCCTAATATTCAGTAAGTTTCTCTTTAGCTATTTTTTTAATATAAATTTATTGATTTTAATTGGAGGTTAATTACTTTACAAATTTGAGAAGGATTTACAACTTCAGTAGCTGACCTGCGAGCTGCATCTGATAAGAAAGGTGGCAATTGGAGACTTTGTCTAATGTTCCCCAAATAACAGCTATCTCGTCTTTCAACACTTCTCAAACCAGTAGAATGAGCACAGAAGGAACATCCTGGGTACAACATTCTATCTAGTAAATTAGAAGAGTGTTTCACTTAGCTTTTTTTTGTTTTCAGTGTTAAATTCAAGTACCAGATTTTGTTCAAATTTCACAAAGTTTTATGCTAGTGTCCATTATTTCTTTTCATACATTATACAAGATTCCACAATTGTAGTTAGTTGCACTGAGCGGCTTCAACTGCATGCAACAAATTCTAATAAATTCTCTTTTCACTTTTATTCAGTTACAAATATTTTCTAATTTTTTGTTATGACTTCTCAGATAAACCCACCATTTAAAATGGACATTTAATTTCCAAATACATGGGGTTTTTAAAGTACATTTGATATTCATTTCTCATTTTAAATGTTTTCTCTCTGCAATTACCGTCTGTGGTTTTTCTCAGTCTTTTAACTTTATTGAGGTTTTCAATGGCTAAATGAAAGATCTCTCTTGGTAAATGTCACATTGCTCTTGAAAATATTTGGGTTATCTTCAAATATCTTTTGATACTGATTTCTACAATAATTCCACAGTAATAAGAGAACAACTCTATATGATTTAAATAACTTTAGACCATGAAATTTTTGCACCTTGTTTTATGTCCCAGATATGTTCCAATGTTTCTGGTTTATAGTCTATGGGAACTTGAACAGAATTTGTATCCTGCTGTTGTGTGAAAATTGTATAAATCTTAATTATGTTAAATTGGTTCATAGTGCCTTCCAGATCTACTATAGCCTTCTACTTTTCTCTCTATTCATTCCAATAATTTGAGAGTTTGATATTGAAATTCCAAGTAAAAATCTTATCTACTTAAAAAGTAATCGTAATATATAATAGAACTATATGTAACTTTGTTTCGTAATTTCCAAGTTTCCTATAAATGTGTTTTTATACTTCCATAATTTAAAAAAGTAAAAAAGAAATATTAAAGATACAAAAAGAAGAAAAAATCAAGGTCCATTTAGCCAACATAGTTTGAAACAAAAGAATGATTAAAGACTTGGACCAGGAACCACACCAGATCAATGACCTTAAAACAGCTACTTATCTGTGTCTCAGTTGACTCTGCATTCAAACAGTAATGAAACTGATATTTTCTTAGGGTTAGAAGATAATTAAATGAAGTACTGTGTATAAATTGCTTTGTATAGTCAGAGCATGGCATATAGTAAGGGCTATATAAACTTTTACTGTCATGAAAGTACTGGTAATGATGCTCTAATCCAGAAACAAATGATATAATATCAAAAATTATTCTAATATGAAAAATGTGATTATATATTTATATATCTAGTGAGGTCTTTTAAAAAGATTCTGTGTCAAGATTATGACAAGAGGCACATATGTGTACTTTTCCCCAATTTAAAAAGTATCTACTATTATTTTCTTCTTTTGCTCTCTAGACTGGAAAATCTGAAGATATAGCTCTTCAAGTTTTTCAAATAGGGATCATCATTAGGAGAGCCTTGATGGGATACATTTAAATGGCCCCATATAGCTGAGGGCAGAGTTCCAATGTCCAGAACTGATTTCTCTATGGAGGTCTTACTATATATTAAGTTTCACTGAAATTCATATTGAATAGCAAAGTGAAGGTTTGGTCACCGTTAACCACAATGTATTCAATTTTCAGATGAATCCTTCATAGACAGAGCTATATTTAACCTGAATGCTCCTTCTGTAACCCACAACAGATGCATATTAGTTGAAAAGAAACCAGTAAGCTCTTGGATATGACATAGTAACTGAAAGATTTTAATAAGTCTTTGTTTTGTTTGCCTGAATTAAAACAGGAATCTTTTGGCTCATGAAAGAGAAGAAACAACTTATGATCACCAAGATGCATTTAAAAGAGTTCTTATTCCAGTGGAAAGGAGGGTAGAATAAATGCTATGTTGTCGCTCAAAAGTCAAATCTAGAACAGAGTTAGAAATGAGTAAGAAAGACTGTTTTCCTTATTTAATTTTTGGCAGAGATTTTCAAAAGCTGTATCTTCACAAATAATGATTTTATTTATCTCAATAGAAAAAGTATTATATTTGTTAAAGATGTTTTCTTTTCATTTGTGTGTATACATATATATATATGCATTTTCATTTTTGGGGGGATAAAGACTAGTTGATCGAATGCATTTGATACTGTGGTAAGTATATTACAGACATATTCTAATTTAAGGCTTATAATAAACAAATATGATTATATTTTCTAACTTTATAGTTAAGGAAATTGAAAGTCTACAAGCTTCATCCAACATGAAGAGCCAGCAGGAGAGCAAAATTTAAATCCGATTCTGTTCCACTCTAAATTTTACACTCTCTATACTATACCGTGCAGTTGTTTTACCTGAAATGACTTCTTTGGGTAAATTATGTTTTGTGTTTTTTTTCAGCTGGTTGTTTGAAAGTGTGGGAAATAAGGCTAGGTGTTTTTCTCAGCTTCCCTTTAAGTAGTTCAGCCATTATATTTTTTATTTTTCTGCTTTTTCCATTTGGTTGAAGTATCCTTTCTCTTTCATCTTCTGGATTAGCAGGTATTATTGCTTAAACAAAGGTACTGATTGAATCATAAGTGCAACAGATTTGTATGACCAGATCTGTGGCTACTGAGTGCCAATTACAGCATCAAGATACCTTTTGTGGTGCTTTCAGGAGATCTACTATGAAACATTTCTTTCCACCCCTCTTTTAAGAAAGTTAAGTTATCATATCCTTTGAGAACTTTTAGCAAAATAACTGGCATGCTATTAAGAGCCACTTCAGGTACCCAAACAGCTACCTCTTGCCAAAGGAAGAGTACATCCATAAAGTTGAGGCTAAATATGTTACTTTCAAAACTCTCCACTGCCTACACCAAGACCTCATTTCCATGGGTGGATCCTGAGACACTTATTACCCAAATCAAAGAAAAACGCATTATTCAGTGCCCTTGTTACTAAATTGAGATAAAGATTTCTGAATGTGGAAAATTATTGATTTTCAAAAAACTATTGGATTTTAAATCAGTTAATGAAAAAAAATGAGATGATATATTCCATTCATCTAAGAATCTCTGACAATATTCGCAGTCTAGAGCTAAAGGCCAACACAGCATCCACAGAACCATGAGGCTCAATCATAAAGTAAAAGTCACTAGTTTTCATATTTCTAGATGAATAAAAAGTATAATTACTTTGGAAATAGGAGGGATATTATCTCAGAGTTTTCAAATTAATCTTGTCTTTAATTAATTAAAATTAATCTTATCTCTGAGTCTATGAAGGCAAGGATCTCATTTCATTAATCATTCTATTACTACTACCTACTGCTATGTATGATGATGTGGGTGCTTAAAATACATTGGAAAAAGGAATTAGCAAAATAATGAATGGATGACTTGATAATAGCCACAAGCAGAAAAAAAAAAAAAAAAAGAATCAGATCACTCCAACACTGGGTAAGAAGCTGTGTCAGAAACCAAGATGCAGGATGAGGATATTTTAAAATAAATAACTTCCACCCCTCCCCCAATTTGCCTATTACTGTTTCTGATGATATACAATCCCGAGTGAAAGTGTTAGTGAAAGCTTTGTTAATACATATTCCCTACATTCCAATCCCAGAAAAGTTATGTTTGACCAGATTGTGTTTTATGTCTTCTGTCATCCCCCTGTTGGTCACTCTTCCATTCTCCCTAATGTCACTCTGATTGTAGATCTTACATTGCAATATTCCTAATTTCCCCTGCCCTAATAATCATATATTGACTTTAAAAATATATAATAGAAGTTATATCAAGGCAAAACACATCAGTCAGCAGGATATCTTCTCTATTAAATTTACCATCAAATATTTTAATCAAATAATCCAAGTCACCAATTATTAAGTATTCTTATTCTGCAGAGGGGTTTGGGGAGGACCATGAAATTGATAAAGTAACTCATCAGCACCTCCGCATGAATGGCTCAGAACCCTACCTTAATAGCTCATTGTGTCAATTTATTACAGATTCTCAGATAAGTAATATTCACTCACAATAGCATAGCAAAATCCCCAATAGCTTTTTTCATATAAATTATTCAACTAAAACTAAAAGAAATTGCAGAATATCCAATTTACACATTGCTAACACAACTTAGTGACCAATTATCTCAGGGTGATCTTGTCCTCAGTTTAAACCTATAGAGAAACAGAAACTTGGAAATGAGACACACAGCTTCAACAAAACATGGAAATATAACTAGTACATTGTACAGGGCTAGCAATTCTAATATTTTATAAAGTATATTTGTAATTCAGTTCAAGCAGTTTAAATCCCAGCCCCTGCCAATGAATAAGTTTTTGAGGATTCAAAAACAGAGTAATAAACAGTTTCTTGACCTTAAGATCTTACTAATCAAGTGAGGAATACTCTTAGTATACAAATAGTGTTAATATAAAGAAGAAATTACTTGTCAAAGAGGTATTAAATCTCATGGAAGTAAAAGAAGAAAAAGCTTGTATTTAGTTGGGCTTCCCTGGTGGCTCAGAGGTTAAAGCGTCTGCCTGCAATGCTGGAGACCCAGGTTTGATCCCTGGGTTGGGAAGATCTCCTGGAGAAGGAAATGGCAAAACCAACTCCAATATTCTTGCCTGGAGAATCCCATGGAGGGAGGAGCCTGGTAGGCTACAATCCACAGAGTTGCAAAGAGTCAGACACAACTGAGCTACTTCACTTTCACTTTCTTTCAAATAAGCAAATAAATTGATGTGTTTGCTGATCAACAGGACTAACTCTGTGCTATGCACTATCTGATAGCTATACATTTATTATAGAATTTATTATTTTACTGATATATAATTAATATATAAGCCCATTATTTTCACGAGGATAACATGGATGACTATGTTGTTGGTCAGTCACTACATCATGACTGACTCTTTGCAACCCCATGGACTGCAGCACACCAGGCTTTCTCTGTCCTTCACTATCTCCCAAGGTTTGCTCAGATTCATGTCCAATGAATTGATGATGTCATCTAACCATATCATCTTCTGTTGCCCTCTTCTCCATCTATGTATATAATTATACTGAGTCTAACATCCATCACAATACACAATTATGATTTTTTTTATTTTGATGAGAAATTTTTAGTTATTCCCTTAACAACTTTCAAATACATAGTTCAGTATTATTGAAAATTAAATAAAATATAATTAACACATACAAAACCAGCATGAGGTTAAAGGGTTAAGATGCTTTTATTATTCCAGTGACAGAGCTGGGTTGGACCTGGGTAGCCTTACTCCATAAAGCTTCTCTTAAACACTGCACCATACTTCTCTCACTTTCTTCTGGGAGAATGATGTGAATGGTGCAATCATTAATAAAAGCATAGATATCAGAAGGAGGAAATTCTCTGGGCAGAGAAGAATATTCATATATTCTTCATATGAATTCATATTTCTGTATTTCATATGACAGGATTTGACATGATACTCAAGAAGTTGGCTTAAAGAGGTGGAGAAAACTCCCATTTTGATATTGGAAATTAGCCAGCTTCATAGTGTCGTGATTGGAATAAATGAGATTACCACAGAAGGGGCAAAATGTGACAGAGAAGATGATGAAGAGCAGAGTCTTGAGGAAAGTCTTCATTTAAAAGAAAAATAGGCCTCAGAGAGGGAGTAGGCACAACTGCTATGATTTCTGAAGAGTTAATGCCCCCTTGGGCCAGGCTTCTGCTTAGGTCACTTGCTCTAATGGACAGCATTCAACTTCTGACCCATCCAACACCCTCTGCAAGGCTTTGTATCTGGCATATAGGAGATTTTCAAAAACATTTCAAAAATGTTTTCAAGTTAAATTGCAAAGAACTGACATTTTCTGTATGTATTTGTTATGGGTATTAGGTTTTCATAACTCTACCTCATCGACCACTGAATTTCTTTTCACCACTTTTAGAAAGGAAGAAATATCTTCAATAAATGGGGAACCGGGGAGTCAACTGCAGGCTTGTCTATTTCTAAACGGATCTCTATCTTCTAAACTGTACACCAGAGATGTGTGTCTTTTGTTCATTGAGTTGCATGTAGTGCAGTTTTATTGTTGCGGTGACAAGGATTGAAGAAATAAGACTTAAACAGGAAATAATAGGCTGTCATTTTTACAGTCATACTATCACAAAACAAAGTTCACATGGAAGAAAAAACCAATATGGTGACTGGAAATTGGGTTAAAACTAATTATCACTCCCATCTAAACAAAGTAGTGAACCAAGTAGTTAGCAACATAGAAGTTTTGTGAAAAGATAGTCTTGTAGTATCACTATAGTTAGTTATTAGTACATCATGCAAAATACCAGGCTAGATGAAGCACAAAATGGAATCAAGACTGCTCGAAGATATATTAGCAACCTCACATATGCAGATGATACCACATTAATGGAAGAAAGTGAAGAGGAGCTAAAGAGTCTGTTGATGAGGGTGAGAGAGGAGAGTAAGAAAGCTGGCTTAGAACTCAAAATTTTAAAAATGAAGTTTGTGGCATCTAGTCCCATCACTTCATGGTAAGTAGATGGGGAAAAAGTAAAAACGGTGACAGACATTATTTTCTTGGGCTCTGAAATCAGTGTGGACAGTGACTGCAGCCACAAAATTAAAAGATGCTAGCTTCTTGGAAGAAAAGCTATGACAAACTTAGACAATGTATTAAAAAACAGAGACATCACTTTGCCAGCAAAGATTCATATTGTCAAAGTTATGGTTTTTCCAGTAGTCATTTACGGGTGCTAGATTTGGAACATAAAGTTGAGCACCAAAGAATTAATGCTTTCAAAGTGTGGTGCAGGAGAAGACTCTTGAGAGTCCGTTGGACAGCAAGGAGACCAAACCAGTCATTTCTAAAGGAAATCAACCCTGAATATGTATTGGAAGGACTGATGCTGAAGCTGAAGCTCCGATACTTTGGCCACTTGATGTAAAGTGTCAGCTTATTGGAAAAGATTTTGATGCTGGGAAAGATTGAGAAGGGGGTGACAGAGGAGGAAAAGGAGGTGACAGAGGAGGAAAGGAGGTGACAGAGGATGAGATGGTTGGATGATATCACTGACTTAATGGACATGAGTTTGAGAAAACTCAGGGAGATAGTGAAGGACAGGGAAGCCTGGTGTGCTGCAGCTCATGTGGTCACAAAGAGTTGAACATGACTTAACGACTAAATGATAATAGTAATTTTAATAGGCAAATCAGTTCAGGTCAGTTCAGTTTAGTCGTTCAGTTGTGCCCAACTCTTTGCGACTCCATGGACTGCAGCACACCAGGCCTCCCTGTTCATCACCAATCCCAGAGCTTGCTCAAACTCAAGTCCATTAAGTCAGTGATGCCATCCAACCATCTCATCCTCAATTGTCCCCTTCTCTTTCTGCCTTCAGTCTTTCCCAGCATCAGGGTTTTTTGCAATGAGTCAGTTCTTTGCATCAGATTGCATCTATCAAAGACAGGAAAGTGTCAAAACGAACAAACACACAGTCATACAGGCCCTTGATAATTGGACAAAATTCATTCTATTTATAAGATTTCACACTCACTGTTGTCATTTTTTGTTTATGTGTGAAGAATTTTCTTTTTATCCTTTAGTATTTTGGGATTTATTTTAGACAAAAGCACCTGATTTGAAACTTGAGGAAATGGATTTAAATCTTTCTTTAAGGTTATCAATGAGATCAAGAAACATGTTATTCAGGCATACAAAACACCATGACCAGGTGGATGAACTCTTTGTTCTGCCCTCCAGATCCTCTCAAAATCCCTGGGGGAAAGGGACAGGTCATGCAATTTCAGAGGAAGGGTGGGGAAGTGGTATTTCCTCTTTTGTAAGAGGAAAAAGGAAACTCATCCATTTAGGATGTTTGAGTTTGATCTTAACCCTTCTGATCTAGAGTTGTCTGTTTTTTTGTTAGATAGGTGAGAAAGTTGTGCACTGATCCAAAGAAAAACATAATATCTGAATTATGACCCTGCTCCCCCATTAGCAGCCACATGAACTAACCTTCTGCATTACTAACTATTCAAGTCGACAGGGAAATCTGAAAGGGAATGTGGCATGCGCCATAATGTAGAATTGGAAAGGAGAGACTCCATTAAAAAAAAAAAAGATGGCATTTTATTCTCTATTAAGAGTTCTCATTCATATGAAGAGATGTTCAAGAAAGAATAACATTATTTACAAGGCAACATAGGACTTCCCTGGTGGCTCAGAGGTTAAAGCATCTGCCTGCATTGCAGAAGACCCAGGTTCAATCCCTGGATTGGGAAGATACCCTGGAGAAGGAAATGGCAACCCACTCCAGCATTCTTGCCTGGAGAATCCCATGGAAGGAGGAGCCTGCTGCTGCTGCAGCTGCTGCTGCTGCTGCTAAGTCGCTTCAGTCTTGTCCAACTCTGTGCGACCCCATAGACGGCAGCCCACCAGGCTCCCCCGTCCCTGGGACTCTCCAGGCAAGAACGCTGGAGTGGGTTGCCATTTCCTTCTTCAATGCATTAAAGTGAAAAGTGAAAGTGAAGTCGCTCAGTAGTGTCTGAGTCTTTGCGACCCCATGAACTGCAGCCTACCAGGCTCCTCTGTCCATGGGATCTTCCAGGCAAGAGTACTGGAGTGGGGTGCCATTGCCTTCTCCGAGGGAGAAGCCTGGTAGGCTACAATCCATGAAGAGTTGGACACGACTGAGCTACTTCACTTTCAAAAGGCAACATCAAAAGTGTACTCAATTCTGACTGTATTATAGCCATTCACCCATTTGCACTGTACCTCATCCCTTAATGTTTTTGTGGTTTTCATAACAAAGTTGATGTGTTTTAGAAAACCAGGGTAAAAAGGAGAGAGAATCTAGAATTGAAGCTTACTCTTTTTGAACAGCTATAAGAATGTTAATGCCTCGTAAAGATAGCTGTATATTCCCCTAAGTTTGAATTGATTTTGATATTTAATCCTGATAGTCTTCAATATTATTGACCCGTTGTAATGATCAGATAATGTTGATATTGTAAAATGTTGATGACTGGAAAACACCAAGGACATTACATGATTTATTGCTTAAATTAAAATATCATTTTCTATAGTGTGAGCTATGTCTTTATGAACTAACTGATGGATTCACACAGCACAGTGAAAATCAGTGAAATATGAAGTACCAGTAATGATATGTAATATGTTTGCAACAGATGTGATATCCAACATAACTAAGTGCACTGAGATTTACTGCTTCATTTAAGCTTGGCTGCCATGGCTGATCCAATATTACAGAAGATATCTTTTCAAAAGCACCCAGTCCTCCAGCCTCATTGTTTCAATATTCAATGAATAATTTTACATTTCAATTTTAAAGCACTTTGCTGCCTTTGTTAATATTTTAGGTCCTTAAAACAAAAATGCCCAACTATCGTTTTAAGAACAGAAGGAAAATTAATCTAATTAATACACAGCACTAACTATCTAAATGAATTCTAATTTTGTCACTAATTAATACACAACACTATTTAAATGAATTCTAATTTTGTCACTAATTAATACACAACACTAACTATTTAAATGAATTCTAATTTTGTCACTTTCTTTCTGAACATGTGCTCTTTTATATATACTACTCTTATTTGCAGCATATATAATATGAAAATATTATTATATCAGATTCTGTAAAAACCCGAGCTGAGTAATGAAATCTAAAGTCCAAAGTAAGTGTTCAGAATTAAAAATTCTGGTTCTTTTCTATTAGCTATTTTAAGTTTGCAATTTATAGAAACATAATTAAATAGAACCAAGCAGAAATAGCAGAGTGCAAATTATTGATGTAATACTTAAAACTACAAAGTCCTGAATTTTACCTTCCAGTATGGTTACATCCAGGAGTTGAAAAAGTCATCATGACTTTTTTTTTCACTACCACACCCCTTCCCTCCACCATGGCCCTGCTTTTCTCCATATTAGTCTCATTTTAAAGTAAGTCCTTTGTTTCTAGTGGTCCTGGAAGCTCCCAAATCCCTTCTTGCTAGCTAAATAACCAAGGCAGAGGAAAATCTCTTTTCCAACAATTTTCAAAAAGTTATTGATTATATTTCATTGGCCAGACATGAATTCTGGAGCTTCTCCTAGATCTCAGAAGTGACATCACCTTACATTAAGGTGTAGGTTAAAAGCAGAGAAGTAATTTCCCAAAGGAAAACGCAAGCATTGTTTGCACAACTTACTTGAGATACCACACAATTTTACCTGAGAAAAATCCAGTTCTTCTTCTTTTTTTTAGTTTTGAGCCTGCCACTTAGTTTAAGGTTCCCAGTTAGGGTTGGAACCCAGGCCATGACAGTGAAGGCACTGAAATCTGATCACTAGACCACCAGGGAACTCCCAACCAACTTTTTAAGATATATTTTAGTCACGAAATGTCAGCAGCATTACAATTCTTCAAGGAGTGTCTAAACTATTTCTAATGGTCTCTTGTAACTTTAGGGGCTTCCCAGGTGATATAAGTGATACAAAATCTGCCTACTAAGCAGGAGACCCTTGTTCAGTCCTTGAGTGGGGAAGATCCCCCAGAGGAGGGCAAGGCAACCCACTCTAGTATCTTGTCTGGAGAATCTCATAGACAGAGGAGCCACAGGGTCACAAAGAGTCAGACATGACTGAAGTGATTTAACATGCATGCTTGTAGTTTTGAAGATTATTCTTTTAATGTTTTGGTACCTTTATTTTATCTAATTTAAAGGAGTAGTTTATGTGAAGAAAGTATTAGTTATTACCATAATTCTCCCTGAAATTAGGCCCAAAAGCCACTATTTTGAGAACAAGTTTAACAACATGATTTTTTAAAATATTTATTTTATTGAAAGTAATAATTCCATCTGAAAAATGACTTTAATTTTCTAAAGAATTTGATCAGGTCTACTAATAAATGAAATTGGTGCTGACAAGTTGGCAATATGCTTGTTTTCCTAGGACTGAGAGAAATGTAATCTCTCTCTCATTATGTATATGTAGTGTTACTATATATGAATAGTAACTTGTCCACTCTGTTATGAACAGTTCATATGTGTAAGACATCTGAGTGGCCAGGGTTAGCTATGCAGTTTGTGATCATGTATCAAAACAATCTAACTGGCCCACACAAGGATCAAAGCCTTGACTTCATTACACGTAGAGGTAATGTGCTTTCTGTGCTTACCAGCCATAGACAGGCAGCTAGGTCATTAAGTGTCTCAGAGTTCCTGATAGACTTCTTCCAGACAACTCCACAACAGACCTTGGTGATGATTCACCCAAGAGGCAGCCACACATATCTCAGCTTCCTGAGGAAGGAACCAGAAGAACAGGCCAAACAATCTTTAGAAGCTGATAAGGCTTAAGTCAGCACCCTCTTCAACAACATCTCCCAGGCCTCTCCACTGACTCCTTTCCCTTGGCACAATGATATGTAATAGTTGCATCATTTTTTAGGAAATGGAACTCAGAGCCTCAATCTCTCTGAAGGATTTTTGTTATTTGAAATCTGAGTTTTCCTTTTAAAAATTATTTTGAGGTTGATAAATACAGTTGGATGCACCTCTGGTTTCAAATACATCAGTATTCAAATCTCAATGACTAGATTCCAAGTTCATTAAGGTAATCTGAATGCATTTTTAATTCTTCAATGTTTCATATTCTGGAAGTCAGGTTGAAAAAGTATGTTAAGTACTTTCTTTCAACATGAGTGAACATGTCCCATCCTCTCATTATCACAGCTTTTGGTTTTTCCTTACATGAGAGATGGTTTCTAGCCCTTTATCTATGTGATTAAAAAGACATTTATATTTTATATATTTGTTAAAATGTATTTTGTCAGATTTCATAATACAGCAACTGACTAAATGCACTTAAAGTATTTATTACATAGTTACCATACTTTAAAAGTTCCTTTTTAACCACAGCTTTTCCAAAGCATGATACCTGTAGTTATATCAACATCAGATCACTACTAATTAAATATTTTGATATTGAACACCATAATCAGAACTTATAGACTGAACCTATCTTTTAAAAAGATATAGTTAGTATGCTGCTTTATAGGCCTTTGCTAAAACTATTCTTCTATTTATCACTTTATGGTGATAGTAAGTTTCAAATTTTCTGAAGATTGAATCAGAAATTTTCTGACTTGATTTCCAGATACATGGATAAATAAATCTAAAGAATATAGGGTCAATTTTATCAGCTGTTATTTCAAACTAGGAAGGAAGAAAGACGGGGATGAAGGAATGAAAGAAGAAAAGGAAGAAAGGGGTAAGAGAGGAAAGAAAGAAGAAAAGGAGAAACGGAGAAACCAAACAAAAATAGCTCATAACTTTCCCATACAATCTTAGTAGTATGACTGCATGCAAGTATGCTTATTCACACGGTCATGTCTGACTCTTTGCAAGCCCATGGACTGTAGCCCACCAGGCTCCCCTGTCCATGGGAATCTCCAGACAATACTGCAGTGGGTTCCCATTTCCTTCTCCAGGGGATCTTTCCACGCCAGGTATAGAACCCAAATCTCTTACATCTTCTACATTGGCAGGAGAGTACCACTAGTGCCACCTGCAAAGCCCAAATCTACCACTAAAGAACAAAATTATATATACATATATGTATATATACGTATTACATATATATACATATATAGTACAGAAACTATCCCTAATTGAAAACAACTTTTGTTAAAGTCAGTCAGAGCTTTACATGTAATAGATAGTGAATGAATCTATTAAGAAACTCAAATAAAATGGCTGAAACATTTCTAACATGATTTCTTTTTTTCTCTTTCAAGTTGAAATACATGAGATGGAAAGCATGAGGCCCTAAAAGGAAAAGAAGGGAAGTGACCATTTTATTTAAAATGAGTTGGCAAATCACATTGCGAATAGTGTTTGGAAAGACTCTTTATGTGAACTCAGAAAGCTGTGAAAATATTGTATATTGTACCAGTGAAAACATTACAGACATTCTGAAAAATAACAGAAAATGAAATACAATGCTATTTCAATCACAAAAAGTTAAATATAAGGATTTACAATAATGTAACTTATATAGATAGTTATAAACACATAATTCTAAGCACATATAGGAACAAGTATAAAATATTGCAATTAAAACATCCATAAATCACAAAATCACATATGGACTTAAGAGTCTCACTGAAATTCCACTATTAACTTTTAAAGGGTATTAAAGCTGCCAGTTCAGCTGTTTAAATAATAGGAAGACTTGTAATTGGAACATATTAGGTCATTGTAATAGAAAAGCTTACATTTTAAACCTCTTTAATGTTAGTTTTTCTGGGCTATTCCCTGAATATTTTATTAATAACAGGACTCTTGTCTGAGTGTTGTTTCAGCTACACCAAGTCTTTCTAGAATCCATGTGAATATATTTGGAAAGAATCCACTGCAATGCGGGAGACCTGGGTTCCACCCCTGGTTGGGAAGATGCCCTGGAGGAGGGCACGGCAACCCACTCCAGTGTTCTTGCCTGGAAAATCCCCATGGAGAGATGAGCCTGGCAGGCTACAGTCCACTGGATCACAAAGAATCTGACATAACTGAGTGACTAAGAACAGCACAGCACAGCACAAACTGCATAAAGGAAAATATTTTAAATATCTTAAGTCTGGTTAACAGGAAGTGTGCTTATCATGGGAATTTTACCTCTCAATAAGAATTCCACAGTCAACATCCCACAGTGTCAGCATTTAGAAACTCTTAGAAGGGAAAGATTGGGTTGCAATGAGTTTAGAGAGTAACTGATGAAAGAGTGGAGTCCATGAGTGCTAAAAGTGGAATCCCAGTGGATTTACTTATATGGTTTTAAAATTAGTTTCACTTGTAAGGTCACTTCTTAAAACTATCTCAGAAAGTATTGAAGTATTGGTAATGAATTATTCATGATAAAGAAGTGACATTACCTATGGAATCATAGAGGGGACAAGATACTCTGCATAACATAGATTACAGGGTAAATATAGGTCAGGAGTCTCTACAATGGCTATAAATATCATTTTATTTAAATTTATATTACATTTATTTCAGGAGGACTCCATTTACCTCCTGAGTATCCATTTTAACTCCAGTATTCCTATCTTCAGTCTTAGTCCTCTCCTCTGCTAGAGAAGTAGTTGTCAGGGTATCAGTTGTTTATCTTCCATTGCCTACCCATGTCTGTCCATCATTCAAGGATTCAGCTGAAAGATCACTCTCTTCCCAGTACCCTGTTCAAAAGATTTTCCCAGTCCTCCCTTGTCTCTCTGTCTGCTTGCCTGCTTCCCATTTCCATTTTTACTCCCTTCTTTCTAGTATTGTGCTAAAAGCAGTGTCATAAATTTGGTTTGTTTTTAGGGATTACACTTTTCCCTTATATACTTTTCTCTTGGTAATTGTTTAAAAATTTAAAAATTTTGATTCCAACCTTTGATCAATCAGTTAGCAGCCATTTTCTTATTCATTCATGTGTACATTCAACACAACATTAAACTTAACATTTAAATAAAGATAACCTAGAGAGCATATTAAAAAGCAGAAATATTACTTCGCCTACAAAGGTCCGTCTAATCAAAGCTATGGTTTTTCTAGTAGTCATGTATGGATGTGAGAGTTGGACTATAAAGAAAGCTGAGCACTGAAGAACTGAGGCTTTTGAACTGTGGTGTTGGAGAAGACTCTTGAGAGTCCCTTGGACTGCAAGGAGATCAAAGCAGTCCATCCTAGAGGAAATCAGTCCTGAATATTCATTGGAAGGACTGATGCTGAAGCTGAAACTCCAATACTTTGGCCACCTGATGTGAAGAACCGACTCATTAGAAAAGACCCTGATGCTGGGAAAGATTGAAGGTGGAAGGGGAAGACAGAGGATGAGATGGTTGGATGGCATCACTGACTCAATGGACATGAGTTTGAATAAACTCAGGGAATTGGTGATGGACAGGGAAGCCTGGCATGCTGCAGTTCATGGGGTTGCAAAGAGTTGGACACGACTGAGCTACTGAACTGAATTTAAATAAAGAGGCTCACAGAAATGGGATCAAAATCTCATATTCAGATCTTCCTTGACTTATGATGGGGTTGTGCCTGAGTGTTAAGTCGCTTCACTGGTGCCTGACTCTGCGCGATTCTATGGACTGTAGACCACCAGATTCCTCTGTCCATAAGATTCTCCAGGCAAGAATATTGGAATGGGTTGCCATTTCCTTCTCCAGGGGATCTTGCCAACCCAGATATTGAACCATTCTGATAAACACATTGTAAATTGAAAATATAATTAAGTGGAAAATGCATTTAATACACCCTACCAAGCAAGGTATATTATAGATAAGACTAACCTACCTTACGGAGACCGCAATGGCACATCACTCCAGTACTCTTGCCTGGAAAATCCCATGGACGAAGGAGCCTGGTGGGCTGCAGTCCATGGGGTCGCTAAGAGTCGGACACAACTGAGCAACTTCACTTTGACTTTTCACTTTCATGTATTGGAGAAGGAAATGGCAACCCATTCCAGTGTTCTTGCCTGGAGAATCTCAGGGATGGGGGAGCCTGGTGGGCTGCCGTCTATGGGGTCCTGCAGAGTCAGACACGACTGAAGTGACTTAACAGCAGCAGCAGCAGCAACCTACTTTAAATCTGCTCAGAACTTACTTTAACAAATTTGAGTACTGTCCAGAAAGTGAAAATCACAATGATGGTACAGTTACAGAATGGTTGTCAGTGTGTCAGTTGTTTATCGTTGGTGATCAAGGGCCTGACTGGGAGCTGGGGCTATTGTCTGCCTATTGTCTGCCTATTGTCAGCAAAGTATCCATATGGTGTATTGCTAGCCCAGGAAAATATCAAAATTCATAATTTGAGGTATTGTCTCTACTGAATACATATGGCTTTTGCATCATTGTAGAGTAGAAAAATTGATGCTTTTGAACTGTGGTGCTGGAGAAGACTCTTGAGAGTCCCTTGGACTGCAAGGAGATCCAACTAGTCCATCCTAAAGGAGACCAGTCCAGGGTGTTCACTGGAAGGACTGATGCTGAGGCTGAAACTCCAATACTTTGGCCACCTCATGCAAAGAGTTGACTTGTTGGAAAAGACCCTGAAACTTGGAGGGATTAGGGGTAGGAGGAGAAGGGGATGATAGAAGATGAGACAGCTAAATGGCATCATCAACTCGATGCACATGAGTTTGGGTGAACTCCAAGAGTTGGTGATGGACAGGGAGGCCTGGCGTGCTGCAATTCATGGGGTCACAAAGAGTCAGACATGACTGAGCGACTGAACTGAATTGAACTGAGAGTAGAAAAATCTTAAATTGAATCATCTTAACTTGGAGACCATCTGTATTCAACTCTTTTTATAATAAAGACTGCTAGACACGTTTACAAATTAACTCATTGAAACTTTCCAACAATCTATCCCCTCCAATTCCTGCTGGGTTCATGTTATGTAGGAGAGAGAACATCCAGCCAAACAGCAGAAGACCTCGGTCCTGACTCTTCTCCATTCCTCACCAGCTATTTGAAGATAGGCATCTCACTCTACTGGCTTTAAACCGTGGTATTAAAACAAACTGAAGATAATGATAGTCTAAGTTCACACAGGGCAATAGATGTGAAAATTGCATCTGCATTTCAAAGTGCTATTCAAATATCAGGTACTAAAATCTCTTGCAAAGGTATGTGAAAATGACCTTCAATTTTTCACATAATTAACTTTTTAAAGTGTAACTTGGAGCCACTTGAACTTTGTTCCTATAACAAAGTCACTATCACTTTCTCATGTGTTCCTATGTGTGGGAGAAGAGTTGAGGTAAGGATGGAAGGGTGGAATTAAAGATCTTTAGGGTGGTCAATGGGCTTCCCTCATAGCTCAATTTGTAAAGAATCTGCCTGCAATGAGGAGACTCCGGTGCAATTCCTGGGTCTGGAAGATCTGCTGGAGAAGGAATAGGCTACCCACTCCAGCATTCTTGGGCTTCCTTTGTGGCTCAGCTGGTAAAGGATAGTCATTATCCTTAAGTTTCTTTGTTGCAGTTTTTAAAGTTATCAAGAGACAACCTCTTACTTTGTGACAGGGACTAATTTAAGTGCTTGTACCTGTGTTGCAGTCCACAGATTCACAAAGAGTCTGAAACGTCTTAGTGACTGAATAACTAATATTAAAAAAGACAAATTTCTTCCCTCTGTAGATACGCAGTTGTGCTTTTCACTTTCTGCACAGTATCCAAATTGGCTACTTTAAGTTCTGAGCAGATTTAAGGTAGGTTAGGCTTAGCTATAATATACCTAGCTTGGTTAGACGTATTAAATGTATTTTTTACTTAATGATAGTTTCAATTTACAACGAATTTGTCAGAATACAATCCCATTTTAAGTCAAGAAAGATCTGTATATGAGATTTGGAGCCCATCTCTGTGAGGCTCTTTATTTTTTAAAACCATGGTGAACATGGCTTCAGTATTCTGGAAAGGAAAAAGAAAAATTAGAATCAATTACCCTGTTGCTTTTAAGGTTGGGAACTGGGGCCTAGTGGAGGTGATGAAAGGTGAGACTGAAAAACAAGAGGCAGGAGCCCAATTAGGTTCTGAGTCAAGGCAAGTTAGTGACAAGTTTCTGGTTGGAGAAATATCTGAGGAACATTTGAAAATCGTATAATTCTAGCACACTTTATTGAAACACCTGCATATCTTTGAACTTCAGTAAAGCCCTCACCCCTTCCATCCCCCACTAAACATACATGCTCTGATGGTTGTGGTACTATGGGGAAGGATTAAGAATTGAGACAGCATCAGGTATAGGATAATATGGAAAAGGACACTAGACAGGATGAGGACAAGCAGAAATCAGAACTGAAAAGGTCTGGTACACATGCACATATCATTACAAGACCTTACAAACTGGTAGAATCCTGCAGTTCTAAGTGGTGAGACTTTGAGAAGTTTTCTTTTTCCAGAGACACTGATTCATCAGGAGTACATGAGGATGATGATAATTTCCACTTTGAAAGACTGTGGTCTATATTGAATATGAAAAATACGTCTATGTATGATATATATATCATATATATATATGGAGAAGGCAATGGCACCCCACTCCAGTGCTTTTCCAGCCTGGGAAATCCCATGGACGGAGGAGCCTGGTAGGCTACAGTCCATGAGGTGGTGAAGAGTCAGACACGACTGAGCGACTTCACTTTCACTTTTCACTTTCATGCATTGGAGAAGGAAATGGCAACCCACTCCAGTGTTCTTGCCTGGAGAATCCCAGGGACGGGGAAGCCTGGTGGGCTGCCATCTATGGGGTCGCACAGAGTCGGACACGACTGAAGCGACTCAGCAGCATGATATATATACATATGTATGAATGTATATTTAAATATACATACACCTCTGATTGTCTTCAGTATTAATAAGACTATTTCTTGGAATAAAAGTGAAAGACACCGTTCCAGAGAACCATTTCTGGAGACTTTGACTTTCTGCTAAATATACTCCTTCTATGAGGAAATTCTCCATGCCCTAGCTGAAGTTTGGATTTACTAGATAAAACTATCTATGTTGGTTCCTGTGGCAGCATAGGAAGCCAATGCTGAACACCTCTTCATCTTCTTAGCAAACTGACTTAAGATTCTGCTTCCTATCTTGAAACTATCTTGAATATGGGAAGTGATCTGATAAACTAACTTACATTAAAGTCATATTAAATGATAGTCTCATGGATAAGCTTCTCTGAAGTATATGTATATACTAAAACAATAATAATGAAAAAACATATATTGAGCCCTTCCTTTATTAACAGGCACTTTTTACATATGTCTGATATTTAACTTCACCCAAACACATGACAAAACTACTTTTAACATTCTCATTTTGAAAATAAAAATAACAGTCCGTGACTGGACTGCTAGTATTTCTGAGCTCTAGACCTCTATGTCACATCACAGTCTTTTTTTCACTCCCCCACATTTTTCTCACAGCTCACAGAACTCAGTCCACGTTGCTATAAGGCTTAACTTTCCCACCTTCATTCTGTAAACATCTCATGGTTTCTTCTGTCTCTGTGCCTTCTCTGTTGCATAGAGAACTATCCCCTCATCCTTCATCACTTTGCCAACCTCCATTCATCGTTGGAACCAAATGAAGTGTAACCATCACTATAAACTGAAGATACTGTGGTTATATCCTCCTGTTGCGTGTGCTGTCATGTCTGACTCTTTACGACACCATGGATTGTAGACTTCCAGGCTCCCCAGTCCATGGGATTTCCCAAGCAAGCATACTGGAGTGGGTTGCCATTTCCTTGTTCAGGGGATTTTCCCTACCCAGGGATTGAACCCACATATCTTGAGTCTCCTGCATTGGCAGGCAGATTCTTTACCACTGCACCACTTGTTAGAACCACTTACTATTTTCATTCTCTGCCACACTGCAAAATACTAAGATGGCACTGATTAATATTAATTTTTGTAAGTGTTAACTCTATTTTTTCCATAGATGAGAACTCCATGAGGGCTAGAATATGTCAATTTTGGTTTTGTTTTTCTAATTTTCACCATTTATCCCATATCCTATCACATAATAAAATGGACCCAATACCTACCAGATATTTTCTAATTTTCACACAGACACATCAAACTGAAAATGTCCAGCTCCTTAATCTCTCCCTGAAACCTTCTCGAGAGTCTGTTTCCATTTGAACAGTGACCACCTATCTCTACTTACACCCAGTCACCCAAGGAATCACCCTCCACTTCCTGCTTCCTTCCTTCTTCTCATCCACAGTCGTTTAAGTTGTGTAGAGTCTGTTTCTGAAATTTTCTCTTTTCCATTTGCAAAACCCAATATTCAATTTGTCTTGGAATGTTGATATCTAGAACTTGTCTGGCTTCTTTGTCTGCACTTAGCCCTTCGAAGAGATACTTTTTTCCCCAAAAGCTCACAGATGGTCAAGTTAATTTTTTGGTGAAAGTCTTTCAATAAACTATTTAACTGTCTTTAAAATGTTGTCATATTTTTCTGTTGTCTTCCCCATCCCCATATCCACCTCTTGCCATCCAACCAGCTAAGACACCTCCAATTTCCCTTCAAATATTTGGCACTGTATTTTCCCCTTACTTGTTCTTTTTCTTTGGGAGTATTTCTAATTCTCATTTATCTTTAAGAATGACCTCTCAATTACTCTAGGAAGTTTTTCCTCACTCATTCTTACCTCTCGCTCTGTTCTCCAGGGTTTTTTATACTACATGGTACCTGCCCTGTGATCAGATATGTTTCATATTGTATGTTCATGGTCTTTACTGAAATAAAGAAAACGAGATTTGGTTAGAGCAACTATAAAATTCAAAATGATTAGAAAGAATAAATTTTTCTTTTATTAGCAGGTTTTTTGTTTGTTTGTTTGTTTGTTTGTTTTAGCATTCACTATTTCATTTCTGTTACAATTTCAGCTTGTTATTTCATTCCTGTTACAATTCCAGACACAATGAGAACCCACAGAGGGTTGTGGTTTTGTTTTGGTTTCATAATGAAACATTTGTAATAAAACCTTTCTAACGGTGTCATGAAGACTACAGGAACTATACAAACACTCAGCTCCCAAAGCTGCTTTTATTTTTTGGTAGCTTTAATTTGTTGGTTTTTGAGATAAACGTTTTAAAAGCTTCAAAAATGATTTGGAGAACTTCCTGCTTTTTTAGAGCTACAAAGACAATATTCCAATCAGAGTAGTGTTTTCTTAGATTAAGAGAACCTCAAAGGAATCTTTCTACATAGTGGCTCTGGTTTGTGAGAAATACAAAACCTGACCCCTGTGTCTTTCACAGAAATCATGTGCTGATTTCAAGGAATTGGCTTCCTTTTCTTGTTTCACGAAAGAGAGAAAGGTGGGGAAAGGAGAGATGTTTGATGTTTCTTTCCATCTGCATGATTTTCTATTTATTCTTTATGATTTTGTGATTTATAAAGTTAAATGTTTGAAATGTGAAAGGAAGATAGTTGTGTGAATTTTTTTTAGCTTAATCACTGTCTTTTCAGAGCATTGTAGTTGAAATGAATATTAAACTTATTATTTTACTTATTATTAAAAGAGTTATTAAATAAGCTTAAGTATATATGGGAAGATCCCCTCAAGGTGGGCATGGCAACCCACTCCAGTATTGTTCCCTGGAGAATCCCATGGACAGAGGAGCCCAGTGGGCTACAGTTCTTGGGGTCACAAAGAGTCAGACATGACTCAGTGACTGAGCACATATGCACAAATATATATTAAATGTGGTTAAAAATTAATAAAATTCACATAGATATTTTCTTTATTTAACCACATCATATATATATATATATATATATATATATATATATATATATATATATGTATGTATGTATGTATTTGCTGTTGTTCAGTCCCCCAGTCATGTCCACCTCTTGGCAGACCCCATGGACTGCAGCACACCAGGCCTCCCTGTCCCTCACCATCTCCCAAAGATTGCCCAAGTTCATGTCCCTTGCATCGGTGATGTCATCCAGCCATCTCATCCTCTGACACCCTCTTGTCCTTCTGCCATCAATCTTTACCAGCATCAGGGACTATTCCAATGAGTCTTCTGTTCACATCAGATGGCCAAAATACTGGAGCTTCAGCTTCAGCCATCAGTCCTTCCAGTGAATATTTAGCATTGACTCCCTTTAAGATAGACTGGTTTGATCTCCTTGCTGTCCAGGGGATTTTCAGGAGTCTTCTCCAGCACCATAGTTCAAAGGCATCAATTCTGCATTCTTTATGGTCCAGCTCTCACAATTGTACATGAGCCCTGGGCAGACCATAGCTTTGACTATACAGATCTTTGTCAACAGAGTGATGTCTATGCTTTTCAACATACTGTCTAGGTTTGTCATCATTTTCCTTCCAAGAAGCAATCATCTTCTAATTTCATGGTTGCAGTCACCATCCGCAGTAATTTTAAAGCCCAAGAAGAGGAAATTTGTCACTACTTCCACCTTTTCCCCTTCAATTTGCCATGCAGCAATGAGGCCAGATGCCATGATCTGAGGTGTTTTTTTTTTGTTTTTTTTTTTTTAATATTTAGCCTTAAGTCGGCTCTTTCACTCTCCTCCTTCACTCTCATCAAGAGGTTCTTTAAATTCCTCTTCACTTTCTGCCATTAGAGTGGTATCATCCACATATCTGAGGCTGTTGATGTTTCTGCCTATCTTGATTTTGGCCTGTAACTCATCCAGTCTGGCATTTCTCATGATGTGCTCAGCATATAGGTTAAACAAACAGGGTGACAGCAGACAGCCTTGCTGTACTCCTTTCTCGATCTTGAACCAATCAGTTGTTCCATACAGGGTTCTAACTGTTGCTTCTTGACCTACATATAGGTTTCTCAGGAGATAGATAAGATTGTCTGGTGTCTGGTATACCCATTTCTCTAAGAGCTTTCCACAGTTTGTCATAATCCACGCAGTCAATGGCTTTAGTGTAGTTGATGAAACAGAGATAGTTGTTTTTCTGAAATTCCCTTGTTTTCTCTATAATGCAGCAAATGTTGACAATTTGATCTCTAGTTCCTTTTCCTTTTCGAAATGCAGCTTGGACACCTGAAAGTTCTTGGTTCATACAAGGTGAAACATAGCGTGCAAGATTTTAAGCATGACTTTACTAGCATGGGAGATAAATGCTATTGTCAAATGGCTGGCACATTCTTTGGTCTACCCTTCTTGGGAATTAGGATGAGGATTTACCTTGTCCTGTCCTGTGGCCACTGCTGGGTCTTCCAGATCGGCTGACATAATGACTACAAAATCTTAATGGCTTAATTCTTTGGGGATTCAGATAGTTTTGCTGTAAGTTAATTGCATCCACTTGCTATATTAACAGCAGTGATTCTTAAGGCCCACTTGACTTTGTACTCCAGAATGTCTGGCTCTGGGTGACTAACCACACCATCGTACTAACCTAGTTCATTAAGATCTTTTTTATGCAGTTGTTTCATGTATTCTTTCCATCTGTTTTGATCTCTTCAGTGTCTACTAGGTCTCTACCATTTTTATCCTTTATTATGCCCATCTTTTCCTATCTCTCTCAGAATTTTCCACAGTTTATTGTGATCCACACAGTGAAAGGCTTTGGTATAGTCAATAAAACAGAAATAGATGTTTTTCTGGAACTCTCTTCCTTTTTCCATGATCCAGTGGATGTTGGCAATTTGATCTCTGGTTCCTCTGCCTTTTCTAAAACCAGCATGAACATCAGGAATTTCACGGTTCACGTATTGCTGAAGCCTGGCTTGGAGAATTTCGAGCATTACTTTCCTAACATGTGAGATGAGTGCAATTGTGCTGTAGTTTGAGCATTCTTTGGCATTGCCTTTCTTTGGGATTGGAATGAAAACTGACCTTTTCCGGTCCTGTGGCCACTGCTGAGTATTCCAAATTTGCTGGCATATTGAGTGCAGCACTTTCACAGCATCATCTTTCAGGATTTGAAACAGCTCAACTGGAATTCCATCACCTCCACTAGCTTTGTTCATAGTGATGCTTTCTAAGGCCCACTTGACTTCACATTCCAGGATGTCTGGCTCTAGATGAGTGATCACACCATCGTGATTACCCAGGTTGTGAAGATCTGTTTTGTACAGTTCTTCTGTGTATTCTTGCCACCTCTTCTTAATATCTTCTGCTTCTGTTAAGTCCATACCATTTCTGTCCTTTATCGAGCCCACCTTTGCATGAAATGTTCCCTTGATATCTCTAATTTTCTTGAAGAGATCTCTAGTCTTTCCCACTCTGTTCTTTTCCTCTATTTCTTTGCACTGATTGCTGAAGAAGGCTTTCTTATCTCTTCTTGCTATTCTTTGGAACTCTGCATTCAGATACTTATATCTTTCCTTTTCTCCTTTGCTTTTCGCTTCTCTTCTTTTCACAGCTATTTGTAAGGCCTCCCCAGACAGCCATTTTTCTTTTTTGCTTTTCTTTTCCATGGGGATGGTCTTGATCCCTGTCTCCTGTACAATGTCACGAACCTCATTCCACAGTTCATCAGGCACTCTATCTATCAGATCTAGGCCCTGAAATCTATTTCTCACTTCCACTGTATAATCATAAGGGACTCGATTTAGGTCATACCTGAATGGTCTAGCGGTTTTCCCTACTTTCTTCAGTTTAAGTCTGAATTTGGTAATAAGGTGTTCATGATCTGAGCCACAGTCAGCTCCTGGTCTTGTTTTTGTTGACTGTATAGAGCTTCTCCATCTTTGACTGCAAAGAATATAATCAATCTGATTTTGGAGTTGACCATCTGGTGATGTCCATGTGTAGAGTCTTCTCTTGTGTTGTTGGAAGAGGGTGTTTGCTATGACCAGTGCATTTTCTTGGAAAAACTCTATTCGTTTTTGCCCTGCTTCATTCCTCATTCCAAGGCCAAATTTGCCTGTTACTCATCAGGTGTTTCTTTACTTCCTACTTTTGCATTCCAGTCCCCTATAGTGAAAAGGACATCTGTTCTGGGTGTTAGTTCTAAAAGGTCTTGTAGATCTTCATAGAACTGTTCAACTTCAGCTTCTTCAGCATTACTGGTTGGGGCATAGACTTGGATTACTGTGATATTGAATGGTTTGTCTTGGAGATGAACAGAGATCATTCTGTCATTTCTGAAGTTGCATCCAAGTAACCTCAGATATGGACATGATACCACCCTGATGGCAGAAAGTGAAGAAGAACTAAAAGGCCTCTTGATGAAAGTGAAAGAGGAGAGTGAAAAAGTTGGGTTAAAGCTCAACATTCAGAAAACGAAATTCATGGCATCTGGTCCCATCACTTCATGGCAAATAGATGGGGAAACAGTGGAAACAGTGTCAGAGTTTTTTTTGGGGGGGGAGGGGGCTCCAAAATCACTGAAGATGGTGATTGCAGCCATGAAATTAAAAGATGATTACTCCTTGGAAGGAAAGTTATGACCAACCTAGATAGCATATTCAAAAGCAGAGACATTACTTTTTCAACAAAGGTCCATCTCGTCAAGGATATGGTTTCTCCAGTGGTCATGTATGGATGTGAGAGTTGGACTATAAAGAAGGCTGAGCGCTGAAGAATTTTGCTTTTGAACTGTGGTGTTGGAGAAGACTCTCGAGAGTCCCTTGGACTGCAAGGAGATCCAGCTACTCCATCCTAAAGGAGATCAGTCCTGGGCGTTCATTTGTAGGACTGATGTTGAAGCGTAAACTCCAATACTTTGGCCACCTCATGCGAAAAGCTGACTTATTTGAAAGGACCATGATGCTGGGAAAGACTGAGGACAGGAGAAGAAGGGCCCGACAGGGGATGACATGTTTGGGTGGCATCAGCAACTCAGTGGTCATGGGTTTGGGTGGACTCTGGGAGTTGGTGATGGACAAGGAGGCCTGGTGTGCTGCTGTTCATGATGTCACAAAGAGTCAGACATGACTGAGTGAACTGAACTGAACTGAACTGATACATTAATATTTGGAATAACCACTCTACCCTCTGTATCATGTAAAGGTATATATTCCAATACATTCTAAATGAATCCAGATGAAATCTTTTCCTGGGAAGCCAAGGAAAGAGAAACAGAAGCATAAGAAGCAAGTAAAACAAATAAACAATGATATGAAGGTATGTGTGTCTATAAAACGATGACAAGAGGGATCCTTGTGGGGTGGAAATGTTCTATACCTTGACTGTATCAGTGTCAGTATCCTGACTGCATATTATTTTATATGTTTCAAGATGTCATTATTGGGGAACCTCGGTAATGGGTTTTGGCATTTCTTTATATTGTTTCTTACAACTGCATGTGAGTTAATTATTTTGAAAGAAAAGGTTAATTAAAAATATACACTACTACTGTGATATACCATGATATACCTCTTAGAATGTAAAAAATTTAATAATGATTATACCAAGTTTTGGCAATTATTTGAAGTAACTATAACTCTCTTACTGTTGGTCAAAGTGTAAAATTATGCAGCCACTTTGGGAAAGAGTGTTTGCTTATTTCCTGAAAATATTTAACCATACACCTGCCAAATTACTTAGCCACTCTATACCTTCATATTTACTGAAGCATATATTCATGGGATGGTTTGTTCAAGAATGCTCATAGCAGTACAACCAAGATGTTCTTTCATTGGTGAAAGGACAAACAAATTTTTGAATAATAACATACTAGAACATAGCTTTGCAGTAGAAGAGATGAACTACAGATGTTCACAATAACATAGATGAAATAAAATGATGATTAACTGAGTCAATGAAAAAGAAGAGAACATGATGTATGATTGCATTTCTAGAAACCTTTAGAAAATGCAAGGTAATCTATTGAGACAAAAGCACATTAGTGATTGCATAGAACCTGGAAGTGACAGAGGGAGTTATACTAATTGAATTCTGTCAAGACAATGCACTAGTCATAACAAATACCTTTTTCAACAACACAAGAAATGACTCTACACATGGACATCACCAAATGGTCAATACCAAAATCAATTGGATTACACTAATTTTAGCTGTAGATGGAGAAGCTGTATACAGTCAGCAAAAAGAAGACCTGGAACTGACTGTGGCTCAGATCATCAGCTTATTATAGGAAAATTCAGGCTTATACTAAAGAAAACCTGGAAAAACCCTAGGCCAGCCAGTATGATTTAATATCCCATATGAATTTGCAATAGAGGTAATGAATAGATTCAAGGGACTAGATCTACTTAACAGTGTGCCTGAACAACTATGGACAGAGCTCCATAATATCATACAGGAGGCAGCAAATGAAACCATGCCAAAGGAAAAGAAAAGCAGGAAGGCAAAGCGGTTATCTGAAGAGGCTTTGTAAACAGCAGAAGAATGAGAGAAGCGAAAAGGAAGGGAGAGAGGGAAAGACACATCCAATTAAATGCAGAGTTCCAAAGAATATGTAGGAGAGACAAGAAAGACTTCTTCAATGAACAGTGCTTAATAATAGAAGAAAACAGCAAAAGAGGAAAGATCAGAGATCTCTTCAGGAAAACTGGAAACATCAAGGGAGCATTTTGCCCAAGATGGGCATCAGTTCAGTTCAGTCACTCAGTCATGTCCTACTCTTTGCGACCCCATGAATCACAGCACGCCAGGCCTACCTGTCTGTCACCAACTCCTGGAGTTCACTCAGGTTCATGACCATCGAGTCCGTGACACCATACAGCCATCTCATCCTCGGTTGTCCCCTTCTCCTCCTGCCCCCAATCCCTCCCAGCATCAAAGTCTTTTCCAATGAGTCAACTCTTCTCATGACGTGGTCAAAGTATTGGAGTTTCAGCTTTAGCATCATTCTTTCCAAAGAAATCTCAGGGCTGATCTCCTTCAGAATGGACTGGTTGGATCTCCTTGCAGTTCGAGGGACTCTCAAGAGTCTTCTCCAAAACCACAGTTCACAAGCATCAATTCTTTGGTGCTCAGCCTTCTTCACAGTCCAACTCTCACATCCATACATGACTACTGGAAAAACCATAACCTTGACTAGACGGAGCTTAGTCGGCAAAGTAATGTCTCTGCTTTTGAATATGCTATCTAGGTTGGTCATAACTTTTCTTCCAAGGAGTAAGCGTCTTTGAATTTCATGGCTGCAGTCAACATCTGCAGTGATTTTGGAGCACCCAAAATTAAGTCTGACACTGTTTCCACTGTTTCAACATCTATTTCCCATGAAGTGATGGGACCAGATGCCATGATCTTTATTTTCTGAATGTTGAGCTTTAAGCCAACTTTTTCACTCTCCTCTTTCACTTTCATCAAGAGGCTTTTTAGTTCCTGTTCACTTTCTGCCATAAGGGTGGTACATCTGCATATCTGAGGTGATTGATATTTCTCCCAGCAATCTTGATTCCAGCTTGTGTTTCTTCCAGTCCAGCATTTCTCATGATGTACTCTGCATATGTGGTCCACTGGAGAAGGGAATGGCAAACCACTTCAGTAGTCTTGCCTTGAGAACCCCATGAACAGTATGAAAAGGCAAAATGATAGGACACCAAAAGAGGAACTCCCCAGGTCAGTAGGTGCCCAATATGCTACTGGAGATCAGTGGAGAAATAACTCCAGAAAGAATGAAGGGATGGAGCCAAAGCAAAAACAATATCCAGCTGTGGATGTGACTGGTGATAGAAGCAAGGTCTGATGCTGTAAAGAGCAATATTGCATAGGAACCTGGAATGTCAGGTCCATGGATCAAGGCAAATTGGAAGTGGTCAAACAAGAGATGGCAAGAGTGAATGTCAACGTTCTAGGAATCAGCGAACTAAAATGGACTGGAATGGGGGAATTTAACTCAGATGACCATTATATCTACTACTGCAGGCAGGAATCCCTCAGAAGAAATGGAGTAGCCATCATGGTCAACAAAAGGGTCTGAAATGCAGTACTTCGATGCAATCTTAAAAACGTCAGAATGAACTCTGTTCGTCTCCAAGGCAAACCATTCAATATCACAGTTATCCAAATCTATGCCCCAACCAGTAACGCTGAAGAAGCTGAAGTTGAACAGTTCTATGAAGACCTACAAGACCTTTTAGAACTAACACCCAGAACAGATGTCCTTTTCATTATAGGGGACAGGAATGCAAAAGTAGGAAGTCAAGAATCACCTGGAGTAACAGGCAAATTTGGCCTTGGAATGAGGAATGAAGCAGGGCAAAAACGAATAGAGTTTTTCCAAGAAAATGCACTGGTCATAGCAAACACCCTCTTCCAACAACACAAGAGAAGACTCTACACATGGACATCACCAGATGGTCAACTCCAAAATCAGATTGATTATATTCTTTGCAGTCAAAGATGGAGAAGCTCTATACAGTCAACAAAAACAAGACCAGGAGCTGACTGTGGCTCAGATCATGAACACCTTATTACCAAATTCAGACTTAAACTGAAGAAAGTAGGGAAAACCGCTAGACCATTCAGGTATGACCTAAATCGAGTCCCTTATGATTATACAGTGGAAGTGAGAAATAGATTTCAGGGCCTAGATCTGATAGATAGAGTGCCTGATGAACTGTGGAATGAGGTTCGTGACATTGTACAGGAGACAGGGATCAAGACCATCCCCATGGAAAAGAAAAGCAAAAAAGAAAAATGGCTGTCTGGGGAGGCCTTACAAATAGCTGTGAAAAGAAGAGAAGCGAAAAGCAAAGGAGAAAAGGAAAGATATAAGTATCTGAATGCAGAGTTCCAAAGAATAGCAAGAAGAGATAAGAAAGCCTTCTTCAGCAATCAGTGCAAAGAAATAGAGAAAAACAACAGAATGGGAAAGACTAGAGATCTCTTCAAGAAAATTAGAGATATCAAGGGAACATTTCATGCAAAGGTGGGCTCGATAAAGGACAGAAATGGTATGGACTTAACAGAAGCAGAAGATATTAAGAAGAGGTGGCAAGAATACACAAGAAGAACTGTACAAAACAGATCTTCACAACCCGGGTAATCATGATGGTGTGATCACTCATCTAGAGCCAGACATCCTGGAATGTGAAGTCAAGTGGGCCTTAGAAAGCATCACTATGAACAAAGCTAGTGGAGGTGATGGAATTCCAGTTGAGCTTTTTCAAATCCTGAAAGATGATGCTGTGAAAGTGCTGCACTCAATATGCCAGCAAATGTGGAAAACTCAGCAGTGGCCACAGGACCGGAAAAGGTCAGTTTTCATTCCAATCCCAAAGAAAGGCAATGCCAAAGACTGCTCAAACTACCGCACAATTGCACTCATCTCACATGCTAGTAAAGTAATGCTCAAAATTCTCCAAGCCAGGCTTCAGCAATACGTGAACCGTGCACTTACTGATGTTCAACCTGGTTTTAGAAAAGGCAGAGGAATGAGAGATCAGATTGCCAACATCCGCTGGATAATGGAAAAAGCAAGAGTTCCAGAAAAACATCTATTTCTGCTTTATTGACTATGCCCAAGCCTTTGACTGTGTGGATCACAATAAACTGTGGAAAATTCGGGGGAGATGGGAATACCATCTTGAGAAACCTATACGCAGGTCAGGAAGCAATAGTTAGAACTGGACATTTAACAACAGACTGGTTCCAAATATGAAAAGGAGTACGTCAAGGCTTTATATTGTCACCCTGCTTATTTAACTTCTATGCAGAATACATCATGAGAAACGCTGGACTGGAAGAAACACAAGCTGGAATCAAGATTGCCGGGAGAAATATCAATCACCTCAGATATGCTGATGACACCACCCTTATGCAGAAAGTGAAGAAGAACTAAAGAGCCTCTTGATGAAAGTGAAAGAGGAGAGTGAAAAAGTTGACTTAAATCTCAACATTCAGAAAACAAAGATCATGGCATCTGGTCCCATCATTTCATGGCAAATAAATGTTGAAACAGTGGAAACAGTGTCAGACTTTATTTTGGGGGGCTCCAAAATCACTGCAGATGGTGACTGCAGCCATGAAATTCAAAGACGCCTACTCCTTGGAAGAAAAGTTATGACCAACCTAGATAGCATATTCAAAAGCAGAGACATTACTTTGCCGACTAAGGTCCGGCTAGTCAAGGCTATGGTTTTTCCTGGGGTCATGTATGGATGTGAGAGTTGAACTGTGAAGAAGGCTGAGCACCAAAGAATTGATGCTTTTGAACTGTGATGTTGGGGAAGACTCTTGAGAGTCCCTTGAACTGCAAGGCGATCCAACCAGTCCATTCTGAAGGAGATCAACCCTGGGATTTCTATGGAAGGAATGATGCTAAAGCTGAAACTCCAGTACTTTGGCCACCTCATGAGAAGAGTTGACTCACTGGAAAAGACTTTGATGCTGGGAGGGATTAGGGGCCGGAAAAGGGGACAACATAGGATGAGATGGCTGGATGGCATCACGGACTCGATGGATGTGAATCTGAGTGAACTCCAGGAGTTGGTGATGTACAGGTAGGCCTGGTGTGCTGCTATTCATGAAGTCGCAAAGAGTCGGACATGACTGAGGGACTGAACTGAACTGTACTGAGTCTGCATATAAATTAAATATGCAGTGTGACAATATACAGCCTTGATTTACTCCTTTTCTATTTGGAACCTGTCCATTGTTCCATGTCCAGTTCTACTGTTGCTTCCTGACCTGCATATAGGTTTCTCAAGAGGCAGGTCTGGTGATGTGGTATTCCCGACTCTTTGAATAAAGGTATATATATATGTATACACATATATATAATACTCACAGTATATACAGATCATCGATTTACTGCTTTGATTGAAATGTAGAAATCTTACTTCAACTTAGGACCTTTACCCTTCCCACCTTTGAAAAATAATTAGCCTAAGTGTTTACTCTCTATATATTGGTTACAGTTTATGGGGTTAAAATTTTTTCCTTCAACCGTAAATTAAGATTTAAGAAACACAATAAAAAGCAGTATAGTCTGTCATTATTCTACTTTATTCACTCTGATGTTCTTCTATTCTCTCAGAAGTTCCAAGCTTTCCTCTGTTATTATTTGCTTTCTCTTTAGAGAACTTTTTTTTACTTTAGCTATCCTTGGAGATGTAAGAGATGCAAGTCCAATCTCTGGGTCAGGAAGATCCTCCGGAGGAGGGTACGTCAACCCACTCCACTACTCATGCCTGGAAATCCCTTGGACAGAGAAGCCTGGCTGGCTACCGTCCATAAGGTAGCAAAGACCTGGGCACAACTGAAGTGACTCAGCACTCATGCAAGCATAGTTTTGCCTACAACAAAGTCTTTTAACCTCTCTTTCCTCAAAATATATTTATATCCTGTTTATTCCTGAAGGACATATTTGCAGGATTTAAAACGACATTAGCGGTTTGCTTCTTTCAGTATTTGAAAAATGTTTTGTCACTTCCTTCTTGCCTCTGTGATTTCACATGAGAAAACACTGTAATTTAAATTGACTTTACTCTTGGGATGGTACGGGGAGGGAGGTGGGAGAGGGGTTCAGGATGGGGAACACGTGTACACCTGTGGTGGATTCATGTTGATGTATGGCAAGACCTATACAATATTGTAAAGTAATTAGCCTCCAATTAAAATAAATAAATTTAAATTTAAACAAAAAGAAAGGAAAAAAATAAAAAATGCCATTTCCCCCTCTACTTACTAAAAAAATAAAATTAAAGAATGTTTGGATAGCAACAACAAAAAAAAATAAATAAATAAATTGACTTGACTCTTGAAGCAATGGCTATGGCTGCTTTATATAGTGTGTGTGTGGGTGTGGGTGTGGGTGTGTGTGTTGCTGTTGTTTTTCTTTGTTCTTCATTTTCGTAACTTTGGTTAAGTTTCTTGGCATGGATTTATTTGAGTTTGTCCACTTGGGGCTTTATTCAATTTTTTGAAACTGTAGGTTTATGTCTTTCATCAAATTTTGGAAGTTTTTAGGTATTATTTCCTCCAAAGACTTTTTCAAATACTTCAAGTACTCTCCTCACCTCTGGGACTTCAATGATATGGATATTAGCTCTTTTTATTTTTCTACATCATTTCTTTAGCCTACTTTCTTTCTGTTATTGAGCTTGGGTAAACTTCATTGATCTCTCTTCAAGTTCACTGATTCTATCCCATCATCTTCATTCTAGTATTGAAACTATTCAGTGACATTTTTTAGTTACTGGATTTTTCAGTTTTATAATTTCTGTTTGGTCCATTTATGACTTCTATTTCTTTGTTGTTATTTTTTAATGTTTTCATTTGTTCAAAAGAATTTGTAATTGCTTGTCGAAGCATTTTTGGATGGTTTGTTTAAAATCTTGTCAGATAAAATCAACATCTGATTCATCTTGATGTTAGCATCTGATGATTATATTTTCTCATGTTGTGATTTTCCTGATTCTACAAGGAGTTAATGTTATACTATGAGACTGTCAATTTTTTTTTAACCAGTTGAGGGGGCAGTCCCTTGGGACGGATTAACACTAGGCAATTGGGTGTGCCTGCTCACTCCCACTGTGCCCCACTGACACTGCTCCCACATTTTTGGGCACTGACTCACACTGCTGCATTGCAGACAGTTGGGGAAGAACATAAGCTTCTCCTTGACTGTGATGATACCTTCCCATTAAAAATAGGGCACCTATTCATACCACCTTATTACCTCTGTGTGGAGGGATAAGATCACCTTTCCATTGATCTCACTGACCCAAGGATGTGGGAAGTGAAGGGATCAGGACTAAACTGCCTTATTCTTGCAGGTTGGAGACAGAAGCTCAACTCCACTGGGACCCCCAGACACCAGGAGAAAGGAGGTGGGGCAAGTAGATTGTCAACCAATCCCACTTCCATTACCTCCTTGTGCCTCCTGAGGGGGATGCTCAGCAGTCCACACTGGGAATGGGGGAGCTGTATGCAGAAACAAGAGTGTGCTTAGCCCTGCCCCTAACTGCTTACATAGTTGTTTTCTGGTGAATATGAAAGTTCAGCTCTCCACTGGGTTTCAGAGACACAGGGTGGGAAGGAAGTGAAATACATACTAGCATTTACTTGTGCTATGTGGTTTTATTTTACTGATGTAAGGTAGGGTAGAATGTCATCTCCCCACTACCATGGAGGAAGGTGATGTGAATTCTAGTGATGATCAGCCATAATTGCACTGCCTTTTTAGTCTCTTTGCTTCTGGGTGTGGCATTGAGGCTAGCTAGCCCCAAGACCCCAGTGACACTATCCTGGCGAGGGAATTGGTATAGCACACGCATCTGCTAGACAGATAACAGACAATCAGCTCCTTGCTGCACCTGCCAGTACTGGAGTTGACTTCCATGGGCAGGAATCTGGGATAGAGCAATACCTCTCCTCATGAAACATAGTGTCTTGAAAACCGATGTTTCATATATTTATCCATTTTTTGTGCCTTTCAGGCATAAAGGTAAACCTTGTCACTGTTACTCCATCTATTCATTTCAGGCCAGAAGCAGAAGGCTGAAATAAATCCTTTGAAATAACTATCAAACTCTTTTGAAAATGGTGATGAGTTGAGCTAAAGTCATCACAGTATCCAACTTTGATGTGCAATCAAATGTAATTAGCTGAAGTACATCAGAGTACAAGATCAAAAAATGAGTCACATTGGTATCCTCACCATAACAACTTCGTGTTTTAAAAATAGAGTTTTCCTCAGTAAGAATCAATCAATAGCAAAGTGATGATTTATGTCTAGAGTCTGTTAAGCAATCTTTAGTGTTTTGTTGAAATGCAAACAAAAACAATGATATGGTGATAGAGACACATTTATTCAAATGATGAAAACTGATTATCACTTATGTACATTTGTGAATGGCTTTTATAGTTTAGTAAGTAGTTTGGAATAATGTAAATCTCTTGATTTTGATAGATGTTAATTAAGGAAAGTTAAGGAAAAGGAAAACAGAAACTCTTTCTAGTAAGTTTGCAACTCCTCTGTAAATTTAAATTTATCTCAAAGCAAAAGAGTTAATTTAAGAAACTGTTCCCTATATTGTTATTATCATAGCTAATGACTTGAAATGTCAGAGTCATTTTCATTTCATTCTTTCAACCAGTCGGTCACCAATGCCTTGATTTTCACCTTTGTGCTTTTATTTTCTGCAACACACTCTTTGCTCAAGTTCCCATTAGTTAGTTCTAGCTTGGATCACTGCAAAGGCCACACATTAATCTTACTATTTCTATGTCTAGGAAGGAAAAGCTAACTTAAATTGGTCTTCCTCTGTGAATTGACTAGAACTGACTCACCTCATCACTTGGTAGCCACTTAACTCCTCTGGACCACAATGTCTTCAACTGTAAAATGGGAATAATTATAAGTAACAGTAAGACACAAATTATATATAATCTTAGAATCAGCAAAGTGCTTGCAGTTTTAAATGCTAATGCATAATTACTTGCCCGACATGGCCAATTGTAAACAATTGCTTCCAGGAAAATCATTTTACCCATATGTTTTAAGTTCACAAGCTTCTTGTGATCTCCTTGCATAAAAATAGCCACCAGTGGTGACGCTAAAACCCAAAGCACACTGACATGCTTCAAGCCAAGTCCATCTTTGGGATTGCAATGGCCTTTTATTTCTACCTTGTTCAATTTCAGCCTTGTAATATAGTAATACAGGGCTAAAGCTGTTAATTTTCATTTTGTCACCTTCAGTAACTTCTTAAAGCCATATATCTCTAGAGCTGCCTACAGATTAACCCCAAGTAAAATAAATCACCCTCAAATGATTGAATTGCCTTCCTGGATACAAGTAATAACATTCATTGATTAATATACCTGTGAGTACATGGATAAAACTAAGTAGCAAATGTTTCAAACAAAATAATTTTTTTGCAAGTACAATTGAAGGAAACAATAGGACACATTTTTAAGATTATTCATGACATTTAAAAACCATCATCACTTTTACAAATTTTATAAAATGTTAATATCCTTTATGAGAATAATACAAACTTTAGCAAGATTTACAGTCTTTAAAAATTAACACTATTTTGGAGAATTTTGCTTGACAAGTCACTGACTCAACCCAACTGGTTCAGAGGTCCAATACCTCCTTTTTTGCATTCATAACAAAAAAACAAATCATCAGAAATTTCTTAATGATAAGCCACAATGAGATGTCTTATATTTTTGATGAAGAACTGAGCGTATTTTTTTTAATTAACATAGATATTTGAAAAAGATGAAAAACACCAAAGCAAACCTTGTATTTTAGTAGAATTTTCCAGTTTTCAATAAAAGTAACACCCAGACAGCACCATATGTTGGCTGGGTAGAGGAAGGAAGGGTGATGAATAATTCAGAGTTGCCGCCAGAACCTTAACATCATAATGGTTTTCATACTGCCTGGTTATTTCTTGCTGGACTCACTTAACTGGCACAGTCCACATTTCCACAAGGCTTTATTCAGTGAAGAAAATCTATCCTGAGACCTTAAGCCTTAACAAATTGCCAAGGGATGAGGCTAGAGATGACTGGAGATCTCTGCATATTTAAATATTCAGGAAGCGGACCTGATAAATATGGAAGGTAAAGCAGAAATTTAAGTGAAAGCAAGGTTCCTATTTGCTTCCCATGTACTTTGCCAGTTCACTGCGATGTTAAATAAGAACCTTGGCTTTCAGTATTGACAGATGAATGATCTGACTCTTGAGGAAGAGTTATTATCCAGTAAGGGCTTTGTGTTATACAAGCTATTCTGTTTTAGTTCTGGGGGCACTTGGCATAAAGATCCTCCACTATTACCTGCAGCTTGAGAATGCACAGCTGGAATGGCAATGGATTTGTTATTTGTAAAACATCCATGAATTTCACCACAGGCCTTCTACCAACATGGAAGCATCTGTGAGTCAAACTGTTCCCCAGCTGTTCATCCACTACCTGCGGGTTCTTGTAGCATAGAGTCTCTATTAATACTGCCAGTTACCCTGCACCCCTGATGAGTCCATACAAAATCATTCCTTTTATACTACAGTTTAATGCACAAAATCCCTTAAGATTCTTTTTAAAAATTCATGTTTTTTTTCAGAATCACTGCCAAAGTTTCTGGGGCAACTCTCCACATTTTCAATTGAAACCTTGTTTGCTTCCTAAGTTTTGCAAAAAGTTCTCCCTTCTAGGCACATACATTCTTGGTGCTTTCACACACACACACACACACACACACACACACACACACACACAAATGGAGAAAATATCTATGAAAGCAAGACTCAAAGATTAAATAGAATGAAAACAAAATGCCAGACTGAAGCTGTTTTAGGACTTATCTTCAAAAGCACAATTGCTTCAGGACCCCTTAAAAATAGCTTTTCTTATTAAAGCTCTGAAAATTTTAATTTCTTTAACAGTGACATACATATTTTAGACTTTAATTAAAAGCTTCAGTGATACTAATTTGTATCACTGCACCACTGTACTTTTATTTAAAAACAAATTGAATTTATAAATCACTGGGTAAAAGGTGTTTAACAGCTTTATTTCAGGAAATGGAAAAGGAGTCAATTTTCATACTAAAAGCAAAGCAGTAATATAAAATGTTTAAATTTGCAAAGAACATTTATTTTAAACACTGACTAATAATTGTGGTAAATGGATGATTACAAGATTGAGTAATTCAACAGACTTTTGAAAATGTGAAAGAAAAATATGCAATGGCTTACTTTAAAATCTAGATATCTTTGATGATTATATTTTGCTTTCTAGCCCTAAAATTTCAATAAGATAATATTATCTAATGTAATACATAAACTTTATAAGCAGCAATTTGCCATTTTTTCCACATCAGCAGGTCTCCATTTCTTGTCATCAAATTGAATATTCTTTCCAGTAACCAACATTTCTTTTTCTCTGGATGTATGTTTCTTTGGATCTAAAGACTATAGATTCAGTTTACTAAGAATATGGTGTCAAGCATTATAGCTTAAATCTGATGTATCACTCATTAACAAAGCAATAGCCGTAGAATTTCACTTCTATATGGATTTCTAGATTCCATTTGGATTTTGGTGTGATTTTTGAATTTCAGATATTGGCCTTCTTTTTTAGATTTCAGCTATTTATTTGATTTGTTTGTACTCATAAATGAACATAAGTATGATATCTTTTTTTAAAATAGAATTCTTGGTATAGAGGTCACTTTCAAATGGGAAATAACATATTTGGCTCTGTACTGAAAAAGGAAATAAGTCAAATACCTTCTACCTGTTTATATTGAAAGAAACACATTATCAACTCAAAACTAGAAGAATGATTAATAGTATATAATGTGCAAGCTGGTGGAAAGAAATAGTGAGCTAAACTCATCAGCCTCTGATCTGTGGCCTACTTAGCCCAACTAAGCAATATTTCTTTAAAGATATGCCCACTCTTTTATTCCATTTATTATTTCCAGTCATATCATTATTTACACAGCTCTTTCTCAAACCCAATCCCCATTGCACCACTTGAGTCAGTCTCATAGAGAATATGTTTTACAAATATCTCCTCAGTGAAATATTGGTTTAATTGAAGTTCAATTAGCAGCTTTGTCTTATGTAGACCAAACTTATAAAACAAATACTTCTGTTTTAAATTCTCACAGAAAATGTCTTCACTATTTTCAGTTAATTGTGTTAACGATTACTCAAATTCTTGTTCTAAAAAGTTACCATGTGGAATCAGACAATTTTCTTTCATACTTGAAGTCCAACACTTTCTTTCTGTAAGGTGAATATTTCCAATCCCTTGGCCATCCTCTTCTCACTCCCCGTCCCCACCAATAACACAAATGTAGGGCTCAACATATTCTGATCAAACTCAAAATGCTAAAAACTCTGCCAGTTATCACATATATAAATGTTTCAGAGACTAAGAAATCTACTTTTAATTCAAATTCTCTAATACTATAGATGAATGATAGATTATTTTTACCATTGATTTTATAATAACTCAATTTAATCTTGAAAATGTAGGAGAAGGCAATGGCACCCCACTCCAGTACTCTTGCCTGGAAAATCCCATGGATGGAGGAGCCTGGTGGGCTGCAGTCCATGGGGTCGCTGAGTCGTACACAGCTGAGCGACTTCACTTTGACTTTTCACTTTCATACATTGGAGAAGGAAATGGCAACCCACTCCAGTGTTCTTGCCTAGAGAATCCCAGGGATGGGGGAGCCTGGTGGGCTGCCGTCTATAGGGTCGCACAGAGTCAGACACGACTGAAGCAACTTAGCAGCAGCAGCAGCAGCAGCAGCAGCAGCAGCAGCAGCAGCATTTCATAAATGGCAATCTGTTATATGTAAATTAAGATGAGTAGCAACTTCTTTATCTTTAAAATGAATTAGGCATATAAACACATTATATATCGTATGCACATAAATAGCTTAGTTGGAAGGTATTCAAGTAGTATTTTTTTAAAAGACTCTATGTTTCAAAAGTATAGCTTGGTAACTTAGTAGCTCTTCCAGAATATAAGCAGGAGACAAGGGTTTGATCCCTGGGTCATGAAGATCCCCTGGAGATGGGAATGGCAACCCACTCCAGTATTCTTACCTGGAGAATCCCATAGACAGAGGAGCCCAGCAGGCTACAGTCCATAGGGTCACAAAGAGTCGGACACAACTGAGTGACTAACACACACACTTACCAAAATATAAATATCTATAGGTCTTCCCGCGTGGCTCAGTGGTAAAGAGTGTGCCTGCCAATGCAAGAGACAGAGGAGATGAGGGTTCTATCCCTGTGTAGGGAAGATCCCCTGGAAAAGGAAAAGACAACTCCTTCCAGCATTCTTGCCTGAGAAATCCCATGGGACAGAGGAGTCCACGGGGTCTCAAAGAGTCAGACATGACTTAGTGTCTGAGCATGCACACGTAGGCAGAATGGGAAAAATTCTGCCCGTAGAGAACCAATCATAAGTTTCAAAAATAAGCATAAATAGATTGCTGAAAAAATAGCTATTTTTGTATTCCTTGGCCTTTGATATTGCTGGAAGCATGGGAAAAAATTAATTGTTCAACTTTTTTTTTTCAGTCCATTTGAGACAAATATAAGCAGTCAAAGTTATTTACCTAACTTTCACCTCTAGAACAGAAATTTCCAAATATTAAAGACAGAACATTTTCCACTGGTTCACAGGGAATTCTTCAGTAGCATCTTTAAACAAAAGTCATAAAAAACTGTTGCAGTTCTTTTCCTATTCTCATTATTATACAATAATTATTGAAGGATGTTATTTTAAAATATCAAAGCAATTGCTTTTCCAGTGAGGGGACTGAAGTACGAGGATACTCTCTCCTAACTGAATTATTCAGTATGACAGATTTCCATTAGAAATAGTATTAAAACTACATTCTGAATTTCCTGACTCTTGAGACAGTGTTTGGACAATTATTTCGCTAGGGTGCCTAATGTATCCGTAACTGAAAAGGATCATTAATTCTTTCAGGGCACAAAGATATAATTTAAATTCTCAGGAACGAACAGCTTGCCAGCTGTAACATTAACACTCTGAAATAGTTAATAGAATGAAGAGTTTACATCCATCAAGTATTTTATAGACTTTGGATCATACTAGAATCAGAAATTATCTTTAACTTTTTAAATAAACAACTTTAATTGAATGCATGTATTTATTGTTTGCTTGGAAGTCAAGGCAAATGATTGTAACTTCACATGTTCTATATACGCTCTAACTTATCTATATGAGTTTTCAAAGAAGGCATAACTGACAGTGATAGCAATGACAAACTTGCAATTTCAGAGTTTTAAGTTTGTTATTTTAGATTACATTATATATCTATTAATAAAGGATAAATTCCTCTCAGTGTTCAAATCTTATCTGCAAATAACAAAACAGGACTGTCTGGCAGTAGAACTAATAAAAAGTGGGTAGGTAAATACATTCTTATATTGTTACTATTTTTGAGATCAAAATGAGTATCTGAACTCAACTGTAGTATCGTTACTTAATCATTTAGTTGCAACCATTTAGATCCTTGAAGCAAATTTTATTTAGTGCTGATATAAATTTTATCCATGTGTTGCTGATATTCTGATAAAGTCAAAAATTTGTTTTGCCTATGAGAATATGAAAAGTAAAGTAAAATGTCTTGGCTATTTTATTGAAGTTTTAGACAAAAGCAACTCATAGTAGTAATATTACTAAGAACATAGGGCCTATAATCATGTACTTATAGTCCAAAATATAACATTTTTTCTAGAGTTTTATTTATAAATTATACTTCTCTGAGTTAAGGAATATGCAAGAAGAAAGATAAGGAGAGTGAGGAAATGAAGCAGGGAGCGCAAGAGAAGGAATGACAGAGAGAAGAAGAAAAAGGAGAAGGAAGAGGGAAGGAGGAACCTGAGGAGGAAGAGGAGGGGGAGATAAGAGGAAGGGAGCAGAAGGGGTGTGAATAGATGATCACTAGAGAGAAACATTGTACAGGAGGCAGTGATCAAAAACATCCCAACAAAAAGAAATGCAAAAAGGCAAAATGACTATTGGAGGAGGCCTTGCAAATAGCTGAGAAAAGAAGATAAACTAAAGGCAAAGGAGAAATGGAAAGATTAAGAAGAGGTGGCAAGAAGACACAGAAGTACTATGCAAAAAAGATCCTCATGATGCCAATAATCACGATGGTGTGACCACTCACCTAGAGCCAGACATCCTGGAATGTGAAGTCAAGTGGGCCTTAGAAAGCATCACTATGAACAAAGATAGTTTAGGTGATGGAATTCCAGTTGAGCTATTTCAAATCCTGAAAGATGATGCTGTGAAAGTGCTGCACTCAATATGCCAGCAAATTTGGAAAACTCAACAGTTGCAGGACTGGAAAAGGCCAGTTTTCATTCCAGTCCCAAAGTTAGGCAATGCCAAAGAATGCTCAAACTATGGCAAAATTGCATTAGTCTCACAGGCTAGCAAAGTAATGCTCAAAATTCTCCAAGCCAGGCTTCAGCAATACGTGAGCCATGAACTTCCATATGTTCAAGCTGGTTTTAGAAAAGGCAGAGGAACCAGAGATCAAATTGTCAACATCCGCTGGATCATCGAAAAAGCAAGAGAGTTCCAGAAAAATATCTACTTCTGCTTTATTGATTATGCCAAAGACTTTGACAGTGTGGATCACAAGAAACTATGGAAAATTCTGAAAGAGATGGGAATACCAGACCACCTGACATGCCTCCTGAATAATCTGTATGCAGGTCAGGAAGCAACAGTTAGAACTGGACATGGAACAACAGACTGGTTCCAAATAGAAAAAGGAGTGAGTCAAGGCTGTATATTGTTACCCTGCTTATTTAACTTATATGCAGAGTACATCATGAGAAACACTGGGCTGGAAGAAGCACAAGCTAGAATCAAGATTGCAGGGAGAAATATCAATAACCTCAGATATTCAGATGACACCACCCTTATGGCAGAAAGTGAAGAGGAACTAAAGAGCCTCTTGATGAAAGTGAAAGGAGAGAGTGAAAAAGCTGGGTTAAACTCAACATTCAAAAAGAAGATGACACTCGGTCCTATCACTCCATGGCAAATAGATGGAGAGACAATGGAAACAATGACATATGTTGCTTTCTTGAGCTCCAGAATCACTGCAGACGGTAACTGCGATAATGAAATTAAAAGAAGCTTGCTCCTTGGAAGAAAAGCTATAGCATATCTAGACAGCATATTAAAAAACAGAGAGATTACTTTGCCGACAAATGTCAGTCCAGTAAAACTATGGTTTTTCCAATAGTCATGTATGGATGTGAAAGTCAGGATATAAAGAAAGCTGAGCACTGAATAATTGGTGCTTTTGAATTGTGGTATTGGAGAAGACTCTTTAGAGTCCTTTGGACTGGAAAGAGATCCAACCAGTCAGTCCTAAAGGAAATCAGTCCTGAATATTCATTGGAAGGATCGATGATGAAGCTGAAACTCCAATACTCTGGCCACCTGATGCAAAGAACAGACACATTGGAAAAGACCATGATGTTGGGAAAGATTGAAGGCAGGAGGAGAAGTGGACGACAGAGGATGAGATAGCTGGACTGCATCACTGACACGATGAACGTAAGTTTGAGCAAGCTCCAGGAGTTTGTGATGGACAGGGAAGTTTGGCATGCTGCAGTCCATGGGGTTGCAAAGAGTTGGACATGACTAAGCAGCTGAACTGAACTGAACTGAGAGATCAGTGTCTCTTTCGGATGTATTTTGTTTTGGCTAAAGGAAGGAAAACTAAGCAAATTATGTATTTTTAAGGCATGTATTTACAAGGAACTCTGACCATGACACATATAATACCTAAGTACTATTGGATGAAGGTCAGACACCTTTCCTCCTTCCCTCCTTGTCTCATATCACTGTTTTGCTTCCCTTGGTTTTCTCTTTTCTCTTCCTTCAACATTTATATTTCCTCCTTTTTTAACAAAATGCAATCTATCCATCTGAAGCACAATAGCATGCTGACTTAACTCTTTCTGCTTCTTTATCTTTCCAGAAAAAAAAAAAAAGCATTCTACAGTTGAATGCCCAAACTACAGTAAGAAATACACAAGTCATTAGTGATTCTGATTTTGATCACCAATACCAAGTAATGGATTTTTTTTTCCTTTAAAGTGAAAAGCTTATCTTGTAGGTAGACTTACAGAAGGACGGATAGTAATGAGCACACTTTACATCAGAACATTTATAATTAAGTTTGATTCTAGAATTTGGCTGGAGGAGGATATCCAGTATTCTTGCCAGGGAATCACATGGTCAGGGGAGCCTGGCAGGTTACAGTCCATAGGGTCGCAAAAAGTAGGACACACTGAACAACTGAGCAGTAAACTTTGTAGGTGACGTGGAAAACTTCTTTCCTATTAAAAGGTTTGTAGTGTTTTAATAAGATTTTTTTTTTATTACTGTGTTTCCAATTTGGGAGAAAAACGGGATATCAATAAACCTAAATTTGGGAACCTGACATTTTTTTCTTTTGAAATGCTTTCAAAATTATAACACTCATATATGTCTGTTATTTCATTATAAAATATTTCTGGAAGAGATCCAATATTGCAAGGTATTTATGACCTATACTTGAGTAACTTTACAACCTCTTCTTTCTACTAAATAATACAATCTGTTATCATTTGTGTCTATTTATTGTAAATGTTTTCTGTTCATATGAAATAAACTTGTTCTTCATATGTATTCAAATGTTGTATGTAAAAAAACTTTTTATGTAACATATTTTCCAAACGTATCTCATTATTTATGTCCCAATCACAACTGAAGTTACCAGTGTTGTTTTCACTGAGAGGAGATAAGTAAAAGGAATCATTGTCACTCAGTCCATTTGTTGATTCCATTTTAATTTGGGGAAAAAATTAAAGTTGCTTAAAAATTTGGTTCTTGACACATTTTAGCTACAGTTCTTCAACTTATGTCTTTAGTTTGCAAACACTGAAGGAAAGTGCCCATAAATATTCAGTTGCCTGAATAAATTAAGATTAAATATACTTGAAAAAAGATGCTGTGATAATACTCCTTTTGGGAAGATGTTCTCACCAATTTACATGCAAGAATGAATCTATATCATTTAAACTAATTTTCAAAACATTTGGCAAAGAGCAGCATTATCTTCAACTCAAAAATTTCTTCTCTAAAAGCATTTTTATTGCTCACAGAAATCAAGCTCCTGGGTTTTCTTTAGCTCCTTTTAAGGGTCTTGATCCTTCAATGGATTCAGACTCTATTTTGCAGGTAATGTTAGACAAAAACCATGAATATTAAGCCATTATTTTTACATTAGCCAGTTTTCCCAAGGTGGGTTTTTATCATTTTAAGACATTTTGTTTTGTGTGTTACTCCATTTTTGTATAATCACCTCTAAAATTATGAACTCTACAAGAATAATACATGCTGAATAACAAAACAGCTTGAAATATTCATAACTAAGAAAGAAACTGTTAAATGTTCATAAACAAAGTTGTTTGGAGACTCCTTTATTAATTTTTAATTTATTTTCAGTCAATTCCTTATTACTTCCAAATTCCTGTAGGGGATTCTGTTAATTAGTCATGTGTAAAATATTCATTAAAACCAGCTTATTTTCTTTTTTTACTGCAAATTTACATTTCTAATCTTATAACCAAAATAAATGCCATTGGGTAGAAGAACCACATTAATTTTGATCAGCCACTAAAAATAGAAGCTCATACAGCAAAATATATGGTAATATAAGCTAGGCTAATATTGAGGTATTGTACTATGTTGGTAGACCCTGATATTGAAATAGCAGATGTTTACCAATTTCTCCTTTGAAAAAAGAAGTTGCTGGTATGTAAAATAGAGTATGTAAGAAATCCACTCTAATCTAAAATTTAATAATACTGACTATGTGCTTTTATACCTTTATATGTTAAGAATGTTTCAGAAACAACATATACTTTAGTTAAGGATTCAAGGTAAATCAAAAGTGGCAAAGTTAATGCTAAATTTAAATCACTGAGTTGCACAAGTATTGCTAGACCAGTAAACTTCACATTTTACTTTTCTAATTGGTTTCTTCGTTGTTATCTATTGCAACTAAAATATTTATTAAACTTTTGAATAAATTAAAAATATTTTAATTGTCTGTCCTTACTATCAGTTACTGTTATTTAGATTCAATGTTACAGATAGCAAATAACATAGAATGTGGTACATTTATGTCAGCTTATCAATTTTAATGTAGCTACTGACTATTCCCCATAAGTCAGTAAAACATTCATAGCAATATCCTTAAAAGAATATATGCTATCTTTGTGAAAAATAGTTTCCAATACCATGTATATAGTATTACAAAAGTGAAAATCTTGGCCTGGTGGAAAACTTTTTTTGGATGCATCTTGCCATCTTATATTAATCTATAGAAACATTGCAAGTTGTCTATACCAACTGCTTCACTACTGGAAGTCTATGTCCCAATTTTTAAGTCTTCAGTAATTCAAATATGCAAAATACAATTTCATTTGGAAAAATTGCTAAAACAAAGTTACATCATTGTTGCTCAGTCATTAAAGTATTGTCCGAATTTTTGTGATCCCATGGACTGCAGCACACCAGGCTCTTCTGTCTTTCATTATCTCCTGAAATTTGCTCAAATTCACATACATTGTGCAGATGATGTTATCTAATCATCTCATTTTCTGCTGCTCCCTTCTCTTTTTGCCTTCAGTCTTTCATCATTAGGGTCTTTTCCAATGAGACAGCTCTTCGCATGAGTTGGTCAAAGTATTAGAGCTTCAGCTTTGCACACAATACACGATAAAAAAAATACCATTATTAATTGGAAAAATTTTTTTAAACATATTTTGTGATAAGGAAATTATCCTTAAAGAAATGGAATATTTTGTTTGTTTGGAGAATGAGGACAGTAAATTTACTACCAAATTAAATGCATGGTTAGTGACAATCTCTTTATAGTCCAAGGAGATCAAACCAGTCAATCCTAAAGGAAATCAACCCTGAACGTTCATTGGAAGTACTGTTGCTGAAGTTGATACTTTGGCCACCTGTTGAGAAAAGCCTACTCATTGGAAAAGACTCTAATGCTGGGAAAGACTAAAGGCAAAAGGACAAAAGGGCAGCAGAGGATGAGACGGTTGGATAGCATCACTGGCTCTATGAACATGAATTTGAGCAAACTCTGGCAGATACTGAAGGACAGAGGAACTTAGCATTCTACAGTCCATGAGGTCATAAAGAGTTGGACATGACTTGATAATTAACAACAACAAATAGTGACAATACATTTATACTACAGAAACATTTAGTGACATTAATCAAAGGCCTCTCAGTTCTAACTTACAGATCCATTTTGGAGGCAAGGATGTAGGTAGCACAATTTATTGGTTGTTTTAAAGAGAATATACTGATTCAATAGCAAAAACTAATGATTAGAATGTTAGAACACATAGACCAACATTTTAGTATTTTATTTCTTCATTAAACAAAAAGTGGAACAGAAGTCTGAGTTCTTGAAAGACATATGGCCCTATTAAAGCAGATCTCTAAGTAACAGATAAAAATATACACTAAAAAAATGGTTAATCATAGCAGCATATGGCCAATCCTTAGAGACCACTTGCCAGGCCAATTTGAACTATCAGTCAAATTCTTTCAGGTTGTTTATTTTCCTAAAAATCCATCTAACCTGATTTTGATCTAAGTCTGCATTGGTTCTTTATCTTCACCACAAAAATATCAAGAACTCATTCTATGGTGACATACACATATAAATTAATACCAATGTAGTACTGTAATACAAAAGTTAACATGCCTTGCTGGGAAAGGATCTCTTCTGGCCCCATTATCACTGCCTTTTTATCTAAGTGTTCCCTAAATATTTTCTTCCCAACACTATTTTTCAAAATCAACTGACTTAAGAGTTCTCTAAATTTCTTTCTGACCATGAGAACACCTGTCCTCAATATTTTGCCGCTCTCATTCTCCAAGAGAGCTCAAAGCAGAAGTCATGATTTTACACCTCCATTATTTTTTATTTGTAGGCAATGTGAGTCTTCAAAGACTGTAAAATACAGAGAGCCCTTTATCCTAGTCTTCTCTCTGTATTCTATGTGTAATACCCCTTGATTATATATGTGGCTTGCCTTTCAGTTTAAAAATAATTTTCACATCTTAGGGGGTAGGATAGGGAGTAGCTAAAGAAGAACATAAAATTCAACCCTCTTTTTGACAGACAAGGGCCCTGAGATCAAGCACATGTTTGTTTGTTTGTTTTTCAGTGAACAGGGGGCTAGCTGGACCTGGGGCCACTCCACAGGTTCTTTCTTCCTGAAAAGGAACAGAATCATGTGCGTGAATGAGCATACTATAACAACAACAACAAAATAAGTAAAAGTACCAAACTCTGATCTGGGTTTATGTTCTAGCTTAACTCGGGCTAATTTTTGAACATAGCTTGTTCTTCTGAAATAAGCCCCTCCCCCCCAAAAAAGTCTTGTGTTTTACAACTCTGTTATGAGATCCCAGATTAGGAAAAAAAGCATGAAAACCATAATAGAATTTATAAACATACATTATTATAATTATATAGTAAATTATACCATCTGTCCCTTGTTATTACTATAAACTTTAAAAAATTAATAAAATCCATCTTTGCTGTTTCTCAAAATGTTTTAAAATCCTGATTGTTTATATCTTTCTAGACTGTATGCCTAAGAAAAGAGCATGGGTTTTGTGTGTAACCCAATAAAGTCTTTTGCCTAACAACTTTTGATGATAATCAGCATTTAAAGTTTTTGAAATTGTGTGTGTGTGCTCTACAAGAGTAGTTTGACAAGTTTAATTCCAAGTGGAATTAGGATGATAGCTTCTCCCTAAGGACTAGTAACAACACTTTCTCAGAACTGTAAAAATGAGATATTTCTGAGAATATTCTCAGCTGTGTCTGAAAAGACTTTTAAATGTAAGCTGTGGCTCCTTTTTAACAACATCTCCCTACAAGATTTTCCATTTCAGACACCACCATATGCAGCATCTTCTTGCTCACTCAGAGTCTCTATTTCATTTCCACAAAAATATATTGTGTTATTTCTTTGGAAAGTACTGAGTAAAAGTAGTGTCTTTTAATAAAGAATACCTATTAGTACAATGTACATGCTTCTAAAAATGTGTTCTGTCCTATCCTTTAATAGCTGCAAGTAAGCTGAGTTTTATAAAAAGAAACAAAACAAAATTACAGTCTATAACCTAGACAAATGATCAAAATATATTTTGTTTTTACTGTACATGCTGTGAAACTTGACTAAAGAAAACTAGTTAGTTATTATTATAAATGTATCTTGTTCCTTCATGGATATATATGGGGTAATTTCTCATGAAGTTATTATATCCAGTTGTAAAAGTGTCTAATATCTCAAAGATGTTTTATGAAATAATTAGAGTAGTGATCAAACTCATGTTAAAAATCATAAAGAGAGACGTTTTGTAAAGAAGATAGTTGGTTTTGGTTTTATTTTTTTGAAGAGTTAATTAAGCAATTATTTTATCCATAACCCCAAAACTTATTCACAGGAGGAGAGCAAAACAATTAGATATAATGTAATGTTATTGGTTATACTGGTGGGATTTTGTTATAACAAGTAATATTTTGACTTCTTTATGCAATAGAAAAGAGAAAATTATTTTCCACTAACATTTCAAACTCTAATAACAACTTACCTCAGAAGATTGTGTGAAGCATAGTCCCCTGATAAGAAATTTGAACACATTTCTATTCACATTTTAAAATCTCTTTAAGTTAGAATTCAGGTTGAAAAGGAAGGGATTTAGAAGAGAATCAAAGATTAACAATTCATCATTGCAGAATGACACTTCTTTTGACAACATAACTCAATTGTTACTCAAAAAATAAATAATTTATGACTCAAATGCTGTGAATATTTATTTAGTGTCATACCTGTCATTTGTTTGGCTTTTTCCCCATGGATACAGAAGAACAATTGTATATCTCTTATTACACAGCCAAAATGATTCTTGGTAGCAGAAAGCATAAATGATATGTATCTGAAAACGGGCAGCAGATTTTCTCAGCTGTCCTAATAAATCACAAAAAGAGCCAGTAGAGTTTCCCTAATACCACTCCACTTACTGTAAAGTCAACACTTTATAAAACATGACTCAAAAGCAACATTCGAGAACTCAATCCAGGCTACTTGATAGATATTATTGATTTAATAAAAGAATAAAAACAGATTCAAATCCCAAGGTTTTTCCAAAAATTAAGTCTCTATGAGTTTCAGACAGAATCTTTGTTTCTATACTGCCATGTTCTTTAGGAACAATGCATAATCCTTACTTAAGGGTCCAACATGACATGCCGGAACTGATCATAGCTTCAGAATTAAGAACAACTTCTAAGAAATTAAGCTAGAAAAGACACTACTGGATTCTGGGCAGGACTAAATAATGTTTTAATTAGAATACAGTGTTTCTGTTAAGTAATGTTCTAACATTTCAAAACAACAATGCAAATTCATTTATGTGGAATCTACAAAGCTGTTAATTTATCATATAAATCAGTAAATTCAACATCAGAAAACATTTTTCTGGATGAAGGATTTTGGATAAAGTTTTAACACTATCTAAAATGAAATGAAATTTCCTCTATATTTTTCGCCATGTACTATTTATGCTTATACTATTTATGCTATTGATCAAAGTTATACATGTAAAGTGCACTGTCAAATAAAACTCTACATTAATATAGTGGATTACTATGCTGATGATGATGATTAATATTTTTGGCCAATTTAGCCAGATTTATTTTCATTCAAACTTAATGTATTTCTGATAGTTAAATAAGCCTGCATAAACCAGATAAAAATCTCTATTTATTAGAGAATTGAACCTTAATGGAAATCTCTTGACAATAATAGGATAATGAATATAATATACATGTTAATGTGTTTAATAAAACGGTAGTATTGAAGTAAGTCAGGAATTTTGAGATCTAGTCACTCCACAAATCATGGACTGGGTTTCTCTTGATCTGTAAAATATATGAATTGGATTATAGGTTCCCAATTTTCTAGCCAGGAATACAGTTCCATGTGAATGGTCAGAATCAGACATCAACAATGTTTTATAGATCACTAACAGCATATGAATACTTATGGCAAATTGTACTTTGGGGGGTCAAACATTATTTCATATCTGTACCCCAGATGATCCTCATCCCAACTTTCAAAACTATGCTATGAGGGAGCCAGAACAGACACTACTATCTTGTCATTGTTGTTCAGTCCCTAGGTTGTGTCCGACTCTTTGCCACCCCATGAACTGCAGCACACCAGGCTTCCCTGTCATAAAGTGAAAGTGAAGTCACTCAGTCGCTCAGTCGTGTCCGACTCTTTGCAACCTCGTGGACTGTAGCCTACCAGGCTCCTCCCTTCATGGGATTCTCCAGGCAAGGGTATTGGAGTGAGTTGCCATTTCCTTCTCCAGGGGATCTTTCCGACCCAGGGATTGAACCAGGGTCTCCCGCATTGCAAGCAGATCCTTTAACCTCTGAGCCACCAGGGAAACTACCCCCATTTTACAAACCAAGGCTAAATTAGATTGTTTAATATGCTATGGATGGAAACATAAAATATCCATCTGCGGATAAAATTCAGATGTTTTTCATTCCAAGAGAACAAAAGTATTTTAGGATTCTTATGAAATATTATCTCAAAAATTTTAAAGAAATCACTGATTACAGAGCATCTTGATTTCTGTTAAAAATTAAACATCCCATGGGTTAAGGGAAGATTAAAGTATATGAAATGTATTTTAATTAAAATGTCATAGATTAAAATATATGAAAACTGAAATGTTCTATTCCACACATGTAATAGTTTGTAAAAGCAAGAAAACTAACCCTATTTTTTATGCTTCATCAAATATTTTTAGGAAATAGTAGCAGAAAATGATAATTTAAGTTTATAAGTGTTGGGTACTTCACCTTAGTAAGCTGTACTTGCATTTCAAACAGTATATGAGAACTGAAAAATACACAGTTAATATGAAGTTCAAAACTACTTATTTTTCTCTGGATTTAAGTATGAGTAAATGAATTATATTTAAAACCTCTAGGGCTGATTAGAATCAAGTTTAATCACATTAATTTAAAAACCAATTAATTCACTAAATATAAATGTACATAAGCTATTAATACCAATTGCTTTTAGATAACTAATATTAAGATTTCTGTGATTCAATCACAGTCATTTCTCTAAAATATTTATTTACATGGTATCTAAAAGCAACCTCAAGAAATGATTATGCTTTAAATAATTTGCTATAGGTTTTGATTTGGTTCATAAAATTTGAAACTAAGAGATACAGCCTGTGTATCATGTACATGTCAAAGACACTTGAATATTAACTCTTAGAAATGTTCTTTCATTTCTAGTACTGATTTCCTGGTGAAAATAATGTATTAGAATGGATTTCAGGTAGAAGAATAAATATGACAAATTAGGACACAGTGAAACTTATTTATTTCCTTCAGTCAGTTCATTTGGTAGATGGTTCATGACAACTTGTAGTTTTTCTTTTTTAGTGGAGTGATAGTAAGCAGCAGTATATAACTGCCAAAAGGTTATTAGCAGATAGACTAAAGAGAAACTATTTTTGATTTGCTAAAAAATAAATATATCTTTAGTCCAACTTTAAATTTTTTTTTTAGGTAGATTCCATTCCTTGTTTTAGTTGACAGAAATGACTTTTCAACACAGATAGACTGACATTTATTACATTTTGAGATCTACTTTTTACAAAGTTTATGAAAATAAAATGTCATAATAATAGCTTTTGAGAGCATTTTAATTTTTTAAGTCATGAAGTGAACTGATAAATAAGGGGAGGAGCAGAGAGAGGAAAGAAAATGAGAGTGGAGGGCAAGGGAAGGGAAAAGTGAGGGGAAAAATAACCCTGAAGCCTTAATAAACAAACTGCCTTCCATTGCCTTATATTCCATTACAGTGAGCAGTGTGTCAGTGGCAGAATGAAGTAATGTATAGATTCTGCAGATTCCAGTTATCCTCACAGGAATAGTTTCTGGACTTCCTAAGAACTCACAGAGAAGATGAAATTTGTGAAAATTCATTTCATCTGTTTTCATTTTATACTATCAGGTATTTTTGATGACTAAATGGAAAAGAAAAAATGAAATTCTACCACATGAATTTCTATTAAATATCATTTCAGCTATCAGTTGTCACACACCTGTTATTTAACACATTTTTGCCAATTGCCATAATTATATATTTTTGCAACCTATATCATTCTATGAAGGCATATTTTTTGCAATAAACCCAATTTATTAAAAATGTATCCAGACATATTAACACATACCAAATATTTATTTTCAATACATTTAAATATTCTTCAGCCTAAATCCATAAGGAATGGATAACATGTGGCTGCTTTTAAGTAAAATTAAGTCACTGTTTCCATGATAATGTCACGACAGTTCTGCAGACTCTCTTTAGAAACATACAAGTCAGCACATACACTTAGTTGCAGGAAGTTTTAAGGCTTCCTGATGTCTCTTCAAAAGCCCTCTGAGGTTCTGAAGTGCCATCAGATCTCTATAGTCCATCAGTTGCCTTCAAAATTGTATCATTAAACCCATATGTCCATTACCTTTCTTGTATCTCCCATATACGTATATATTAACATATTCAAAAGAAGATTTTGAAAATACAAAATAAAGTTGCAGTGAATAATATTTTACTGCCTCCTTATTGATATGACTCAGAATACAATTACCTATATTCTTGGGTATTATTCATAATCAATGATAATATAGTATGTAAAACTTTGCTTTAAAATGTGTCCTTTATCTTTTGGCTAAACTTTTGTCAGATATTATTAAATATGTCACTGTTTTTACCTCTTAAAATGACTCATAGTACAAGCATTAATACCCCACTTGCAAAACTGCAGATTATATAACACTTATTTATACGTATACTGGTTATATATAAATATATATACACACACACACACACATGTACATACATCATATATGCATGCTCAGTCTCTTAGACATGCCTGACTCTTTGTGATCCCATGATCCCATGGGCTCCCATGGAGCCCGCCAAGCTCCTTTGTGCATGGAACTTTCCAGGAAAGAAAACAAAATGGGTTGCCATTTCCTACCCCAGGGACTTACATCATATTGGATTATGATTATTAAGAATCTCAAAGCTGGCTAATCAATCAGACTCCTTAATGGTCAGAATCTTGCCTACGCTGGAATTTCTTCAGAGGGATGCTGAAAACAAAACTACCCTTACATGTGTATTTCTAATACATATATTTAAATATCTTTAGTCATGGTCAACTTTAACTAAATGTAAATACTCATCTTGGCTTATTTAAATATTTCCTAGATTGAGTACACAAATATGCACTTCACTGAAAATATTTAAGATGGCTTTCTGACTCCTATTTCACTCAAGTGACATATTTAGATCTTTTTCTTTGTCTGTGTCATTTAATAGAAAGAATTAAAGAAAATATGTTTTGTTTTGTTTTTTTTAATGACAAATGTATTCTCTTTTGGCTTTTCCCTGCCAATTTTTTCACTGTGATAAGAAAAATTTTCTTTTCTGAAAAACAAAGATCCTATTTTATGTCACCCATTTCTCAAATTTACTCACTAAAATATTTCAATACTTGTTATATTATTTATTTGTACAGTACTCTGCTAGGTACTGCAGATTCCTTTTTCAACAGTTGATATCTGTTTCCTCCCTTTATATAATAACTCTCAGTTTTAAATTGAATTAACAGTACCACCCAAATTTCCTCTGGCAGCTTTTTTTTTCCTACTGCAAATGCACATATCTCCTAAACAGTAGAAAATAGCTAGTGCTTATCAACTGCAAAGAATTACTTAACTCTGTATAAATGCTCACATAAGAATCAGTCCCCACCCTCAAAAACTGAGTTTAGAATAAATCCTGGAAGTAATTTTATCAGGGAATATGAAAGCTGACATTTCTATAGTTAGCATGCTTATTCTTTAGTGGTGATAAAAAGGAAAAAGAAAAAAAAAAAAAGACTGATCTAATCATTTCAGTATTCCAAATTACATCACAGATAGTGATTTTTAAAATGAAAACATACTTTGTAGACCTACTTGGTAAGGTTTATATTCTTTACTGTGACGAAGTATTTTGGGAGTGAAAATGACAGATGTCAAGTACATTAGCAAAACGAAGAGTCACTTCTTCCCACCAGATGAAACACTTTTATCACAGCAATTTATCATGAACCAGATAATTATTTAAGAGGAAATATTTGAACTACAGTATATATTACAAAGGAAGTTAGCAAATTTGAAATTATAACTGCACAACTGGTAAGCACTTTCATTACTTATTTTAATATTTTGAAACCAAATGTCATTTCAAAAGTGAAGAAGTAGAATACACAGTTATCAGAATACTTCTGGTAAGAGAGAGGAAAGCAGTTTAATGCTGATTTAGTCAGTAATTGCTTGCATTTTTCACTCTTCATTTGTCTACCTACATTTTTTTAAATTGCTTGATTGATTTTGTGGGAAAAACTGATTCTTCCAACCACCTGAGACACTGGTTAAAATTTCCATGATTTCTGCTCAAACATTTTAGAAATAAATTAAACTGCTATGTTCAAAGCAAAAATGCTTAAACAACAGAGAACTCTAATTTTAATTCTATTTGGTTTTATATAATTATTATTATTAACATCTATTATTATTAACATCTATTCAGGAAGAGCTATTTGAAGGCCATTTTTGTTCAAAAAGATCTCTACAGATAGATGTACATAGTATATTTTAACAAATGACAGAATTTCAGAATGGAAACATACTTTGGTCAGGGAGAAACATTCAATCTCTAAGTTTCCCACTCATTTCATTAGAAGTGATGAACCTCTGTCAGACTCTGGGAGTACAAAAATATGAAAGTCACAGACCAAGCTCTCAGGAGCTCACACTTTATTGACAAGACAGTTGATATTCAATTTGAATACAGTGTAGACATGATGTCATAAATTGTGTTTAATATGTCAGGGGAGAAACAAACAGAGCACTTCAGTCTATGAGAAATCCCCAGAAAATGCTGCCTAAATCAGGTGATCTGGAGTTTAGAGGGTGGCAGGACATAGAAGATTTCCCATAGTGGAAACCAGCTCTGTCTCTCTATCTGGAAGGGTGAATCTAGCCAGACAAGGTACTTCCAGGCTTCTGAGCAGTCATGGCTTTAGGACCTGCTCCATGAAATGATATTGGACAGCAACAGGGAGGAATATGTAGGCAGCAGAGTTCTAAAGAAGTTTGAAAGTGAAAAAGAAGTGTTAGTCATTCAGTTGTGTCCAACTCTTCGTGACCCCATGGAACCCTCCAGGCTCCTTCATCCCTAGAATTCTGTAGGCAAGAATGCTAGAATGGGTAGCCATTCCCTTCTCCAGGGGATCTTTCAGACCAGGGATTGAGCCAAGGTCTCCTGCACTGCAGTCAGATTCTTTACCATCTGAGCCACTAGGGAAGCCCTGAAAAAAAGTTTAGAAAAAAACTAAAAATGAACACACAAAGACAGATTTCCTCTTCCTGCCTTTGCACATGCTGTGAGAAGGGATGATGCTAATAGCTGTCATAGTTCTGCTACTCTAAGGAGAAATAAGAAAGAAATAATGAGGGAGGTCAGTTGAACTGAACGCAATCTGAAATTTATTCAGGTACATTTTGCATCTGCAAGCAAAATAGCATAGCTTTCCTAACCAATTGAGAGAATACAAAAGAGTCAAACATGGGAATAGATAAATAGATATATAAACTACTTATCTTACCATCAGCACAAAGGCAAAGTGGGAGATAGAGCAGGCAGCTTGAAGAACCTATTCTGTACCATCTATTTAGTCCCAAAATTCCATCTTAAGTGATTCACTCTCTTGCTATAGCTTAGTCTTTCAGTCATGTCCAACTTTTTGCAACCCCGTGGACTGTACCCACCAGGCTTCTCTGTCCATGGGGATTCTCCAGGCAAAAATACCTACGGAGTGGGTTGCCACGCCCTTCTCCAAGGGATCTTTCCAACACAGGGATTGAACCCATGTTTCCCAAATTGCAGGAGGATTATTTACCACCTGAGTCACCAGGGAAGCCTGATTCACTCTCTTAGGTCTTCATATAAAAGCTTAATATGTATGCATAAGCTCAGTTATTATTAACTAATATAACAATGTGTATTCTGTCTATTGTTACATGACACTATTGTTACATGATGCAATAATGTAGGGTCAGATGGGGAGAGGATGGTTGATGTTTGGGAGAGGACTGGACAGGGTATCTATTAAGGTTTCAAACCAAAAAGATGTCATAAGTAGAAGTGAAGTTGGAATAGAGTCCAAATTTGCCTGCATTGTAATTTCATCTGGCTCTCATCCTAAACACAGTCTTCAAGATAAATTCTATTTCATTCCAGAAAGATATATTTTATATCAAGTATGGCTTTTATATTTACTTATTAATCAAGTCTACAAAGGTCCATCTAGTCAAGGCTATGGTTTTTCCAGTGGTCATATATGGATGTGAGTGTTGGACTATAAAGAAGGCTGAGCACCAAAGAATTGATGCTTTTGAACTGTGGTGTTGGAGAAGACTCCTGAGAGTTCCTTGGACTGCAGGGAAGTCCAACCAGTCCACCCTAAAGGAAATCAGTCCTGGGTGTTCATTGGAAGGACTGATGTTGAAGCTGAAACTCCAATACTTTGGCCAATTCATGCGAAGAGCTGACTCATTTGAAAATACCCTGATGCTGGGAAAGACTGAGGGCAGGAGGAGAAGGGGACGACAGAGGATGAGATGGTTGGATGACATCACTGACTCAATGGACATGGGTTTAGGTGGACTCTAGGAGTTGGTGATGGACAGGAAGTCGTGGCATGCTTTGGTTCATGGGGTCGCAAAGAGTCAGACATGACTGAGTGACTAAACTGAACTGAACTGAACTGTCTACAGAAGGACAGTTAGAAGTATTTCATAGTCAGTATTTGCAGGTCTATTATGAAATAATAATCACAAATCGCTGCCATTATTAAAAATTACTACAGGCAGGAATTATGTTTGATGTACATTATCCCACGACTGAAGCAACTTAGCAGCAGCAGCAGCAAAATCACAAGACTGATGCAGTCTTTAAATTCCTAAATAAAAGCAAAACTCAGTTGACCAAAGCCACAGAATTCATCAGTGTCTAGAGAAAGATCCGGGCTTCTCTTGTGGCTCAGGTGGTACAGAATCTACCTGTAATGCAGGAGACCTGTGTTTGATCCCTGGCTTGGGAAGATCCCCTGGAGAAGGAAAAGGTTACCCACTACAGTATTCTGGCCTGAAGAATTTCTGGCCTGGAGAATTTCATGGACTATATAGTCCATGGGGTCGCAAAGAGTGGGACACAACTGAGCAACTTTCACTTTCAGAACAAGATTCAAACCCAGGGTTTCTGAATGCCAAACCAGGGCTCTTAACCACTATATATGCTAGATGGCTTCTAGAAAGAAATGTGCAATAATTAGCTACTGGGTGTGGCACATATTTACTCTGCTATTGCTGCTGCTGCTAAGTCGCTTCAGTTGTGTCCGACTCTGTGTGACCCCATGGCAGCCTAGAGATAATTATTTCAGTGTTCTGTTTTTGAAAATTTAAGTACTTTATTGCACTGTTTCTAAATTTTTTATCATACAAACATATCAAATGTTCTTGCCAAAAAATGTTAACACTGCTTTTTCAACTGAGTGCAAACTAATATTTGCATGGATTAGTAATCCAGTCAAAAAAATACCTGAAAACACTCTTATAACACCTGATGACTAATACTCTCCCAATTATACTCATTTATAAAAATGAATGTTTTAAAATTTATGTTAGGATAGTAATATTAATAGCCTCTCTTTAAGAACCAATGTGTTAATATTCATAAAGCACATTGTAAATCCTAGTTTGTGCATGCTAAGTTGCTTTAGTCATGCCTGACTCTGCAACTCTATGAAATGTAGCCCACCAGGATCCTCTGTCTATAGGATGCTCCAAGTAAGAATACTGGAGTGGGTTGCCATGCCTTCTCCAGGGGATCTTCCCTGCCCCAGGGATCAAACCCACGTCCCTTATGTCTCCTGCATTTGCAAGGGTGTTCTTTACCACTAGTACCACCTGGAAAGCCCTTAATTTCTAGTTTAAAGGTAGCTAATTTAAGAAATATATGGACTCTAATAAAAAGGTCAGGTGTGAAATGTATTGAACTGAAAGTCAGCTGTTTATTGTGTGTAATTAATCCTTAAGAGTCCCCTGGACTGCAAGGAGATCAAGCCAGTCAATCCTAAAGGAAATCAACCTTGAATATTCATTGGAAGGACAGACACTGAAGCTGAAGCTCCAATACTTTGGCCACCTGATGTGAAGAACCAACTCATTGGAAAAGATCCTGATGCTGGAGAAGATTGAAGGCAGGATGAGAAGTGGATGACAGAGGATGAGACTGTTGGATGGCATCATGTCCATCACTTAGTGGACGTGAGTTTGAACAAACTCCAGGAAATAGTCAAGGACAGGGAAACCTGGCCTAGAGCAGTCCATGGGGTCGCAAAGAGCCAGACATAACTGAGCAACTGAACAATAATGGTGTTGAATGGGGGATTGTGAGAGAAGAATTATAGGAAGTGAAGTTAGAGAAGTAAAAGTGAATATAGGTTATGTAAGGTCCTGTGGTCAATGGAAGTGTCTGGGCTAAAATTCTGAATGAAAATAGATTGTCATTAGATGGTTTCGTCAGAGGAGTGTCATGGTACAACTTACATTTTAATCAGATTACTCTGATAGCAGTATTGAGTGTGGATTGCTGTAGGGTAAAAAGTGAGAATAGAGAAGTTCAGTGAGGATACTTATGGAGAGATCCAGGAGAGAGATAATGGTGGCTTGTACCACGGTCAAAGAGGTGGTGGCAGTGCAAAGGGAAGTGATTCTGAACAGATCCTGAATGTAGAGCTCACACGATTTGCTGATGAATTACATTGTGGGTAAGAGACGGGAGTACCAGACCACCTGATCTGCCTCCTGAGAAATCTGTATGCAGATCAAGAAGCAGCAGTTAGAACTGGACATGGAACAACAGACTGTTCCAAATTGGGAAAGGAATATGTCAAGGCTGTATACTGTCACTCTGCTTGTTTAATTTATATGCAGAATACATCATGTGAAATGTCAGCCTGGATGAAGCACAAGCTGGAATCAAGATTGTCAGGCAAAATATCAATAAACTCAGATAACTGCAGATGAGACTACCCTTGTGACAGAAAGTGAAGAAGAACTAACGAGCCTCTTGATGAAAGTGAAAGAGGAGAGTGAAAAAGTTGGCTTAAAACTCAGCATTCAAAAAACTAAGATCATGGCATCTGGTCCCATCAGTTCATGGTAAATAAATGGGGAAACAATGGAAACTGTGAGAGGTTTTGGAGGCTTCGAAATCACTCCAGATGGCTACTGCAGCCATGAAATTAAAAGATGCTTGCTTCTTGGAAGAAAAGCTATGACCAACCTAGACAGTGTATTAAAAAGCAGAGACATTACTTTACCAACAAAGGTCCATCTAGTCAGAGCTATGGTTTGTCCAGTAGTCATGTATGGATTTGAGAGTTGGACTATAAAGAAAGCTGACTGCCAAAAATTGATGCTTTTGAGCTGTGTTGGTGGAGAAGACTCTTGAGAATCCCTTGGACTGCAAGGAGATCCAACCTGTCAATCCTAAAGGAAATGAGTCCTGAATATTCATTGGAAGGACTGATGCTGAAGCTGAAACTCCAATACTTTGGCCATGTGATGCAAAGAATCTACTCATTGGGAAAGACCCTGATGCTGGGAAGGATTGAAGGCGGGAAGAGAAGGGGACAACAGAGAATGAGATAGTTGGATCACATCACTGACGCGATGGACATGAGTTTGAGTAGGCTCTGGAAGTTGGTGATGGACAGGGGAGCCTAGTGTGCTGCAGTCCATGGTGTCGCAAAGAGTTGGACATGACTGAGCGACTGAACTGAACTTAACTGAGTTGCTGAGTCAATAGTGATTCCAAGGACTACATTTCAAGTATCAGGATGGCATCATCCTTAACTTAAATTTGGAAGTAAACACAGCTTATAGATATTTTGAGGGAGGAGGCAAAGGAGAACAGGGGATGTTTAATTTTTGAAAACTGCTTTAGGCATTCAAGTAAATAATTTTATGTGCTGCTAGGGGTATGGTTTAAATGTGGCAAGTGTAAACAACCAAGACATGAATCTGGTCAGATTTCATCATATTCATTGTTACTTCTCCAAGGCCATGTTTAATACATTGCACTTAAGTGCAATATTAACAAGTATTCAAGACATTGCAGGGACAAATGTTTTAGTATAAACATCTCAAATTTTCCCATCAATTTTCCTTTATGGGAGTTATGCAGCAGGAGTTCTTGAGGATAGGGTAAGCAGTTGCCTCAGAATGAAAAGCCAGATCTATTTGTTTCTGACCTCTATCATTCAAGCAACTTGCTTTCTATAACATGTTTGATTTTGAACAGTGTTATCCACATGACTAGGACATTAGTCAGAAAATAGACTTCCAGATAAGTGAACGAGTTAAAGTGAACACAACTTAGTTTTATCTATTAGAATAACAAGTCATTTTGTGTAAAACAATAACTGTGAATTTTCCATAATCGATAGTCAAATGTTTTTCTGACAATAATTGGCCAAAGTATTTGTCTACTTCCTGTAGCCACTTCTGGAAAGAGGAAGTTTATTTTCCTGTTGCTCTGACAGGAAAAGGTGGGTCTACTTCATCAAACTGCAGAACCAAATTGTTAAGAAACAAGCAAAAAAGAATGAGTGTGTTGGTATTAATATATGTTATTCTTTGAAGTTACATATCTATTTAAACTTATGTGTGTGTTTATATGTGTGTGTCCACATGTTGAGTTTGCAATGCTATAAACAAACCTCTTATTATGGATTACAGGTAAACCAATTTTAAAACACTGATGTGACAGGTGAAACCATGAACCATGAGATGGGATCCTGATACTGATACTCATCAGTAGATTTAGTGTACTGTGTTTAGTTATTTTGGTTGTGTCTGACTCTTTGCGACCCCATGGACGGTAGCTTGTCAGGCTCCTCTCTCAATGGGATTTTCTAGGCAAGAATACTGCCGTGGGTCACCATTTCCTCCTTCAGGGGATCTTCCCAACTCAGGGATCAAACCTGCAACTCCTGTGTCCTCTGCACAGCAAGCAGATTCTTTACTCTCTGAGTCACTGGGGATGACACTGGACACATTTTATTCTTCCTAAGCCTGAGATCTTAATTTGGCTAACAGTATTTAGTTCATGGAGTTATCTCAAATATACATGAACTTTTATCTACCAATGCTTTAAAGTGACTGGAGCATAACAAACAGATACTAGACAGTAGGTATTAGTTTTTACTGTTAATATTACTGTGTATGCTATTTTGTAGATTACATAAAAATTTTAGAAATTTTCTTTCTGTTCTTTACTTAGACTTATACTGATCTTCCATTTCACTGAATAGTCTTTATAAGTAACATTTGAAATTGCATTTGTCATACTTATTGTATTCAGTTTTCCCAGTATTCAGGATTGTTTTTAAGAATCAGTACACTGGTATCTTTTGTTAGCATTACATCATTAGGTTTGGCATTTTAAAAAATCTAAGATCTGTATCATTACTTTATCTAAATGAAGATCGCTGTTATACAATTAATGAGAAAAGACAAATCAGTTACTAATCTACAAATCTTGCCAGTTCTGTGACAGTGAGTCTAAGTAGGCAAATACATTATGACATTGCAAATCTTTTTCAGTAACAATCCTTACTCTACTTCAAAGAGATTCCAAATAAATGAAATATGAACATAATAGTATTGCAAGTATAGTTATTTGATAAGTCTACATCAACACTTTCATTTATCCATAATAAAATCAAAGAAAAGGACAAACCAGGAAACTATTCTTTGTAACAAAACCAAAATATATAGTTTACAATCAATCTGAAAAGATGAAACAAATGAACTTATTTAAAAACAGAAAGAGACTCAAAGACATGGAAAACAAAATTATGGTTACCAAAGGGGAAAAGTTGAGGGAGGGGATAAATTAGGAGTTTGGGATTAACATATACACACTACTATATATAAAATAGATAATCAACATGGACCTACGGTATAGCACAAGGAACTCTTTTATAATAACCTATTTGAAAAAAAGAACCTGAAAAAGAATGAATATATATATGAAAGTGAAAGTCACTCAGTCATGTCCGACTCTTTGTGACCCATGGAATATATAGTCCGTGGATTTCTCCAGGCCAGAATACTGGAGTAGGTACCAGGGGATCTTCCCAACCCAGAGATCAAACCCAGGTCTCCCACATTGCAGACAGATTCTTTACCAGCTGGGCCACCAGAGAAGTATATGTACAACTGGATCACTTTGCTACATGCCTGAAACTAATACAGCATTGTAAGTCAACTATATCTCAATATAAAATAAAAGATAAATAAATAAATAAAAAGTTTGCAAGTGAAAGTGAAGTTACTCAGTCACGTCTGACTCCTTGCAACTCCATGGACTGTAGCCCCCCAGGCTTCTCCATCCATGGAGTTTTCCAGGCAAGAATACTGGAGTGGGTTGCCATTTCCCTTCTCCAGGGCATCTTTCCCACACAGGTCTCCTGCATTACAGGCAGACACTTTACCTTCTGAGCCACCAAAAGTTTGCAAAGCCAGGAATAAAAAACTAAAATCTTATTTTAAATAATCTCTTCAAAGTTATTTAGAGGATGTATTGTTGTTTAGTGTGTAAGTCATGCCTGACACTTTGCAGCCCCATGGAGTGTAGCCCACCAGGCTCCTCTGTCCATGGGATTCTCCAGGCAAGAATACTGGAGTGGGTTGCCATTTCCTTCTCCAGCAGATCTTCCCAACCCAGTGATTGAACCTGCGTCTTCTGCAATGACAGATGGATTCTTTACCATTGAGCTTCCAGAGAAGCCCAGAGACGTATTATATAGGATAAAATATTTAGAATGAAGTATTTGGAATTATTTTATAGTCTATCCCTACATCATTCTTTTGAGTAATATAAAGTCAAAAAGAGCTTCTTCAGCAGAAGGAACTAATTTACATAAAAATATACTCATGAGTCAACATTAACAATAGTAACATTTTTAAATATAGCATTTTCTAAAAAGAGATCAAAATCACTTTGCTTTAAATAGTTCATATTTAAATATATTTTTTACTTTATAGTATTTTTGATTCATCAGAAATTATTATGTTAATTTATATCTGAATGAAAAATATAAATTGACAATTCTACTTCATGATTTATTATATACTATAGTTTATTGCATTTGAAATGGATCAGATATTTACTATCATTTCCTTTTGGGAATTCATGCCTTTTTTCTTTTTAAATTAAAAAATAGCACTGATAAGCACATTTTGAAATTACTATCACTAGTTTTATATGACCCTGTAACACTAATTTGCCACAGTTTCCTTAATTATTTCCCTCTTGTTGAGTTTTTAAATTGTTTCCAATATTTGAATGTTATTAATAAAGTGGCTATACATATTTTGATGCTTAAAAATTGTCTAAAGGAGTTCTCTCTGTGTTTGTTTTTTTTAGAATATTTGTAAAAGACAGGAACCACTGAGTCAAAAGATGACAATACTTTTAAGGCTTTTGATAAACATTGAACAATCACTCTCCAAATCAGTTTAGGTGTTTGTGGTTTTTTTTTTTTTTTTCTTTAAGTAATTAACTAACAACTGCAGAGAATTTGAGTAGGAAGCCACTCATGTCAAGACATTCTTAGGCATTATTGCTGTAATACCCACAGGATGGATTTTACAGGATCGATTTTCACAATGGTAAGCATAGTCTGTGACTCAAAATTGCATACTTAGAGCTAAACAACACAGAATTTGTCCCTGAGGGAACTTATAGTCTGATGTGGGGCATTCTACTCACATGTAAGGAATAATATTGAGATAGATCCTGGTAAGAGTTAAAGTAAGGAAGTAAATTCAAGTTAAATGGAAAATTTTTTAAAATTAAATTTCATTAAAAAAAAATCACCAATCACAAATTGAAAGGTGCCCCTCATTCCTAATGTGTGCTTATAATGCAAAAAAACTTTATAGACTATTCTTATTTTGTTCCTTAATGGACCATTACCCTGAATCTCCATTTTATTTATAACAGAGAAAGGTACTTCAAATTTTCCCACGTTTTCTCCCCAAACTTATTTTTCAATGTATCTTAACAGTATCAACACATTTTTAAGATAATATGGATTATAAAAAAAGAGTTTCAGTTCCGTTCAGTCCCTCAGTCGTGTCCGACTTTTTGCGACCCCATGAATCGCAGCACGCCAGGCCTCCCTGTCCATCACCAACTCCCGGAGTTCACCCAAACTCATGTCCATTGAGTCGGTGATGCCATCCAGCCATCTCGTCCTCTGTCATCCCTTTCTCCTCCTGCCTCCAATCCCTCCCAGCATCAGAGTCTTTTCCAACGAGTCAACTCTTTGCATGAGGTGGCCAGAGTATTGGAGTTTCAGCTTCAACATCAGTCCTTCCAAAGAACACCCAGGCCTAATCGCCTTTAGAATGGACTAGTTGGATCTCCTTGCAGTCCAAGTGACTCTCAAGAGTCTTCTCCAACACCACAGTTCAAAAGCATCAATTCTTCAGCGCTCAGGTTTCTTCACAGTCCAACTCTCACATCCATACATGATCACTGGAAAAACCATAGCCTTGACTAGACGGACCTTTGTTGGCAAAGTAATGTCTCTGTGTTTTAATATGCTCTCTAGATTGGTCATACTTTCCTTCCAAGGAGTAAGCGTCTTTTAATTTCATGGCTACAATCACCATCTGCAGTGATTTTGGAGCTCCCCGCCCCCACCCCGCAAAAAATAAGTCTGTCACTGCTTCCACTGTTTCCCCATCTATTTGCCATGAAGTGATGGGACCAGATGCCATGATCTTGGTTTTCTGAATGTTAAGCTTTAAGCCAACTTTTTCACTCTCCTCTTTCACTTTCATTAAGAGGCTTTTTAGGCCCTCTTCACTTTCTGCCATAAATGTGGTGTCATCTGATCATGCAAAATGTTGATATTTAGAAAAGTATTTAGGATGCTTGATAAAAACTATAAAATGACTACTTATCAGGGATCTAAATTTTATCCTTTTTGACTCCAGGATGCAAATTCACCAATATCTGCAAATGAACATTATCTAATAATTGCACTTGACAGTAAAACCATAACCAACAACTGTACTAACAAAGTTAATAATTCTAAACATTGCTCTTAAGATGTCAATGACTTAGAAACCAAAAAACTTTCTCAATAAACCACAATTACTTCACTCCCAAAGCTCTGGATTGTGTTACAGGAACACCATGTGATATAAATTAATTAAAAATTCCCATTATCAATACAGCACACTGGGATGCTTTTTTCATGTTACTCTGATAAATACTATCTCATTTTTTAGTGACTGTCTTCATAATCTATTAAAGTCATTTTGTCAACTCTCTAGAAATGTTTCATTAACCCTTTGATTGAACAAAATCCTTATGTATTTCTTTGAAATCCTGGAGGTCTGTAATTATTTTTAATGGAATAAGCAAAATGCTCAGATGTTGGAGACATGAGCAGTTAAATCACTTGGATTTGAGTTTGTCACACACACTGAGGTGCTTTCATGTCATATTCAAATTTTAATCAGGGATTATCTCTTTAATTTAATTTACAACTTAGTTCAGTTCAGTCGCTCAGTCGTGTCCAATTCTTTGTGACCCCATGAATCGCAGCACGCCAGGCCTCCCTCTCCATCACCATCTCCCGGAGTTCACTCAGACTCACGTCCATCCAGCCCATGATGCCATCCAGCCATCTCATCCTCGGTAGTCCCCTTCTCCTCCTGCCCCCAATCCCTCCCAGCATCAGAGTCTTTTCCAGTGAGTCAACTCTTCGCATGAGGTGGCCAAAGTACTGGAGTTTCAGCTTTAGCATCATTCCTTCCAAAGAAATCCCAGGGTTGATCTCCTTCAGAATGGACTGGTTGGATCTCCTTGCAGTCCAAGGGACTCTCAAGAGTCTTCTCCAACACCACAGTTCAAAAGCATCAATTCTTTGGCGCTCAGCCTTCTTCACAGTCCAACTCTCACATCCATACATGACTACTGGAAAAACCGTAGCCTTGACTAGCCGGACCTTAGTCAGCAAAGTAATGTCTCTGCTTTTGAATATGCTATCTAGGTTGGTCATAACTTTTCTTCCAAGGAGTAAGCGTCTTTTAATTTCATGGCTGCAGTCACCATCTGCAGTGATTTTGGAGCCCAAAAAAATAAAGTCTGACACTGTTTCCATTGTTTCCCCATCTATTTCCCATGAAGTGATGGGACCTGATGCCATGATCTTCGTTTTCTGAATGTTGAGCTTTAGGCCAACTTTTTCACTCTCCTCTTTCACTTTCATCAAGAGGCTTTTTAGCTCCTCTTCACTTTCTGCCATAAGAGTGGCATCATCTGCATATCTGAGGTGATTGATATTTCTCCTGGCAATCTTGATTCCAGCTTGTGTTTCTTCCAGTCCAGAGTTTCTCACGATGTAATCTGCATATAAGTGAAATAAGCAGGGTGACAATATACAGCCTTGACGTACTCCTTTTCCTATTTGGAACCAGTCTGTTGTTCCATGTCCAGTTCTAACTGTTGCTTCCTGACCGGCATACAGATTTCTCAAGAGGCAGGTTAGGTGGCCTGGTATTCCCATCTCTTTCAGACTTTTCCACAGTTTATTGTGATCCACACAGTCAAAGGCATTGGCATAGTCAATAAAGCAGAAAGAGATGTTTTTCTGGAACTCTCTTGCTTTTTCCATGATCCAGCACATGTTGGCAATTTAATCTCTGGTTCCTCTGCCCTTTCTAAAACCAGCTTGAACATCTGGAAGTTCATGGCTCACATATTGCTGAAGCCTGGCTTGGAGAATTTTGAGCATTACTTTACTAGCATGTGAGATGAGTGCAATTGTGCGGTACTTTGAGCATTCTTTGGCATTTCCTTTCTTTAGAATTGAAATGAAAACTGACCTTGTCCAGTCCTGTGGCCCCTGCTGAGTTTTCCAAATTTGCTGGCATATTGAGTACAGCACTTTCACAGCATCATCTTTCTGGATTTGAAACAGCTCACCTGGAATTCCATCACCTCCACTAGCTTTGTTCGTAGTGATGCTTTCTAAGGCCCACTTGACTTCACATTCCAAGATGTCTGGCTCTAGATTAGTGATCACATCATCAAGAGGGCATCAGAGGCAGACACACTGAATTTACAACTTAAGGATCTATTATTATAAGCTATTAGTGCTCAAAGAATAGGGATAAAGAGAGATTTAACATTAAATATATTATCTCACAATAAATATTGAAAAACCATTTATTTTGTCCTAATTTTGTTTAAATCCCTGGACTCAATAAATAAGTTTAAAAAAAGAAATCTGAAAATAAAGATTCTAATTTTGGATATTTTTGTTGTACTGATATATAAAAAGCAGTCATATTTTAAGTAGTTACTATATTTGTGTCTATGTGGAAATTTATATACAGATGAATATACACTGAATACATATATATTTATACACATGACTTATATTTATGACTCTCAAGAGTCAGTTTTCTTTATGGTCCAACTCTCACATCCATATTTATAAATACACATATGCATATATTTTTATGTGTATGTATGTGTATGTGTAATTCGCTAAACTGAAGTTCAGGTCCATGTGGTAGCCATGACTTATCATAATGTTCTTTAGTTCAGTACAGTCACTCAGTTGTGTCTGACTCTTTGTGACCTCATGGACTGCAGCATGCCAGGTTTCCCTGTCCATCACCAACTCCCAGAGTTTGCTCACACTCATGTCCATCGAGTTGGTGATGCCATCCAACCATCTCATCCTGTGTTGTCCCTTTCTCCTGCCTTCAGTCTTTCCCAACATCAAGGTCTTTTCCAATGAGTCAGTTCTTCATATCACGTGGCCATGAAGTTTCAGCTTCAGCATCAGTCCTTCCAAAGAATATTCAGGATTGATTTCCTTTAGGATTGACTGGTTTGATCTCCTTGCAGTCCAAGGGACTCTCAAGAGTCAATTTTCTTTATGGTCCAACTCTCACATCCATACATGACTACTGGAAAAACCATAGCTTTGACTAGACAGATCTTTGTCGGCAAGGTAATGTCTCTACTTTTTAATATGCTATCTAGGTTGATCATAGTTTTCCACCAAGGACCAAGTGCCTTTTATTTCATGGCTGCAGTCACCATCTGCAGTGATTTTAGAGCCCAGAAAATAAAGTCTGTCACTGTTACCATTGTTTCCCCATCTAATTGCCATGAAGTGATGGGATCGGATACCATGAACTTAGTGTTTTGAACTTTGAATTTTAAGCCAGCTTTTTCACTCTCACTTTCATCAGAGGCTCTTTAGTTCCTCTTTGCTTTCTGCCACAAGGGTGGTGTCATCTGCCTATTTGAGGTTATTGACATTTCTCCTAGCAATCTTGATTCCAGCTTGCACTACATTCAGCCTGGCATTTCACATGATGTACGCTGCATATAAGGTAAATAAGCAGGGTGACAATATACAGCCTTGACATACTCCTTTCCCAATTTGGAACCAGTCCATTATTCCATGTCTAGTTCTAACTGTTGCTTCTTGATCTGCACACAGGTTTCTCAGGAGGCAGGTAAAGTTGTCTGCTATTCCCATCTCTTGAAGAATTTCCCACCGTTTGTTGTGAGCCACATAGTTCGTTGTGTTCCACTTTGGTGTAATCAATAAAACAGAAGTAGATGTTTTTTCTGGAACTCTCTTGCTTTTACTATGATCCAACAGACGTTAGCAACTTGATCTCATTCCTCTGCCTTTTCTAAGTCCAGCTTACTTCCTGCCTAAGCCTCAGTTTCCTTCACTGACATTCTCTGATCATTACCTTATGCGAGGAGGCCTGGCATTACGTTGGTACAAAGTATAGTTGCAGACTGCCATGGTAGTCACGCCTTTGTCCTGGTATGTCTGTCACACCTTTGTCCTCATATCCAGCTCTCTCAAATCTAAATCATTGCTAGTTCAGAAAACATCAGCTGGGATTAGGTTTACCTAGGCTTGAGAGTAAATTCCAATATAACAATGGATCAAGCAAGATAGCAGGTTATTTTCTTTACATTAAGGAAGACAAGGGCAGCTAATTCTGCCAATTCTAAGAGGCAGCACTGTATCCAGGGATCAAACTACTTTATCACTGCACCAAGAGAGGCCGCAGCTCTTTCTCCTAGTCTAAGATAATGGCTAGAGTTGTGATTTTTACCACTGTGTCAAAAGCATCAGAAAGGAAGAAGTGAGAAAAATTAGTCTATTTAGAGAAGGTTTCTAGAAGTGAAATCCAAAGCTTGTGCTTATATCTCAGTGGCCAGTACTCAGTTTCAGCACTCCTAGCTACAAAGTAGACTAGAAAAGAATAGGCCAAATTCACAGCTTCAAACACTGGGAGCATTATCAGGAAAGACAGAAAAAGATAGTTGTTGAGAAAACCACCAGCAATCCCTGCCACACCCTTATGACAGTCTATGTTCTTATACCTTTATTGACTATTATTTCTTAGTATAAATTTATTTTTTGATTTATCCTTGCTTAACTCCACCTTTAATGAAGTCAGGAACATGTTATATGATATATATATAAAGTTATATGGTATAGGAATAGGACTGTCCAAAGATTCATCCTGGGTTGCCTATCAAGATAGTTCGGATTCAGATTTCTCCTTTTTCCATTAGGAGGCAGTTGTCTCTTCTGTCCCAGCCACTCACAGGAGGAGGTATAGTCTCCCGAAGGTCATATAGTCCTTGATGTTAGGCAGCTTGTCCTTAAAGCCAGATTTCTTGGTTCCTAGGAATCTGCTACCCTCTGAAAAAGCCATTTTCTTAGGCTTGCCTTATAAAAAGGTAGGACAGAAGGCCAAGTCCCCTTCACTGGACTTCAAACATAACAAGTTGTGCAGCAAAGCAGCTATCCAGGGAAATTTACAAGCCCAAGGTCAGAAACAGAAAAGAAAGTTCAAGTCCTGCAGTCTTCCCACCATCCCCATGGGAGAGTTAACCGGTCAAAGCTTTTACGTTGTACATTAAGTACTGATATACCTTCTAGTGGAGAGGGCTTTGCTTTTCCTTTGGATGGGATCAATAGGAGATCAATCTTGTCAGTTGCATAGAAAAGATTTATTGGTCAATTCAGGTGCCTAGAAGTCTGACTTTTGATATGAGATGTTGATGAGAGAGATGTCTGGGAAACTACCTGGGCACCTTGGGACCCCATGGGAAGCCAAGTTTGGCACAGATTCTCCTAATAAAGAAAGCAGAAGAGCATCTCCAGACCCAGGTTAGGAAACCCAGAATGAGCCCCAAAGATCATCTTGGGGTATTTCTGATTTTTACACTATAATCTTGACTCTACAGACTATCACACAGAATTTGCAATTCAGTAGACACTCAGTCCCCCACTCAAGTATTCTTGCCTGCAAAATCCATGGACAGAGGAGCATGGTAGGCTGCAGTCCATGGGGTTGCTAAGAGTCAGACGCAACTGAGCGACTTCACTTTCACTTTTCTCTTTCATGCATTGGAGAAGGAAATGGCAACCCACTCCAGTGTTCTTGCCTGGAGAATCCCAGGGACGGCGGAGCCTAGTGGGCTGCTGTCTATGGAGCTGCACAGAGTTGAAAATGACTGAAGCAACTTAGCAGCAGCAGCAGCAGACACTCAGTCATGTTGGCTGGAAAAGGAATGAATTTATAGAGGATATCTGATGCTAAACTTGAAAACAACACTGAGAAATACACTAAAATTATTTGTTCTTTCTTTAAATGAAAAAAAAAAATCATCTTTATTTGCTAACCAATTCTCATGAAAGATCAAACCTTTCTACAAATCTATCAAGGGAAATACAGAGTGAGCCTGACTGGAGTAATGCTAAGAGGCTTTATCTTGGAGATTGCTCATCAAAATATTCTTTTGATTCCAGTCACCTAATTGAATACTTCCTTTACTCATAAAAGAAAAAAGTACTCATTAAAAAAAAATTTATCACTGAGAACTGGAGGGATAAATAGACCACTTCCACTGATTTGAAGGCACATGAAGGAGCAGGAAGGCATGGCCAGGACTGAGTTTCCTGTTCAAATAGGGTTATCAGGCCAGGTTGGATGGCATCACTGGCTCAATGGACATGAGTTTGAGCAAACTCTGGGAGTTGGTGATGGACAGGGAAGCCTGGCATGCTGCAGCCCATGGGATCACAAAGAGCTGGGCATGACTGAGCAAGTGAACTGAACTGAACTGATCAGAACAGGTAGCTAAAGGAACACCTTTGGCTTTGGAAGATAAAGAAGTTTGATAACTCCTGGTTATATGTTGTCATTGGAAGCCAATGAGAATGTGGTCTTAGCAGTGACAAATATGATCGGGGCACAATTCTCCAGATAAAGCAGGACAGTTCACAGATAGTTTATCTTCTACTGTTTCTAGTGGCTTAGTTAATTAGCAGTGGAGAAGGCAATGGCAACCCACTCCAGTACTCTTGCCTGGAAAATCCCACAGACAGAGGAGCCTGGTAAGCTACAGTCCATGGGGTCGTTAAGAGTCAGACACGACTGAGTGACTTCACTTTCACTTTTCACTTTCATGCATTGGAGAAGGAAACGGCAACCCACTTCAGTGTTCTTGGCTGGAGAATCCTAGGGACAGCAGAGCCTGGTGGGGTGCCGTCTATGGGGTCGCATAGAGTCGGACACGACTGACGAAACTTAGCAGCAGCAGCAGCAGCGGTTAATTACCAGACACACTATACAGACTATTTCTTCTATTGGGTAATGATATTTGGAGATGAATCAGTATTAGAGACTTTTGGTACTCTAAGTACAGATTATTAGATTCAGTCTTACAAAATATACATTAAAAGTTGCATCTGGAAAAGTTATTTTACCATATACATATTTCTTCAGTGCTCCGTAGCATCTAACATGAATCGGGATATTTACATTTAAAGTATCTGATAAGAATAGAATATGTTGGAATATTATCTTTCAGTAAACTTTTTGCACAGTGAAAGTATGAGGTACAATTCAAGGATAATTCTGTTATTACTGAACAATTTATGGTGACAGAAGCACAAAATTAATCCATTTTTGTTGACAGCCTTATAAGTTCCTTAAAAGAAAAAAAAATAAAAAATGAGAAAAAAGAGATTTAGCCATTCTATTGACAAGGATAGTAGAGAAATGGAGCAAAATTAGTATATTTACAGGACAGCCTATAAGACCATAATTATGTGGTTCCTCTCAAATGCTATAGTAATGGACCACAGGACATTGTAAACAAGACACATCACTTAAAAAATTGTATACATCAACCTTAATTTTAGCACTGAAAGATAAACAATACATAATGTTAATTTCAGGCTTCAAAAAGAAGACAGTAATAGGCACTGTTTTTAAAAGTACTTTCTTGCAAGTATAAACAAAACTCTTCAGTTCTCACAAATATGAAGGCAATGAGGGACATTTAGGAAGTGCCTACGTTAAATTACCTGCTTACACAGAAAGCTTATTTTTATTTTCTGATTTAAAGAGGCAAAGTGAAAAAGCACTTTGAAGTAGGATATCAACCTTATGATTAAAGGGTCAATTATGTACATAATAATTTAACTGAAACTTCTTTATCAGTGAGATAATTTCACACCTAAAAATGTTATTACAATTATAGTTTAGAATTCTTTTAATTTTAAACCTGTGTTTATATTATAAAAGTTACCTATAAATACTTGGATACCCATTAATGAAAAACAAAAATAAAACCTCTTGATCATTCAGTGTTCTGGACTCAGCAGTCATAGTCATCACAAAAATAAAATAATGTGAGAATTTTTTTCACATCATTATTCTTCACATGATAAATAATCTTGTTTACACTTCACAAGCAAGTTTCAACTTCCAAAAGACATCATTTTGAGTATGTTTTCTCTTTGTGGAAGTCCATTCATGGAAAGAAATGTTTCTGAAATTATCACTAACTGATCATCATTTTAGGTTCCCATAACTTTCTTGTAAGTCACTGAATAAAAATAAATGGCATTTATATACTTTCATATGACAAAGGAGTCTATTTTACTCATACATTTAAAATTTTTCATTGAAAAAATATTAATACTTGGTATAAATAAATATTAAATAATAAAATATTAATACTTGGTATAAAATTTGAAAAACATCAATACCATTTCAGAATTTGGGAAGATAAATTGTTTGTGAATAATTTTTAAGACATAAATGAGAAATAAACTCTGCTATCTTAGCCCTTGTTTAACAATGTTAATATACAAAGTGAAAGTGAAAGTGAAGTTATTCAGTCATGTCCGACTCTTTGCGACCCCGTGGACTGTAGCCCACCATGCTCCTGTGTCCATGGGATTTTCCAGGCAAGAGTACTGGAGTGGGTTGCCTTTTCCTTCTCCAGAGGATCTTCCTGACCCAGGGATCGAACCCAGGTCTCCCGCCTTGTAAGCAAGAGGCTTTACCGTCTGAGCCACCAGGGAAGTCCTGTTAATATACAAGTTATGCGTCAATGATGCCTTTATGCTACCATAATTTTGAGTATGTTCCGTTTAAATCTGTCTAATTATTTCTGTGTAAGCACAATTATTTTCACAATTGGTTGACTAGAGATAGTACATTTATATTTATTTGTGATTGCAGATAAAGATAAGGGGAAAATGAATGGTATGATGCCTATCTTTAACAATTTTTTTAATGAGATCAATCACAAATGACTATAAGCTAATGTATCTTATTTAGACTTCCAGACAGGTTTTTAATTTTTAAGCCAATCCCTTCTCACAGAAGGATATTAATAAAATAAATTACAATAAGAAAATTAAATCTTGTCTGAGATTAAAGATTTCTGACAAAATAGGAAGGAATGAGCAAGAATAAAAAGATAATTCTAAAAGTGGTAGGACTTTAATAATGATGTCCCCTGGAGATTTGAATCAGTAGCTTGTATCCTCAATATACATGTTAAAACTAATAGATGACAGTGAAGAACAAGAAGCTGAAATATGCTGATAGTATGTAATTACAATACTTAATTTTGGTAAAAAATTGAGGGAAATGGAGAATTTTAAGAAAGTGTAATAAACTGGTGATTAAAGAACACAAAGGTAAAAGAAATGTAAAGCACAAAGTATTACATACCTTAAATAATTTAAATTACTTGCACATCCTGATGGACTCTGCAACCTGTCAGGATATTATTTTGGACAATTCAATGAAAAAGAGCAATCAACTACAGATAAATCAATGCTACAACATGTTAAAAGCATGGCTAAAAAGTATAACAATATTAAATTAGATGATGATTGTAGCATGGTTTCTATTTTAGAAGTATTGCCATTTTTAAAAGGTGAGGTCAGTTTCATATTCTTGTAACATGGAAAAGGTTCAAACAAAGGAAAATACATTAATAAGATAATGTAGAAGTCAGTTACAATACAACCAGAATAATGCGCATACTTCTATTCTTTTGGCTAACGCCTGGCTTAAAAATGTCAGTTCCTAAAGTGTGGGTGCTAATCTATAAATCTTTATAAACCATAGAACAGAAAAACACATACAAAGCAGAGACATTTGCAAATGTTAAACAGAATAATGGAACGATTTAGTGAGTTTTCTGAAGGCCACAAAACAATCGAACAACCAGACTGGGAAGGAACTCGGATCTCCTCCCTTCCAGCCAAGGTTGAAAATTACCAGATGCTTTTTGCACCCTCTTTGTAGCACAAAAGCTAGTGAAGTGTTTCTGTTTCTAGTTTTTGAAACTCAATTAAAAAAAATTTTTTTAAACTAACTTGAGTATTATAATTAGAAAATTAAGCTGTTAAAAGTGCTTTGTGGAAATGTGTACTAAAACATTAAAATTTATATTTGATACAAGATGGACATTTGATAGACTCAATATAGATTAGAAAGTCACAAATATCCAGGTAACTAGTTTCAGAAGTTGTAGCATCTCTACTCTGACTATTTAAGATCATTAGTTTAACAGAAGAACTAATGCTTTTGAACTGTGGTGTTGGAGAGGACTCTTGAGAGTCCCTTGGACTGCAAGGAGATCCAACTGGTCCATTCGAAAGGAGATCAGCCCTGGGTGTTCATTGGAAGGACTGATACTAAAGGTGAAACTCCAATACTTTGGCCACCTCCTGCGAAGAGTTGATTCATTAGAAAAGACTCTGATGCTGGGAGGGATTGGGGGCAGGAGGAGAAGGGGACGACAGAGGATGAGATGGCTGGATGGCATTACCGACTCAACGGACGTGGGTTTGGGTGGACTCCAGGAGTTGGTGATGGACAGGGAGGTCTGGCGTGTTGCGGTTCATGGGGTCACAAAAAGTAGGACACCATTGAGTGACTGAACTGAACTGAGACCAAAAAATGTTCCTCACAGTTTGGGAAATATAGATACAATTAACTAAGGGTTTTCCTGACTTTAAATTTAAATGCAAGTCATAGAGATTGGCTATATGCCCATGAAACTGGGCTTTCCTGGTGGCTCAGATGTTAAAGAATCTGCCTACAATGCAAGAAAGAAATCCAGGCTCAGTCCCCTGCTGGGAAGACCCTTTGGAAAAGGGAATGGCTATTCACTCCAGTATTCTTGCCTGGAGAATCCCATGGAGAGAGGAGCCTGGCTACAGTCGATGGGGTTGCAAAGAGTTAGACACGACTGAGCGATTAACACAACAGCAACAACGATGACACGAAATGCATCTGGAGACCTAAAAGACATCTGAGGCAAACAGACTACAAAGTAAAAGATTTTTAGGCTAATAGACTTGACTACACACCATTCTAAGTATTTATTGATTTATTTATTCATCCAGTCATCACTTTTACAATTATATATCTTTTTCCTCAAGCTATTGTGTGAGGTGTCATAGAGGAAAATTAGTTAGATTTCTTACTGTCAGTTCTAAGAGACCAGGTTAAGAATCATTAACAGACAGGTTCACATTGTGGAAACTCAATCCTTATCCACTTGTGGAAGTTTCCTTACAACGAGAAATTGATGTTCCACTTTGGTAAAGTTTTTCTTGGTTTAAACATTGAGTATATCGCCATCTGATTACTCTTTCCAACTTTACACGTAACTCAATTTTTCTTTTTTCTTTTAAACCTTTTACAGTATTTTCCCAGTTGCACATTTTTAATTCTAGATTTGAAAAAAAAAAATTGACTTGTGGTAGAAAAACATATCTGGTAAATTGTAATCCTACTGAGGGTCCTATGGGAATACAGATAAGAAGAAATGAGGAAACACTTAAATTAATAATTGTTGACAAAGTTTCCATAGTTGAGAAAATTCAATGATGTAAGTAATGGTGATATTCTAAGAAATAGCCACAGAGCTGGCCCAACACTTAGAATTCAGTCACACTATCAACACCCAGGTGAGGAATCAGTATCCCAGGGGTCTCATGAAGGGGGACCAGAAGCTGGATGTATTTCTTGTATTAGTCTCTTGTGAGTACCATAGATACATTTATGGGAAAGGACTTCATTTCAGTTGTGTAATATTTTCCTATATTTGATGCTTTAAATATTAAAGGTATCAAATACCCAATAGTTCTGAAATGTATGTTAATGACTTTAGCAACCCACTATGATCTACTAAGGCAAGCATTGTTATTTCCATGTAACTGGGTAAACTAGTCCCCAAATAGGTTAAACAATCTACTCATGATAAAAGTTAGAACTAAACCCAGGTCTTCCACAGTAAATACTATCCACAGCAAGCTTCAACCTGACCAAGAACCTTTCAAGGAAATCCTGTTTAATTTGGCACCTTACAGACAGACCCAAGATAGAACTAATCATGGATTTGATAAGATCTCACATTGTGAGGATGAATGTTTGCACTAGTGTATTAAAACCACAATCAGGTAGGCAGCTTAAAATGATTTTACTTCCATGTGTTATATTTAGGCCAAAATCAAGCTCTAAGGGATTGTTAAATTTTCAAAAAACTAGACGTGTCTCAGTGGTACCCAAATAGAGAGTGCTGATAAAAGCTTAAGCTTAAGGTCCTGTATTTCTTTGAGAATACTTCTTTAAACTATGATTTTCTCTCACAATTAAAATATGTGGATTGAAAATTCTAAATATTTTTCATTAACATAAAGACAACAGATCCAAAATTATTCAGTTATCATATTTATTTCTTATGGATATAGACTTTTTCAAGTATTAAATTTTAATTTGATTAAAAAGAATAATCTTAAAACTATGAGCATCATTAAGTACTTCATGCTTCCTTTTTGCTCACTTGTATTTTCTTGATAAAAAGTAAATGAATAAACTTTTTTTTAAATAAAAAGACATGTAAAAGAATAGTTTGGAGAATATTTTAATTGCATTTTAGCTAATTTTTGTTAATTGTAAGCAATACATAGAGAAAAATAATATTTTTTAAAATCAGCTGCCTTCTATTATCTTTAGTATAAAAATTAAGAGTAAGCATGTGCAGATGATCTATGGAAAAAACTAATTTATGATAGTGATTTTTAAAAGCAAGTACTGTGTTTCAGTATGTAACTTGCCTCTGGAAATAATATATTTACACATTTACATCTTTGAAATGATGAGTACACTCAGTGACTGCATATGATAAGTATGATGCAATGACTTTGGAAAAAGTAGCTTTCCACCAATGGATTGGGTCATTGGAATAGCTCAAAATTTATCTTATAAAACCAGGTTTGTTACTTTTTCCCCTTCAAAGCCATTCTTCATCCTATCTTTCTTCTTTTTGTGAATTTCAGCTGTGGTTTCTGTTTCTGTTCAGACGTCTAGAAGACATTCATACTCTGTCTTAAACTTGTCCTTCAGCCTTAGCAAGTTCACCAGATGTCAATTTCCTTTAATTCTTTCTCCAATCTGTCCCAATCTCCCCCACCTGAATATTCCTATCCTGGTTAAGGCAGTTGTAGTCTATTTCCTGGAATACTCTAGCTTCTCAGCCTTTGATGTCTCCATAACATCCCTCATTCAGACTGGTGCCAGAGTTTTATTCACGGAATCACTGTCTAGCTTTAAAAAGGGGAGGGGGGGGGGGGGGAAGGAATCTTCAAAGAAAATGAATTAACAGCAGAATAAAGTTCAAAAGTTATTTTTCGTGATATTTAGGGCATTTAAAACACCTTTCCAGTCTCCCTGAGTAACAGGAACTGATGACTACTCATTTTGCAGTAGCCTTCTCAGGGTGATACCACCACATAAAGAATATAGCAGCGTGACTGGTTCAGAAGCAAAGGAGCCTGGGGTTGACTCTAACCAGTCACTTAAGACGCTGTGTGTGATTTGAAGCAAATCATACAACACTTCTGTTCCTCAAGAGCATTTTGTAGGAATAGAATTAAGCTAGAAAAGGGTTCAGAAAAAGAACTGAAAGTCAAGAAAATGTCTATACATAGTATAGTTGTATATAGTTCAGTCGCTCTGTTGTGTCTGACTCTTTGCAACCCCATGGACTGCAGCACGCCAGGCCTCCCAATCCATCACCAACTTCAGGAGTTTACTTAAACTCATGTCCATTGAGTTGGTGATGCCATCCTACCATCTCATCCACTATCATCCCCTTCTCCTCCTGCCTTCAATCTTTCCCAGTGTAAGGGTCTTTTTAAATAAGTCAGCACTTCGCATCAGGTGGCCAAAATATTGGAGTTTCAGCTTCAACATCAGTGCTTCCAATGAACATTTAGGATTGATCTTTAGGATGGATTGGTTGGATCTCCTTGCAGTCCAAGGGACTCTCAAGAGTCTTCTCCAACACCACAGTTCAAAAGCATCAATTATTCAGTGATCAGCTTTTTTTATAGTCCAACTCTCACATCCATACATGACTACTGGAAAACCATAGCCTTGACTATACAACCTTTATTGGCAAAGTAACGTCTCTGCTTTTTAACATGCTGTCTAAGTTGGTCATAGCTTTTCTTCCAAGGAGCAAGTGTCTTTTAATTTCATGGCTGTGGTCACCATCTGCAGTGGTTTTGGAGCCCCCAAAAATAAAAGTCTGCCACTATTCCCACTGTTTCTCCATCTATTTGCCATGAAGTGATGGGACCGGATGCCATGATCTTCGTTTTCTGAATGTTGAGCTTTACGCCAACTTTTTTCACTTTCCTCTTTCACTTTCATCAAGAGGCTCTTTAGTTCTTCTTCACTCTCTGTCATAAGGGTGGTGTCATCTGCATATCTGCAGTTATTGATATTTCTCCCAGCAATCTTGATTCCAGCTTGTGCTTCTTCCAGCCCAGCATTTCTTATGATGTACTCTGCATAGAAGTTAAATAAAAAGAGTGACAATATACAGCCTTGATGTACTCCTTTTCCTATTTGGAACCAGTCTGTTCCATGTCCAGTTGAGCTGCATACAGATTTCTCAGGAAGCAGGTCAGGTGTTCTGGTATTCCCAACTCTTGAAGAATTTTCCACAATTTATTGTGATCCACACAGTCAAAGGCTTTGGCATAGTCAATGAAGCAGAAATAGGTGTTTTTCTGGAACTCTCTTGCTTTTTCGATGATCCAGCAGATGTTGGCAATTTGATCTCTGGTTCCTCTGCCTTTTCGAAAACCAGCTTGAATGTCTGGAAGTTCACAGTTCATGTATTGTTGATCCCTGGCTTGGAGAATTTTGAGCATTACTTTGCTAGTGTGTGAGATGAACACAATCGTGCGGTAGTTTGAGCATTCTTTGGCATTGCCTTTCTTTGAGATTGGAATGAAAACTGACCTTTTCCAGTCCTATAGTCACTGCTGAGTTTTCCAAATTTGCTGGCCTATTGAGTGTAAATTTGGCCTTGGAGTACAGGATGAAGCAGCGCCAAGGCTAATGGAGTTCTGCCAAGAGAATGCACTGGTCATAGCAAATACCCTCTTCCAACAACACAAGAGAAGACTCGACACATGGACATCACCCGATGGTCAACACCAAAATCAGATTGATTATATTCTTTGTAGCCAGAGATGGAGAAGCTCTATACAGTCAGAAAAAACAAGACTGGGAGCTGACTGTGGCTCAGATCATGAACTCCTTATTGCCAAATTCAGACTTAAATTGAAGAAAGTAGGAAAAACCACTAGACCATTAAGGGATGACCTAAATCAAAACCCTTATGATTATACAGTGGAAGTGAGAAATAGATTTAAGGGACTAGATCTGATAGACAGAGTGTCTGATGACCTATGGACCGAGGTTTGTGACATTGTATAGGAGACAGGGATCAAGACCATCCCCAAGAAAAATAAATGCAAAAAAGCAACATGGCTGTCTGAGGAGGCCTTACGAATAGCTGTGAAAAGAAGGGAAGCAAAAAGCAAAGGAGAAAAGAAGAGATATACCCATTTGAATGCAGAGTTTCAAAGAATAGCAAGGAGAGACAGGAAAGCCTTCCTCAGTGATCAGTGCGAAGAAATAGAGGAAAACAATAGAATGGGAAAGACTAAGGATCTCTTCATGAAAATGAGAGATACCAAGGGAATATTTCATGCAAAGATGGGCACAATAAAGGACAGAAATGGTATGGACCTAACAGAAGCAGAAGATATTAAGAAGAGGTGGCAAGAATACACAGAAGAACTGTACAAAAAAGATCTTTATGATAATCATGATGGTGTGATCCCTCACCCAGAGCCAGACATCCTGGAATGTGAAGTCAAGTGGGCCTTAGGAAGTACCACTACGAACAAAACTAGTGGAGGTGACGGAATTCCAGTTGAGCTATTTCAAATCCTAAAAGACGATGCTGTGAAAGTGCTGCATTCAATATGTCCATATATAAGGATATGAATTATTGTGATTGTGTCATTGTGATCAGTTATAATTGTTGCCCCACTAGTTTATTTGGGCTTCCATAGTCGCTCAGGCGGCAATGAATCTGCCTGCAATGCAGGTGCTTTGGGTTCGATTCCTGGGTCAGGAAGATCACCTGGAGAAAGGAATGGCAACCCACTCCAATATTCGTGCCTGGAGATTTCCTAGGACAGAGTAGCTTGGCAGGCTACAGTCCATGGGATCACAAGAATCGGACAGGACTGAGTGATTAACACTCCACTAGTTTATTTTGATCTTTTCGGAGTCCAAGGGCCACAGCTTGTTCATCTTTGTGAATACAAAGTAGATTCTTAACATGTTTCTTCAATTAAACAGAAGGCATATGAAATGTGACAAAGGTGTAGCCAACTGTTAAAAGGTGAAATGACTGGTGTCTGAGACACAAAGATCAGTCATTTCTTTATACTCCTTTATCGAGGCATAATTTACATGCTATAAAATGCACAAATTTTAAGAGATGACATCTGACAAACCCATGCATTTAGGTAACCACCATACCAGTCAAAATGCAGAATATTCCCATTATCTCACATTTCCCTCTGTGCTTCCCTGCAGTCAATCCCACACTCCACTCCAACCTCGGGGAACTACTTATCTGCTTTCTGTCTTATAGATCAGCCTCACCTGACAGCTTAACTTTTACACTAAAACTGTTTCCTTGTTTCAACCTAAATGATCTGAATCTATGTAATCAACTCATATATAGTAACATGAAAGCTATATATAATGTACCAGGGGTTCAGGATAGGTGACTGGTGAGCAGAGGGGTAAATTTTAGTTGGAGAAGCTCGTAGACATTTAATTCTTGACACTTGTGTTTTTGGTTTGCTTGGTTTTTACTCATTTTAGACATAAGCCTAACCTGTAAGCAAGATAGAGTACTTTTTATTCTTCACTATGGAACCCTGAGTTCCCACAAGGTGCAGACTGAAAGCTGGAAATCCAGGCCCTGTCGTTTGGAGCCAAGTTTCCAGTCTACTTCTATCTTTTTTTTAATTATTTATTTTAATTGGAGGTTGATTACTTTACAATATTGTATTGGTTTTGCCATACATCAACATGAATCTGGACCGACAGTTCTTTAGGGAAAAGTATTAGTGAAGGGAGGAGAAAAAAAAAAAAAAGATGTGTCCTGGGAATTGAGGTTGTAGGAAGGCGCCCCTGAGATCTAGGCAGTTCTGGAAGTTCTTTCGGGGAAACGCTCCAAAGACACCCGGAGCGCATTGACTTGAAGGTCTGCACCCTGAACCCTGCGCCCGGGGACGGGGCAAAATCCCTCCGCAGACTCCGCGGAGCTCACGGGGTTGGTAGCCCCGCGGCCGGGAGGAGGTCAGGGTGGCGTAGGGGTCAGGTCCGGACATGGCCTGCAGACTCAGCGCTGGACACACGCACTCACACAAAAGAGGCCGGAAAGTGGCGGGAGGAAGCGTCCGCGTCACGCGGGCCGTAGCCAGGAGTCTGGCGCGCCCGCCCCGCCGCGTCCCAGGTACTCGGCCCGCTGGTCCCATCGCTCCGCCCGCGCCTCCGCCACCGCCACCGCCACCGCCACCACCGCGGCGCCGCCAATGAGACTCCTCCCGCTTCTAGGTAAGTGCCAGGTGCCCGGCGGCCAGGGCTGCCCGGACCAGCACCTGTAGGGAGTATGGTATTTCTAAGGTGGTACTCACGGGCCAAGTGCATTTCGCCAAGACTCCTGGGAGAACTGAAAAAGCCCTTCCCAGGATGTTTTTCTCCTTGGCCTTTCAACGCTGGGGTTCGATATTCAGTACCCAGGGACTAAGTCATCTCTTTGTTCCTGCTGACCAAGTCCCCAAAGTCCCAGACTTTGACCTCTCTTCGGATTGTCCCTCAAAAAATCTGGGAACTTCAAACCATTAACACTTGTGAGAGGTTTCCTGGCCTTGTTTCAAGGGGGACTGCTGGCCCAGACTTTGAGTTTCTTAAAAATCGACATTTTGACGATACTGTGTAGAAAAATAATAAATCACATCTTTGAAGCCAAATTAATTCTGGTTTAGACACTATATACAGCCCTATGTGAAGCTGGGATTTATAATTGAGTGTTTAAGAATCTCTTGTTACCAGATAAGGCCAATTTATCTTGGATGACAGTTTTCAGAATAATGACTTGCATGATTCATAACTGCCCATCTCAAGCAGGCTTGTCTTGAGAAGGACTAGGACAACAATAAAAAAAGGAACGTCCTACCGCTTTTCCTTATCTTTTCCTAACAGCCCACAAAATACCATTGCCAACTTTGTTTACAAGAACTGTGAAATAAAGGCTTGTACTCTCTTACGCTGCAAGTTGTTGGTCATGTTTGAATGGCGTCCCGTTTCTGGAAGCTCAGTCTTTGACAAGTACATGGAGGGGTTTTTTGTTTTTTGTTTTGTCCCCTTCTAATGGGAGAAAATATAAAATAAACTTTATTATGGAAAAAACAGAATTTTGAAAGATCTTTAGAACACAGGAAAAAGAAAAAAAAACATTAATTGCATTTGTCCTGCTCGATGATATGATACATTGCTTTTCATCTTAAAACAACAGATTTGACTTTGAGAAGACCCAGATACTCAGTTCACCTTGATTTCTTTCTGCACAGAGTCATTCCCCGAGTACGGATATTGTTTTACAGTCATGCAACTACATTTAAAAGTATCTCACCTCTGGGTGAAAGGTCCAATGATATTAGAATACTGTTTTCTTTATAAAGCCAGGTTGATTACTGTGTTTCAACTTGGTTGAGATTTACTTGATAAATGTTGAGAATGAAGAAAAATGTTAATTCCTGCTTGTGTCCTGTTATTTACCTAAATTCTCCTTTAGGGAATTCTCATAAAGTATCTAGATGGGGGAAAAAAAAGAAGGATATTAATGTATATATTGTCTAATTCAACAATGGAAGAAGGTTTTTATTTTTGAAAAGGTGTATTCTCTACTTTCCTTAGTGGGTTTTTCCACTTTGCTGAATTGTTGCTGCACTCAAAACTGTACCAAGACGCCTTGTCACCCAAATGCAAAATGTGAAATTCGGAATGGAGCTGAAGGCTGCTATTGCAACACTGGATATTCAGGAAATGGTGTCACAATTTGTGAAGGTAAACAATGTTTATTACCTCTTTTGTTGTGTATTTTAATATTAAGTTCTGATATGACTGCTTTTTTTCTAATCTAGAAATTAAGTTGTCTTTATACTGCTTGATTTCATGCTATTGGTAAAAAAAAAAAAAAGAAAGAAAGAAAGCTTAATTAACTAAACAATAAATTTGAACTTCACAGGTCAAACTTTATACTCGATTATGGATTTTTGGTGATTCCATGCATATCTTATTGGGTTAGTTAGAAAGTAGTTCCATAAAATGGCATGGAAATATCTGAATGAACTCTTGGCCAATCCGATAGTTTGGGTAGATTGCCCTTGAACTTAAGCTGGAAAACTAGGTTGCAGAGAGCAAAGTCAATACTTTCAGGGAAAAAAGCACAGAGAATTCATGACGACCAGGCTATATCCATATGTGATGCATTTAGAAACCTTCCTTAGTACTTGAGTATCTAAATTTGAGAATATCATTAAGAGATTCAAATTTTTTCTCCTCTGTACTCTGAACATATACCCTGGAGAGAGAGAGAGAGAAAATTTTGAAATATATTCTGTTCTGAAATAGTAGATCTTGTTTATGGAACTTTAGGCTAAAGCCTGGAGAAAGAACTCCAGGAAAGTTCCTTTGAGGTTACAGTTTAACCTGTTGGCTTGATGAACAGAACACCATCTGATAATCAAATTTAAGTGATTTCTTATCTGTCATCTCCATCATTATCATGCCTCTTCTTTCCTCAGTCTTTACTGAATCTTTATTCTCTTTCATTTTTAGTAGAATCTAGTTTAACTAAGTCAATAGGGCAAAATTCTCTGTAGGAGAAAGCAAGAAAAAAAAAGTTTCAACTTAGATAAATTAGTTTTAAAATATAATTAAATGGCAAGTTCAGATTAGAACTTTGTAGTATTACACTCCTAAATGTATTTAAGATAACATGAACTTTTTCTAATTAAGCCAGCATATTGTACATTGTTAATATTGTGTGTGTTTGCATATAGCATAAACAAGTTGCATCTTATGATTCAATTTGATAGGTTTTTAAAAAGATTAAATATGCAGTATATAGTAAGGCCAGACCTCATCATAATTAGTTTAATGTTTAAAAAATGTGGAGCAAAGCTACAGTTGCTTAATGGTGCATTAGATCAGGCATTTCTCCTTGTAATATATAGCCAAGATTTGTAATTTACTATTGTACAAGCACTACAAAACTCTTTCCGTAAATAATCTTGAATTTTTATTGTGTATTTAATTGAATGGCATTATGGCAAGTTGATAGTTGAGTGACCTTCAAAATATGGCATCAGACATATTAGTGTGTTTTTCCACTAATCATTGCAAATTATACCAGAGTACTTTATAAGCAGTGTTGCCTTTTTGTTCTTTAGATACTTTTCAACTATCATGATTACCGTCATTAACATCAGTAATTTTTCACAATTTGGACCCTCATCAGTCAACCAGTTCATAATCATGTTTTTAATGATTTCTTTAGAAAATACATCTTCCATTATCCAATGCAGTTGTTTTTTCCCCCTGCAGTTAAGTCAATAGCCAGCTGAAGGGGAGAAAATATTTTCCATTGAAAAATAAAAATATTTCAAGACCTTTGGCGCTGCACTTCATTTTTAAACAGAACACAGTTTTTAATGGGATTTTTTTTCTTTTAAAATTCTTCTTAAATTCCCTTCTCATTTAAAGAATGGTACATATTCACTTGTGTTGATATTCACTATTTGAGGTTTATAATATCCTCTTAAATTGTTCAATCAGTGATTTTCATCTTTTTCACCTTTTATTAATTCACTGACAGATTTGACACTTTTTTTCAGTAAATACATTTACTCTGATTTTTGGAATTAAAACATTTTTAACTTCTGAATCATCTAGGTTATATTTTGGGCATGAATAATCTTGTTGCCTTTTTCTCATCTCTAAAGAGCTTCTCATCTTTCCTACTTTTCTCTAAGATTGTTAGTAGACCACTATGAAATCACTGGGCAGAATTTTTGTTACAGAGGATGCCTACATTTTGAGCAATGAAAATTGTTTTTTTTTTTTTGGAATTATAAATATCATCTTCATTCCCTGATATCTCAGTTGGTAAAGAATATGCCTGCAATGCAGGAGACCCCAGTTTGACTCCTGGGTTGAGAAGATCCGCTGGAGAAGGGATAGTCTACCCACTCAAGTATTCTTGGGCTTCCCTTGTGGCTCAGCTGGTAAAGAATCCACCTGCAATGCTGGAGACCTGGGTTGGATCCCTGTGTTGGAAAGATCCCCTGGAGAAGGGAAAGGCTATCCACTTCAGTTTTCTGGCCTGGAGAATTACATGGATTGTATAGTCCATGAGATCACAAAGAATCGGACACAACTGATTTTCACTTTCATTATCTTTATAAAATTTGTCTCCCTCAAAGACCTCCCAAATAAATATCATGATAATAACCCAACCTTACTAAATGTATTCTGTTCCAAGAGTTAGTTTTGAATAAGTTATTTAGACTTTGGATTACACAGTCCCATAGAAACAAGTTTTAATAGTAGTGATTTTGTCTCATTAATTATTTTTTTATTAAACAAGTACTTATTATGTTCATCATCATTATCATTATCACCATCATCATTAGGATAGTTAATATCTACTCTGTACTTAGTCCACTATATTAATTAGCATAACACCTTTATCCATTATTATTCCCATTATATCTACAAGGAAATAGAGTCTTAAGAAGGTAAAGTGAAAAATCTCAAGTGACAAAACAAATAAGTAGAGGAGCCAGGATTTGAACCCAAGTCTATCTCATCCAGTGCCTATATTATTACTCACTGTGTTTGACCATAAGGCCTCTGCTTATCAGATACTGCTCTGCCCTTGGGTTAAAATTATAAATAGGAAATTGGCCTTGATTTCTAGTATATCTGGGGTCAGTCACAGAATTATATTAATAATTTGACACAATGTTATAAAAGGTATTAGAAGAGGTAAATTTGAAACGTCCAATCAACTACAAGGAACTTTGTGAGTGGAGGTGACATTTATACTCAGAATTGAGAATAAATTTGTTTTATTAAGATCAACTTAATAAAGATCGACTTATTAAGGTGAGCTTCCCTGGTGGCTCAGGGACAAAGCATCTTCTTGCAGTGCAGTAGACCCAGGTTCGATCCCTGGGTTGGGATGATCTCCTGGAGAAGGATACGGCAACCCATTCCAGTATTCTTACCTGGAGAATTCATGGACAGAGGAGCCTGATCGGCTACAGGCCATAGGGTCACAAGGAGCAGAACAGGAAAAACACCCACATTAAGATCAACAAAGTGACCAAGAGAAGTCAGGCAAAAGGAATCAGCAGTAACAAAGGCCTAGAAGTTGAACATGTGTTTTGTTTGCTTTTTTGTTTTGTTTTGAGGAGCTCCAGTTATTTCATGCTGACTATATATCACAGTATATATTAGTTGAGGGATCAGTGGAAATTAAGTCAAGATGTCAAAGGTATGGACTTTGTTCTGTTAACCAAAAAGGAACCACTGGTAGATATTAAGTAGCTGAATTACAATGATAAGACTGTTGATATTAGAAAGATGACTCCCTTAGGTAGAGTAAGAATGGATTAGTGAGGGTCAACCCACAAGAGGTCACTTACCCAACCCGTAAAACCAATAATACTTTATATTTGTACAGTTCATTATAGTTTATGCTGCTTCTACCCAGTGTATCTTTATTCTTATATCAAGCTTTTGAAATATAAACTACAGATGCTGTCTTTTACTGACAAACACCAATATAACTGATTATAGCTGTTAATAGCTTCTGTTGAGCTCCATGCTACAGCCTTTACATATGAGAGAAGTAGGACTCTGCAAGCTTGAGTGAGTTTTCCAAGATCCCAAGGGTAATGTGGTAAACCTAGGACTCAAACCCTGGAATCTCAGCCTTCTCTAGATTACCAAAAATGTCAGTGTATTATCAGTCACCTGACATAATCCAGGCAGTACAGATTTTTAAATCAAATTGTTGGAACAGTATAATTTTAACAAGAGTTTATTTATTACCACTTTATTGAAGTATTAATGATAATTTATTTATACACATATCTTTATGCTGACATGTAAGTACATTTTAAGATAGGAGGTGAAAAAGATTGTGTAGAAATTTTGGGGTATGGTTAAAGACTATTGAAATTTTTGAAATTTAACTCTAAAATGTAGGTGATTTTAATTCTTTAAATATATATTATTATTCCTATTCCTTATGGTTCTCAGTACATTTTTGGTTACCTTCTAGTGCACAGTAGTTTACAAATATAGGAAGTTAAAGATCCCTCCTCTCCCAGGTAATGATGTTATAAAAGGGAAGAAGGTAGGAATGGCTGAAATAATCTTTGGGTACACCTAAAACACTATTGCTTGAGTTGGAATAAACTGAGCTGTGAGAAGCAAGAAGCAGGAGCAAGGTGGAGGATGCAGTTCAGTGCATGTTTGGGTGAAAGGATGGGGTTGGGGTAAGAAAATAGTCTCTACTCTCGTATCAGCTCACTAAGTAGGGCAATATTTTTGGAAGTTTCATGTAGTCAGAATGGGTAGGAGGAAAACACTTGTCCCAGGTAGGAAGAGGAAGGGTCAGGAAGGATGTAATTGACTGCTTGTATGCATGTATAAAATTTTTTCACAGCTCGAGACATGCTATTATGAACCACATCACAGGCACTTTACAGAAAATAATGAAGTCTTGGTGCCTAACTCAAGGAGACACTGTATGATTAAAAAGTAGTTTTTCATTATTATCTAATAACCATATGTATGCCTGTAAAATTCAACTGGAAGAATATCATAATAAACTAGAGAGCAGTATCAGGCTGGTAAAGGTAGAGAGAACAGTGTGACAGTAGCTATCTAAGAGCAGAATGTGGGAGAAATATTAATTAAAATGGTCCACTAACATGAATCTGCCCAGGATAAAATAGAAGTGCTGGGAACATGTAATTGCTTCCATAACAATTTTTTTTTCAGTAATAAAGAGGAGGCTTATCAAAATAGGCAAAGCAACAGTCATCAAAACAGATACAAAGCATGCAAAAATGTGTGTGTTGTGTACAAGCACATCGGTTAACACAATTAGGTATACTCTAAACTATGTCCTGCAAATAATAACTGTAGTTATAAATATTTAATGAAGTAATAATGTCTGTAGTAGAAATGTGACCAGAAAAATAGCTCTTCTTTGCTCACATCTCAATGATATTTCATATTTAATAATGATACATACACATAGTCATGGCTCTATGATGTGTGTATATGTATACACATATATCTTTTGTCTTTTATGAAGTATAATTATATTCTGCATGTAAGTGATTTTTAAGAACAAACATGCTGAACAAGCTAATGGGTGTCATTCATTTCTCACCCAAGTAAATATCATTGTAAGATAGTTCATTTATGAAAATGATGCTATTGGTGCTCAAAACTGTTCTCGGACTTTTATTTATAATTTATATATATGACATAAATTGAATTTAAATTATTAAAAAATATATATATTTTTTTCCTGTCCTCAATGACAGTGAGATTTTGAGAGATTTTTGTTTAATTTTCAAAATCTGATGGGTAACTGTTAGCCAAATCTGATGGGTAAAGTAGATTAATTGCCAAAATGATGTTAAGAAAATGGTGTGTGTTTATAAATTAATGTGTGGTGAAATATTTTTCATGAGTAGTATGGAATGAAACTTTTTTGATTTTGATATATTTTGATATTGCATGTAATAATTGCAAGATCACTGTGAATAAATATATCAACATTCAAGTTGTTAATTTTCATTAGGATGCTTATGTTGTTATTTGTTTAAATATAGATATATCATATTCATGCATTCAATTCATAAACATTATCTGTTCTTCATGAATATAATTCCAAAGAGCAAATGTAACAAAGAAAAGTCTAATATACTGATGAACTAGATTCTGTATCAACTTATTTAAAAATGTTTTCACTGATACAAATATTTTATAAAATAAATATTATAGTGTAGGACAAAATGTCATAAAATGTGTCAGCGCATTTTTGGGGAAACAGAGCAAGCATTTTCATATATGATAAAGCATCATCATTACTTTTAAAATGACTGAGAAAAAAGCAAAATGATTTCCTCATTCCAGCAGTTAGAATATTCATTTTGTCCCTGTCTTTTTTGAAACTTGTTATAGTTTTGAAAGTTTAAAAATTGATACACTTAATAATTTAATATACTGACATTCTATTTATCTTACCAAAAAAGATGGTCTGTCAGTTTAGTTTTGCCATGATGAGGCCAATTAAAAAGTCTGGCTACCTAAGTGAGTATTTATTAAGTCGGTTTGGAACAAAAACAAAGAAAATTAATCTTTAAAATATACCCATATGTGTCTTCTGTGGAGTTACAAACCCAGAAGGTACAGTGGATCAAAACTGCCTGGATCAGTTTCCACTAGAGAAGTGATTTTTCACAGCAGATTCTGAATCTTGTCTTTTTTGTCTTAAGGCTGAAAATGGATATCTTTTGAATATTTGATTTTCATTTCTCATCTGGCGTAATCAGCACTTCTGGTAGTTTATCTGCAACTTTTCTTATCCTTTTCTACTTATTATTTGTAGCTCAGTTGGTAAAGAATCTGACTTCAGTGCAGGTGACCCGTGTTCAATTCCTGGGTCAGGAAGAACCCCTGGAGATGGAAATGACAGGCTGTAGTCCATGGAGTCACAAGGGTCAGACACAACTTAGTGACTAAACCACCACCATCACCACCTTTTGTGATATTTGAGCTTAGGAGTAGAGAATTTAGTAGCAGCCAGTGCCAGCGTTTTCTTTCATTTCTTCCTTTCTCTTTCTCTTTTTTCCCCTCTTTGCCCCCCTTCTCTACCTTCCTGTCTTTCCTTTTCTCCAGTCCTTGGAAGGAGGTGCCTTATGATTTTTGTCATTGTTCAGTCACCCAGTCATGTCCAGCTCTTTGCGGTCCCATGAACTGCAGCATGCCAGGCCTCCCTGTCCCTCACCATTTCCCAAAGTTTGCACAAGGTCATGTCCATTGCTTCCGTGAGGCCATGTCATCCTTCAACGCCCTCTTCTCCTTCTACCCTCAATCTTTCCCAGCATCAGGGACTTTTCCAGTGAGTCAGCTGTTCGTATCAGATGACCAAAATAGTGGAGTTTCAGCTTCAGCGTCAGTCATTCCACTGAGTATTCAGAGTTGATCTCCCTTAAGATTGATTGGTTTAATCTCCTTGCTGTACGAGGGACTCTCAGGAGTCTTCTCCAGCACCACAGTTCAAAGGTATCAATTCTTTGGTGCTCCGTGTTATTTATGGTCCAGTTCACACAAGTGTACGTGACCATTAGGAAGACCATAATCTTGACTATACAAACCTTTGTCAGCAGAAGAATGTCTCTGCTTTTCAACACACTGTCTAGGTTTGTCATTGCTTTCCAGACAAGAAGCAAACGTCTTTCTTATTTCATGGCTGCAGTCACCATCTGGGGTAATTTTAGAGCCCAAAGAAGAGGAAATCTGTTACTGCTTCCACCTTTGCTCCTTCTGTTTGCCATGCAGTAATGGGGCCAGGTGCCATGATCTTCATTTTTTTAATATTCACTTTTCAGCCAGCTCTTTCACTGTCCTCCTTCACACTCATCAAGAGGCTCTTTAGTTTCTCTGCTTCCTACCTTTAGAGTGGTATCATCTGCATATCTGAGGTTGTTGATGTTTCTCCCGCCTATCTTGATTCCAGCCTGTAACTCATCCAGTCTGGCATTTCTCATGATGCACTCAGTGTATAGATTAAACAAACAGGGTGACAGCAGACAGCCCTGAAGTACTCCTTTCTTGATCTTGAACCAGTCATTTGTTCCATACAGAGTTCCAACTGTCGCTTCTTGACCTGCATACAGGTTTCTCAGAAGAAAGGTAAGATGGTCTGTCCCATCTCTTTAAGAGCTTTCCACAGTTTATTATGATCCACACAGTCAAAGGCTTTGGCATAGTCGATGTAACGGGTAGATGTTTTTCTGGAATTCCCTAGCTCTGTATGATCCATTAAATGTTGGCTGTTTGATCTCTGGTATGGCTTTTAAGTAATATTTAAAGAATATTTGAAGATTTAGAAATCTATGTCTCAATAATATTACATCCACATTTTCTTTCATATGTAAAATATTACTAAAAATTTTTGAGGAAGTAAAATTTTTGTAAAACAAATGTATTTTTATACACTCCAAAGAAATTTCTTAGGAAATGAATAATAATGCAAAATTGAAAATGTATGAACTCTACTGTGCTTCTAGATAGCTGTGTAACAAGTTTTTTTTTTTAATGAGGTGCCTATTTCCTTGTGACTTCTTGTACTAAATGGAAAATATAACCTATTAAAAACTGAGGGTCTGAATTAACCCAAGGCTTACATTCCAGGATGCATGCTTTCTGTGAACTTCATCCAAATAAATAAAACACCTTTGCCAACTTCAGAAATTCTTTTCCTTGTAACTAGAAGTATGACCTCTTTCATCTGTTGTCAAGTAAGGTCACACAATAGAGAAAACAACTCAAGCACAATAATTAGGTAGAATGTCCTCAAAACATCCACTCTACAAGATTACAAATTCTTTTACTGTATAAAAAGAGAAAAATAAAGGAATAAACCATTATAAAAACTTTAAGCTAATATTTTATTTTTAAAAAGAGAAGGAAAAAAGGACTTATGTCACTTGAGTTTTGCTGATCAACTCCACAGTTTTAAATTTGAAAAGTTCTCTAGTCTAATTTGACAGTGTCATTGTTCAGGAATCATTTTTCTAAGTCATTCTGTTTCATGTTTATCTCAGAGGACAATTATGAGAATGAATGAGACACAAACTAAGAAGTAATCTGAGACCTTAAAGAAGAGTTTAACATGGATATATGATTTTGGATTTTCCCAACCAATTTATAATGAAATATGAAAATGTTTCTTCATGTAGAAGACTCATTTTTTTTAATTACTTTTTAATCAGTATTAGCTAGATGGATTCATTGCATATTTAGAATCAGAAAAGTAATATCAGATAACTAATGGCACAGAGAATTAAACAGAAATAGTAAAAGTCAACACAGAACTTCTGAGTTCGAATATTAGTAATCAAAAAGACTTGTTCAGATTTCTATGTTAAATCAATCCTAGGTAAGACGACTATCTGAGTTAACATTATCAAAGTATTGACTTTTTTTTCCAAGTGAAGACTATCATTTTCTTTGTTCTTACTGCAGGTTATAATGTTGATTCTTTATATATATATTATATTTATATATATATATCAGTTCAGTTCAGTCACTCAATCATGTCCGACTCTTTGTGACCCCATGAATCGCAGCACACCAGGCCTCCCTGTCCATCACCAAATCCTGGAGTCCACCCAAACTCATGTCCATTGAGTTGGTGCTGCCATCCAATCATCTCATCCTCTGTTGTCCCCTTCTCCTCCTACCCTCAATCTTTCCCAACATCAGGGTCTTTTCAAATGAGTCAGCTCTTCTCATGAGGTGGCCAAAGTATTGGAGGTTCAGCTTTGGCATCAGTCATTCCAATGAACATCCAGGACTGATCTCTTTAGGATGGACTAGTTGGATCTCCTTGCAGTCCAAGGGACTCTCAAGAGTCTTCTCCAACACCACAGTTCAAAAGCATCAATTCTTTGGCATTCAGCTTTCTTTATAGTCCCACTCTCACATCCATACATGACTACTGGAAAAACCATAGCCTTGACTAGACGGACCTTTGTTGACAAAGTAATGTCTTTGCTTCTTAATATGCTGTCTAGGTTCGTCGTAACTTTCCTTCCAAGGAGTAAGCATCTCTTAATTTAATGGCTGCAGTCACCATCTGCAGTGATTTTGGAGCCCCCAATAATAAAGTCACCACTGTTTCCACTATTTCCCCATCTATTTGCCATGAAGTGATGGGACAGGATGCCATGATCTTAGTTTTCTGAATGTTGAGCTTTAAGCCAACTTTTTCACTCTCCTCTTTCACTTTCGTCAAGAGGCTCTTTAGTTCCTCTTCACTTTCTGCCGTAACGGTGGTGTCATCTGCATATCCGAGGTTATTGATATTTCTCCTGGCAATTTTGGCTCCAGCTTGTGCTTCTTCCAGCCCAGCGTTTCTCATGATGTACTCTGCATATAAGTTAAATAAGCAGGGTAGTTACCTGTGAAATAATTCCTTCTTAGTGTAGTCGTGGCTGAGTGGTTAAGAAGATGGACTAGAAATCCATTGGGGTCTCCCCACTCAGGTTCAAATCCTACATGGTATTTACCTGTGAAATATATATATATATATATATATATATATAAAACGACTTACTGACTTCCTAGGTGACTCAGCCATAATGTGTCCACCTTCCATTGCAGGAGACACAGGAGACTGAATTCAGTCCCTGGGTTGAGAAGATCCTCTGGAGGAGTAAATGGCAACCCACTCCAGTAATTCTTGCCTGGAGAATCCCATGGACAGAGGAGCATGGCAGGCTACATTCCATGGGGTCACAAAGAGTCAGACACTCAGTGAGCAACTGAGCATGTGCACACATGCACACACACACATGCTCTTATAATATGTGCTACTGATGATAAAGCATCAACAGCAATAAAATTAGATCAGTATTCATTTTTTGCATGCTAAGTGAACAAGACAGTTCTACCATCTTATACTTTCTGTTCAGTTATATCTTTAGGAAATGCTAGGAAATTTAAGGTGGCTCAGACAATGAAGAATCCACATGCAATGAAGAAGACCTGGCTTTGATCCCTGGGTTAAAAAGAGATCTTTGAGAAGGGCATGGCAACCCACTCCAGTATTCTAGCGTCCATGGACAGAGGAGCTTGATGGGCCATAGTCCATGGGGTCACAAAGAGTCGGACACAACTGAGTGACTGAGCACGGCAGAAGAAATTTAAAGGGCTTTGCAGGTGATGCTAGTAGTAAAGAAACTGTCCTCCAGTGCAGGAGACATAAGAGATAAGAGTTTGATACCTGGGTAGGGAAGATCCCCTGGAGGGGGAAACAGCAACCCACTGCAGTATTCTTGCCTGGAGAATCCCATGGACAGAGGAGCCTGGCAGACTAGTGTCCATAGGGTCACAAAGAGTTGGACATGATTGGAGCAACTTAGTACACATAGCCACAGGAAATTTAAGTGAAAATTGTACTCTAGATGTGGGATTTTCATATATTGTAAACTTCTTTTGCTTTTCAAGAAAATATTAGTGTAAAGAACTAAGAAATTTGGAGTTAGCACCTTTAACATCACAAAGTGACTGACTGAGTCTCGATTTTTTTGTTTTGTTTATTATAGTTCCCTATTTGTCAGTATTTTTAAATTGCCAATTTCATTTTGCAAAATTGATGATATTTCTTTTGTTCTTAGAATGTCAATTTTCTACAGTCCCAGTTTTGATAAGGCACCAGCACACATTATAGCCAAATCCCAGTCATTTGGAAGCAAATTAACCAGATTATCCATTTTCCCATTATTTGTCTTCTTCCTTATTTGGTCTCTTTAGTGCTTCAATAAGTAACTTCAGATTTACAGCTTATTCACAAAAAGAGTAATAATACTGATGTTAATTTGAGTGCTTTCTCTGAGCCACCTTCTATTCTAAGCACTTTACATGAATTTGTAAATTTAATCTTCATAACAACTCTGAAATAAAAGCTTATATTATCCTCAATTTATAGATTAAGTAATTTTCCCAGAGAAAACACATTCAAACAGTTGCCTCGTATGATCCTCAAACTACTGTGTGAGGTAAATCTGCAAATAATGAAATTGAATCTCATTAATAAAAAATGAATTATTGTGGTTTTTTCCCCTCCCACTTTGATTCTGCTTTTTTTCCCGCAACATTATCAAAACAACTGATAAAAATTAAAAAAATGTGTGGGGTATACATTTATGACACTTTAGGAATAAGTGCAGGGAAGTCAAAACTATCTACAAGCTTTAATATTTTGATGAAATTTGTAGACCAGGAACAGTTATTTTACTCCTGTTTATCTATGTCTTTAAAGCCCAGTGAATTGACAATAAGTGAAATCAGAGAGGATTCAAAAGAAGTCTACAAATTAAGAACAAACTTCTCAAAGCAGAATCTTGTGCTACAAGTGGAATAGTTCAGTGTACACAGAGCAGGCTTCGGTGAAGATGGTGTCTTTTCCCTGTGGTGGTCATCTTCTTTCTCTTGCCCAGAAAAGGAGTAGAAACTTAAGTGATTGGTTGACATTATTTTCCTAAGGCTATGCAGATTGGTCTCTTTCCCACTGGTGTTTGCTCCCAAATGAAGCCAAGAAAATACTCTCAAAGAAAACTTTGTCACCTGCCTGCCATCACTGAAATTGAAAATTAATGCCATCTTTCTGCCCATTCCCCACCTATGCTAACTGGAATAATGCTGGAAACTTCCTATGGCACACCCATATATACAGGAAACTCAGAACTCTTGTGCTGAAGAATTTGCAATTGTCTGGCAGACAGAATTTAGGCCAAAATACCTGTGATAATCAACATTGTTCTTTAGTTATAAACATGACGGTCATTTAAGGATAACCAATCATTGGAGAAAAGCCAAAAATACAAACACAAAGATGAATAAACAGAACAACTGGCCTAAGAAAGATACTTTCTAAGGAGAGGAATGAGGTTAAAGGAAAAATTCTAGTTGATACCCTCAAAGAGATTCTCAGAAAGTTTACATCCAAACAAAACAAATAAAATATGCTTGTGTGTATGAAAAAGGTATCATACCACAAAACACTTTCTTCTTTAGTGTATTCTATAACCTTTGTGCTACTCAATTCCTTGTGCTTTGTTTTTCCTTTTATTCATCTCCTTTTGTAGCAATCCCTCAAGACATTAAGCTGGTAAAATTGTCAGTAATGCAAGCAATTCTTAAAAAGAGAAGATTGAGACAGAAGTCTCTATTCTTGGGTTTTCTCTCCTATAGAAATGATCACACATAGAACAGGGAAGCTACAAATTTCAAATTTGCTTACACATCAGTGGAGGATACCTGTGGACTGCATAAGTCAAAATATTCTTAAATTCATCAGTTCAATACAATCTGCCTTTTTATAATAACCCACTTTCATCCCCTTGCTACATCTCTCCCAAATCCCTTCCCTACTTTATCCTAAAGGTGAAACAGGGTAGTCAGTATGTTTTCTGATCCTAATTCCATGACTTACTGATGAATTTTCACGTTGTGATATCACTAGTATTGGGATAGAGCTCATACGTGGTACCTAAGAAAACTGCTGCTGCTGTTGCTGCTAAGTCGCTTCAGTGGTGTCCGACTCTGTGAGACCCCATAGATGGCAGCCCACCAGGCTCCTCTGTCCCTGGCAAGAATACTGGAGTGGGTTGCCATTTCCTTCTCCAAGCATTGTTGTTGAAAAGTCCCTGCTCCATTTAACTGAACTCAAGATTTATTTTTGATTCACTTATAACTTCTGTGGTTATAATAGTGCAATTATCTGCAGTTTCCAACCTATGTTGTTTGTTTTCCTTGAGTGAGTTCCTGAATTCACTGGCTAATATACTTGATAGTCACTACCAAAAAAAAATCTTATCTTTCTGCTCCAATGAAATATATTTATCTTCTGATCTATATTATTCCCAGATTAAGGAAATAATATACAATAGAGGAGCAGAAAAATAATACTCAGAGACTGAAAAACTAAAAGGCAAAGATGGAAACTATGAGAACAAAACTGAGAAACCAAACACAGAGAACCGAATACCCATCCAATCAAAGTCTTATTGAAGAGGGGTCAGGCAAGATTTAGCAAAAGAAATAACAAAAGATATAAGACATTTTCCCAAAGCTTAAGAAACACAGGAGTCTTCATTTAAAGTATCCTCCAATATTCACCTGTCTTTTGCACAATATGTTTGTGCCAAACATTTCAGCTTTTGTTTAAGGAATACCTCTATTGATATCTTGCTATAAAAGAGGAGTATAGTTTACTTTATAATCTGTCATTTTTATTTATACAGGCAACATGTTTATTTCCTCTATGCACCTAAATAATAGAATATATAGGCTTCTTCATTCATATAGCATAGTTGAAAACCTACTCAAATTATAGTGACAAAAAGTGCTTTTCAAAAAGACATTTGAGTGACTCTTACAATCGGGAGAGTGAGCAGAGGCCGAGCAGCCAAGATGTATCCATGACACTACAAGAAGATTTTCTGTCAGTCCTTTAGGCCGCCATTTCTATATTCCTCTGCTTCCACTTAACTTCTACTTCATTTAAGCCCTTTTCTGATACTGCTGCTGCTGCTGCTAAGTCGCTTCAGTCGTGTCCGACTCTGTGCGACCCCATAGACAGCAGCCCACCAGGCTCCGCCATCCCTGGGAGTCTCCAGGCAAGAACACTGGAGTGGGTTGCCATTTCCTCCTCCGATGCATGAAAGTGAAAAGTCAAAGTGAAGTCGCTTAGTCATGTCTGACTCTTAGTGATCCCATGGACTGCAGCCTACCAGGCTCCTCCGTCCATGGGATTTTCCAGGCAAGAGTACTGGAGTGGGGTGCCATTGCCTTCTCCATTTCTAATACTAATTATAATTTAAGAGAGGAAGGGTATGTTTTAGAAATCTTGCAGTATTACCCTGTCATCTTAAAATAATTACTACTCCAAAGTTTTGTCTTCCAGGTTTCCATTATTCAGTTCAGTTCAGTTCAGCCACTCAGTCATGTCCAACTCTTTGTGACCCCATAGACTGCAGCACACCAGGCCTCCCTGTCCATCACCAACTCCTGGAGTTTACTCAAACTCATGTCCATTGAGTTGGTGATACCATCCAACCATCTCATCCTCTGCCATCCCCTTCTCCTCCCGCCTTCGCTCTTTCCCAGCATCAGGGTCTTTTCAAATGAGTCAGTTCTTTGCATCAGGTGGCCAAAGTATTCCATTATTAGATCCTTTTTTTATATCCTTATTACTAACTAAGACCCAGCCTTGTAACTTGACCTCTCCTAGTATGTCATGCCCTAGTAACTAGATTCTTTGCAAAGTATTCCATTATTAGATCCTTTTTTTATATCCTTATTACTAACTAAGACCCAGCCTTGTAACTTGACCTCTCCTAGTATGTCATGCCCTAGTAACTAGATTCTTTGATAATATCTCATATAACTGTGCCAAGATATCTAAGGTCTCTCTTATTATTTATATGGACTAGTATATACAATCTTCCTGCAATGTGAGAGACCTGGGTTCTATCCCTGGGTTGGGAAGGTCCTCTGGAGAAGGGGAATGGCCACCCACTCCAGTATTCTTGCCTGGAGAACTCCATAGACAGAGGAGCCTTATAGGCCCCAGTCCATGGAGTCGGAAAGAGTCGGACTTGACTAAGCAACTTTCACTTCACACATGTGTGCACGTGCATGCACGTGCATGCACACACACATGCACACACACACACACACTAGTCCTGTTCAACTGAGACTCTTATGATAATGGTTGTTAATGTCTCTCTCAGCTTTGAAATTCTGATTCTGTTATTGTGAGACTTTTATTTGAACTTTTGTCAATTTAAATGTCATCTTTTTTAGTAACTAATGGATTTTCTGCTCAGTTTGGAACATGAAAGCAAACCAGATATGGATTTTTGTCTCTTGTCTCTAAGCCAGTGCTCTTTCCACTGTACCACACTGCTTTTTACCCTGATCTCTGGAGCTGACCAGTGCAGGTGAGGCTTTCCATCTACTGCTTGTGCTCACTTCTCCCTACTCACGGCCATAACACTATGATGAGCTTTTTTTTTCCCTGCTAAACCAAGATGTGACCTCGAAGTTCTTCAGACATATATTACACATCCATAGAGGTCACCAAATAAACAAAACGTATTTTCCATTATTTCCAGCATGAAAACCTGTTTCCTCAGTGACTTTCTCCGGTGAAAAAAAAAAAATTCTGGGCCAATCTTCAATGTATTACAGTGCTAAAAAGTAGGGAATTAAATATTATCTAATATGATCAGCAAGAGAAGTGCTGTGTCAGAGTCACTTGAATCATTCAGAAGAAACAAAAAGGCTATAAACGTTGATTTTCATATTTGCTCCCTTCTGGGAAAGGTTTAGACACTGTTGTATGTGGTTGAGAGTACCCCTTTTGAATAAAATAGTACACGTATTCATTTTGTGGAGAGGAGGGTTATGATTCATGTGAATTTATAAGTACCATTTAACGAACAATCTGGAACAAAATGCTACAAAATGGAACTTGTCCTTGTGTTGCAACTTCAAAGGAACATTGATAATCGTTTATTTATAAGTGTAATGAGCCAGGGAGTTTGAGAGAAGACTTAATCAGAGGGGCAGTCTTCTCAGCTGGAAACCTATATGTAAATTTCTCCGTTCTGAGGATTTCATGTATTTCCAGGCATCAAAATACTTTGTCAGACAATAAATGGGACAGGATAATCAATTGTGTGGGTGCTCAGGAGAGAAATAAGGCACTTTAAATGTTGGGACTATTATAAGCTTTGACTTAATGTCTAAGACTCAATACTTACATCAGTTTGCAAGGCCTTTTTTATTCTTGTATGTTCAGAATGATTGTTTGCTTTTTCATCTTTTCCTAATTCCTTTTTATTTTTGTATTAGTTCATTAATATTTGAATAAGTGTTGATGGAATCTACCTGCTTTTTAATGGTGCTTGGGGAATCCCAACAGTGACTGCTGTTTGAAAACGGTGACTAATTCTTATTTTTGACTGCATCCTTGGAAACTATCAAAATTCCTGGATACAGTCTGTAAAATACATGGATTGTTTTTTGAGTGGTTATTCTGATTGGTTGGTGCCCCATTCTTACTATTCCATGTCTGTGCTAAATTTACTAAGATATTGTGTATGATATTCCTGCTTGCATGGATCCACACTCAGGTTTGCTTGAATTCTCTACATTGTAACAAGACCCATACAGCAAGATTACCTTATGCATAATCCCATCCCAAGTATTTTGCTATAAATAAAGACTATCCGTTATAACCAGATGGAAAATGTATATGAATGATCAGTTCGCTTAATAAACTTTACATTGGTTTTCTCCAAATTGCCTTTCCCTGTTTCATTTTGAGTGATCAACTATGCAAGACTGAATTTCCATTAACTTACCTGTTGCTCTTTTGAACATTTTCATGAATTAAGAAGCAGTATGTCCTAAGGCAGGGTTGTTTCCCACATTGGCACTAATGCTTTGTGATGACCTCCTGTTTTTGAAGCACTCTGGCCCTAATCTTCAGAGTCCCAGTTGTCACATTAACTGTGGTATTTTTTTCTGCATCTTATGTGTAAAATATGCTGTTTTCATAGAAATCCTAGGAATTTTGAAATTATTGGCACTTCAAAAAACTATTTTCACTTCTAATCATAACAATTGTTCTTTAATTTCAGAAAATAATTTTTCTGTCATTGAAAATATCTGTCTCACATTTATCACTTTTTACAATGAACTGATCTTTCTAAGTACAGCGTTACACAAAGCTGTATGTACTCTTCAGTTACCTACTTAGGGTGAACTTTTGTCCTTTTTGCATTAATATGTACAAAGTAAGACTGTTATTAAAACAAATTTTGCTTTGTTTTTTAATCAAGCTCTAAATTTGGTTAAAATTGAATAGATTATAACATGAATGAAGTGGGAGGAAATAAAATACTCTCTGTACAATACTTTATTACAATTTTAATACTTGTAATATATAAAGATTGTGAAGAAAATATTGTCTTCATCCACAAAAATGTTGTGTTTAATTTTTGTAAATGTGTTTTAACCCTTCCTCAGAGTTATTCACCTTCTTGCTTTAGAAAACATTCTTTTCATTCTGTCTAGCAGTGCTGAAATCAACTAAAAGAGTATATGTTTAGGAGTATGTGGAAAAAATGCTTTGAAAAGCTCTAATGTATTATCTCAGATAATTTTTTCTTCCTGTCTTCTTGAGATATAATTTTATATCCCATATTTTATCAACTACCAAACTGGTCTCAAGAATATGAATTTACAATAAATAAATTTTTATAATTTGTTAGTGGCTGTATGAGATGATACCACTGGTAATGTACATTATACAGCATTTGTATAAAGGTATCATGATCATGCATTTTGAATGTTAAAAAATGAACAAATAATTTTTGTCTACCATGAAAATTGTAATTTTATGAATATTAAAACATTAAGGCAATATTATTGATATGTTTCAGCTCCTTTAACTGTTTAGTCCATTGCCATTGAGAGAAAAGGTACAAGGACTTACATTAGTGTTGTTTCGTGTGGAGTTGTGAGTAGGATGAGAATCAGTTATTAGGAGGAAAAACATTTTTTTTTAAAGAAATTAGAATATAGAGAAAGAACTCCAGCAGTTGAATGTAATACATGATGGTAGTTTACATTCAAGTCAATGAATTTTCATTAAAAATGTGATTATCTTGAGTGTCATTGGTCTGCAAAGTTCAATTCCTGCTAAGTCCTTTTACACGGAATTTACCGCATGGTTATGCTATTTTCCATGTTAACTTGATTTTTCCCGCAATTTTATGTTCAGATAATTTATATTACCAAGAAATCCAGATTAGTATACAGTTTCAGAGATTCTCTTTATAATTGTTTAAAAGTTCCTGAACAAATTGCTAGAAGATAGAATTCCAGATGTGTTCAAACCTTGTACTTAGTTTAAGGAGGAAATTAACACTTTGGTCCTTTATTTGCCATGGAGAAAGATAATGACATTCTCTAGGAAGATTAGAATCTAACCAAACATTGTAGGCTATATATAGCATACAGAGCCTTGTGCCATTTGTGAAAACGTTATCAGGGAGAAAACCCAATGACTGATTTTTTGAACTGTATTTTTTAGGGACACAGATTTAATTTAGAGATTATGGTTTGAAAATAAAATTTACTGTATGAGTGTTTTTAGCTGATAAGAAATTGATTTTGTGACCTCGCTACACATTAATTGAAACATCTGCCAGTATATCTTGAAGTGGTTTAAGGAACTGTAGACACTTGGAATCGCATCATTTCTTCATGTTAAACTTACTAGTTAATCACTGTTACCATTATAAAGAAAGAAACTAATTTTCATGTGAGGTCTGAATAATCTCCCTCTCTGGCATAATAAGTGGGATTTATGTAATTGACATTATATTTAGTTGTTTCACGATATTGAAGGTGGAGTCCTTTAATAGTGTTATTCTTACTGAGCAGTATGGTATTTTGTATTCTCTATTATCTTAAAGGTTATATTTATAAAACAAAAAATATTAAAGTGTGCATACATTAGCCCACTTAGACATAAAAATTATTATTTAAATTATTTGTTAAATTTTAAAATGTAGTTTTTAAAAAGTTACAGTAGAATGAAGGTAGTTATCAGTGTTCTGCATGTCTTAAATCTTAGCTTATTTAGCAGATATTAAGATGTGTTTACAGAGGAAAACCTGAATTGCAGAGGAGAGTTAAAACAAATTGTGAAATTTGTAGTCTTCCCAAAGAACACCAAAATGTTTTGAGATTATTTGGCTTGACTAATCAAATCAGTTATATATGCAATAATTATCCAGAAAAGTGAGCATCTCCACTTTATTTCTCTTTTGTGGATAAAACCTCAGAACTAAAATTTAGGTCATGGTTCTTTAGTGACATCATGCTGAAATGGCCCTCTGCTGATGAAAAACACATTCTAAGTATTAAAGAATTTATTATTAAAAATGTCATTAGAGTTATAGTTAACATTTAGAACTTGAGAAAGGAATCTGCTGTTTATTTGTGTATTTTTGATAATTAAAGTTGGCATGTGCAGATGACTAAATCAGTTTGAACAAAGTTGAACAGAAGTTGAGATAGTTCTAACACTTACTTGGTAGCTTTGTGTTTCTAGAAAAATGTTGATATTTTGAAATGAGACAATTCTATATCCTTTGTGTAGGAAAGGTTCTTATGCTAGGTTTCCTGGTGCCATATGGAGGATATGTTCTAAAGATCATTTCTGGACCTTTATAAACACAGAAACCTATTGAGAATACTAAAAAAGTGCAGCAAATCTCTGTTGTATATACAATGCAGGAAAGCAAGCAGATGCTTGATTATAGTGCTATGTTTGTTCAACAAATGTAATAATGCAGCAGTTTCATAATGGAATACCATGTGGAGAAGAATGTTTTTAAATATGTTTTTTACTTTGATTTCAGTTTATTAGTAAATAAATATATCAGAAAATTTTCAATAGAGGCATTAATTGGTTTATAGTCAATAATCTCTTTCTACTTATCATTTTAAACAATCTGATGGCCAATTTAAGAATAAAGAAGTATGAAGTTGATCTGAATTTAAGCAAAGTTTTAGATTATAACTCATAATACACTTTCCTTACTCTGTTGAGAAAACTTAAGATTTATCAATTATTGGAGATACAACTTTTAAAAAAGAATCCATCAATTCATACATTGTGATCAAAGGACTTTCTACTAACTGATACTTTAATATTTGGAGATCAGTTCCTTTATAATTGAAAAGAAATTGCCCTTATGACAGTATTAAAACTGAAGGACCCATGTAGAAATATGAAACGCTTAGAGAATATAATTTAAATTAAAATTTGACATATGGTTAGTATTCAAATCTGAATACTGAGTACAAATAATAAATATAGAAGGGAAAAATGGGTATTGTTTGTTTCAAAGTAGATTTCAGCACAGGAAGCATTTTAATGGAGACCCGCTTTGAAAATCTGTACCTCAGCATTTTAGAATCAGATAGTATTAACAGTTTAGACCAAGATTGATCAAATGTGATTTACAGCTTATTTGGGGAAGCAGGGCTATAGAAGAAGCACAGGTGCTGAGGAAGCCTCACTTGGGATCAAATCCTGGTTCTGTCATTTACTAGCTGTCATATTTGGACCAGTTTCTATGTCTTTAGTTTATAAATAGTCTTATCAACCTCAAAATATCTTATGCAGATACAAGAAGATAATAAAAGTATAGCACTTAAGTATGATACTGGCCATATAGAGAGGCCTCGGTAACTATTACTATTTCTATTGAACTATTACTAATGTAAATCTGTCAGTCACTTTCTGCCACATTTTTTTTTGGTAGGTTCATTCTTCGTCTACTTTCCCAACCATCCAGAAAATCAGATTAAGATCATGTAGGCAGCTAGGTTATAACAATGAAGTGCTCTTCTGCTTTTACCAAATTCCATGAACAGCAACACATATGAGCACTTAGTCATACACCTAGAATATAGGTATATTACCCCTCACTTGTTAATAGTTTATTAATCCTTAACTGACATTTTAGGCTTCCTGTGTCTGAAGGAAAAAAAAATTAATCACTCACTTACTCCTAATCTTTCTTTGAAGACTGATTTTCATTTAATTACCTTTGTTCCAGTCACCTGATTAGCTTGGTGGAAGCTGAATTTAAAGAAGCATATCTAGACAAAACCAATACAGTATTGTAAAGTAAAATAAAGTAAAAATAAAAATTAAAAAAAGAAGCATATTTAAAAAGAATGTTTAGGAACTAACTGGTTCCAGATTTTATACACACACATATATATATGCCAGTGAGTTATTTTCTTTTTTAATATTGAGCATCGAAGATGTGGTACCTAGTGGAGGATATAGAGTACAGTAGGACACCTTTAAAGAATGCAAATTCTCAGAAAACAGTTTATTCCACTTACTATGAATATTTATCATAATTTATTAATAAATATATTAATATTGCTTGAAAACACAGGAGTTATAAGAAACCTTGGAAAAAATCTACATATTGTGAAACTAATAATTTTCTTTGGCATAGCAAATCTCCTATTGAAATTAGCTATTTAAAAGTATGCAAAGATTATACATCAACTATATCTCAATAAAAATTAACAAAACAAAATGAAGATTGATAGATATACAAAAAAACAGATATATATTTCTCTATATGAGGTTTTTAAAATTATTATTATGCAATTTTTAAAAAAAGACCTGCAAGATACTTTGACATAAACTTAGAACAGAGAAATATATGTATACACACATATGTATGTGTTTGCGTGTATATAAATAATAAGATCATTATATATAATAAGATTACCATATAAATGCTTCTGTGTGTGTGTGCTGTCGCTCAGTCATGTCTGACTCTTTGCAGCCCTGTGGATTGTAGACACCTGGCTCCTCTTTCCATGGAATTTTTCAGACAAGAATGCTGGAGCGGGTTGCCGTTTTCTTCTGCAAGGGATCTTTCCCACCCAGGGATTGAACCTGCATATCTTTTGTCTCTAAGCAGGTGGATTTTTTATCACTGTAGCTCTTCGGAAACCCATATATGCTTATATATGATAATACAATTCATTTGCCATTGAATGAGACCATTCTGAGAAAAATATAAATACAATAATTTTGCAGAGTGAAAAGATGAGTATTTGGTAGAACTTTGTTTCAAGGATGAGAATTTCAGTATAATCTCTAGAAAGTGAAAGTGAAGTCACTCAGTCGTGTCTGACTCTTTGCGACCCCATGGACAATAGCCTACCAGGCTCCACCATCCATGGGATTTTCCAGGCAAGAATACTGGAATGGGCTGCCATTTCCTTCTCCAGGGTACCTTTCCAACCCAGGAATCGAACCCCGGGTCTCCTGCATTGCAGACAGATGCTTTACTGCCCTAGCCACCAATCACAGGTCCATAGAACAACCTCCTGGAAAGCACCTATCAGGATTTTCAGTGCCTTGGAGAAACAACATATGTTCATTGACAAGAACTGGTTGAGAGTAATGATTGGAATTACTCTGTCATGATTCTGCTCTTCTGTGGTTGTTCAAGCATTCATCAGTGTAATAGTACATTCTGAATAAGGATAGATTTGAGTGGAAATATATCGACACCTTTATTCAGTTCAGCAACATTTCTGAGTTACGGTTTAACTCATGTCACCACAAGATGATCAAATATTTATTCACTGCCTTTGAACCACCTGTACTTCTTGGAAACCTTTCTGGTAAATGAAAAGAAAGATAACTATAAATTCATTTGATGAAGAATAAAAAATCATTGTTTTAAACTAAATCTCAACTAAACATTTTTTAAAGTCAAAACGAACTTCTTAGCACTAGGCCACTGGTGAAAATCCGTATCAGACTCTAAATTTGCTCCTCTATTCTTTTCAACTTGTCATTTCAAAATTACTATCAAGGAAATGATAATCCATTTAACTATTTAAAAATATGTAATAAAGTATTTAAACCCTTAGTTTAATAGCATTTGCTTTTTGATTTATTTTATAACTGGGCAAGAAAATACTAGGTTATGTCTTATATTTCTTCAATTTTAGAATTTTATTTATTATTTTTAATTGGAGTATAATTGCTTTAAAATATTTGTTAATTTCTGATGTATGGCAACATGAATTAGCTATATGTAAAGTTTTAAATTTTAAATTCTAACGTATTTTACAACTTTCATTCTAATTTTTCAATATTCCTAAATTACAGAGACACAAAAATAAGCTGCTATTGAAAATCTTTTAAATAATGCAAGAAATAATAGCTTATAATACACTTAAAAATCCATTCTGTAATTAGTATAGATTATTTTTTAACAATAGAGCAATAATTTTGAATCAAATCAGGGGCTCTTTTGCATAATTTAGCATTTATTTTGATTCATGTATTCATTCACTCAAAAACTTGTTGAGCACCTATGTTGTGATCAGGTTCTACTTTGTAGAATTGAATATAAAGTACTGGATAAGTATATGCGGCTGTTGTGGATTCTAGAAGGATAAAGAAACATTTAAATCACAATTACACAAATGAGTAATTATTTGAGCAGCCCAAGTAATCATGGAAACTTCATAAGGAGACAATATTTAAAGTGATGGTTGAGCTGGAAATTTGCTTAATGAAGCATATGCTTGAGGATAGATATGGCAGGTAGGAATGATCATCATATGTACTTATGAAAGCACTAATGAATGAGAAAGAAATACAAATTCTAACAACCAAAATAAGTTGCTGAAGTAAAATGCTGCAATTGTAGAACATGTATCTAAAACATTGGTCACTAGCCATACTATGTAAAGTACTGATGTTATCCATAGGAAAAAAAATAATTCTGCTTTCAGAAATTCACTTTTTCTTCTATACAAAGTAAATAAATTGAAGGTCAACAAAGTATGGATACAGGTTCATCAGGTGGATGCTGTCTCATGAGTCACGGAGAGTGAATATTGGCTTAGTCAAGATTAGTGACCAAAAAGATGGAAGAAATTAGAAGGGAATGACATATAAAATGTAGAGATATATAAGTCTTAATGATGATTGGATGATGTTACAAGTAAGAGACAGGAAGATGTGAAGGATATCTCTTATATCTGTAGTGTGAACTAATAGGTGGATACTGGTGCATTTGATGGAAAAAAAGGAAATATAGATGGAGAAGTCATTAGCTCTGTTTTGGACATGGTATCATTGTCATGCCATTCATATATATAAGTGGCGATAACACTATATGTTGATCTGGAACTTAGAGAAGTCTTGAATAGAGAGAAAAATTTTTGAGTCATCAGCAGAATATTGGTGTTAATGGAAACCATGGAAGCAGACATGCTTACCTATAGTGACTACGTAAAAAGAGATCATAGAATGAAAGTGAAGAACTAAGCTCAAATCTTCAGAGAAAGGAAAATTGACATAAAGGATTTAGAAATGTGGCCTTAAAGGAAGGGAGAACTTGTGTGTTATCATTAAAGCTAAGGGAATGCATTTTTCAAGAAAGAAGAGTTCAAGTTTCAAATGCTACTGAAAGGCCCAGTGAAAATCAAAAAATAATCAATAGCTGTTTTAATATAGAGATCCGTGGTGGCGTTGGCAAGAACTACTTTGGTGAAATTTTGGTGACTAAATCCAATCTAGAATGGGTTGAGTAGAGCCTGAAAAGTAAAGAAATTGTTTTAAGTGGTAGAGCTAGGAAAGTAAACAAAAAAGTCAGTGTGGAAATTGACCAACTATAAAGGTTATAGAAAGAATCAAGTAGAAAATGAGAGAAAAGTTTAGAAGAAAGTATAAGTTCAATGAAGGCAAAGTGGATAGAATTTTGAACACAGGAAAAGTGAGGCTAAGTGAGGGTTTAGAACAGGGAATTCTAGTTTACTTATTCACACAGGCACAGGTTTATTATCTAGAGCATCCCCACATGTCATTTCAAATCCTTGAGTGCTGAGGGACACAACAGGGAATAAATGTGGCTTGTCTAGGAAAATGACAGGAGTCTTGAAATATTGGAAAAGATAGAAACAAATAAATCATCCAGATAAAATAAATAAGCAGTATTGTTTGCCAGACCTGGAGCAAGATGCCAGATTACTGTTTCAACAATGTCATGTTTTCTGTCTTCTCCCATATATAAGCATCATGATTTCTGTCTTAATCAATTCTGGTGCTGTAACAAATACCATACACTGAGTGACTTAAACATCAAACATTTATGTCACACACTTCTGGAGCCTGGAAAATCCAACATCAGTGTGCCAGCAGAGTAGATGGCTGAAGAGAACACTCTTCCTGCTTTACTGGTGGCCATTTTCTCTTGGTACACGTACAGGACAGAGAGAGAACACTCTTGTCCCTTCATCCACTTAAAAAGGCATTAATCCCATTCATGAGAGCTCCACCCTCATGACCTAATTATCTCCCCCAAAATTGGGATTGGGGCTTCAATATATGGATTTTGGGGGAGATATAAATATTCAATCCATAGCAGTATCCCTTACCAACATTGACTGAATTTGCCTTGGAATTTTCTCAGAATAATGTACTAATAACTACTAGATAATTAAAATTGACATAGAAATTGATCTTATTCTAACTAATGATGGAGATTATTGTTTTTTTGGTTCTGTTTTCATGCTGTAAATTAGTTTTTCAGACTGCACATCCAATATATGTACATTTATTTATAAATTTTATTTATAGCCTTCTATATTATAATCAATAACTACTGAAATGCAGAAAGGAAAAAATATAAAGAAAGAAAGAAATTTTAACACTTTTCCTGTGTATCAGTGGATTACTTTGCACATGCTTTGGGGTACATTTCCCCCGCTGTAATTTGGAAACAGCTGGTACTGATGAGGTCCTCTTTGACAAATATACCATGGTCAGCTATTTTATATATGGTATTTAACTCTCTGAAGTCAGCCATGGAAATTATTTATTATTGTGATTTCTGTTAGAGATTGATTTAGATATTGAGATTTGAAGTTACTTTTAACTAATGTTTTAGGTAATAAAAAATTCATCTGAGATTGAAAACTTTTCTATTAAAAGTAGCACTGACACCTCCTTCCAAAATATCCCTTTAAAATGATACCATCATGCCATGATTTATCTACTTTTGTTCTGTGACCCATGCATTGAGATTAAATTCTCTTCAAAGCATCTTATTGCTATAGAACACCTCCTTTATGGTCAAATACATTTTTAGACTTTCTATCCAATATCTTTTGCAAAATACATTTTTTTCTGTTTTGATAATCTTTACAGGCGCTAACTTAAATTGTTTACAATTATTTTGAAAAGGACTCCAGCTGCTTTTAGTTATGATGAGTCAACAACTTGGAAAATATTTGAATTTGAGTAGAAACCTAGTTTGAATTTAGATTTCAATTGTATTTTATTAGTTGCAAATGTTGTGTCATATAACATCTTTTCAAAGTTTGAAAAACAGAAGAAAAAAGATGACTATCACTTTAAAAAATTAATATTTTTGTTGCAGACCTCATTGCCAAAAAAGTCACATTTAATCATATTTCTGTCATATAAAAATTTAAATATCTATCTTTTTTTTTTACATTATGCTTAAGCTTTGCCACTCATGTTTTCTGCCATCTAAGAGGATTTTATTATATGTAATTTTTGTTTTTCATCTTTGTTTACATGGGAAATGAAACATTTTGTATGATAGTTGTCAACCTTCTGAAATTACCGTTGGAAGAAGCATATTATGTTAGTTATGCAAAACAATTGAAAAATCAAAAACAAGATACTGTTGTTAAATTTATCAAATCAGGAACAAGCTCTAATATTTTGTTTATGAATATTATTTTGTTTTATAAAAGTGATATATATATATATACTCATTATAAAAATGTCAAGCCATTTAAAAAGTAAGAGGAGAAAGCAAGACATCAGTAAAGTTCCCAGCCCCCCAAGCCATCTTTTAGATATTTAATGAACACTATTCTGGAGATCTTTCTATAGATACCTATAAAAGTACATGATAGATAAGGGAAATAATCGACAAGTGATAGACAGACAAAAAATGATAGCAGATGTGTTATTATTTTACTGAAAGATGCTCAGTCTCATTTTACTAGATTTAACAGAAGAAAAAGAATATACTGTTATAACTGAAAGCATGTAATATACTAATATGGAAAGATACTGACTTTCACTTTACTAGAATTTAACAGGGGAAAATGAAAGTGAAAGAATTACTGATTGCAGATTTCTTTAACACAAGAGAAATTTTAAATTAACTGTACAGATAAGAAAAATTATAAATAGATTCAGAGTACTGAGATAATTTTTTTAACCACTCATTTTAATTTTAAACAATGCTGGTTTGCCTGTTGCTATAAAAGACTAATTGATTATCATAGTAAAACTTCTCCCTTCCTTTCCTTTTTAACCTGGTTTTTGTTGCTTATTCTATTTTTTAATTTATCAGGGCTTATTCTGTTGATAATTCTGTTCTACTATGATTCCCATAGAAGTTTAGTCTTACTTTTATGTTTAAAAGCATTTAGTGCTTTCCCTGAGTAATTTTCACTACTGATGCTCCATTTCTGGGAATTGAAAGATGTCTTATCTGATTAGCTGAATTTCATTATTGAATTTCTTTTTCAAGGAATGTTTCTGAACACGGTGTTTGATATATTCCACTATACTTAAAAATGTCTAATAGATTCTTTCATAGTTGAAAATCTTGTCTGGACATATTGTCTTTAAGCCAGGTTGTCTTTTCTTTAGAATTTTGTATAGTTTTTTATATCTTCTGGCATTGACTGCTCTCATGCCAAACATTCAAGCTAGCATGATATTTAGCCTCTCATAGATGACATGCTTTTTCTGTTTAGATGCATATATTCAGAATTTGTCCAAATTCTGTGATGAAAGGCATTTTCCATTTCTCTGTATTTTTGTTTAGTAGTATCCTTAATCTTTAGCTTGCATGATTAACAAAACAAGCCAAATATAATCATTCAGTTCAGTTCAGTCGCTCAGTCATGTCCGACTCTTTGCGACCCCATGACCACCACACACCAGGCCTCCCTGTCCATCACCAACTCCCAGAGTCCACCCAAACCCACTTCCATTGAGTTGTTGATGCCATCCAATCGTCTCATCCTCCATCGTCCCCTTCTCCTCCTGCCCTCAATCTTTCCGAGCATCAGGGTCTTTTCAAATGAGTCAGCTCTTTGCATCAGGTAGCCAAAATATTGGAGTTTCAGCTTCAACATCAGTCCTTCCAATGAACACCCAGGACTGATTTCCTTTAGGATGGACTGGTTGGATCTCCTTGCAGTCCAAGGGACTCTCAAGAGTCTTCTCCAACACCACAGTTCAAAAGCATCAATTCTTTGGCGCTCAGCCTTCTTCACAGTCCAACTCTCGCATCCATACATGACCACAGGAAAAACCATAGCCTTGACTAGACGGACTTTAGTCAGCAAAGTAATGTCTCTGCTTTTGAATATACTATCTAGGTTGGTCATAACTTTTCTTCCAAGGAGTAAGCGTCTTTTAATTTCATGGCTGCAGTCACCATCTGCAGTGATTTTGGAGCCCCAAAAGATGAAGTCTGACACTGTTTCCACTGTTTCCCCATCTATTTCCCATGAAGTGATGGGACCAGATGCCATGATCTTCGTTTTCTGAATGTTGAGCTTTAAGCCAACTTTTACAGCTGTAGTTAGTCTCTTTTGTAACAGTCTGCTAAATTATTAACTCCAACTATTAATTTTTAATTCTAGAACTTCTACTTGATTCTTTAAAATTCTGGAGTCCATAATAGAAACATTTTATTTGCTTTCACATACTACAGATGTCATAACTTAAATATTTTAAACATAGTTATTTTATATAGGTATTCAATAATTTCATTTGTAAAAGATCCTAAATTTCTTACTTGTTGTTTCTGCTGATCCTCAAAACTGGTGTGTGTGTGTGTGTGTTTAGTTTTAGCTGTAGAATTTATTTCAGCCAGTCATTATATGGGCGATCCTGTGATGCCTGTGTCAAAGATCTTTCTAAGAAGGAAGAATATTCATTTGCTTCTTGCATCTACCATGCCTGCTTAACTACCTCAAAGTCACTTTCCACTAATTTGTCAGGTTACCATTGCAGTAGCCACAGGCATGTAGCTACATATTCTGAAATGCCTTTTGACCCCTGTATATTGCCTAGGCCAAGATAGATCATTTTTGTGTCACCTCTTTTCCCTGGTGAAGACCTTTGTAAGTCCATCCTATCACTGTGTGTGCAGTCCTTTGATGGTCCTGACTTTAAGCAACGGTTTTAGTCCTTGCTTCACCTTTCACATGTTCAGTCCTTTCCTCCCAGAGAAGTCATTGAAAATTATCACACCTAAAAAGTCTTTTCAGGCTTATTTTTACACCCTAATTGTATCTTTCTCTTTATTTTTGTCTTTGAAGGTTTCTTGTATTTTTTAGTTTGCTCAGTTTTACCTTTAAGAGTACATTTATTTTATTTAGTTTATCTAGTGTTTCTATTGTTGGAGAAAGATATTAAGATTATCTAGTCTTTATGTATTTGGAATAAAAATTCAGAATTCTTTGTAAGGCATCTTATGACTGTGAAGAAAGCTAGCCTGAGGGGGAAAAGCATTAACACTGTGGATGATGGAACAGACAGAGGAAATAACCTTGATGGCGTGGCTGTGCTGGTAAATTAATCAACCCTGTAGTCACTCTACTGCTGTACTTTTCCTTTTATGAGATAATTAATTACCTTATGGTTTAGGTCACTTTGAGATGGGTTTTCTGATACTTACAGTCAGAAGCACCTTACATGATCTGTGATCAGTTTGTTTGCTTTGGTTTCTCAACCCTCCTCACCTGTGCCTTGGTTGTAAAGCTATATTGGTATGAGCTGTTGCCTTACCTTTCACTAAAGAATGTTAAAGCAAAGGGTGTCTGGCTCTAACAGAAATGGCACACACGTTTTGAAAGACACACATATTCTGAAATGGTGCTTGCAAATATGGGAAATATAAGTGAGATTTTCACAGTAAACCACTCTCAAGCTTATATTTAGGATTGCAAAACAAATCAGAAAAATATTCAAAACATAAAATTTAATCAAAATATGTGAATGCAAACTTTATATAAAGCTTAAAGAAGGAAATTATACCATAGTTTTCTTAGAAGATCCAGAACTCAGAGAAAGCAAATTAGACAGGTGAGGCAGATTGCAAAGAAGACTGAAAACAGGAAAAAGACGAGAGTCCAAAATGAATTATAATATACATGGAATACAAAGTGAAAATAGTGAAATCCTCTATACTTACATTAAGGACATTCAGTTCAGTTCAGTCGCTCAGTCATATCCGACTCTTTGTGACCCCATGAATCTCAGCATGCCAGGCCTCCCTGTCCATCACCAACTCCCGGAGTTCACCCAGACTCATGTGCATCGAGTCAGTGATGCCATCCAGCCATCTCATCCTCTATCGTCCCCTTCTCCTCCTGCCCCTAATCCCTCCCAGCATCAGGGTCTTTTCCAATGAGTCGACTCTTCGCACGAGGTGGTCAAAGTATTAAGGACATTAAAGGACATTAAATGTTTATGCAATGGTTTAAACAATTAAATTTCATTAACTTTTGTTTTATATTCATTATTATATAGACATAATTCATAACACAAGAAAGAGACATTGTAATAATTCCCATAGCCACATTTATAACACCAAGGAAACCGAGACTTTTATTTGTTTCTCTAAGACAATATCCCTAGATATTTTTAAACATATGTTTAAAGAGAGTAAAAGATGATTAATAGTACTATGAATATTACTAATAATAACTACTAACAGTTACTGTGCACTTAATACAATAACTTTCATTTCACTTAGATCATCAATATCAGTAGGCTTTCTTATTGTAACAATTTTATGAGTGAAAAAATAGTTATAATTTAACTTTTATACTTGAATCAGTAGAATTAATTGACACAAAATAATTTTTTGAGACATCATGAAGTGAATGGGCATGATATCATCATGTCTTCATTGTAAATGATCTTTGTCTGTATTCAGTTCAGTTCAGTTCAGTTCAGTCGCTCAGTCATGTCCGACTCTTTGCGACCCCATGAATCGCAGCATGCCAGGCCTCCCTGTCCATCACCATCTCCCGGAGTTCACTCAGACTCACGTCCATCAAGTCCATGATGCCATCCAGCCATCTCATCCTCTGTCGCCCCCTTCTCCCCCTGCCCCCAATCCCTCCCAGCATCAGAGTCTTTTCCAATGAGTCAACTCTTCGCAGGAGGTGGCCAAAGTACTGGAGTTTCAGCTTTAGCATCATTCCCTCCAAAGAAATCCCAGGGTTGATCTCCTTCAGAATGGACTGGTTGGATCTCCTTGCAGTCCAAGGGACTCTCAAGAGTCTTCTCCAACTCCACAGTTCAAAATCATCAATTCTTCAGTGCTCAGCCTTCTTCACAGTCCAACTCTCACATCCATACATAACTACTGGAAAAACCATAGCCTTGACTAGCCGGACCTTAGTCAGCAAAGTAATGTCTCTTCTTCTAAATATGCCATATAGGTTGGTCATAACTTTTCTTCCAAGAGTCAGCGTCTTTTAATTTCATGGCTGCAGTCACCATCTGCAGTGACTTTGGAGCCCCAAAAAATAAAGTCTGACACTGTTTCCACTGTTTCCCCATCTATTTCCCATGAAGTAATGGGACTGGATGCCATGATCTTTGTTTTCCGAATGTTGAGCTTTAAGCCAACTTTTTCCACTCTCCTCTTTCACTTTCATCAAGAGGCTTTTTCGTTCCTCTTCACTTTCTGCCATAAGGGTGGTGTCATCTGCATATCTGAGTTTATTGATATTTCTCCCGGCAATCTTGATTCCAGCTTGTGTTTCTTCCAGTCCAGCGTTTCTCATGGTGTACTCTGCATATAAGTTAAATAAGCAGGGTGACAGTATACAGCCTTGACATACTCCTTTTCCTATTTGGAACCAGTCTGTTCCATGTCCAGTTCTAACTGTTGCTTCCTGACCTGCATACAGATTTCTCAAGAGGCAGGTTAGATGGTCTGGTATTCCCATCTCTTAAAGAATTTTCCACAGTTTATTGTGATCCACACTGTCAAAGGCTTTGGCATAGTCAATGAAGCAGAAATACATGTTTTCTGGAACTCTCTTGCTTTTTCCACGATCCAGTGGATGTTGGCAATTTGATCTCTGGTTCCTCTGCCTTTTCTAAAACCGCTTGAACATCAGGAAGTTCATGGTTCACATATTGCTGAAGCCTGGCTTGGAGAATTTTGAGCATTACTTTACTAGCATGTGAGATGAGTGCAATTGTGCGGTACTTTGAGCATTCTTTGGCATTGCCTTTCTTTTTGGATTAGGTTAATCATTTATAAATTATCAATATTATTATATATTATTATATTATTATTATATTATATATATTATTATATATGTTGAAGAATGAAGTTATGAGAAAAAAATGATAATAAAAACAGATATATCTGGCAAGAGTATCTTGAAGAACTACATGAGAAAGGAATTGAACCGTTGATTATTGCAGGCAGTTTTTACCTTGAATATTGTAGCTGTTTGTCTTCCATGTTCTTGTGGCAAAGGTAGTGCCTTTCACTTTTACAGTGTTAGCTGTAGTTAAGGCAATACATTTTTAAAACAAAAATAGTTGTGTAAGTAACAGAACCAATGGTGTCAGAAGATGATCTGCACTGATCCTTTGTAGAGGGCAAGAAAATTCCCCAGAGTAACCCAAGCTCCAGAAATCTAGAACCTGATAATAGGCACAGAGATTAGAGTGACAAATCCCATTGACTACTTTTAAACTTAAAGAGAACTGGAATGGCGATGATTTGATGTATGATTTTAGGATCCAAGAGCCAAGTGAAAGTCTTACTATTCTGGATGCCAAAGAAGCTGGTCTCAACCTTTTTCACACAGCCATTGTAATAGAGAATGTAGAGTAGAGTGGGGATTAATTATGGAAATTTATAATGTTGCAAAATTTGGTGAGGTTACTGGAGAAGGGAATGGCAAACCACTTCAGTATTCTTGCCTTAAGAACCCCATGATCAGTATCAAAAGGCAAAATGATAGGATACCAAAAGAGGAACTCCCCAGGTCAGTAGGTGCCCAGCATGCTACTGGAGATCAGTGGAGAAATAACTCCAGAAAGAATGAAGGGATGGAGCCAAAGCAAAAACAATACCCAGTTGTGGATGTGACTGATGATAGAAGCAAGATCCGATGCTGTAAAGAGCAATATTGCATAGGAACCTGGAATGTCAGGTCCATGAATCAAGGCAAATTGGAAGTGGTCAAACAAGAGATGGCAAGGGTGAACGTCGACATTCTAGGAATCAGCGAACTAAAATGGACTGGAATGGGGGAATTTAATTCAGATGACCATTATATCTACTACTGCAGGCAGGAATCCCTCAGAAGAAATGGAGTAGCCATCATGGTCAAAAAAACAGTCCAAAATGCAGTACTTGGATGCAATCTCAAAAACGACTGAATGATCTCTGTTCGTCTCCAAGGCAAACCATTCAATATCACAGTTATCCAAGTCTATGCCCCAACCAGTAACATTGGAGAAACTGAAGTTGAACGGTTTTATGAAGACCTACAAGACCTTTTAGAACTAACACCCCACAAAGATGTCCTTTTCATTATAGGGGACTGTAATGCAAAAGTAGAAGTCAAGAAACACCTGGAGTAACAGGCAAATTTGGCCTTGGAATATGAAATGAAGCAGGGCAAAGACTAATAGAGTTTTGCCAAGAAAATGCACTGGTCATAGCAAACACCCTCTTCCAACAACACAAGAGAAGACTTTACACATGGACATCACCAGATGGTCAACACTGATATCAGATTGATTATATTCTATGCAGCCAAAGATGGAGAAGCTCTATGCAGTCAACAAAAACAAGACCAGGAGCTGACTGTGGCTCAGATCATGAACTCCTTATTGCCAAATTCAGACTTAAATTGAAGAAAGTAGGGAAAACCACTAGACCATTCAAGTATGACCTAAATCAAATCCCTTATGATTATACAGTAGAAGTGAGAAATAGATTTAAGGGCCTAGATCTGATAGAGTGCCTGATGAACTATGGAATGAGGTTCATGACATTGTACAGGAGAAAGGGATCAAGACCATCCCCATGGGAAAGAAATGCAAAAAAGCAAAATGGCTGTCTGGGGAGGCCTTACAAATAGCTGTGAAAAGAAGAGGGGCAAAAAGCCAAGGAGAAAAGGAAAGATTTAAGCATCTGAATGCAGAGTTCCAAAGAATAGCAAGAAGAGATAAGAAAGCCTTCTTCAGTGATCAATGCAAAGAAATAGAGGAAAACAACAGAATGGGAAAGACTAGAGATCTCTTCAAGAAAATTAGAAATACCAAGGGAACATTTCATGCAAAGATGGGCTCGATAAAGGACAGAAATGGTATGGACCTAACAGAAGCAGAAGATATTAAGAAGAGGTGGCAAGAATACACGGAAGAACTGTACAAAAAAGATCTTCATGACCCAGATAATCATGATGATGTGATCACTCATCTAGAGCCAGACATCTTGGAATGTGAAGTCAAGTGGGCCTTAGAAAGCATCACTACGAACAAAGCTAGTGGAGGTGATGGAATTCCAGTGGAGCTTTTTCAAATCCTGAAAGATGATGCTGTGAAAGTGCTGCACTCAATATGCCAGCAAATTTGGAAAACTCAGCAGTGGCCACAGGACTGGAAGAGGTCAGTGTTCATTCCAATCCCAAAGAAAGGCAATGCCAAAGAATGCTCAAACTACCACACAATTGCACTCATCTCACATGCTAGTAAAGTAATGCTCAAAATTCTTCAAGCCAGGCTTCAGCAATACGTGAACCGTGAACTCCCTGATGTTCAAGCTGGTTTTAGAAAAGGCAGAGGAACCAGAGATCAAATTGCCAACATCCACTGGATCATGGAAAAAGCAAGAGAGTTCCAGAAAAACATCTATTTCTGCTTCATTGACTATGCCAAAGCACACCATATGACATTGTGAATCACAATAAACTGTGGAAAATTCTTTAAGAGATAGGAATACCAGACCATCTATCCTGCCTCTTGAGAAATCTGTATGCAGGTCAGGAAGCAACAGTTAGAACTGGACATGGAACAACAGACTGGTTCCAAATAGGAAAAGGCGTACATCAAGGCTGTATATTGTCACCCTGCTTATTTTACTTATATGCAGAGTACACCATGAGAAACGCTGGACTGGAAGAAACACAAGCTGGAATCAAGATTGCTGGGAGAAATATCAATAACCTCAGATATGCAGATGACACCACCCTTATGGCAGAAAGTGAAGAGGAACGAAAAAGCCTCTTGATGAAAGTGAAAGAGGAGAGTGAAAAAGTTGGCTTAAAGCTCAACATTCGGAAAACAAAGATCATGGCATCGGTCCCATTACTTCATGGGAAATAGATGGGGAAACAGTGGAAACAGTGTCAGGCTTTATTTTGGGGGGCTCCAAAGTCACTGCAGATGGTGACTGCAGCCATGAAATTAAAAGACGCTGACTCCTTGGAAGAAAAGTTATGACCACCCTAGATAATATATTCAAAAGCAGAGACATTACTTTGCCGACTAAGGTCCGGCTAGTCAAGGCTATGGTTTTTCCTGTGGTCATGTATGGATGTGAAAGTTGGACTGTGAAGAAGGCTGAGTGCCAAAGAATTGGTGCTTTTGAACTGTGGAGATGGAGAAGACTCTTGAGGTTCCTTTGAACTGCAAGGAGATCCAACCAGTCCATTCTGAAGGAGATCAACCCTGGGATTTCTTTGGAAGGAATGATGCTAAAGCTGAAACTCCAGTACTTTGGCCACCTCATGCGAAGAGTTGACTCATTGGAAAAGACTCTGATGCTGGGATAGATGGGGGGCAGGGGGAGAAGGGGGCGACAGAGGATGAGATGGCTGGATTGCATCATGGACTCGAGGGACATGAGTCTGAGTGAACTCCGGGAGATGGTGATGCAAAGGGAGGCCTGGCATGCTGCGATTCATGGGGTCGCAAAGAGTCAGACTCGACTCAGTGACTGAACTGAAATGAACTGAACTGGACTGAATACTATTTGTTATTTGTTAGTTTCTGATTTATTAAATTTTCTGTTCTGGTCCAGTGGGTTGTATTTCTTTGCTAATATTTTCTACCGCAAATCATGAAAAGGGTGACTGTCCACTATTTTGATTGTGTTACACTTTGCTAATTAATTCCAGGTAAAGATTATACCTATGTTGTTTTGGGGGCCGGAGGAAAGGGGGCGACAGAGGATGAGGTGGTTTTATGGCATCACTGACTTGATGCACGTGAGTCTGAGTGAACTCCGGGAGTTGGTGATGGACAGAGAGGCCTGGCGTGCTGTGATTCATGGGGTCGCAAAGAGTCGGACACGACTGAGTGACTGAACTGACTGACTATAAAATGTAATCAATAGTGTAAATAGTCTGTAACTAAGTTCTACTAGGACCACCTGAAAAATGGGACTTCTATAGATATAAGCTGGATTTTTGTGACTTGAATTATAAAAGCTCAAAACACATAACAAGTGAAAAAAAAAAAATATTGCAACTAACAGACACTTAAGCAAAGATGGGGATTGCCAAGAAGCATATAAAAAGATGCTCAACATCATTAGTAACCTGGAGGAATGCAAATTAAAACCACAATGAGCTATCATTACCCACCTAATAGAAAAGTTACATTAAATGATGGACCAATAGCAAATGTCGATGAAGATGTGAAACAACTGGACCTCTCACACATTAGCTACAGGAAAGTTAATGGTCCAGTTATTTTGGAAAACATCTTGTCAGTTTCTTATAAACATATAATTACCAAGTGTCTGTTAGTTGTAATATTATTGTTTTTTTCACTTATTATTGTATTTTGAGTTTTTAAATATATTGTGGATTAATATTAAGTCTTTTCTAAGATATATTCTTTGGGAATATTTTCTCCTGTGACTTTATCTTAACAGTGTATTTCAAAGAGCAGATGTTTAAATTTTTGATGAACTTTATCAATTTGATCATTTATTGATTTTGCTCTTTGTGCTGTATCTAAAAAAAAATTGTATAATTCAAGCCCCCAAAATTCAGCCTATATTTTACACTATGGTCTGCTTTGAGATCCCTTTTATATGTGCTGTGAGGTGAGGATTAAAGTTCTTTTTTTTTTAACATATCAATACCCAACTATTCTGTCACATTTGCTAAAAAGACTATCCTCTTCAAAAGTTGTTCTGTTCAGCTGCCCTCTCATGTGACTCTGCAACCACAGGGACTGCAGCATGCTAGGCTTCCCTGTCCCTCACCATCTCCCAAAGATTGCCCAAGTTCATGTCCATTGCATCTGTTTCCATTGCATCCAGCCACTAATTCATGTCCATTACATCTGGCCATCTCATCCTCTACTCCTTCTCCTTCTGCCCTCAGTCTTTCCCAGCATCAGGGACTTTTCCAATGAGTCAGCTGTTTGCATCAGTTGACCAAAATACTGGAGCTTCAGCTTCAGCATCAGTTCTTCCAATGAATATTCAGGGTTGATTTTCCTAAGATTGACTTGTTTGATCTCCTTCCTATGCAAGGGACTTTCAGGAGCCTTTTCTAGCACCACAGTTTGAAGGCATCAGTTCTTTGGCATTCTGTCTTCTTTACAGTCCAATTCTCAGCCATATGTGACCACTGGGAAGACTATTGCCCTGACTATATGGACCTTTGTCCGCAGAGTAATGTCTCTGCTTTTCAATAGGCTGTCTAGATTTGTCATCACTTTTCTGCCAAGAAACAATTGTATTCTGATTCCGTGGCTGCAGTCATCATCTGCAGTGATTTTAGAGCCCAAGAAGAGAAAATCTGTCACTACTTCCACCTTCTCCCCTTCTCTTTGCCATGAAGTAATGGGGAGCCAGTAGAATTCACCTTCAATGCAGGAGACCCTGATTCGATTCCTGGGTCAGCACAATACCCTAGAGAAAGAATAGGCTACCCACTGCAGTATTCTTGGGCTACCGTGGTGGCTCAGACAGTAAAGAGTCTGCCTGAAATGTGGAAGATGTGGGTTCTATCCCTGGGTTGGGAAGATCCCCTGCAGGGGGGCATGACAACCCACTCCAGTATTCTTGCACTCCAGTATTCTTGCCTGGAAAATCCCCATGGACAGAACAGCCAGGCCAGTTACGGTCCATGGGGTTGTAAAGAGTCGTACACAACTGAGCGACTGAGCACAATGTAGCCAGTTGCCATGATCTTAGTTTTTTTAATGTTTAGTTTTAAGCTGGCACTTTCACTCTTCTCCTTCACCATAATTGAAAGGGTCTTTAGTTCTTCTTCGTTTTCTGCCATTAGAGTGCTATCAGTCTGCATGTCTTAGCTTGTTGATGTTTCTCTAGCCTGTCTTGATTCCAGCTTGTAACTCATCCAGCCCAGCATTTCTCATGATGTGCTCAGCTTATAGGTTAAACAAACAGGGTGACAGCAGACAGCCCTGTCATACTCCTTTCTCATCTTGAACCAATTACTTGTTCCATACAGGGTTCTAACTGTTGCTTCTTGACCTGCATACAGGTTTCTCAGGAGACAGGTAAATTGGTTTGGTATTCTCATCGCTTTAAGAGCTATCCACAGTCTTTTATGATCCATACAGTCAAAGGCTTTGGTGTCATCAATAAAACAGAGGGAGATATTCTGGAATTCCCTTGCTTTCTCTATGATCTAGTGAATGTTGGGAATTTGATCTCTGGTTCCTCTTCCTCTTTTAAATGAAGCTTGGACATTTGGAAGTTCATGGTTTGCATAATGCTGAAGCTTAACGTGCAAGACTTTAAGCATGGCCTTATTAGCATGGGTTGTTGGTCAGTCACTCAGTTGTGTCTGACTCTTTGTGACCCCATGGGCTGCAGCACCCAGGGTTCCCTGTTCTTCACCATCTCCCAGAGTTTGCTCTAACTCATGTCCGTTGGGTCGATGATGCCATCCAACCATCTCATCCTCTGTTGTCCCCTTCTCAGCATGTCTTCAATCTCTCCCAGTATTAGGGTCTTTTCCAATGAGTCAGCTCTTTGCATCAGGTGGCCCAAGTATTTGGAACTTCAGCTTCAGCATCAGACCTTCTAGTGAATATTCAGGGTTGATTTTCTTTAGGATTGACTGGTTTGAACTCCTTACAGTCCAAGGGGCTCTCAAGAGTCTTCTTTAACTCCACAGTTTGAAGACATCAGTTCTTTAGCACTCAGCCTTTTTTATTGTCTAGCTGTCCCATCCATACATGACTACTGGAAAAACCATAGTTTTGACTATACAGACCTTTGTTGGCAAAGTAATGTCTCTGCTTTTTAATATGCGTCAGGGTTTCTCATTGCTTTTCTTCCACGGAGCAACCATCCACAGTGATTTTGGAATGAAAATGAAGTCTGTCATTGTTTCCATTGTTTCCCCATGTATTTGCCATGAAGTGATGGGACCAGATGCCTTGATCTTCATTTTTTGAATGTTGAGTTCTCAGCCAGCTCTTTCACTCTCCTTCATCAAGAGGCTCTTCACTTTCTGCCGTAATGGTGATGTCATCTGCGTATCTGAGGGTATTGATATTTCTCCAAGAAACCTTGATTCCACCTTGTGCTTCATCCAGCTCAGCATTTTGCATGATGTACTCTGCATATAAGTTAAATAAGCAGGGTGACAATATACAGCCTTGATATACTCCTTTCCCAATTTTGAACCAGTCCATTGTTCCATATCTGGTTCTAACTGTTGCTTCTTGACCTGCATACAGGTTTTGCATGGGAGATGAGTACAATTATCTGATAGTTAGCACATTCTTTAGTACTACCCTTCTTGGGAATTGGGATGAGGATTGACCTTTTTCAGTCCTGTGGCTACTGCTGGGTCTTCCAGATTTGCTGACATATTGAATGCAACACCTTGATGGCATCATCCTTTAGGGTTTTGAAATAGCTCTATTGTAATTCCATCACATCCACTATCTTTATTAACAGCAGTGTTTCCTAAGGCCTACGTGACTTTGCACTCCAGAATGTCTGGCTCTGGGTGAATGACCACACCATTGTAGTAATCTGGTTCATTAAGATCTTTTGTGTACAGTTCTTCCGTGTGTTCTTTCCATCTCTTTGATCTCTTCAGTGTCTACTAAATCTCTGTGGTTTCTTTTGTTTATTATGCCCATCTTTGAGTGAAATAGTCCCTTGATATTTCTAACTTCCAATTTCAAAAAGACTACCTGCAATTAAAAAGTATGACTTCTTCCCTTATTGTACTTCCTTTTACTTCTTTTTATTCCCAATCTAAGTGCCCCCCCCTTTTTTTTTCTTTTCTGCCTTATTGTACTGGCTAAAAGCTGTAATTTAATGTTGAATAAAAATAATGACAACAGATATCCTTATTTTCTTATTCACCTTAAAGGAAATCATTCAGTTTTTCACCATTAACTATAATTTTAAATTTTTTGGTAAACTGCTTTACGAGATTGAAGAAGCTTTCTTCAGTTTCCAGTTTGCTGAAGGCTAGCTTATCAGGAATAGATTTTAAATTTTGTCAAATGCTTTATCTGCATTCATAGAGATAATCAGATTCTTTTTTTTTTTCTTTTTTAGTTGGTTAATATAGTGAATTATATTGTTTTTCAAAAATTAGGCAATGCTTTCATTCCTGGGATAAATTCAGCTGTCATGATGTATTATGCTTTGTATGTATTAGAATTAAATTTTCTATAATGGTGTTTAGAATTTTTACATCTGTTTTTATGAGGTATGTTGGTATGTAATTTTCTTGTAATGCCTTTATCTGATTTTTGTATCTGGGTAATGGTGAACTAGGATAAATTGGAAAATATTTCCTTTACTTGGATTTTCTTGCTGGGGTCCAGCCCCGGTGGATCCAGGGAATTCGAAGGGTGGACGGAGTCAGCGAGGAAAACATTTATTTATTAATATAAGATTAGATTATGAAGAAATAGTGTAGTAGGAAAATTAAGTGGAGAAAGAAGGCTGAATAACTTGGTTTACGTGGGAAGCCAATAAAGTTCCAGACAAGGAGCTTGCACCATCTACATTAGGCCACCGGCGTCCTCTTGAATATTGGGGGGGTGCCCCACCTTGGGCTCCCCCTCGCGTGGATCTTAAAAGCCAGGACAAGTAAGTAGACATGGTGAGGCTCCATGCCTCAGATGGGAATTCAGCCAGAAATTAGAGAGGAGACATGGGGGAAACCAGTCCAGCGACTGGCCCCGGCCTCTATTGTCTAGAAAGGCCTTTTATACCTTTTTGATTGTACATAGAGATCAATGGGTAATACAAAATTATGCAGTGTTAGCAGCCCAGACTCATCAAAACCAGGCTTTTCTCTCTGCATACCTAGTTGTATAAACAAGTCTTAGGTGATTTACATCATCTTCCAGCCAAAAGGGCCAATTAACATTTTACAGCCTTTTTCTGATAAGGGTTTGTCAACCAGAAGACTTATTTCTGTTGATCTTCCCAAAGTCTGGTGCCACTCTCAGAAAGCACTAAATAAAGTTACGCTCTTACATAGCAAGGACACAAGAGGAGTGCAGTGATACATAACAAAGAGAAAAGTAATTAACTCAAAAGTCTAGAGTTGCTAACATCAAAACTACTATATATCTTTTTCCATATCCCATTTAGATTGATTAACATCCTCCCAGGTGCCTAAAAGATAAAGAATATGGAGGCTTGGCAGTAATCATTGAGTCAACAGTGAAATCCTGTCACCAATATGATTTTTAGCGCTTCAGAAAAGGCTCTGTATCTTTAAGATGCTTTTAAGCTTTGTGCCTCTCGCAGTTAGCGGGCTGTAAGGAATTCACAAGCTAAAGCTCAACATTCAGAAAACGAATTTCATGGCATCCGGTCCCATCGCTTCATGGGAAATAGATGGGGAAACAGTGGAAACAGTGTCAGGCTTTATTTTGGGGGCTCCAAAATCACTGTAGATGGTGACTGCAGCCATGAAATTAAAAGACGCTTACTCCTTGGAAGAAAAGTTATGACCAACCTAGATAGCATATTCAAAAGCAGGGACATTACTTTGCTGACTAAGGTCCATCTAGTCAAGGTTATGGTTTTTCCTGTGGTCATGTATGGATGTGAGAGTTGGACTGTGAAGAAGGCTGAGTGCCGAAGAATTGATGCTTTTGAACTGTGGAGTTGGAGAAGACTCTTGAGAGTCCCTTGGACTGCAAGGAGATCCAACTAATCCATTCTGAAGGAGATCAACCCTGGGATTTCTTTGGAGGGAATGATGCTGAAGCTGAAACTCCAGTACTTTGGCCACCTCATGCGAAGGGTTGACTCATTGGGAAAGACTCTGATGCTGGGAGGGATTGGGGGCAGGAGGAGAAGGGGACGACCGAGGATGGGATGGCTGGATGGCATCACGGACTCTATGGACATGAGTCTGAGTGAACTCCGGGAGTTGGTGATGGACAGGGAGGCCTGGCATGCTGCGATTCATCGGGTTGCAAAGAGTCGGACACGACTGAGTGACTGAACTGAACTGAACTGAACTGAACTGAAGAGGTCCGGAGAACCTGTTAGGCGAGCTAGAGAGCTATCAGAGGGGGTTTGAGCTGAAACATCCCTTTCAAATGCAGAAGACTAAAGCCCCGATTTGACTTTTTCCAGAGAATATCAGAAGAGTGGAAAAGCAGGCAGATTCTTATTTTTTGGGGAGTGGATGCTCAGGAAATTCCAGGGGGAAAACCTGAGGTCTGATTAGCCTTGCCATCAGAGCTCTGCAGCATGACCTTGTCACGGGTGGAATTCCTCATGCTGACTCCCGGCATTTTCTATAGTATTTACTATAGATTTTGTATAGTATTGATATTTATTTCTTACATTTTTGGAAGAATTTAACACTGAAGCCCTTTAGGCCTGGAGTTGGCTTTCTGAGAAAACTTCTAATTATAAACTCGACTTCAACAGTAGATACAAAACTAGTCAGATTATCTTCTTAGTGAGTTTTCCATTTTGTCTAAGTCAAGATTGGATAAACCTTTTTATAATGACCAGAAAGTAAATATTTTAAATTACACAGGACAAAATGAAGGCGTTTATGTATGAATAGTACTTACATAATTATTTAACATGTGCCCACTTTAGATTATAAAACTATCCTCGACTCATGGGCAGTACAAACAAAACTAAATTAAAATAAAAACAAATATGAAGTGTATTTTTCATTTCAGATATTGAAGATTTTATTTTGAGAATTTTCACGGTATTCTATATCTATATATAATTTTTGAACATATGGGAGGAACTTTTGAAGCCCAACACTTTTGAACATTCTACCTAATGTGCTATTTTCCATCTGGCTTCCAACATTTCCATAAGAACTGTTGCATGGGAGCAAGGAGTACTGTTCTCTCATTCTTTGAGATGGTTCTTTCTTCACATGCAGCCATTTTTCAGTACTTTGCTAAATCTTCAACAGGGACTTTGCAGTTCTTCAGGATTCTCTCTTTGCAGCTTTTTTTTTTTTTCTGTTCGGCAGACTCTAGCCACCTTGATCTTCTGGCCCTATTAGCCTATCTGCTCAATTCGGAAAATTCATCAGCCTGCCTTTGGGTCATGGCCAAGAAATTTTCACGGCAGTAATTTACTTCGTTTTGTTTTACTCACATCACAGGGATTAATATATTTCGATATCCATTGTCCAGTGTCTTGAAAATCATTTTTTCATATACTTTTTCTCTTTTGTTGTTGTGTTGTTAATGTTGAATATTTCTGGCAGGGGAATAATACAATCTCTGATATTCATATCCAGCCCTTTGTGTTTTTCTGTATTGTATTTTCTGTATTTCTGTGTTTTTCTGTGTTGTTGGAAAAAACACCATAACTAGTTCTACAAAAACTGATTTAGATGGGTCAGAATTTTGTTTTAGGATTTAGTGATTCTAAAATACTCCTAGAAATGAGTATTTTGGTAATGTTGGAGTAACCAACCCATTGATATGGTATATGCCAACCATATAATAATTTATCAGTAGTGATTAATATTTGTAGTAGATTTGCAAATATTTTAGATTTATTTCTAGACATCAGTTCAGTTCAGTCACTCAGTCACATCCGACTCTTTGCGACCTTGTGGACATCTGTTACTTGTTTGTATTTTAAATGATATTTTGACCTTACTATGTATTTGTATAGAAAAGAAATGCAAAGATTTTTTATCTTGATGTTTTATACTGAACTTGCTGTATTTATCTATATTTCTGATAACTTATAAAATCATCTACTATTTTATGTTTCTCTTTTAATATTTATGTTGTTGCTGCTGTTGTTCAGTTGTTAAGTCATGTCTGCTCTTTGCAACCCCATGGACTGCAGCACGCCAGGTACCTTTGTCCTTTACTCTCTCCTGGAATTTGCTCACATTCATGTCAATTGAGTCGGCGATATTCTCTCATCCTCCACCATCCTCTTCTCCTTTGCCTTCAGTCTTTCCTAGCATCAGGGTCTTTTCCAGTGAGTCAGCTCTTTGAATCAAGGGGCCAAAGTATTGGAGCTTCAGCTTCAGCATCAGTCCTTCCAATGAATATTCAGGATTGATTTCCTTTAGGATTGACTGTTTTGATCTCCTTGCTGTCCAAGGGACTCTCGAGAGTCTTTTCCAGCACCACAGTTTGAAAGCATCAGTTCTTTGGTGCTCAGCCATTTTTGTTATCTAACTCTCACATCCATAGATGACTACTGGAAAAACTATAGCTTTGAATATATGTACCTTTGTTGGCCTTTCTTCTATTTTAATTGCCTTGCTGTATCACCAGTAGAGTGATGAATAGATGTGTTAAAAGCAGGCATCTTTGTTTCGTTCCTGTTCTGTTCTTTCTTTTTGCTATTAAATTTTGTTTACTTTATTAACCCTTTTATTATTTACAGAAAGTTTCATCAGGAATAGATGAATTTGATAAAGTTGTTATGCTTTCTTATTAAGATGATCTTGTTTATTTTTAATATTCGGTTCAGTCCAGTTCAGTTCAGTTCAGTCGCTCAGTCGTGTCCGACTCTTTGCGGCCCCATGAACTGCAGCACACCAGGCTTCCCTATACATCACCAACTCCTGGAGCTTGCTCAAATTCACATCCATTGAGTCAGTGATACCCTCCAACCGTCTCATCCTCTGTTGTCCTCTGAAACCTGTAAATAGGTTATATTACATGGCAAGAAGAAAGTAAGGTTGGAGTGTGAAATTAAGGTTGCTAATCATGTGATCTTAAAGTAGGACAATTATCCTATATTATCTAAGTGGGCCCAATGTGAGCTGACAAATGTCCCAAAATGTGTAAGAGGAAGGCAGAACGGTCAGTGTCATGATGATAAGATGAGAGACAGATTCAACTAGCCATTTCTGGCTTTGACAGTGGATGTGGGCCATGAGCTAAGGAATGCTGGTGGCCTCCAAAAGTCAGAAAAGGCAAGAAAGTAGATTCTCTGCTAGAGCTTTCTAAGGAGAATTCAGCCCCAGCAACACATTTTAGCCCAGGAGAGATCCATTTTAAACTCCCGCTGAAACTGTAAGATAATAGATTCATATTGTTTACAGCCACCAAGCATGAGGTAACTTGTTCTAGCAGCAATAGGAAATTAATACAGTAACTGAGTATGTTTCCTTGAGTATAATATTGTATACAAGTGAAAAGCATGAGTACATTTTTTTTCTTTTTTTTAACCTCACAGGAAGAGACACTATAAAAGAATTTTCAAAACCAAATGACACAATTGGGTTGCCAAGAAATACCTGGAAAAGTAGAAAATAGATCATGCCACCAAAATACTAAAATTCCCCTGTATCCACAGGGGGACATAACACAGGGTGGTGATTTTTACCCCTATCTTGTAGGTAATTATTAAATTCTAGTTTAAATCAGAATACTTACCTCAAAAGTATGTGTGAGTATGTTTTCAATGTACTGATCAAAAAAAGAGGATGTGTTTTTCTTTAAAAATTGTTGTCAGTGTATTTCAACGATTAAATAAAAAATCAAAGGTAAAGCTCATGGATAACTACTTAAAGATTTTTTCAGTTGTCCTAACCTTAATTTTTATGCAAATTAGTTAGAAGCCTTCTTGCAGTTGTTGAAAAGGAGAATTGTAAAATATGAATGTACATGAGGAAAACAACATAAAACAAAAAGCCTTTAGAAATAATGGATATTTTTGCACATTTTACAAGTGGAAAAGAATAACAAACAGGTCAATTTATCATAAAGATTTTAGATGGCAAAATTTGTTGAAAAATGTGTTAACATTATATAAATAGACTTCCTTCTTTAACTATTTCTATTTGACATTTAACCGCTTTATCTCACATCACTTAGGAGAAATTGATATATGTTACATTTTATTCAAATTGTATTTTCAATATGTTATACTTGCTTATAAAATATCCCTTATTTGAAACTTCAAACGTAGTCATAATACCTTTTAAAGGGATGGTTTGAGGAGGGAGGAGGGAGGGGGGTTCAGGATGAGGAACACGTGTAAACCTGTGGCGGATTCACGTTGATGTATGGCAAAACCAATACAATACTGTAAAGTAATTAACCTCCAATTAAAATAAATTTATACATAAAAAATAAAGCCATGTATGTTTGCACGATAGGTTTTAAAATATTTTTAATTATGAGCATAACAGTCACTCAGAATCTTTCATTTCTTTAGAAATGTAGGCTGTCTCTCTCTGTATATAGCTGATATATAATACCTACACACATATGAAAGGAGTTACTAGACATTTGCTCTGTTACATGGAGCAGAAATATACTCATTTTTAAAAAGACATGTAGATTAGGTGGTAAAAAGAGTTCCTGGTTTAACTCTTAAGATTTGAACCAAAATTAAAGAAGCTGTTTTTAAAAATGCTTTGAAACCAGCTCATAAGGAGGGAAAAGAAGAGTAAATCTGGAAGTCAAAGGAATAAAGTGGAACAAACTGGATATCTGAAGATGCAAATGCTAACAGTCTAAGGATGCATGCGACCTGTCTGGATTCCTTTAAAACCGCAGAAATATGTGCTTTGCAGATGAATTCAGTCTGACATTCAAAGCTGAGAGGCCCACACCTGGTGGGAGCAGAGTCCACTGGTAATCTTACTCCTCAGCCAGACTTCCCACACTTTTGGTGTAGCAGGAGTGAAGCAGCAACAACAGATGGAGTGTCGTTGTGGAACAAAAAACATTTGGGGGGAAACATGTGCAGATGTATGCTGGCCGTGAAACTATGTGAAAGGTCTTGCAATTTGAGAAATGAATCAAAAAACAGAACCGTTTCAGACAATTTGAGAAAGATTTGGCAATAAGACTACATTTGTGAAACCAAATAGCCAACACCATCCTCCTCGTCTTCAAAAAATAAATTTTATTTCCCAACATGTTCCCTTTCTAATTCAGCAAACTCTTGTCAATGTGCTAGTTGTGAACATATTCAGTCCTTACATGTTAAAGTTTGCTATAGGAGTGAAACTATTTTTTTATGCAGGTTCCTTATGTTTTGGATTTTATTCTTTTAACATATTTGCAATCTCCATTTGTTCTAAATATGTGGCGTTAGAAACCTTAAGAGTCAATAAAGTTTACAAAGAAACTTACTGATTCTAATCTTAGAATTGCATGGTAATGTGTTTCTGTTTACTCTCTTAATGATGATTTGACCATAATATTCGACCTTAGCATTCATGTTGATATAAAATCCAGTCAGATTTCTTATCCTGTTGATACAGTATATACAGTATGATAATACAAACAAGCTTTACAGAAGGAGAGATAGGATTCTATAACCTAAGTGGTGAGCTAAAAATAATTATTTACTTTCCTACATGTTTACTCAGAAGTTAGTATGCTTTGTTATACATAGTATTTGTATAGCACCTTTAAAGTACCAAGTCCTCCCTGAGGGCATTTGCTGTTTTATTTTTAAAGTCTTTATTTTAAAGAAGTTTTAGATTCATAGCAAATTGAGAGAAAGATACAGAGATATTCTCTATACCCCCTAAGCCAATACTACGATAGCTTTCTTCATTATTGACACCCCCACCAGAGTGGGACGTTTGTTATAATTGGTGAACCTGCTCTGACGCATCACCGTCATCCAGAGTCCATGACTTTATGCTAGGGTTTACTCTTGGTGTTGCCATTCTATGAGTTTGAAAACATAAATGATGAAATGTCTCTACCACTACATTATCATACAGACTCTTTTCACTGCCCTAAAAATCCTCTGTGCTTGGCCTATTCATCCCTTCTCCCAACTGCAATGGATGTTTAATGCTTACAGTAACCCTTTCAGTGGACATTAGTAATTCCGTTTCGCTGATGGAGAAATTACAATACAGGCATGTCACATAGAAATCAAACTTAGGTCTATCTGAGTCTTCCGTCTGTGTTTTTTCTCAGTCTTATGATGGCTCTTTTCAGCAAAGATTCCAGATACATTAACAGCTTCATTTTAGCTCTGGGCTTTTATCACTTCTGGGGCTTCCCTGGTGGCTCAGTGGTCAAGAATCCGCTTGCCAAAGCAGGAGATGCAGGAGACAGAGGATTGAATTGCTGTGTCGGGAAGATCACTGGAGGAGGAAATGGCATCTCACTCCAGTATTCTTGCCTGGAAAATCCCATGGACAGAGGAGCCTTGTAGGCTACAGTCCATGGGGTTGCAGAGTCATACCCAAGTTATAAATGAGCATGAACACATCATCACTTTTAAACTGAAATAAAATTAACTCTAATTGGAGAATAATTCTTTTGGTTTCAGGTTGATAATATAAACCTTGCTTAATATTTTAGAGTGTCAGCTCAACTATCATATTTAAAACCCAGCTCTGACACTACAGTGTGGTCTCCTTCAGCCTGCTTCTTACCCTCTCTGTGCTTTCAGAATTTGCATCTATAAAATGGGGATAGTACTTTTCAAAGGGGTGTTTTAATATTTGAATGGCACAGTTACTGTAATTGCTTAGCATATAGTAACTGCTTCCGTTCAGTCGCTCAGTCATGTCTGACTCCTTGCAACCCCATGGACTTGAGCACACCAGGCCTCCCTGTCCATCACCAACTCCCAGAATTTACCCAAACTTATGTCCATTAAGTTGGTGATGTCAGCCAACCATCTCATCCTCTGTCATCTGCTTCTCATCCTGCCTTCAATCTTTCCCAGCACCAGGGTCTTTTCAGATGAATCAGCTCTTCTCATCAGGTGGCAGAAGTATTGGAGTTGGAATTTCAGTTTCAGTTTCAACATCAGTCCTTCCAATGAACACTCAGGACTGATCTCCTTTAGGATGGACTGGTTGAATCTCCTTACAGTTCAAGGGACCCTTGAGAGTCTTCTGCAACACCACAGTTCAAAAGCATCAATTTTTCGGTGCTCAGCTTTCTTTACAGTCAAACTCTCACATCCATACATGACCACTGGAAAAATCATAGCTTTGACTAGATGGACCTTTGTTGGCAAAGTAATGTCTCTGCTTTTTAATATGCTGTCTAGGTTGGTCATAACTTTCATTCCAAGGAGTAAGCATCTTTTAATTTCATGGCTGCAGTCACCATCTGCAGTGATTTTGGAGCCCCAAAAAATAAAGTCAGCCACTGTTTCCACTGTTTCCCCATATATTTTCCATGAAGTGATGGGACTGGATGTCATGATCTTAGTTTTCTGAATGTTGAGCCTTAAGCCAACTTTTTCACTTTCCTCTTTCACTTTCATCAAGAGGCTCTTTAGTTCTTCTTCACTTTCTGCCGTAGGGGTGGTGTCATCTGCATTTGTGAGATTATTGATATTTCTCCTGGCAATCTTGATTCCAGCTTCTGCTTCATCCAGCCCAGAGTATCTCATGTTACACTCTGCATATAAGTTAAATAAGCAGGGTGACAACATACAGCCTTGACATACTCCTTTTCCTATTTGGAACCAGTCTGTTGTTCCATGTCCAGTTCGAACTGTTGCCTCCTGACCTGCATACAGGTTTCTCAAGAGGCAGGTCAGGTGGTCTGGTATTCCCGTCTCTTTCAGAATTTTCCACAGTTTATTGCAATACACACAGTCAAAGGCTTTGGCATAGTCAATAAAGCAGAAATAGATATTTTTCTGGAAATCTCTTGCTTTTTCGATGACCCAGTGGATGTTGGCAATTTGATCTCTGGTTCTTCTGCATTTTCTAAAACCAGCTTGAACATCTGGGAGTTCATAGTTCATATATTGCTGAAGCCTGGCTTGGAGAATTTTGAACATTACTTTACTATCATGTGAAATGAGTGCAATTGTGCGGTAGTTTGAACATTCTTTGGCATTGCCTTTCTTTGGGATTGGAATGAAAATTGACCTCTTCCAGTAAGTGCTTAATCATTATTATAATGTCATTATTAGAATATAACCACTGTATATATCCGGAGAAGGCAATGGCACCCCACTCTGGTACTCTTGCCTGGAAAATCCCATGGACGGAGGAGCCTGGAAGGCTGCAGTCCATGGGGTTGCTGAGAGTCAGACACGACTGAGCGACTTCACTTTCACTTTTCACTTTCATGCATTGAAGAAGGAAATGGCAACCCACTCCAATGTTCTTGCCTGGAGAATCCCAGGTATGGGGGAGTTTGGTGGGCTGCCGTCTGTGGGGTCGCACAGAGTTGGACACGACTGAAGTGACTTAGCAGCAAGTATATATATCATTGTGTAATCATTCTTTGGTGCAGTGGTAAAGAATCTACTTGCCAATTCAGGAGACTCAGGAGACATGGATTCAGTCCCTGGGTGGGAAAGATCCCCTTTACGAGGAAATGGTAACCCACTCTAGTATTCTTGCTTGGACAATCCCACAGACAGAGAAGCCTGAGGGGCTGCAATCCATGGGGTCTCAAAGAGTTTTAGCAATTTAGCACACACACACACTGTCATTATTAGAAGAGAGTGGCGGAAATGGGTACAGTAAGTTTAATGCTTACAATCTTTTGTTCTTTCCAGCTATTGGTTTTCAGAGAGCATTATTTTAGGAGAAATTCTGGTTATACTTATTCTTGGGAATCATTTTATTGTTTGCTATAAAAATGTTGGGTTGTGAGATAAGGGAGTGCTCCATTTTTTCCTTAAACGAACATTTTATTTTTGGGTTTCTCGAAGAATACTATAAAAACTGAAATGTTAGCATGCTGTTCTATATTATTTATTTTTATGTTAGCCAGCACGTTTTGCCAGCTATTAACAAGACAGTACAAGGAGTTAGTCTCCAAATATCTCCTTTACTAGCATAGTTAAAATTAAATCATCAGTTAATATTTCAGTTACATTTTATTCTTATAACAAAGCAATATTCAAATTATAGGGTTTGTAAGTCTTATTTAAGAGTGATTATTTTAGAAATTTAAAAATTTTGCTCTTATATTAAAAAGGAATGTCTAAAAATATATATTTAAATTTAATTGGAACTCTGGACTATACTGTTATAAGCATCAATTAGGTTTCTGTATTATGACTTAAGTGAATTTACATTTTCAAAGATTAAAATGCTGGAAGTAAAATAGCTTCACAGTTTAACTTATTCAAGTCCCATTACAGTCACTCTCCCGTTTATTGCTGAAAATATTCTACAGAAATTTTAAAAGAATCAATATTAATATCACCAGCTTGCATGCGAGAAAACGGATACACAAAATAGAACTAAATGACCTGACTGAAATAAACAACTGGTTGTAAATAAGGTCTATCTTCCCGAAAACTCTTCATACTTTTTAACATCAACAAACAAAATTGCATTCTGATTATATGTCTTTTGTCTTCCAGAATATCTAGCAGGAATCATTTAGCCAGAACTGAGAAGTCCCCATTTTCAACATCTATACAACAAAGGCATTAGGCATAACTAACTGCTATCACAACTATCTTTAAGTGAGCTTTGAAAGAGACAATTTTGATACTGTTACATAAAACATCACAGATGCGGAAAGCAGTATTTTATTTGATGAGCTTAACAATATCTCAACTAATAAATTGGCTGTCATCTTTTCTCCAGGTTGAGATAAGGGGGATAACATGCAGATCCATTTTTCGCATGCCAATTTGCAACTTCCCCATGATAGAGCACAGTTGTACTATGATTGATGAAATATTTTAGAAAGAAAAGAAGGGACTTAAATGAAAGATTTATTAGCTTTTGAAATGGCATTGCTAACAGTAGTGGTAGGAGAAAAATAAACATGAAAACAAACATTTTAAGTAGATAGTAAGGACACAACCTAATCCCAACAGCCTAGAATGTCCTTCCTGTTTTCATTTACTCTTGCATCATAAAAGAGGATGTAAACAACTTAATTCTAAGGTTATTGTTTCAACCTTTTCTGCTTTATACTTTGATCAGAAATAGTGTCTAAAATAAAAATAAGATACCTCTAAGACTTCAGCGGCTTGTCATAAAAAGATGTTATTAAACCTAAGAAAATTCAGTAACTGCATACTCTGAGCGAGAAAGGCACTAGAGTGATAAAGTAATGTACATTATATAATAATATGAGGATCACTCTGATCTTGAACATTTATTTCCAAGTAGAACAAAGTTTTTGAATCAGTCTCCTTTGCTCTCAAGTATTCGTATCTCAAGTTATAGAATCAGTTTTACCATCCCATGTTGGGTCAGATCACTGGTCTGGAAAATAAGGCATCACATCTTTTCCTAGGGTCTGTGCTATTAGCTAAAACATCTTCACACAGCTCAGTGTACCTAAACAGTGGTATTCAGGCTGCAAAACTGATGGTGGAAAGCAATTTCTAACTGACCCTTAAGGCATTTATGTTGAGGTTGGAAGTGTGATGTTTGATTACACCTAGTATCATTTCAACTTAAATAGCTATAAATTACTATCACCTTTTTTTGAATAGCAACAATTTCTTAAATCAATGAACTCTTTTAAGAATTGAAGAAATGTCTATATGTTTATCATATGCACCATAAAACAGTGTTTCTTTAGACACTCTAATTATTTCTTTGGGCCTTAGATTTTATCATGTGTAAATTTATTTTTATCATTTTTACTAAGAAATCCTGTAAAACAGTTAAGTGACTGATGATTTGAGACCAGCCAGACAAGATAATCATTTTGTAGCATGCTTCAGGATAAAGGCAGATTTGTCTTAAAATATAAACAAATGTCATATTTAATCCTGCTAATATGAAGGCTAGGAGTGCAAGGTTCATTTTCCACAATCCCAAAGTAGATTTCAAATATCCAAATTCAATTAGAGGTTTCCATTTCACTAAAGAGACTTCAAAAGGCAGAGGAAGATAATCTTGGCAGCAGCACCCTGGGAGTGAGAATACTCCTAACTAGGCAGAGTGTCCTTACCTTTTTTTCTGGCTCTTAGGATTTGGAGATCAGATAGGAAAGGCAGACAGAGGTATACAAAGGAGCAGAGAGGGGTTGGAGCAAAGCTCATGCATTAAGAGTTGCCTAGCAAGCAACACCTATCTGTTTCAGGGTGAACACTGGTATGATTTATACCTCTTACAAATCACATACTAAGTTTTCAACAGTTTGCCAGTAAAAGGTGTATGACATACTCTGATTTGGGAGCAAGCAAGAAGACTCAATATTGTGATCTCCTAATTGAGCAAGCATCTAATGTGCGTCTACTATACGCCAGATATGTACGCTTGACTGAAAATATAAATATCAAAAACATGGTCTCTTTCCTTGAGAATCTTACAGTTTAAAGCAGGCAACATATTTGTAGATGGTTCATCAACTTACAATAATAAAATACAGAAGCCATATTTTAATAATAATAAAATATGAAAACAAGCTTTTATGTAAGCCATGTTTTGCATATCAAGTTTTGTTTAGAAAAGGTAAGCTTACGTGGGCATTTTCGCCATGAAAAATATATTGGCATCATATTTTGTATTATTTAAAATTTGTTATTTGATTTGTTCTGTTAGCCTTAGATTTATGATGTCCTTACCATTATTGTACTTTATTTTGTATGTAGTGAGTTATCAGTCAGATTTGAAAGGATATGTTACCAGAAAGATGGAAATATTATTAAAAGAAAATTTGTGTGTTCTTTCTTTCAGAAAATAAAAACTATGTATACTATACATGCATATATATGTTTTATATATATATAAAGGACATATTTTTGAAGAATGTTCAGTATGATTTATGAAAATATTTAAATAAAAAATGTCATCTTGACATTGTCATGACAAAGTTTATGCTTGGATGGAGAAGATAGGGGATAGAAAAGAATCAAAGTTGCCTTCAGCATAGGTCTGCAGGAGCACTCCTGAAACAGTAGTGCAGATTTCAAGAACTTGAGGGAGGTAGAATGGTTCTCGTCTTTGAAAAAGGAGATAATGAATGAAAATATTCTATATTTACTATAGGGAAATGCTGAGAGAGATGTAGGACTATTTAGTAGCTATTGAATTAAAATTCAGAGAAGAATCAAAGATGTAGGAGAAAAAAAAATGTAAGCATGTCACAGAGAGTGAATGTGATTTCTAGGGAGAAGGACAAAGGCTGCTTGCTGACTGAGGCACTTTAGGGATGCATTAGATGTTGATTGCAATGTCATCTAAAGTCCTGCCCATGTTCTGCTATCCAGGCCCTGTTCAAGATGTAGGGCTGCTTTCATACAGAAAGGGGATGCTTTTTACAAATTGCTGCAAAAGGTTCGGATACTCACCTACTCTCACACCTACCAAGATGTGTCTGTCTAGGGAGGGCACATCTTTCTAATACGTACAATGGCACCATATCAAAGGTGTATATACAGTGGTGCCAAGAAAGGCCATATCTGCAGCCCCAGCCTGGCTCCAGGGTTGTTGTGACCGCCAGTAAAAAACATTGCTTGGCCTTTGGCATACAGTAGGTCTTCAGTACATGGTGTCAGGAAGTGTGGAACTTACACTAAACAGAATCAAGTGACTTGAGCCATCTGTGCTTATTCAGACTGTAGTTTATGTAGTTAAAGGGCCACAAAATCAATGGAGTAGATCATGACCAGCTTTGTAAAACATACTGAAGTAATACAGAATTAAAAATATCAAATCACAGTAAATGAGAAGGGTAAATTGTTTTTAATTAAATGTTGTTTTGCTATATTTATAAATATATCTAGTCATGGATAGGTGGCTGGAAAAAAAAGAAAAAAATTGCAAAATTTAAGAAGAATGTAGTAAGTAGAAGAGTTATGACAATATCAAAATTTAACTCTGCACCCCATTCATAGTTGGCTTTTCAATGTATATGGTCTGGCATAGAGGCAAATATGTTAGATCACTCAATAAGGGTGTCAGGGCAATAACTGATGTTTCAGTAGCAAGGTATCATTGTGAGATTTATGGTCTGTTCCAAAGGTTTATGGTTTCCAGGAGCCTGATTTAAATACTTATTATGGCATTTGTGTGATAATTTTAAACTCTAGATATTATTTACAACATATAATATGTAAAATCATAAAGTGCTCACGGGCACAGGTATAGTTTTAAAAAAATCTGAATAACTTTTGTAAAGTTTTGGAAAAAATCATGGTACAAGCAGATACTTAAAAAAAAAAAGCCACATCTTTATTTCAGTGAAATAATTCATATAAGGATATACCTCCAGGTAAGCATCTTTCTTAAAAAATATGAGAGATATTTCAACTTACTAGTAAGCAACAGGAGTTAGGATTCATCATTGTGTTTTTCAGGATGGTTCACTTACTAAACTATGAATGTTATCTAAAGTTAGCCAGTGTTCTTCAAACACTATTTTGAATGGCTGTAAATTATCAGATAATTCAAAAGGTTTGTAGTGGGTATTTTGTTGTTGTTGTTGCTGTTTAATTGCTAAGTTGTATCTGACTCTTTTATGACCCCATGGACTATAGCCTGCGAGGATTCTCTGTCCATGGGATTTCCCAGGCAAGAATACTGAAATGGGGTGCCATTTCCTTCTCCAGGGAATCTTCCTGACCCAGGGATTCAACTCGTGTCTCAAACTCATGTCTCCTGCATTGACATTTAGGTGCTTGCTTATTCTTACCATTATATGTCTTCAGTGAATATTCTTGAACTAACTTTAGCCATATCTTTGAACCTTTGAATAAACACCTACAAAGAAAATACTTGAGGCAAAAATTTGGCCATTCTTCAGGCTCTTGATTTAACACTGAACGTACTTCCATTAGCAAGATATGTGAGTGCTCCTATAACAACCAACTCTGGTTCAGTATTCTTGTAAGTTCCTCTATTTTCTCATTTACAGTTACGGGGAATTTAAAAGTTGAAGTATTCAAGTAATGCAAAATGAGTTCAGACCAATAAGATCAAAGGAAGTACAAGTTGAATTCCATTACTTCTGTAAATTGTGATTTTAAAAAAAAATCATGATACCAGGTTGCCCACCAATCCAAAGATTGTTCTGACATTTTCCCCAAGATAAAAACATATCCTAAAGTGAGAGTGAAGGCAGGATTGGAGTACGATGTCATGGAAGATGTTCATGTGTCTTTGCTTTTTCCACCCTGTGCCCCAGTCCTGGTTACAAAACTTTATTAGTAACAGATAAAGAATATAGCATGGGATAATGTCATAACCAATGACTAAGAACTATGTATTGATCACAAAATAACAAATCTCTAACTTTAATAAAAAAGGTAAGAATTTTTATAGATATCTTGCACATTTTATAGATGATAATTGACCTTGCATTTGCTATTTTGAGTTTCTTTATTAGTATGGATAAATATTTATTTGAAATCATATATTTTGAGTTTCTTTTGTGAATTATGTACTCATTTCCACTATGAAAAAGGTACAAAATTTTTCTTAAACTTTCTGGTTTCTTCTGTCTTATGGATTATTTATAAGTTTTTGGTTTTAATTTGTTTTGTTTTCTAAAACTTTGGATAATTTTAATTAAAAAATTTTGTTAGTATTTAATGCTGTTGATAACTAATTTAATTCACTGTTGTCAGCAATACTATTTTATATTATATATTATGAAAAATAATAATAAGGAAACCTAATTTAGCATGAAAGAATTGAAAAATAAGGGAGAAGTATATTAGATTGAGAATTTTGAAAAATGAGCATTAAACTCTTGCCTTCGCCCAAATTAAAAGGTAAGATAGACGTGAAATTTAGACAAATACTATTTTTCATTGTTAATTTGACATCAAGATAAACTAGTTGATAGGGAAATAAATTTCAAGTCTGTTGCCATTTCTTGCTCAGATAGTAACAGTCATATCTTTAGCAATCAATAGTAAAATAAGCAAGGCTCAGGAAAGCTGATGTAACCAACATGGGGATTAGGAACAAATATTCCTCAGGCGTGGGGAGTCTTGTCTGTCAGAGACCAAAGCTGAGTGCTGAGAAGTTATGTAATTTTCAATGCTATTCAATACATTGAAACAAGAAACAAAAAATAGCCTACTTTAGCTAAAAAGAAAAAGCAGACAAACCTCTTGACAGCTTTTGTATTTTAATAACTTCTGCCACGTTAATGCAGTAAATACAGAGATCAACCTAAGGAAGACATCACATTATCATAACGTATGTACTGTTGGATTCCAAAGGTGACTACAAATTATATTAGAATATAATGTTAAAAAGGATTAGAGCCAATTTTATGATAGAGGTCTATGTATCTGTGTGATAAATGAACTTTGAACTTTCAATAAGTGTAGATAAGATAATTTTTCCCCAAAATATTTTATTACATCAATAAAGTGTTATAAAATGTATGATGTCTTAAAATTAAGGAAATAAGGTTTCATTAAGAATTAAATTAGACTGTTAGTAATGTGGGTATTTGGGGTATTAAAAGTACCATCCCTATTTTCTTTGTCCTCCGATTTATTTTCAAGGTTGCTTTAAACTGTGTGTTTATTATTAGCAGAATAGATCTGGATTTCATCTGGAAACTAATCTAACAAGCTGTATTTTTTAATGGGGAAATATTAGTCTTTTCCACTTAGCATAGCAGTTGATATTTTTGATCGGTATTTTTATGTCATCAAAATTATTTCCATTAGCTATTTTTACTTATAGTTTCATTCATTCTTTTAATTTTTATTTAATCAGTTTACTTTTTCTTTTATGAAAATTCAATTGCAAATTTTCAGTCCATTTCCTGTTCTTACTCACAATCAAACTCACATTATTGCACTTTACCAAAATCAGGTAACAAAACTTCCTTTTTACAGGGTGTTTTACTTGCTATTGTACTCTGTCCTCAATCTGACCAAAGTAATATGTACTCTATGAACCCACTATATCCCGGCTATTTATTAGGTTTTCTTTCAGTAAATTTTTATAAGAATCCTTATTATCTTTTATATTACACATTCATAATCATAATCATTATTCATTTGAATTTACATATTGCAGAATTTATTGTCCACGACATTGTTACACCTCCATCTCATTTTCCCTTGTTGACATCTGTCTTCTAAATTCATTATTATTTGATTCAGGAGGTATCTTGAATGCTTTCTTCACAGAATGTATGGGTGACCTACTCTTTGAATCCATGTTTTTATAAATGTTTTCAGATTTATTTGTCTGGTTAGAGAATTACCTCAGTGACTTACACATAGTACTTTACAGTCTCTCAATTACGTTAGCAAGATTCTGATGCTATTCTAATTGTTTTCTTTGTAAACTGGTAAATTCTTTAGCAACTGAGAGCTTGTTACTGAACCAAACTTAGATCTGCTTACCTAAAGTGCAGCAAAGCCGATCTACTAACTTATGGTGAAAGAAAGTACAGCATTTATTGAAGGGCACCAACCAAGGAGAAAACCATGTACAGCAGATTCTCTAAACTAGCATGATTTAACCCATCTCAGCTTTAATTTTCTAGTAAGTAGAATAAGGATCATATCAATCACTGTGTTATTATAATAAATAAACTAAAATGAGCCATCTAACAGAATACTTGAAAAATATTTTCTCTCTTCTTTAAGATTATGAGGTACAAATCATGCTGATCTAGTTTTTAATATAAGTCCACAATAAACAAGTAACTAGCCATCAACCATAGGTTAGTTGAGTGCTAAGTAAGCTTCCAGAAAACATATTGAGAGGAGATATTTCTGGCATATGTTTTCGGGAAGCTTAGCACTCAACTAACCTATGGTTGATGGTTATGCGTTACGTTAAAGCCCTATGTAGTTTTCTGATAGGCTGGACTGAATCACGTGAAACCCCAAGGAATTTTCTAGTCAACACTGAGACCAAACACAGGTTAAGAGACTCCCTTAGTCCTTTTTACCTACTCTCACATCCTAAGGAAGCAAACTCAAGTAAGTAGATGCATACAAAAACACAGCAACAACAACAGCAACAACGGAAGAAAGAAAAAAGAACAGCAAGGGAGTGTGATAATGCCAAGGCAGAGTTCATTGAAACTACTGAGATCAGAGCAGGAGGAGTCAGGAGAAAGGATCCATCTAGAGATGAGTGCAAAGGAGACAGCAAGCTTGCCACCTGCACTGCTGCTGCTGCTGCTGCTGCTAAGTCGCTTCAGTCGTGTCCGACTCTGTGCGACCCCATAGACGGCAGCCCACCAGCCTCCCCCGTCCCTGGGATTCTCCAGGCAAAAACACTGGAGTGGGTTGCCATTTCCTTCTCCAATGCATGAAAGTGAAAAGTGAAAGTGAAGTCGCTCGGTCATGTCCGACTCTTAGCAACCCCGTGAACTGCATGCAGCCTCCCAGGCTCCTCCGTCCATGGGATTTTCCAGGCTAGAGTGCTGGAGGCAGTAATTGCCAGACTCCTGCTTCTGACCCATCCTCTAGAAGAAAAGTAGGGAGTCTTTAGCTCCAGCTTGTGATTAAGCAAGTTATGGCTTCACTGTTGAGTACCCAGTTATGGATACTCCCATCCAGATGTCCTAATGGCAACTCAGTCTCCCCCGTCCAAAAATGAACTTGCTCTTAGCCACAAAGCTTCTCCTCCTATGCTTCTCTCTGTCCTCGTGAATCAATATACCCGCCAGATCCCTCCAAATCAGAACCTGCGGATCATCCTTGCTTCCTCTGTCCAACTAACTCATATCCAGTTAGTCTCCAAGCCACACTAATAATTTAAAATTATTTTACTGTGAAAAATTTTGAAGTCACATAAGTAAAAAAAAGAATATGAAGATCAGATGGTAGTCATCCAGATGACAGTTTCCAGTGTATGCCTAATCTAGCTGAATCCTACCCACTTTCCTTTCTGTCCCCAGATGACTGACTTTTAACACTTAAACATGTCTGATCTAACCACTTTACTAATTTCTTCTTGACCATGTTTTTTTTTTCATGTCTTCAGTGTTTTAGCAGATTTACCTGGGTCTTACCTCATTTCCTTATGTTTCAAAAATTGTTTTGAGATCAAATCAAATAGAATTTCTCTACTACATAAAATCTGCTGATGTTCATCCTTTACCCACTGAATTTAGTCCAAAATGTTTAGCAAGCATTTTCCCACTTTAGACCATACATATCTGCATAGAATCTTGCCCTACAGTCTCTACCATCATACCCAGTGTTCCACAAATATGTTCTTTATTCGCTGTTCAACCCTTTTGCAACCCCATGGACTGTAGCCTGCCAGGCTCCTCTGTCCATGGGATTTCCCAGGCAAAAATACAGGAGTGGGTTGCCGTTTCCTTCTCCAGGGGATTTTCCCAAACCCGGGATCGAACCCACCTTTCTTGATTCTCGTGAATTGGTAGAGATTTTTAAACACTGAGCCACCTGGGCAGCCTAATAGTTGTTCTCTTCTGCAGGCTTCAGGCATTTGCGTGAGTTCTTTCCTTCTTCTGAATGGATTGTTGGAGCCCCTTTTGTTTGTGTTAATTCTTATACTTCAATGCTTGGCTTAATCATCTGTTGCTTTTCTAAACCTTCTCTGAGAATAACCTTCCCCCTTTTATCCTGAAAACTTGCTAAGGAAACCATTGCTCCTCTGAGTTATCAGTATACGGCTAAATACCTTGTTAATTTGCTATATATAACACATGCTAATAATTTGAGGTTTTATCTGTCTGCTCCAGCAGCCATGGATCGTGTTGTTATATGTTAGGTGTGTGTCTTTGTTCTTGTAGTGCTCAGCTTGCTGTGTTAAACATGAGCCAGTAAGAATTTCTGCTGAAAGAATGCCAAATATTTCTCCTTATTAACATTTTTTGATCATTTTTAAATAATGTGTCTTCTCTATAATTGTGTTAAAATGAATTTTTCAAGTGACATCCTAACCTAAATATTTATTTTATAATCCCACAAGAAATTAGATATAGCATCACAGAGAGTGACTAAACTGATATATTGATATAAACAATGAAGATAAGAGTACAAAAGAAACAGTTGTATATTTTCTTATATTATACTCATTCATATAAGTTTTCTCCTTGAAACTTAATTTTTGTTATGTTAGACACTGGAAGTTTAAAGCTATTTAAATAATTCAAATTTATATATTACTTCACAAAGATAATTTTTTGCCCATCTCTACTCTCTTGGGGGAAGAGAAGAGGTTACTTTCAGATAAGTGGTATTTCAACGAACAAGATTGGAATCAGACCATTTAGGGAATTCGCCTATATCATATATCCAGCCCAGAAGATTGGGAGATAGATTAGAAACTGTTTTTATTTCCAAATTCTTGATAAGAATAAGAGGTCAAGTGCTCAAGACTACATAGTAGGGAGAAACACAAAAATCAGTGTGAATCTTTGTTTTTTATTTGGTTTTGTTTTTTTCTTCTGGTTAATGTGTTACCCAAAACTTGAAAATAAATTGAAATCAAATAATATATTGGTACATTAATTTGTTTTCAGAAACAATCAGGTGGTATAAAGTGGCTCATTTTCTTGGACTCTGACCAATAACTCAGACCTAGTGAATTCTTTTCCTCTGTATTTTTGCATATCATTTTTGCAGCTATAGACCACAGGGGATGCAATCTTCATCATTTTCTATATTACCAATAACTGATCCGAGAGCACAATTCCTTTTAAAGTTAATATAAACTTTTCCCAGTATGCTGTGAAAAGAGTCAAATTTTGAGATAAAAATTGAAACTTTTATTTTAATAAGAACTCAATTACATGCTTCTATGTTAACTTGCTTTAGAATGTGAACTCTGACAGCAGGGCACAGATCCTGACTTTTTGATTAATTTTTACTTATTTCCCAATGTGGACATATTCACATTTGGGAACTGGGAAGTTCCATAAATATTTGAGTAACTGAATGATTGAGTCAAATCCAATGTGTATGAAGTAGTTTTCTTCAAGTTGATTTAGATACTTCTATGTCAATTTGTGACATGCTCTCAGGTAATTTTAATAAACTAGTCTAATTTATTTTGAAGGAATTTATAGACACATATGTTTTCTTTCTGAGTATATGTGTGCATATAGTCATCTAAAGTTATACAACACATCCGTGTACAGAATAGATAAATTAATAATTAATACACACATGTTAATAAAGTATTAACTCTTCAACATTTTATATGATGGCCTTTCTATTTCTCTTACTTTATTATCATATTTTCAGCAAATTTACTTAACTCCCTTAACATTTATATGCTTTAATTTAGGGGTGACAAATGCCTAGCCAAATGCTAAATCTGAAAAAAAAATTTAAATATGATTTTCAAATTTTTGAAAATTTAAATCCTTTAGGAGATTTGTGTGCTTCCCTGTATCATAAGCCATACTTCCTTCTATTGTCTGGCTCCTGATGGAGTCAGACTTTAAGTCACTCACCTGCCTGGCCTAACCAAGCTTCTGAGAACTCAGTCTTTGTCTTTACATGTCTCCAAGTTGTTGGCCTCTAAAGAAAGAAAGAAAGAGAAGTGGCTCAGTCGTGTCCAACTCTTTGTGACCCCATGGACTGTAGCCTACCAGGTTCCTTCATCCATGGGATTTTTCAGGCGAGAGTACTGAAATGGGTTGCCATTTCTTTCTCCAGAGGATCTTCCCGAACCAAGGATCAAACCCAGGTCTCCTGTATTGGAGGCAAATGCTTTATCGTCTGAGCCACCAGGGAAGCTTCTAGGGGGAGCTCAAAACTCTTCTCTTGGTACTCTAGCTTTTTACTCACTTTAAAGTAAATCAGACCACATACTGAAAATTAGAACTTTCAAGGAAACAATGGAATTGAACCCAAAATCAGAGAAGTGCCTATGGAGAAATGAAAAGAGGCCTGAAGTCTTAACATGAAGAACATACTAGGTGTGAGGCCTGGCCTAGCTTTTCCCTAGGCTTTGGAGAGAATGATCTTGCTTCTCATAGACTTGACGAGTTTTTCTTATTAACTGGTTATACACAAATGAAATGGTCCTGTGAGGAAAGTAGAGATTCAGGCCTATGTTCGGAGCAAAGAGCCTGCCACTTTTGTTGTAGAGACAGGCCTGCCTCAGGCCTAGGAAATGAATTTGACACAGGGTCCTACAGTTCACTGTAGGAGATAGGCCTGAATTGAAGGTCATTCTGAGAGTAATAAAGGTGTTACACTTGTTAAGCTTGGAACCTCATGGGTAACAGTCAAGGTCAGGTCTCAAATATTTGACAGTCTATTTCAGAGATATATTATAAGTAAATTGTATTTTTTTTTCTATGTCAAAATGAAATAATATCATTTTATTGATGTTTTCAATGACTTTTAAGAACATGGAATATTTTTTAGCAAAATAAAGTTAATATTAAAACTTTAAAATAAAGTACTATGTAAAGCCATATGCAAAAGAAGTGGAGAGTCTACATAATCTGAATTATCTTTAAAATGGAGGTGCCTCAAAGAATGAGTGGTTATCTTCATGTAATAAAATTACAAATAGGTTTTATTTTCTTTTTTCCAGTGGCTTTTCAATAAATTATCATGAACTGTATTATTGGAATTTGTAAAAATGTTATAAGGAAACAAATTTTGATCTTTCTTCTTTGTATTTAGTATGGATATATTCTATCCATATACTAATGGAATTTGTACTTTTTGAGATCTTTCTTATAGATTCTTTAAGGATATAGTTTTTATTATACATATCTAAGGATAAGCAAGTTAAACTTATTTTCAGACTTTGGAAGCTCACTTCTTCATGAGAAGGGATAAGTCTCTGTCACTTATGAAGGACTTATGTTACATATTAAAGGCCAAGTAGCTATTAAGAATTTTAAGTGGAGTGTAACTGGATCATATTTCTAGTAACTTAAATAATAATAAGAGTATATAGAAAATAGTATACCTGTATATCGCATACTACATGCTAGGCACTGCTGTAAGAACCATCTGCTCATGAACTCCTTGTAATCTCTTAACAACCTTTTGAGGTGGTCACAATGTATTTCCATTTTATGGTAATCTTCCTATCACAGTGTCTGCTGCTAAGTCACTTCAGTCGTGTCCGACTCTGTGCGACCCCATAGAGGGCAGCCCACCAGGCTCCCCTGTCCCTGGGATTCTCCAGGCAAGAACACTGGAGTGGGTTGCCATTTCCTTCTCCAGTGCATGAAAGTGAAAAGTGAAACTGCAGTCGCTCAGTCGTGCCCGACCCTCAGGGACCCCATGGACTGCAGCCTTCCAGGCTCCTCCATCCATGGGATTTTCCAGGCAAGAGTACTGGAGTGGGGTGCCATTGCCTTCTCCGATCACAGTGTCTAGCACACAACAAACACTTGATAAATAATAGCTATTATGAACTCTTTTTATAGGATAGTACTTAAGAATGAGATCTCTTTCACGGTCAGAATACCTAAGGCTTTAGTCAAAATTTGCCACTTATCTGTGTGCCATTGATCACGTTAATCTAGCTTTTTATACTTTAGGTTTTTTTATTTGAAAATAGCAATAATGCCTGCCTCATAGGCACGTTGTATATGTATATGAGCCCTCCTCCAGGGGATCATCCCGACCCAGGGATGTAACCCACGTCTCCTGTGGCTCCTGCATTGCAGGCAGATTCTTCACCGCTGAGCCTCTAGGGAAGCACCAGGCTACAGTCCATAGGGTCGCAGGGAGTCGGACACGACTGAAGCAACCAAGCACGTAGTTGTGAAGGAATAAGTATGGCAGAGAACTTCGGCTGTTCACAATGTCTTCTTTCTTATTCCGCACAGCTGGCCTACAGCTATCAGCTTCCCTGTGGTCAGGTGTGGACATTTGAATGAATTCTGGTAAATAGAATGTGGATAAAAGTGACGGGTGCCATTTATAGCTGTGGCTTATTACTCTCTTATGCTCTGTTTGAACCCAGCTCCCCACCAGGATGAATATAGACAGTGTGGAGGCCCGATGGGGGTGGTGGAGCCATTAGATGAAGCAAGTCTGGGTCCTTGAACCATTATGGAAGAAGCTACACCATCAACCTGAACACTAATCTTGGCTTCTGACTAGAGCAGCAAATAATCTTTTATTGTGTTGAATTGTTACATGTTTGGGTATATTTGTAGCAGTTGGCCTATTATAAATAATATACTAAGTCAAAGTGATAAAACATATAGATAATAAAATAAAATTATGTAATAGAGCCTCATCAGTTGAATATCTTTAAAAAAAAAAAATAGGGTTTCTAAATCTTACCTGCTGTGACCATAGTAGTAATTTTTGAAAAAAAAAGAGGACTTCATATTTAGTTGTCTGTCATATGGTAGGTAACTTCTGTACTTATATCTGTAATGTTTGAAAAGGACTAAGTGGAAATAAAATTTAAGTGAGAGACAGACTACAAATAAAGTTTCTATTTTTCTTCTGAAATCTCTATCTCAATATCTTGTCCTCTCTCAAAATAGACCCATAATCGTCAGATACATTCTGGCCTTATATATTTGCTTTGTAAAATTATCCTTGCAGAGGCAACAGGATGGAGCAGCAAACAGGCTTTGGACCAGACTACTAGGCTCTAACTAATTAGCTCTAACTAAAGTGACCTTGACAAGTTAACATTTTTTCTCTATGGCTTATTTTCCTCATCAGTTAAAGAGAGTAATAACGGCACCTGCTTCCTGGAATGTATGTGAACAACAAGTGAAGTAATATTTATAAAATATTTAGGAAAATCTCCAACTCTTAGTTATCAATATATGTGTTCAATAACCTGTGTATAAATTAAATGTTATATAAATCATTCTTTAAAAATAAATTAACCTTGTGCTGTGCTTAGTCAAATCTGACTCTTTGCAACCCCATGGACTGCATCCTGCCAGGCTCCTCTGTCCATGGGGATTCTCCAGGCAAGAATACTGGAGTGGGTTGCCATGCCTTCCTCCAGGGGATCTTCCCACCCTAGGGATAGAACCCAGGTCTCCTGCATTGCAGGAAGATTCTTTGCTGTCTGAGCCACCAAGGAAGCCCAAAAATATTGGCGTGGGTAGCCTATCCCTTCTCCAGGGGATCTTCCCGCCCCAGGAACTGAACTGGCGTCTCCTGCATTGCAGGCGGATTCTTTACCAGCTGAGTTACCGGGGAAGCCCCCAAATTAACCTTGGTTTGATTAAAATGGAGAATAAAAATTCAAGACATTTTCCAAACTCAATTCATACAACTGTTCCCCTATGACTTCTCCCTGGGTCCACTGATTAGGCTTCCCTCAGCCTTCAGAAATATCTCAGTCACCCTTATGTTTGAATGTTTGCCCCTGATTTTACCTTCCTTTTAATTACTTTGCTTCTCTCTGTCTAATCAGTACTTATCTATCTTGGAGACTAGCCAGTTTGGGTCTATTAGTCCCCTAGGGCTGCAGTAAGAAATTAGCACAAACTCCGTGATTTGAAACAACACAGGTTTGTCCTCTCTAGTTCTGGAAAGAAGTCTGACATCCTGGGGTTGGAAGCTCCACACTCTCTGTAGGGCCTAGAGAAGAATCTTTGCTTATGTCTTTCTAGCTTCTAGCTAGCTGTCCTTGGGACTCCTTGGCTTGCATCTACATTACTTCAGTCTCTGCCACTGTTTTCACATAGCCTTGTCCTCTGTGGCACCATTTCTGAATTTTCTAAGGACACCATTATATTATATTATAATGTATTATAAGGACACCACTCTTGGGCCCCACCAAATTTAGTATACTCTCATCTTAACTTGATTATATCTGCAAAAGCCCCATTTCCCAGTAAGGTCACACTCACAGATACTGGAGATTAGGACTTGAGTATATCTTTTTGGGACACACAGTTCAGCACATGAGGGGATCTAATGTCTCCTCCAACCAATCGTAGTTACTTCTGAGAACCATTTATTTTTTATTTCGTTCATTGGACAGGTAATATGAATCTGCTTTCTAATTAAAAAAAAAAAAGGTTTATGAACCTATGTATCTTCTCTGATAAATTACATTATAAGAATATAAGGGTAAGGGCTATGGATCATGATGTTATTTTTTTCTGTTTGTGTACTCTTTCATATATCACACAATGTATATGGTAACAAATACATATATTAACAAATGAAGGGATACAAACCTGATAACACAAAATTCTTCTGGAGAGTAAGTAACAAAAATAAATGATATATGCTTTAAAAAATCAATGCCTAATCTCTGATTTTTCATTTTTAACTTATGGTATGCTTTTGACTGATTATTGTGAATATTATTGTGACTGATTATTGACTGAGTATTGTGAGTTCACCAATAAGATATTCATTAACATTGTGATATTTAAATTTATGTAAACATTTGAAAAATAATCCAATAAAATTCAATAGCTATGTTTAGTGCTTTTGCAGTAAGAATTTCTACCTTGCTTTGTAACTTCAAAGGTTTTACATTTAAACAAGACTAATCAAGTATGTAATGTGAATTCTTATTATCAACTTTTCTTAGAAATAATATCACATACCTTATACTATTTAACAGGGAAAATTCCCCAAAACTGATGGAAAATGTTAGGAATTCATCTCAATTCTACAAAAATAATGTTTTAAATTGATATGTCCACAGATGATGATGAGTGTGGAAATTTAACGCAATCCTGTGGTGAAAATGCTAACTGTACGAACACACAGGGAAGTTATTACTGTATGTGTGCACCTGGTTTCAAATCCAGCAGCAACGAGGACAAGTTTATTACTAATGATGGAACCACCTGCATAGGTAAGTTCAGCTACCTATCTTAAAATTTGTACCTATCTTTTATTGCTTATACCTCCACAGATTAAATAATATCCAAGTCAAATTCTGTCGGTCGATTGTACCCCCATTGTTAATACTTTCAGAATCTTCATTAATTCTTTTAATTCTCCAATATGGTATCAGTTACTATGGTATATTTATCCAAGAATATAAGATGAAGAATATCAGTTTACCAAAAAAAAAATTGTGATGTTACGAGATCTAGCAAGGTGGCAAATAACAGAATAAATGCTTACACTTTAAAGTGATATATTCACTCCAGAAAATTACCATTAGTATCACCAGACAGTAATGCTTTTATAAACATGCACTCTGAGAGGGCCCCCATGTTTTCCTGGAAAGTGTTCAGATAGGCATTGCTTGTGTACACTAGTAATGTTCACTCTACAACACTGCTGCTGCCCACCGAAAGTTTGTCACATTTAAGATCTGCATTCAGTTTTTTTGAACCCCGACCTATTTAGAAGTAACTACAATGTCTTCTGGAGGGATAAAAGTAATTGCAGTTCAATTCCTAAGTAAAATATTGTGAGAGAGTATCTAGATTTTTTAATGTCATTCTATTGTATTTTGGTCGCACATTTGATTTATCAGATACTATAGTCTGAGAAAAAAATTATAGAAAACTGTAGAAATTTCAAAAGACAAACAGTTTTCAGAGACAGAGTTTTCTCTGGAACCAAAGACTTTAACTTTGAAAACAAATTATGAATTATCTTAATCATGGTTTCTAAAATTTGTCTAGTTTACCAGTAGCTAGTACGATTATAATTGATAATTATGTATAAAATTAATGGATGAATTGAGGCCCTGAGAGTTTGATCACATAGCCAGGACTAGATATGAGATGAGCTCAGGACTGAAGATGCAACATGGGCAGGGGTAAGGTACTGCTTCTACCTTTTATAGTTAAATGAGAGACGTCCAATCACACTAAAGCTTTAGATCAGCCCCAGTAAAATTCTCATCAGTGAGCTAAGGAGAAGTCTAGCAATGTTATTATTAACACACATGATAAGTCAGGAGATAATGTTCAAAGAGAATTTCTCATTGAAATGTCTGTATCAAAGAAATTATCCTGTCTTACGTACCTAGAGTTCACAGTGTTTTCTCTTTTACCTAAATAAGTAAGATTATATTCTCCTATTATAACCAAGGGAAGTGAAGGGCTATTCCAGAGTCACACATTTAAGATAAAGGGAAGGTTAAAATCACAGTCTTCAACCTAGAATGCCACTGATATTTCCACAGAAAACTCAAATGTGACCATCTAAATCTCACACATGAATCTGGATCATGCAAATATAGTGAATCAAACTTACAAGGCCATACATGATGAAAATATAAGAAAATAATTCTGTTTCTGTTGAACTATAATTTTATCTGGATTGTTTGTAGCAAAAATTTTTATTGGATTATATCATTACAATATATTCAAGAAATTAAAACCTCCCAGAAAATGTATAGTACCTCGCTGTTTGTTCTTCTCAAACCTAAACTCATGTTTCTAGTCTTAGAATGTTATATAATGTGTACATATATTTACCTTTAGTAAAGTTCTAACTTTGTAGCTATATAACTAGAAAAATTTCAGTTAATGAAGAAATCTAACTTGTAACACTTTAGTTACTGAAATTTAATACAATTTGAACTATACTTTCCATTTCCTCTTGTCTCTACAAGACATTTGTCTTTTCATCTGATTATGTTTACTTTTGATACACCTCAGTCCACAGAGGGATATATAGTTCTCTATCTGTATCCCTTAAATGTAAAGAATTCTTATTTAGAGAAAATTAATCATAGGCACAGAGAACACACACACAAAGATGACCGAAAGCCAACATTTTATGGAAGAGTAATACATTTGTGATCCACACAGTCAAAGGCTTTGGTGTAGTCAGTAAAGCAAAAGTAGATGTTTTTCTGGAACTCTCTTGCTTTTTCAATGATCCAGTGGATGTTGGCAATTTGATCACTGGTTCCTCTGCCTTTTCTAAATCCAGCTTGAACATCTGGAAGTTCATGGTTCATGTACTGTTGAAGCCTGGCTTGGTGAATTTTGAGCATTACTTTGCTAGCCTGTGAGATGAGTGCAATTGTGCGGTGGTTTGAGCATTCTTTGGCATTGCCTTTCTTTGGGATTGGAATGAAAACTGACCTTTCGCAGTCCTCTGGCTGCTGCTCAGTTTTCCAAATTTGCTGGCATATTGAGTGCAGCACTTTCACAGCATCTTCGTTTAGGATTTGAAATAGCTGAACTGGAATTCCATCACCCCCATGAGCTTTGTTTCTAGTGATGCTTCCTAAGACCCTGAGAAATCCGTATGCAGGTCAAGAAGCAACAGTTAAAACTGAACATGGAACAACAGACTGGTTCCAAATCAGGAAAGTAGTACGTCAAGTCTGCATATTTTCTTCCTGCTTATTTACCTTATATGCAAAGTACATCATGCGAACTGCCAGGTTGGATGAAGCACAGGCTGGAAGATTGCCAGGAGAAATACCAATAACCCCAGATACACAGATGACATCACCCTTGTGGCAGAAAGTGAAGAAGAACTGATGAGGCTCTTGATGAAAGTGAAAGAGGAGAGTGAAAAAGTTAAAACTCAACGTTCAGAAAGCTAAGATCATGGCATTCAGTCCCATCACTTCATTGCAAATAGATGGGGAAACAGTGGAAACAGTGAGAGACTTTATCTTGGGGGGTCCAAAATCACTGCAGATGGTGACTACAGACATGAAGTTAAAGGACGCTTGCTCCTTGGAAGGAAAGTTATGACCAACATAGACAGCATTTTAAAAAAGCAGAAACATTACTTTGCCAACAAAGGTCCATATATATAGTCAAAGCTATGATTTTTCCAGCAGTCATGTATGGATGTGAGATTTGGACTGTGAAGAAAGCTGAGCACCAAAGAATTGATGCTTTTGAACTGTGGAGTTGGAGAAGACTCTTGAGAGTCCCTTGAACTGCAAGGAGATCCAACCAGTCCATCTTAAAGGAAATCAGTCCTGAATATTTATTGGAAGGACTGATGTTGAAGCTGAAACTCCAATACTTTGGCCACCTGATGAGGAGAACCAACTCATTGGAAAAGACCCTGATGCTGGAAAAGTTTGAAGGCAGGAGGAGAAGGGGACAACAGAGGATGAGAAGTTGGATGGCATCACCGACTCAACGGACGTGAGTTGGGGTAAACTCCGGGAGCCTGCAGGATTCCCTGTCCTGCATGTTGCAATCCATGGGATTCCAAAGAGTTGGACACGACTGAGTGACTAAACTGAATACATTGGTAATTTAAGACTTCCTCCCAATACTCAGTTATTATTGAGATACTGTGGAAGAGCCCTATATTTTTGCTAATTCTCCTTTTAGCTCTTTTAAGATCTCAGTAAACACTATAACTTTGATTAAAACTCAATATCCAATATCCTGTGAGCTACAGTTCATAAGACCACAGAGTCCGACACAATTAAAGCAACTTACCATGTATGCCATCCAATATTGAGTCCTCCAGTTTCCACCTGTTTTGTTTGAATGATCATTCAATGAAAAAAATCTTTCTCTGCAGAATTGTTATTCTCACCAATTTTGTTGTCCTCAAAGATTAAGCTTTTCTCAGAAGCAAAGAAACTGTTTCTTTTCTGTTTTTTTTTTTTTTCCAGTCCTGTAGTAATTTTCATTGTTAACTATGATAATCTTCAGGTAATTTGAACAGAGAAGCATAATTCTGTTTTCTTTTTACCTTAGTGTTTCACCTTGTAGTGTATTGCTTATGATTTGAAAATTTAGCTAATCCTTGAATTTGACATATCTGGTAATTATAGTGATTGCATGCTTGCTAAGTCACTTCAGTTGTGTCCAGCTCTTAGCCCACCAGGCTCCTCTGTCCATGTGGATTCTCCAGGCAAGAATACTGGAGTGGGTTGCTATGCCAACCCCAGAGGATCTTCCTGACCCAGGGATTGCTTCTCCTGCATTGGTAGGTGAGTTCTTTACCACTAGTGCCACCTGGGAAGCCCAATTATAGTCATTAAGAATATCTATAAATATATAAGGAAAACCTCTAGTACAGGACAGAAAATTACCCAAGCAAAATTCTTTATCTTTAGTCTTTTGAAATACTTTTTTAAACAGATGAATAATCTTGTTGGAGAAGGCTTTGAGTGAGATTGAGCATCATTCCTATTTTTCTTCTCCTTGGAATCACAGTAAAATAGAACTTCCGGTGCCCAGTTCCCAAGAGACATTGTTGACAAGTGGGGAAGCTGAGGCATTCAGTAGTATGACCTTCCAAAACCAAATGAGTAGAACCCAAGGACTTCATGTTTTCTGTGTTCGTAAGAGCAGTTTTTACTACTTGTCATTTTTTTATGTCCTGTTGTCTTAGGTACTCTGATAGTTTTTTTTCTGGCTTTGAATAATATTAAAATTCAATTTTGTCTTTGCAGATTACTTCCAGTAATTGAACACTTTATCTTTTTTTTGCAGTCTGTGAGTTACACAACATTAGAAAATTCAGGTATTGATGAAAATTATGAAAATTAAAGCAATCATACAATCATGCTTTGAAAGACAATTATGATAAAATGCTGCTGGTTTGGCTCATTGTAGACAAGAAAAACAAGCATAATTGTATTAATGAAAAAGCAAATGAATTTTTTGATTTGCAGAACAAGGAAGTGCATATTATGACATACTTACATTTAGTGAAATCAAGTTATTGGTGTTAAGCTGAGTGTTAGTTTGGTAATGGAAAACGTGGATCACTTATTAAATACAGCTTGTCAGTTCTAGCCAAGTTGAAATAATTATGTGGCAGCAATTTATCCTTCATTAAAATGGGGGAAAGGGTGCTTTTTCTCTTTTACAGCTCTAGGGAGTACCAAAACATGGCAATTTAACAAGACAGTCATTATCATTGTGTTTTCTCTAAACCTACATACTCACAGGGTTTATGCCATTAAGAAAACACACAATCTGAATAGAATCACTGAACCTGATTCTCAGTTACAATATCAGGCACCTACTGTATCTTAGGCACCCCTCCAAACACCTTTACATACATTTCCTCATTTGTTATGAAAAAGAACCCTTTTGAGTTAAGGGTATTTTATGGTACCACCCAGGGTCATAGAGCTAATGAATATTAGAGTCAGGATTTGAATTAAGGTCTTCCACAGGACCTTTACCTGTAGGAAGGAGGATACATACTGGTTTTATTAGATCCTAGGTCCCACAAGAAATTGCAAGAGATATTATTGTGGACCATGATGTAAGATGGCAGTCACACTTATTTTGTCTAAGCCAGTTTTATCCTATTTGAGCATGAGATACTTTTTCAGTATTTTATGAATCTTTTCATACTACTAGGTAGCAAGGAGGTATAGAGTGATATTCTAAGGATAGTGGAAGCTCCTTGACTATCCTGTCACACAGCCAGTTGTAGGGGTCACACACTCCATCACTACGTTAAACTCAGTAGGTTCTACTACTGAGGCCCAGAGTGAGAAGGATAGCAAACTTAATATCTACATTTTAGTAAAAAGCTAGGGGAACAATAATGTAAACAAGGAAAGTATAAATAGTTCAGAAAAAATGTCTTTGATGGGATAACGAAGGTTTGAAAAACATATCTTTGGTAGGGTGATTAATATTCTTCTAGAATATTTGGAGTCAGAATATAAAATTTACATAATCCTAATTTCAAATATTTATCTCCAAGGGTATGACCTCATTATTTTTAAGATTAACATTCTGTCACTTGGTGAATTCAGAAGTTGAAATGCTTTAGTTGGTCCAAGACTGACATGCTGGGATAGCAAACAGCTGAGTGGGTGCTGGGAGAGCTGAAACCATAGCAGAGAACCCAAAATAAGGACTACAGGGTATAGAGAATACATGGGGGAAAGCTGAAACCACCAAGAGCAATGATACTGTCTGAGCCTGCAGGGAACTCTAAGACTTTGTACACTTATGTCAAAGGCATGAGGGAGGATGAAAATGGCATTTGCAAAGTTAAAATCTGTATGTTGTTCAGAGATTGGATTTGGGATAAAGTTCCCAAGAAAAGTTGCACCTTTCTAAATGATTTTGAAATTGAGGGAAATCAGCACTTCGTTTCCAATTAACCGTAGATGGTGTCTGAAAATGTGAAATAAGGGTATTCAGAGACCATAGCTTTCTTTCCCATGAAATGAATTGTTCTGTTTATGATACTTCATGAATCTCTTCACACCTTCATTGGGATACTATCCTCATTTGGGTGCTATGCAAATAATTTATTCAACACTGCTCCAAAAAAGACTAGTCTTTTGCTTTCTTTTATTTTTTCTCACTTCTTGATTTCATGAAAAATATTAATTCTAGTCTGCTGTCCACTAGCATCTTTACTTCAGCCCAAACTGGAAAGTTTTCCCCAATGATTCTCAAGAGCCAACAGCTGTCACTTCCTCCTTTATTTCTGTCGTGTGTGTGTGTGTGTGTGTGTGTGTGTGTGTGTGAAGGGACAGTTTATGATTACATGTGTATAGAAATTTAGGAAGAAGTGAAGGTGCTAGGGCAGCATTTATTCCTTTAAAAGTAGAGGACTTGGATAGCTGGGTAGTACAGGTCATGGCTGGGGACTTTGAGGTGGCACAGGGGTAAAGAATCTGCCTGCCAAAGCAGGAGATGCAGGAGATGTGAGTCAGTCCCTGGGTCTGGAAGACCCCCTGGAGGAGGGAATGGCAACCCACTCCAGTGTTCTTGTCTGGAATATTCCATGGACAGAGGAGCCTGGTGGGTTACAGTCCACGTGGCTGCCAAAAGTCAGACTGACTGACTGAGTGAGCACACACAGACAGAGCATGGCCATATGGCCTTGACAGAACGGGGCATTTCCTACTGCTTTTCCAGGCCCGCTAATCATCTTCTTAAATCCAGTACCATCACCTTTTTAGCAAATGGACATTTCTTAAAGAATAGGCGAGACTTACTGCCTGGCGGTGTGAGGTTTAATGGGGGTGAGGGGGTGGCATTTATACCATTTTTGCATTTTTAAAATGAGAAATTTGGATCAGCTACATTTTATGTATCTAGTGAGATGACATTTTAATTGGATCTTGAGCACTCTCCCTTTATAAAAAGGCAAACAGTATCGTGCCACTCTATTAGTTTTTAAAAAATCAAATTATAGATTCAGAATTACAGACTTATTCTCTAACATGGAGTAGCTCTAAGATGTCAGAGCTAGACTTAGGAGCACAGAAATTTCTGCATTAGTTTAAGGTAATTATCTGGACTATTCAGTCCCTCGGAATCATTCCATATTGGAACTTTGCCTACTAGCAGAGTATTTATACTGTATTTATAATTTTAAGATATAGTTCACTCTTCACTATAGTATGTAAAATGTTAAATTGAGAATATAAATTATGTGAGTTTATAACCTACCACTTTTATTGTAGCTTTGATATATACTGAAAATCTAAGACTTAATTCTGTATAATTTGTTACTTTATCTATGATGACTATATATTAAGAATGATGGCAAAATATACCCTGAACTAAAGTTATAAGTTTTAATAAGATTTTAAGGGTACTGAATCACACATTCTGCTACATCTTAATTTTTTCAGTTAACTTACACGGAAAAAATGAGGAGCTTCCCAGATGATGCTAGTGGTAAAGAAACCTCCTTGCCAATGCAGGAGGCATAAGAGATATGGGTTCAACCCCTGGGTTGGGAAGATCTCCTGGAGTGTGAAATGGCAACTCATTCCAGTATTCTAGCCTGAAGAATCCCATGGACTGAGGAGCCTGTAGGGCTGCAGTCCATAGAGTCGGAAAGAGTTGGACACAAATCCCTTATGACTATACAGTGGAAGTGAGAAATAAATTTAAAGAACTAGATCTGATAGACAGAGTGGCTGAAGAACTATGGATGGAGGTATCTGATACTGTACAGGAGACAGGAATAAAGACCATCCCCAAGAAAAAGAAATGCAAAAAAGCAAAATGGCTGTCAGAGGAGGCCTTACAAATCGCTGTGAAAAGAAAGGAAGTGAAAAGTAAAGGAGAAAAGGAAATATATACCCATTTGAATGCTTTGAGTTCCAAAGAATAGCAAGGGGAGATAAGAAAGCCTTCCTCAGAGATCAATGCAAAGAAATAGAGGAAAACAATAGAATGGGAAAGACTAGAGATCTCTTCAAGAGAATTAGAGATACCAAGGGAACATTTCATGCAAAGGTGGGCTCAATAAAGGACAGAAATGGTAGGAACCTAACAGAAGCAGAAGATATTACGAAGAGGTAGCAAGAATACACAGAAGAACTGTACAAAAACGATCTTCACGACCCAGATAATCACGATGGTGTGATCACTCACCTAGAGCCAGACATCCTGGAATGTGAAGTCAAGGAGGTCTTAGGAAGCATCACTACGAACAAAGCTAGTGGAAGTGATGGAATTCCAGTTGAGCTATTTCAAATCCTGAAAGATGACGCTATGAAAGTGCTGCACTCAATATGCCAAAAATCTGGAAAACTCAGCAGTGGCCACAGGACTGGAAAAGGTCAGTTTTCATTTCAATCTCAAAGAAAGGCAATGCCAAAGAATGCTCAAACTACCGCACAATTGCACTCATCTCACACGCTAGTAAAGTATGCTCAAAATTTTCCAAGCCAGGCTTCAGCAATACGTGAACTGTGAACTTCCAGATGTTCAAGCTGGTTTTAGAAACGGCAGAGGAACCAGAGATCAAATTGCCAACATCCACTGGATCATTGAAAAAGCAAGCAAGCGAGTTCCAGAAAACCATCTATATCTGCTTTATTAACTATGCCAAAGCCTTTGACTCTGTGGATCACAATAAATTGTAGAAAATTCCTCAAGAGATGGGAATACCAGACCACCTGACCTGCCTCTTGAGAAATCTGTATGCAGGTCAGGAAGCAACAGTTAGAACTGGACATGGAACAACCAACTGGTTTCAAATAGGGAAAGGAGTATGTCAAGGCTGTATATTGTCACTCTGCTTATTTAACTTATATGCAGAGTACACCATGAGACATGCTGGCCTGGATGAAGCACAAGCTGGAATCAAGATTGCTGGGAGAAATATCAATAATCTCAGATATGCAGATGACACCACCCTTATGGCAGAAAGTGAAGAACTAAAGAACCTCTTGATAAAAAGTTGGCTTAAAGCTCAATATTCAGAAAACTAAGATGGCATCTGGTCCCATCACTTCATGGTAAATAGATGGGGAAACAGTGGAAACAGTGTCAGACTTTATTTGCCAACAAAGGTCCATCTAGTCAAGGCTATGTTTTTCCCAGTGGTCATGTATGGATGTGAGAGTTGGACTATAAGGAAAGCTGAGCACCAAAGAATTGATGCTTTTGAACTGTGGTGTTGGAGAAGACTCTTGGGAGTCCCTTGGACTGCAAGGAAATCCAACCAGTCCATCCTAAAGGATATAAATCCTGTGTGTTCATTGGAAGGACTGATGTTGAAGGTGAAACTCCAGTACTTTGGCCACCTGATGCAAAGAGCTGACTCACTGGAAAAGACCCTGATGCGGGGAAAGATTGAGGGCAGGAAGAGAAGGGGACGACAGAGTATGAGATGGTTGAATGGCATCACCTACTCAATGGAGTTTGGGTGGACTCCGGGAGTTGGTGATGGACAGGGAGGCCTGGTGTGCTACGGTTCATGGGGTCGCAAAGAGTTGGACACAACTGAGTGACTGAACTGAACTGAAGCAACTTAGCATGCACTTATGGAAAAATGAGGCTTTGGAAAGAAAATGGGCTACTCTTTTTTTTTGCTCTCCAGATTATTCTAAACTGAGTTGTACAATCAGTTTAACGCTAGAAAACAAAAAATGTTTGTTTCTAAATGTGTTTTTGAAATTAGATTTTTATTTATTAGGAATAAACATTGCATCATCAATGATGGAAATTATGACTTAATAATTTTTCTGATGAATCTTGCTGTTCAGAAAGCAATTCAAGTGTTGGTCTATGAATAACATTTTCAATATACTGTCAAAATGGATTGACCAAAAGAAAGCTGAAAATATATGCAGCTTAAGTTTGCCCTGTCCTTTTCCAGATGATGGCACTTTTCTTGTTTTCTTATGTAATTTGATATGAAATTACTAACAATATGTAATACTATTATCAACAAAGTAGCAACTATATGAGCACTAGATTAAAATCTTTATTTTTCAAATATTTCCAGATATTGATGAGGACAGTGAATCATTTGCCTGTGGTGATCATGCAGTGTGTAAAAAAATTAATGGTGGCTCTAACTGTTCCTGCAGGGAAGGTTATCAGACATCCACAGGAAATCACTGTTTACACTTATTGATAGCATTTATTGCCAAAATAAATATGCTATTTAATTTTATATGTTATCAAAGCACTATGGGGACTTCTCTGGCGGTCCAGTGGTTAATACTTCACTTTCCAATACAGGGGGTGCAAGTTCAATTCCTGGTTGAGAAACTAAGATCCCACATGCCTCACGGCCAAAAAAGTGAAAGTCACTGAGTCATGTCCGACTCTTTACAACCCCATGGTCTATATAGTCCATGGAATTCTCCAGGCCAGAATACGGGAGTGGGTAGCCTTTCACTTCTCCAGGTGATCTTCCCAACCAAGGGATCAAATCCAAGTCTCCCACATTATAGGTGGATTCTTTACCAGCTGAGCCACCAGTAACAAATTCAATAAAGATTTTAAAAATAGTCCACATCAAAAAACAGAATCTTAAACCACTGTTTAAAATATGACTGCATAGTTGTGAAGTATCAAAGAGCTACACCTTTCAAGAAACGTGCCAATAGTCCTTTATCTATAAAATGAAATAATGGAAGATGTTTTATTTAATGGCAGATGTAGATCACGTGTTTTATGTAATCGCTGTTTAGTCACTAAGTCGTGTCCAACTCTTGTGACTCCATGCACTGTAGCCTGCCAGACTCCTTCTGTCCATGGGGTTTCCCAGGCGAAAACACTGGAGTGAGTTGTCATTTCTTTCTTCAGGGGCTCTTCCCAACCCAGGGATCAAACCCCATCTCCTGCACTGGTAGGCGGGTTCTTTACCACTGATCCTGTATACCCTATTTCCTTTCAGTAACTATAATTTTCTATTTTCCATAAAATAGTTTGCATTTTAACAAATAAAAATAAGTGAATTTTTATGAGGAGTAAAACTTAAATAATAATGAAAAATGTTTTAAATAAATGAACTTTCATGAATAAATAAAAATAAAACTCAAATGTTAAGAATGTCCTGTTAATGTCTAAATAAGTGAGCAAAATCTTTGGAATCAATATAATTATCTTAGGGAAAATATTTTTTTGAAACTTAATACATAACTATTTTTTTCTACAGAAATTGTGAATCCAGACTGCCATTTAGATAATGCCTGTATTGCCGAAAATATTAATAAAACTTTAACAAAAGTGAGTAAAAGAGTTGAATTAAATTTTATTCTGTTTTGACATTTTGGTTTCAGTTAAAATCTTTCCAAAGGCACATTTTTTAAGAGTAACAAACAGTTGATCTTCATGTAGAGTTGAAAATATTTACATATAGAGATCCAAGTATTTTGTTTGGGTGTCAGACAGGATTAATTTGAAAATCCCCCAAATACTGAAGAAGACATATATTTAATGTAACTTACTTTTTCACTATTCTGTACACTGGCAAGTTATTTCAACGTGTTAAGAAATTTGATGGGTAAAATAGTAAAAACACATTTTGATCACAGGCCATTTCCACATTTTTAGGAGACATAGTTGTATGCAAATAGATTTTGTACACCAAAGTAATACTGTTTCAAAGAGTAAGACGTCCATGAAATTATTGTCTTATGATTAGAAGTGAGTTTCAACATGACTCATTAGCAATCAGGTAAAGCAAATTGCCATTTTATCATGTAAAAAATTTTCTGGTTTACTAAAACCTAATTCAAATTAAGTCATAATTTATTATATATTTTAAAAGCTAATTTAAAATGATAAATTCAAGTGTACATTGCCTTTATGAAGTAACTTCTATGCTTTTTAAGCTATTTGCTAATCCTTTGTAAATAATTTCAGGTTTCATTGCTTCATGTTAGGGTTGTAGTCTGATAGCTTACGTATAGGAGTGAAAAATAATATATTTAACGTGTAACCTCTATTCTTGCAAAGATCCAGTAGTGCTTTAAGCTGGTTTTCTTTTTCTGGACTTATATTTGTTCAGATTAAACACATAGAAGAACCTGTGGCTTTGCTACGAGAAGTCTATAGAAATTCTTTGAAAGATCTTTCACCGATGGATATAATTACATATACAGAAGTATTAGCTGAATCATCCCCATTATTCATAAATAGCACGAATTCAGCCAAGGACACCTCTTCTAATTCAACTCTTACTGTAAGTATGTTGAGCTTTAACTCAATATAAGTTTAAAAGTTTCCTTACATCTGTGATTAATGTAAGATTCCAACATTTTTAAAAGGTATACTTTTTTTCAACAGGAATTTGTAAAAACTCTGAATAATTTTGTTCAAAAGGATACACTTACAGTTTGGGACAAGTTGTCTACAAATCAGAGAAGAACTCATCTTACAAAACTGATACATACTGCTGAGCAGGCTACCTTAAGGATATCTCAGAACTTTCAAAAGACCACTCAGTTTGATACTAATTCAAGTGATATAGGTAAGAAGTCAAGGTCAAATTCACGGCAATAGTGTTTTCCAAAGAAGCCATTCTCAAAAGAGATGAAAAGTATCTAAACTGCTGTTAATTAAATTGGCAGTTGTTTATCAGTGCAGATGTGAATGATGATGAATATCACAAGAGTGGGTATGAATGAAGTTGGATAAAAATGATGAATCAATGAGATTTGTCTCCTACTTGCAACTTTCACCTTTTCCTATTTCTGAACTGTTTATCATTTAAATGCTCAGCGAACCTTACTTCCTTGTCATCTCATGACTTGGCAGGATCTGTCTGGACCAGTGATAGTATAAATAGATTTTCTGGATGTAATATATTTAAAGTCAAAGTGAAGTGAAGTTGCTCAGTCATGTCCGACTCTTTGCAACCCCATGGACTGTAGCTTACCAGGCTCCTCCCTCCATGGGATTCTCCAGGCAAGAGTACTGGAATGGGTTGCCATTTCCTTCTCCAATTTAAAGTCAAACTTTTATTTAATTATAACCCATATAAAGACAAATGTATTTATCAAATGAATAGAAGTTGATGAATTTTCACAAAATGAACCTCAGAAGATCCCTCACCTCCCCCTTGCCAACCACTCCCTGACCCCTAAAGGTAATGCCATCCTGACTTCTAACACCACTTCACAAGCATAATTTTTATTATTTCTGCAATAATCTGATTCTTATTTTTAAACATTGAAATCCTTTGGACATGTATCTTTGTCATGAATATAGTATATTTCAATTTCTCATTAGGAATCTTTTGCCTTTCGGTAATATAAAGCAATTGACATAGCAAATTAGAATGTTTCCTGCTTTATGAAATCTCATGCTTGACACTTTTAAGAATCTGTATCAAAATGAGGTTGCCTGTAAAGTTGTTCTGAGGCAACAAGGTACACTTTCTGAAATAATCATCGCATACACCCCTATTATATTTTCTGGATACTATCCTGCAATGGCACCCCACTCCAGTACTCGTGCCTGGAAAATCCCATGGACGGAGGAGCCTGGTGGGCTGCAGTCCATGGAGTCGCTAAGAGTCAGATACGACTGAGCGTCTTCACTTTCACTTTTCATTTTCATGCATTGGAGAAGGAAATGGCAACCCACTCCAGTGTACTTGCCTGGAGAATCCCAGGGACGGAGGAGCCTGGTGGCCTGCTATCTACGGGGTCGCACAGAGTCGGACACAATGGAAGCGACTTAGCAGCAGCAGTAGCAGCATCCTGCTGTGGAGTAGTAGATATACAAAAATCATTACGTCATCAGGATTTACCAGTTACTCAAAATTAAGATAACAAGCATTGTGACTCATATATAGAAGCTTAAATTTCTATATCTGTTCATGAAAAAGGTGACTAGGCACAGGTAAGGAAATTATCACTCAATAATTTAATTCAGTCACTCTGTATATAATAAATTATGTTGTAGATATAATCCTCTAATACATTGTAATTTCTTGTCTGCTTTAGTAATTAAGATTTATAGCTTCTTTGTATACATATTTTCTTTTATTAATAGAGATAGAATTAAATGATGAATGCTGTAGTGTAATAAAAAAGCTATAAACTTGAATCAAATTCTAAAATACAAATTATAATGTCTAGACGTCATGTTCAGAATGCATTCATTCTACCTGATGTAATTAAGAGTTGAAATACAATAATGATAGATCAAGTTCTCGCTAACTAAATATATTAATTAAACTAATTTCAGAGAATTTATTATTTTCATATTTTTGTTTCAGCTCTCAAAGCTTTCTTTTTTGATTCACAACACATAAAATACATTCATCCCCGTATGAATATGGACGGAGATAATATAAAGATATTTCCAAAGAGAAAAACTGCATATGATTCAAATGGTAGGACTTTGACAAGCTTATAAACAATATTTCAATGTTTTGCAATAAATACCATACATTTGCTTGTATCATATGTGCTTATAACATGTGTGGTTTTCTATAGAAAAATATGTTATGTTTATACATAGAAATTCTGCATTTGTATTTGATATTTTTATTATGATAAAAATACCTGGGGAGAATTTTAGCTCATTATCTAGATCCTTCTTGTCCTTGACCCTCCAAATCTGTAATTGTCTAATATTGTTAGGATCCCAGTGGAAATACAAAGAGGGACTGTTGTTTTATTCCTCATTTTTCAGCAGTCAGTAGATGCTATAATTTTCATAAAGTGCTTTTAACAGTTCTTCTTCAGAAATCCTTCATATTCCTCGCTGTGAGCCTGAATTTGGGATTATGTGAGGAAGACGAATAGAAATAGTTTTCAAAAAAGGCAGAAAGTTATTGTTTAAGCTTGAATTTCTCTTCTGTTCATTTCTTAGTCATTGTACAGTAACTCTTCAACTAAACTAAAGGCAGGGTTTCTTAAGAAATGTGATCCAAGAGCGCTAGTACTAGCAGATGGCTTTATAATTATATAACTAATATCCTCATTTTATGGACAATAAAACTAAAGCACAAGAAGGTAATGGATTTGTCTCTATATATATAACAGATAATACAGAACTAAAACTTGAAGGGAAGGAGTTAACATAGAAATCAGCCCTGAACAGGTTTTCCTTGTCACCTAACCAGACAAGCTAGCAGCTGCTATTCTAGTTTAACCATTTATCTGTCCTCAGTGCAAAGCACTTAGAAAAAAAAAGTAACAACCCTGCTGATAATAGAAATATTGTTGTTCTCATATAGGTCAAAATATATTACCTAAAAAAGCATGATTATAATATTTTCTCAAAGCAAGTATCATACATAAAATGGAAAATATACGTAATAATACACATATGTCACTTTATAGACATCATTTTATTTTTAAAAATTACATTGTCTTTATTGTTTAAAAGCAGTTTGTGCTTTCATTCTCAGAAAAAATATCTTTAAAAAAATTTTTTACAGCACTAATGGGAAATGTTTTTCTAATATATTGATATTATCCTCTCAATTTTTTCTTGTCATTTTTTATTCAAAAGTAGGGAACAGATGGCCATAAAAAAGCAAAAATAACTAAGCCATACTGCCATTGAACCCATGGTTCTTACCCCATTATATCATATTCTAGTTAACCAAGCACACACATAATATTTAGGAGCAAATCCAAAGAATGTGTTAAACTGTTGTATTTTCAAAGACAATTTGAGTAGGATTTAGAAACTGAGAATAAAGACATTGAAAATACTTATCGTACTGACAGATGATAAAATTGTCATAGAATTAATATCTCAAAGAGATCCTGTCTGAGTGTATGATAGGTTTGTTATATTTCATAATCATGCATGCAAACTCTGACATTTGAAAGGGACAGTAATACTGGCTCTCAAGAATGCAGAGGAAGAAAATTTGTTTTCCTCAAGGTTGAATCTTTAAAAGAAGGACAAGTGTAACCAACTGATCAAACCCATTCAATGATGTCTACATGCAATTATTCATTTATTGACAAACTCCATTAATGAAAACATGCATTAGTTAAAAGCTGCATAATGTCATCAGTAGGAAAATACAGGAGGCACAGATGGATTTTTAGTATTTTTTATGTACTGAATTTTGGTGTCTGTCGTTACTGAATGAACTAGTTTACAAAAATAGATACTGAACTGATATGAAAATTAAAAGCCAGATCAGGCCTAGAATTAGTGGGAAATTAAAATTAAAATACGAAATTAAAATAGGTTCCAAATGATAAAAATGAACAAATATTGAAACTATTTTCAGAAAAAAATTAAAAAGGTATTTTTAACCGTTCTATGTGGTATGCATTTCTTTTACTCAAAATTGATGTTAAAAAAGTTTCCTTTAGAAAAGATAGGAGTGATTCATAGTTTTAAATCCATGTTATCTTTATGCTGCTTCATTTGATTTTGAACCATCCCCTCCTACAATCTCTGAAAAGTTGCTTTGTATGAACTTGTTCATCAACTGGACTAGGTCAGGTTCACTTAAGAGGTTTCCAGGTTCTGCTTCTGATCAAGGTCTGTCCATAGCAAATGCTGGGTTAGCTGCCAATCTCCTAGAGCCATCACAATTTCACTAGCTCAAACATGGTATAGTAACATTTCTCTGAGCTGACAGTTTAGGAAAATATGTAATGTATCTGAATGTCAGCAAGACCCTTTGCGGTGTCTTTGGTACCTTTCTAGACTGAGATAGAAAACGTAGTGATATATTTTTGCAACTTCTAGCTCACATAATGATATCCAAAGAATACTATTTACTAATAAATATATTAAATAAATTTTGATGTGGAGAGTTCCAGCTTTGTATCACAGTCCTTTGTTTTTGATGACGTTGTCAACATTTGTATCAATGATTGTGATTATTTTGTGCTTTTCAGATTATTTGCTAGTGTCACAAATTTGAGGAAACAAATGAATATGATAGAGTTATTCCTAAGTTGTTCAAGCATCAAAGCAAGCATATAATGTTTCCAGTTAATAAGTATGCAATAATCATCTTAATATAGCATCTTAAATTTTACAGACAGCTCTCTCATATAATGACAGTACATGGTCTCCACTTTATCCAAGTAAATAGTCAGGGGGAATATCACTATTCACTCATGATGTTTTACATGAGAATGTTCAAGTTTACCCAGGGACAGACAAGTATAAGCAATGACTAAAACCAGAACTTCTATTTCTAAATAAATAAATTCTGAATATAAATTCCTCAGTTTACTGTCTATTATTCTATACAGCAGAGAAGTTACATGACCTAAGTGAAAATAGGAATTTTAAAAGACAATAGATGCTGATGTTGAGTTGTTCACACAGTTAATATCAGTGATAGTGAACTGCCACAAAAACTGAGGCAATTTGAGATCCGGTAAAGTAGGTACAGAGTTCAGGCTAAGGAAAAAATAGTCATGAGATAGTATGGACTGATCTGGTAACATTCCTAGTATTGGGTTATGTGCTGATGTGCTGCATCGGGGGAGTATGAGGGTGCGGATAAATGGCTGCCTTGAAAGACAATAAATTCCCTACCCTGAGACTGCATATGTCATCAATTTAAATAGGAAACATTTCAGTGGGCATGAGATTGAACTCAGTGGCATCTCACAACTCTTCAGTTATAAACTTTCTTAGCACTATAAATCTTTTTTGTTATACTGTAATTTTTTACCAGTATCTTTCTAATTCATACACTTGCCCAGCAAAGTAATAAGTCAAGATTTTATTTTTCAAGTAAGTATACTTAATACCTTGGTTCTTACACAGCACTTGGATGTAAATTTATATAGGACAAAATTTCTCCTATCTATAATTTGTGCCAAAGAGATGCTACAGTCCATGATCAGAGTCATAGAGGTCAGAGAACCTGTTTTAATATTGTTTGATGATGTGAGCATAGATATAATAAGACCCACATTTCAGTATGTGGGAATGTGTATAACTGCCTCTTTTATGTTTATTTTAAGAATTTTTCTGAATACCTTTATTGACAGGCAGTGTTGCAGTTGCATTTTTATATTATAAGAGCATTGGTCCTCTGTTTTCATCATCTGACAACTTATTGGAACCTCAAAGTTATGATAAAGCCGAAGAAGAGGGAAGAGTCATCTCTTCAGTAATTTCACTCTCAATTAGCTCAAACCCACCCACATTATATGAACTTGAAAAAGTAACATTTACATTAAGTCACATAAAGGTAAGTTGAAATTCCAGTGACTATTTATTATTATTGTGAAACATTCAAAGAAATTAGTTTTTTTTTTTTGGTTGTGTCACTTTAATTGTATGTGAATTCTTGAGTTTAAACCTACAAATTCAAAATCAAATTAAAAGAGTAAAGTGATTTCAGCTAATTTTTCTATAAAATATTTTGGGGGCTTCCCCGGTGGCTCAGAATTTGTCTGCCAATACAGGAGACAAGGGTTCAATCCCTGGTCTGGGAAGATCCCACATACCACAGAACACCTAAGCACATGCACCTCAACAATTGAGGCTGTGCTCTAGAGCCCAGGAAATGCAACTCTTGAGCCCACATGCTCCCAACTACTGAAGCCCACATCCTAGAGCCCATGCTCTGCAACTAGAGAAGCCACTGCAAGGAGAAGCCCATGCAAGGCAGCTAAAGAATAGCCCCTACTTGCTGAGAGTAGAGAAAGCCCACACAGCAGTGAAGATCCATCACAGCCAAAAATATTAATAAATAAAATGATATCAATTAAAAAACTGTAGCTAAAAATAGCTTGGTACTTTCAGTGCTTTTTAGACTTTCTAATGAATACCAAAGAATCTTATGTGTTTGATCTCTAAAATTAAGCTACATTTTAGTTTTAAAAGTACATTGTTCATTTTGGAAATCTCTGTACCTTCAAGGAATAAGTTATAAAAATATATCAAAGTGACAAATATTACTTTTGTAATGAGGGAAATGTTTGGTTAATAATTGTCATATAAAACAATATTTGGAGGGATTTGATTACAGTGAAATCATAGAGAAGTTCATAATATTTTCTCCTAAAGAAATTATCTGAGACCGCTTTACTCTTTGATCATTATTCTAAATCTTTTTTCAAATCCATGTATAATTAAAACCATACAATGAAAAAAATATGATTAAAGATAACCAGGCATTTATGTTTTTTATAGACCTAAAAGTGAACGAGGAAACACGAAGTCATATTGTTTGCTGCATACCGTTGATGGTTTCTTGGGCTTTCAATTGAATTTCAGTCCTAGTACATGATTAAAGTGCCTTAGAAGCTCCATTTAGAGAACCTTGAAGCTGGGCAAGGTTGTCATGCAAATTGAAAATTGTATTTGCATGTTTATGGGAAACAGGGGACTCAAAGAACATATAGTCAGCCTTCCATATCCACAGGTTCCACATCCATGAATTCAGCCAAACACAGATGGAAAATATTTGAGGGGAAAAAAATCCAGAAAGTTCCAAAAACCAAAACTTGAATTTACTGCAGGCCATCAATTATTTACATAGCATTTTCATTTTATTGTATAAGTAATCTAGAGATGATTTAAAATATATCAGAAGATGTGCATAAATTAGAGGTAAACACTATTCTCTGGAAGTCACTCGAGCATCTGTGGTTTTCAGGATGCACAGGAGTCCTGGAATCAATCACCTGTGGCTATCAGGGGACCACTATACATGTGTACATACAGTCCAGATGTGGCACTGTAAAGAAAGATGTCCAATGCAGAGAGAAACTGAAGTGTGTATAGAAGATCCAAATAACTAGTAGCTCAGACCTAAACATTGATAGGCATTCTGTTGAGGGAAAAAGAAGGTGTGAAATGTTTTAAGAATGGAAATTAAGTTTAGATATATTCAGATACTAAATGCAAATGACCTTTGGATCCTAGGAAAAAAAATATTGTTATTTTACATGGTCTCATGGTTTTTCTATGCTATTTTAATTGGGGTACAATTGCTTTACAATATTGTATTAGTTTCTTCTGTATAATGAAGTGAACCAGCTATATGTGTTATAAATTTCCCTCCCTCTTGAAGCTCCCTTCCACCCCACCCCCATCCTACCCGTCTAGGTCATCCAAAGCATTCAGCTTAGCTCCCTGTGCTATACAGCGGTTTCCCACTGACTATTTTACATATTTGTTGTTATTGTTCAGTTACTCAGTGCATGTCTGACTCTTTGAAACCCCATGGACTGCATCATGACAGGCTTCTCTGTCCTTCACTGCCTCCCAGAGCTTACTCAAACTTATGTCCATTGAGTCGGTGATGCCATCTCATCCGCTGTCATCCCCTTCTTTGCCTACCTTCAATTTTTCCCAACATCAGGGTCTTTTCTAATGAGTCAGTTCTTCACATCAGGTGGCCAAAGTACTGGAGCTTCAGTTTCAGTATCAGTCCTTTCAATGAATATTCGGAGTTTATTTCTTTTAGGAGTGACTGGTTTGATCTCCTTGCTGTCTAAGAGACCCTCAAGAGTCTTTGCCAACAGCGCAATACAAAATCATTAATTCTTCAGTACTGAGCTTTCTTTATAGTCCAACTCTCACATCGTAAATGACTACTGGAAAAACCATAGCTTTGACGAGATGAACCTTTGCGGCAAAGCAATGTCTCTGCTTTTCAATATGCTGTGTAGGTTGCTCAGTTTTTCTTCCAAGCAGCAAATGTCTTTTAATTTCATGGCTGCAAAAACCATCTGCAGTGATTTTGGAGCCCAAAAAAATAAAATCTCTCACTATTTCCATTGTTTCCCCATCTATTTGTCATGAAGTGATGGGACAGGTTACCTTGATCTTAGCTTTCTGAATGTTGAGTTTTAAGCCAGCTCTTTTACTCTCCTCTTTCACCTTCATCATGAGGCTCTTTAATTCTTCATTTTCTGCCACAAGGGTGGTGTCTTCTGCATATTGGAGGTTATTGATATTTCTCCCAGAAATCTTGTGCTTTGTCCAGCCCGGTATTTCACATGATATACTCTGCATATAAGTTAAATAAGCAGAGTAACTGTATACAGCGTTGACATACTCCATTCTCAATTTGGAACCAGTCTATTGTTCCATGTCTGGTTCCAGCTGTTGCTTCTTGACCTGCAAACAGGTTTTGCAGAAGGCAGGTAAGGTGGTCTGATATTCCCACCACTTTAAGAATTTTCCACAGCCTTAGGAAGCATCACTATGAACAAAGCTAGTGGAGGTGATGGAATTCCAGCTGAGCTATTTCAAATCCTGAAAGATGATGCTGTGAAAGTGCTGCACTCAATATGCCAGCATTTTGGAAAACTCAGCAGTGGCCACAGCACTAGAAAAGGTCAGTTTTCATTCCAATCCCAAAGAAAGGCAATGCCAAAGAATGCTGCACTCATCTCACATGCTAGTAAAGTAATGCTCAAAATTCTCCAAGCCAGGCTTCAGCAATACGTGAACTGTGAACTTCCAGATGTTCAAGCTGGTTTTAGAAAAAGCAGAGAACCAGAAATCAAATTGCCAACATCTGCTGGATCATGGAAAAAGCAAGAGAGTTCCAGAAAAAACATCTATTTCTGCTTTATTGACTATGCCAAAGCCTTTGACTGTGTGGATCACAATAAACTGAACACCAGACCACCTGACCTGCCTCTTGAGAAACCTATATGCAGGTCAGGAAGCAACAGTTAGAACTGGACATGGAACAACAGATTGGTTCCAAATAGGAAAAGGAGTATGTCAAGGCTGTATATTGTCACCCTGCTTATTTAACTTCTATGCAGAGTACATCATGAGAAACACTGGGCTGGAGGAAACTCAAGCTGAAATCAGGATTGCCAGAAGAAATATCAATAACCTCAGATATGCAGATGACACCACCCTTATGGCAGAAAGTGAAGAGGATCTAAAGAGCCTCTTGATGAAAGTGAAAGAGGAGACTGAAAAATTTGGCTTAAAGTTCATCATTCAGAAAACTAAGATCATGGCATCCAGTCCCATCACTTCATGCCAAATAGATGGGGAAACAGTGGAAACAGTGGCTGACTTTATTTTTCTGGGCTCAAAAATCACTGCAGATGGTGATTGCAGCCATGAAATGAAAAGATGTTTACTCCTTGGAAGGAAAGTTATGACCAACCTAGATAGCATATTCAAAGCAGAGACATTACTTTGCCAGCAAAGGTCTGTCTAGTGAAGGCTATGGTTTTTCCAGTGGTCATATAAAGAAAGCTGAGCGCAGAAGAATTGATGCTTTTGAATTTTGGTATTGGAGAAGACTCTTGAGTCCTTGGACTGCAAGGAGATCCAACCAGGACTAAAGGAGATCAGTCCTGGGTGTTCATTGGAAGGACTGATGTTGAAGCTGAAACTCCAATACTTTGGCCACCTGATGCAAAGAGCTGACTTGTTTGAAAACACCCTGGTGCTGGGAAAGATTGAGAGCAGGAGGAGAAGGGGATGACAGAGGATGACAAAGATGATTGGATGGCATCACTTACTCAATGGACATGGGTTTGGGTGGACTCCGGGAGTTGATAATTGACAGGGAGGCCTGGCGTGCCTGGTTCATGGGGTCGTAAAGAGTCGGACACGACTGATGAACTGAAATGAACTGAACTGAACCGAATTGAACAGTTTATTGTGATCCACACAGTCAAAACTTCAGTGTAGTCAATGAATCAGAAGTAGATGTTTTTTTCTGGAATTCTCTTGCGTTTTCTGTGACCTAACGCATATTGACAATTTGATCTCTGGTTTCTCTTTCTTGCCTATGTGTTGCTAGTTTGGTTTAGTCACTAAGTTGTGTCCAACTCTTGTGACCCTGACTGTAGATGGCCAGGCTCCTCCCTCTGTGGGATTTCTCAGGCAAGAATACTGAGGGGTTGCCATTTCCTTCTCCACCGGTTCTTCCCGACCCAGGGATCAAACCTCGGTCTCCTGCATTGCAGGCATATTCCTTACCGATTGAGCCACCAGAGAAGCCAGTACTATTTTATGCATGGTAGTGTACATATGGGCTTTTCTACTGACTCAGTAAAGAATCTGCCTGCTATGGGGAGACCTGGATTTGATCCCTGGGTCAGGAAGATCCTCTGGAGAAAGAAATGGCCACCCACTCCAGTGTTCTTGCCTGGAGAATCCCAAGGATAAAGGAGCCTGGTGGGATTCAGTCTATGGGATAGCAAGATTTGGACAGAGAATAGTGACTAAACCACCACCAATATTTTCTTTAATGAATATTTAATCTGAAGATTTATGTTTGATTCTGTTTTACTACACTTATCAATGATTTGTTATTGTTGTTTAGTCACTAAGTCATGTCCAACTCTTTTGCAACTCCATGGACTATAGTCTGCCAGGCTCCTCTGTCCATGGGATTTCCAAGGCAAGAATACTGCAGTGGGTTGCCCTTTCCTTCTCCAGGGTATCTTCCAAACTCAAAAATGGAACCCACATCTCCTGCTTGGCAGGTGGATTCTTTACCACTGAGCCACCAGGTCTTAAATACAATTTTGACATATCTTAGTCTCTTAACACAACACCCTCTTCACAAGGCTCTTTGGAGGATCAGATTAAACAAAGTGGGTGAGAAAGCACGTGGTTAACTATAAATTGTTGTATAATTGTAAATAGTTTCTATTTCTATAAGATAAACTAGCATAGATATATAGCATTCTATGAATAACTTATTAAAACTTACAGTGCATTCATCAGGTATTGTACTGTGATTAGTTAATATATGATAAGGAGAACTCTGCTACATATTGAACAATCACCCTGTAATCTATTTGATCAGCCCCTGTGATCTGTGATCTTACACTCACCACACTACCTCATTCATTACTGGAACTGCATTGGCTTCTAAATACATCTGGAAAACGTTCGTTGAGTCTCCCTTCAGAGCTTTTCAGTATTATGTTCCAACTGCCAGAACCCTCTGTTCCCAAGTCTTCAGGGCTCACACTGTCACTTAATTGAAGTATTTTCTTAAACATCTTTTCCTGTGAGAAGCCTCCTCAAGATTAATCCTGTTCCTACTTCCCTGGTTTATTTAATAAGTTCTCATGCTTCTCATTAGAATATAAATTCACTTTTATATTCTATATACACTTTTTCTGTTTGCAATACACTTTTTCTGTTTTGTTCAGTGTTTTATTTTTAGCCCCTGGATCAATGACTAACAGCTAGTGCATACTCAATAAATATTTGTGGAAGATAATAGATAGTCCTGCACCATTCTAGATAAGATACATGATAGTGCTCAGTCGTGTCTGACTCTGCGACCCCATGGCCTGTAGCCCTTCGGGCTCCTCAGTCCATGGAATTTTCCAGGTAAGAACGCTGGAATAGGTTGTCATTTCCTTCTCCCGGGGATCTTCTTGACTCAGGAGTTCAGCCCTGGTCTCCTGCATTTCCTGTATTAGCAAGCAGATTCTTTATCACTGAGCCACCTGGGAAGCCCCTACATGATCTCCGTTGATAATAAATCTCACAACTACATGAAACAGAATTGATAAAATATAGCATGGTCGTAGGATAAACTTCAGTCCTTCACACAACAGCAGCACTCTCTTATTAGTGTTGATTTTATGCTTTACCTTTTAGGCGTGGTTTTAATTATATTGTTATGCAAAATAGTATTTTAAATATAACTGAAACAATATCGTATGTGTGACTCTTTTCTCATCAGTAAAATGTCTCTTTTTCAGACCACAGATAAATATAAGAGTCAATGTGCATTCTGGAACTACTTACCTGACACCATGAATGGCAGCTGGTCTTCAGAGGGCTGTGAGCTGACATACTCGAATGATACCCACACCTCATGCCGCTGTAACCACCTGACACATTTTGCAATTTTGATGTCTTCTGGTTCTTCTATTGTAAGGCAATTTCCTACTTCATATTTCTAAATCTGTCTTTGCTTTTTTTCTTGTTTTTTATGTTGTTCAAGAGAATCAATAATTTTTATATGTTCTTTGGATGTAAATAGCATATTTAATTTATTGATGTAATTCAACATTACCTTTTTTAAGTCTTTCTTTTCTTACCTGTGTTCTATGACATGTCTAGTTTAAATCTTGGATTGTTTTTAGTGTAAGACTTACCAATCTATAATAACTAGTAGGTTGTATATCAGATTTCTATCCAGACTTTAGTTTTTAATGCTGCTTTTAGGAACCATTTGTACATTTTAAAGGATCATGAACTTTAAGTGCCTTTCCCTTTGTATTGAAAGTTTAATTTTATTGATGACAGATTCATTTAAATTTCTGATACCTGGTCAATAAGTGTTAGCACATCTGTAACAAATACAGTTTTTTAATAATGTAGAATGCCACAGAATTTTAGACATGAAAAATCCCACTAAAGTGAAAAGCTTCAGATTATGTATTTTACATCATAATATCTTGCATTTACATTGTATAATTTTTTATTTTGTATTTTGTAATCTTTAGATTGCCGTCTCATTTCTATACAAAACTTAGAATTCACCAAATTCTTATTGTGACTAAATAAATCTGCCTAACCGTAATGTCAGTGATGAAGATTTTTTTTTTTTTTCCTGAATGAAAGGTGATTTTTTCTGAATGTTAAATAAACTAAGGTGCCTCTGTTATGTATATAAAACCATCTGGTTAGAGTGAAACCAAACTTTCCCATTTCAAAGTCTCTCACCTGTACTATTTTGTTATTCTATTTTTGCAGCATTTCTGATACCTTCACTTAATGTGTTTAAATGAATTACTGCATAGAAATAAGACTTATTCTTGTCACTGATAAATCTGCTTTAATTAACCATTTTCACATTACAATAATGAATTGCCTTGCTAATACCAAGAAACCGATGGTGGTAACATTGTTAAACCATATACTAATATATACTATGCTTAGAAAAAAAATCACTAATTACAGAACTGTTAAAGTGCTATGTGATTTATATCAGATTTCTGTGAATATTAAGCATATTCAGAAGTACAAAGTTTTCTCATCTAAATGCACATTTGTATTTTTACGTTTTAGAAACAGTTTGATTAATGTTTCACCAAAAAAGAAAGTTCATTATATGTTGCAGTTCCTTTGACAAGCTACTGAGTTAAGTCTCTTAACAGCTGTATTATTATTTTCCCTTAGGGTATTAAAGATTATAATATTCTTACAAGGATCACTCAACTAGGAATAATTATTTCACTGATTTGCCTTGCTCTATGCATTTTTACCTTCTGGTTCTTCAGTGAAATTCAAAGCACGAGGACAACAATTCACAAAAATCTCTGCTGTAGCCTGTTCCTTGCTGAACTTGTTTTTCTTGTTGGGATAAATACAAATACCAATAAGGTATGTAGATCTCTCTTACGCTCTGCTTTCTAGATTTTTACTTTCCTAAATATATATGTAATCGAAACATGAATTGAAATTAAGGGCTCGGTGGAGCAAGCACACTATATACTTTGTTCTTAAAGCTTTTCTAAGTTTGAAATGCTAACATATATTAGCAGCTTGCTGATTAATTCCATTAACCACAGTGGCCCTCATGATGAGTTGTAAAAAGAAATAACCTTGTTTTGTTTTGGTTTGTTTTGGTTTCTTTCTACATGGCCATTAAACAAAAGTGGAGGGGAGAAAAATAGTAGAAAACAATGTTTATCGTATGACAGGGACAGAACACAAAAGAGATTAGAATTCATAGGCTGAAATTTGATGAATTAGCTCAACCTAGTAACTGCACTTTTGTAATAACCATTTTCCACCATTAATGATCTAGAGCCTTATCAAATATCTCCCATATTGATTTAGACTGGGTCATCCTAAGGTGAGATAAAACAAGCAATAACTTTATGAGGTGAAATGACTCTGAGAGAAGATGGGAAGAGAAAGACATGGAGAGCCATCAGACCAAGATGCAGGTCTGAGCCTGAGTGAAGAAGGAAAGAAGGAGGAAAGGACTAGTGGTAGAAGTAGAAGCACCTCGGGCTTCCCAGGTGGTGCTAGTGGTAAAGAACCCACCTGGCAATGCAGGAGATTAAGAGATGCAAGTTCGATCCCTGGGTCGGAAAGATCCCCTGGAGGAGATGGTATGGAGAGGTAAAGATGCCCTGGAGGAGATCCTTCACAGAGGAATCTGATGGATTACAGTCCATGAGGCCACAAATAGTTGGACACAACTGAAGTGACTTACCACACATGCACAGAAACAGTACAAAGCAGGGCAGTTGAGGAAAGCTCAGCTTGCCTGTGAAGTAGTCCTTTCAGAAGACCCTCAACCAAAGTCACATGGCAAATCTCTCAAGAAGAGTAATGTCTTGCTGTGCTCAGTCAATGGCTGCCAGCAGTCAACCCTAAAGGAAATCAACCCTGAATATTCATTGAAAGGACCGATGCAGAAGGTGAAGCCCCAATACTTGGGCCACCTGATGTGAAGAGCCAACTCATTGTAAGAGACTCTAATGCCAGGAAAGATGGAAGGCAAAAGGAGAAAAGGGCGGCAGAGGATGAGATGCTTGGATGGCATCACCAACTCAAAGGATATGAATTTGAGCAAACTCTGGGAGATAGCGAAGGAAAGGGAAGCCTGACATGCTGCAGTCCTTGGGGTCTCACCAAGTCTGACATGACTTAGCGAGTGAAAAACAGCAACAGCCATCGGAAATCATGAGCACATCAGTGGCTTTCCTGTGCAGCTGCTGCAGCCCACTCTGCAGCAGGAGACCAGAGAAATACATCAACATGACCACAGAACCTTCAGTTGCCTCCATATTTCCATTCTTTTTAGTGATCTTCCAAGCAGTGGAGGTAACCCATCAGTTATCAATGTTCTCTTCTGAAGTAGATGCCACAAAGCACCTATTTAATATAATATATGCTAAATTGTAAACTCCATATCTGTTTTTGTTTGTTTTTCAATGGTATTTATAACATCATTCATTTTTGTGTATCCCCAATATCCTCCAATGCATAATTCCCCTGTCTTCATCCCATCATTATCCTCATCACAAAACTATTTTTTTCAGTCTTTCTTTTCAATTCTGTGTTTCAACTGTCAAATTCTCCCCATTTTCAAGCCATATTTGAAATTTCACTTCTGCACTAAAGTGATTCCCAGATTTTAATCACCATCCCCAACCTTATATAGTGCTCTGAAATATATTTTAGTAGGTTATCTCTTTATGGTTGACTTATATTCTATTAAGTGTAGTAAGTATCTAAATATGATTATGTTATCTCACCAGTAATTGGGTTGTGTGTGTGTGTGTGTGTGTGTGTGTTAGTCACTCAGTCATGTGCAACTCTTTGTGACCCCATAAACTGTAGCCTGCCAGGCTCCTCTGTTCATGGAATTCTCCAGGCAAGAATACTGGAGTGGGTTGCCATTTCCTTCTCCAAGGAATCTTCCTGACCCAGGCATCAAACCTGGGTCTTCCACATTACGGGCAGGTTCTTTACCATCAGAGCCACCAGGGAAGCCCAATTATGTTAGTTCTGTTAATACAGAAATGTATAACTGCTGCATTTGTTATTTCTAACTCTAGTTCTAAGTTGGAAGTCAGTACTAATAGATAACATTTTACTGAAATCTATCTCAAATGTACCTGTTAATCTTGTAACTTAAAGTGAATGTATAATGGGTATTTTTGTAAAATATATCATCATTTATTCATTTGTTTTATAAATTCAGTCCTCTCTCTTATTTATTATGTTTTAACATAGTGTTAGCAATAATTTTCATTCTTTGAGCACGATTAAAATAAAGACATCTCCAGAACAGAAATCAGCTCAAATCATAACATAGTCACCGAGATAATCATGGTTGCATGTGACCAATCCACAGTTTATCACTTAAGTGTATAAAAAGTATAAATCTCTAGACAAGATTAGCAACTTAATTCTATTACAGGACTGATGAGTGTTGCACATTGATGAAGCACAGTTCTCTTAAATCAGGTGGAAGTGGTACAATTAAAAAGCTTGACATTTGACAAGGATATTTTACTGTGATCAAGCATTATATAAAGTAGTATAATTTATAGAGAAAGTCAAGATTTTTTTTGTTACAATAATGTTAAAATAAGCATTGCTTACGGTTTCGTTCTTTCTTTGTGGTCTAGCTCTTCTGTTCCATCGTTGCTGGGCTGCTGCACTACTTCTTTTTAGCTGCCTTTGCATGGATGTGCATTGAAGGCATCCACCTCTATCTCATTGTTGTAGGAGTCATCTATAACAAAGGATTTTTGCACAAGAATTTTTATATTTTTGGCTATCTCAGCCCAGCTGTGGTAGTTGGATTTTCAGCATCATTAGGATACAGATATTATGGCACCACCAAAGTGTAAGTTAAGATGTTCTCATAAATATTTGATATGCAATTCTGAATAAGCTGTGTATATCATTGAAACTCTTGCTTTGTCGAAGTACATACAAACATAAGTATAGATTTTATCTATTATTTACTTTTCAGATGTTGGCTTAGCACAGAAAACAACTTTATCTGGAGTTTTATAGGACCAGCCTGTCTAATCATTCTTGTAAGTATATTTTAAAACTGTGGTTAGAATTTGGAAAAGTGTTGATTTAAAAGTGCTTGAAATTCTCAGCAATCAGTCTTTACTTTGAGAGGAAAATTTATTTGAGCACTTGACTATAAATCATTTATTAACACTATAAATATTGCTTCACTAATAAGAAAACATATACATCTTAAACTCAAAGCTATTACAGTTCACTTGCACCTCTTGGGAGGATGTATTTTTGCATTACTTGTAAGAAAAGCATTTTTCACTTATCAGTAGTATCTCAGCATACTTCAGTACTGAGAGTGTGCCAACCAGCTGATAATCTGGCATTTCAGATGTTTACGTTATTTAATCTTTTATCAATGATCAGTGATCTTTGAAGATTAGACTGTCATCTTTATAGTTTTATCATCCTTATGTACCCTGTCATCACGAAAGTGATTTCAAACTAAATTGCAACATCAGAGACAAGAACCCACTATTTCCCATGAGCAGACAAGTCATGTATTGATAGCCCTATTTCAGTTGGGAAGAAGGCCTTTTAATTCTTATTGGAAGTGGTTTCAAACCTACAAATTTGGCAGCTGTTATATGTTCCATTCTAAATAAAGACATTTTTATATGTCTCCAGAGCATTTCTAAGTGCCGTAAGTTTTCAAAGCCATTCTGAATATAATAGTCTGTCAGTGAATCTGGGAGGTCTGACAGTGCTCTACAAAAGAATGAATTGTTAATGGAGGAGTTGTGACAATATTTTGGACAACTTTGTCCCATATGTTTTGACCATAAGTTAGATATCTTTTTGAATTTTTTTCCTCTCAGTCTTTCCCCATGTGTTTTTATGGTTGTGAGGAAGCTGCTAAATGGAAAAGACTTGAAATGCAAAGCAGAGGATTTGTATCAAGTTTTATTTTTTAATGGCATGATTGAAAGTCCATTTAGAGACTATATTTCCTAAACATTGCAGAAAAATTGCTTATAATTCTGACAATGAGTCTAGCAGTAGACGAAGAAAACATTGGCAAGATTTCAGCTAAAACAGTTTCAGAGTTAATTTAGAATTGCAAAATTTCCAACTGTGTGAGAATATAGGTTGAATAAGTCCCATCCATGTATTTTCGTGCCTTTCCCTGGTGCGGGTGCTTTGTGTGCGGGCCCTATCTATATACTCTTATTGTGCTTATTCCTTCTCTACAGAGTGGACCATCTATGATACTGTTTTGTACAAGTGAAAGTTCTGTGGATCAGTGATCCTTAGAGTTTAGAGGAACGTATGAGTTAGGAACTTTCTGGAAACAGGACAAAATAACAAGCGTGCTTCTCTAAAGTAAGAAATGGAAAGTGTTCCCTGAAATTCTATTTTTACTCTTGCTGCTATAAGGGGAGAGATAACTGGATTCTCTTTTGGTAAGATGGATGGACTTTAGAAAGGATATCCAAAAATGAGTCCTGTAAACTTTCCTAGAAACCTAAATGAACAGGGTCACACTGTCCTAGTCTGAAATCAATGAACCAATGTGTCTTCCATACAGTGTCTGTATATTAATCATTCCATTTAACTAGAGGGTCAACTATTTAAGAAATGGATAAGGCCCCTTAGTTTTACTCTAAAACTGAATACTGTTTACCTTTTATATATATTTAAAACAGCAGAAATTCTTTAAATAATTATTGACTGAAAGTGAATTCCTTTACTCTAGTTACCTCACTTTCTGTGCTAATGCTGGCATATTATTATTAAGCAGTATGATACATTAAGTAAAACTTTTCCTGTTGTCCTAGAATAGTATTGAGTTCAATGAGTAAAAGAAATATTGAGCACCAGATATTTTAAAAAGAGCCCCAATAGTTTGGACCTGACACTTTCCAGGGGTCTTACAAAGAGAGTAGGACGAGCTATAAACCAGTAAGGAGATTTGGGGGGGTGGTGGGGGCGAGAGAGTCATGACTTGGAATTAGGAGTCTTTGGCCTGTAAGGGAGTGCATTGTTATTTTTGTAAAGATTTTCCTTACCTTACCAGTGGAAAGAAATAAGTGCTCCCCCCAGTTCTCCTTGAAGACGAGTTGTAGAGGAGTACTGTAAAATGTCTATAGACAATGGCATTGGAAATGGTGAAAGAGTAAAAGCTCTCATCCTGACCCCAGATTGAATGCCAGGGGAATTTTAATGTCTCCTTGATATACAAGAGCAGAGTATGAGCAGTGTTTATGACGCCTTGACATATTCCCCTCACTTTGGGTCAAGGGTGAACATAGAACATAGAGTTGCTTTTGGTTCCCTGCAGATTGCATGCTTATTGTCCATTCCCTTGACAGCAGGGAGGAAAAGGATTATTGTAGAGTGTGCCTGGAAATAAAATGATGGGGGTAACACACAAAGGTTTCAGCTGTCTTATAGGTACAGAAAATTTAGGCAAGGAAAAGTTGTAGGGGTACACAGAATGTTGTCAGGTCAAGTGAAGTTACAGACAACAAGTGAATAGGTTGAGGACAGGAATGTTAAATGGTAGCATGGCTAGCACTCTCTGAAAATAGAAGGGGTTAAAAGGGAAATAAAATACTATAAACACTAAGATCAAACTTACCATCTAAGTGGAGGCCAACACATAAACCAAGATTGTTGTTGTTGAATCACTAAGTCATGGCCAATTCTTCTGGGACTCCCTGGACTGTAGCCCTCAGGCTCCCTGTCCATGGTATTTCCCAGGCAAGAATACTGGAGTGGGTTGCCATTTCCTCCTCCAGGGGATCTTCCTGACCCAGGGATTGAACCCATGTCTCCTGCATTGGCAGGCAGATTCTTTATCCCTGAGCCACAGGGGAAGCACACCAAGACTACCAACAGTAATAAGAACCAGACTAAACCAGAGTGATGTCATGAAGCTCTCTCCATCACCAAGAGCTGATCAAACCCTTCTAGCCCCCTGCAGCAGAGAAGCTGAGCTTTATGAATGGAGGAACACATCCTAGAACCAACCATGCCACTCTAACAGTCATCTACACAGAATTACTGAATTGAAAATTATCATCCTATGTTGGGGGATATTCTGGTAGGAAGGGATGCCAAGCCATATCATTAAGTTTGCTATCTTAACTGAGTGATCTGGGCATGATGGGAAAACAAAGGAAATATAAGAACTATGCTCTGTCTGCTATAGTATCAGTGAAGAGAAAGCAAGTTGAAACAAATGCAAACCATAACATATAATTAAATATGAGTGGTAACTGGTGAGATCTGAGAGACATCAACATGGTCTGGACCACATCAGTGAGATGAGAAACTCATTTGTGGATGGGTGAGAAACAGTCTACTCTACATACACTGGATTCTTAGTGTGAACTTAAGTGTCCTCTAAGCAGCCTGTAAGCTTGCCAGATTCCTTCTGAAGGAAAACAAAGGGCACAGACAAAATAGTGGCTAAAGAATCCCAGAAATCACAGAATTATGTTATTAAAAATATTCAATAGTCATATTTTCATAGCTACATCAATTCTTAAGTCTATGTGTCATTAATTATGAAATTTCCCACCTTGAAGTTATCCATTTCTTCTCTACTTTCATAATCAGACATTTGTTATCCTATTGAGTCACTGCTGCTCCTAAGATTATAGTATTAATAACAATAATCAAAATTTTAAATTTACAATTGATTGAGCAGCTACTAACTTTAAAAAGACAGCTAATATTTTAATATTCAGTCTCCTTAAATCATCCACCCACATTGTTATTGTCCCATTTTATAGTTAATGAAAAGCAGAATTTGATTCAAAATGCTAAGTGATTGGTCCCAAGACACTACAAATAAATAAGGCTAGAACTTGAAACTAGTTCTGTATTAATTTTAACTTGCCACTTTTGCAATTGCCTTCTAATCTGACATTCTGATGTCATTCTGTCCCATTTCATTTTAATCTATTCATAATCAACTGGCCCAAACTCAGGTCACATAGTGGGAACTATTAATAAGAAAAATAAGAACATTAATATTAAGCTCATTTATTCCTGGCAATAAGTGTGTTAGTGTATTTAGTCTAATCCTTTAACAACTCAGAAATGCATGTGTGTGATGTATTTTATTTTCAAGTTGGAGAAATTGAAGTATTGAGTGGTTACACAATTGGCCAAATAGCCACTAAGTACATAAAGCAGGGACTCGGGTTCATGAATTTGAATCCATGTCCTACTTTCTTCATCTCAGTGCCGATAGTTTCCCTTGACCTATAGTTCGGAGCCTGGTGGGCTGCTGTCTATGGGGTCGCAGAGTCGGACATGACTGAAGCAACTTAGCAGAAGCAGCAGCATAGTTCAAATAGGGCTTCCCTGTGGCTCAACAGTAAAGAATCTGCCAGCAATGCAGGAGACATGGGTTTGATCCCTGGGTTGGAAAGATCCGCTGGAGAAGGAAGTGGCAACCCACTCCAGTATTCTTGCTTGAGAAATCCAATGGACAGAGGAGCCTGGCAGGCTACAGTCCATGGGGTTGCCAAAGAGTTGGACACGACTTTAGCAACTAAACCACCACCACATGTTTCAAATACCATAGACTGGTATATATGTTCTCAGTAGTTTAGCCGAGCCCTGTGTATTCTGTCCTTTTTCACACTGCATGTCTCCACTGAACAACTCTTATAAAAACATTATCCTCTTTAGAATATTTACTGTTCCTTGGCTGTTTCCTTGATTCTTTTCAGTCAATAATCCTACCACCTTGTGATGCCTGAAATTAGCTTGATCCTTTCTTCAACATGGTACCACAGAACTTTGACTCAGTTCCTAAAGAGTACTTTTGATGCTTTGTTTGGTTTCCCATGGTAACTTTCTCTGTGCATTACGCTTCTCATCTCCAACATCCAAACACCCAAACAAAGAGCTGTGAGTCTCTTGGTTCACTAACCATAACTTGTTCAATAATCAGTGCCACTGGTTGCATGACCTTAGGGCCCACAGCCCAATGAGTTGCAAATGAATTCTCTACAGAGCAACATTCACAATACATTCTATGCATGATTGGACTCTGCACTGTAAAACTGTCAGCCCTCTCTTTGGTTACTCCAGAACACAGAAGGTAGGAAGTCCTTAATAATTATCTAGTTTAATTGATTCATTAATAAAGACCATGATAATAAAAGAGGCAGGAAGAAACACCCTGTGACTTTCTTAAGACATATATTCTGGATTCCTACCATGTAAAATGAAGATAATGATGGCCAGTCCAACAAAAAAAGATACAGTAAATACCAAACAAATTTTTAGAAAAACAACCTATTCTTTAAAAATTAAAACAGTAAAACACACAATAATTTGGAGGACAATCTTGGCTTTCTTAGCTTTACCTTTTGTATTAAAAATTAAATTAAAACCCTGATTTTAAAACCATCATTTGCACAACAAAAATCTGTATGCCACAAAATGTATGTTTGTCCAATATAGTGTGTGTTTATACATATACATAAGCATGTGAAAGTGAAAGTGTTGTGTCTGACTCTTTGCAACCCCATGGACTATAGAGCCCACCAGGCTCCTCTGTCCATGGAATTCTCCAGGCAAGAATACTTGAATGGGTTGCCATGCCCTTCTCCAGGGGATCTTCCTGACCTGGAGATCAAACTTGGCTTTCCTGCATTTCAGGTAAATTCTATACTGTCTGAGCCACCAGGGAAGCCCAAAGCTAAGCATAATTCACCACTAATTTTTAAATAGTGGTGAAGATATGACATCATTTGTTTGATTATCTGAAGGTGAAGGTGAAGTCGCTCAGTTGTGTCCAACTCTTTGCGACCCCGTGGACGGTAACCTACTAGGCTTCTCCGTCCATGGGATTCTCCAGGCAAGAGTACTGGAGTGGATTGCCATTTCCTTCTCTAGGGGATCTTCCCAACCCAGGGATTGAACCCAGGTCTCCCGCATTGAATGCAGACGCTTTAACCTCTGAGCCACCAGGGAAGTGGCTGATTATAGCAAGATGTTATATTGTAATAAATGTGTTTGTTATATGGATTTGGTTAAAATTCACTAGTACAGTCTACTGGAAAACATAACCGAAATGAAATAAAATGTGAAATATCTTAAAGAAAGTAGAAGAAATTTAATACGATAAATAGTATATTTTTTCCAGAATAAAGATAAAATATAAGGAAGTCTTCAAATTTAAATAGAAAATTTGTGGTGACTTGGCTGTGTGTGCCTTTAAATGGGAGATAAGATTGCTTTCACAGCTTTCTCTGAACAAATCTGGGAAAACTTGCCCTTGTAAACAACATTTTAATAGAACAATTGACAATGACTTTAATTCTTACATGGAATGCTTTTATTTCTTCTGAAGACTAAGAGCTAGTTCCCAGTAAATGATATTTGCTTATTTTTATGAATGGAGCCCTGGGGCATGTCTGTTTTGGGGTTATAATAATAATACCTTTAAGACAATATGTAAATAAGTATAGTTCAGCACTGGTGGACTTTTCTACTCCTAGATATATTGTTTTTTAACTACTTAGGTATTTAAGCAGCAACATTTCTGCATTGATCAAATGAATGTACTTCCTCAGGTGTTAACTCATTATTACTAAGGATATCTTAGAATTCTGAAGTATGAACTGCTGACCTCATGATTCTATCTATGAATTGCTACCTTTACAATGTTAAGGTTATAACTATACATGAAAAGGCCTAGCCATGCTTTTGAAAGACTGAGCTGTACAAGAAAGAGATTTCTAAATCTTTGTAAGGCAAGCTGCAAACTGAAGATAATTTCATATTTTATTTTCTTTCTTCAATATTTTTAATCTCTCATGCTGAATTCTTTTAACTAAAACTATGCAAATGATTAGATTCAAGTACACAAATATAAAAAACGTTTGTAAAATAATTTAACTTTTAAGTAGAAATTGAAGTTTCCTATAGATATGTTCAGTATTGAAGAATTTAATTTGCTTGATTGAGGCAAATGCTAATTAAGCTGTGTCCAATTAAGGCATTTTCTTTTTTTAAAAAAAAGAGAGCTTTCATTTGAATTTAAATCACAACTCTTATAATTGAGTGTTTCTACATTGCTACTTTACCCATTTCTCTTTAGGCTGCCCAGAGTTCCACTCAGTTTTTTGTGGTGGTCTCCTCTAATTGTTCCAAATTGTCTTTAATTCCCTTTCACCAGGAAACATTAATTAAGACCTACTCAGAAATGAATTCCTCACATAGCCCTTACAAATAGACCGTGTCTATGTGTACTTATTATTATGTGATATATTCTTATTGCATTTTTTAAGATTTCACAAATTTCCCACACTTGAAAGAAATGTAAATATTAAACTTTCTAAAGTAAAAAGTGAGCATTTCAAAACATGCTCCATGACTGACTCTTCTTTTTCTTAATATTTACTTTTTATCCTTCCTGACTTTTGCTATGGATACATGCACACATAAATATATATATATATATACACATATATGTGCACCTACATATGTATAAATGTAAGTAATAAATTTGATTATAATTATAAACATATGAATTATAAATTCATATAACCTTAATTATTTATAACCTGTAACATATTGTATTCATCGTTCCTTGTTAGAATATACAATTCTACCATTTTTTATCATTGCCTATTATGAGTATCCTCTTTTATTTAACTTCTTACTTATTGAACACTTGTTCGTGCAAGAGAATGGCTATTTCAATACAATTACATATACTTGTTATATAAATTTGTTAGGAAATGTTTATTAGAAGTAAAATGTACAGCACAGGAATATAGTCAATAATATTACAATAACTTTGCATGGTACTTAAGATACAAAATTATCAAATTTCTTGTTGTACACCTGAAAGGGTTATTGAGTCCAAGCTTGCTCTGCTTGCCATGTGGCAGATCAGTAAGTCGACATACAAAATGTTAAGGCAAGGAATATGACTTAATTTGGAAAACCAACTGAATGAGACTATGGGAGACTGATGTCTCAAAATAACTATTTTATCAGTGCTGGATGTCAGGTTCTTTTATAGAACAGAGGTACGGGATGTGGGGTGAGGAAGAAAAGTAAGAGGATCATTAATCTTGCAGATATCTCCTGGAATGGCCAATTTCTGGGATTGGATGTGTTAATTTCTTCCTTCCTGTAGCCATCCACAGGTAGACAAGGTCCCATACAAAAGCATTTTGGTTTAACATTCAGGTAGAGGGGCTGGGTTCCCCAAGACAAGCCATTATGTATGGACAGTATCCTTTTAGCGAACAAAAGCAACCAGAAGCCAAGATTAAAGTAAAAGAAACAGATCCAATGGAGTTCTTTCCTGTAACAAAAGTAATGTAACATTGTAATTTGGCTAAACTTCAAGTTAAAAAGAAAAGTACAAAGGCAAGTAGAGGAAGATTTTTGAAGTTACAAATTGCCTCCAAAACATTTACTTCAATTGATATTCCACTTTCATTGGCAAATTATAAGAATGGCCATTTTCTGACATTTTGCCAATATTAGATTGTTTTATCTACTGTAGTTATTTTATGGCTATATTGGAATATATAAACTGAAAGGACGAATTATGATAGACCAAGATTCTGTAACAGTGGCATTGTTGACATTTAGGACCAGATCTTTGTTTGGGGGCCTTTGCTTTATAGAAGTTTAGTAGCATCTCTGACTTCTACTCACCAGATGCCAGTAGCACCAGCTCACATACCAGCCAGGTATGACAAACAAAATGGTCTCCAAAAATAACAAAATGTCTTTCGAGGGCCATATTCCTCATTCTCCTCATTGGGAGCTACTATCCTACATTGGATTATAAGTTTCTTTAATAGGAATGCATTTACAGCTTTCTTTAATTGGCATAAATATAAGAAAAGGAATTGAAATCATAGCTTGGGCAGTGTCCTTTAGATGACCCCATCGAAGCTATAGTAGAAACACTATTCATTGTAAATTTTAAATGGTGGGGATAGCATTTTAATTACATGTTTTAATTTAATGGCATCATATTTGTTAACTGCATTTTTTAGTGACCTCTGTGGTTCAGTATTCTATCATTTTCACCATATTATGTGTTATTAAGAACTTCAGAGCCTATAACATTTAGCTATTTTTTAAATATTATTCTGACCTTCTTACAACAGGTAGCTAGAATTTTAAAAAGAAAAAGTGAAGCTAAAAGAACATAAATAATACATTTGTAGTTTTCAGTGTATTCCTATTCATGGGGGTTATATTCTTACCGGAAATACCTTTTGCAGATAATCTACTAGCTACTTGTTCTAGAAAATTTCATAAAAATTGAATAACTTTATAAAAATTGGAGATCAAAAATAATATTGAAAAAGAAAAACTTGGAGTCTCTCAAGCCCAGTTAGAAATTACCAGCCAAGGTGAAGTTTATCACTGGTGCTTTTGTATAAATGCAGCTTTACATTGAGGGATATTACATAATGAAATGGTGAAAGGAAAACAGTAAGAATGTTGGTACAGCAAGATAGTCATTATAATTATTATTCACTTTACATTCGTTTAATCTCTTAATCTTTACAAAACCCTTTTAGCATTTCAGTTAATCTTCCCAAAAGCTTCAGTAATATATCAAAATTAAGATAGTAATAGCATGTAATAAGAGATAATGTATTACTAGATTTTTGCTAGATCTAGTAACTATAATCTTGACTTATCTATTTATAAATACCTATGGGGATTCTGCTATTTATAGCTTTTTAAAGAAGTATACTAATTCCTTGAGAAGAACTGATTACACTAAAGCAAATTATGTACATTCTTATGTATCTAACAGATGAAATCTTCAAGCTTCTACTCACTAGAATACATAAAAATCCTTAAACTTAGCAAGAGCACACTACATACTCTGATCATTCTACCTCTGCTCATCCTCTGAGTGTAACACAGAGTCCTTAACCAAGCTGGCTTGCAACAAGAGTCAGCCCTTCTTTGAATCAATCTTTGTTAGCATTTGCTGAGCTCTTGTTCTACACATCTGAAAATGTTTAATCTTCCCTATAAGTATTTATCATGTTCCTCTGTCTCCTTCAGTATTCTCTGCAAAATATAAAATATTCTGAGAGAATGGACTCTCCGTGTGGCTCTGTCTTGCTTTCTATTTCTCACATAAAAATGTTGTGTCTAGTTTCAGGACTTCCCAAAAAAGGAACATTTACAATTCCTTCTGATGAAAAAAACATGCCTCCTGATGGTATCTGTTCAGAAAGAGAGCCCAAGTCTGTCAGTGTTAGGGCACAGCCTTTTTTCATTAGAGTTTCATTCACACTTTGAATAAGAGCCACCATTTTGTCTATATTTTAAATCAGTGAAATCTTAAGAGAGTTTAAGCAACTTACTTAGATCACCCAGCTACTGAGTGGTAGAGGCAAACTCAAGATTCCAAATTTACATTCTCTGCTGTTTCCCTATCACACATTCTTTCATCTTTCCTTGCCCAAGAGGTTGAAGGTTGATCTTTGTTATATCCATGAACACCTTGTTCCCGTCTCCCAGATTCCACAATTGGTTTCAGGGTGAGTTGTCAGAGACCCAGCAACTGCAGACCTTCTAAAAATTATTCAAAAGCTTTCAATTCTTATAGGGAAGATATCAAAATAAAGTACTTTCCCTCTCATCAGAAATGAGGGAAATCTTGTCTACTGTAGATGTCTCTTCCCCCATTTTACATTACTTTTTCTAAAAACTTGCCAAGCATATCTAGCAACTAATCAAAATATCCTACCAGAAATCCTAACTATATCAGACTATAGATCAGTATATGGAATATAGTTTGGATGTTTACTTTTCTTTTAATTGATATTCATCAGTAAGCAATTTTCTGTACCCTGTATGACATCTGATTGCTCAAATTCCTTATTCATTTTCTAACATTTCGAAAAAGCTGAAAGGTAAGTTTAGTCTTTCAGCCATTATTTATTGTCCTTAATTCCATACTTCTTTTTTTTTTTCTTTTTAATGGTTTTTTTGTTTTTTCGTTTTTTTTTTTTTTTTGGTCATGTTGGGCCTCAGTTGCAGCATGAGGGATCTTTTTCCATTGTGGCACATGGGCTTTCCCTAGTGTTGGAGTGCGGGCTCTAAACCATGCAGGGACTCAGTAGCCCCATGGCATGTGGGATCTTAGTTCCCCAACCAGAGATCAAACCCATGTCCCCTGCATTAGAAGGTGGCTTCTTAACCACTGAATCATCAGGTAAGTCCCAATTCCATACTTCCGATTAGAAGATTTGTTTTCTTTAGAAAAAATAATTTGTTTTTTTGAATTCTTTGAAGAATCTATATGATTTTTTAAACTATCAATATAGGTAGTATTAAATCTAAATAAAAGTGCAAGGAGTATTGGAAGGAAAAAATAACCTGGGTAAAAATAGGTACAATGCTTAGACTATTTCAGAATAGGGCAAAACTTTATCAACTATTAAAGCCCCATCTAAGGCTGTGCTAAGAACTGAGAATGTGTGAATAGAAAGACCTTGCTCCTAAACAATGTATCAGGTGGACATCTACACACGAACAACTCAAAGACAACACATCTGTAAGCTTGAGGTAACATCATGGTACCTCAGACAGTAAAGAATTTGCCTGGAATGCAAAAGACCTGGGTTCGATCCCTGGGTTAGCAAGATCCCCTGGAAAAGGAAATGGCAAACCATTCCAGTATTCTTGCCTGTGAAATCCCATGGACAGAGGAGCCTGGCAGGCTACAGTCCTTGGGGTCACAGAGTTTGACACAGCTAAGTGACTAGACTACCACCACAAAATCATGGAAAAGCAAATCAGAACATTTGTTCACTCCGTTTACATCTTTTTGGCTTCATATTGTTCTTAGGGTCAAGTCTAAAGGCTTAAGGTAAGGCAATGATAAGGTTATTTAGGTTATCTATAGTCAAAGTAAGGACCCTTTTGAAGTGAAAAGTAGGTAATAAAAATACTTCAGAACAGTTCACTGTATTGGTGGACCCATCAGTCAGTTCAGTTCAGTCGCTCAGTTGTGTCTGACTCTTTGCGAGCCCATGAATCGCAGCACGCCAGGCCTCCCTGTCCATCACCGACTCCCGGAGTTCACCCAGACTTAGGTCCATCGAGTCCGTGATGCCATCCAGCCGTCTCATCCTCGGTCGTCCCCTTCTCCTCCTGCCCCCAATCTCTCCCAGCATCAGAGTTTTTTCCAATGAATCAACTCTTCACATGAGGTGGCCAAAGTACTGGAGCTTCAGCTTTAGCATTATTCCTTCCAAAGAAATCCCAGTGCTGATCTCCTTCAGAATGGACTGGTTGGATCTCCTTGCAGTCCAAGGGACTCTCAAGAGTCTTCTCCAACACCACAGTTCAAAATCATCAATTCTTTGGTGTTCAGCCTTCTTCACAGTCCAACTCTTACATCCATACATGACCACAGGAAGAACCATAGCCTGTGACTAGATGGACCTTAGTCAGCAAAGTAATGTCTCTGCTTTTGAATATACTATCCACCTGACCTGCCTCTTAGGAAATATGTATGCAGGTCAGGAAGCAACAGTTAGAACTGGACAGGGAACAACAGACTGGTTCCAAATAGGAAAAGGAGTACGTTAAGGCTGTATATTGTCTCCCTGCTTATTTAACTTATATGCAGAGGACATCGTGAGAAACGCTGGACTGGATGAAACACAAGCTGGAATCAAGATTGCAGGGAGAAATATCAATAACCTCAGATATGCAGATGACACCACCCTTAGGGCAGAAAGTGAAGAGGAACTAAAAAGCCTCTTGATGAAAGTGAAAGAGGAAAGTGAAAAAGTTGGCTTAAAGCTCAGTTCAGTTCAGTCGCTCGTTGTGTCCGACTCTTTGCGACCCCATGAATCACAGTACGCCAGGCCTCCCTGTTCATCACCATCTCCCGGAATTCACTCAGACTCATGTCCATCGAGTCCGTGATGCCATCCAGCCATCTCATCCTCGGTCGTCCCCTTCTCCTCCTGCCCCCAATCTCTCCCAGCATCAGAGTTTTTTCCAATGAGTCAACTCTTCACATGAGGTGGCCAAAGTACGGGAGTTTCAGCTTTAGCATCATTCCCTCCAAAGAAATCCCAGGGTTGATCTCCTTCAGAATGGACTGGTTGGATCTCCTTGCAGTCCAAGGGACTCTCAAGAGTCTTCTCCAACACCACAGTTCAAAAACATCAGTTCTTCGGTTCTCAGCCTTCTTCACAGTCCAACACTCACATCCATACATGACCACAGGAAAAACCATAGCCTTGACTAGATGGACCTTAGTCGGCAAAGTAACGTCTCTGCTTTTGAATATGCTATATCTAGGTTGGTCATAACTTTCCTTGCAAGGAGTAAGCATCCTTTAATTTCATGGCTGCAGTCACCATCTGCAGTGATTCTGGAGCCCAAAAAAATAAAGTCTGGCATTGTTTCCACTGTTTCCCCATCTATTTCCCATGAAGTGATGGGACCAGATGCCATGATCTTCGTTTTCTGAATGTTGAGCTTTAGGCCAACTTTTTCACTCTCCTCTTTCACTTTCATCAAGAGGCTTTTTAGCTGCTCTTCACTTTCTACCATAAGGGTGGTGTCATCTGCATATCTGAGGTTATTGATATTTCTCCTGGCAATCTTGATTCCAGCTTGTGTTTCTTCCAGTCCAGCGTTTCTCACGACGTCCTCTGCATATAAGTTAAATAAGCAGGGTGACAATATACAGCCTTGACGTACTCCTTTTCCTATTTGGAACCAGTCTATTGTTCCATGTCCAGTTCTAACTGTTGCTTCCTGACCTGCATACAGATTTCTCAAGAGGCAGGTCAGGTGGTCTGGTATTCCCATCTCTTTCAGAAGTTTCCACAGTTTATTGTGATCCACACAGTCACAGGCTTTGGCATAGTCAATAAAGCAGAAATAGATGTTTTTCTGGAACTCTCTTGCTTTGTCCATGATCCAGCGGATGTTGGCAATTTGATCTCTGGTTCCTCTGCCTTTTCTAAAACCAGCTTGAACATCAGGGAGTTCACGGTTCACGTATTGCTGAAGCCTGGCTTGAAGAATTTTGAGCATTACTTTACTAGCGTGTGAGATGAGTGCAATTGTGTGGTAGTTTGAGCATTCTTTGGCATTGCCTTTCTTTGGGATTGGAATGAACACTGACCTTTTCCAGTCCTGTGGCCACTGCTGAGTTTTCCAAATTTGCTGGCATATTGAGTGCAGCACTTTCACAGCATCATCTTTCAGGATTTGAAACAGCTCAATTGGAATTCCATCACCTCCACTAGCTTTATTCGTAGTGGTGCTTTCTAAAGCCCACTTGACTTCACATTCCAAGATGTCTGGTTCTAGATTAGTGATCACATCATCATGACTATCTGGGTCATGAAGATCTTTTTTGTACAGTTCTTCTGTGTATTCTTGCCACCTCTTCTTAATATCTTCTGCTTCTGTTAGGTCCATGCCATTTCTTTCAGGTCCATACCATTTCTTTCCTTTATCGAGCCCATCTTTGCATGAAATGTTCCCTTGGTATCTCTAATTTTCTTGAAGAGATCTGGCGGCTGCGAGAGCTGGCTCACTAAGCGTGGGCGGCTGCGAGAGCCGGCTCAAAGCTCAACATTCAGAAAACGAAGATCATGGCATCTGGTCCCATCACTTCATGGGAAATAGATGGGGAAACAGTGGAAACAGTGTCAGACTTTATTTGGGGGGGCTCCAAAATCACTGCAGATGGTGACTGCAGCCATGAAATTAAAAGACGCTTACTCCTTGGAAGAAAAATTATTACCAACCTAGATAGTATATTCAAAAGCAGAGGCATTACTTTGCCGACTAAGGTGGACCTATAAAACAGCTCTATTCAAAAGTAATTTTTCTTTTTTTACAGAGTATCTACACTTACTTGGAATAGAGCACCATGCACTTGATAGACATTTTGAATGGTAATAATAGATTCACAATGATAAATGTTTTTCTTTCTTCCACTACCCCTGAGTTATGAAGGGAATGGCTCTCCCTAGCCACTTGTGCCTGAACCTATTTGAGTGAAAGGTGATGCTTACATCATTTCTAGATAGGGTCTGGGAAGAGAGGCAGGATGTTGCTGGTTATCTTCCGTATTTAGGCACATTTGCAATTAGAAGAGTCACTACACATGACTCACATGGTACCCCAGGACCCATGGCAGAAGCTGGAGCTTTCCAGACCTGTATGAGCCTATCTCAATAAGTTGTAAACAAATAAAAGACTCAAGTAGATTCTACATTGAGCAAAACACTTGGTAACAGAAGTAACAACAACTGCTGCTGCTGCTAAGTTGCTTCAGTCGGGTCCGACTCTGTGCAACCCCATAGATGGCAGCCCACCAGGTTCCCCCGTCCCTGGGATTCTCCTGGGTCCCAGCAAATAAGAATAAAGTGGACACTTGCCCTGGGAGGCATGGCATGTTCTGGCCTCCATCTGCCTGTTAGCCTCATCTCTCCCACGTCTTTTGTGTTTTAACAACATTGACTGCTTTTCAGTTCCTCACTAGTTCTTCGAACCTGTCCTTCTCAGTGCCTCTACACTAAAACACTCTTCATAGCTTTCCTCTGACTGTTCTTCATCCTGTGAGTTCCTTTCAGATACCAGTTCAAGAAACACTTTCTGAGGAAAGCTGTCCTTGACTCATTGGTCTTTTAAAATATTTTTTATATGCCTACATAGAAGCCTTTTTTTTTATGGTTGATGACTTTCCTCTGTTTATAATTACAAAGATGTTAGTTTGAATGACATATTCATAACTGATTCAGATCTGTCTCTTCCAGGAGACTGTAAGCCCTTTGAGAGTGAAACATTATGGACTTTCTTTCACTATATCCTTGAGGTTTTCCAAGAAGGCTATAATCCGTAGGGTTGGAAGAGTCAGACACAACTGAGCAACTGAGCACACACACACTCAAGTAATGTAATTGGATGAATAAATAATGCACTAAGTACAGTAGTCAAAAATGTTCATTCTTTTCCCCAAAGGAAATTTAAAGAAAGAAATCATTTTCATGGAAATGAGTTATTTTGGAAAGAATGTCTCAGAAGAGATAACATGTGAAGCATTCACTATATCACTTTTTTAATTGAAATATAGTTGATTTACATGCCGTGTTACAGCACGGTGATTCAGTTACACACACACACACACACACATACATAGATGTATATATTCAGATTCTTTTCCTTTCTAAGTTGTCACAAAATAATAGTTCCCTGCACTATATAGTAGGCCCTTGTTGATTATCTGTCTTGTGTATAGTAGTGTGTATAGGTTAATCGCAACCTCCTAATTTATCTCTCCTCTATCCATAATTTTGTTTTCAATGTGTATCTTTTTCTGTTTTGTAAATACGTTCATTTGTATCTTTTTTAGATTCCGCATCACATAATTTCTATCATATATTTGTCTGTCTGGTTTACTTCGCTTAGTGTATTGCTGCAAATAGCATTATTTCATTCTTTTTTTACTTTCTTTTCACCTTAGACATATTGCTATATCTATATATCTACCTTCATTGGCATTTTCAGTTTAACTGAATAAAATCAAAGTGAAAGTGAAGTCACTCAGTCATGTCTGACTCTTTGCAACCCTGTGGACTGTAGCCCACCAGGCTCCTCCGTCCATGGGATTCTCCAGGCAAGAATACTGGAGTGGGTTGCCATTTCCTTCTCCATGGGATCTTCCTGACCCAGGGATCAAACCCAGGCCTCCTTCACTGAGGAGACGCTTTAGCCTCTGAGCCACAGAGTTCCTAGCCAAATAATGTCAGTTTTTCAAAGCAGTATAATTAGTAAAAGCACATATTTGGTGTCCTCTTTATGCCCTGGATTTCTAATATGTACATAAGGATGATGATGCCAGCTCTGTAGACAGAGTTAGTATAAAAAGAAAAAAAAGATACTAAAATGATTTTTTAAATTCTTTAAAATTTTGGAAAAGTATCAATAATTTGGGGGACAATCTTATGTCCTTCTCTTTTTACCTTTTATATTTGTGATAACCTTAGCAATATCTTTTAATTTAATTGTTCAAGTTCTATCTTAAATGCTAATTAACAATTGAATGATTTTATGTTTGTATAATTTAACTGTTAATAACCTCTATCCTCATTTTATACAGCAAATACATACAAATAACATTTTTCCTTGCTTATATCTTAACAAAAGAAATTTCATTACTCAGTTTTCATTGTCACATTAAATCGAATAATTGTTGTAAATACTCCACATATAGTTTTCCTCCTTCACCTTTGTTCCCTTTCTAGCATCTTTCTATGGCTTATAAACATCTACAGTTGAAACCAACCATAAAAATAAGCTCTTGAAATTCACTTACACCCACAGAGATCACTTTATCGTTCATGTTTATAAATTCCTAGCTCTCTTCACCTTTTAATTCTGTTTGGAGGCTAGTAAATTATTCTTTTAAACATTAAAATCTAGCTATTAAAATATTCCTAGTGGAAATATGAAGTGCAAATATTTTTTTAATTTATGATTATATATTGCTGTGGGATTTTAGCCATAATAAAATAGAGCAATTATTTAACTATTACCTCAGGGGATGTGGGAAGATGTTTTCCTAATGAGGCAGTATTTTGCCCACTTGTTGATTAAGACTTTTGTGTGGCCTGCTTGTGTGCCCAAGTCTGATTAATGAATACATATCATAAAGTCCATGAGTCTGTGGTTTCTATTAGATGCAAAATGTTGCATATATCCTGAGGCGTCCATTCATAAAATAAAGGAGGTGAAACTTCATTCTTATAGCTTTTCTCAAAATTATTCCTAGAGGGTCATTTCATTTTGCAAACTATTTCAGTTTCCATTGGTATTTCTACCCACAGACAATAGATTTAGAATGATATTGTTTTGTCAAAATTGCCAGAATGTGAGATGAAGCAAAATTTAGATTTAAGAATGTTTAGTCAATTTAATAGTTGATGTTCCTTTACATAAACCATTCAGGGTACCTGAGATTGGGATATACCACCCTTCATCCTCTTAGTCATTCAACAAATGTTTGTTAAGCATCTTTTATTAATATATGTCAGACTTTGTACTATGCCTTGGGAATACATCAGTGACTAAAATATTAAAAAGTCTTTACCTTTATGGATCTTATTCTAAACCACTGTGCTTAGTTGCTTAGTCGTGTTCGACTCTTTGTGACCCCATGGACTGTAGCCCAGCAGACTCCTCCGTCAATGGGGATTCTCCAGGCAAGAATACTGGAGCGGGTTGCCATGCCCTCCTCCAGTGGATCTTTCCAACCTAGGGATGGAACCCAGGTCTTTCGAATTGCAGGCAGGTTCCTTACCATCTGAGCCACCAGGGATGCCCACAGTAGTCACAGCATGTTTCAATAAATAAAGATTTTTTGCAATATAGACACATTCATTTGTTTGCATATTGTCTAAGGCTGTTTTAATGGTATGGAGAATTGAGTAGCTGTGATAGAGACCATATGGTCCTCAAAGTTTAAACTATTTACTGTCTGGCCTTTGACAGAAAAAGTTTGCTTATCCCTCTTCTGTGTTAGAGCAATGTAAGAAAAGATAACTAGCCTCTCCCATAAAATACCCCAGAATATCATATTAGATTTATTAAGAATATTCTCCTTATATTAATATATCTAATAATTATTTATATTTATTGCTCTTTGAAATACAGTTTCTCTTTCCTTTTCTATAAAAATTTTAAAGATAGTTAGATTTTTGACCCTGAAATTTCAATTCTACCCTAGAGAAGTTTTAATAAAAATGAGAAATTGTTTAGATGAACAATAAAGAATTATTGTTGAATTAAACTTATTCAAGTATTTATTTTGCTGATATTATTTTAGAGGAAAACCCTGAAAGTGGAAAAAAAGATCTATATTTTACATTGAATAGGTATTGCCTAAAATAAAGACCGACAGATATAAGTGCTGAAATTTTAAGGTGCTATTTACAGGTCCAGTGAGTCTATGACACAAAATAATGTCTATCCAATTATTAATAAATACACACTCTATTTATTGTTAGACACTTCAAATATTTGAGACAATTTGAAAGAACGTCTTGCCATATGATTTAATAACTATTAGTGATAATTGATGTTTGTTTGGAACATTTACATTGAACATTATTCCAAGTACTTTATTATGTAATTTAATACATGCAAAAACCCTGTGAAATAAGTACTAATATTATCCATATTTTACAGACAAGGAAAGTGCAATACAAGGAAATAAATAAAAGCGAGAACTGGAATTTGAATCTATTTGTGGATTTTAACTTGACCGATTTATGAGGACTTGCAGCTTGTATAACTCAGTGTAGGAATAGGAAGAAAAGTCAGTTGTGTCACTTTCTTCTTCGTGTATACTTATCAGTATTAAGTTTAATCCAAAGTACACTTGGAGACTTTAGGTCTTACTTTTTCATTTATTGCTGTGCTCAGTCGTGTTGGCCTCTTTGTGACCCCATGGATGCTAGCCTGCCAGACTTCCCTATCCAGGAAATTGTCCAGGCAAGAATACTGGAGCAGGTTGCTATTTCCTTCTCCAGGGTACCTTCCCAACCCAGGAATCCAATCTGCATCTCTTGGGTCTCCTGCATTGGCAGTTAGATTCTTTACCATGGAGCCACTTGGCAGGGCTACTTTATTAAACTATGTGATATGATCTGGAAAGCCACCTGGCAGGCTCACATACTGTACCCTGCAAGAGACTCAAAGATAACAAAGGGTTGAGGGAGGAGGGGAGGACTTCTCTATCTTTAGTAACAGTCCCTTGTCTCTCCAAATGGCTTATATATATATATATATATATATGTATATGTATGTGTATATATATATATATATTTTTTTTTAATTTTTTTCCAAACGGCTTTCATTTGACATGTGAATAAGTGATGTAGAAAAGTGATGGCACCAGTGTCCTCTATATTTTAAGTAGTAAACTTCAATTTTTCCTTGGAAAAATATCAGTAAGAACTCTAATGTGTTCTTCCTGTGTAGTAATAAATTATTTTTATATTCCACATAAGACCACTGACATGAACCCAGTAACCACACTTGAACTCTAAAGGATATAGAGCTCTATTGTTCAGCAGCACAGGAAAAACTTGACCGCAGAGATCAAGAACGCATGTGTCTCCTTTAGGGGTTCATTGCCGTAAAACACTACATCGTTTTCAGTGTCACTGGTGACTGACTAAGTTCAATGAATACCAATGTCAAATAGCTAACCAAATCACTACTCATTAATGTTTTCCACTTTTAACCATTTCTAAAATAAAGTTACTGTTAGCAACCAAAAATAAATAAACATCTGAACAGTTAAATTCTTGAACTTTTAGATGTCAGTTTAACTTCTCTTTATCCTTCATCTATAGTTCGGTAGTTTTGCAGAGTTCTTAGGAGCATTAACTGTAGAATTTGTCTACTAGATATGAATCTTGGCTCTGTTACATCGTTTCACTTTGAGCCAGTTATTTAACTTCCCTATGCTTCTGTTGCCATAAATGTGAAATACATGTAATGATACAGATCTTACTCAACTTACAGTGGGGTTATGGCTCGACTAAACGCATGTACACCCGTGGTGGATTCACGTCAATGTATGGCAAAACCAATACAGTATTGTAAAGTAAAATAAAGTAAAAATAAAAATTAAAAAAAATAAACCCCATGTATTAGATACATGTAGAAATGCTAACTTTACGAACATTATAGCTAAGCCTAGCCTACCTTAAACATGCTCAGAACTATTATGTTAGCCTAAAGTTGAGCAAATCTTTTAACACAAAGCCTGTTGTGTAAGAAAGTATTGAATATCTCTTGTAATTTCTTGAATACTGAAAGAGAAAAACTGAGTGGTTGTATGGGTACACATATTTGTCAGTGTCCTGGTTGTTTACCTTGGCGACCGTGGGGCTGACTGGGAGCTGAGGCTCACTGCCCCCCACCCAGCATCAAGAGAGTACCATACCACATATAACAAGACTGGGAAAAATCAAAATTCAAAATTTGAAATACAGTTTCTACTGAATGCATATCACTTTCCCACCACTGTAAAGTCAAGAAATCCTAAATCAAAAATGAGGGACTCTCTGTAATGATAATATTAAGAAGAATAAATACTTATCCTATAAAGTTCATGTGAGGGTTAAATAAATGAATAAATAAAGAAGGCTGAGAATAGTGTGTCTGACACATAGAAAACACTCAATAAATATTAGTATTTTTTTTTTTTTAACGATTCGAGTCTCTGTTTTAGATATTGAGTATATGAAAAATGGTAGAACAATTCATCCAGTTGTATACCCAAGAAGTAAAGGCCTGTTGGGAGAGTATTGCTGTGTTTTAAAGCGTAAACCTTAAGAGATTGTCAAGTATCAGGAATATTGTTAATGTTGTTCAGTTGCTAAGTCATGTCCGACTCTTTGCGACCCTATGAACTTCAGCAGGGCTGACTGGCTTCCCTGTCCTCTGCTATCTCCTGGAGTTTGCTCAAGTTCATGTGCATTAATACACTGTTAATATCCCAGAATAATCTGTGAGGGATACTCTCCTCTTTGGATATTTAAAACCTACTTAAATACACTGTATTTTCAGATTCTTGCAGATGTTTCAGTATATTTCAGATTGCTGAATATTCTTTTCCTATAGTTAAAAACTGCACTCCCATTTCTGCATGAGTTTGCTCTCTCATGTGCCAGGCGTTAGCCTCAGGAGAGGACATTCTAGATATTCCCAAAGCTGCTCAATACTGAGCCTAGGGAATATTTTAAAAAGATGAGGCTTGTGATGCTGGGAAAGAAATGTCTCCTAGCAGTGTCATGAAGCTAATGTAGGGGAAAAGTTAGTCCACTCCACAGTTCTAATAAAAGATCAACAAACTCATTGGCATCACAATTTCTGTGTTTCCTCTAAGTTTATACTAATGCAATTTATCATCTAAACTTTGAAAATTTCATTTCTAACTATTACTGACCAGGGTTCTTGGCCTCCTTAATCAGTAGAAATTGATCACAGACCAGACAAGAAATTCAAACAAAGCTTTATTGGAGACCCTGCTGCAGCAGGGTGTCGGGGGGTGGCGAGAACAAACAACAGGTGTCCTTGCCCGCTTGCTCCCTGAGAGGATGAACTTGTTCCATATATGGGGTGAGGGTAGGGATGTGTTCAGGGGTCAGGCCACAAGGATAGCTTAGGTGGCTTGCCCACCACTTAGGTGGTGTTGTGTGCAGGGGGCATGTGCAGTACCCTGCTTTTGCTCCTGAGCCCTGCTTTTGCTCCAGGTTCTTCAAAAGTGATAGTTGAGTTTATTGGTCTCTCTGTATCTTTTGTCCAGAATCAGCCACACTTAATTTTAGTCCCACATAGTTTCTTTGTATTTTGTTGCTTGAGGAGGGGTGTGTTCAGGTGCATACATTGCTGCACTGCACTAAAGGTCCCAGGGTTCAGCTTGTCTTAAGACTATTACTTTATTAGCAAAAGGTGTTTAACTGGTGCATGCTGCAATTCATGGGGTTGCAAAGAGTCGGATATGACTGAGCGACTGAACTGAACTGAACTCAACCCAATCAATTGCTTCCTGGCACAGCTTCATCACGCAGATCTTGGGATTTCCAGAGGGAGTTCTGCCAAGCCTGCGTGTATTCTTTACTGGGCTCAAACCTTTTAAATGTGCTTTCAGCCACTATATGCCTTCAGGTCTTTCTCATAGTGTTGCCAGATTAGTAAATAAAAATAGGATTCCAGTTAAATTTGAATTTCAGAAAAATGACCATGTGATTTTATCAGGGTAGTTCATCAGTCTCAGTACATTCACACATGTTCAGGTTCCACAGTGGTTGCAATATCTGAAAATTCACCTCCTCCTCCTTTGAGATCTCTTTTCAAACAATTATAGATCAGCCTTCATTGAAAGGATAATGTCCTTGGGGTTTTCTACTATGAAGTCAGTGTCCTCAGATTATAAAAAAGATCAGATGAGAGAATAATTTGGAAGCTATGAAATGAGAATTGTCATACAAACCACAGAATGCTCATGTGCTTTGACTTTCAGATAAACAACAAATTATTTTTTAAGTATGTTCTCAATGTTGTATGGAATACACCTACACTAAAAAATTACATTGTCATTTTTCTGAAATTCAAATTTAACTGGCATCCTATATTTTTATTTACTAATCTGGCAACACTATGAGAAAGACCTATAAAGGTAGGTATTAATGTTATAATGAAGAAAATTTGACAAGTACTTGAAAGTATAGACTGCATTTATGATTTGCTGAAAAGGAAGCAATTTACAAGTTATAACTTGGCTTGATCTTTTTACTTTAGGAAACACAGAAACAGATTTCACAAATAATAAATGTTTTCATAAAATTGACTACCCACAAAATATCTAGAACATCAATAATAAATATGAGTTATTGATACGTTAGCATTTGTTTTAAGCTGGATTTAAAATTTTTATTTTAAAAATAAATACTGTAACTATGTGGGATTTAATATCTATAACAAGGTAATCAGTGATAGTAAACTAACACAGGGTGTTTTACTGATGCTGTAATAACAAATTATTACAAACTTCTTGGCCACAAATCTGTGAGTTCACAGTAGGGGAGGTCAGAGGTCTGCAAACAGAGAGGCTTAACTGACTCCTCTGCTCAGAGACTCACTGGGCTAAAAACAACACAAAAGCCATCCTGGAAACTTTAGGGGAGAATTTATTTCTGTGCTTATTCAGATTGTTGGCCAAATTCAGTTTCAAGCAATTTGATTTCTTTGCTGACTTTTGGACAGATGTCAGACTTCATTTCGGAGAAGGCAGTGGCAACCCACTCCAGTCTCTTGCCTGGAAAATCCCATGGACGGAGGAGCCTGGTAGGCTGCAGTCCATGGGGTCACAAAGACTTGCCTGGAAAATCCCATGGACGGAGGAGCCTGGTAGGCTGCAGTCCATGGGGTCACGAAGAGTCAGACACGACTGAGCGACTTCACTTTCACTTTTCACTTCATGCATTGGAGAAGGAAATGGCAACCCACTCCAGTGTTCTTGCCTGGAGAATCCCAGGGATGGGGGAGCCTGGTGGGCTTCCGTTTATGGGGTCGCACAGAGTCGGACATGACTGAAGCAACAGCAGCAGCAGCAGACTCCTTTTGTGGAAGCTCCCACATTTCCTGCCTCATGGCCCACTTGGTCTTCTCTGCTTTCTGACCTTCACTTCTGCCCCATCTCTCCTGCCTTCTGCAGCATCTCTCTGCTGGATCTCTTTTGCCTTCCTCTTTGATTAAGGGCTCACATGTTGACATTGAGCCCTTTTTGATCCAGGATAACTTTCTTATCCTAAAGTCTATAACCTTAATTCTATCTGTAAAATCCCTTTTGCTGTACTCACAGGGTTCCAGATGTTAGGGTGTAGACATTTCTTTGGAGGGGCATATTATTCCACTTATCACATAACCCAGTACTATGGGAATATCCTGTAACTAAGGCATGTAATTAAGGCATGAGCTTCCTCCTAGCTCAGTCGGTAAAGAATCTGCCTGCAATCCCAGAGACCTGGATTTGATTCCTGGGTCAGGAAGATACCCTGTAGAAGGAAATGGCAACCCACTCCAGTATTCTTGCCTAGAGAATCCCATGGACAGAGGAGCCTGACAGGCTACAGTCCATGGGGTCACAAGAGTCGGACATGAATTAGCAACTAACCCACTCCCCTGCAAGACATGTAAAAGAGCAATTCCAATTTTTTTTTTAAAGAAAATCAGAAGATCAAACTCTCAGCACTTAATTCCAATCTAGCTAATAGATTTTTTGTATTAAAAGATTATCTTTTCATTTTAAAGCTTAAATTAAGAACTACTTAGCCATCTCTGCAGTGGTCTAAGGATTGAGAATGGGTCTTCCTTTTTTATAGCCTCTTGGTAAGCCAGTAAAAAGCACCTTTCGTCCATAGCAGAAGCAGTTTTGTTCTAGTCCAGTTAATTTAAAGGTAATAAAACTATCTGAAAGGATATTATGGTTGTGATCATGACACATTCTTAAATGAACCAGATCACATTTGATATATGTGAAAAATTAAAGCATGGGACTAAAAGTGCTGTAAGAGAAATTTTCTCATTTTTTCTGGTGAGATCTGACATCAGCATATAGATGGCTTCATCAATTATTGAGAAAAAGACTAAGAAAGAGAAAAAATGACTGATTGGAATGCTTCATTTTGAAGTCTGAGTTTGAAGCTCTTGGGTTGAATGTACCCTGTTAGCCTTAATCTTTAAGAATTAGCAGCTGCTCTGTCATCAATGCATCTATTTAAATTCTAGTTAAAAAAAAAAAAAAACCTAACCCACTTAAAAAAATTTAATGCTTTCTGTCAAACATCAGAGTATGTGTGCCAAACTTTAAATTAATTGCATGTATCAATAAACTGAAGAAACAGATATCTGTATAGATAAATATCACTTAAGATGAAGCAAAGGAAATTATTTTGAAAGATTTTTCTCCACAGCTATTTTTATTCTTTTCTGTACTCTGTATTCTAAAGTATAGCAGTGAATTTCAGAGTTCTTATATTTACCATGTAGTGTCCTTGTTTTGTTTATTCCTAGAAAAGTATTGTGGACTCCTGGTTGATAAGGTAAAACTATATTTTAAAAATTGAGACAGAAATGATAATGAATGACTGTTAATTTGCAAGTCATTAATTAGCCCCTTTGCTTTTGTGATGCTAGCATTAGAGATAAATAATAAAGGAACAACAGCTCTTAAAATCGGCACACATAGGTAAACAGTAATGAGGGAAAGTGTGAATCATTTTAAAGGGTCTATTTTCCTAATTAAGGTTAATAGTAATTGTTTCCATTATATTTTTAAAGACTTGCCTGGTGGCTCAGATGGTAAAGAATCTGCCTGCAATGCAGGAGACCTGGGTTCCATCCCTGAGTTGAGAAGATCCCCTGAAGGAGGGCATGGCAACCCACTCCAGTATCCTTTTCTGGAGAATCCCCATGGACAGAGGAGCCTGGAAGGCTACAATTCATGGGGTCACAAAGAGTCAGACACAACTGAGCGACTAAGAACAATACATTATATTTTAAAGCTTTACTGAAGCATTCAAGTTTGTTATTATTGACAGTGTTAATAGTATCTTTCCAATTATTTAATCTAAAATATAGATGTTTCTCTATAAATTTTCAAAATAATTACTTCTGGGATAATTGCAAACTATTTCTTGTTATTAGAAATTTTTTTTTTAAATTCTATATAATCTTGTTCTGAGTATTGTTTTTATCACATCTCACACGGTTCATGCTTATTTAACAAAATATTCCCTCCCAGAAGATACTTTCAGGACCATGTAAACATGCATAGAGTTTCAACTTAATTTCCACCTCTTAGTAAATGAACTCATGTGCCTTTGCTGCTGCTAAGTCGTCGTGTCCGACTCTGTGCGACCCCATAGACGGCAGCCCACCAGGCTCCCTTGTCCCTGGGATTCTCCAGGCAAGAACACTGGAGTGGGTTGCCATTTCCTTCTCCAATGCATGAAAGTGAAAAGTGAAAGTGAAGTCTCTCAGTCGTGTCCTACTCTTAAGGACCCCATGGACTGCAGCCTACCAGGCTCCTCTGCCCATGGAATTTTCCAGGCAAGAGCACTGGAATGGGTTGCCATTGCATGTGCCTTTAGGTGATACTAATTCTTAACTCTATTAGAAAAAGAATTTAAAGTAGCTTACGTATTTATGAATAAAAAGAGAATGAGGCAGTGTAAAAGGAATAAATGTAGGTTTTTCCACTTATCCCAAATTTGCTGAAAATTATAATATGACCTTGGATTTGGCTTTGAGTTTTGTCAAGGAAAAAGATATTCTGACACTTGTTAAAATGGTAAGTAAGACTTCATTCAGGACTATTGTGATAGGTGTCAAAACTATCAATATAGAAGGGATTAAGAACAACTCTGAATACTATAAGAACAACCAGGATTTATAGCCTGAGAACAGGTTATGTGTGGGGGTTGTGGATGGAAAATTACTAAGACATCAAATGTAGGGAGAATTCTTGCTAAACTTATTTTAAGAGCTTTCTTGCTGAATGGCAGTCCAGGGTGATCAGATATCAATGATGGGAGATGAAAAATTTGATTAAACGTTGAAAGTGATCACATATCAAGGGGGGAGGGGGAAATCCTCTGTAAGCTGACTCAACAGAATTCCTGCTAAAACTAGACACTGCAAAAATGGCACTGAGGCCCAGGGTCAAGGCCTGAATGAGAAGAGGGCTCATAGAAACTTGACTATAGTTTAGTTAAGGAAAGTTTTTGTCAGTTTCCTACTGATGAAAGCCAGGGAAGAACATGTCAACATACGGAATTGGCACTGTCCAAAACAATAAAAAATACCATCATGCTCTGCATTTCCATGCAGTTGAACTCAGATTTGATTTTATCATTTGAGTTTCAGTTTTTCACAAAGCTACCCTGGGAGTCTGTAGGTAGGTAAGTAGCTTTAAACAAAGGTGGTGAGGTAATGAGCTAAGGGGATATCTAAGGGTCCTGCAAGGACAGTGACCTGAAGGCATGCTTTGTGTGCTAGAGGAAGAACAGAGAACCCAATGTGAGTGGAGTGAACTAATCAAAGCAGAGAGAAGTAGAATTTGAAGGAAGAAATATATAATTTCAGACCTTGTTGGGAGATTTTCAGGTTTAACTCAAATAGCAACCTATGGGAGGGTTCAGACTAAAGAAATGATCTGACGTACATTTTAAAAGGTCAATCTTTCTACTGTAACGAGAAAAGACTAGGAAGGCAAGGACGCAAGCAGAGAGACCAATTAGGAAGCTTTAGCCCAGTAGAGGCATGACGGTGTCCTCTTCCAGAAGGAAATGTAAAGACGTTATGCGGTGGTCATATTCCAAATATGTTTTGAAGGTAAAGATGAAAGGTTTGTTGATGAATAAACTTGATTACTGCTAAAAAACGAGATATAAGTTGGTAAAGTTTACAGCAAAAATAGATTCTTTAGGAGAATACTAGTTTAATTTTTGACATTTTAATTCATCATGTCCATTGGATTTCCAAGCAAAAAAATCAGAGCCTAAGGATCTTATTTTAATCCACTGAGTCTGAGCAAGTAAGTATACGTAGATAGGTCCAGTGACTGAGATCCAGGCAAATCACTTATTTTCTCTGTGTTGTACTCCTTTGGCCACTCAAGACTGGCCTAGAAATCATGCATTAGAGTGTCATCCCTGTCCTTCTCTACTCTGCAAACAACTGCATGGCACTTCCTAAATAGAATTGTACACGCCTTTTGACTGGCCATCTCCCCTATTACACTGCAAGTTTCTTTTGGAAAGGGACTGTAGTGCATAAGTGATTCTTGAGTGAAAGAATAAAAAACCTTTGCATTCAAGATAAAATCTAAGTACTCTTTATCTCTTTCTATCTTGCCTCCTGCTACTCTTCCCTTTGTTTTCCTTAAAGACACACCACATTCTTGACTTTTTTAGGTCTCATGGCTTTTTTAAAATGCCATTTTCTATCATGAAATGCCTTTCTCCCTCATTTCTGATCAAGTTCTGGTTTAAATGCTAAATGTACCCAGCCCTCACCACTATACCAGACACTTCAGTTCAGTTCAGTTCAGTCGCTCAGTCATGTCTGACTCTTTGCGACCCCATGAATCGCAGCACGCCAGGCCTCCCTGTCCATCACCAACTCCCGGAGTTCACTCAGACTCAACGTCCATCGAGTCAGTGATGCCATCCAGCCATCTCATCCTCTGTCATCCCCTTCTCCTCCTCCCCCCAGTCCCTCCCAGCATCAAGAGTATTTTCCAATGAGTCAACTCTTTGCATAAGGTGGCCAAAGTACTGGAGTTTCAGTGGACCTTTTATAAGATGTTTTAAATACATGCAAATAAAATGCTCCATATACTTTCATTGTTGATTAGTCGCTAAGTTATGTCCTACTCTTTTGAGACCCCATGGACTATAGCCCACCAGGATCCTCTCTGTCCATGGGATTTCCCTGGTCAGAACACTGGAGTGGGTTGTCATTTCCTCCTGCAAGGAGTCTTTCCAACTCAGGGATTGAAGCTACATCTCCGGTTTCTCCTATATTGGCAGGCAGATTTTTTACCACTGAGCAACTGGTATTGTCATCAAATGTGAATAATACAATGTATTTCTGATTGTTTTCATTGCATAAAACCATAACACTTTTTTGATAAAAAAATTTTATCTTACAATTGGGAAAATATGTTTATGGACTAAGAATCAGTCTCCTGTTTCTACAGTAGCACCTATTTTATGTGTAAACATTTTCCCTTTTATGTAGAAAACATGTACCTTCCATAACTAGATCACCCATAGAGAATGTTCCATTTTATTCTTCATTATTTTAGCATATGATGTAAAAGCATATCCAAAATGCATATGCATTTGTGAGAAACCGTAAGAGCAACTGTTTTCCAAATGTGTTTTATCAAAATTAGAATTTTAAGAAACTCTAATAAAGATTATAAATGTTAACCACTAACTTTCATTGGTGAAAAATCATTTTAAAATTTAATGTTATTTTATCTTACAACTCTTCTTTTGTTGAGATAAGTTCAATATAAACACCTCATAAAATTCTCTGAAGATTTCAAACTAATAATGTTTTGAGTATATTATTTATACTAACCAAATTTTAATACTTTTCCTTATTTTAAAAAATGTATAAAATTAAATACAACTGTTCCCAAATTTATTTAAAGAAGCTGTAGCTATAGAAATCTAGAAAATACTAAACATCTCTCTTTCATAAGTAGCAAAGACTATTTATGAAATTAATATTAAATTGTCATTCAATTTAATTGTTTGAGCATGTAACAGAGCATGAAACTTGTCAACTGAATCAATTTAAATATATTTTATCTCTCCTCTACAATTGCTGAATTCTTTTATTTGCATGGGCTCCTTAATAAGATTTATTAATCATATAATTGGAAGCAATAAATATTTGGAAGCAGGAGAAGGGACTAGATCCATATTCCTCTTAAGAGTTTCTCTCAAGAACCTCTCCATGGAGACATGACAATATGAAATTATCTGATCTATTATTTTATACTGCTTTTGAATCAGTAACGAATAAATACCATTTTCAGTGCTGTGTTTGTGCTCAGTTGCTCAGTTTTGTCCTACTCTTTCTGACCCTTTGGACTGTACCCTGCCACCTCCTGTGTCCATGAGATTTTCCAGACAAGAATGCTGGACTGGGTTGCCATTTCCTCCTCCAGGAGATCTTCCTGTGGCTCCTGCATTGCAGGTGGATTCTTTACCACTGAGCCTTCGAGGAAACCCGTATGATTTTCAAAAGCTATGTAAAATTTTTAGAATATGGAAGAAAAAACATAATTTTTCTATGTTTCTGAAATACTAGTATAACAATTAGCCAAAAATTAAAATACTGCACTTTGCTACTGCTGTTATAAAATGCTTTTGAAAAATCTGTTTGGGTTAATAAAGTATATTCAATAGAAGATTAATCTACAAATTATTTTTATAATTTTAATATTTCACATTATCAGTATGCTTTTGTTTAAAAAAATATACATTTAAAATATATCCCTCAAGCATCCAGTATAAATAAATTTATATTTTAAAAATAAATGAAAATAAAATATATCCCTCAATTAATCCTCTGACACTGTAAATATGGCTTACAAATCACCAAGAATACAGGAAAAGGAAAAAAAGAAATGGAAATTTTTCATAATAAAGTCATTTTAGAAGGGGTAAACATTCTCTGCATTCTGTATAACCAATACTCGGGAATATAGATAATAGAATATAAATATTTATCAATAAAATGTATATGTCTTCAAACAAACATATATTTCATTGAAACATTCATTTTGAAAGTTTATGAGGTTAAATTTAGGAAAATTAAATCTCAGCATAACATTAAAAGAGATAGCTAAAGGAACCATACAAAACAAAGTTTATTCAAACTTTTTATAGTGATAGAACTTGAGAGTGTTTTTTCTAATTTCCTTTCAAATTCTCTTTTCCAGTTAAAATTTTCAAAGGATTGACAGAGTTATCACTAAAACTTTTCAAAGAAATAGCACACAATTTAATGAACAAAAATTTGATTTCTCAAACATTCATTAAGTTTTTCAAACCAAAATTTATCTTAATATGTATATTAACAATATTATTGGCAGAAGATGATATTCATCAATCTGTAGACATGATTGTAACATCTGAAGAAATTCTTGAACAGGTGCTTAATACAATCTGGCGAATTGTACTACTATGATTTGTACTGACAATTTTCAGTGGTATTGTAAAGATCAACACATCTTTGTTTGCATACGTCTATCAGAGGATTTGTACTTCTTAATATACATAAAAATGCCATGGTTTGCTGGTTTTTATTTATTTTATATCTTTGCCACGTGTTTATTTTATTTATATGTATCTAGTTTGTTATGAAAATTATCTCTTGAAATTATTTTCTCAGGTTAATCTCTTGGCATTTGGAGTTATCATATACAAAGTTTTTCGTCACACTGCGGGGTTGAAACCAGAAGTTAGTTGCTATGAGAACATAAGGTAAGCATTTCTGCAATTGTATTTTCTTTAGCAATTCAAAGCTTTAGTAACTTAAAGTGCAAATAATTTTTGGAAGGCAGTTTTTAAATTATTTTTTCACATTTTCTCCCATCATATTTAAAATAGTTACTGCTAAATAGCACTTAATGTATTTAATAAGCCTGTAATCACCACAGATCAAATGGTAAGTAATCTTTTTTGAACATACTCCCTTTTGGGAAAAAAAAAAAAAAGATAATGACTACATTTTAAGATAAAAGCCAGCCTTAAGATCTTCTCAAAGCAGTTCTCAGAGCTTAGTAGCTGCGTTTCTTTCTTGTGATTCCTAGTTTGCATGCTGCCATGATTTTTCCTCACCTCCTGCCCTTTAAAACTGATTTATTGAGATCTTGAAAGTGGTTTGTTCAGGAAAAACTGCAGTGTACTGTAGGGAACATTAGAAACAACTGACATTTGGGTCACTTGGGAACACCTGTAGTTTCAATATCTTGCACAAGATTTATAGTTAGAATTTAGCAAACGTTTGATTACTTTCTTTTACTCCTCACCATTCATAGTAACATGTAAGTTGCTGATTTTAATAAAGTTGAAAATGACTCATTTTCTGTGGTACACTGCAAAAATATCTTCTGCAGTAAAGAATGATTGCACTAAGAATGAATGAGAAAATAAGCATCAGTTGCCTAATTTTCAAGGCAGTATCCTCAGTGAGCTGGATTGAATGTTTTACCAAAACTCAGAGGCAGTAAGTTGAAAATATGTAAGAGAGTATGTTCCTGTGTTTTGTTTTGTTTTGTTTTGTTTTCAAGAAATCAGCATTCTAACATGAATTTACTTTGAAATAACTGTATTGGAAGCCCCTCCCCCGCAAATTGTTGTTTTATATCTTACATGTTCTTCTCTACTGAGCCTAAAAGGAAAGCAGAAGCTTCCTTTGATGTCCTGCCTATGTGCTGACCTAAATCCACATGGTATATTTTTCAAGGTTTCTTAGGGAGACTACTTCCTAACAGCTATATGTCTTAGCTCCAGGAGTTCCTGCAACATTGATTTTGAAATCAAAGCATACACACTATAGTATACCAGATGAGCATATTTTAAGATTAAGGAAATTTCTCAAAAACTACCAGATTTTAATAATGCTGCCTTGAATTTGGACACATGTCTCAGCCACAGTGCACTAGTATACCCTAGCCTGTCCCATGTAACTATGGCACAGTTTATCAGTTTCAAAATTCTTGTTGGTCTTTACCAAAGATTTCTGGGTTATTCCAACTTCCTACAAAATTTAAGGGATTTGAGGATGTGTTAAGTCTTCATAGCTTTCTCAGCTGGAGCATTGCAAATTTCTTCTAGGTCTTGTGCCCGAGGAGCTCTTGCCCTCCTCTTCCTCCTTGGCACCACCTGGATCTTTGGCGTTCTCCATGTTGTGCATGCATCGGTGGTGACAGCTTATCTTTTCACCGTCAGCAATGCTTTCCAGGGGATGTTCATCTTCTTATTCTTGTGTATCTTATCTAGAAAGGTAAATGATTTGTTATTCTTGTCAACCTTCTAGTATAGATATGTAGCATCAGTGAACAAATTGATAAAAATTCTCATTTTCATAAATTTATGACTTGTGCCTTTATTGCCTAAATGCAGTACATCTTAGCATTGAAATAATCAGAACACCTGTTGTTCATAGCAAAATGTCCTTTTAAAAACTTGCCAGTAGGAATATAAATAATACAGCTTACATTCACTTGAGTGTATTCTGACATATAAGCAGAAAGCAACAATAATTTATAAACCAAATATAAGTTTAATGTGATTTGAAAATAAATTGATGTGATTGTTGCAATTATGTTTCACATTTCTTACTTTATTTTTTTCTTTTTTTTAGATCCAAGAAGAATATTATAGATTATTCAAAAATGTCCCTTGTTGTTTCGGATGTTTGAGGTAAACAGAACTATAGATGGTTATTGTTATGCAGAAATAAAAATGCCTAGCTGTGGATGGCCAATGTATAAATATGATTCAAACAAATTGTCCAATTATTAATTACAAGATAATCAAATATTTTAAATCCATTTTTCTGTTTACTGTGTAGGAACTGTAGATAATACAAAATAAAATTATGTACCATATAGCTATAGTAAGCTTTTCTACATGACTTACTTAGCTGTGTCAAAAATAGTATTGCAGATATTTGGAAAGTAATTAGTTTTTCAGAATGATATCACTGCACCCAAGGAAAGATTTTCTTTCTAACACAAAAAAAAGTATGACTGTCCTGAAGGAAACCCACTGGCTTGATATTGTGACTCGTGTTGCCTTTGAAACTAGTCCTCTATCACCTTGGTAATGAGCTCTGTTACAGAAAGTAAAACATAAGAGAATGAAGGGGTAGAATATGAAACAGTAAAAAGAGAGTGAATGTTATAACAATGAGATGTATTTTGAGCAGACTTGGTGTTTTGTAAACTAGATGAGAATTGAATAAGCACATCTTATAATTTCATGAGTTGTTCTGAACTTAAAGTTTTACTGAAACAACTTGTACCTGTTACATCAATTTTCTATTCCAATAGAAAACACAAAACTTCACAAAAGGAAAAACTAAACATTTCTGTTCTGTTTTTATGTTAATATTAGAATGAAGTATATGCTCTTTCTATACTTATTTCACAGACTGTGACTTCAAATGCTTATTCAGTAGAACATAAATGTGTCAGAATATAATATTGTTCATGCCTGTAAATGTAAAAATCATGTATATAAACCTGAAGTACTCTATTCCATAACCTTTCAGTGCAGTGAAAAATACTGTATCTCATTAGACTCATATATTTGAGTTCTTTATTTTTTTTAATTTTAGAAATATTATGGTTCATATTGCAATATTCCCTTTTAACTTACTATTTTTAAAAGGGCACTGTAAATATGAAAGTATTCATAAAGTGAATTGCTATTTTTTTCTGTTCAGAAAAGTACACATTAAAAATGTTATTTATAACAAAGAGATCATTGAGAACTGACTGTATAAACTTCCACAAAGAATATATTTTCTGACAGTTTTCCACTAGTAAAATATATCTCCTAAAATGTAAGTCTTTTACCTTCCAATCTTCAAATTAAAATATAGGAGCAGGGATTTTATTTCAAAATATATGTAATTGGTCTGCACTTACCTGTAAAAGTATGCCAATACACCAAATGTTGAGATTTTAGCTTAATTTCTCCAGCTGTTAAAATGAAGTCTGTCAAATCTTGCTCTAACAAATAAAATGTTATCTAAATGAATCCTTCTACTGCTTGGCTGAGTCATTTCTCAAGAAAGATAAGCTACCTGCCAATGTCTTAAACATTTTTAGAAGATCTGTGATAATAACTTTTTATTTGATCTTTTGATCTCTTATATGGTTAGCCTATAACCTGTTATTATCATTATAATTATCGCTATAGGACAGTGCTATTGGAATAGGATACTGAAAAAGTAATCAGTTCAATCAGTGTATACAAATTATGTGTCGTGGGCAGAATAATGGCCCTCCCAAAATGCTCCCATCCTAATCTTTAGAATACATGAATATGTTAGGTTACATGGAGAGAAGAATTAACCAGCTAATAGCCATCAGCTAATCTGGGCGTGAGGAAATTATCCTGGATTATCCAAGTGGGCCCCATGTAATTACAAGGTTCCTTATAAATGAAAGATAGAGGCAGAAGCAATGCAGCATGAGACGTACTCAGCCACACATTGCTGGCTTGGGAAATGGAAGCAGTCCAGGAGCCACAATATGCAAGCAGGCAGCCTACAAACTGAAAAAGGCAAGAACATGGACTCTCCCCTGGACCTTCTAGAAGGAAGGCAGCTCTGGTGAACCTTCATTTTAGCCTGGAGAAACTCAATTCCAACTTCTAATCTCCAGAACTGTAAAATAATAAATGCCACTCAATAACATCCATTGTCACAAGTGCTTGATTTACTGAGGACATTATCATCAATGAAGAGCAGATATAATTCAGAGAGGCTATGAAACAGGAAAACAAAAGTGAAGGTCTACATTGGGTTTATTTTTGTTTATATCCTAGGAATAAATGTGCTGCTTGTGAATCAAATAAAAAGAAAATAATAAATGTATATTATTTTAAGCCACCAAGTTTGTTGATAATTTGTCACAAGTTTGTTGATAATTTTCATAATTTTTTCAAAGCAACTATAGGGAGCTAATATTATGGAAATATGTATGTGATGACATCTTTAGAGCTAAGCAAGTATTTATATCATTAGAAAAACCTTAAATTCTGTATGTTGTTTCCATAACCCCTGTCATAGACATCACTGGATGAAGCCTCTGTTCTTTAGCATGAGATTTCATATCTGTTTACTTACCTTTTTATTAGATAAGTAAGGATCTCTCCTTGGACTGCAAGGAGATCCAACCAGTCCATTCTGAAGGAGATCAGCCCTGGGTGTTCTTTAGAAGGAATGATGCTAAAGCTGAAACTCCAGTACTTTGGCCACCTTATGCAAAGAGTTGACTCATTGGAAAAGACTCTGATGCTGGGAGGGATTGGGGCCAGGAGAAGAAGGGGACGACAGAGGATGAGATAGCTGGATGGCATCACTGACTCGATGGACATGAGTTTGAGTGAACTCCGGGAGTTGGTGATGGACAGAGAGGCCTGGCGTGCTGCGATTCATGGGGTCGCAAAGAGTCGGACAGGACTGAGCGACTGAACTGAACTGAACTAAAGGATCTCTCTTTTTTTGTTAAATGGGTGTGTGCACATGTATACATGTATGTTTATTGCATTAAATGCCTCATAGCATTTGCCCCCTGATTTTATAATCCAAAATAAAAATGAGTCAAAAAAGTTTTTCACTGTGCTCAGTTTTTAAAAATACAAACTTGAACATTACGATGACAGGAATGTGTTAAGATGCTGAATTCAAAAGGACATACAAAGGACATACAATAGTACACACAACTGCTGGCAACACACTTTGGACTTGCAGTGAAGCCCTGTCCCCTGAGGCCCAGTAGCTCAGCCTCAGCAGGACCCAGGGTGACCTGCTGTCAGAGGGCTCACCCTTATCCCAGAGCGACACTGTCGCATGTTGTGGACATCCCCCATGCCTCCAGATTGCCACACACCACATGCTTAATTAACATAAAAAAACTTTAAAAGCACTCAAAGTCTGTGTGATAAAGACATACTGCCTCCCTGGTTTTCACCTTTTCCCTATGAGTTTCTTCAGTTTTTCCCAAGACTTTCTATAGTTTACCAAATCCCAAATTTCTGGAGCTTCCTCCTTGTTATCATCATTATTCTGACAAACATCTGCTTACCTCTCATGTGTCTTTCTCTATGAGGCCTTTCTGCGTTCACACAAGGAATTTATCACTTCCACCTGTGTCGATCACTCATCCACCACTTACCTATTTTAACATCTATCACACTGTATTGCAGTTATTTAGTCCAAGCTCAAGATATTTATTATACCAAGTTTTGTTCTTCCTTTAAGGCACCTTCTCTTTTTTGCTTCATGAAGCAATGGTACAGCTTTCTTCTGTTTTGTGACCACGTGGTTGATGGGACAAGAGAGTCTGGGCCCTCCAAACTGTCTGGCTTTGGCTGGTTTGCTTTAGCTGTCCTATTTTGGAAGCCCATTGGATGGCCAGCTTTCTCAGGTAAAGCCCTCCACGCCTGTCTCTAAATGTCATTAGGTGAAAAACAATGGCCCAGCAATCTCAAATTGGTGAAGTGGAACAGGCAGAGGAATTAGGCTACCGATATAGCCTAAGTTCACAGTGTAGCTTCAACTGTTTTTCCAGGGAAGATCTTTGGGAATTTGTAAGAAGCTTGCCAAACAACTAAGTAATGCTTCATTTTCCATGTGGCAATTATTTCTCCTGTATTAAATATTTGGGCTCCCTGATGGCTCAGTGGGTAAAGAATCTGCATGGGATCCACCCAGGGATCCACCCAGGGTTCCCAGTGCAGGTTTGATCCCTGGGTCTAGAAGATCTCCTGAGGAGGAAATGACAAGCTACACCAGTATTGCCTGAAAAATCCCATGGACAGAGGAGCCTGGCAGGCTACAGTCCAAAGGGTTGCAAAGAGTCAGACACAACTGAGCGGCTAAAGACACACACACACACACACACACCACTTTTTCACTTGATGGTGAGAGGAATAAATACTAGGATTTGAGATTTCAATCTCTTCAACCTCTAAAACATATCACAAATTCATTAATAAATATTAATTTGCAAACTCTTCATGAGCAAATGGAGATAGAATGTTTATAGTATTGCAGGGGATTCAATCAAAGAAATTAGTACTTTAAGATGCGCTTCAAATAATGAGATGAATGGACACCAAAGAAGTATAAGATAAAATCCCTGACTGAGTAAAACCTTACTATTAACCAGAGACACTGCTGCTGCTGCTAAGTCGCATCAGTCTTGTCCGATTCTGTGCGACCCCGTAGACGGCAGCCCACCAGGCTCTGCTGTCCCTGGGGTTCTCCAGGCAAGAACACTGGAGTGGGTTGCCATTTCCTTCTCCAATACCAGAGACACTATAATCCCCTTATTAAAAAAATCTGTTGATTGCTTACACTGTGATCAGGAAAAATACATTTACACACAGCATAACAAAAAATCTATGAGAAAGTCTATAAGCAAATACTCTACAATCTTCATGCTAGGCATAACCAACCAACCATATATACTCATTTGATGATGGCATCATTTTTTCAGTCCTTTTTAATCCAATGCCCCCCAAGTTAAACATTAACCCTGTAATTCTTAATTTTCCATATACTTAAAGTTATTACATCCATCTTTAATGATATAAAACATGAGCTTTTTCTATGTATCGAGATTATTCTTTAATTTTTCCAGCATGAAATCTTTGAGGAGTGCATACATTATTGATTCAGTATTGATCCAGAAAGAGTACCTGTTGTTCAGATTTTTCTGCTACCTAGAATGTCTTCACCCATGCAAACTCTACCCATCATTCAAGACCCCTATTATGAAGCCTCTCAGATTAATTATTTTAGTTCTTATTAATTTCCCCAGTCACTACAACTATAGCACTTGCAAGGTGTACAGAATAACATAGCACTTAGTAGGGGTTGTTAAGACATCACTGTGTTCAAACTTAAAACTTCAAGTTTTAGACTACAGATATAAGAGAATTAACTCAGAAATGCCATAGAAAGGAGAACAAGGGACTTTTTCCTGAAATTTGATTTCAATTTGTTAAATTGCACATCTCATTTAATTCTTACAGTAACATATGCAATTTTGTCATCATTTTTCAGTGTGAAAAGCTCTCAGTCACACAGCTAGGAAATTGCAAATTTAGCGTTTAAACTGAAAGTTATGGCTCCTTCTGCTTCCCCATGGAAACTCTGACGAACATGTTCAGATGCTCTCAAATAGGAAGTCAAAGTGATTGGATTCATACCCAAGTTTCTGCCTCTCAGTCTAGAGCATATTCCACTCTTTCATAGCTGTAGACTCATATAGTGCAAGGATAATATCCCTGTTTACAATTATGTTCTTTTGGGTCTGGAGGAGTGTGGCATGCTTTTTAAACATGTATTTTCTATATACATATGCAATTAGAAGTGTTTATTTGATATGTTTTAAGGTGAAGTATTTTTCTTCTTTTCTCTTCTCTTTGCTGCCCTTTCTCTGCACATTTATTCCTATCCTCCCATCCCCACTTACACTCTCAACCAGGCCATTTATTTTAACTACCTGGTATGTATTCTTCCATTTTTTTCTTCCTGTTCATAGCATCATATTCAAATGGTTGTATGAAATCACATTTTTAAAATACCTCTTATCACATGGAGAGCTAATGTATATATTTCATTCATTCCTTTTAAATGATGAATAATATTTCATATTAAGGATGGACCATAAATTTCACAGCTGGTATGTAATCTGGATTAATGCAGTAATACTTTAGAAGACTTCAGTATCTTTCAGGAGTAATGGTCTCCATGCCATATGGCTTAGTTTTATTGTTAAAAATACCAAATGTCAAGTTATTTTTTTTCTTATGATGGATGTGGACCCATGTTGACAAGCCAAAGCACTATAAGCCTTTCATTGATATAGAGGTTGTTTATTTCTTGCAACTATTCAGTGAAAATCATGCCATGTGTTTGAGATCCACGAAGCTCCTTGAGCATTTTCATTTAAGTGAAAAGGGTTTGAATTAGTTACCCTAGATGGAAGGCTTGAGCAAGCATTACGATCAGTAGGCAATCTGAAAGTACAGAACAGTTTGCTTATTATTCCATTCAAACCTCATACATCCTAGGTTTGTATGGTAGTTATGATTAATATAAAATGAGAGGGTTGGTTTAGTTGCAATGGATCTCTTTCGGTGCCAATGTACCACAATTCTAATATCAACCCCACCAACATTTTGAGGCATTGTAAATAATAAAATCTAAAAAGTATATTACAATTTTATACACTCAAAAATAAGGGGAAAAATAATAGGTTTCTTGCAAAATTGTTCTTCAGGAATATGGTTTCATTTCCTATTGGGCTGCAATTTGCCATGTATCAGCGTCCAAGGGCCAGGCTGCTCAACCTGAAAATGATTATTTTCTTTCTTTTCTTTAATGTATCAGAAGTGGGTCTAAAAGAAGCTCCAGTATACAGGGGGGTTAATTATCCTGGCAGTCAGTTAAGCTTTGTAAGTTTTAGGTGATAAGAACAGAGCCCTAAAAAAGACCCCCCACTACTGCTGCCTGCTGTGAAGAAAGAGTGTTGTGCTGCCACCTCTGCAAATATTGTTCAAATTACCCTAAAATTCCCTCTGGTTTTCTGTGCATCAGGCTCCTGGAGAGCGGCACTGCTCCAGTGAGGTCATTTATTCTGTCACTTCAGCCCACTCGGTAATCATGACAACTACGTCTTTCACTCAGTCTAGTGCAGGAGGCTTTCCTGAAAGACCTTCTATGACCTGAGTGAGGAAAGTAATTATTCAAAACAACATCGCTTCTTGTTCCTCAAGTTCCACCCACTCCTCTGCAGAATCACCTAAATGCTCCCCAATTTGATCTTCCTTCTCAGATCAATCTCTCAGGTTCTCCTAAAGGAACATGTAAATAAACAGCCACCTCTCATATCTTAGAACTTTACTTTCAGAGAGGCAGCACGGTTTGGTGGGTCACTCTACAGTCAGAAATATCTTTCCAACTTACCGGAAGAAATGCGGTCTCAGGCCAGTTATTCCTGTAACTCAGTTTCTCATGTCGAAAGAAGATAACAAAACCTACTTCATCACATTTCTGTCAAAATTCAATCAATTAGTATATGGAAGATAGTTACTACAGTGCTTAGCATACAGCAAATGATATCAATGGTGATAGATTAGCTATGATTATTTCCATGTGGGTCAACAGCTATTGACTATACACCTTAATTGTCAGGAACTGTTATAGGTATGTGGTGGAATTCACTAATAAAAATCAAAATAATTTTAAAAAGACAAGCATTTAAGGGGAAAAGGGGTGGGTGGGGAAGGGTTGTGGGGCTGGTGCCTCGCTTCCCCTCCTCTCCCCTCCCCTCGTCCCCTATCCCTGGGGCCGTTTGTTAAAAAAGAATAAAAGGATTTTTAAAAAAAAAAGACAAGCATTTATTGTATAGTGAGGATTTCCATGTTAATTGATTTATCAGCAACTTATGTCTGAAACAGCTGAGGAAACGGTAAAAATAAAAATCAGTAATCATGAAGTCAAATTGTAGGTTCACTTTCTTTATTTTCTACCACCTCCCAACCTATACTCCATCTCTACCCTGCCTCATTCAAACCGCAAATTTCACTGCCTTCCACTGTAAAACTAGTAGAATGTCAGAAAGAATGTTAAATGTTCAACACTGCTGACACACCCTTTGGAGCAGGGGTGCAGCCAAGGCCCCATCACTGCTCCAAACAAATAAAATCCCTGCCCCTGTAAGACTAAATGTCCTACAATTTAATTAAAATTGTTTATCTACACAAAGGTGCATTGATATACTCTTATTTAAATATACATACCGTGAGCATTACCCCTGGAGAAAGAAATGGGAACCCACTCCAGTATTCTTGCCAGGAGAACCCCATGGGCAGAGAAGCCTGGCGGCCTGCAGTCTATGGGGTTGTAAGGAGCTGGACATGATGTAGCAGTTGAACAACAACTATGAGCACTTACATGAACTTAAAAAATATAATCTCTTCTTTAAACAGTACTTATAAGCAAAGATACTTTGGTTTTCTCAACTTTCCATATGTTCCTTAAAAAGACCAAGAAATTCATACTGGCATCATTTGGGTACTTCATCTCCTTTGTGCAGGACAGTTTGTAGTAATTTCATTTGCTCTTACCTAATGTAAAACCATAGATGTGAGAGTTGGACTATAAAGAAAGCTGAGCACCGAAGAATTGATGCTTTTGAACTGTAGTGTTGGAGAAGACTCTTGAGAGTCCCTTGGACCTCAAGGAGATCCAATCAATCCATCCTAAAGGAAATCAGTCCCGAATATTCACTGGCAGGACTGATGCTGAAGCTGAAACTCCAATACTTTGGCCACCTGAAGCACATAACTGACTCATTGGAAAAGAACCTGATGCTGGGAAAGATTGAAGGCGGGAGGAAAAGGGGATGACAGAGGATGAGATGGCTGGATGGCCTCATCGACTTGATGGACATGAGTTTGAGTAAGCTCTGGGAGTTGGTGATGGACAGGGAAGCCTGGTGTGCTGCAGTCCATGGGGTTGCAGAGTCGGACATGACTGAGCTACTGAACTGAACTGAATGTAAAACCGTAGAAACCATGCTTTTTAAAACACACTCTTAATTTGTCTAAAGGCAAAAGCAAATGAGCTATTTTAATACTTGAGAAAAAAATAAAAAGGAATCTTCAGCAGAAAGGAAGAAATATTCTTTAATAAAGACTTGCTTATATGTAAAATGCATTTGTTTTTACCTATTTTTGTCCTATTTAAGTTTCCAGCATTGTTTCCTGAACAATAAGATGTCTTTGTTATTATATATGAGCAGTTTATAGTTTCCATATTTAGTAAGCTAGATATTGCAAATTTTTGAGATAAATGAACCAGAAATTCTATTAGTTACTAATTTAAGAATTCATGCATTTTGTTTTATCTGTCACCTTCACCTGCATACCTCATCATTCTGATGAAGAATGCCTCAGAGGTCAGAAACATAGTGCTTTAATTTTTTATGTGCTAAAGTATAAGACATGTTTAGCATTGTGTGATCTTTTTTCTCAAGTAGATTTGCATGCATAGCTTGGAAGCTGAATAACTCTACATAAGCAAACATTTTTTCTTTACTTGTTGGGACAAGTAGAGTAAAAGACTTGCTCTTGCTCATCAAATCTCTATTTTCTTGAGAAGCAAGAATATAATGTTATTTCTTAGTATCCTTCTGTTTTCTTTACAAATCTCAGAAAAGGTAATTGGATTAATATGTACTCTTGCACTTGGACATAATGTGATTTTATACACAAAGCATGATGTACATTCCCCTTCTTACAAAATAAATATACCAACTAGATATTACTAATGCAAAACACATACAAGAATTGAGTCAAATCAGAAATAAGGGTACAGCCATAAAATGGACTTAAAACTCAAGTGCTTTATTCATCCAGGTTCTGGCCTGTTACCTGTTGCTTATGTAACCACATCATTCCAAAACCTGGTGCCTTAGAAAAATAATTTATTATTGTTTCTCACATTTTTGCTGGTTAATTGGGCTTCAGAGGGTACCTTTCACCCGTGGTTTCTCATGAAAATACAGTCAGATATTCACTGGTGCTACAGCCATCTGACATGGCCACTCAGTACAATCTCCACAAGGGCTGCCAGCCAAGCATCATTCATGGTCTGTCCATGTTATTTGGGTTTTTCACATAGCATGGACTCTAGGGTCCTTGTGGCAGCATCTCCAAAGCAAACATCCAACATTCCCTGGTAGAGGCTGAAAGGCTTCTTACCACCTGGCCTCTGAAGGTATAAAGTTTACTTCTACCAAAATGGCCCACCCAGATTTAAGGGGTTGGAGAAAACGATCCATCTTTTAATTGAGTGACAAAGTCACATGCATAAAAGTATATGGAACAGGGAAATATCATTGAGGTCATTTTGGGAAACTATAATCTGCCATGACTTTTATGCTCTTGCTAATATGTGTTGAGTTTCCCTGGTAGCTCAGCTGGTAAAGAATACACCTGCAGTGCAGGAGATTCAGGTCAATTCCTGGGTCAGGAAGATCCAGTGGAGAAGGAATAGGCTAACCACTCCAGTTTTCTTGGGCTTCCCTGTGTGCCTCAGCTGATAAAGAATCCACCTGGAATGCGTGAGACCTGGGTTCAATTCCTGGGTTGGGAAGATCCCCAGGTTGGGAAGATTCCCTGAAGAAAGGAATGGCTACTCACTCCAGTATTCTGGCCTGGAGAATTCCATGGACTGGTTAGTCAATGGGATCACAAAGAGTTGGACATGACTGAGAGACTTTTACTTTCATGTATTACAATAATATCTTTTCATTAAACAAAGCAATGAATTCAATAGGATTGCTTCCTGAAATATCCCTGCATATAATCTGATGAAGTCACACCAAACAACAATTCATTAAGAGCAATAAAAGCCATAAAAGTACCAAATGACATGACTCAGATAACTATGTTTTGTTATATCTGAATCCAGATATTATACTTGAGCCGTGAAAGTCCAGATGTTCAAACTGGATTTAGAAAAGGCAGAGAAACCAGAGACCAAATTGCCAGTATTCATCGGATCATTGAAAAAGCAAGAAAGTTCCAGAAAAACATCCACTTCTGCTTTATTAATTATGCCAAAATCTTTGAATATGTGGATCACAACAAACTGTGGAAAATTCTTCAAGAGATGGGAATACCACCACCTTACTTGCTTGCTTCCTGAGAAATCTGTATGTAGATCAAGAAGCAACAGTTAGAACTGGACATGGAACAAAAGACTGGTTCCAAGTCAGGAAAGGAGTGTATCAAGATTGTATATTGTCACCCTGCTTATGTAACTTTTATGCAGAGTACATGATGCAAAATGCTGGGCTGGACTGAAGCACACGCTGAAATCAAGACTGCAGGGAGAAACATCAATAACTTCAGACAACAGAGGATGAGATGGTTGGATGGCATCACTGACTCAATGGACTTGAGTTTGAGTAAGCTCTGGGAGTTGGTGATGGATAGGGAAGCCTGGTGTGCTGCAGGCTTCCATGGGATCTCAAAGAGTCAGACACGACTGAGCAACTGAACTCAACTGACCTGAACTGAAACCAGAAAGTGAAAAGTGAAAGTGAAGATGCTCAGTCATGTCTGACTCTTTGCGACCCCATGGACTGTAGCCTATCAGGCTCCTCAGTTCATGGAATTTTCCAGGCAAGAGTACTGGAGTGGGTTGCCATTTCCTTCTCAACGGGATCTTCCCAACCCAGGGATGGAACCCAGGTCTCCCGCATTGCAGGCAGACACTTTACTGTCTGAGCCACCAAGGAAGTCCAATGAGTATTCTGATTAAAGTTAATAGGATCCTATTTGAAAAAATAAAATAATATAGGTACTCCATAAGTAAAAATTCTTGTAAAAGCCTGCATGGTTCACTTATAACCCCTAACCAGCTCTACCACTGACTGAGTCAGCCTGTCAATTCTTTTCAAATATATGAATTACTGCTGTTTAAACACACACACACACACACACACACACACACACACACGCACACACACACACAAATGTTGATTTATGCTTAACACAGTTTCCCATACCTTCTTTTTTAAATCAGGGTATTCAGAGTTGTTTTAGGGTTTTCCAACGAACCAGCTCTTCGCATCGGGTGGCCAGAGTATTGAAGTTTCAGACTCAGTCCTTTCAATGAATATTCAGGCTTGACTTCCTTTGGGACTAACTGGTTGATCTCCTTGCAGTCCAAGGGACTCTCAAGAGTATTCTCCAGCACCACAATCAAAAGCATTAATTCTTCAGCACTCAGTCTTCTTTATGTTCCAACTCTCACATCCATACATGACTACTGTAAAAACCATTAACTTTGACTATAGGAACTTTGGCTGCAAGGTGATGTCTCTGCTTTTTAATATGCTGCCCAAGTTGGTCATAGCTTTCCTTCCAAGGAGTAAGCATCTTTTAATTTCATGGCAGCAGTCACTGTCTGAAGTGATTTTGGAGCCCAAAAATATAAAATCTGTCAGTTCTTCACATTTCCCCTTCTATTTGCCATGAAGTGATGGGACTGTGGTTTTTCCAGTGGTCATGTATGGATGTGAGAGTTGGACTGTGAAGAAAGCTGAGCGCTGAAGAATTGAGGATTTTGAACTGTGATGTTGGAGAAGACTCTTGAGAGTTCCTTGGACTGCAAGGAGATCCAACCAGTCCATTCAAAAGGAGATCGGTCCTGGGTGTTCTTTGGAAGGACTGATGCTAAAGCTGAAACTCCAGTACTTTGGCCACCTTATGCGAAGAGTTTACTCATTGGATAAGATTCTGATGCTGGGAGGGATTGGGGGCAGGAGAAGAAGGGGACGACAGAGGATGAGATGGCTGGATGGCATCACCGACTCGATGGACGTGTTTGAGTGAACTCCGGGAGTTGGTGATGGACAGGGAGGCCTGGCGTGCTGCAATTCATGGGGTCGCAAAGAGTCAGACACGACTGAGCGACTGAACTGAACTGAACTGATGGGACTGTATGCCATAGTTTTGTGGGGTTTTTTCCAAATGTTGAAGGATTTTTTAACGTCTTTTTTTACAAGTTTATTTATTTTAATTGGAGGCTAATTACTTTACAATATTTATTCGTTTTGCTATAGGTTGATATGAATCCACCACAGGTGTATATGTGTTCCCCATCCTGAACCCCCTCCCACCTCCCTCCTCATCCCATCCCTCTGGGTTATCCTAGTGCATCAGCCCCAAGCATCCTGTATCATGCATCAAACCTGAACTGGCGATTTGTTTCACATATGATAATATACATGTCTCAATGCCATGCTCCCAAATCATCCCACCCTTGCCCTCTCCCGCAGAGTCCAAAATACTGTTCTATACATCTGTGTCTCTTTTGCTGTCTTGCATACAGGGTTATCATTACCATCTTTCTAAATTCCATATATATGCGTTAGTATACTGTATTGGTGTTTTCCTTTCTGGCTTACTTCACTATGTATAATAGGCTCCAGTTTCATCCACCTCATTAGAACTGATTCAGATGTATTCTTTTTAATGGCTGAGTAATACTCCATTGTATATATGTACCACAGCTTTCTTATCCATTCATCTGCTGATGAATGGTTTCTGATCTAGGTTGCTTCCATGTCCTGGCTATTAACAGTGCTGCGATGAACATTGGAGTACATGTGTCTCTTTCAATTCTGGTTTCCTTGGTGTGTATGCCCAGAAGTGGGATTGCTGGGTCATAAGGTAGTTCTATTTCTAATTTTTTAAGGAATCTCCACATTGTTCTCCATAATGGCTACAGCAGCTTTTTCAGTCATACAGGAGATGCAAGAGATGTGGGTTTGGTACCTGGGTCAGGAAGATCACCTGGTGGAGGAAATGACAAACCACTCCAGTATTCTTTCCTTGAAAACTCCATGGACAGAGGAGCCTGAAGAGCTACAAGAGCTACAGTTCAGCAGCTACAGAGAGTTGGACATGACAGAGTGACTGACCATAAACACATGTTTTTCTGTGAAAGCAATAACAAAAGAAGATTCAGTAGCTTTATTAAGTAACATACCAAGGGCATATATTATTTATGCAATGTCACAAATGATTGGGTAATTGAGAGCCCAGATAACTCCTTACCTGTGGTGTAGTGAGAATTAAAGTTCTCCCTGGCCAATATACAGACAAATATCAAGCTAAATGAACTTTACAAATACATTGATCTTAATACTAAATTTCAAGGTTATAAGTGTAAAATCCAAAGTCAGTGTGAAACTTATACATATATTTCTTTCACTCACTTGATGATTGTCATAGCAGTTTCAAGTTTAGAACATACTTAAAAATATTTAATTCTCAAAAAATATATTATCCTAAAAATTAGATGAATATATTTTCTTTTTGCAAGATGGCACATGTTATTTTTTATTAGTCACAATTATCATTCTAAATTTAATCATTGCGTGACTAGTTACAATGTAGTATTTTCTAAACTAACATGAGTTAACTAATATTTAGTAAGTAAATGAATGCATATTCAAGTATTTTTTATTAAAGTATAGTTGATTTAAAATGTATTAATTTCTGCTGTACAGGAAAGTGATTCAGCTATACATGTATGTATTTTCTTCTTGCATTCTTTTCTGTTACGGTTTATCATAAGATATTGAATACAGTTCCCAGTGCTATTCAGTAGGACCTTGTTGTTTACCCATATTCAAGTATTTTAAGGTTATATAATCATATCCAGTTGTGGCTCTGCTTTAGGCAGTTGATGGCATTTGCAGAATAATATTTCTACATAGTTCTCTGACTAGAAAGAAGATAAATATTTAATATGAGAAAAATTAGGAAGTTTACATATACAAGGAATCTATTTCAAAAGTTTGATATATTTACTGAGACCAAACTTAACCTATGTCCTATTTTCTCTTTCCATGACAACCTGAGTCAAAAAAGATATGACCTGAAACAGATTGTACACTAAGATTGCATTTCATCTCACCCAGATCAAGTCGTGGAACTTTTTCAAAATGAGATTCAAAAATAAAATGGGTGCTACCCAAGACATTAAAGAACTTTTGAGTCTCTGATTCACTATGATAGTTTACTAAAGAGAAAAAGAAGTAAAAAAAAAAAAGAGAGAGAGAGAAAGAGGAGTAATAAAGTTGTGTTTAAGTAAAAATGAATTTATGAATTAGAAAGGAAATTAAAGACGTTTTTTAAAGGAAAGTAATTTGCAAGGGTACCTCTCCAGAAGCTACACAAAATTCAAAAAGCATCTACCGAATCTGAAAACCGCATTCAATGATATCTTCCCTGTCTACCCTTTTAATGGGTGGTTTGTATGCAACACTTCCAAGTGCAATGAGAGTGTTACTGACTACTGAATCAGACACAGTCACCTAATAGACCGAGAAGGGGAAGCTGAAGATAATAGGGAACGGGTGAAAAATCTGATACTCAAAAAGTGTTTTTCTCTGAAACCATTCAAGCAACACAGCCCATGAACACTGCACACATCATTACGAGGCCTTTGCCACAGCGAACATCTCTCATTTTTAAAGAGAAAATTACCACCACCAAAAAATTAGCCTGTTTCCTTTAGCACTCTGCCTCTAATCAGCTAAATCTCAAAGTGAGCAATAATTGCCTTCTGGTGGCACTACAGGTACTGGCATGTCTGAAATGAAGAAAGTTATCTTGGCTTTAGTTAAACTCATTTTTAAGAGGTGACATTCCAAAAGTATTGTATGCTAATGGAAACCAATGAAAAGATCTGTAGACAGTAACCTGATCACTGAAAACCAGACACAAAAAAATATTGACTTATAAGCAAGGGATGATAGCTAAATTTAAAAGAATTGCCTCCTTTATTGAAAGAATGTGTCCCTGAGGGAAGAACATGTAAAACATTCTTGTTCCTACATTGTTAAAGACAGACAGCAGCCTATCCTATAAAGATTAACATATAATAATACAGAAAACTACAACAATTAAGTTATCTAAGTATAAAAATTGACCACTTTTAATATTTTCTTTATTAAACTGTTGATTTTAAAATACTTAAACATATTGTAATTTACAACCTTCTTTCTGATAGGAAAGGAAAGACCTCAAGTTCTTCAAAAATCTGATAAGCATTGTCACTACCATGTATATTTAAATTCTATTTTATCTTTAAAATCCATATAATTTTATGTCCTGTGTGATGTGTAATGAAGAATTAGCCTTACCCAAAGAGAGGTCTGAACTTTGCTCTCAACTCCTGGAAGGTGGTCTCAAGGTCCCTGGGATGTGTGACCCAATGGGAGTGTCTTTGCTGGCCTAGGGGCTATGACCTTCACCATATGATTTATGGTGGGATATTTGGGCCACACCACATTAGCTGTGACCTCCAAAGGTACTGGAGGCTAACGTGTTAGTTCAGTCTTGGAGGGAGGCTAGAGATTAAAGGTCAGATATGCAGGAAATACATAATCAAGCCAATAAAAACTCTGGACACCAAGGGCTCTGGTGAGCTTCTGTCCATGGAATTTTCCAGGCAAGAATATTGGAATGGGATGCCATTCCCTTCTCCACGGATCTTCCTGACCCAGAGATCAAACCCTGGTCTCCTGCATTGCAGTCAAATTCTTTACCATCTGAGCCACCAGGGAATCCCATAGACACATAAATATAGCAACTGATTTTTAACAAAAACACAAGACAATGCAATGGAGAAAAAGCAATAATTTCAATAGAAATGTGTCCATGTAAAAAAATATGAAAAGGATAGAGACTAAAGGTCATACACATACATTAAAAAAAAAACTAAGATCATAGACATAAATATAAAATGCTAAATTATAGCCCTTTGGCAAGAAAACATAGGAAAAAATCTATATAACCTAGAGTTTAGATATAACAAAAGTATAGTTTATGAAAGAAAAATTGATAACTTCCACTTTTTTTTTTAAATTAAGAACTCTTCTGCAATGACACTGTCAAGAGAATATAATGACAAGTCACACGCTGGGGAAAATATTTGCAAATCACATATCTGTTAAAGCATTTATACCCAAAATACACAAGAAGTCTAAAAGTGAACAGTAAAAACCAAACAACAAAATTTAAAAAAGGGCAAAAGATCTGAACACTTCACCAAAGCAGATATACATATGGCAAATAAGCATATGAAAACATACTCAACACCCTTTGTCATTGGAGAAATACAAATTAAATCAACAATGAAATAGCGCCACGGGCTGATCAGCAGGACTGAAATCTAAACAACAACAACAACATGACAATATCCATTGCTGACAAGAACGTAGGGCAACAGAAACTTATTCACTGCTAGTAGGAATGCAATGCCACCACTCCAGAAGACAGCTTGGCAGTTTCTTACAAACTCAACACTGTCATCATTTGATGCAGTAATCATGCGCCTAGATATTAACTTGGAAATTAATGTCTACATAAACCTGTACGTATTATAGAAGCTTTATTCATAAAAACTAAAAATGTTAACAACCAAGATGTCCTTCAATAGGTGAATTAATAAACAAACAGCAGGATATCCATGAAATGAAATGCCATTTGGTGATTAAAAGTAATGCACTATAAAGCCTGAAAAGACATGGATGAAGTTTAAATGAATATTACTAAGTGAAAGAAGGCAGTAGTAAAAAAATCTATATATGGTATAATTTCATGTATATGACATTCTCAAAAAGTCAATATTTTAAAGAAAATAAACAGATCAGTGGTTGCCCGGGAGAAGCAAGGAAATAGATCTATACATGGGGAAATATTACAATACAATAGATTTTTTAGTGCAGTGAAACGATCCTGTATGATACTGTAATAGTGGATACATGATACTGCACATCTGTCAGAAAATATAGAAAGATACAGCAAAAAAGTAAATTCTGAAGTATGCAAATTTTAAAAAATCACTTAGAAAGTTGAGGGATTCCAGAATGTAATGTGAAATGTGGCAAAAGAATATAACTATACAGCAAACGCAAGATACATCCTCACTGAAAGAAGGTGGGGTAAAGAATGCTAAGTGAAGAAACTTTGGAAATGAGTAGTCTATAGGACTAAAGGGGAAAAAAAAAATGTACATCTGCATTCTATTCTAATTGATAAAATTGTTTCTTATGAGTGTATGGGTTAATAATTCTGAAATCATTATACATGTATACTGGAATTGAACAATTAAGTAAAAGTAAGGTGGAAGCTCTCAGCCAAATGTCTCACTTTTGGAGTGAAATTTTTCAGTTGAACAAGCGGGGGTGGTTAGAATGATATATAAGGCAATGCATTAAAGTTGGTGTTATCAGTATGAACTGTTTAATATACATAGAGATGATCACATGTTGAAATGTGTGTATATGTGTTCATGGGCTGTGCATGTTTATATACATGGGTTGGTAGATCATCATCTATTTAATTGTTCTATCATCTGAGAGAATTTAAAATGATAACCTGATAAACAATGAGCACATCTAACACTCAAATCTTGATTTTGAATATTATTCTCCAATGAAAGGACCTGGGCTTCTTGAAGGAATGACTATTCTAGGAATGGGGCCGGAGATATACAAGATGAGCCTGGGCTATCTTGTAGTGCCAGAAAGTAAAGAAGTGCTCAGTTTTTTTTTTTTTTTAAGTGATGGAAATATACCAAAAGGGTTAATGGAAAGAAACTCCCAATAGTCAAAGCTAGAACACAACTAATCTTTGACAAAGAGATTGGGCTTCCCTAGTAGCTCAGTTGGTAAAGAATCTGCCTGCAATGCAGGAGACCCAGGTTCAGTCCCTAGGTTGAGAAGATCCCCTGGAGAAAGGAATGCAACCCACTCCATATCCTTGCCTGAAGAATTCCATGAACAGGGAAGCTTGGCAGGCTACAGTCCACATGGTCGCAAAAAACTGGACACAACTGAGTGACTAACACACACACTAGGGCTATACACTGCAGGAAAATTAGTCTTTTCAGAAAATGGTACTGGAACAGCTCTATATCCACATGCAAAAAAAAAAAAAAACAATCCAGACGCAGACCTTTACCCCTCACAAAAATTCAAACTAGAGCTATGTAAATGTAAAGTGTTAAACCATGAAAGTCCTAGAAGACAACAAAGGAGAAATGCGAGTTGACCTTTGGTTTACCAGTGGCTTTTTAGGTAATACCAAAAGCATGATTCATGAAAGAAATAATTGGTAAGCTAGACGTTATTAAAATTTAAAAATTTCTGCTCTGAAAAAGGCAGTATTAAGAGACTAAAAATACAATGTACAGATTTGGGGAAAATATTTGCAAGACACATCTTATAAAAGACTTTTCTAAAGAATATATAAAGAACTCTTAAAACTCAACAATAAGAAAATGAACAATCTGATTGAAGATAGAGAAAAGACCTAACAGATTCACCATCAAAAGATATGCATATGACAAAAAAGCATATGAAAAGAAGCTCCATACCATATGGCATTAGGGAAATGCAAATTAAAATAATAAGATACCACTATGAAAACTGTGCACATCCAGAAGACTGACAACACAAAATGCTGGTGAGGATATGGAGGGCCCTCATTCTTTGCTGGTCAGAATGTAAAATAGCACATCCACTTTGGATGACAGTTTGGTAGTTTTTTACAAAGCTAAACATAATCTTACCAAACAATACTACAATCACACTGCTTAGTATTTACCTAACGAAGATGAAAGCTTATGTCTACAAAAAACAGTTGCACACAGGTATTTATACCATTTTTATCCATCATTGCTAAAACTTGTAAACAACCAAGATATCCTTCAGTAGGTGGTTGGATAACTAAACTGTGGTACATACAGACAGTGAAGTATTGTTCAGTACTAAAGAGAAATGAGCTATCTGGTCATGAAAATACATGAAAGAAATTTAAATGCTTATTACTAAATGAAAGAAACCAATCTGATCAGGCTACATACAGTTTGATTCCAACTATAGGACATTATGGAAAAGGCAAAACTATGGAGGCAGTGAGAAGATCAGTGGTTGCCAGGGGTTAAACCGCAGGAAGAAGGGACGAATATGCAGAACAGAGAGAATTTTTAGGACAGTAATACTATTCATATGGTGCCATAATGGTGGAGATATTTTGTAATACATTTATAAAAACTTAAGAAAATGGGGACTTTCCTGGTTGTCCCAGTGGTTGGGACTCTAAGCTTCCACTACAGGGATCCCTGGTCAGGGAATTAGGATCCTGCACTCCATGTGGTGAGGTCAATAAATAAATAAAGCATTTGAAAAAACCTAAAGAATGTACAGCACCCAAAGTGAACCAGGATGTAAAGAATGGACTTTGAGAGACAACCATATGCAAGTGTAGGTTCATTGTAACGCATGTATCTCTCTGGGGGGTGATGTTGGTCATGGGAAAGGATGTACATATGTCAGGGCAGAGGGTATGTGGGAACTCTGTGTTTTCCATTAAACTTTATGGTGAGCCTGAAACTTTCTTTTGAAATGAGCTTTATTAAATCAATACTTAAAGTATTGAGTTATAGCCCAAAGTACAAAATAAATATCCATGGGTCAAGATGGATATAAATAAATAAATAAGTGGAGGAGAGTAAGCCAATCTTCCACAAAATAACAATGCATGTGAATATCATCACTTAAGAATGTGGACCTTAATTCCCCTACTTAATTATGGATGGTAGCTATGTGACCACCTTCCAAAGAGTACACTATAGAAAAGAGGAAAAAGTGAGTAACTCTGGAGAAAACTGACAAGCACTACCTCAGTCAGATGATCTAGACCAACTTCTGAAGTGAAAAGCATGCTGCCAGGTGTGGCTTATGTCTTGATAGAATAAGAATGTCAATTTTGTTCTGTGATCCTCCTTTCCAATGTCCATGAAAAAGTGAAAGTGAAAGTCGCTCAGTTGTGTCCGACTCTTTGCAACCCCGTGGACTATACAGTCCATGGAATTCTCCAGGCAAGAATACTGGAGTGGGTAGCCTTTCCCTTCTCCAGGGGATCTTCTCAATCCAGGGATCAAACTCAGGTCTTCCTCATTGCAGGTGGATCTTTACCAGCTGAGCCACAGGGGAGGCCCATAGTCCCAATCTAATAATGAGGAAAACATAGAACATAGTCACATCCCAAGTGAAAGACATTCCACAGAAATTTCTCAAAACTGTCAAAGTCATCAAAAAGATGGAAAATCTGATCTATTGACATAGTCACGGGAGCTAAGGAGACCATAAATAAATAGAATTATGGTGCCCTCAATGGAATTCTGGAATAGAAAAAGGATATTAAGTAAAAACTAAGGAAGCTGAATTACAAACTTTATATAATAAAATTGCATCAGTGTTTGTTCACTGATTGTGGCAAATGTCTTGGCTTTGGGTATTTAGGAACTCTGTACTATCTTCACAATTTTTCTGTAAATCAAAAAATTTTCTTTGAAAATAGAAAATATTCTTTTAAACATTTAATATATTTAAAAATTCACCTTGAAATATAATTAAATTCTCATATCAGAAAGTGAAAATATATTTGCAAGTGGAAAAGACATGCTTTGCATTTTTTAATTTACATGCTGTACCCACAATGAAATGTTTACTTTCCAATACACAGCACTACTTGGTGCTGATAAATTTCTGCACCATCACTCAAATAACTTCTGAGAACCTAAGATAACCTCAATGTTTGACCTGAAATAAAACTGACCACATTAACATCTACCTAACAGAATATGTAATTGCCCTGTCTGACCAATCTCTTTAAGGTTTTGACCCTGACAACAAACACTAAATTAAAATGCTAGAGTAGAGCAAGAGTGGCTTGTGGCTCTGGGGCATGGAATCAAAAGATGCTGGATGTTTTCTAAGGTCTGGAAAAAAATGAAGATCCAAGCTAATAGAATGAACAATCAAAGAAGATGGGCAAGGTGGTAGAACAATTTCTGAGGCAACAGGATTTCAAAAGGGAAACGGGAAATTATAGGAGGGGCTTTTGGGAGTCCAGATACAAAATAAAGGCTCTATATTATGGGTGCTTTTAGTGTCACCTGCCCGTGTATTTGGAGAGCACTATCAATGATGAGGAGTCTGATCCAGCTAGGACAACAGTTCCTATATTTCTTAGCTTTCAAAGTCTAGCTTGAGACATGAATAGAAATTGTCTAAGCTGAAGTATTAGGTATAGCAATTCTGAGAACTGAAAGAATGAAGAGGATGCAGTCCTTATTAAGGAATCCTATGTGAGAATCCCTCATTAAACCCTTGTGGAAGAAGCCCCACATTAAGAGAACCATCAACAGAGAAAACTGATTATACCAATGTCTCTGTCCCTCCTACAGATGCCCTTTGATATTTTTCTGACTTCCTGGACTATTTAAACATGTTTCTCTGATTCATCTCATTGATTTCTCATTTCTCACCTTCAGACTCACCTCCACACCCATTTCTGGCACCTTGCCCTATAGTATGAGTCTGTTCTGACCCAGTATCCAATTGTGTTACCCAATCTTCAGTCTGGGTTGAACTATTCCTTTTGTAGCCCTATATAGAATCCAAAGGTTTCCCAAGTGGTGCTATGGTAAAAAAAATCCATCTTCCAATGTAGGAAATGCAAGGGACCCAGGGTTCAATCCTTAGGTTGGGAAGATCCCCTGAAGTCGAAAATGCAACTCCACTCCAGAATTTTTGCCTGGAAAATTTAATGGACAGAGGATCCTGGGTGGGTTACAGTCTATGGGGCCACAAAGAGTAGGGCATGACTGAGCAACTGAGCGCATTACACATTGCACACAGAATCCAAGACACCAGCCCAGTGTGTATATACCTCTCAGGGGCTTTACCCTGTAACATACTCCTTTGCTACAATCGTAACATTCTGGCACCCCACTCCATTACTCTTGCCTGGAAAATCCCATGGACGGAGGAGCCTGGTGGGCTGTAGTCCATGGGGTCGCTGAGAGTCGGACATGACTGAGAGACTTCACTTTCACTTTTCACTTTCATGCATTGGAGAAGGAAATGGCAACCCACTCCAGTGTTCTTGCCTGGAGAATCTCAGGGATGGGGGAGCCTGATGGGCTGCCATCTATGGGGTCGCACAGAGTCGGACACGACTGAAGCGACTTAGCAGCAGCAGTAGCAGCCTACTCTAGTTTCATTTCAAGAATGTGTATACAATTTGATAGTGTACAAAATCATTTCCACATATATTTATTCATCTGATTCTTCCACCAACTCAAAGTCAAATAATAGTTTCCCAATGTTAGAAGTAAGTTCTAGGAATGTTACTTGCTCTAAATCCCACAGTTACTGACTGAGATTTTGAGTATTAAACCACAAGTACACACAGCAGGTACAACATGTTCTGTTAGTCTGGTTTAAGACCTATGATTGACAAGACTAGTGTGAAAATTCTTAGATCACAAATATGCCACATGAAAACAGATTTTTTCCACTGTTATTTTTTAAAACTACATCTCTATACTAATGAGTAACACTTGAAACTCTCAAAATAAGCTTTTTTTCTCCACTGTCCCTCACTACAAACTATAGTCATTTTTTGGAATTGTTTGGGGGATTAGTCATTTATAGGAAGCAAGGATTTATACTTAACCCCCGATTATAATTGGTCACACAATTCTGCTATTTATTTTCCACCATTTCTACATGCTTTCCATGTTTTCTGCCAGACTCTCTGGTCACTGCATCATGCAATTGTTACTCATGCTTTCATCTGAAACATGATCATGACAACAAATTTACCATTTGGGGCACAAAATTTTCAAATAGAATACATTTTAACACCCTCTTATTAGTCTTTATCTAAATCTAAACTTTGCAGACCATTCAAGACCCCAACAAATTATCCTGCTTTGAAATTCATCTCGACTTCCTCCTATATATTCCTATCGTCAGTTTCTTATTATCCCAAGTAGGTGCTGATCACTAAACTCTCTATCCCTGGATTTTATTTCATACTTCTCTCCCTTAATTAATATCTTTCATCAACTTCAAGATCTCAAAATGCACCTCTTTTAAATAATGTATTTGATTGTCTTTACACTATCAGTCAAATCCCTCTCTGACAATCTTATTTTCAGAATACGTTTTTCATCTGGAGTGATCGTGTCAGGGAAAAAATATGTTCTCTGTCCTCTTCCAAAACCCATGCTGAGCACTGAGAGCATGGATTATGCTCGAGTTGTTTATGGCTTCATTACAAACCAACCAAACTTAGTAGTGGTCATAACACCTGATTTTTTTTCTTTATTGTGCCATCTAATTTGGGGAGTCAGAAATTCTACCAGGACATAGTGGTGTGGCTTGTCTTTCCTCCTGTATGTCTACAGCCTCCTCTGTGAGTGATACAAGTGGCTGGGAACTGAAACAGCTGGAGCTGTAGAATATACTTCCAAGACAGTTAATTTACTGGCATGTCTGGTTCCTGGGCTGGGGTGACTCAAAGGCTGAGCTTAGCTAGAACTGCCGGTAAGAATATCTACACACAGCCAAACCAGTGTGCATCCTGGGCTTTAAGAGGGATCATCCCAAGCACAGTATTCCAAGAGACCATGGCAGAAACACAATACTGCTTTTAACCTGGCTTCAGAAGCCCTGCAGCATCACTTCTGCCATTTTTTATTAGTCACAATCCAGATTTAGGGACAGACGGAGGAGTTAGGCCTCACCTCTTGATCAGAAAGTGGTTAAGATAATATTGAAGAAAACATGTGAGGTAGATTGGTTGCAACCATCTTTGTAGGTTAAAGTATTAAAAATTATCCCAAGGCAAAAATAAATTTTGTTCAGATGGCATTCCTTGTCAGGATGTATACTACTTACCTCATTGTTTCCAATCTAGGAAACATAATCTCCACTGTTAGGTCATAATTGTAGTCATATGTTGAATGTCCAACAACACTTTCTATCTGAGAATTCTTCCTTCAATACCTGTATTCTTGCAGTGATATTACATGGGGTGCCAAACACACCTAGGCCACTGAAAGTTAGGGAGTCAGAGAGGAAAGGGACATGATCTTCGAAGCTAATCAAAAAACCAAGCTAATCATAAAACCCAACTTTGCAAATCATTCCTGAGAACTACATGGCTTGCTGGACCAGTCAGTGTTTTCTGAGGACAAACATTAGAGAGAGAATATCTATGGGGCTTCCCTGTTGGCTATGATGATAAAGACTCTGCATGCAGTATGGGAGATGTGGGTTCAATCCTTGGGTTGAGGAGATTTTCTGGCATAGGAAATGGCAACCCACTCCAGTATTCTTGCCTGGAGAAGTCCATGGACAGAGGAACCTGGTGGGTTCCACTGGATCACAGAGTCAGAAAAGACTGGATGACTAACACTTTCACTTTTCAATTACCTCCTTTAGTGCTATTATACTGGAAACAGGGATAACTAGTCCCTCCACAAGCCTCCTTAAAAACCACATGTGAAAAGCTCATCATGAGTAGAAAAAAATTAAAATGACACGCAGCAAGAAGCAGAGCCGAGGGGTGAAGATAAAGGCCTGATAACCTTACAAGAGCCCTGGATTTTAATGTGCATGAATCTAGATCTACCCCTGATTTCTAGGTTACCCAGACCAGTAAGTTACTTTTTTTATGGTATTTAAATTGAATTTTCAGTACCTGTGCTGACAAAACTCTGCTGATTTGAGTAATGTTCACCTACTATGTAAGCTATGTATAAGAATGTGTGTGTGTGTGTCCATGTGTGTCTGTGTGCATTTAATCACTCAATTGTGTCTGACACTTTTGCAAACCCATGGACTATAGTCTGCCAGGCTACTCCATCCACAGGATTCCCCAGGCAAGAATATTGTAGTCTATTGCCATTTCTTTCTCCAGGGGATCTTCCCAACCCAGGAATTGAACCCAAGTCTCTTGTGTCTCCTGCATTGGCAGGTAGATTCTTTACCACTGTGCCACCAAGGAAGCCCAATGTATAAGAATACTTGAAAGAAAATCTTTAACAAGGAATAGCATTCAATAGAAAATGTTAATGTGAAATGAAACATTTAGAGCAAAAGAAATTCTGATATAGATGACCAAGGCACAAATTAATGAAACAATTTTGAATGCAACAACATGAATTACAATGTCAATCTGTCTACTTAGAAACTGGTAAGAAATCTTGGCAAGGAAAGTCAAAAGAAAAATTTTGACTTTCCTTCCCAAGTGGAGAAAAGGGAACCCTCTTACACTGTTGGTGGGAATGCAAACAAGTACAGCCACTATGGAGAACAGTGTGGAGATTCCTTAAAAAATTGCAAATAGAACTGGCTTATGACCCAGCAATCCCACTGCTGGGCATACACACCGAGGAAACCAGAATTGGAAGAGACACATGTACCCCAATGTTCACTGCAGCACTGTTTATAATAGCCAGGACATGGAAGCACCCTAGATGTCCATCAGCAGACGAATGGATAAGAAAGCTGTGGTACATATGCACAATGGACTATTACTCAGCCATTAAAAAAAATACATTTGAATCAGTTCTAATGAGGTGGATGAAACTGGAGCCCATTATACAGAGTGAAGTAAGCCAGAAAGGAAAACACCAATACAGTATACTAACACATATATATGGAATTTAGAAAGATGGTAATGATAACCTTGTATGCGAGACAGCAAAAGAGACACAGATGTATAGAACAGTCTTTTGGACTCTGTGGGAGAGGGAGAGGGTGGGATGATTTGGGAGAATGTCATTGAGACATGTATATTATCATATGTGAAATGAATCGCCAGTCCAGGTTCGATGCAGGATACAGGATGCTCAGGGCTGGTGCACTGGGATGACCTAGAGGGATGATACAGGGAGGGAGGAGGGAAGGGGGTTCAGGATGGAGAACACGTGTACAGTTGTGGCAGATTCATGTTGATATGGCAAAACCAATACAATATTGTAAAGTAAAAAAAAATAATAATAATATGTTCCATATACCCATCTCTGTAGATATTTTAGTATTTTGTACTTAAGATTTTCTGAACTTTGTTGTATCTGTTCCCAAAAGCCAATAAAATTTTAAATTGAGAAAAAAAAATTTTTTTGAATTAATTAAACCTAGGTTACTTTTTATTTACTCATATCACAGGTCTATTGTTCAGTTTTCCTATACTGGATAGAAATTTCACTCCATAGCATTTGGTGCTAGAAGAACCAACATTTGCTTTACTGTCCTCATTACTGAGACTTTTTAATTGCTTGCTTTCAAATGATCAGATTACTTTCTTTACTAAAGCAATGTGGTTGTAATACTGAACAATATGTACACATTCCTTTATATTTTTATGGATGTTTTACATTCAGTCAGGATGCTCTATAGCATATTTTATCTTCATCTTTCAACACTTCTTCATTCTAACCTGAGTAATCTTTCAACAAATGTTTAGTGAGTACATCCCATATGCCAGCTACTGTGTTAAACACAGAAGAGTCAAAGTTGTGCAGAATAAATTCCAAGTCATCCAGTCTGCAGGTGGGAGTGATGGGCATGGATGTTACTTCTGCTTCAGTAAAACTTAACTCCAGATCACATTATAAATGTCTTCGTTTCCATGCTTTGGTTTAAGCCATGTTCTATGTCCTAATACCTTTTTCTCCCTATTTCTTTTCTCAACGTCATTCAAAGAACTTTCTAGTTTCTAGACTTGAATAAGATCAAGATTTCTTTTTGAGGTTCATTGGTGAGGAAATATTTTTAAAATCCTCTCTTTAGTTAAAGGGCTTCCCAGGTGGTGCTAGTGGTAAAGAACCCATCTGTCAATGCTGGAGACACAGGAGACACAGGTTCCATCCTTGGGTTGGACAGATTCCCTGGAGAAGGGAATGACAACTCACTCCAGTATTCTTGCCTAGAAAATCCCATACACAGAGGAGCCTGATGGGTTACAGTCCATGAGGTCGCAAAGAGTCAAACACAACTGAAGCAACATAAAGAATCACTAATCAATGGCAGAAAGTGAAGAAGAACTAAAGAGCCTCTTGATGAAAGTGAAAGAGGAGAGTGAAAAAGCTGGCTTAAAACTCAACATTCACAATGGAGTATTACTCAGCCATTAAAAAGAATACATTTGAATCAGTTCTAATGAGATGGATGAAACTGGAGCCGATTATACAGAGTGAAGTAAGCCAGAAAGAAAAACACCAATACAGTATACTAACACATATATATGGAATTTAGAAAGATGGTAATGATGACCCTGTATGCTAGACAGCAAAAGAGACACAGATGTGTATAACGGACTTTTGGACTGTGAGGGAGAGGGAGAGGGTGGGATGATTTGGGAGAATGGCATTGAAACATGTATACTATCATGTAAGAAACAAAGCGCCCGTCTATGTTCGATACAAGATACAGGATGCTTGGGGCTGGTGCATGGGGATGATCCAGAGAGATGATATAGGGTGGGAGGTGGGAGGGGGATTCAGGATTGGGAGCTTGTATACACCCATGGCGGATTCATGTCAATGTATGGCAAAACCAATACAGTATTGTAAAGTAAAATAAAGTAAAAATAAAATTTAAAAAAAAAAAAACCCTCAACATTCAGAAAACTAAGATCATGACATTTGGTCCCATCACTTCATGGCAAATAAATGGGGAAACAGTAGAAACGGTGAGAGACTTTATTTTGGGGGGCTCCAAAATCACTGCAGATGGTGACTGCAGCCATGAAATTAAAAGACATTTGCTCCTTGGAAGAAAAGTTATGACCAACCTACATAGCATATTAAAAAGCAGAGACATTACTTCGCTGACAAAGGTCCATCTAGTCAAAGCTATGGTTTTTCCAGTAGCCATGTATGGATGTGAGATTTGGACTATAAAGAAAGCTGAGCGCTGAGGAATTGATGCTTTTGAACTGTGGTGTTGGAGAAGACTTTTGAGAGTCCCTAAGACTGCAAGGAGATCCAACCAGTCTATCCTAAAGGAAATCAGCCCTGAATATTCATTAGGAGGACTGATGCTGAGGCTGAAACTCCAACACTTTGGCCACCTGATGTGAAAAATGGACTCATTGGAAAAGACCCTGATGCTGGGAAAGATTGAAGGCAGGAGGCGAAGTGGTAGACAGCGGATGAGATGGTTGGAGGAATCACTGACTCAATGGACATGAGTTTGAGTAAACTGGGAGTTGGTGATGGACAGGGAGTCCTGGTGTGCTGCAGTCCATGGGGTCGCAAAGAGTTGGATACAACTGAGTGACTGAACTGAACTGAATCAATTATTAATTCATGAAAAACAGGTTTCCTGTTGACCAAATATGTGATATTTTCTGAGCAAAATTACTAATCATCACTCCTGTAGGACTCATTTAGGGAACTGCCTGTTTAACAGTTGCCTATTCTGTTTCACATTGTCTATATAATGGTTATTTGAGCACTGTTTAGGTGCCTAGCACTGGATTGGGCACTATGTCACACAAGCACAGTAGTATATGCCCCTACTAAACAGAAGGACAGTACTAAGCAATACAACATAGAGACACCAAGTAGAAAGCAAATTATTGTGTGAAAAACCCATGAAATAAAGAAACTGAATAATGTCATAAATAATAGGACATAATATTTATAATGTTCAAAAAGATGAAAAAAATAGAGTATCAACATAGGACAAATTCTCAGAAAGGCTGAATAAAGGTGATAGAACATGATTCTTGTAGAATGAGTGTTGGTGGTAGTGGTTTAGTAGATAAGTTAAGTCCTACTCTTCACCATCCCACGGACTATAACCTGCCAGGCTCCTCTGTCCATGGGATTCCCACACAAGAATACTGGACAAGAATACGGATAGCCATGCCCTCCACCAGGGGATCTTCCCAATCCAGGGATCGAACCTGTGTCTCCTACGTCTCCAGATAGGGAGAAGGATTCTTCACCACTAAGCCACCTGGAAAGCCTGTAGAATGATTGTGCTGTGTTGTGCTTAGTTGCTCAGTCATGTCCGACTCTTTGCACCCCATGGACAGAAGCCCACCAGGCTCCTCTGTCCATGGGATTCTCCAGGCAAGAATACTGGAGTGGGTTGTCATGTCCTCCTCCAGGAGATCTCCCCAATCCAGGAGTCGAACCCAGGTCTCCTGCACTGCAGGCGGATTCTTTACCATCTGAGCCACCAGGGAAAGGTGTCAACAGAGGAAAATGAACAAGGTGTGTGGCTTTTGTGGAATAAGCATTTTGGACTAGGGTGTCAAGGTGGGACCACGCACAGTCCCACCTTGGCAGTGAGCACTGGCCTCCCTAGGGCAGTTAGCACACGTTAGAGTAGTCAACAATAAAACTGACAAGTTAGGGAAGCATCCTGTTATCAGGGGAACTGAAATCTAGAGAAAGTTTAAACGTTTTTATGGTCATAGCAGAGAATCACTTTAGGTTCTTGAGCAGGAAAGTTACAGTTACGCTCAGCCAGAGGCGCTGTTTCAGGAAGTAAAGATAGACAATTCTTGGCACTGAACTGATAACTACCTGAGTCAGAGTGGGTACCCAGCCCAGGGATAAAGATCTACCCAGTGTGAATAATGATGATTATTATAAGTTAAAGCAATCAGATCGATTGCATAAGGGACAGTTCAATGGAGAAGAAGAGTTATAAAGAGGAAATCTGTAGCTGAATCACATCATGAAATCACAGTCCTAAGAGTGGACAATTGCCCCCAACAGTCTTCTTGTATGTAAGGCAATCAGAGCAAAACTCCATTCTTTGGCTCTGGAAGCCTAACTAACACAATGGCATCATGAAAGTGATACCTGAGGAATATTAATCAGGCAGCACTGCTGAATCTTGGCCCAGGTAACAGAAAAGCAAAGAGAACCACTAGGAATATATTACAAAATGTAAGCAAGCTAGACTGGGGGGCAGCAGAGCTCGAGACTAAGGTAATAGAAGTGAGGAAGAAATATGAATGTGATGAACTGACCATCATCAGCCACTTCTCCAACTGATCCACAGATAACTAGATAAACATTTGTGTGGGGGATAATAAGTAAGGCTTATGTTCCAATTTTTAAAAAGTGAGAGACAGTTTTCTTTGGTTTCCTCTTTTGATTCCCTTCCTCCCTCCCTCCCTTCCTTCTTTTTTCCTTTCTTTCCTTTCTGTAATATAAAGAATGTATTAGTTGAACCAGTAGCCTTCAATCAGGGAAACAAACTAACTTGGATAACTTTGCCTATTTGACCTGAGGAAAACAACAGTCAGTTTATCAGCAATCAAAGAAAGACTTTCTCATAAGCTTAAGAGTTTTTCAAAATAATTAACTCACAATGGACAACAACAAAAAAAAGTGTATCATCCACAATAACACTCATGTTCTAAACACAGGCAACCACAACAATGGCTTAAAATCTGAAGAGTAGCTTGGGGGCCTGTGCTTTTCTATTTTCAGTGCTGAATTTTCAGATCTGTGTATCGTTTCAGATCTGTGTACCATGTAAATTCCCCTGTGACTCCAGTGAGCTGTAAACCTACTCATTGCAGTTGCCTTTATGCTATGTTACCAGGGAGCTTTGGCGGGGGGCGGGGGATACATATGCATATATATATATATATATATATATATATATATATATATATATGTATGTATATATACACACACACTGCCTGTATTCCCTGACACAAAAACTCTCTCCGCCCCTTACCACATATTCACATGGTCCACGCCCTCACGTTCATGGCTTCATTTGGAATTTGCAACTGCCTACCTCGAGAGCATTCCTCCTCTCCTTTTTCTCTGCTGTACTTGTCTCTCATTTCTCACCTTCAAACACAGTAAACTTTTTTGCTTTTATAGCTTACTTTCATATTATAAAATTTACATTTATATCATAGTAGATTTCCTTTTAAGAACCAAATAAGGTAATTAATATGAACAGAGCATATCACAATGTAAATGCTCAATAAATGTCAGCTAGTTGCCAGGCTTCCCAGATGTCAGTGCTAAAGAATCCATTTTCCAATCAGGAGATGAAGGCCTGGTTCCGGGGTGGGGAAGATCCCCTGGAGAGGCAAATGACAACCTACTCCAGTATTCTTGCCTGGGAAATCCCACGGACAGAGAAACCTGGCAGGCTACAGTCCATAGAATTGCCAAGAGTTGAACACGACTTAGCAAATGAACAGCAGCAGCAGTTTCTGCCTCCTCTGTAGTAGTCAAGACAGACTAGGTTTGCTGCAGTAACAAATAAACCTAATATCTCAGCTGTTTACAGCAACAGAGGTTTCTTTGTCATTCACAGATCATGCTTCTTATGGATCAACAGACTCTGCTCCTCTTAAGCATTCAAGGACCAGGCTGAAAGAGAAATCACCTTCTCAATTAGTGTAAGTCACAATGACAAGAGGAAAACCAAGAGCTCTTGGCGGGGGTGGGGTGGGGGGGGGTGGGTCACACATTGGTGATTAAATATTAGGGCAGAAATTACACACTTCACTTCCATGCAAAACTTTTTGTCGCAAATTAACCACATGACCCCACCCAACTACAGAAAGACAGAAAGGGCCCTTAATGCATCTGGAAAAAGAAAGGAATGGAATTTTTTGACAAATAGTACTAATAACAGGGCTTACCTGGTGGCTCAGATGGTAACGAATCTGCCTGTAGTGAAGGAGATCTGGGTTGGGAAGATCCCCTGGAGGAGGGCATGGCAACCCACTCCAACATTTTTGCCTGGAGAATCCCCATGGACAAAGGAGCCTGGCGAGCTACAGTCCATGGGGGTCACAAAGAGTCAGACACGACTGAGGGACTAAGCACAGCACACTAACAATAACCACATCTCCAAATTCAACATAATTGAGTCCTTTTAGTTTACTTTTATATCCCATTACTTTTATATCCCATTTTCCCTGAACCACCATTTCTAGAGCTATGCTTTAACTGATAGTTTGCTTGGACTGTGGCAAGACTCTAACTAGTTTTACCAGAGCGGTTTCACCTCCACTCTCTCATATCTTTACTGCATATGTCAAAGTGATGGTATGGTCCTAATCGTGTCACTTCCTCCTCCTAAAGCTTTTGACAAAAGTCAGCTTAATGTAATAGTTAATAGTCTTGGCTCTGGAGTCATATCAAGATTCAGACAGATACGCTATCAGCCAGATAGGTGACTTTGGGAATATCACTTCAATTTTCTTCTAAGTCTCAGTGAGGTTCTGAGGATTAAGTAAGATAATGTTTGTAAATTGTATATTTACCCACTATTAAACTTGAGAACCATAGTTCAATAAATGTTAACTCTCATTTTCTCCATTGCCTAAGGAATAAAATACAAAATCCTTACCGCAAAATTCGAGCCTTTGGTAGCCTGACATCAGCTCCATTTCCAGTCTTGCTTCCTGTGTTTCACATTCCCCGTGTACTTTGTTGCAACCCTATCATCCCCCATTCCATCAGTACAGCATAAACTCTTTACTGTTATGTCTTTTGACAGACTGACTCTACACCCATAAGTGCATATTCCCTCTTTAACCTATAGAAAACACCCCCATAGTCCAAAGCCTATCTCAAACACTAGCCTCCTCCATGAAGCCTTCAGTGATTATCTAGTCAAAGAGAATCGCTTTCTTCCCTCCTTCTTTATACATTTATTATATCACTTATCTCCTATTCCTTCTATTGACGGTCTCAGGTTTACATCCCAGTCAAGCTCTAAGGCCCTTGATTCAATTCATCACATATGGACTGAAGTGCTACTTTGTACCCAGAATGAGGCAAAGAACCATGGACGTATTAATTAATACAACAGACGTGGATCTCTTTGGACTGTGCTTTCCCTCTGGGGTTCCCTGCCCAGGAATGTTTGTCGAATTGCTTTCTTTTCTTGCACAAGGCAGGCTGGAGAGTCTTTACATTATTCTGGACTTCCTCCTCGGGATTCTCTCCAGGCTACACATATTTGCTTAAAATGCTTTGGTCAGCTCTAAACAGGAGGCTCCGAAAAAAGCTTTATAAATGCTGACGATTGTGAGAGGATTAACTCATGTTTGCTATAGTTACACTCCTGTTTATATGTCCCAGAATCAAACTTTGCTTCATGAACAGCAGGACGATATGGTGGCTGTTTCGCTATATGCTGAAATATGTGTTGGGGAAGGACCAGATTCTCACCCTGTATAGCTATAAACATTTTCTCCAAATTGCCTACAATATGATCCACCCCACAAAGAATATATACCAAAAAGCTTTGAAGTGAGGTATTTTCCCAACTTGAAATAGAATAAAATATAAACTACCTAGCAACAGTCCAACACTTTTTTTAAAATTAACTAATGAAATGTGCCAAGAAAATATATTCTGCAGTCCCAAGAGAAGCCTGCTCTATGAAGTCTTACCTGTTTTTGATGATCAGTGTTCCTGGAAGAAAATTTGCCTTGATCATGAGTATTCTGAAGAGAGAGAAATAGCAAGATGGGGAGAAAGACCTCAGCATCAGGAGTCTGATAATCCTGAGTTCAAATGTGTGTGTGTGTGTGTGCGCGCATGTGTGTGTGTGCGTGCATGTGTGTGTGCATGTGTGTGTGTGTGTCTGTGTGGTGTGTTAACTGTTCAATCACGTCCAATTCTTTGCCACCCCGTGGACTGTAGCCCACCAGGTTCCTCTGTCCGTGGGATTCTCTAGGCAAGAATACTGGAGTGGGTTGCCATTTCCTTCTCCAGGGTAACTTCCCCACCCAGGGATCCATCGAACCTGGGTCTCCTGCATTGCCAGGTGGATTCCCCACCACTGCACCACCTGGGAAGTCTGGGTTCACATGATGTCACTTAATGAGGTACTCTTAAGTCTGTGAGTCTCTTTCTGTTTTGCAAGTTCATTTGTATCATTCCTTTTTAGATTCCACATATAAGGGATGCCCTACAATATTTTGCCTTCTCTCTCTGACTTACTTCACTCAGTATGACAATGAGCTTATGATTGCTGGGGGAAGGGACAGTTAGGACATTTGGGAAGGTCATGTATGTATGCACTGTATATTCAAAATGGATAGCCAACAAAGACCTATTGTATAGCACCTGGAACTCTTCTCAATGTTATGTGCCAGCCTGAATGGGAATGGGGTTTGGGGGGAGAATGGATACATGTATATTATGGCTGAGTTCCTTCACTGTTCACATGAAACTATTGCAATATTTTTAATTGGCTATACCCCAATACAAAATAAAAAGTTTAAAGTTTGAAAACAGAATAAGGTACACTTTGGTTATCAAATGTAATCTTTTTGAGCCTTAATCATCTCTTTGGTAAAATTCAGATAATAATATATTCCATAAAGGGTTGTGAAGATTAGCAAGAAGATATGTATTCAGTGTCAAGATTGTATATTGTCACTCTGTTTATTTAATTTATATGCAGAGTACATCATGCAAAATGCTGGGCTAGATGAAACACATGCTGGAATCAAGATTGCAGGGAGAAACATCAATAACTCAGATACACAGATGACACCACCTTGATGGTAAAAAGTGAAAAAGAACTAAAGAGCCTCTTGATGAAAGTGAAAGAAGAGAGTGAAAAATTTGGCTTAAAACTCAATATTCAGAAAACTAAGATCACGGCATCTGGTCCCATCACTTCATGGCAAATAGATGGGGAAACAATGGAAATAGTGAGAGACTTTTTAGGGGCTCCAAAATCACTGCAGATGATGACTGCAGCCATGAAATTAAAAGACACTTGCTCCTTGGAAGAAAAGCTATGACCAATCTAGACAGTGCATTACTTTACTAACAAAGGTCCATCTAGACAAAGCTATGGTTTTTCCAGTAGTCATGTATGGATGTGAGAGCTGAACTGCAAGGAAAGCTGAGCACTAAAGAATTGATGTTTTTGAACTGTGGTGTTGGAGAAGACCCTTGAGAGTCTCTTGGACTACAGGGAGATCCAGTCAATCCTAAAGGAAATCAGTTCAGTTCAGTTCAGTCTTTCAGTCATGTCTGACTCTTGGCGACGCCATGAACTGCAGCACACCAGGCCTCCCTGTCCATCACCAACTCCCAGAGTTTACCGAAACTCATATCCATTGAGTCGGTGATGCCATCCAGCCATCTCATCCTCTGTCGACCCCTTCTTTTCCTGCCCTCAATCTTTCCCAGCATCAGGGTCTTTTCCAATGAGTCAGCTCTTCACATCAGGTGGCCAAAATATTGGAGTTTCAGCTTCAACATCAGTCCTTCCAATGAACAACCAGGACTGATCTCCTTTAGGATGGACTGGTTGGATCTCCTGGCAGTCCAAGGGACTTTCAAGAGTCTTCTCCAACAACACAGTTCAAAAGCATCAGTTCGTTGGTGCTCAGCTTTCTTTATAATCCAACTCTCACAACCATACATGACCACTGGAAAAACCATAGCCTTGACTAGATGGACCTTTGTTGACAAAGTAATATCTCTGCATTTTAATATGCTGTCTAGGTTGGTCATAACTTTCCTTCCATGGAGTAAGCATCTTTTAATTTCATGGCTGCAGTCACCGTCTACAGTGATGTTGGAGCCCCCCAAAATAAAGTCAGCCACTGTTTCCACTGTTTCCCCATCTATTTGTCATGAAGTGACGGGACCAGATGTCATGATCTTAGTTTTCTGAATGTTGAGCTTTAAGCCAACTTTTTCAGTCTCCTCTTTCACTTTCATCAAGAGGCTCTTTAGCTCTTCACTTTCTGCCATAAGGAAATCGGTCCTGAATATTCATTGGAAGGACTGATGCTGAAGCTGAAACTCCAATACTTTGGTCACCTGATGCAAAGAACTGACTCATTTGAAAAGACCCTGTTGCTAGGAAAGATTGGAAGCAGGAGGAAAAGAGGACAACAGAGGATGAGATGTTTGGATGGCATCACTGACTTGATGGACATGAGTTTGAGTAGGCTCTGGGAGTTGGTGATGGAAAGGGAAGCCTGCCATGCTGCGGTCCATGGGGTCACAGAGTCAGGCATGACTGAGCGAATGAACTGAGCAGGTATGCCATGTTTAGAATCACCTTGTTTATGGCAGTTATTAGCTCCTGTAGTTTCCTTCATATCAGTCTGTCTTGCCAGACCATGAGTGTCTTGAGAACAGTGATTACTCTTAAGAATGGTGATTATCTTGGCCACTGCCCCCATTGCCTTGCACAGTGCTCAGAAAATAATTGTGTAATAGATAATTTATAAACTCTGGCTATTTACGAGTCATGCAGGCTTTCTTCAACATCTGTTACCCACCTGCCATTAAGTCTTCTGTTTTACTGCCTGTCACTTCTCATTGAACAGTGACCCAAAAGTTGAAGCTGGTAAGTGGACTGTTATTTTAATTGATGTTAGAGGTTTAAGGATTTAAATACGGTAAATGAGATATGAATGAAGGATCCTCTGCTAAAGAAATAATGTTATATTCAACTTGGAAGAACTGACTTCAAATCAGTTCATTTTTCAAATCAAACATTTTTAGCAATGACCTCAGAATGCTCCTTAAAATTAGAGTGCATTTATCTCTTGCTTTCAATTTTTCTTTGCATGTGGGTGTGTGTAAATATTCCTCAGCAAGGAATCTGCTAAGGGGTAGTATTTTTTTTCCTTGTGAGTAAATGTGTATGCCCTTTCAGAAAACATGAAAGGGGTGATAGTAAAAGTAATTGCAATATCAAATTGAATTCAAATCTAAAAGGTGCAAGATCTTCATTTTATAGTCAATACTTTTAAAGGGACAAAACCCAGTTTGGGTACGTTTGTCTTTTAATCAATAAAATGCCTCTTTCCTCTATTAGGCAGTGTCAGTTGCAGTCAACCATTGTCAACAACCAATTTGCTCTATCAGTGAAGCAAATCATTACCAAATGCACGATACCCATGTTAGAGTTCTCCATCCTGTCCTGAGCAAAAATAGAGAAGAAAAAATATTTCCTTTTACACAAGGAATTAAGAAACAACAAGATATAAATGAGGGTGAGTTCTCAAGCTAACATAAAAGACTCATTTTTATCTTTTCCTAAAACCAGAGGTAATTATCTCTCCATAGCATACACTGTCTCTAATGATTTCTTTTAAAACCCACTGATTAAATACAAAAGGCCAGTAACTTTGTGACAGCTATCAGCTTGGCAAATAGAGCAAGCAGAGACAGGAATGGTAGACATAGCCCACCTAGAAGAAGGAAAGAAAAGAGAGGATATTTTACTTCAAAGCCAGGTAGTCAGAATCAAGAGGGTTGAAACATGAAAAAAGAATATTTCTCCTGTCCGTCATATAATCAGCATAAAATCGTCCTGGCCATATCATCAGTACTCAATAAATGTTGGCTAGTCAACTCATCCAGTAACAGAACCTGAAGTCTCCTGATACTGGAAGTATATTGTCAAGGACAGAAGGGCTTTTAACGAAGGCCAGAAAGCCTCTGGGACCATGGGAGGAAAATAATGCAGTGGGATGGAGACCACACAGATTCTTCAAAGACTGAACTTATTATTAGTCATCGAGGCAGGGTGAAGCTCAGTAAAGCAGAGCTGGGCAAGACAGTCAGTTGAGAAAAAGACTGGCTGACTCTCTGCATTCCTGCAAGGAAGGGTTTCTTTTTTGGCACAGGAATCTTCTAGGTCTGTAAGGCAGAAGATCTCCCGGCTGTCAAAACCCTCTCTTTGCTCTCCTGGTTCAGCGCCAAACCAGAAGCGTCAGTCAATAAGAGCTGGTGGCGGCAAAGCGGCTGACATTCCTCCTCTGCTCCCTGTGGCTGGAACATTCTGGAGAGAACCTACTTCTACAGGGTCACTGGGGACCAGCACAAATCCAGGTGCTGTTCTGAAGAGCCTGGGAGTCGCAGGTGCAAGAGAGACTGGGCATCCCTGCTGGGTGAGGCAGAAGCAGCCGCAGAGATAAGCGTTGGGAACGAGAAGAAAGCTTCGCTGCTTCTCATGTGTTCACACTGGCAGGGAAAGGAAGATATTTCTTCTTGGAAGCCAGACCCAGGAGCAACCTCTGCTACTATGGGAACAGCTGTGGTAGCTCTTTGGGAATGGCTGAGTTCCAGACTTGGGGTTGGCAATCTGAGAAACCTCTCTAGTTTTTGGCTCTGCATTGATCACTGCACTAAAACTGAATGTTTAACTGGAATAAATAACATTGCAAAGTCTGTTATTTCAGGTGCAGCTTATCCTTACTAAGTTTAAAGATATAAGACCAACTTCCACACTTTGAGTTTCTTCATAACTGAAAGCAATACAAATACAGAATTTAAAATCCTTTTGGAGATTTTCATCTCAATGCACTGGGACTTGGGGATTTACACATATAATTCCCATTAATACTAATAGGTGTTAGAGTATGCACACCGATTCCCTTGTGTTGAAATGAGAACATAACCATATGGATACTAATAAATACATTTTTAATTCTGATTTTATGCAGATTTAACATAATATTTTATACAACACTTAGCAACTCTTTGGAGACAAAAACTGTCTCAATTAATTCTCCCCAACAGAGACAAACACGTTCCTACACACTCCTATCATTTCTGTAAGAATATTGATTTCTTTCGTACAGATGAGAAGATTTGGCTAAATTATTGGTAGTAGTTTAAATGTATGCAATGTTAAGATTTTTCAAGTGCAAAATGTACTTTGTTTGCAACCATACGTTTTTTATATGTACCAGCTTCATGACCCATCAGAAGTTTTTTTTTTTCAGGTGATAGTTTCATACTGGGGGGGCGGGGGCTGTGATTCTATCTTTTTGCAGTGTTTTAGTGCCACCTGCTGGATAAAATTCTAAAAGCAAGAGATTCAGACATTGAATGAACCTTCATTTTCCAAGCCAAGAAATGATTAGCTGAGCGAGTCTAATAGTTACAAAGGAAAATAAAAGTGTTTTTTTTTTTTTTTAATGAAGATGAATAAGAAAAGAGAACTGGTCAAAGAAAATAAAGGGAGTGACGGGGCTTGTATGGGCCTGCAGAACACGACTAGGAACAGCTCTTCACCTGCTCTTTGCTGCTATGAAACATGCCCGTGTTTGTGAGTCACAGATTTCATGGAGTGCTAGGCAGACAGTGAAGGTTCTAACGCTAGAATAATCAGCAAAATTCTGTCAACTGGGATTATTTTAAACAGAACTCATTGCTGGAATGTATCCTCAGTAACCATTCTTACAGATACAAATGGAACACCTGGTTGGCTACTATGTAACTAAAATAGTTTACACTCAGAACATGGAGTAAATATGTATTTCCCATATTGAAAGATGTACAAATAGTAAAAGAAAAAAAAAGAAGAAAAGAAAGGGTTTCCGTTTGTTTGTTGTTTGTAAGGATAAAGAGAGAACAAAATTGGAAGGAATCAATCATAGGAAGAATAAATAGATGTTAGTCTGATGCAAACGTGGCTTTTGTTTTTGTTGTTACATTTTAGCATATTTTAATGGCCACATTTTTTATTTTACAACATCTCCCCCCAGATTCCAGTTTATGGTGCATGCATAAGAATGAAATATGTATTCAGGATGGATTACCTTACAAGTCACAGAAATATAAATGGACAAGGTCATTCATTTAGGATTTACTAAAGAGTTTCAATATAAGTAACCTGGAGTTGTAAAATTCAAATAGATTTTAAATAATAATAGGACTGACTTCTTAGCAACACAATTCTCTCACAGAAACACAATCGAAAGAGCACATATGGTGTTTGAGAAAGAAAATTAAATTTTAAAAATTTAATTACCTTGAACCTGATATAGAGCAAAATGCAAAGACACAGTCCTCAGGAGAAGCAAGTGTTGATTTATCTAAATTTAACAATACAGCTGCTAACAAAGTGCATGGAGAATCTAAAGACACAATTGCTAAAAGGTCATGCTTCTCAGGTGAGTATTATAAACTATGTGATAAGCCGTTCAGCCTCTAGACATTGTGGCTTATAAGGCCACCCAGCCCTGCATCCCCACCCACCACCTCCTAAGACAAAAAAGAAGGGAAAACACCCTTTTTTATTTAGAGATCTCACCTAAGGAAACAGTCCACAGAAATGCAGTTCTACTTCAAACAAGAAGTGCTTATTTAATTTGAATCTTAGGATCTGGGACAGTCGATTTAAAAAATGTAATGGAGGCCAATAAGTCTCATCATGTGAAGCTTAATAATAATTGTGGAAAGATAATTACAACTTTTTAAATTTCCCCATTTTAATCAGTCACAGGCTTATTAGGATATTTTTTTAATAAAGTATTTTTATCTTCCTATGACTGGGAAGATGAAATTTAAGAAGAAAGGCTAGAAGCACGCAGTGTTTTAAATTTTTTAAGCTAACAACCTTGAAAAAGTCTCTTTGAGCAAATCAACATTTAGAAAGTGAAACATTTCTTATTTGAATTAGACCATTCATTGTTTTACTTCCATATCATAATGTGTGTAGAATTATTCCACACATACATGCACACATATATGCACAGAAACACGCTAAAGAATCTTTTAATTCTGTCCTCAATTTAAAGCAAATTTTTAGGTAGGCCCTGTCGACTGCCTTCCAGATTCCAGCCAGATGATTATTTGTACTTCAATGGTACATGGAACAATTGTGGGCTAAGGGTTTATAGATTATACTGCATCATATTGAAATGACTTATTTTTTCCACCGTTAGGAAAGCTATTGGAGAAGAATAAAAGCTGTTTCTATAAATACCACCAAAGAAGACAGTTAAAGTGAATACATTCTTTTCCTTAAACCAGGATTTCAATCATTTTTATGTCTATTGCACAAAAAAGCCCTAATGTTATATAGCTCTTTCCACATTCTCAGGCACTATAATATTATCTTCAGGATGCACATGCCCAGCTCCTATTAAACACTAATGGTGGCTCCACGTACACATCCTGAGTGCCCCGTAGCCCTGAGCAGCTTTTACACCACACACAGGGACAGAGGATATGATTTTCCTGATGTGCTTTAGCTGTGCATTAAAATGGATTATATTTTCACTAATGCACCTCATGAAAACAGATTGGTCTGTCTTCAGATTTTATGGATGAAGAACAAGGAGATGGCCTTCAAGCCATCACCAGTTCAAACTGGTTTAAGAGAAGATAAGAAACAGCAGTTTAACACCTAACGGATGTGTCTACATTATACATCTCTATCATCAAACAACACATGTTGTCTTTCGTGTGTGTGAGCGTGTGATTATATGTTTTTGCCTAGCTTTATGAGCCAACGGATGTGAGCAAAGCCACTTTAACAGATAAAGCCTAAATGGCAATGTCTGAACTTCATCTCTACTCCTCTTCCATGTCATCTAGCTGTAGCATACCTTTCCAGTTCTTCCATAGTCATTTCTGAAATTGACTGGAAATGTGAAGATCCTAAGTAGATCCTCATATTTGTCTTTACATCACCTTGTAAGCAAAGTCCCAAGAGGATATTATTATACTGAGTTAAACGAATGATTGATTTCTACTCTTCTGCGCTGTATCACAAGAGCTTTCTACCTGTTTATATCTTGACATTAAAAAAAAAAAAACTCTTCCAAAATGTGTTGGGTTTTATTTGTTCTTAAGTTATATTTTGCACCTTTTCTAAGACGTATGAAAGACAATAAAATACTGAAAGATGGAATAGTCAGCATTTTTGACACTGTTACTCTTTCGTCACTTAGTTTCTGGAACACCATTACTCTTCTTCTTGCTTCTCACACTGACCACTCTCTAGTTTTCTTCTTTGCTGGATCCCTCTTTTCACCCAGATTCCAGATTGATTCCCTGCTTGAGAAGCCAGGACACTGTGCGAGAGCTCAGTCTTTGAGCCTTTTCTCTATTACCATTCATTTATAGGTAATCCATGGGGTCGCGAAGAGTCGGACATGACTGAGCGACTTCACTTTCACTTTTCACTTTCATGCATTGGAGAAGGAAATGGCAACCCACTCCAGTGTTCTTACCTGGAGCATCCCAGGGACGGCGGAGCCTGGTGGGCTGCCGTCTATGGGGTCGCACAGAGTTGGACACAACTGAAGCGACTTAGCAGCAGCAGCAGCAGCAGCATAGGTAATTTCATAAAATGACTCCCAAATTAATATATCCATTGACACTTCTTTAATTGCCCAAATCATCTATCAAATTGCCTGCCTAACATCTTTTTGATGTTAAATAGGTACTTGCAAAAAATTTCCACCACTACGAACAATGACAGCAACCACAAAATAATGACAATTGCCTCTGCCTCTCTTCTCTGTCTCAGGAAATATCAATGTCATCCATGAATATTTTTTAGGGCAAATCTTTGAGTTACCATTGACTCTTTCTTTTTGGAAGATAAGTGTACAATGAAGCTCAAAAGGAGATATTGCATATACACACAAGATAATTGTAGACCACTTAAAACATTTTTAATTAAAGTAAGAGAAAGCCATTGTTGTAGAGTGAGTTAACATACTTGGATTTATGTGGAAACCATGCTGAGTGGGACAGTCACAAGCTAGAAGAAGGGCGGGAGGAGGTTATGACACCAGAATAATATTCCTGGACAGAAATGTTGGTATCCTAGATTGGTGGAAATTGAAATTGATAGGATTTGACTATGAACAAGACTTGGAGCATTTCTAATGCATACAGCTAAACAGACAGGCTGTGTCACTGGAAGAGGACCTGTGTTATACATATTTTTGGTTGTTTTTCTGGGGAGATAGGTAGAAGTCATTTGTTTAAATTTAGCCATATTTCTTTTAATGTGCTTTTACTATATCTAAAAGACACTATTAACTAGCACCTGCATATACTTGTAAGCAACTATGTGCGGGAACTCAAAAATGAAAGAGCAGATAAAACTAAGGAGGGTCTTGGAATGCAGGAACAGGAAAAACAGACCCTTATCGTCCTTCCTTCCCCTGTGTTGTAACTATTAATGGAACAGTATAACCTGTCTCCCCTCCTACCCCCATAAGAAGAAGGTATTTGCCCTGCTCTTCCCCCACCTAGTATACGTGCCTCATCCAATCAGCAAATGACCCATAGACCCTATCCCACTCCTTTACCCTGGGTATAAAAGTGGACTAAGGACCCCTGTTCAACGTCAGCTCTCCCTTGAGCTGGCCCACTATTCTAACAGCATCTCCCATTCTAGTAAACTTTATTTCCCTCTCATTCTGTCTCATGTCTGGAAAATCTTTTCCAACCCACACCTGGACTGTGACACTGGGGAAGGTAGCTAAATCTAGAGACATATATTTCAGAATCATTCACATATTGAGAAAAATTTAATCCATTGTTTGTAATAATATAGGCTTTGGACTTTCCGGGTGGTGCAGTGGCTCTAACCCCAAGCTCCCAACTCAGGGGACCTGGGTTCGATTCTTGGGCAGGGAACTAGATCCCACATGTCATACTAAGAGTTTGCATGCCACAACTAAAGATCTTGGGCTTCCCTGGTGGCTCAGAGGTTAAAGCATCTGCCTCCAATGAGGGAGACCTGGGTTCAATCCCTGGGTCGGGAAGATCCCCTGGAGAAGGAAATGGCAACCCACTCCAGTATTCTTGCCTGGAGAATCCCATGGATGGAGGAGCCTGCTGGGCTACAGTCCAGTGTCGCAAAGAGTCGGACATGACTGAGCGACTTCACTTTCACTTTGACTTTGATGTATAGTGTAATATTAGAGGAGTTTACTTAATACTGAGCCTGGCAGTGTCAGTGTTCCTTGTGTAAGTAAAGAAGAATGAATCTCCTAAAAGAAACAGGGTAAGTGACCTGAGAAGAATGAAGTAAAGCATATTATGACATGGAAGCAAAAAAAAAAAGAGAGAGAGAGTTATTTCAGGAAGGGTGAGTCCTAATGGAAGTTCAAGTAAATTACTGATAATTGTCTGAAAAATTTAGAAAGATTTGGATATTTGTAGTCTTAACATGTATTGTTTTGGTGGAAAGATGAGGTGAAAATGCTGACAGGACTAAATAAGTGAGTAAATTAGAGGGAAGGAAATGGAAAATTTTAGGCAATTATGTTGAGAAATTTAGATAATAAACTTGTAGGATGGTAGGTGGGAGAGGGCATGAAGCTAGAAGCAGGTAATGGTTAATGCAGTGAGAACAGGAAAAAATTAAACAGTCAAGCTGATATGAATTGGGGACATTTCCAGGTCAATGCAATGAGGAGAAAAACATAAAAAGTTTAAGATGTTAGTTAAGAGTGTGGTTGAAATGATGGATCATAAAATTTAAACTGGATGACAAGGTATGAAACGTATCTGACAGAGAAAGTAATGAATGGGTAAGAATGAATAAGTGATATAGACAGTGTACTGAAGAGCTGAGAAAGAACTGTGGAATAAGTTAGCTGAACATAGATGAGCATACGAGCTCATATATGAGCACATGGTGTGGCGCAGTGGTAAAGAAACTGCCTGCCAATGCAGGAGATGCAAGAGATAGCAATTTGATCCCTGAGTTGGGAATATCCCCTGGAATAGCAAATGGCAACCCAATCCAGTATTCATGTCTGGAAAATTCCATGGACAGAGGAGCCTGGCAGGCTGCAGTCCATGAGGTCAAAAAGAGTCAGGCACAATTGGGTGACTGAGCACACACACATAAAATGACATGACAAAAAATGTGAGGTTTAGATTACTTGTTTTAGAGGAAAAGATATCAGAGATGATGGCATGATGTTAGGGACAATCACAGGAGTAGATCGTTAAAGTGAAGTACAAGAAAAAGTCACTGGAGTTAAAAAGATCAAAGCACTGAGAAGCCAGGACGCTGAAGGGTTCCTCTCGTGAGTAGTGAAAAATATACAAAGACGACAGTAAACTGGGCAACAGTTTTCAATACACTGACTTGGGGAAAAAGAATTTATTACAAGAGATGAGCAGAGTAATGGGCAGGACGTAATAATGGAGATAAAAAGGGACATCAAAGCCTAATTCTTGGTCATGAATTATGACCAAGAGTAAACAGCCAAGGGCAGAAGTGATGTCTGCAGGGACGCAGTTCTCTGTTAAGACATGACATTGGAGTGAACATCTAGATGTCCACTGAGGATACAGTGCTTGCATGCCTACATGTCACTTCAGTCATGTCCAACTCTTTGTGACCCTATGGACTGTAGGTGCTAGTGGTAAGGAACCCATCTGCCAATGCAGGAGACATACGAGATGCAGGTTTGATATGTGGGTCAGGAAGATCCCCTGGAGGAGGGCATGGCAACCCACTCTTATTATTCTTGCTCAAAGAATCCCATGGACAGAGGGGGATACAGTAGAGTTTGCCTATTATGGGAGAGAACTCCAGAGGATGTGGATGGTTTAGAAGGTGCAAAATCACAGCCCAAAGGCAAAGTAGTGTAGAGTATTACAAAGAACATGGAACATCAGAGAACAAATCGACCAGAGGGACAGTGGGCTGGGGTCTTCTCCTGATGAAAACAGAGATCAGAAATGTGCAGAGTTAGACACAACAATCTTGTTGAAGAAAAATCAGGTTATTTTATCATCTGCCTTGGCTAATAGGAAAACATCAATTCTCCTTTGATGCTTTCAAACTGTGGTTCTAGAGAAGACTCTTGAGAGCCCCTTGGAAAGCAGGGAGATCAAACCAGTCAATCCTAAAGGAAAACAACCCTGAATACTCTTTGGAAGGACTGATGCTGAAGCTAAAGCTCCAATACTTTGGCCACCTGATGTGAACAGCTGACTCACTGGAAAAGACCTTGATGCTTGGGAAGATTGAAGGCAGAAGGAGAAGAGGGGAACAAAGGATGAGATGGTTGGATGGCATTACTGATTCAATGGACATGAACTTGGGCACACTCCAGGAGATGGTGAGGGACAGAGAAGCCTGGCATGCTGCAGTCCATGGGATGGTGAAGAGTTGGACAGAACTTGACATCTGAGCAACAATAACAACTGCCTAATAAGAGTCTCAGATGCCTGGAATACTGCATATCATGTGGTTTGACTGTTAGAAAACACTAAGCCTATCAACTGTACACAATATATAGACCCACAGACAGTCAATTCAGTGTCTATGCTTTCAGAATGATAGTTAATTCAAATATTTGGCAGATTCGTGCTTTAAAAAGACTTCAGAGATTACTGGTAGACGTATTTGCCCGTGTGTGTGCATTAGTCACTCAGTTGTGTCCGACTCTTTGTGACCCCATGGACTGTAACCCAACAAGCTCCTCCCTCCATTGGATTCTCCAGCAAGAATACTGGAGTGGGTTGCTGTGCCCTTCTCCAGGGGGGTATTTGCCTAGGCTTCTAGATTAAAGAAGAAAGGTGATGTGGACATTTAAGAGAATGATAAATTATGAAATTATGTTCCATTTTTGGCATGATTAGTTACTTTTCAATGTGGAGACACAGATATAGAGAACAGGCTCATGGACAGAGTGAGGGAAGGAGAGTGTGGGATGAATTGGGAGAATAGCATGGAAATGTATACATTACCATATGTAAAATAGACAGCAAGTGGGAATTTGCCCTGTGACCCAGTGCTCTGTGACAACCCAGGAGGGTGAGATGGGATGGGAGATGGGAGGGAGATTCAGGAAGGAGGGGACATATGTATACCTGTGACTGGTTCATGCTGATGTATGGCAGAAACTAGCACAATATTATAACACAATTATCTTCCAATAAAAACAAAAACAAAATATGAAGTTGAATTTCTTAGCATACGAACTTAGTCTTCAGATTTGAAACTTTTGGCTTACCCCTCATATGTAGCAAAGTCCTGCTCCAAGGCAGACATAACAATGTTTAGCTAAAAATGAAAGGGGTGTTTCTTATTCTGAGCCTCTTTTCCAGGGAAAAGCAAATCTTAGGAAGTTACAAGGTATCAACTCAAATCCCACTGACCAGACCTGAGTCACATTCTTTTGGTCTTGCTGTAGGGATGCTTTTAAGAATGGTTTGGGGAACATTTTAGCCTCTGTGGTGGGAACTTGACTACACTGGCATAGAGGAAATGAGAAGGAAGAAAGACGATGAATGGATGGGCCACTAGTGATATCTGCCTTAGGAAGGTCAGGTGTCCTCTTACCAAATTGTAGGTGATGTGTGTGCGTGCATGTGTGTGCGTGCATGTGTGTGTGTGTGTGTGTGTGTGTGTGTGTGTATAAATAGAGCTCTAAATACAGTAAAATTGTTTTGTAGATGTTTCCAGTTTGTCAAAAGTCTCTTAGTTTTGTTTTGGGGACTTATTTCTCCTTATAAAAAGTTTTGTTTTGTAGGTCAACCATTTCCTTTACGGTTTCTGGCTTATGGCATGCATAGAAAAGTTTTCCCTTATCAAAGATTCTGAAATAGTCACTTCTATTTTCTTCAACTGTTGTCAAAATTTTACTTTTTAATATTACACGCATTGCTCTATCTGAAATTGATTTCAGTGAGGTATGGATTTTCATTACATTTTCCCCCAAAGGCTAACTAGTTTTCTCAGCATCATTTGTTGAATAGGCCAATCTACTATCCATGAATTTGAAATACTACATTAACAAAATGCTAAAAATCCATAAAACTCATACAGGTTCCAAATTCTTATTTTTTGTCATTCACCTATTTAATTAATGTTGCTTTAGTCTTGAATTTTAAAATAAGAATGGGAAACAGAGAAAAGGTGGAAATAAACCTGCCAAGTTCAGTCCAAACTACACCTGAAGGAATATGGCTTGCACCCACTTTTTAAGATGAACCAAAACAACCTCATGAATAGACAGGAAACATCTATGGAAGTGAGAATACCTGAAAATGTCTGTCTCTGACTTTGTCAGCGCATTCAGCCACAGGCTCTAAAGATACTCTTCCTGTGAATTTTTGCCCCCTTCTGCTGAGCAGCCAGGATATTTTTCATCCATAACAAGTAGTAATTGATCTCCTACTGTATGCCATGCACTGTTCTAGGAACAGAAAAAAATAACGTCTGAGTCTATGTCGCTGCTACACAAAGAGGCAAGTGCACAGTGCAATTTTACACAGTGATAAGGACAATGAAGAAAGTAGGTGAGGAGATGAAAAGTGACTAGAAGCTGCTGGGGACTTTCGAATCAATGGTCAGAGAAAGCTGACCTCAGCGACGCACTGAAGCCAGGCGTGAGAGCCCAGGTGCTGAGCACTAGGCAGAAGTGATTTCAAATGCAAAAGCTGTGGGCTGGAATGAGTTGAGAATTTGGGGTATTTGAGGAAAAGAGAAGGTAAGAGTGTGGTGAGGGGTGAGGATGGAGAGAATGGGAAATGAGATTGAAGAGCAAGGCAGGCCAGCAGATCAAAGGATAAATCATGGGTCCTGGTGAGACTGCATTTCAAACCCACCAACTGGGAGAGCTTTAAATGCGCTTGCAACTCTAAACTCAGAACCTCATATATTTAGGTAATTCTACAGGAACTTGTTGCTTTAACTTAACTGCTGCCATCACATTCCTTACTCTAGCCTTTTCCTGCACCTGGCCACACTGGAACCATTGGTAATGATGATCAATTGAAAAAAAGACTCTTGTAATAATGCTTGTACAGAAAAAGAAAAGCTGAATTCCTCATGCTCTTATTCTTTCTGCGGAATTTTTCCTGATCCTGTTTTATTTTTTTCCTGGTATTTGTTGCACTCTTATTATATTAGTGGCAGGGGTTTCCCATGTCTTAGTACATTTAGTCTTCATAGTGATGCTGTGGATGCTGTCATTGTTCCCACTTACAGATAATGGACTTGGATCACAGACTCTGCCCTCAGTCACACAGCTAGTAAGTGGAGGAGCTGGGATCTGAATGTAGGAATATGTCTCCAGAGTCTGAATGTCAAGCCATTATGCTTTTCTGCATCCCCAAAGCACTTTCTTGTCAGTGACACTGTGTATTTGATTGATACTGAGGTTTTTTGAGAACCAGCAGAAAATTATTTGAGAAATGCAACTTCTGAATAACAGGAGCCCACAGTGCGCCTATCTATTAGGCTTAGTTCACGTGTTTCTTAATACTCACAATGATCCTATAACCCAGGCATTTCTTCTATCTGACACCATAGCCAATTTCTACTATCTCTACGCTTCTCAATATCTAGCAATGCCCTAAGCATACTCAGAGTTATCCTTAGACCAGACAGCTGCAGGTTTTTACCTTGATGGATAAATATTCAGGCAGGCCGGAGGTCTGGTGGCAATTGTCCTGATTAATGGAAGACAGTAGATATCCAGGGCCCCTCTTTGCTTGGCTCACTCATCGCTAGAGCTTATTGCCTGAGGGACACAATTAAGCAATTATCTGATCCACAGGAGGTGTTCAGTCATGTTCATTGAGGAGATGCATAGTGCCCATGAAATGCTAACAAATTCAGCATGTCACACTGTTATCTTTAGAAACATAAATATAACTTTCCTTGTTTTCTTCCATTTCCTTGCTTGACTCTTGTCTAACTGCACATACACCGTGTGGGGCAGGCACTGTATGTTAAATGCATAAGAAATAATTTGGGACCCTGAAACTCAAAACAATCTGCAGATGGCTATTGCCATTGCCCTGTGCGCTCTCAGTCATGTCTGACTCATTTGCAGCCCCATGGACAGTAGCCCATCAGGCCCCTCCATCCATGGAATTTTCCAGGCAAGAATACTTGAGCGGGTTGCTGTTCCCTTCTCCAGGATCTTCCTGAGCCAGGGATCAAACCCAAGTCTCTTCCACCTCCTGCATTTTTGGCAGGTGGACTCATTTACCACTGGACCACCTGGGAAGCCCCCTAATGAGGAAGGCACTACATTTGGCAGAAAAGAAAAATGAGGCATAAAGAGGTTAATTTACATTTGCAAACTAACAAAGACAAAACTAGTATGTAATACAGACAGGATCAAAACACAATGAGCCTGTTTCCAACTTCTGAGCTCTTAACCACCTTGGCCCTGCCTTAGTATGGCTACTCTGTTACTGAGAACCTCCTCACATCTCACTGACCCAATGGCAAAAGTAAGAGGCTATGTATAGTTACACTTGGCTTATAATATATTGAAGTCACTATCCCTTTACTTGTGATAATTTCCATTTCCCCAGAATTCACTCTCCATATAAATATTTACGCAAATCCTCAGAGCTGCTTACACTCTGCGCATAAATAAGCCCTTTTCAGAACTCCCCTGTTGCCAAATGTCATCACTCAAGGCTGAACTCCACAATTGATGGCAACCTCCCTTCCCCCAGGTGGTTGAGTTTCCTCCAGCCTGATAGCCTGCTGTTGATACCCCCAGGGACCGTCGTAGCTAACAGTAGAGCCAGATATTTAGACTCTTTCCTAGCCCGTCTAAAAGTCCCAGCAGTTCTCCCAGATGTAAAATCTGCTGTCTCCAGGACTCACAGATCAAAGAGAAAGATGTGCTCTCCTCACTTATGTCCAATCAGAGACTAACCACAGCAAAGCTACCTGGACCTGAAATTATACTCTGTAGTGGGCTTCCCTGGTGGTTCAGATGCTAAAAAATCTGCCTGCAATGCAGGAGACCTAGGTTTGATCCCTGGGTTGGGAAGATCCCCTGGAAAAAGAAATGGCAACCCATTCCAGTTATTCTTGCTTGGGAAATCCTACGAACAGAGGAGAATGGTGGGCTACAGTCTATGGGGTCAGACCAAGAAAATCTTAAAGCAAAATGTAATAGTGAACTATACTAGATAGGCAAGGCCAAGTCCATAGGTCCATTAGTAGGTGATTTTAGGCAATAGCCTTCTTTGAATAGCTTGCATGGTAAAATTGAAAAGCAGTTTCCACTGCATAGAGTGGAATACTCTTGATCAAGAGTCAGAATAGTCTGAGGTTTGCATGTACTAGATTCTAAATTAACTCTGAAATTAGTTCTCTTCAGGTTACGTGTGTGTGTGTGTGTGTGTGTGTGTGTGTGTGTGCCTAGTTGCTAGGTTGTGCCTGACAACCCCATGGACTGTAGCTTACCAGGATTCTCTGTCCATGGGATTTTCCAAGCAAGAATACTGGAGTCGGGTGACATTTCCTCCTGCAGGGGATCTTCCCGACCCAGGTATCGAACCCATGTCTGTTACGTTTCCTCCATCGGCAGGCAGGGTTTTTTTTGTTTGTTTGTTTTTTTACCACTAGTGCAACCTGGTTGGCTAAACCCCAATACAAAATAAAAAGTCAAAAATAAATAAATGTAAATTAAAAATAAAAAATTTAAATCTTCAAATACATTTCTCTCTGAAAGCAACTTATTCTTTTGCTGCCCACATCAACAATATTTTGAAAGTGTTTGGCTCTTTGAACAACTGCTTTGTCAGTCAAGCTAAATGTCTTATAATTGGTATTTGTTTAAATAATCCTCTAAATGTTGATATATTTTTTTCAAAACAAGAAACTAGAAATAGTTAACTTATTCAACAAATGGACTTCTTTCCAAATTTCATATCTGAAGTTTTAGCAAATTGAAATTATTGACAGCTTGCAAACAAGAACACATTGAAAGATTCATCACTTTCAAATTAGCCATAAAATGCAAATTTGAAGGCTATTTTAAAAAAATTTAATGAAACTAATAAACTCATTTTATAATATATACTTAAGGAGGTACCAGTGACATAGTATTAGAGATAATTATGACTAAGCCACAACTAAATTACACAAAGATGTACCAAGAATAATTTTTCAGGTTATGTTAATAATTTTTAGTGAGATATTTAGTTTTTAAATGTTGTTTTAACACTGATTGTTTGGAGAGAAAAAATTTCTTTGAAATAATTCTTAAATATGATTATCTTATGTCTACAAATAAAATTAATTCAAATTGTCCATTCATAAGTGAGTATTTTAAAATAATATTACCTTAATGGGTTTTAACATCCTCTTTTATTCCTCAAAGTGTTCTGGTTTCCAAGATAAACATATTCACCTTACTTACAAACTTTTTAAGACTTTGACTTTTACCCTGATGGGAATAAAAAAACATGTAGAGCTAAGGAGTGATGTGATTCAGCTTAAAGATTATGTGTAGAGAATATATTAATACATTTTCTCCTATATTCTAGGATCACTTTATCGGCTATAGTGATCCATTTTAGAGGATGAGATTTGCTAAGAGAGATGAAAAGTTTCTAAGCCCAGTTTGGGACTTTAAAGTCGACGTGCCTATTAAACACCTTAGTGATACTGACAAGAAAGTAGCTGAATATATATATTTCAAGCTTAGACGAGAACTGACTTGAATATGTAACTATGAACATCTTTAGATATTTAGACAGCACTTAAACTCAGAATGTTGGATTAGATTACCCAGGAGTGAGTTAAAAAAAAAAAACTTTGAGAAACTAAGTCTCAAGGCCTCTGCCGTTTATAGATACAGAGACCAGCAAATGAAACTGAAGAGTGTTCAGGGCAGCAGGAGAAAAACCAAAGGAGCAGGATACCCTGGAAGGCAAGTGAAAGAAAGGTCTCATTGAGGCAGGTGATTAAGGTTATGAAATGGTGCTGATGAGCCAAGTATGAGGGGAAGTTAGAACTGACCATTGGACTTCGCCATGTAGAGGTCATAGTTGACTTTGACAATAGCTGACATGATTAAGGACAGATGGCAAAAGATTGACTGTTGCTGCTGTTCAGTCGCTCAGTCATGTCCAACTGTTTGTAACCCCGTGGACTGCAGCATGCCAGGCTTCCCTGTCCTACACTATCTCCCAGAGTTTGCTCAAACTCATATCCTTTGAGTTGGTAATGCCATCCAAGCATCTCATCCTCTGTTGCCCCCTTTTCCTCATGCCCTCAATCTTTTCCATTATCAGGATCTTTTCCAGTTAGTCAGCTCTTCACATCAGGTGACCAAAGTACTGGAGCTTCAGCTTCAGTATCAATCCTTTCAATAAGATTCATGGTTTTGTTTCCTTTAGGATTAACTGGTTTGATCTCCTGGCTGTCCAAGGGACTCTCAAGGGTCTTCTCCAGCACCATAGTTCAAAAGCATCAATTTGTTGGTGCTCAGCCTTCTTCATGGTCCAACTCTCATATCCATTCATGATTACTGGATAAACCATAACTTTGACTATAGGGATCTTTGTCAACAAAGAGATGTCTCTGCTTTTTAGTACACTAAGTTAGTCATAGCTTTTCTTCCAAGGAGCAAGCATCTTTTAATTTCATGGCTGCTGTCACTGTCTACACTGATTTTGGAGCCCAAGAAAATGAAATCTGATGCTGTTTCCACATTTGTCCCATCTATTTGTCATGAAGTAGTAAGATTGGATGCATGATCTTAATTTTCTGAATGTTGAGTTTTAAGCCAGCTTTTTCACTCTCCTCTTTTACCTTCATCAAGAGGCTCTTTAGTTCCTCTTTGCTTTCTGCCATTAAAGTGCTGATATTTCTCCTGGCAATCTTGATTACAGCTTGTGATTCATCCAGCCCAGCATTTTGCATGATGTACTCTGCATATAAGTTAAGTAAGCAGGGTGACAATATACAGCCTTGACATACTCCTTTCCCAATTTTGAACCAGTCCATCATTCCAGGTCCAGTTCTAATTGTTGCTTCTTGTCTTGCATACAGGTTTCTCAAGAGGCAGGTAATGTGGTCTGGTATTCTCATCTCATTAAGAATATTCCACAGTTTGTTGTGATCCATGCAGCCAAAGGCTAAGAAAAATAATATGTTGTCTGAAAATTTTATGTACTTTAGCTTAGAAAGAAAGGGAATGGGGGAGAGAGAAAAAGAAAGAAAGGGTGGAAGAAGAGAAAAGATAGATATAGATAGTAAGATAAATAATTGTTAAATCTGAGTAAGTACAGAATTTCATTATCCTATTCTCTCTCTATTTGTATATGTTTGGATTTTTAAAAATAAAAACTTAAAAAGAAGAGAATAAAAACAGAGACTTGGAGAAGCAACTTTTCTGAGTGTTAAGTTAGAAGAGGGAGATAAGAAATGGAGGGCTAAATGGGTGCCAGCTGAAGAGGAAGTGGAATCCGGAGAGATTTCTTTCTAAAACTTATTACTTGTGTGTATGATGATAGTAATGATCCAATGAAAGGGGAGACTTGTGCATAGATAGAAAAAGGGAGACATGCTTGAATATAATCAAGCAGATGAGATGGGAGGGAACCCCACAGAGGGTTTGGCTTTAGATAGGAATGCAGTATAGTTATAGAGGGAAGAAGGCTCTCTGGACGCTATTTAAGTTCACTGGGTACTGGGAAGGAGGAAAGATGTGGCATCTTTATTCCAACTGTTTCTATTTTCTTAGTGAAATAAACAGGGCTATAGACTGAAAGTGAAGATGGATAAGAGAGTTTTAAATTTAATAAGCAGCAGGAAATAGTTACCTTGGAGAGCAAAAGAAGGAAAGGACTTTGAGTTCTAATAAGTGAAGCATCATTTTTGTGGGATTTTTTTCTCCATTGTGTTAGGAGTCCCAGTGTAAATGCTGAGTACAAAGAAAATTGAATTCATCTAAGGTTCAGATTTTTCAGATCTGTACTCTAAAGGGCGAGACAATGAAGGCTATAGGAAAGGCATAAGGAGGAGATGCAGTAAGGGTTCTATAGTTTGAACAGACTGTAGATCTCCCTAGGATGTACAGAGAGTAAAAGAGACGAGAATCAGGGTGATGTGTTCACCTATATGTTGATTGCATTAAAATGTAAGGTTATTTTCATTTTAAAAAAATCACAAAAGTGGGAAAAGAGCCTGAAAATTGGGAAAAAACTTTATTTATTTTTATATTCATGTAAACTTATGAACAGGCTTCCTGGTGGCTCAGACCATTAACAATCTGCCTGAAATGCAAGAGACCTGGGTTCGATCCCTGGGTCAGGAAGATCCCCTCGTGAAGAGAATAGCTACCCACTCCAATATTCTTGCTTAGAGAATTCCATGGACAGAGGAGCCTGGTGGGCTACAGCTCTTGGGGTCAAAAGAAATGGACAATTTCACTTTTTCAAACTTATGTACACTATATAGTACATAAGTTTAAGAACATATTTTTATTTTTAAACTTCTAAAAACAGTAAAACAACAAAAACACTGCATTTATAGTTCACAAAGAGAGGTCAATAAGCACATGAAATGACGCTCCACATAACTAGTAAAAAATAGAAAAAATAGGATCACAGTGAAATACCACTTCATAATAATCAAATTGGCAAAAATCTTTTAAACTGCTATATTAAGCTGTCATATTTCAAAGAGTAGAAAAGTAGGGAAGCATCAGGAATGTTTATACACTGCTGTGGAACTAGGGATTGGTGCCATCACTTGGGAGAGTGTGTAAAATAGCACCATGAAAGAACGAAAGAAGAAAGGAAGGTCACAGGGATGGAGGAAAGGAAGAAGGAAGTGAGGGAGGAAAGGCAGGAAAGAAAGAAAGCAAAACCATTTAAATGTCTATAGCAGGAGAATGGGTAAGTAGATGGTATATTCATAGCATAGGGGAGGGAATGCATATAGATAAATCTTACAAGCAATGCTGAATAGAGAAAAAATGAGGTTGCATGTTGAAACCAATTAAGATTTAAGTATTCAAAACAACAGTATGTATTACTTAGGGTTACATACATATTTAGAAAACCACAAAGAAATTTGTTATAGTGCTAAATAACAATGTTAGAATAATGAGGACTTCTAGGGGAGAGATAAGTTATGTAGAGGAAAAATTTGTGAGATTTAACAGTACTGGCAAGTATTTTCTTGAACAGGGTGGTAAGTACCAGGGGGCATGCTCAGTTGCTCAATCATGTCCAACATTTTGCAACCCCATGGACTGCAGCAGACCAGGCTCCTCTGTCCATGGAATTTTCCAGGCAAGGATAATGGAGTGGGTTACCATTTCCTACCCCAGGGGATCTTCCCAACCCAGGAATGAAATCTGCCTCTTCTGCTTCTCCTTCATTGTCGGGTGGATTCTTTACTACTGAGCCACCTGGGAAGCCCAAATATGTGAGTATCTGATATACAATCCTCACATTCTTTTATATGTATTAAATGTTAAAATTTAAACCTACAATTCAGTGATATATTATCTAGCAACCTCAGAACTACTACTACTCCAGAGTTTCCTGGTGGTCCAATGTCTGGGACTCTAAACCCAGGAGGTACGAGTTGGGCCCCTGATCCGGAAGCTGGATCCCACATGCCATAAGCAGGAGTTCATATGCTGCAAGGAAGATCAAAGATCCTGCGTGCCTGCCCTAAATTTTTAAAAGGACCACACTGAGGAACTTGTATATATGGATAGGTAATTTCCTTGATTTTAAGCATTGAAAAGGGTAAAAATATTAGAGCAATTATTCTCCTTTGAATTCATCTGTTTCCATGAAATCTCATTAGTTAAACCCAATAGTCCTTATACTCCCTGAGGCAATCAAAAAACTCCTACCTTAAATCATATATGAAGTTTGACAGGCCAATTTTCCAAAACTTCAAGGTTTTCTATTGAAATTTCTTTTCAGGTGTATTTTTGTTTGTTTCTAGATGAGGAACTGTGCCACTCTCGCTCACACATATTTGTCATATGGATCTTAGGCTTTCTCTTTCTAATCTCAGCTTCCAAATTATGAGCCAGTACTTGGGATCCATTTCACTCACTTCTCTGAGGAACTGCTAGTAATTTTAGCAACCATAATGGACAATAACACCTAGTTTCTACAGATATCATTTTCTCCTGTACTTTCCCTTTACTTAAAATCATCTGTAGGGGTTTCTCTTCTCAGATCAAGTTCATGAATGAATTTGCAGTTGTCATTTTGATTGGCAGCAGAGCCAGTGTTAAGTTGTAAATGACTCAGAATAAAATAGATCTTAAATCTACAGAACTCAGTTTACCACAAACCCGTGGAAATTTGCATAACTCATATGGTACATTTCCTTAGTACTATTTTCTACACATTTGTTGAAATTTAAAATGAAAAGTAATCATATTAACCTACTAATAAATATATATTTCTTTGTCCATTTAATCAAGGTAAGATATCAGTATTGCATCTGTGTAATGTCTAGACATAAGCTTAAATGAGTCAACAAGTGAATATTAGCAAAAGAAAGTGATGGAGTTAAAATTGATTCTAGTTTAAGTCAAGGAAATAGAAATGTTTATTGAGAATGTACATTTTTTAATGAAATAACAAAATAAGGAAATCGATGCACAATATTCAGCTACAAAGCAATTTTAAACTTGATACAGGTGTGTTCCTGCACTGTGCATCCTAAGAGATAATGTTTTAGAATAATGGTAATAAACGCTCATGGCAGAGACAAAGTTCCAAAAAATTTTCAATTTAAAAGTCTCTCAATAAAATGGAATGACCAAAGGGCTATCAATCTAGGCACTAATTTTTTATTCATTCAATTATTTACTAATTCATGTACACTAATTGCATATCTACCATGTGCCAGGAACTTACTAAGCACTGGGGTGATCAAGATAAGTAAGACATAGTTGTTGCCTAGATATTCCTGTCATTCAAGTTCAATAAATAAGGCTCTATGACTTTGCCCAAATCAATGGGCTATGGTCTTCTTTCAATGTCTTCTTTTATAAAACAAGGAAAATTCCTGCCATGAACTATCCAATCTCCTTGATGTGAGGATCCAACATGCATCTGAAAGTTCTGCTTAAATTGTTAACCACAGAAATTTCCTGGAAAGGATGCTATGATTTTTTGAATGACTCCAATCTGGACAATGCCTTCTAAGTAAAGCAGCTTTGTGCTGCTTAAGGAACAGGCATAACTTAACACTTTGAGAAGAGTTACATGTATATATAATACATTGTTGTTATTATTACCTTTAATAAATTTTTTACCTTTTAGATCAATTAAGTATAAGAAAAACAGTAGATTTTTCTTATTTATGCCTACTCCTTTGTCTTTCCTCTCTTTATATCGTTGTAAATTTCTAACCTATATCATTTTCCTTCTTTCTAAATAACTTCTGCTGCTGCTGGAGAAGGCAATGGCACCCCACTCCAGTACTCTTGCCTGGAAAATCCCATGGACGGAGGAGCCTGGTAGCCTGCAGTCCGTGGGGTCGCTAAGTCCGACATGACTGAGCAACTTCACTTTCACTTTTCACTTTCATGCTGCTGCTGCTGCCAAGTCGCTTCAGTCATGTCCGACTCTGTGGGACCCCAGAGACGGCAGCCCACCAGGTTCCTCTGTCCCTGGGATTCTCCAGGCAAGAACGTTGGAGTGGGTTGTCATTTCCTTCTCTAGCGCATGAAAGTGAAAAGTGAAAGTGAAGTCGCTCAGTCGTGTCCGACCCTTAGCGACCCCATGGACTGCAGCCCACCAGGCTCCTCCATCCATGGGATTCTCCAGGCAAGAGTAGTGGAGTGGGGTGCCATTGCCTTCTCCAAAATAACTTCTAACATTTCTTATAATGTATACTAGCAAAAAATTTCCTCAATTTTTGAGAAAGTCTTTTTTCCTTCACTTTTGAAGGATAATTTCACAGAATATAGAATTCTCGGTTCATTTGTTGCTTTATTTTCTCTCAGTACTTTTAATATTCCATTTCCCTCCCTTTTTATTTGCATCATTTCCAAGAAAAAGTCAGATTAATTCTTATTTTCACCCTTTCAGCTTTTCAACTTATTTCAACTTTTCTATAGGAAAGGTTTTCTCCTCTGACTGCTTTCAGGAGCTTTTCTTTATCTTTGGTTTTCCATGGTTTGAAAATGGAGTACCTAGGGTTAGCTTTTCAGGCATTCATCATGACTGCTTGGTGTGTTCTCTGAGTTTTACTGAGTCTGTGGTTTTGTGTCTGATGTTAATTTGGAGAAATTCTCAGTCATTATTGTTTTAAATATTTCTTCTGTTCTTAATAGAAAAAGCAGTCTCATGTGCACAATCTTTTGAATTCTGCTCAGCCACATAAGCTTGGCCTTGGGCCTAAAATATTTCCTTATGAGGAGCCCCCATGGGCTGTGCTAGGCTCAGCACCTTGTATGGGACTATTTCTCTGTTTTATGTCAAGCGGGCTCTTTTGTTCTGCTTAAGTGTGTTAATCTTATAGGACCTGCTCAACCCCACTGTTACATCTGTCCTCTGTGGAAAGAAGAGATTCTTCTACTGTGGCTTGAGAGGGGTGTTTATAGGCAAATTGTCCTGCATCAGCTGATGGGAGAGAACAGCTGGCTATGGGGTACTGAAGACCACAGATGAACCTTGCTTTGTCTTTTACCTGTGTTAAGTAAAGGTTATTTCCATCCAGTGCTTGCTTGTGTTGTCTATTCCATGGTGACTGTGATATCAAGATGCAGTGGGAAGTGTTTAAGGGATTTTCACTTGTTAATTGTTGCTATTTTTTAAACCTATTTGGTTGGTGCAAAAGAAATTCCCATTGGTGCAAAGTTTTGCACCAATCTTAATTACTTTTGCACCATTGTAATTACTATTACTTTTGCACCAACTTTGACTAATTTTGCATCAACTGCAATTACTTTTGAACCTCAATAACTTTTGCACCAACTGCAATTATAACACCTGTGAACCTTACTTACTTTTGCACCAACCTAATACACATGTTTGGGTGCTATCACATTATTCTTTCATGAGTTACAATTTTATCATGAGCACTTAACGTAAATTAAATAGTTGAAATATAATTAGTACATTAATTGACCTTTCAAATACCAAGAATTTTGAATGTTTTCTATGTCACCATTTATGTGATATTATAATCTTCTTTTGTCTTTTTGGGGGGCTTTCCTGATAGCTCAGTAGGTAAAGAATCCACCTGCAATGCAGGAGACCCCAGTTCGATTCCTGAGTCAGGAGAATGCTGGAGAAGAGATAGGTTACCCACTCCAGTATTCTTGGGCTTTGCCTGTGGCTCAGATGGTAAAGAATCTGTCTGTAATGTGGAAGACCTGGGTTCGAACCCTGGGTTGGGAAGATCCCCTGGAGAAGGGAAAGACTACCCCACTCCAGTATTTTGGCTTGGAAAATCCCATGGACTCACAGAGTCAGACACTACTGAGCAACTTTCACTTTTCTCTTTTTTACTTCCCCCAAATTTACATAAGTTCTCTGTAAGTTCCTTGTGTTGTTCAGTAAACTTTTGGTACAATATTGTCAATCAACTATACTTCAATGAAAGAAAAAATATAGTAATTTATCCTTTCACTAGTATGTAGTTCTTTTATACTATCCCATATTACTGCAGTCGTGTCCCTTTATCTCTTCCTGATTCAGTGGGCCTAACAATAATGTACCATTTCCTACATGCTATAACATTTTTTTTAATTTTTATTGAAATATAGTTGATTTACACTGTTGTGTACTATATCATTTATTTTCAAGATCTACATACCTGATTATGCATTGCTTGTAGGAACATCCCCTAGCTTTTGATTGCTTAATGCATACTGCTTTGGTTTTAGCAAATTATTCTTATTTAATCTGCTGTTTAACTTTCTTACTTCATTACAAGCTCAGGCACTCATTTAAACATAAGCATGCTAAAATTTACCCAGGATCAAATTATAGCAAATAAAAAAGGGTTTTTGTTTGTATAATATCCAATCAATCAGGAAGCTGGAAGCAGAAGTCTCTAAATAAATGTGGCTCCCTCTCAGATTCTTTGATTTTAAATGATTTAGGGGAAGACAATCTAAGACCTGAAGCCAAAATTAGGTATGATCAGAATATAAAACTGAATATTTTCAGTTTTGGCACATAACTCAACATGCTTTATTTTTATTCTACTTTTTGATCTCATATCCTCAGCCTTAATTGAGGCATGCAATTTGCTAAATTGTTATTCTAATATAATCTAATTTCAAAGGTCACTAGAATAAGTTAATTTGGGCTTTTTAAATGTTATTTATTCTAAGGCTTAGTAATTAGAAATTGCTTTCAATCTTTACTTTTTTTGCAACCTTCCTTTGCATTTATAAAATTATATAGAAAAACTGAAATTACATGAGATATATATATATATATATATATATATATATATGTATACTACCAAATACTGCTTTTGATAATAGATACTTTATAAAATAGTCTACAGAATAACCAGAAAGGACAATAATTCTGCAAAGATTTTAAATCTTAAGGAAAAGCATTATATAAATCTAAATGTAGAAATTAAACCTGAGTAGGAACTATGTTCATAAATCTATAAAATTGACTTTTCCAATCTTTAAATGATTAATAGTCATCAAAATATTATTAAGGTTATCATATATGCACACATGTGTGTGTGTATATATATATATATGATTACAACATGATTTGAAACAATAGAAAATTAACCACTTGTCTTAGTTCAAATGATGCTAAATAAGATTCTGTCTACAAAATCACCAATGATAATGAAAAACAGGTTACAAGTCTCTGTAAAATCACTTTCATTTTCTGAAAAAATATTTAGACTTACTCTTGAAATAAGTTCATTCAACTTAAAAACCCTGAATGTGTAGTAAATCTGACAATGACTAGAACACTGTGTTGGGGGCTTTCATGGATTTATTTTGTAGTTAATAGTGCCCTTCTTCTACAACTATACATAAATAAGTTCTCATGGATCCAAAGAGAAATTCTGTCCTCATTCTAACTCAACATGGATAAAAGCAGAAGCAAATTGCTCTGCCATGTAGACAGTTGAGGTCATCGAAATCATTGCCCCATTGAATGATGCTTAAAATAAAAATGTGAACAAAATTGAACAAAAATAGCAAAATAAACAAACTTCATGTTACATGAGCCAAAGAACACTTCAAACTATATGGAGTAATAAGTGATTGGCATTTTTATAATTATCAGATTAAAGAATGCTTTCACTTCTAAAGACACTTCACTTTTAGATGATTAGTTGATTTTGTATTTTTTAGAGTAAAATCAAGCTCTCTATTTAAGTTAGAACAAAGAGGTCTGATTGAGCACAAAGGATCCTCTGGATGCTGAATTGCTTATCTTGTCTCTCTCTGACCTAGTGTCATCCTGACCATGTGTCACGGTGACCTGCAGATGACAAAAATGAGCACCGCATTCCACACGTCAAGTCTAATGACATATTCAACTGCTGACATCAATTGTCCTTAGTCCAAGATGTAATTATGTTTTATAAAATATCAATTCTAGAAAGATACCATTCAAAAAGGTAAATTTTTGTGACATGTCTTTTTCAGAAAAAAATTTATTAAATCTCTTTAAAATGTACTTCCACCAAAAAAGTAATGTTTTATTATTTAATGAAAATAAAGCTAATAAGATAATTGTAATTAAATGTTAAGAAAGTAGCATTGATTTCATTGCTGTTGTTGTTCAGTAGCTAAGTCACATCCATCTCTTTGCAACACCATGAAGCCAGCACACTAGGCTTCCTGCCCTGCACTATCTCCTGGAGTTTGCTCAAATTCATGTCCATTGAGTCAGTAATACCATCCTACCATTTCATCCTCTGTCACCACCTTCTCTTGTCCTCATTAATTTCATCACATCAACAAAACTTCTAAGAAAACTTTCTTTAGAATCACAAGGTAAGTCATATGAAATTTTATGGTACAACTTTTATTTTGTACCTATGGTATATACATATTTTTATTTTGTATCATTCCTTGTTATAAGATTATAACTTTTGAGAACTAAATAAATCTTATTAGTGATCTTATCCAACTCCTTCCTAGTATAAATGGAAAAGCAAATGTCTGGAGGGATTAATATGATTTGATCAAGGTAACAAACTTACAAAGTGACAGTCAAAATTGACATACAAAAACCTTGCTTCCGTATGTCAAAATTTTAATGCAAAACTACTGGAAGAGAAATAAAGTTTCACATAGTTCATATTTCTATAATAGAAAGGGAATTGTACAATATTATAATATTGCAAGAAAATTTTCTATAGAGTATGAGTATGCTTTGTCTAAGCTATGTTTTGGTTTTTTGACATCAAACCTGGCCAAACGATAAAATTATTTTTATCATGAAATTTGAAACACTAGTATTCAGCAGGGTCCTCTAAAAGAAGCAACCCATAAAACAGTCTGAGTTGATGAACTTCATGTCAGATTGCAATCAGGAACATTCACTGTAGACAAGGCATGTAATTTAAAATACAAATTCTATACCAGTTGATTACTGTTACAGTTTGGGTTCTAACATAATGATTAGCAATACACTTTTCTTAACAATATTTTCTCTTAAGTTAAATGGATAAAATATATGCATGCAATTAGTGTCATATTTTAAATGATATTGAACTGGACTTCCTTGTGATCATGTAATTATTTCTTTACAGCATTAGCTGTCACTTTTAACTACAATTTCTGTTGATGAATGATTTGGGAGATTTGAAAAAAATGGAATCTGCAGAGAATGTGCAAAATTAAATATAGAGATTAAATTTATATATCACCTTGGACAAGGAAATGGCAACCCACTCCAGTATTCCTGCCTGGAGAATTCCACGGACAAAGGAGCCTGGCAGGCTACAATCCATGGGGTCACAAAAGAGTCTGACACGACTGAATAACTAACACTTTTAACCCCATACAATGACAATTAAAACTAGCCAACAGTTTTTGACTGTGTATCAATGTTACCAGATACCAAAATTAAAAATGCAGACTGTTAAACATACTGATTTTTTTAAACTGTACTGGTGTTGTAGCCACGCGTTCTGGGAAACAAACTCACTCAGAAGGACAATGCAGATAGTGGAGTGCAGTTCATTACACCGGCGGGCCCAAGGCAGAGTCTCCTATTAGCCAAGGACCCCAACCAGCATTTGTGAGAATCTTTTATACTCCATGTGTATGTGTCTGAACCCACCACTCCAAATTCCTTGAGACTTACAGAAACCAAGGAAAATACAATCCCGATAACCCCATCATTCACGTGCTATGTGCTCATGTGCTCAAACAGTCAAACAATTAGCCAATAATCAATAAACCTGAGGTTACACTCCGATAGATACAGAAAAATTTATGGCCTGTCTGGAGGAAGGGGTGATTAGTGTATGTTTTCTCTCAGGTGATGAGTAACCTAGATATGATCTTGGAGGTTCCCCTGTCTGGAGGGGGTCTTATCCTTCTGTTGTTTTCATAGGCACTAAACACAGAGTTCAGAGTCCATTGGAAAGGTGGCCGAGCATGATCAGCATGAACAGGCCTAAGATGGAGTCCAGGCCCTATGAATTTCTTCTTCACTGGCACAGGTATACTAATTTTAAGAAACATATCTCAGCAGTAGAACATATATTTAGGAATATGGCATTAAGTCATTTTCATTCTAATGATGTATTCAGAAGTCAAAGTAAATGTCATCTACCATAGCTGCCTACTTGATTGTTCTGGTGAAAATGTACAATCCTGGCTTTGAGCAATTTTCCTAATCCCATTTTTTGGACCTAAACATATGATATCACTAAATCATAACTCAGCATCATGAATACAGTGAGAGGAGTACACAGGAATATCTGCTGAATTTTAATAGTCATTAATGTAACTCTCTTACCTGGAGAGAATGTTTTTAACAAATAACCCAAGCATGAAAGCAGTATTTCTAAAGTGATAATTAAAATGCATTTCCATTTCCTACCAAGGGGATTTTGCAATTCAAAGCATACTGCTTTCATTCTTACACATTTATGCTCTCTGCACTCTTTTTTACTTCAACCAACCCTGCCAAGTACCAGATGCACATTAAATGTATTAAAGTGGGTGAGTCACAAATGTCTTCCTTATCACTAAGAAGAAGGATCATATTTTCCCTCACAAGTGTTAAAATAACATCTTAACCTCTAAACATCACTCTTCAAGATCTCTTGACTTTTATATAACGTTAGCCTTCCTATCTTTGTGAGTTTCCTGTTAAGGGATAGTCCATCAAGGGTAAATTAGTTGATAACCTCATTCTCATTTTCATTTTGGGGTATCAAGAAAATCCCCAGAGAAGGAAATGGCAACCTATTTCAGTATTCTTGCCTGGGAAATCCCATGGACTGAGGAGCCTGGCAGGCTACAGTCTACGGTGTCATATAAGAGTCAGTCACAATTCAGTAACTAAACAACAACAAATCATGTATTGAAAAAAAATATTTACAAAGGCCTATCTAGTTTTTAAAGTTTGAGGAAGGTAGAAGAAGCAAAGAATATAGTTTCAAAGAAAAAAAAGAAACATTTCATTTGCAGTCTAGACTTTTATGCTAATCCATATCAACATAAATCATTTGCTGGCTTTTCAAAACTGCAGCAAAGTGCTGGATCAGATAGGTCCTAATTAGTCCTAAAGCCATTTACATAATGTTGCACATACTACTTAATCAAAATGTTTTTAAATCAGCTCCCTGTAATCATTCCTGAGCTTTTATAAAATTGGAGAAGTGATCAAGTCATTGTTTTTCCTGGAAATAAAATAAGATGTGGCTCTGGACATGAAGTCTCCTGTAGCCCATTAATAAATAAGAAGTGTGATATTTGTTGCACGAAAATCATGAGTTGCTGAATATATTTTAGAAATATACAATCACCTCATTAAGTCAGATAAACAAGTCAAGACTGCAGTTTTCCAAGCGAATCCAATATTGCTGTGCCTTTCTGCCCAGCTTCGTGTCTTGCTGCCATATTTTGGCTCAGGATTGGTAAGGACTAAACATGTTCAAAGCCTAAAATCTGACATAAGTATCTTGCCTCCAAAATTGAGAATATATTCAGCTCCACTAGAACTTAAAATGTAAAAGGAAAATATGAGTTGGCTCAAGCTCATACTCAGTTTCTCAGTCATATACGACTCTTGCAACCCCATGGACTGTAGCCCGTCAGGCAATTCTGTTCATGGGATCCTCCAAGCAGGAAAAATAGAGTGGGTTGCCATTTCCTCCCCCAGCGTATCTCCCCAACCCAAGGTTCAAGTCCTCCTCTCCTGTGGCAAATGTTTGTTGTTCAGTTGCTAGGTCATGTCCAACTCTTTGAGACTCCATGCACACCAGACTTCCTCTTCCTTCACCATCTCCCAGAGCTTGCTCAGATTCTTGTCCATTGAGTCGCTGATGCCGTCCAACTGTCTCATCCTCCGTTGTCCCCTTCTCCTCCTGCCTTCAAACTTTCCCAGCATCAGGCTCTTTTCCAATGAGTAGGCTTTTCACATCAGGTGGCCACAGTTTGGGAGTTTCAGCTTCAACTTCGGTCCTTCCAATGAATATTCAGGACTGATTTCTTTGAGGATTGACTGGTTGGATCTCCTTGCAGTCCAAGGGATTCTCAAGAGTCTTCTCCAACACCACAGTTCAAAAGCATCAATTCTTTGATGTTCAGCTTTCTCTATGGTCCAACTTTCATGTCCATACATGATTACTGGAAAAACCATAGCTTTGACTATATGAACATTTATTGGAACAGTAATGTTTCTGCTTTTTAATATGCTGTCTATGTTTGTCATAGCTTTTCTTCCAAGAAGCAAGTGTCTTTTAATTTCATGGCTGCAGTCACCTTCCACAGTGATTTTGGAGACCAAGAAAATAAAGTCTCTCAAGGTTTTCACTGTTTCCCCATTTATTTGCCATGAATTGATAGGATCAGATGCCAGGATCTTAGTTTTTTGAATGTTGAGTTTCAAGCCAGCTGTCTTGTTTCATCTTCATCAAGAGGCTCTTTAGTTCCTCTTTGCTTTCTGCCATAAGGGTGATGTCATCAGCATATCTGAGGTATTGATATTTCTCCCGGCAATCTTGATTCTAGCTTGTACTTCATCCAGCCCAGAATTTTGCATGATGTACTCTGTATATAAGTTCAATAAGCCAGATGACAGTTTACAGCCTTGACATACTCCTTTCCCAATGTGGAACCAGTCCATTGTTCCATGTACAGTTCTAACTGGTGCTTCTTGACCTGCATAAAGGTTTCTCAGGAGGCAGGTAAGGTGGTCTGGTAGTCCCATCTCTTTAAGAATTGTTCATAGTTTGCTGTGACCCACGCGGTCAAAGATTCAGGGATTAAATCTGATAGAAGGACTGCCTGAAGAACTATGGACAGAGGTTTATAAAACTGTACAGGAGGCAGTGATCAAAACCATCCCCAACAACAAAACAAGATGAATGCAAAAAGGCAAAGTGATTGTCTGAGGAAGCCTTATAAATAGCTGAGAAAAGGAGCGAAGCTAAAGGCAAAAGAGAAAAGGAAAGATATACCCATTTGAATGCAGAGTTCCAAAGAACAGCAAGGAGAGATAAGAAAGCCTTCCTCAATGATCAATGCAAAGAAATAGAGGAAAGCAGTAGAATAGGAAAGACTAGCGATCTCTTCATGCAAATTAGAGATACCAAGAGAATATTTCATGCAAAGATGGGCACAATAAAGGACAGAAATGGTACGGACCTAACAGAAGCAGAAGATATTAAGAAGAGGTGGCAAGAATACACAGACAAACTGTACAAAAAGGATCTTAATGACCTGGAAAACCACCATGGTGTGATCACTCACCTGGAGCCAGACATGTTGGAGTTCAGTGTCAAGAAGGCCTTAGGAAGCATTGCTGCAATCAAAGCTAGTGGAGGTGATGGAATTCCAGCTGAGCTATTTCAAATCCTAAAAGATGATGCTGTTAAAGTGATGCATTCGTTAGGCCAGCAAATTTGGAAAACTCAGCATTGGCCACTTGACTGGTAAAGGTCGATTTTCCTTCCAATCCCAAAGAAGGGCAATGCCAAAGAATGTTCAAACTACTGTACACTTGCACTCATTTCACACGCTAGCAAGTTCATGCTCAAAATCCTCCAAGCTAGACCTCAACAGCACATAAACCGAGAATTCCAGATGTACAAGCTAGATTTAAAAGAGGGAGAAGCCAGAGATCAAATTGCCAACATCCTTTGGATCATAGAAAGAGCAAGAGAATCCCAGAAAAATGTCTACTTCTGCTTCACTGATTGTGCTAAAGATTTGACTGTGTGAATCATACAACAAACTGTGGAAAATTTTTAAACAGCAGCAAAGTAGTTAAAAGGCAAATCCTGGAAGTCATTGTAAGCCACAGAATTATGGACTGAATGTGCCCCCACACAAATTCGTATGCTGCAATCCCAATGCCCAATGTGGTGGTATTTGAAGGTGTGGCCTTTGAGAGTCGATGAAGTCATGAGGGTTGGAGACTTCATGAATGAAACTGGGTGTGTGCAGTTGCTCAGTCATGTCCAGCTCTTTGTGACCATGTGGACTGCAGTTCACCAGGCTCCTCTGTCCATGGAATTTTCCAGGGAATAATCCTGAAGTGAATTCCTGTTTCCTACTTCTGGGGACCGAATCCGTGTCACTTGTGTCTCCTGCATTGGCAAGCATGTTCTTTACCATTGCACCATCTAAGCCTCTGAATGAAATTAATGCCCTTATCAAATATTTCATTGAACTTTCATTTCTTTTGCAACCTGGAAACCAATCAAGAAGACTCTGAACCAGGAAGTGGGCCCTAAACAGACATTGCTGATTTGCCAGCATCTTAATATTGGACTTCTCAGCCTCCAAAACCTAAGAAATAATTCCTGTTGTTTATAAGCCACCCAGTTTATGATATTCTGTTATCCTGAATCATCTAAGACATGGTAAAATGTTTCACTTTATCCATCAGTTGAAAAAATTTAACTGGGGAAACAATATTGGGTTTGCATTTAGAAAACCTACTTTACTTTCAAGTAAGACAGAGATTTGCGGGAGGCAAGAACATTGGCAGGGAGATAAATGAAGCAAAGGCATTTATAGGTAAGAGAAATGGTGTTTGTATAGAAGGTTAATGAATACTGTCAAGTGGTTAAGCAGCTCCTGACTAGCAGTTGGTAGCAGCTGCTAGGTTGGCTTGCTACATTTCCATATGTTCAGTCAGCAAAAAACAAAGAACCTAAATGAATTTAGACAGTTTGTTACTTACACAAAGTAAAGCAGAAGCAAGATTAGCATGGTTTCAGCTACCTGTGACCCTAATCCCACAGAATATCATGGGGCTTGGTGGCCAGATGACAGCACAATTAGTATATTACTCAGCTATGAAGGAGCCATCTTTAGACTGCAGTTAACCGGTGGTTTTATAGGCTACGCTGGGGAGGGGTGGTGGGGTGGCAGGTCCCATGTCTCATCACAAGCAGGGAGAAGGATGAGACACTGCCTTTCGGTAGCCCTCCCCCCTCCCAATAGACAAGAAATTCCCTGCAAGGTAGATAGGTGGATGAGAAACAGTCTTGTGACAGTACTTCACAAGATTGTCCTGCTATATTATGGAGAGAATAAAAGAGCATTCACTAAGACTTGGGCAGATTAAAAATGAAAAAAAAAATCCAACTGGAAATGTGCAAAAGGCATGACAGATATTTTATTGAAGAGGACATACAGATGGCAAATAAACACATGAGAAGATGGTCAACATCACTAGTCATAGGAAAATACAAATTAAAGGCACAACGTGACATGACTACATACATACCAGAATTGTTAAAATGTTTTAAAAAGCTATTTATTAGAACTGCATAACAATTACAAATGTGTATGCACCTAGTAATGATTTTAAAACAGATAAAGCAGAATCTTACAAAATTAAAGAAGTGAAAAAAAGTCATAGTTGAAACATTTAAATCACTAGCCTCTTCAGTAATTGACAGAATACAAAAGGCTATACATACATATCTGTATCTATATACATATATATATAATAAACTTATATTATCTGAACAATTCTTACTCAAATTTCTCTTTTGGCTAGCCCAGGCAGAGGAATCAGAGATCAAGTTGCCAACATCTGCTGGATCATCAAAAAAGCAAGAGAGTTACAGAAAAACATCTATTTCTGTTTTTGATTATGCCAAAGCCTTTGACTGTGTGGATCACAATAAACTGTGGAAAATTCTTCAAGAGATTGAAATACCAGACTAGCTGACTCACTGCCTCTTGAGAAACCTGTATGCAGGTCAGGAAGCAACAGTTAGAACTGGACATGGAACAACAGACTGGTTCCAAATAGGAAAAGGGGTACATCAAGGCTGTATATGGTCACCCTGCTTATTTAACTTATATGCAGAGTACATCATGAGAAACACTGGGCTGGAAGAAGCACAAGCTGGAATCAAGATTGCTGGAAGAAATCTCAATGACCTCAGATATGCAGATGACACCACCCTTATGGCAGAACCTGAAGAAGAACTAAAGAGCCTCTTGATGAAACTGAAAGAGGAGAGTGAAGAAGTTGACTTAAAGCTCAACATTCAGAAAACTAAGATCATGACATCTGGTCCCATCACTTCATGGCAAATAGAAGAGGAAACAGTGGAAACAATGGCTGACTTTATTTTTCTGGGCTCCAAAATCACTGCAGATGGTGACTGCAACCATGAAATTAAAAGATGCTTAGTCCTTGGAAAGAAAGTTATGACCAACCTAGATAGCATATTCAAAAGCAGAGACATTACTTTGTCAACAAAGGTCCGTCTAGTCAAGGCTATGGTTTTTCCAGTGGTCATGTATGGATGTGAGAGTTGGACTATAAAGAAAGCTGAGCACCAAAGAATTGATGCTTTTGAACTGTGGTGTTGGAGAAGACTCTTGAGAGTCTCTTGGACTGCAAGGAGATCCAACCAGTCCATCCTAAAGGAGATTTGTCCTGGGTGTTCATTGGAAGGACTGATGTTGAAGCTGAAACTGCAATAATTTGGCCATGTGATGCGAAGAGATGACTCGTTTGAAAAGACCCTGATTCTGGAAAAGATTGAGGGCAGGAGGAGGAGGGGATGACAGAGTATGAGATGGTTAGATGGCATCACTGACTCAATGGACATGGGTTTGGGTGGACTCTGGGATTTGGTGATGGACAGGGAGGCCTGGAGTGCTGCAGTTCATGGGGTCACAAAGAGTCGCACACTACTGAGCAACTGAACTGAACTGAAGAAAATTCTGAAAGAGATGGGAATATCAGACCACCTGACATGCCTCCTGAGATATCTGTATGCAGGTCAGGAAGCAACAGTTAGAACTGGACATGGAACAACACACTGGTTCCAAATAGGAAAAGGAGTACATCAAGGCTGTATATTGTCATCCTGCTTATTTAACTTATATGTAGAGTGAAGTGAAGTGAAGTGGCTCAGTTGTGTCTGACTCTTTGCAACCCCGTGGACTGTAGCCCACCAGGCTCCTCTGTCCATGGGATTCTCCAGGCAAGAATACTGGAGTGGGGTACATCATGAGAAACACTGGGCTGGATGAAGCACACGCTGGAATCAAGATTGCCAGGAGAAATATCAATAACTTCAGATATGCAGATGACACCACCCTTATGGCAGAAAGTGAAGAAGAACTAAAGAGCCTCTTGATGAAAGTGAAAGAGGAGACTGAAAAAGTTGGCTTAAAGCTCAACATTCAGAAAACTAAGATCACAGCATATGGTCCCATCACTTCATGGGAAATAGATGGGGAAACAGTAGAAACAGTGGCAGACTTTATTATGGGGGGCTCCAAGATCACTGCAGATGGTGACTGCAGCCATGAAATTAAAAGATGCTTGCTCCTTGGAAGAGAAGCTATGACCAACCTAGACAGCATATTAAAAACCAGAGACATTACTTGGCCAACAAGGTCCATCTAGTCAGGACTATGGTTTTTCTAGTAGTCACGTATGGATGTGAGAGTTGGACTATAAAGAAAGCTGATTACCGAACAACTGATGCTTTTGAACTGTGGTGTTAGAGAAAACTTTTGAGAGTCCCTTGAAGTGCAAGCAGATCTAACCAGTCCATCGTAAAGGAGATCAGGCCTAAATGGTCATTGGAGGGACTAATGTTGAAGTTGAAGTTCTAATACTTTGAGCACCTGATGTGAAGAACTGACTTATTGGAAAAGAGCCTGATGCTGGGAAAGATTGAAGGTTGGAGGAGAAAAGGATGACAGAGGATGAGGTGGTTGGATGGCATCATTGACTCAATGGACATGGGTTTGGGTAAACTTCGGGAGTTGGTGATGGACAGGGAGCCCTGGTGTGCTGCAGTCCATTCGGTCACAAAGGGTCAGACATGACTGAGCGACTGAAATGAACGGAGCTGAAGAGATGCAAATTCAATCCCTGGGTCAGAAGATCCTCTAGAGAAGGAAATGGCAATGCACTCCAGTATTCTGCCTAGAATATCCCACAGACAGAGGAGTTTTGCAAGCTAAAGCTACCAAAGATTAGGACATGATGGGGTCGCGAAGAGTAGGACATGACTGAGCATGCATGCAGGCATGCAACCAGAAACAGAGGGAAGGGAATTTCAGAAAACGTTGTTGAGCTGAACCAAGATGACACATTACACCATAATTACTGCTGCTGCTGCTGCTGCTGCTAAGTCGCTTCAGTCATGTCTGACTCTGTGCAACCCCATAGATGGCAGCGCATCAGGCTCCTCCATCCCTGCGATTCTCCAGGCAAGAACACTGGAGTGGGTCCATAATTACTGAGATGGCACTAAAAGCAACAATCAGTCTTGGGTAACATTCACCTGGAAGCTATATAAAGTTCATCTCAGGTCAGAATATCTTTGGGAAGAAAAGAATTAATTTGCTGGGTCCTCCATTTCAAGCCTCCAAAATAGCTGATGAGGCTCCAATTTTGTGAGAATGTGGTGATCTTGATTCTTCCCAGTGAATGGAGGTACAAGTTTAATAGGTCAGAGTTTCTTCCTAGATAGAAACCAGCTATATTTTGGGGAAAATTTTAATAGTCAGAGGGTTAGTGAAACACACTGCAAGACTATTAACATTGACCTTGAGACCTTAACTGAGTCACTGTCTCCCTCCTCCACCTCCCACTCCTTCAGCCAAGCTGGTCTTGGATTCATGCCTAGTAGGATGACAAAGACCTTTACACCAGGAGGATAACTAAAAGGCCCTAGTTATATTGTCTTTTTTGGGTTATCATTGCTTTAAGTGCCCAGCTGCCACTATCATTGGGAATGAAAGCACCAAGAAACTTGTGGAATCCATATATACTACCCCTATCCCCCCACTGTGTAGCAGCATCCCAATATTGTCATGGTGATCAGAGTTGATTACTTTCACTAGTATTTATTTTCTGCCCTTTGTACTGTTGATATGAAGAGCTCAAAGTTGTCAAGTAGTAGCTGTCACTTCAAGTTCTGTGGACATAGTGACCTTTATTGTGTATCTGGAAGAAATATTTCCTTCTTGGAAACAAGGATCTCTAATGTTACAGATTAGTTAATACAAATTCCATAAGTGAAATATTTAAAGTCATTGTGAGGTAGGTGCAATCATATTTCTAGTTCTTGATTTCTGGACCTGTACTTTTCACCTATTGAGACACTACCACATTGTGGCCATTGTTATGCTCCTGGACCACATCCTAAAGGACATCCTCACATGATGTTGACCCCAAGTTGGAATATTAGAGTTTCAGTAGCAATTCACCTTTTCTAGAGGACAACTGCTTCTGGTTTTTTTTTTTGTTGTTGTTGTTGTTGTTTTATAATAGGGCCTTTGAAGTACTCTCACTTCTTGTTTGTCAGTTCCATATAACATGATGACATTAATGGAGAATATTCAGGGAAATTTTCCAGAAAAATAAAAGCAATTCAAGCCTCTGACAGCTATACTATGGTAGAGAATAAGACTGTTCACATGATCCTAGAGGCAAGACAGAAGCATATATGGTTGTCTCTGCCATGTAAAAGTGAATTGCCTAGTAATTAGAAAGAATATATGTTAATATACACCAGATCAGTAATTGCATACTAAGTGTATAAATATATTCCAGTTGAGATACTGGAAAATACCTTGAAATATTAATAACAGCTACAAGTGAGATTACTGCATGGCTAACTATATTAATCCACTATTATTGCCATAATTAATTTGGTTTTGTGGTGGCCATACAGGTGAGATTACTTAGATTAGGAATTAGTGATTGATGATAGCAATAATCTCTGAAATCCCTTCCAGTATGTGATATTTCTTCTGATTCAACATCTTGGTTGGGTAAGGGAGGAATGGAAATGGCTAAATCCTTTTTTCCACAGTGCTTTCTTACTCCATACATCAGAAACTAATACGAGAGTTCAGTCAGTTCCTGAGCACTCCATAATTAGCAGTATTATATCTTAGTAAATAATCTGCCTGCAATGCAGGAGACCCCGGTTCGATTTCTGGGTGGGGAAGTTCCCCTGGAGAAGGGATAGTTCCCCTGGAGAAGGGATATTCCACTGGAGAAGGGATATTCCACTCCAATAAAAGAAAGGAGTTTCCCAGATGGCTCAGCGGTAAAGAACTTGCCTGCAATGTGGGAGACACAGGTTAAATCCCTGGGTTGGGAAGGTTTTTTGGAGGAGGAAATGGCAACCCACTCCAGCATTCTTGCCTGGAAAATCCCGTGGATAGAGGAACCTAGCAGGCTACAGTCCATGGGGTCCCAAAGAGTTGGACATGACTAAGCACACATGCACATATCTTACTTCTAGAAACATTATGAGACAATAATCACTGCCACATATTCTCATTGTAGACTTACTGTCCATTTTGGAAATTATAATGACCTTAATTCTGACAGTTCAGTTAAGTGCCACCATCTGGTACCTTTACTATTCCAGAATCATCATCCCCATTGATACCAGGAAGCTCTGTTCCATGGCAGCACTTCAAACAAATTATTATTGGGCTTTCCATCTATGTTACATACTCATATCACCAGTGCATTGTTTATTGCCTTTATGAACAGTCAGGTTGTGGGTTTCAGGTATTTTTAGCTATATTTATTCTAATATTTCCTTCTCCTTCAATTTGCAGGACCCTTTCTTAATAATATGCCAAGGAAATCCTAACGCTGTCTCCTGATTCACTGTATGTCATCATCATGCTTCAAGAAGTAACAATAACAGTGGAACAAAACAGCAGAATACATGTTGGAGTCAGGATTGAAATAACTGAGATTTCTTAAGCTACTGGCATATTATATAATTTAAAAGCATGTAATTTGTAAAAGTTGTCACTTTTAATTTCAAGCTATTTTGAATTCTGTGATTTTGTGGTATACTTTATTTTTTATTAATTTTTTATGGTATATGTTAGAGTCTTCAATAATAGTTGGTTTTGAATTAGAAATTATTGACTTTAAAAAATGCACAATGTGAAAGTTGCAAGTTAAGTTTAATAGGGGCAAAATGAGGACTATAACCCATAAGACAACATCTCAGATAGTCTGAGAAATCGCTCCGAGGAGGCAGGGGGAAGGTCTGTTTATATGTGATTTTGGTGAAGAGGGACTTCATACAATCAAACACATATTTTTTGCAGAAGGTTTCTGCTAGTCTCATGAAAGTTACTGCTAGTCATGAGAAACAGACATCACCATGAAGATTTTAGTGCTTTTCTAGATATGAGGAGATACAAGAATTGGGCTCATAAAATCAGCTCCTGAAAATAACTATTTGAAGACTTGTTCTGCCAGTTTTTCCCAAAGCACAGAGTGCCTCATTTCTACTTTCCACCTTGAACTCCTTTGAGGGGTTGTTGAAAATCAGCACCTGCAGCAGCATATGATTTAATCCTTGTAGAGGTAAATGGCAAGTGCCAATTTGTAGTTGAAAAAACAAAGTTAAGTTTCAATTATGTCTCAATATTTTATTGGCTGTTTGACTTTATCCTTTCAAATCCATGTTTACATTTGTTCATCTAAAATGAAGAGTAATTGTACCTTCTTTACGGCTTTTTTAAGATTGTTAAATGAGATAATATATGCAAAGCACTCAGAAGTGTGTAAAGTCATAAGAAATACTCCATAAAGGATAGTTTTAATTTACTGTAAGAAGCAAATTTTGATTTACAATTACTATAAATTTTCATGTGTACTCACAGAGAATGAAGCCACGTTACCTTAATTTATGTCACCGTTAATTGCAACTTCCTATATAGTATAAATTTAATTTATAAAAATATCAAAAAAATACTATTTATTTTAAGACCAAAATTGTGTCATGTAATGGAAATTGTATAAAGTTTGGAGTTGGAGACCTCAGTCCTTGTGTTTGAACTAATGCCAACTTGCTGAGAGAATTTGCCCATGCAACTCCTATTGCATTTCAGTTTCTTCATCTTTCAAGTGGAAACAGTGATCAGGCTTTTCATATTTATTGCTTTGTCACTTATTAACTAAATAACCTTAATCATACAGATTAATTTCTGTGTGGCTCAGTCTCAACATCTATGAAGGGGGGATAAAAACTATAAATGTCACCATGTTGTTGAAGAGTACATGAGATAAAAAAAAGTTGAATACTTGGCAAAGTTCCTGGAAGGAAATCAGTGTTGAATATGTGTTATTGTGTCTGTTTATTGTGTATTACACCCCTCAGAATTTCTGGGAGAAGCTAACGTAGTTTGTATGTTAGGAAACACCTAAACAAATTTTGTTACTATTTCAATGACATCTAGATTTCAATAATCTTTTTCTGGATTAGTAAATAATCTAATTTATGTTGAAATCACTTTTAGAAAAAAACATAATTTCCTCATTTTTGATAAATAGTATATAATTTAGTTTCTAATGCATACTAATAATCACATCCGGTAATTGTGACTGGAAATTTAACAATGTAAATATTAAAGATATATTTAATATTCAAAAAAATGGAGATAATTTGGCTAACACAGAAAGACATCTGCTTTTTTTACAACTATAAATCTATATTGCCTTTAAAAAATGCATATTTATTACAGTTAAGTTCCAAAATGATTATTTGACTAAATATTTCTATTTAGAGTGAACTTGCAGTATTCACAGTAAACTTCACATTAAAATGAGGTAGTCTGTTTTCTCTTTTCTTTTTCTTCTCTTGGGCTTCTGTGTAAATGTAAATTTGTTATAATCAATGTCCTGAGAAGTACATGGTAGATAACGCATTAGGCAGACTATTGGCTTTTGAAACATTTGTAAACATAAAAGCTTCAGCATCTTATATGAAAAACTAATAGATTTTTAGGAAATTCTTCATACTATTAATAATAATGAAATAAGGAACTATTATGAAGTGCTTAAAATGAAGACATCAATTAATGGAAGTTAGAATTGATAAAATGGATGTATTACAAAAAACAAATGGCATTGCAATGTAGAGAAAAGTTATTTTTCATCTTACTTAATTCCAATATTTTCTACTTTTCAGAGGTGTTCTCAGAACCAAAGATTGTATTAGAGTAAGTACTTTTTATCTCAATTAATTATTGCATCTCATTATATTAGTCTATATAATATACAGTTTTTCATAATTAAATATAAATTATGTAGGCATTTTAATGTAAGTATAGCTTTCACATTTGCCATATTTTTGTTTCAGGAAAACAAAAGCACATCCATTATTTAAATCTATTGCTTATATTTCATTAAATAGAATTGAACATGCTTGTAAAGTGGAGTTGTATTTAATTTTTCAGAACTTAACTTCCATAAGGGAATGACTTATAGTTCTAAATATGGAATAGATATTTCTATTGGATCACCACAATAGTACCTGGAAAAGATAGGATGTAGACAAATAATAAAGTAGAAATCAGTGGCACAGATATAAAATCCAGTCTTATTAAGATAAGAAAATATATTCAATTTGAAGATTGGAATTATCTTTTTTACAACTTTTTTTAGTTTTGGAGAAGTAATTAAGTTTCATTACATGTTTTGCCTATTCACACAGAATGTAACTAAGACTGGTAGTTTTATTATTTTTATTTTTTCATGCTATAGCCTAAATTCTATTTCACACTTTTGCCCAGGTAATTCTCAGCTCAAGTCAACCATGGGTTTGAGGAATTTCTTCTGCTTTGTGCTCAGGGAGACAACAGAGCATAATTTTGACTGCATAGCAGTTCATTACAAGGTCAATTGTACAAAGCCATATAACCTCAGATTATTAAGTCAAGTCATTTCTTAAGCAGATGAATACAAAAGCAAATAGTTTAGTGCTATTTGATATTTAACAAAATCAATATAGTTTTCTGGATTTGCATTTCAAGGAGTCTTACTACATATATAGTCCACAAAGAAAAATGATATCCCTATTGCTTGTTGATGTTTCCTTCCTAAAGTATGTCTTAATTCAAAATCTGTACTGCAGAGAAATATATGAAAATAATCCCCTCAGTTTTTTTCATTATGAAAGCATAACCTGACTTGGGTAAATATGGAGGATCACAGAGTAATCGTGCTTTATGAAAAGGATGCTTCATAACTCTATCTGCACCTATATCTCTATACAGATATTTATCTACAAGAAGAAATCCTTCAGTAAACCTTTAAAATAAGTGTCCAGAGATAAGAGTTCAGTATTTCTGTATCACCCATAAAGTTCTGCACATGAAACAGGTTGTAGCTCCAACCTAGACTGAGATATCTTTAGAGATCACCTCTGGAGTTAATTTCTTCAGAAATCTCTTTAGAGATCACCTCTGCAACAAAAGGGCCTCTTATTGAAAGTGAAAGTTTTAAACCAAGTGAAAAACTTGGCTTAAAACTCAACATTCAGAAAACTCAGATCATGGCATCCAGTTCCATCACTTCACCCCATCAATAGATGGGGTAACAATAAATAGTGACAGACTTTATTTTCTTGGGTTTTAAAATCACTACAGTTGGTGACTGCAGCCATGAAATTAAAAGATGCTTGCTCCTTGAAAGAAAAGCTATGACCAACCTAGACAGCACATTAAACAGCAGAGACATTACTTTGCCAACAAAGGTCCATCTAGTCAAGGTTACAGTTTTTTTAGTAGTCGCGTATGGATGTGAGAATTGGACTATAAAGAAAGCTGACCACCGAAGGACTGACGCTTTGGAACTGCAGTGTTGGAGAAGACTCCTGAGAGTCCGTTGGACTGCAAGGAGATCCAACCAGTCAATCCTAAAGGAAATAAGTCCTGAACATTCATTGGAAGGACTGATGCTGAAGCAGAAATTCCAATACTTTGGCCACCTTATAGCAAGAACTGACTCATTTGAAAAGACCGTGATGCTGGGAAAGATTGTATGTGGAAGGAAAACGGGACAACAGAGGATGAGATGGTTGGATGGCATCACTGACTCATTGGGCATGAGTCTGAGCACTCTCTGGAAGTTGGTGATGGACAGGGAAGCTAGGCATGCTGCAGTCCACGGGGTCAAAACAAGTCAGACACAACTGAGTGACTGAACTGAACTGGACTTAATATTCTCCTTCATTTGAATTGCTTTTTCTCCTTTGTCTCTTACATCATCACTATAAAATGGACTGAAATTGTTTAATAAGCTCATAAAGAAACTACTGAGCTTGAACCTTGATAAATGGAATATTCCCTGTCGATCAGTAAACAAAGGAAGTCACAGTCATCAGCAATCACAAACATCATGGACCGTGAGCTGGTAAGTCCTGAGGAAACTAAGGAAGGAAAGAAAACCTGCCATCCAGCAGCCATCAGGCTGCAATAACTCCCCACCATTAGCCCTGAGGAACCCCAGGACATGGAAAACCAAGATAGTGGCCCAGATACTTGAGGTGTCAGTTCAGTACAGTTCAGTCTCTCAGTCACGTCTGACTCTTTGCAACCTCATTGGACTGCAGCATGCCTGGCTTCCCTGTCCATCACCAACTCCCAGAGCATGCTCATACTCATGTCCATCAAGTCAGTGATGCCATCCAACCATCTCATTCTCTGTTGTCCCCTTTTCCTTCCACCTACAATCTTTCCCAGCATCAGGGTCTTTTCCAAGGAGTCAGTTCTTCACATCAGGTGGCCAAAGTATTGGAGTTTCAGCTTAAGCATCAGTCCTTCCAAAGAATATTCAAGACTTATTTCCTTTATGATTGACTGGTTGGATCTCCTTGCAGTCCAAGGGACTTTCAAGAGTCTTCTCCAACACCACAGTTCAAAAGCATCAGTTCTAAAGCCCTAGTTTTCTTTATGGTCCAACTCTCACATCCATACATGACTACTGGAAAAACCATAGCTTTGACTACACAGAGCTTTGTCAGCAAAGTACTACCTCTGCTTTTTAATATGCTGTCTAGGTGGGTCATAGCTTTTCTTCCAAGGAGCAAATGTCTTTTAATTTCATGGCTGCAGTCACCATCTGCAGTGATTTTGGAGCCCAAGAAAATAAAGTCTGTTATGTTTCCATTGTTTCCCCATCCATTGATCATGAAGAGATGGGACTGGATGCCATGATCTTAGTGGAGAATTCTGACAAAATGTGGTTCACTGGAGAAAGGAATTGAAAACCACTTCAGTACTCATGCCTTGAGAACCCCATGAACAGTATGAAAAGGCAGAAAGATATGACAATGAAAGATGAACTCCCCAGCTTGGTGGATGCCTAATATACTACTGGAGAAGAATGGAAAAATAACTCCAGTAAGAGTGAAGAAATGGAGCCAAAGCAAAAGCAACATCCAGTTGTTGATGTCAGTGGTGATGGAAGTGAAGTCCAATGCTGTAAAGAGCAATATTAGGAATCTAGAATATTAGGTCTGTGAATCAAGGTAAACTGGAAGTAGTCAAACAGGAGATGGCAAGAGTGAGCATCGACTTTTTAGGAATCATTTAACTAAAATGGACCGGAATGGGTGAATTTAATTCAGATGACCATTATATCTACTGCTGTGGGCAAGAATCCCTTAGAAGAAATGGAGTAGCCCTGATAGTCAACATAAGAGTCCAAAATGCAGTCCTTGGGTGCGATCTCAAAAATGACAGAATGATTTCTGTCTGTTTCAAGGCAAACCATTCAATATCACAGTAATCCAAGTCTGTATCCCAACCAATAATGCCAAAGAAGATGAAATTGAATGGTTCTATGTAGACCTGCAAGACCTTTTAGAACTAACACACAAACAAGATGTCCTTTTCACCATAGGGGACTACATTGCAAAAGTAGGGAGTCAAGAGATACCTGGAGTAATAGGCAAATTTAGCCTTGGCGTACAGAATGAAGCAAGGAAAAGGCTAATAGAGTTTTGCCAAGAGAACGCACTGGTCATAGCAAACACCTTCTTCCAACAACACAAGAGAAGACTCTACATACGGACATCACCAGATGGTCAACACTGAAATCAGATTGATTATATTCTTTGCAGCCAAAGACGGAGAAGCTCTATACAGTCAGCAAAAACAAGACCGGAAGCTGACTGTGGCTCAGATCATGAACTCCTTGTTGCCAAATTCAGACTTAAATTGAAGAAATTAAGGAAAAGCACTAGGCCATTCAGGTGTGACCTAAATCAAATCCCTTATGATTATACAGTGGAAGTGACAAATATATTCAAAGGAATAGATCTGACAGACAGAGTGCCTGAAGAACTATGGACAGAGGTCTGTGACATTGTACAGGAGACAGTGATCAAGACCACCCCCAAGAAAAAGAAATGCAAAAAGACAAAATGGTTGTCTGAGGAGGCCTTACAAATAGCTAAGAAAAGAAGCTGAGGTGTATATCAAAGGAATGATTCAATGAGCCCAGACTCTTTCGTCTCCCTATACATAGAAAAGTGCTAAATTCCATAACTTTGAATATATGGTTTTCCTTCATTAACAATAATCTTTTGACTTTAGACTACCTGTCCTTTGTTGTAAAACTTCTACAAACCCTGGCGCCACTACCCATCCTCGGAGCAGTTTTCTCAGGGTTATTTGAGATGGTGCCTCCTGTGCTTGAAGTTCCAAAAAAAATCCCACCAAATAAAACATAACTGTCAACTTTTGGGTTGTGGATTTTTTTTAAGTCCACAACCTAAAGGACCACTTTAAATTCCCTTCCCATTTATCAGAGCCAAAAGGGTCTAGATTTGCAGCAGTCTGGTGGATATTTACTTAGGGGTCCCCTGCACTGCTATGCAATCACCAATTATTTTTTTCATTCCCACCAGTATTGTCTTTTTCCAGACAATATTCCACTAATAAATATTAGCTTAGCTAATTACTAAATCATCTATTTCCTGGTGGCACATGAGGTCTTTTGGATTTCAGTCATAGGCTGAGGTGAAACCTGCTGAAATAATGCAACTTGGCAGTATTCCAAATGTGAATGACAGTTGTAGTCATAAGTGTTGCCTACATTTCTTTAGATTTTCTTCAAAAATTAAATGTAAGTTAAATGTTTTCCCACCAATCTGTCTGCTAAAGTGTCACAATCAGCATTAGAGTTTTCATCATTTTTCTCAAAAGAGCATATTAGTATTGATTTCCTCACCTGCTTATAATTCTATAAACTAGTCTAGAAAGTCCTGTCACAGTAAATTTGTTTTTTAAAATATATTTTAAAATCTTTATACATGTCATTGCAGAACTCTCTCTACAACTACACAAATTCACACATTGTCATTCATATAGCCAGTCTTAATAAGAATTTATTTTTTACTTATTGTATTTGAGGACATCATTAGAGTTTATGGCTTTTAGAAAGTAAAATATGCATGTTGTTAGTAAATAAAAATCCTAAAGAGCTATCATATTAAAAATAAAAGACTTTTTATCTTGTATTACAATTCCAAATATTCTCTTCGATTTAGCCATAGTTAAGTAGTTACTATATGCCTCTCCAGGGGGGAAAAAAAGTAAATCCTAAATGTTTGAATACACACACACACATACATCTCTCTGTATGTTCATGTACATCCTTGTAATTATCTTTTTTAATTTTATGAAATGGATTGCTCATGTCCATTGTTCTATTCCTTCCTTTTTCATATATTAACATGTTTAAAGAGACTTCATCTCAGCATATATACCACTTTCTATGAATTGTATCAATGCACTGCCTTATCCTTTGGCTTTAGGTTGAATCTGGCCAAGAAGTGACACGAGAGGAAATCAGAAGGAAGGAGGAGAGTGCAGGTGAGATACTTAATCGCCCAAACCTCCCTGCACTTGGTTGCCTCTGCTGACCCTGCCTCTACACTCCTGGGCCTGGCTCCTTTCAGGTAATCCTCTGCCTCTGGGTGTCAATGATACTTTCTTTCACTCATTCCTTCAGGCTTAGGGATGGTAATGAACTCTGCTGTCACTAATCCCCTGGTCCTGCCCTATTCCCACTGTACCCTGAAGATCCTTTTTTGCCTTACCCATACCTTTGTAAATAGACCCTTGATTATTTCCAACAATTGCTAATTTAAATAAGCCATTTGTTGTTTGCTTTAGTTGCATTTTACAAGATAAGGATTTGGTTTTTATATGGGTACCCATGGTGTCTCTAGAGAGGTTCAAGTATTTAAATAGTATCATTTTGGCAACTGTATGGAGAACAGAGGACAGAGAGAAAGAGCTGGCAGTAGAGAGATCATCAAGTGGATATTATAACAATCCAGATAAGAGATGAGGGTGGCTTGCAAGAAGTGGTCAAAGTAGATGTAAGGAAGTGGTTGAATATTTGACACATTGTTGAACAAATATGATAGGATTTTTCTGATGGGCTAGTTTTGGGATCTGAGAGAAAGAAGGAACCCCCAAAATTCAAAGCCTTCAGTCTTAGCAACTAGAAGAATGTGTCTTTTACCAAAATAAAGAGCAGTTGATTTTAGAAAAAAAAAATCAAATATTGGAAATATCCAATCAAATATCCAAATCAAATTTGGAAAAATTCTAATTTTTCAGCATTATCTAGACATCCTAATAAATAAATATAAATCTGGGGTTCCAAGAAATAAACATGGGAATCATGAATGCAGAGATGGCATTTACTGTAAGAGACTGGATAAAACTGATAACATTATGTGTAAAAAGGGACGGTAAGAGAACTAAGTCTTGGGACAAAGATATATGGGGGTAAAGACTGTAAGAAAAATAAAACCCAGCAAAGGACAAAATGTCAGAAGAATGGATTAAGAGAATAATCAATAGATTTTGAGAAGCTACATTTAAAAAGTGTTTCAAGAGAGAGAGGATGATGAATTTTATCAAATGATGTTTAGAAAGCAAGTTAGAAATGACCAATGAATTGGGCAGCAAGGAAGTTATTACAGGGTTTGACAAAAATATTGTTATGGCAAAATTTCAGTACAGAATGGAAAAAGTAGAAATATAGACAGTAAAGGAAAATTACACTTTCACAGGATTCTCATCAAGATTGACAAGTTCAAAAGGGAACAGAAAAAGGGGAAACTGGAAAGTGATAAAAGAAAGATTGGTCTTGGTGTAGGAGAAAGTGAAATTTTTCCTAAGCATTTTTCTATACTCTTTTTAAAATAAAAAGTAAGTTTTTTCAGCTGAGACTAAAGAGGGGATCCAACCAGTCCATCCTAAAGGAGATCAGTCCTGGGTGTTCATTGGAGGGACTGATGCTAAGGCTGAGACTCCAGTATTTTGGTCACCTGATGTGGAGAGCTGACTCATTTGAAAAGACCCTGATGCTGGGAAAGATTGAGGGCAGGAAGAGAAGGGGACAACAAAGGATGAGACGGTTGGATGGCATCACCGACACAATGGACATGGGTTTGGGTGGACTTCGGGAGTCGGTGATGGACGGGGAGGCCTGGCGTGTTGCGATTCATGGGGTCGCAAAGAGTCAGACACGACTGAGCGACTGAACTGGAACTGGAAAGAGGGGAAGGAAGGTTGAAGTTTTGCAGACACAGAAGAATGTGTTTAGTAGCCATCTTGAACAAAGGTCAGCAAATTTTTGTCTCAAAGAAGCAGATATCAAATATTTTAGTCTTTGTGAGAAATACAGTCTCTGTCACAGCTACTCAACTTCAGTGTTACAGTATAAACAAATAATCATGACTTGTGTCAACAAAATTTTAGTTATAAAAGCAGGCAAGGTGTATTTGGCTCACAGAAGATAGCTTACTGATTCTTGATCTAGGAAAGTGAAAAAAATGGACAAGAAAAATGCAGTAGAGTTTCCAGAAAGCTCTCAAGGCTGATTTGAGAGTATAATCATAAAGTGGAACCAGACAGGATGGAGTGGTTTTGCTTGAACCATGTTGTTGATGCTTGGAGGCAGATGTAAACATGCTAAAGAAAATATTGAAAAAGACACATGTATTTTATCTTTAGTTTCTGCCAGAATGTGAAAAGCTCTAGTCACTTATTCTCCTCTCTCTTACCGTCTTGTGCTTCTTTTTGCATGGTTGGGCATCATTCTCCTTAGTGATTTTCTTAATTCCTTTATCAGACAGATCGTTTCCTGTGCTTTCCCCTTCAGTGTCTCCCACTGCATTAATGTGCCATATTCCCAGCATGACTCCCTACACCTCGCAGAAGCTGACCCCACCCTCCTTGGCTGCATCATCTCACACCTCTTGCTTCTCTTATTATTACACTCCACACATTCTGATCCTGTTGCTGTTTCTTGAATATATCAAATCTTACTACTCTGTCCTCAGGCTCTTTCCTCTGCTTGGAATGCTCTTCTGAACATTATCTAAATTTCCATTCATTTCTTAAGCTCTGCTTAAACACCTTATAATGCCCTTTCCTCTTGGAGGCACTTCTTCAAACTTAACACTCTCTTCTCCCTCTGCATACCTCCTTCTTCCCACACAGCAACCCACTAATTTTTCCTCTAGGACTCTGCCCTTCCCCTTCACTGGATTCAACATAATGATGCATTTATAGCTGATGTCATTTGTTTAATGTCTATATGGCCACTAACATATACATCTCACGAGGGCAGGGTACACACACAATCTGTTTCACCAATACACATCCTGAAATAGCCCTTGATTTGGCAGATTTGCAATCAATATTTACTGACGAATGAATTATGGAATTCTCTCAGATCTCATGCATTTAATGGTTGAGAGGTATTAAATGCTGCTTTCTGATTGTTACTCCCTGCATTACTCTGCTGAGGTTGCCATTAAAGACGACCACACACTGGGTGACTTAAGCAACTGGACATCATTTTCTCATGATTCTGAGGGAGTGGAAGTCCAACATGAAGGTGCCATCAGAATTGGCTTCCGGTAAGGAATCTCCCCTTGGTAGGCAGAGATCTTGCTGTGATTTCACGTGGTCTTCTCTCTCTACATGCTCACAGGGAAGGAGAGCACTATGTCTCTTCCTCTTACTGTAAGGACACCGGTCCTATGTATTAGGGCCCCAGCCACATGACCTCATTTTATCTTACCTCCTTAAAAGCTCTATCTCCAAAATTGTCAAGTTAGGGCTTCAACATAGGAATGCAGGGAACAGAATTCCATCTCAAGACTCCTACACTCAGTCAGGTTTTCTCTTATTTGCGCTCATGATGCCCTGCTACACACTGTTGACCCTGCATCTTACGTGACTGGTTCCATGTCCCTCTTTCTTATTTGACACTTCAGAAGAGCTCAAGTTGGATCAATTTTGTTCAACATTCAATCCCAGTTATGCATAGGAAACACCCAAAACTACTTGTTGAGTAAATGAGTGAGTTTTTTCTGTATTTAGAGTTTTATTTTACAGAGAAATCCTAATATTTTTGTGCTCCAACTAATTACACTGTCTTATGGGAAACACAGTCCTTTGAAGATTTTTCACTTGCTTTCTACAGAAAGAGTCAATTTGAAGATAGAAAAAAAAAAAAACTAAAAATTAAAATACAAAGTAGGGAGAAGTTATAGTTTATGAGTGTTAACACACAGGTACAAATGTGAAACGTGCTTTGATGTTGATTTTAACAAAACCACAAAACAACAGTTTGGAGACAATCAGAAAAATGCAACACAGACTGAATACTAGATAAAATAAATAATGATTTTGTTAGGTTCATGAAAATGGCATTATGATTTTTTCAATTCATTACTTATTAATGATAAGTTTGCTGTTGCTGTTGTTTAGTTGCTCAGCTGTGTCTGACTGTTTTGCGACCCATGACTGCAGACTGCCAACCTCCCCTATAGATGGGATTTTTCCAGCATAAAGTACTGGAGTGGGCTGCCATTTCCTTCTCCAGGTGATCTTCCTGACCCAAGTATTGAACCCACATCTCCTGCATGGAAGGTGGATACTTTACCATGAAAACCTCCAGAGACAAGGTACTGAATTATGTATTTGTAAAATGATTTGAGGCACAATATCTGGGATTTTTAAAAATATTCCAGAAAATAAAAGTAGAGGCAAGATATAAAACGAGATTGTAAAGTACTAATATTTGCTGAAGCTGGATGATGGAACATAGGGATTCATTTATACTATTGCCTCTTCTTGTTATGCTTAACATTTCCATAATAAAATTTTTTAAAACAGACAAAATGGAAAAAACTGCTATGCACAAAGTTATTGACTTTCTAAAAAATTTCCATGCAAATCAAAGCTATTAATATAATCCATTGGGGGATTAATTCAGTTATACTGATGGAGTATAATGGCAACTGGCCAAAAAATTACTTTGTTCTTTCACTTAATCTCACCAAGTCATTGGCAAACAACCTGTCATCCTTGTCAATTTTCAGTATCCTGGAAGCCAAAACAGAAGAATTTATGTCCCATATTAAAAATCACATAGTATACTGAATACATAGAACAGCAACTTGGAAATTTTTGAAAATATCATCAAAAGCAAGTACATACAGCTTTAAAAATTATAGTACTTCATATCAATTGTTGAAATTATATGAATGGTAGTAAAATCATCCCATTCACTCCTAAAGAGCAATCTGTCTTGAAGTCTGTCATGAAATAAGAGACTTGTGGAATGTAGAAATTAATTTTTCAAATGACTGAAGTAATTGCAGCACAAATGTTGAGGTAAAAAGTCTCCTCCTTATGACATCGTATTAAATCATTTAATATTATAATTTGTATTTTGTAAATGTGATGTAGAAATGTTCAGAAATGCACTTGCTACAAGAATCTCTTTCATTGTTCTTGGCTTCCCTTGTGGCTCAGATGGTAAAGAATTTGCCTGCAATGTGGAAGACCTGGGTTCGATCACTGGGTTTGGAAGATTGCCTGGAGAAGGGAACAGCTACCCATTCCAGCATTCTGGCCTGGAGAATTCCATGGACTATACAGGCCATGGGGTCACAAAGAGTAGAACACGACTGAGAAACTTCCACTCTTCACTTTTAAGGATGATTATTAAAATATAATCTAGTTTATGTGGCAACCTGGATAGGAGGAGAGTTTGGGGGGGAATGGATGCATATATATGTATGGCCGAGTCTCTTTGCTGTCCACCTGAAACTATCACAACATAGTTAACTGGCTATACTCCTATATAAAACTAAAAGTTTAAAACTAGTAACCTGAAAGATGGAGTAATGGGCAAATAACTTCCATGAAGTGACCACTATTTGATATTACCTAATCAAGGGTAATATTCATTCTTTCATTTAATATACAGATAATTTACTTGCATTATGATCTACCAAGTAGAAATTATCCTATAGATAAATTGATAACTAGAGTGTTTTAGGAAATTTTTAAAAGAAGGGTTTTGATTAAAGCCCAGATGTAAATGACTCCAAACCTGTTTGCTTAACCACTGGTGTACATTGCATTACCGCACTTTTGAAATATCCACTGAGCCCTGAAAGAGTGATATATGCCCTGGTAAAGTTGCAGCTTGAGGTTTTAAAAGCAGAAAGTTTATCTAGGAACACTGGTTTTTTTGTGTGTAGGCAAAATGTCTCAGTCCTTCGGGGTACTGCAATAAAAACATCACAGACTAGTGACTTAAACAGAACATTTATTTCTCACAGTTTTGGAGGCTGAGAAGTCCAGGATCAGATTTAGTGTCTGATGAGGAGCTGTTTTCTGATTTGCAGATGGCTGCCTTCTCCCTCTGTCTTCACATGGCAGAAGGGGCGAGAGAGTTCTCTGGGGTGACTTGACGGGGAGGGAGGTGTTCTCTTTTATAAGGGCACTCATCCCATTCATGAAGGCTCCAGCTTCACGGCCTAATCCTCTTCCAAATGCCCATCTCCTAATACTGTCACACTACGCATTAGGGTTTCATCATGAATTTTGGAAAAACACAAACATTACGTCCATAACATAGAGTCAGTCTTCATGGTTCAGGGTCTGGTCCTTCATTGGAAGTTTCATGAAACTGTCTGGTCCACCAGATTTGACTGACTGCTTCACAAGCACAGACTCAGTAACAATTGGTCCTAAGTTAGGACTTAAATAAAAGGTTTCTGCCACACAACATTCCCCAACTCTAGTTTACATAGCTTTAAATAGTAGGAGCAGGGACTCAAGACACAGCCAAATAGTAATTGCTTCACCTTCTCTCATAGCCTGTACACCACAACTTCCACACCTCCCCGTCCCTCCAATCCATGACCACCACCATGCAGACTGTGTTCCACTGCAAGTGATGTCAAAGTGGGTGCGGTTTATTTCAGTGTAGAAAAAAATATGCCCCTCTGGTCCCTGTCTAGCATTACTGTAATTGTCATGAGATCCCTTGAGAGACCTGGTATCTTTAATGAAAGAATATCTAACTATTTAGAAGAAAGATGGTGCCACAAGCTATGGATTGTTTCCAAGGTCATGTTTATATTGCTCTTCATCTTTTCAGAATGTTAAAAACACTTTTCAGCTTTTGGTATAATTTTATAATACATAGTGCACATTTTTCTAAAATTTTGGATATCATGTGAATAAAGAAATGTATATATGAAGGTATACTTGTTATACATATATACATATACACAGACACACATATATATTATATGTATGTATATATATTATATATGTATATTATATGTATATATATAATATGTATATACATACATATATATATTATATGTTGGAACATGTTTTCCTTCTGTAATATAAATTATGGATCTTGGTTGATAATCATATATCAATGTAGGTTCACTGACTATAACAAATGTACCACTGTGGTGTGGGACGTTCATGGTGTGGAAGGTTGTACGCGTGTAGAAACAGAAAATACATGGAATTATGTCTGCTTTCCACACAATGAACTTTGCTGTGAACTTAAAATTACTCTAAAAAATAAAGCTTATTAATTTAAAAATTTGTCAAAGAATTTTATCCTTCAAACACAAATAATTAATTGTTAACTTCATGAATAATTTTCCTTTTCCCCTATATATAATGAGCTATTTGTGTATAGATCTGGTCATAATAAATTAAAATGGAGTTTCAGGCCTTTTACCAAATATTTCTCATCTTTTATAAAGTTAAACTCAAAATTCATTTCTGTTAAGGTAAACTAACCTATATGTAAATTATGCATCTTTTCATAAGAAAATACTAATCTCTCATCTTCTGTTGGTGACTTTTGGGTTCAGAGATAAATACAAATTTATTTTTCTTTACAACAGAAATAAAATACTAAAGGAAATGTTTTCATAATATTTTCAGCCTTCCTGTTGTCCCATAGATTCTATCCAGATGAACATTGTAATTCAGAGCAAACCAATTATTTCAGCCTTTTCATATGCTTATACTTTAGAATCAGATCAGTGAACTAAACTGATTAATGGGTAAGTTCAAAAAGAGATCAAAGTTTTTAATAGATTTTCCAATGAAGAAAATTTCCAGTAGGGTAGACCAAAAGACTAAATTGAATCTAATTCTAGGAAGAAAATCAAATACAACTGCAGTTTAAACAACAGCATATCTATTAAATAAAATGCACAGGATTCAGTTCTATTTTAGACTCCTTGAGGTTTATTTACAGAAATTAAAATCTTATTTAAACTATTTAGTGCTCAGAAGCACAATGCTTAAAAGAAATATGAACATTCAATTCAGTTCAGTTCAGTCGCTCAGCTATGTTAGACTCTGCAACCCCATGGACGGTAGCACACCAGGGCTCCCTGTCCACTGCAACTCCTGGAGTCTACTCACACTCATGTCCATTGAGTCGGTGATGCCATCCAAACATCTGCACCTCTGTCGTGCCGTTCTCCTCCAACCTTCAACGTTTCCTAGCATCAGGCTCTTTTCCAATGAGTCAGTTCTTCACATCAGGTGGCCAAAATATGGGAGTTTTCGCTTCAGCATTTCACAACTGCAATATTCAGTGAATATTCATTTCCTTTAAGATGGACTAGTTGGATCTCCTTGCAGTCAAAGAGACTCTCAAGAGTCTTCTCCAACACCACAGTTCAAAAACATCAATTCTTTGGTGCTCAGCTTTCTTTATAATCTAACTCTCACATCCATAAATGACTACTGGAAAAACCATTGCTTTGCCTAGACAGAACTTTGTTGGCAAAGTAATGTTCCTGCTTTTTAACATGCTGTCTAGGTTGGTCATAGCTTTTCTTCCAAGGAGCAAGTGTCTTTTAATTTCATGGCTGCAGTCACCATCTGCAGTGATTTTGGAGCCCAGAACCCATCTATTTGCCATGAAGTGATGAGACCGGATACCATGATCTTAGTTTTCTGAACGGTGAGTTTTAAGCCAACTTTTCACTCTCCTTTTTCACTTTCATCAAGAGGCTCCTTAGTTCTTCTTCGCTCTCTGTCATAAGCATGGGGTCATCCGCATATCTGAAGTTATTGGTATTTCTCCCGGCAATCTTCATTCAAGTTTGTGCTTCATCCAGTCCTGCATTTCTCATGATGTACTCTGCATATAACTTAAATAAGCAGGGTGACAATATACAGCCTTGACATAATCTTTTCCCAATTTGGAACAAGTCTGTTGTTCCATGTCCAGTTCTCACTGTTGCTTCTTGACCTGCATACAGATTTCAGGAGGCAGGTCAGGTGGTCTGGTATTCCCCTCTCTTTCAGAATTTTCCACAGTTTGTTGTGACCCACACATCAAAGGTTTTGGCATAGTCAGTAAAGCAAAAGTAGATATTTTTCTGGAATTTTCTCACTTTTTCAATGATCCAACAGATGTTTGCAATTTGATCTCTGGTTCCTCTTTCTTTTTTTAAATCCAGTTTGAACATCTGGAAGTTCATGGTTCATGTACTGTTGAAGCCTGGCTTGGAGAATTTTGAGTATTGCTTTGCTAGTGTATGAGATGAGTGCAATTGTGCGATAGTCTGAGCATTCTTTGGCATTGCCTTTCTTTGGGATTGGAATGAAAACTGACATTTTCCAGTCCTGTGGCCAGTGCTGAGTTTTCCAAATTTGCTGGCATATTGAGTGCAGCACTTTCACAGCATCATCTTTTAGGATTTGAAACAGCTCAACTGGAATTCCATCACCTCCACTAGCTTTGTTCCTAGTGATGCTTCCTAAGGCCCACTTGACCTCATATTCCAGGATGTCTAGCTCTAGGTGAGAGATCACACCTTCATGGTTATCTGGGTTGTGAAGATCTTTTTTGTACAGTTCTTCAGTGTATTTGTGCTGCCTCTTCTTAATATCTTCTGCTTCTGTTAGGTTCATACCATTTCTCTCCTTTATTGTGTTCATCTTTGCATGAAATGTTCCCTTGGTATTTCTAATTTTCTTGAAGAGGTCTCTAGTCTTTCCCAGTTGTTTTCCTCTATTTCTTTGCATTGATCACTGAGGAAGGCTTTCTTATCTCTTCTTGCTATTCTTTGGAACTCAAAGCATTCAAATGGGTATATCTTTCCTTTTCTCCTTTGCCTTTCATTTCTCTTCTTTTCACAGCTGTTTGCAATGCCTCCTCAGAGAACCATTTGCCCTTTGCATCTTCTTCTTGGGAACAGTCTTGATCCCTGCCTCCTGTGCATTGTCATGAACCTCTGTCCACTGTTCTTCAGGCTCTCTTCTCTATCAGATCTAACCCCTTGAATATATTTGTCACTCCCACTGTATAATTGTAAGGGATTTTATTTACACCATACCTGAATGGTCTAGTGGTTTTTCCTACTTTCTTCAATTTAAGTCTGAATTTGGCAACAAGGAGTTCATGATCTGAGCTACAGCCAGGTCCAGGTCTTGTTTTTGCTGACTGTATAGAGCTTCTCCATCTTTGGCTGCAAAGAATATAATCAACCTGATTTCAGTATTAACCATCTGGTGATGTCAATGTGTAGAGTCTTCTCTTGTGTTGTTGGAAGAGGGTGTTTGCTATGACCAGTGCGTTCTCATGGCAAAACTCCATTAGTCTTTGCCCTGTTTCATTTTGTCCTCCAAAGCCAAATTTGCCTGTTACTCCAGGTATTTCTTGACTTCCTACTTTGGCATTCCAGTCCCCAATAATGAAAAGGACATCTCTTTTGGGTACTAGTTCTAGAAGGGCTTGTAGGTCTTCATAGAATCATTCAGCTTCTTCAGCATAACTGGTCGTGGCATATACTTGGATTACTGCGATATTGAACGGTTTGCCTTGGAAACAAAGAGAGATCATTCTGGCATTTTTGAAATTGCATCCAAGTACTGCATTTTGGACTTTTTTGTTGACTATGATGGCTACTCCATTTCTTCTGAGGGATTCTTGCCCACAGTATTAGATATAATGGTAAACTGAGTTAAATTCACCGATTCCAGTCCATTTAGTTCACTAATTCCTAAAATGCCAATGTTCAATCTTGCCATCTCCTGGCTGACCACTTCTAATTTGCCTTAATTCATGGACCTAACATTCCAGGTTCCTATGCAATATTTCTCTTTACAGCACTGGACTTACTTTCATCACCAGTCACATCCACAACTGGGTGTTGTTTTTGCTTTGTCTCTGTCTCTTCATTCTTTCTGAAGTTATTTCTCCACTGATCTTTAGTAGCATACTGGGTACCTATCAACCTGGTGAGTTCATCTTTCAGTGATCTTTCTTTTTGCCTTTTCATACTGTTCATGGGATTCTCAAGGCAAGAACACTGAAGTGCTTTGCCATTCCCTTCTCCAATGAACATTACTGAAACTTTTGTGAACATTATATGATTATATATAACATTATATGAACATTATTGAAACTTTTAAAGCATAGAAATTTGAAATGAGTAGATCTAAGAATTGTCCCTCCCTCATTCCAAAATGATTATTTTCAGAAGCATCAGTTTATTTATTTTTCTGAATTAATGAACTAAATGTCTCTCTTCCATAACCCCCTACCCTCAGTGGGAATTATTAACCTGAGGGGACAGCGGTGGAATTGACTGCCAAGAACATATAGAAGTAAAGTACTTGATCAATTCCTTCTCAAGCACTTCCTCCTACTTCCATGGTAGAAGAAGGCAAGAATTGTGACTTCCGTCTAAGTTCAGTTCAGTTCAGTTGCTCAGTCATGTCCGACTCTTTGTGACCCCATGAATCACAGCAGGCCAGGCCTCCCTGTCCATCACCAACCCCAGGAGTTCACGCAGACTCATGTCTATCGAGTCGGTGATGTAATCCAGCCATCCCATCCGTTGTCGTCCCTTTCTCCTCCTGCCCCAATCCCTCCCATCATCAGAGTCTTTTCCAATGAGTCAACTATTCCCATGCGGTGGCCAAAGTACTGGAGTTTCAGCTTTAGCATCAGTCCTTCCAATGAACACCCAGGACTGATCTCCTTTAATGGACGGGTTGGATCTTCTTGCAGTCCAAGAGACTCTTAAGAGTCTTCTCCAAGACCACAGTTCAAAAGCATCAATTCTTCGGCACTCAGCCTTCTTAACATCCAACTCTCACATCCATACATGACCCCAGGAAAAACCATAGCCTTGACTAGATGGACCTTAGTCGACAAAGTAATGTCTCTGCTTTTGAATATGCTATCTAGGTTGGTCATAACTTTTCTTCCAAGGAGTAAGCATCTTTTAATTTCATGGCTGCAGTCACCATCTGCAGTGATTTTGGAGCCCCAAAAAATAAAGTCTGAAACTGGTTCCACTGTTTCCCCCTCTATTTCCCATGAAGTGATGGGACTGGATGCCATGATCTTCATTTTCTGAATGTTGAGCTTTAAAGCCAACCTTTTCACTCTCCACTTTCACTTTCATCAAGAGGCTGTTTAGTTCCTCTTCACTTTCTGCCATAAGGGTGGTGTCATCTGCATATCTGAGGTTATTGATATTTCTCCCAGCAATCTTGATTCCAGCTTGTGTTTCTTCCAGTCCAGTGTTTCTCATGATGTACTCTGCATAGAAGTTAAATAAGCAGGGTGACAATATACAGCCTTGACATACTCCTTTTCCTATTTGGAACCAGTCTGTTGTTCCATGTCCAGTTCTAACTGTTGCTTCCTGACCTGCATACAGGTTTCTCAAGAAGCAGGTCAGGTAGTCTGGTTTCCCATCTCTTTCAGAATTTTCCACAGTTTATTGTGATCCACACAGTCAAAGACTTTGGTATAGTCACTAAAGCAGAAATAGATGTTTTTCTGGAACTCTCTTGCTTTTTCCATGATCCAGTGGATGTTGGCAATTTGATCTCTGGTTCCTCTGCCTTTTCTAAAACCAGCTTGAACATCACGAAGTTCATGGTTCACATATTGCTGAAGCCTGGCTTGGAGAATTTTGAGCATTACTTTACTAGCATGTGAGATGAGTGCAACTGTGCGGTAGTTTGAGCATTCTTTGTCATTGCCTTTCTTTGGGATTGAAATGAAAACTGACCTTTTCCGGTCCTGTGGCCACTGCTGAGTTTTCCAAATTTGCTGGCATTTTAGTAAACCTCAAATAAAGAGTCCCAGAAGATCTGATGCATAGATTTTTAAGTTGTCATTTAGACTGAAATAAATACATATTGCATACTTATATTTCTTCTGGGTTAAATAATCACTTGATTTCTATCATCTCTGTCCCTACTGAAAACCAGCATCAGAAAAGATGTTGTCTCTGAGATGAACAACTTTATACATTTTCAGTAAATATTTAATTTCATAGGTAAAGGTATTTTATTTTTCATATATCTTTTAAGATAAATGTACATCATATAACTGAATATTATTATTATTATTATTCATTAACTATCCATTTAAGATGCCATTTTTGAGAGTGAGCACTCAGACTCACTAAATTAATTTCCTTTTCAACACAGCCAGGTCCAACTTGTTTTCCAATATCACGGTAATTTAAGAGCTGAACTGGCAGCAAGATATGGGCCAGAGCTACAGGAAAGTGAGAGCCACAGTCCTTTAGCAAAAGCTAAAATGCTGTTTTTACATCTCAGATTGGTTTTGCAACTGCCATTCATCTAATCCCCACAGAATGCTTGTGCCCAATTCAGCTATTTTCTGGGGTTTTTTTATTCATAATCTGGTACCTTTTAACAAAATAAATGTGACTCCTCCATAAGGAGCCAATAGTTCATCTTTCACTAATGGCTCACCCTATACCTGTGTCTGTTCATCATAACTAGGCAAAGTTCTTTTGTATCTTGAGTAATAATCATTTCTTCACAAGTCTGGAACAAGGATAATCATGGAGAATGCAAACCAAACCAGGATCTTCAATTGTCAAGATATTCCTTTTCCCAGATAGCCAGTTTAACTTTGGTTGATTTTTAAAACTGATTTATAGGGAAAAGCCACAAAACAGGTATTTTCTAATGCTGGTATGATGTTTACAATTCATTGCTAATAGAGATCCTGAAGCAAAGTTAGGTGGGAAAGATGTGACAAATTCTTGATACATTAAAGCGTTGGTGTTAGTTGCTCAGTCGTGCCCAACTCTCTGCGACCCCACAGACTGCAGCCCTCCAGGCTCCTCTGTCCATGGAATTCTCCAGGCAAGAATTACTGGAGTTGCCATTCCCTTCTCCAGGAGATCTTCCCAATCCTGGGATTGAATCTGGGTCTCATGCATTGCAGGCAGAGTCTTTACTGTCTGAGTCACCAGGGTGGCTTCCAAATAGGAAAGTATTCATTATATCTTAAAATACAATAATCCCAAATAAACATCTACAGTGCTATGTCAATTCTAGGAGAAAGAAAAAAAAGGTGAATATCTACCTGTAAATGTACACGTTTATTCTGTGCTAAAAATATTTTTGGCTAGACGTTAGACACACTCCTGAAGGGTGCATTAATTGTCAGATCATATTGGCTTTATAAAAAGAATACATCGTTGACTTTATATATTATTTTAGTTATCTACTGATGCATAGCCAACTACCTCAAAACTTAGTGCTTAAAACAGGAAACATTTAGAGTTGATTGTTACTATTTACAACTAGTTACGTATCATAAAGTCACTGGAAACACAGATGCAGTGAACACTGAAACATTGCTCCTGGGGGAACATAGGCTTACATTGCTACAAGCCCTGCTGTTGCTGCAGCTAAGTCACTTCAGTAGTGTCCAGCTCTGCGCGACCCCATAGACTCCCCCGTCTCTGGGACTCTCCAGGCAAGAACACTGGAGTGGGTTGCCATTTCCTTCTCCAATGCATGAAAGTGAAAAGTGAAAGTGAAAGTGAAATTGCTCAGTCATGTCTGACTCTTAGCAACCCCATGGACTGCAGCCTACCAGGCTCCTCCATCCATAGGATTTTCCTTCCAGGCAAGAGTACTGGAGTGGGGTGCCATTGCCTTCTCTGCTACAAGCCTCTAGTCACAAACTATTCATCAACTAAGCATCAATATATAACTTTGTCTTATGTGTATTACTGGTTGAAAACAACTTTTTAATATATATTGTTGATTCATTATCATTGAGCTAGTGGCTGACTCAGTGGACATGATTATGAGCAAGATAGAGGGGAGATATTATCCAGGAGATAATAAAGGATCGAAAAGCCTGGCATGCAGCAGTCCATGAGGTCACAAAGAGTAGGCCACGACCTAGTGACTGAAAAACTAAGAGGCTGATAAGCACCATAATTCATGCCTGAAAGAAGTTTGTCTAACACATTTATTTTCTCCAAAAAGCACATCACAGCCTTCTTGTGCTTAGGAATACCAGACACGTTTTAGTACTTTGCTTGGGGCCATTGTAAACAACAAAATCACCATCAAACAGCACCAAAATGTGAAAAACGCCAACCCAAAGCCCCAAATAGACCATGAAAAGACATATGTTTACAGTATGACACCTGGTAGGAAAAGGCAGAGATGCCCTTGTTTGATCTGAACTGGGACAAGGCACATTGGGCCACTCACATTTTTCACTGCTCTGCACATGTCTATAAAATTGCCATGAGTATTGACTTTGTGGTTATGGATATATTTTAGTGAGTAGGAAAATTTGCAAATAGAGAATCTGTGAATAATGAACACTGATTGTATTTTGCAGCCTCTGAGGGACAGGAATCTGGGAGTAGCTTAGCTAACTCTTACTCATTCCTCAGAACTGAGTCTATATAACACCTCTTAGAAGCTTGTTCTAAATAACACCAAATCCTCTCCTTTTGTCTCTGGTGTCCACTTTTATCATATCACTTGCTAGATTAGGCCATAATGTCATGGTAGCTAGTCTTTCTCAATACTCAATTGTAAGTTCCTTTGGGGCAAGAGCTATGTCTTCTTCATCATATTTGTCTATCAAGTTTAGGGAAGAAATAAGACCTATTATACACAGACTTTCAGAAAATAGTGGTAGAGAGAGGACTGTATTCCCAATGTAGTTTATAAAACCAGAATAACTTTGTGGTGAAATATTACAAGAAAAAAAATCAGGTCAACATCTCTCACAAACACAGATTCCAAATTTCATAATAAAATATTAATGAATTCAATCAATCCATGTATAAAAAGAAAAATATTACAAAAAAACCTAATTTAGCCCAGAAATTTAGTTTGGTATTTCATTCAAAAGTCAATGTAACTCAAAAAATTAACAGAATAAAAGGGAAAAGCATATAACTTTCATAAGGGATAAAAAGAAAAAATCAACATCCATTCATGATATTAAAAAACAACACATCAAACTAAAAATAGAAAGAAAATTCCCCTTAATGCAAGAAGGGAAACTTAAGAAAAGTCTAATGTTGACATCACAATTGATGAAGTATTGAACATATTTGAGAGAAGAAAAAAGGTCAATATATTCCTCTTACTACTTCTATTCAGCACTATATTATATATCCAAGCCAGTGCAGTAAAATAAAAAAGTTTAAAAATAAATAAAAGCCTAAAATCTAGAAATAAGTAAAATTGTCCTTGTGTGAAAGTGTTATGATTATATATAAAACTCTATGTAGTCTACAAAAGAATGGCTGAGATTAATAAATGAATTGATCAGGATCACAGGATTCAAAATAACTATATGAAAATGATTTCTATTGCTCTCTACTCACAATAACGGCATCTCTGTGGCTCAGAGGATTTTTTATCTGTCTGCAATGCAGGAGACCCAGGTTTGATCTCTGGAAGATCTCCTGGAGAAGGGAATGGCTACTCACTCCAGTATTCTTGCCTGGAGAATTCCATGGACAGAAGAGTCTGGGTGGGCTACAGTCCTTGGGGTCACAAAGAGTTGAACACAACTAAACTAACACTTTCACTTCACTAGTAGCAATAGGCAATACCACTAAAACTGGCATTTAAAAGTACTGATACTTGATTGCTGCTGTTGCTGCTAAGTCGCTTCAGTCGTGTCCAACTCTGTGCGACCCCATAGATGGCAGCCCACCAAGCTCCCCCATACCTGGGATTCTCTAGGCAAGAACACTGGAGTGGGTTGCCATTTCCTTCTCCAATGCATGAAAGTGAAAAGTGAAAGTGAAGTCGCTCAGTCGTGTCCGACTCTTCGCGACCCCATGGACTGCAGCCAACCAGGCTCCTCTGTCCATGGGATTTTCCAGGCAAGAGTGGAGTGGGGTGCCATTGCCTTCTCCTCACTACTAGCAATAGGCAATACTATTAAAACTGGCATTTGAAGGTACTGATACTTGATCGCTGCTGTTGCTGCTAAGTCGCTTCAGTCGTGCCCGACTCCATGCCACCCCATAGACGGCAGCCCACCAGGCTCCTCCATCCCTGAGATTCTCCAGGCAAGAATACTGGAGTGGGTTGCCATTTCCTTCTTCAATGCATGCATGCATGCTAAGTCGCCTCAGTCGTGTCCGACTCTGTGCGACCCTATGGACAGTAGCCCAGCAGGCTCCTCTGTCCGCAGGATTCTCCAGACAAGAATACTGGAGTGGGCTGCCATTTCCTTCTCCAGATACTTGATTAAATCCCATTAAATATATGTACAATCTGTATACTGAAAAATAGAAAATGTTGTCCAAAGAAGTTAATGAAGATCTAAAAGAATAGATTTCCCCTTTTATGTATTGGAAGGTTCAATATCTTCTCTAATTTGCCCTATGGGTTCAACACAATCCCTAACAAAATAAAACAGAATTTTGAGTAGAAATTGGTGAGAAAATTCCAAAATTATTATGGAAATACAAAGAATCTATAAAATAATCTTTAAAAAATAGAACTATAAAAATTACAAGAATTGTTTTCAGAACTTAACTTAACAGTGTGATTTGGGTGTAAGAGAAATTCGTGAATAGTAGAGTCCAAAAAGACTCATATGTGTAGCCGTTTGAAAAATAAATTGGGAAAGAAAGGTTTTATTTGGACAAATGTTGATTAATCAACCAAATATGTTAGGAAATATGAAAGTAGACCCAATTTCAAACCACACACAAATATTAATTTGAGATGTCATAGACCAAAATTAAAAGCTCAGAACCATAAAACTTCTATTAATAGAAGGATCCATATTATAATATTCTAATAACATTAGAGTTATTATCAGAGAAGGCAATGGCACCCCACTCCAGTACTCTTGCCTGGAGAATCCCATGGACAGAGGAACCTGTTGGGCTGTAGTCCATGAAGTCGCTAAGAGTCGGAAACGACTGAGCGACTTCACTTTCACGTTTCACTTTCATGCATTGGAGAAGGAAATGGCAACCCACTCCAGTGTTCTTGCCTGAAGAATCCCAGGGACTGGGGAGCCTGGTAGGGGCCATCTATGGGGTCGCACAGAGTCAGACACGACTGAAGTGACTTAGCAGCAGCAACTTTAGAGTGAGCAAAGATTTCTTGATAAGGACCAAAAACAAACAAATAACAACAACAACAAAAAAAAAAAACATACACACACACAAATTTTAGCACAAGTGAAATTGCTTAAGTGGAAATTTGTTATTTCTGGAAAGATTTCCCTTAAAAATGAGATAAGTCAAGTGCAGAGAGAATGAGTTAAAAGACATATATATGATAAAAATGCTTATATTCAGGTTATATAAAAACTCTTACAATAAACAATAAAATTGTGAAAAATTATCTTTATTTTAAATTAATAAATTTCAGGGCTTCTCTGGTGGCTCAAATAGTAAAGAATCTGCCTGCTGTGCTAGAGATCCAGGTTTGATTCCTGGCCCAGGAAGACCCCCTGGAAAAGGGAGTGGCTACCCACTCCAGTATTCTTGCCTGAAGAATTCCATTGACTGAAGAGCCTGGTGGGCTACAGTCCATGTAGTCACAAAGAGTCAGATATGACTGAGCAATAATTTCACTTCAATAAATTATTACAACAGGCAATTTCCAAAATAAGATATTCAAACGAAAATGAAAAGGCACATGAAATCATGAAAAAGCACTCAAAATCATTTGTGATCAGCAAAATACAAATTAAAATGAAAACCACAAAAAGATATCTTTTCACATCTACTAGAGTGGCAAATAAACACCACACTACACTAAATATAGGACAGAGTACAGAACACTTGCAGCTATCATACATTGATTTTGAGAGTATAAAATAGAAACCACCTTGGCGAATGATTGTCCAATTCCTTTTTAAAATTAAGCATAGGTCTACTCTACAACCCATCAATTCCATTCTTTGGTATTTACACAAAAGCAATGAAGAAAAATATATGTATCTACATTAAAGATTTACAATATTCATAGCTCCTGCTGCTACGTTGCTTCAGTCGTGTCCAACTCTGTGCGACCCCATAGACGGCAGCCCACCAGGCTCCGCCGTCCCTGGGATTCTCCAGGCAAGAACACTGGAGTGGGTTGCCATTTCCTTCTCCAATATTCATAGCAATTTTATTCAAAACTGCCAAAGCCAAGAAATAACCAAAAAGTCTGTCCAATAGGAGAATGGACAGATTGAGATCATTTTAGACAATGGAAAACATTTATTCGACAATGTAAAAGAATAAACTACCAATACACACAACAGTCTCAAAATTCTCAGTTATTTGGCTAAAATCAAAGCCCCAGACAAAGATGAACACATTCTGTATGAGTCCGTAGATACACAATCTGCGGATTCACAAAACTAGTCTACAGTCCAAAGTTCATTGCTTAAAAAAGGGGACTCGAAATCAACTAGAAAAGGATATGAGGGAATTTTCTGAGGTAAAGAAAATATTCCAGGTATTATTTCATTTTGTGAAGACACCAGTGAATACAATAAATCAAAACATGTAAAATTGAACGCTTAAGATTTGTACATGTTCTTGTATGCCAATTATGCATCAATTTAAAACACTGAATTTACTTTACTCTTGAACCTGATTTTATTCAGTTTATAGCTTTTGTTCTTGGTAAATGATAGTACAAACAATTGATTCACCCATAAATGTAGGCATTCTCTTTGAATCTATCCTCCATACCCTATTCAGTTCACTTCAGTCACTGAGTCATGTCCGACTCTTTGCGACCCCATGAATTGCAGCACGCCAGGTCTCTCTGTCCGTCACCAACTCCCGAAGTTCACCTAGACTCACGTCCATCGAGTCAGTGATGCCGTCCAGCCATCTCATCCTCTGTCTTCCCCTTCTCTTCCTACCCCCAATCCCTCCCAGCCTCAGAATCTTTTCCAATGAGTCAACTCTTCACATGAGGTGGCCAAAGTACTGTAGTTTCAGCTTTATCATCATTCCTTCCAAAGAAATCCCAGGACTGATCTCCTTTAGAATGGATTGGTTGGATCTCCTTGCAGTCCAACGGACTCTCAAGAGTCTTCTCCAACACCACAGTTCAAACGCATCAATTCTTCAGCACTCAGCTTTCTTCACAGTCCACTCTCACATCCATACATGACTACTGGAAAAACCATAGTCTTGACTAGACAGACCCTTGTTGGCAAAGTAATGTCTCTGCTTTTGAATATGCTGTCTAGGTTGGTCATAACTTTTCTTCCAAGGAGTAAGCATCTTTTAATTTCATGGCTGCAGTCACCATCTGCAGTGATTTTTGGAGCCCCCAAAAATAAAGTGTGACACTGTTTCCACTGTTTCCCCATCTATGACCCATGAAGTGATGGGGCCAGATGCCATGATCTTCATTTTCTGAATGTTGAGCTTTAAGCCAACTTTTTCACTCTCCACTTTCACTTTCATCAGGAGGCTTTTTAGTTCCTCTTCACTCTCTGCCATAAGGGTGGTGTCATCTGCATAACCGTATTACCTACCATCAAATTTTCCTGAACCTATTTCATAAATTATCATCTCAGTGTATTTGAACTGGCAGCCTCCTAACTGGTACCTCTGCCTCCATTTGCCTTGCAATTTATTCACCACTATTTATGTAGCATGATATTTTATGAGAACAAATGTATGGAAGCTTTTAAGATTTTCATATTGATTTTATGAAAAATAACAAAATATTTAATATTACTAATATTTTCTACAAAGTCATAATAGCTAAAGACTAAATTTGTGTCATAATAATTCTCAGAAGATCAAATGTTAGCCTGTAACAAAAACTCAATAATACTGACAGTTTATGAATTCTCAAAGATTTGCCAGAAATTGTACTAAATGATATATGCATAATCTCTAATTTTATCAGTCGCCAATGAAGAAACAGAAGTTAATGAAGGTTAGTAACTTCCAGACGGTTAAATTCATGTGTGGTGAAACTGGAATTTAAATTCAGGTCTGTATGTCTCCAAAGCCTTTCTGCTGAATTTCAATGATGTTACTGGGAATTGTTCATGGATCTTTGACTGCATATAGCTGTGTTTTATATGGCTGAGTATGATAATTACATGAGCTGCACTAGCTGGGTCAATACCAACTATTCTTAGGATTCTCAGTGATTCAGTTCAGTTTAGCCACTCAATCGTGTCCGACTCTTTGCGACCCCATGAATCGCAACACACCAGGCCTCCCTGTCTATCACCATCTCCCGGAGTTCACTCAGACTCACGTCTATCGAGTCAGTGATGCCATCTAGCCATCTCATCCTCTGCCGTCCCCTTCTCCTCCTGCCCCCAATCCCTCCCAGCATCAGAGTCTTTTCCAATGAGTCAATTCTTCGCATGAGGTGGCCAAAATATTGGAGTTTCAGCTTTAGCATCATTCCTTCCAAAGAAATCCCAGGGCTGATCTCCTTCAGAATGGACTGGTTGGATCTCCTTGCAGTCCAAGGGACTCTCAAGAGTCTTCTCCAACACCACACTTCAAAAGCATCAATTCTTCGGTGCTCAGCCTTCTTCACAGTTCAACTCTCACATCCATACATGACCACAGGAAAAACCATAGCCTTGACTAGATGGACCTTAGTCAGCAAAGTAATGTCTCTGCTTTTCAATATGCTCTCTAGGTTGGTCATAACTTTCCTTCCAAGGAGTAAGCATCTTTTAATTTCATGGCTGCAATCACCATCTGCAGTGATTTTGCAGCCCCCAAAAATAAAGTCTGACACTGTTTCCACTGTTTCCCCATCTATTTCCCATGAAGTGATGGGACCGGATACCATGATCTTCGTTTTCTGAATGTTGAGCTTTAGGCCAACTTTTTCACTCTCCACTTTCACTTTCATCAAGAGGCTTTTTAGTTCCTCTTCATTTTCTGCCATAAGGGTGGTGTCATCTGCATATCTGAGGTTATTGATATTAGCTCCCAATAAATAACACTCACACGGAAACTCCCCATTACAGGGTTTCCAAGTGTGTCAATTTATGCATTCTCTTTTGTACATCATCATAATAGAAAAAGTAATGTTAGGAGTTTTCGAGAAAACAAGTGTCCACATAACTTATTAGAAGACCACAAAGGACTTTCTAAGGTCAAGAAAGTGACTAAAAATAGTACTATAGGTCAATTTCTGAGAAAACAAAGGGAAGGGATACCCTTAAAATATTTTTGAAACCCCAAAGGAAAATGTAGGGCTTCCCTGACAGCTCAGATGGTAAAGAATCCTTTTATAATGCAGGAGACCTGGGTTTGATCCCTGGGTTTGGAAAATCCCCTGAAGAATAGAATGGCTACCCACTCCAGTATTCTTGCCTGGAGAATTCCATGGACAGAGGAGCCTTGCAGGCTACAGTCCATAGCGTCACAGAGTCAGACACAACTGAGTAACTAACACTTTTCTTAAAATAAAAATGTAGCATTTTTAGATCACAGGTGGATGTGAACCTTCTCTTTAATTCCGTGAACTCTACAATAGCATTTAATCCCCATTTCTAGGAAATGAAATAGAAAACAGACCATAAAAACAACAGTAATATCCAATACACATACTAGAAACTTGAAGACATTTGGCAAAGTGTTCTTAAAGAAATGCAGTCAGCACTGTGCACTAAAGATAAAAAGAATATTTCTCAGGATGTACTGAAGGGAAAAAACAGTTTTCTAGTAATAGCCAAATACAGTTCAGTCATTCAGAGTTTGAAGAAGGGCTTACTTCTTTTTCTCTTTTATGCTTTAATGTAAATCTTTGTGAAAAGTGAAGTGTAGGAAGAAAGAAGATGGGCTTGAGATAAGTCGCTGCATTTCTTTTTGTGGCCAAAAGAAAATATTTCACGAAACATTGGAGTAGAGAGGATACTACCAGCAATGTGGTGATTCAGTTGAATTGTGTGTTAAACTTGAAGAGAAGTTTAATATGTGTATAAAATATATTGGTTGATACAATCTCACTTTGGCAGAAATATAGGCTATAATATGACCTAAAATAACCTTGCATCTCTACTGGGCCAGAATATTAAATATTTTAAAGAAGAGATCACAGTGATCAACAGATATCTCTTGACACTAAGTTCCTAACTAACTTATTCCTTGTTATAATATATTCAGCTTTGTTATTAGAGATTTATTATGATTATTACTAAAAGAATTCTTTAAAGAGTTTTGTGACAAAAAGTGAAGAAATATGAAAAAATACTTTTTCAAAAAAGAATGTAAGTGACTATTATATTTTTGCTCAAATTTGAGATTCTAGCCCAAACTCAAGTAACAGTCAGTCAGAATTCACCAATCACACTGCACTGTGGAAATATTTCAGTTATAGAATGTAAATGTCTTACATTTGCACTGAAGACAGTTTCATGAAGCTAGAGACAATTTATATATAAAGTACAAGTGTACTAGTATAAGCAAATATTATTCAACTCCAATAAATCATTTTTTAATTTGTTCAGTTCACTCATTCAGTCATGTCCAACTCTTTGCAACCCCATGGACTGCAGCACGCCAGGCTTCCCTGTGCATCACCAACTCCTGGAGCTTACTCAAATTCATGTCCATCGAGTCGGTGAGGCTATCCAACCATCTCATTCTCTGTTCTCCCCGTTTCCTTATGTCTTCAATCTTTCCCAGCATCAGGGTCTTTTCTAAAGAGTCACTTCTTCACATCAGGTGGCCAAAGTGTTGGAGCTTCAGCTTCAGCATCAGTCATTCCAGTGGATATTCAGTACTGATTTCCTTTAGGATGGACTGGTTGGATCTCCTTACAGTCCAAGGGACTCTCAACAGTCTTCTCCAACACCCACAGTTCAAAAGCATCAATTCTTTGGTGCTCAGCTTTCTTTAATTTGTAACAAAATGCATATACACACTGTCAAATTTTTTCAACAAAGTTGAACTATATGGTCCGTTATGGACTGAATGTTTGTATCCTTCTAAAATGCATGTGTTGAATCCCTAACACCCAATATGACTGTGTTTGGAGATGGGGTCTTTACGGAAATAAAGTTAGATGAAGACATATGGGTGAGACCTTGCTCCCATAGGATTAGCGTCATTATAAGAAGAGACATCAGTGTTCTTTCTCTCTCTCTGTGTCTTCATTTTCCTACTCTCCTTGTGCACCAAGGAATGGACTTTAATGAGAAGAGAGCTATCTGTAAGCCAGGAGAAGAGTCCTCACCTGAAACCGAATTTGCCGACATCTTGATTTTGGACTTTCCAGTCTCCAGAATGGTGAGAAAATAAATCTCTATTGTTTAAACCATCCAGTCTGTGGTATGTTTTTATAGCAGTTCTAACTGACTAATACATGGTCCTCAATTTCAAATTGTCACAGCATTAGATACACAAAGGAGGAGTCTTCCTGAAGAAATTCATAAGAAATTGCTTAGCAATGTAGGTCTTTAAAAAGTATTTATTTATTGTTTATATTTAATCAAGGTAATTATAAGTACTTCCTTAAAAGATTTTCAAACAATTGCAATTGAACATGAAAAATATTACTTCAATTAGATGCGTGCATATGTAGTCATATCTTCCTAAATGTAATAACCAGAATGCATCATTTCATTGTGTCAACATGTTTTTCATTGGCAAATATTTTCTCTTCATCATGCATAACTCCTTGATGCTAATGAAGACTGAGAGACTGGCCTAAACAGCTGAAAAATATTCAAGCTATAGATTAAAACCAACCTATTTTTAATAAGAAGACATTGATTTCTAGAAATAGGAAAGATATTAGTAATTGACCATCGCTTAACTACAAATCTGAAACAATACCTTGCAATTATGAAATAGTTTTCCACAAAAATCGCAGAGAACTACACAAAATATATCTAACTTGGATAACAAGAATTGTTATTAAAAGCACTTCTTAATTACTTACAGTAGAGGTATGTTGATTTGAATTAAGTTGAATATCTTATTTCTCCCTATAAAAATACAAGATATAGTGAGAATGAGACACTTATCAAATATGATAATTATGTATTTTTAATTTCATGAAATTTATTTCATGTAATAAATAAACCCTACAAACCAAATATTTAGTTTTTATTCTGAAGACTAGAGAAGGAAATGGCAACCCATTCCTGTATTCTTGCCTTGGGAATCTCATGGACAGACGAGCCTGGCAGGCTACAGTCCATGAGGTCTCAAAGAATCAGACATGACTGACTGACTGAGAACATACACATCCTGAAAACTAAGTCATAGTCACCTTAAAGGTACAGGAGAGATGATGATGAGGACAGAGCTCTATTACAAGTAATCAAATTTACCATTTCCTTCCATTTGTGCTTTTGTAATATAAAGCAGCCAGTGTGAGACTGCAAGAATTTCATATACAAGAATAGTCTCGATGTGCTTTTGTGATATTAAACAACAAACCATAAAAGACCTATCTGTATAACATACAAAAATCAAATAAATACATGTCAAACAATTTATTTAACTGGGATAACTGGTAACGTATTACAACTAGTCCAAAGGAGAACCAAAGGATTACAAATTTGTATGGAATAAAGAATTGTTGAAATAGATGTGCAAATGACTCGAAAGTGGCATTTCCAGAGGGGTCCTTGAGTAGCGGAGAGTGAGAGGAATCAATTAAATTGCCCCACAACATAATTCATTTGCATGGTTATTGACAAGAATTCTTTCTCATTGCTAACAGTTATCTACAACTTGCAGAATTCTAAACTAGCTTAAAGGCAAAAGAGAAAAATGCTAGAATTACTAACCCAGAAAGTATGATAGTCTAAGCAATGCAAAATTTTCCATTGAAACCACCTAGTTATTTTTTGTTGTTGTTATTATTGTTTATTTCAAATTTCCTAATATGGATCTTCCTTTGCTATTTAACTGATAAGATTATTTTGGAGACACCAAGTCTAGACTACCCCCACATGCCAACAATTACAGGGGTGACTAGAGCAGCTTTGCAGACTAGTCAGTGTTTGACCTGTCAGGATAGTAAATTCAAATCTAGAATTTTCCTTTGGAGTTTCAGCTAAAGTCCATTGTCCTCATATTACTAAATCATCAGAGACATGACTGCTGTTCAGAAAGACAGATTAATCAAACTCACAATGTCTAGACAGGATAAGAGAAACTTTGTGCTTCAAAGGAAAACAATACATTTTCTGTGAGATGTGCTTCTAGGTTGTCTGATTCTGACTGTGGGAACCATTGTACAAGAATAATTCTTGTCTATCAACATGCAAAAAATTATGTAAAGAGACAAGTGTCTCTTGCTATGGAAAAACCAGTTTTGCTTCCAGTTGTCCAGCCAACATTTCATGATTCTATATAAATTTGTGTTTCTTTGAACAGATTTGTAACATCTTAGTTTCCTCATGAATGAGTTAAATAAAATCTCTACTATGTACTCATTCTTACATCTATAGAAGAATCATAATTTTCCTTTTCTTTAACAATTATTCTTTAACAACAGCAGTGGCAAAAATGTATAACATGATAGGCAACTGAAAACAATGCCTTAATTATGGTAAATATATATTGTCTTTATCATTTCTAGTCAGCCTGATAAATCAGCACTCTCTTTAAAGACAAGAGAGTTGCATTGGACACTGTTCAAGGAGGTTGACATAAGTCTCTTCTTAGAAGCCACACAAATATAAGACAAATATACTTCTCAATAATTTTTGAGTCATATAAATTATGTACTTCACCCATTGTAATGAGGAAACTAACCCTAACACTATAGACTGGGAGAAATAAGTTTGCATTTGGACTATAACTAAAGAAGAAGAAGAATATATATTAAAAGAAGTTCACTATTTTTGAAACTGGTTTGTAAAAACTCAGAAGGAAAAAATAATGATGCAATAATAAATTAATTATCTTTAACCTCTTGCTAATGTCATTACTTCACCAAAAAATGTCCGTCCAGTCAAGGCTATGGTTTTTCCAGTGGTCATGTATGGATGTGAGAGTTGGACTGTGAAGAAAGCTGAGCACTGAAGAATTGATGATTTTGAACTGTGGTGCTGGAGAAGACTTTTGCGAGTTCCTTGGACTGCAAGGAGATCCAACCAGTCCATCCTAGAGGAGACCAGTCCTGGGTGTTCATTGGAAGGACTGATGCTAAAGCTGACACTCCAGTACTCTGGGCACCTCATGCGAAGAGCTGACTCATTGGAAAAAACCCTGATGCTGGGAGGGATTGGGGGTAGGAAGAGAAGGGGACGACAGAGGATGAGATGGCTGGATGGCATCACTGACTCGATGCACATGAGTTTGGGCAAACTCCGGGAGTTGGTGATGGACAGGGAGAACTGGGGTGCTGTGATTCATGGGGTCACAAAGAGTCAGACACGACTGTGACTGAACTGAACTGAACTGAATGCCATTATTTAAAATACCAATAATTATACATAATAATTAAGATTTAAAAAATAGGGCACCTGTATCAGTGCAGGTTTTAGGCACAGGTAATGGGATATTGACTGCTTGGTGAGAATTAAATACTGCTACTTGATTCTTCAAGTCCAGAGAATTCTTCCACTAATGCCTAAAGCAATATCATTATTTAATTTTTCTCCTTTTAATTAGTTTTGTTCTTGGGACTTTAAATATCTATTATTTAACTATAATTCTGAAAAGAATAGCACATCAAATGCTTTACACATCACTATGAATGTATTTGGACTTCCCAGGTGGCAGAGTGGTAAAGAATCTCCCCGCCAATGCAGGAGGCACAAGAGATGTGGGTTCGATCCTTGGGCTCAGAAGATCCACTGGAGGAAGAAATGGCAACCCGCTCAAGTAGTCTTGCCTAGAGAATTCAATGGACAGAGGAGCCTGGCGGGTTTTAGTCCATGGGGTCACAGAGTCGGACACAACTGAGAATGGGCACATGCGCGTGTGCGCACAGACACACACACATACACGCACATGAATGTATTCATCAGGTCGTTTTCCTCCACTACCAATAGATACTGGAATAATGTTGATATTAGACCCCAGTGGTAAAGGTGAGAGAGGAGAAAGTGTTTATAGGGCATTCTAAGAGAGATTAAGGTGTCTGAATCAGAAATAAATGTAACTTTAAAAGTTTGACACATCAATATCAGCTATATTTGATCAGTTTTTAAGTGTGTATCTAGTTTTTGCTTTTTATGTCAAATTAAACCTTTTTCTTGATATCATACATATTCACAACATCAAAGAAAATCAAAGCTGGAAAATAGTTAAGAAGCAAAACCAGATTTCATTTAAGAACTATTGCTATAGAGAAAAAGAAACCTCAGTATGGAACTGGGCTCAATTCCAAATACAGCATGTAAGAAATGGAAATTTATGGCTCAGGAAGTCAGTGGATGGAAAATTACTAGGAGGAAACTCAAGGTTAAGGGGGGATTCTGGCTAAATCTACTTGACAGGATTCTTGTCAAGGTCAGACAAGGGTGATCACATACTATAGATGGGGGATAAGGAATTTGACCAGAAATGGAGGGTGATCAGATATCAAGGACAAAAATTGAAGATGGATGCCTAGAGAGAGATTAGAGAAGTCTGGTCAAGAAGTCAAGAAGACAGTCTATGTCAACAACGATACATTGAATACTCCTCTTTAAATGCAACTCAGTGAATGATAATTGGGCGAGGAGAAAGGGGTTTGCATGCATGGAATTTTCTCCAAATTGAACTTCTACATGTTTATAAATGAATAAATTTAAATAAAAAATTCATAGAGTTGATAAATGGAGAGAAGAGTCTAAAAGCATACGAGAAACTTCCCTGATGGTCCAGTGCTTAAAATTCCATGCTTCCAATACTGGGATGTTGGTTCAATCCCTGATCAGGAGACGAAGATCCCACATGCTCCACAGAGAGGCCAAAAGATAAAATACTACTACTACTAAGAGCATACCAGACAACCAGGAAGGCCTTTCCATGAAACTTCAACAGAAGAGCCACTCACACTAAGATGGGGAAGTCTGTATCCGCTACATAATCTCTCTAGAGAAGAGTAGTTCAATTTTGGAATATGATACTGGCAAATTCTCCTGTCAGTTCTTATGGAACTAGCTATTAATCTAATTCTAAGTGCAATGAGTGCATGTAAAGCCAAATCTCATTCCCCAATTCTATCAGAGCAGAAAAAAATGAGTTCAAAGAAGATTACCCAATCCTAGAACAAACATTTCTGAGGTTAGACATGATTTTATTGTATTTCACTTTTAATATTTTAGCGGATATCACTGGATATATCAAACTACCTTGTTTTAGTTTAGTCTCTGATAAAAGACTTGCCATCTGGCCTAGTTTTTTCCAAAAGTTTCACCAGTTATCCCAAACTGCTAGCGAAGGAGTCTCATTTGTTTCATTTCTTGATCTCCTTTTTATCTCTAGTGATGCCCATTTAACACATCTCATGAGCTGTTACTACAGAATGCAAAGGAATGCAAATGATCTGGCTTATACACTTGGAAAAAAACATTATAATCACCATGAAATGAACAAGGAGCCTCTAATTAGACACATTAATAGGACAAAGATGAACAGTGTACTGTTTAATGATATCAATTTTATGGTTGGGATTTCCAGCACTTCTCATATTATGCTGTATGTCATAGTAGGAAATTAGTAAATTGATTCAAATGACACAGAGTGGTTTTAAAATCCAACTATCCTTTTACTGATGTGCATTACCTTTCCTGTTTATATTTTCTTATGACAGGAAATGCCTTTCAATACTAAGTAAGTTAGGAAGACAGACGGGTATCACTTTCTCACCAGAACTCTACTAATATCTTGGTTTTGATGTATTTCTCCTCAGACGGTCCTGGATTTAAAACGTGGGTTAAATCTTTTTGTTGTAATCTACAGAAGAACTGTACAAAAAAGATCTTCATGACCAAGATAATCATGATGCTATGATCACTCACCTAGAGCCAGACATCCTGGAATGTGAAGTCAAGTGGGCCTTAGAAAGCATCACTATGAACAAAGCAAGTGGAGGTGATGGAATTCCAGTGGAACTATTTCAAATCCTGAAAGATGATGCTGTGAAAGTGCTGCACTCAATATGCGAGCAAATTTGGAAGACTCAGCAGTGGCCACAGGACTGGAAAAGGTCAGCTTTCACTCCAATCCCAGAGACAGCCAATGCCAAAGAATGCTCAAACTACTGCACAACTGCACACATCTCACACGCTAGTAAAGCAATGCTCAAAATTCTCCAAGCCAGGCTTCAACAGTACGTGAACCATGAATTTCCAGATGTTCAAGCTGGTTTTAGAAAAGGCAGAAGATCCAGAGATCAAATTGCCAGCATCTGCTGGATCACTGAAAAAGCAAGAGAGTTCCAGAAAAACATCTATTTCTGCTTTATTGACTATGCCAAAGCCTTTGACTGTGTGGATCACAATAAACTGTGGAAAATTCTGAAAGAGAAAGGAATAGCAGACCACCTGACCTGCCTCTTGAGAAACCTATATGCAGGTTAGGAAGCAACAGTTAGAACTGGACATGGAACAACAGACTGGTTCCAAATAGGAAAAGGAGTACGTCAAGGCTGTATATTGTCACTCTGCTTATTTAGCTTATATGCAGAGTACACCATGAGACATGCTGGGCTTGAAGAAGCACAAGCTGGAATCAAGATTGCCGGGAAATATCAATAACCTCAGATATGCTGATGACACCACCCTTATGGCAGAAAGTGAAGAAGAACTAAAGAACCTCTTGATGAAAGTGAAAGTGGAGAGTGAAAAAGTTGGCTTAAAGCTCAACATTCAGAAAATGAAGACCATGGCATCCAGTTCCATCACTTCATGGGAAATAGATGGAAAAACAGTGGAAACAGTGTCACACTTTATTTTGGGGGGCTCCAAAAATCACTGCAGATGGTGACTGCAGCCATGAAATTAAAAGACGCTTACTCCTTGGAATAAAAGTTATGACCAACCTAGATAGCATATGGAAAAGCAGAGACATTACTTTGTTGACTAAGGTCCATCTAGTCAAGGCTATGGTTTTTCCAGTAGTCATGTATGGATGTGAGAGTTGGACTGTGAAGAAAGCTGAGTGCCGAAGAATTGATGCTTTTGAACTATGGTGTTGGAGAAGACTCTTGAGAGTCCCTTGGACTGCAAGGAGATCCAACCAGTCCATTCTGAAGGAGATCAGCCCTGGTATTTTTTTGGAAGGAATGATGTTAAAGCTGAAACTCCAGTACTTTGGCTACCTCATGTGAAGAGTTGACTCATTGGAAAAGACTCTGATGCTGGGAGGGATTAGGGGCAAGAGGAGAAGTGGACAACAGAGGATGAGATGGCTGGATGGCATCACTGACCCGATGGACGTGTTTGCGTGAACTCCGGGAGTTGGTGACGGACAGAGAGGCCTGGCGTGTTGCGATTCATGGGATCACAAAGAGTCGGAGATGATTGAGTGACTGAACTGACTGAACTGACTGACTCTCTGAAATAAATAGAGATGTGCGCTTAACAAAGTATGCTCCTGAGAATGCATTTAATCATATGTGACTCAGCACGCATAAAAGCAGTAACATCCAAAAAGGAGTAGAAAAAATGTTTAGTTGCCTCGTTGAATCCAACTCTTTATGACCCTATGGACAATCCTGCCAGGGTCCTCTGTCCATGGAATTTTCCAGACATGAATACAGGAGTGGGTTGCCATTTCCTTTTCCAGGGTATCTTCCCAACCCAAGGATCAAACTCATGTCTCCTGCATTGGCAGGTGGGTTCTTTACCACTGAGCCACCAGGGAAGCCCAAGGAAAATAAATGTAAAGCAAGAAAATGACTTTTGAGCTATTCATGCTTCAAGTGAGAGCAATGCAATTCCATTGTTCTAACTGAAAAGCAATATCTACAAATAATTTAAGAACTGTATATACAGAGTTATTTGGACAGAAATATTTCTTTGTTGTACTTGATAAATATTTATTTCAAGTGGAACAGAAATTTTTTTAATGTTCAGCATTTCTTTCCATCTCTTTTTAGATACTTTGATTCATGGCAGAAGTTCCCTTTATATTTTTTCCAAATAAAATTGATCTGCATAACCTAGTGTTTTTATGACCCTGGAAGCATTTTCTCCAGGTGTATTTTTGTAATATAATCTTAGTGTTTCAGATTTTTCTTTTTTTATATAATTTCAAGCATTTGGAGAACCTGAGGGGAATCTTAATAGTCAAGAAGATCATTAGGAGTTGGCAGTAGAGTTTCATAGCTCAGTGATATAAACTATTATTCTTTTCAGACTTTCAAAAGATCATGCCAACCTCCATTGGACTGCCATTAGAAAGGAGCATCTGTTGCACTTCTGTAAACTGGACATTATGAGCATAGTTTACATGATTGTACCTTGAAAGTGCAGCATTTAAAGCACAGAATTGTTGTGATGACTTTATCATAACTGAAGCCATATTTCACCACACTTTGTGAGGTATTTGACTAAGTGCTGTGATGGATATAATGCATAAAGGGTATACCTTCCACTTAGAAGACTGCATAAGAAGAGTTATTTAATAATGCGTGGTGGAAAGGAGAAGAAACAGATTGGTGCTCTACCATTAACAATGTGACAGTGACCAGATCTCAATAATGCATGAATCTGAATTTCCCAGGTTAATTATAACCAGGGATACACACAGGGCTGTTATAAACTGGGTCCATATAAGGGAGTGTGTAATCTGGAAACACTTTTTTAGATTTTGTTTGTTTTTAATGCTGACGGTAAAGGGCAAATACAAAGTGGAAGAAACAAGAAAGAAAACAGGAAAAAAGAAAAATCAACATTATGAAAAATCTGAGAAAGGATAGGTTTTAAGAACAAAATGAGGATTAGTCTCAGTCTAAAAGATTGAGGAAAAAAGACTGTAGAAGTAGATATATACATATTTATAGTAGGATGAGTTGTTAGTAAGAAAGTTCATGCTTGGTGGTTTACACTCTTCTCTTTGAAATAGAAGTCAAGGTTGTTTCTCAAGTGGCCAAAAAACAAAGTAAGCTTCATGATGTACAAATGGAAGAATCAGGATAGTTGTTGAAATAAATCAGAGAACATCTGTTGAATTGTATGATTGCCTCTGGTTATACACATGTGTAGTGAAGTAGAAGGCAATTTTTAATGTTTTTCATTTGTAAGAGGATTATAAGGGATGACAGAGGTCAGGGAGGCAAAGGAATTGAGGCTGTTAGCCAAAGGACCCTTGAAGTGAACCAAAAGTTTAGAAAAGGAAGAAATGCCTCAAGTAAGCCCAGACACTAGAAGAAAGGATTGGACGTCAAAAGACTGAATGTTTCGGCAAGATCAAAAAACAAGAGTATAGGGAGTACTGGCATGATGTCTGAAAAGAAATAATGCTGTAATCAGAAAGAAAGACAATGGAGCCTAAGCTTTAGAAGGAGCCTAAGCTTTTGAAGCTTATTTCAGAACAAGCCTCCCCAAAATGTTTTGAGCTAAAGGCATTCAACATCCTGTAGGCTTAAGAGAAATGTCTGCTCCTCCCTTAGCTACCTAGACAATTTAAATTGGGGTTTTTTTCAGTATGAGAATTATTGTCAGAGATAAATTTTATCTGAGTCACCCATCAGTATGTCAGAGCAAACATCTAATTACCAAGCGTCTCATTGTCCTGTGAACAGCGTTATTCTCCTTATGGAAGCCCCAGGCCTCTTTCCCATTGCTTAGCTCAGGATGGTCTATAAACCTCATTTTACCCTTGTGTCTTTAAACCTCTCATGTATGCAGGAGTTCCTGTGCATGCAAAATTAAATTTGATTTTTCCTGTTAAACTGTCTCAGATGTATTTGATTATTAGACCAGACAAAAGAACTTTTAAAGTGTAAGGGAAAATGCTTTCTTCCCAACACTTTCTTATCCTACTGTGTGGAGGCTCCATTTCAGGTGAGGGCAAAACTCAGGACATGGCAATGAATGATTATAAGTTACCAAGGAGAAATGTAAGAGGAGGATGCTAACATAGAGAAAATAAGGAGTCATGAAATTTAAGATCATGGCATCCGGATCCCATCACTTCATGGCAAATAGATGGGGAAACAATGGAAACAGTGACAGACTTAATTTTGGGGGGCTCCAAAATCACTGCACTTGGTGACTGCAGCCATGAAATTAAAAGACATTTGCTCCTTGGAAGAAAAGTTATGACCAACCTAGACAGCATATTAAAAAGCAGAGACATTACTTTGCCAACAAGGGTCCATCTAGTCAAAGCTTTGGTTTTTCCAGTAATCATGTATGGATGTGAGAGTTGGACTATAAAGAAAACTGAGTGCCAAAGAATCAATGCTTTTGAACTGTGGTGTTGGAAAAGACTCTTGAGAGTCCCTTGGACTGCAAGGAGATCCAACCAGTCTATCCTAAAGGAAATCAGTTCTGAATATTCATTGGAAGGACTGATGCTGAAGCTGAAACTCCAATACTCTGGCCATCTGATGCAAAGAAACGAATCATTTAAAAAGATCCTGATGCTGGGAAAGATTGAAGGCAGAAGGAGAAGGGGATTACAGAGGATGAGATGGTTGGATTGCATCACCGACTCAATGGACATGAGTTTGATGGACAGGGAAGCCTGACATACTGCAGTCCATGGGGTCACAAAGAGTGGGACATGGCTGAGTGACTGAACTGAACTGAACTGAACTGAACTGAGATTTGAGATATTTGGGGCTGATGTGTGGGGTGAAATCACACAGGATAATAGAAGGTGAATGGGTGAAGATGACCATGAAATAGTAGTCACTGTTCTCAATAAATGCCTGAAAATGTGAATTAAAATATACGTTTTTATTTATATACACTTAGCCTGGTAGGCTGCAGTCCATGGGGTCGCTAAGAGTCGGACACGACTGAGCAACTTCACTTTCACTTTTCACTTTCATGCATTGGAGAAGGAAATGGCAACCCACTCCAGTGTTCTTGCCTGGAGAATCCCAGGGATGGTGGAGCCTGATGGGCTGCAGTCTATGGGGACACACAGTCAGACATGACTGCAGCGACTTAGCAGCAGCAGCAGCTGCAGCATGTAACTTTATATCCCTGGTAGCTCAGCTCATAAAGAATCTGCCTGCAATGCAAAAGATCCCGGTTTGATTCCTGGGTCAGGAAGATCCCCTGGAGAAGGGATGGGCCACCCACTCTATCTTGGGCTTCCTTGGTGGCTCAGATGGTAAAAAATCCACCTGCAATGCTGGAGACCTGGGTTTGAACCCTGGGTTAGGAAGATCCCTGGAGGAGGGCATGGCAACCCACTCCAATATTGATAATTCCTATGGACAGAGGAGCCTGGGGGGTTGCAGTCCATGGGGTTGCAAAGAGTCGTACATGACTGAGTGACTCAGCACAACACAGCACAGCACATTAGCTTTATAAAAGCAGAAATGAAAATTAAATGAGGGAAAGAAGAATACAGGCAAGATAGCAAATGGTTCCACTTTCACGTTGAAAGGTCTTTGTCACTTCCGTTCAGTTCAGCATCCCAGTTATGTCCGACTCTTTGTAACCCCATGGACCTCAGCACACCAGGCCTCCCTGTCTATCACCAACTCCCAGAGTTTACCCAAACTCATGTCCATTGAGTTGGTGATGCCATCCAGCCATCTCATCCTCTGTCATCCCCTTCTCCTCCTGCCTTCAATCTTTCCCAGTATCAGGGTCTTTTCAAATGAGTCACCTCTTCACATCAGGTGGCCAAAGTATTGGAGTTTCAGCTTCAACATCAGTCCTTCCAATGAACAACCAGGACTGATCTCCTTTAGGATGGACTGGTTGGATCTCCTTGCAGTCCAAGGGACTCTCAAGAGTCTTCTCCAACACCATAGTTCAAAAGCATCAATTCTTCGGCACTCAGCTTTCTTTATAGTCCAACTCTCACTTCCATACATGACTACTGGAAAAACCATAGCCTTGACTTGATGGACCTTTTTTGGCAAAGTAATTTCTCTGCTTTTGAATATGCTGTCTAGGTTGGTCATAACTTGCCTTCCAAGGAGTAAGCATCCTTTAATTTCATGCATAAGTCTTAAAATCTTGGGAAAATGACAGTACTCACAATCTCGAGACACTCCAGGGAATGAGGTTTTCCACTGAACAGATCTACAGAAGAAATGGTGCTTTCTGGGGATACCCAGTTTTCCTTATGGTTCCCAGAAATGATAGTCCTTTAAAAATAACATATAGATCATATGCATAAACTTGTATAATATAACATATTCCATAATATAATATACTATTTGTAGTTCTCAAAATATGGTTTCTAGTCATAGGTAATTAAACATGATAGACCCTGATATAATACTTATTGACTTAGGAGTTAGTATTGAATCATGCTTAATTATACTAACTAAACATTAATTGCATTAATTTAATCACATTAACGTTTGCCTTTTTTTTACTCCCCTCTCTGTCTAATTGAGACATTTGTTACGTGAACTAATTTTTGATGTAGTATGTTTCTTGACATTAGGCCTTTTCAGACAACTATGCCTCTGTTGTCCATCACATTTTTACATTTGGATTCAAAATGTACATTAGTGTGATAAAATGTTTTCCCCATCATTTTCCCATGAGCTGCTTCTCATTTAGTTAAATACCTCTTCAGGGGGCTGAGACTCCATTGATTTCAAAGCGGGATCAGCATGCAGATGAGATTTTTAGACCATATTGAATAATGAAAAATTGGACCCCTCATCACTCTTCCCCAAGAGGGAAAGGCTGCATTCAGCAGAGCCAAGGAAAGAGAACACAAATGAAAAAATATAGAAACCAAGGGAACAGCAGGTAGAAGAATTAGTCATGGTTGCTCTGGAGTATAAAACTTTACCTCCAATATACTGCCAAAAATACTGAATGATTTCATACAACATGTTATTTGAGCTTTTACAGAAAACAGTTTTCTGAGATTTTCTTTTTTTATGCCCTTGTGTTTTCTTGACTTTTTTTTTTTACCCAGTTTCAGTTTCCTTAGATATGTTCAGAGGATAACATTTTTAGAGCACATTGCCAAAACTACTTACCCACAGGAGTCCTACTGACCTTGATCAAGGCCACAAGGCAAAATCCCCCTTCCCTAACTTTGAAAATTAGCTTGATATTTCCAGTCATATTTTCATCTGGTTTTGCTATTCCACATATGAGAATTATTTCTCTGAGAGATTTGATTTACTTCTATTAATTATTATTCAAAAATATATGCTGTAAAACAATTGCAAGCAAATACCAAATGAATGAAAACAGATGGCCGTGTAATCTGGAGAAAGAATTTTGCTCAGAGGTGGGAGGAGGAATGAGCAGAAAGATATAATATAGATAGAATTTTCTTAAATTGCCCTCAGAAAGTTAGCATTAAAAGTGACTAAAATAAGTTTTGCTGGTATCTCTTTTAGTTTTAAAAATGTTTATATTTCTAAGGTAAAAATCTATAAAAATAATCCAGAATTTAAAGAGCAAAAATAAATTATTTTCTTTTATGGTCTCAGTTACATTTGAGCCTATGTTAGATCAATGAAAAGATTTACCTAATGAATTTAGAAACTGTGACATCTGAATGATAAAAGTAAGCATGAGAATTTAACAATTCTTTGAATAACTCATTAAAAATTTCCCCCAGTCTTTAAGACTCTTGTTCTAGCAGTATTTGTAGACTTTATCCACCCAAGATCAGAACAGTTGGTCAATTTCATCAACTCTTTTAGATAATGTATCTAGAAAGTGAAAAGGAGTCAACTTTTGAGGACAATACCTTTCACCAGATTGCTGCTGCTGCTGCTAAGTTGCTTCAGTCGTGTCCAACTCTGTGCGACCCCATAGATGGCAGCTCACCAGGCTCCTCTGTCCCTGGGATTCTCCAGGCAAGAATACTGGAGTGGATTGCCATTTCCTTCTCCAGATTAGGAGCGGGTATTTTGACCTCATTAACATCCACAACAAGTTGCTGAAGCGAGGACCTACTCTGGGAAAGCAGGCCTCTGGGGCACAAGATGAACATGTAAGGTCAAGTTCACCTGATATTAATCAGTCAAAAATACCTCTGCCTAAAAAGCCTAGTCCGAGATCCCCATGAGGCAATGTACTTAACACTTCCCAAACTCCCTTTTGAGTACAGATTACCCCCTGTACTTCTAGCACCAGATGGAATCTTGAAAAAAGTGTTGCAATGCAATCAGGCATCAAAGTTAAAATGAATTTTACAAACAGTACTAAGACTAACTACATTTCCAAACACTTTTGGCATATTTCTTTGGTCTCCTCCATTCATTTTGCCAGCAGTCTTTGATTTAAAAAGGTTATATGAATGTGTGTATTTTTATTCGAATGTAACATTTACAGAGAAAGCACTTATGTAAATAAACCTTTGGAAAATGAGGCTGTTATGATTAAAGCACAAATGTGGGCATATGCCATGGAAAATACTGTTCTTTTTCTTTAATATTATGTTAAGGAGAAGCTATTTAAATAAATCCCAAGTAAACATTTTATGCATATATTCACTATTATATACACTCAGTTTTCTACAATATTATAGAAATGTGTGTAAGTACTTTTAAACTGGAAATATCTATCATGATTTTCCTAGTACAACGATCATAGGGAGCATAACTCTCATATTTAATACATATATATAAAATATATAATGTATATATATTAAAACACAAGGGCCAACTCTGGCTTCTATTTTTTCTGTATAATTCCACAGGTGACATATGTGAGACCTGTGATGAAGCTACATTTAGCCAACTCTGCATTCACTAGGGAAAAATTGATCTTTAGCTTTCATTAGGTGGTAGAAATAGACCACTAGCATAAAAAATTGTTCTTAAAAATAAATAAGAGAATTTTCTGCCTAGGGACCACTGTTCTCCAGTAACTTGAATTATGGAATGGGCTAAATAAAGGCCATTTCTCTTCTCTGTTTGCCCAGATGAACCACCTGAAATGCAAGTTGATTTTTTTTTTAATTCTTTTATCCCCTCAGCTTGGTAGGATTTATCCTTGAATGTTCTGTTCTGTGCACACTGCATGGAGTGCTGCCATATATTTATCTAGCAGTCTCTAAAAAAAATAGAGAGCTTTTAAAAAATAAAGACTATAAAGCCCATAATGTTTGCCAAACTATTAACTGTGATATGCAATTGTGAGATTACTTGACAGGGAACTTCACAGAAAGCTGAAACTTCTCATTTCTATAGTCTTTTTTGATCAATGGCTTCAAAGTTGTGCTCACTATGTCTGCATGAACACAGGAAAAAGCATGCAGCAATTTTAATCTGATTAAAGTCTACCAGTGTTCGTTAAGTATCTACTATACGTAAGAACATGGTTTGGTAAGTCTGTGGTCTATAACATTCATTTATTCACCAGTTAATGAAGTTTAAACACTAAAACCTCAGCTCAGCATCAACAATTCCTAAAATATTTTCCTATCTCCCACCTCCCCAATCACCAACTTAGATTCAGGTCACTTTTAGTTTTGCAGTGTTTGCTTCTATGTCATTGCACTGACCCTCCTGGATTATAATTGTTTGTTGCAATTATTTCCTACTCTAAAAGGTTTCTCAGAGTTAAGAACTCTGTCTTTTTCTATGTTGTGCAGAGATTAGCACAATGACAGAGAGGTGAGTGAATAAATGAGTAAATCAAGACAAAGTCAAGGAGTGTGTAACCTCATAATGCAGATGAGCACAAAGTTTCCAGTAGTGTAAGGTGGGATTTAATAAACAGCCAAAAAGAGGTAAACAAACTGGTTATAGAGTAGTTCAGAACAATAAACAACTATGTGTGGTTAATGCTGTTCAGTCACGAAGCTGTGTTCCACTCTTTTCAACCCCATGAACTGCAGCATGCCAGGCTTCCCTGTCCTTTGATATCTCCTGGAGTTTGCTTAAACCCATGTTCATTGAGTCAGTGATGCCATCCAAACATCTCATCCTCTGTCACCCCCTTATCCTCCTGCCCTCAATCTTTCTTGACCTCAAGGTGTTTTCCAATGAGTTGGCTCTAAGCATCAGGTGACTAAAGTATTGGAGCTTCAGCGTTGGTATCAGTCCTTCCAATGAATATTCAAGGTTAATTTCCTTTAGAATTGACTGGTTTTATTTCCTTGCAGTCCAAGGGACTCTCAAGAGTCTTCTCCAACACCACAATTCAAAAAAATCAATTCTTCAGCGTTCATCTCTGTTTACGGCCCAACTCTCATATTCATACATGACTACCAGAAGCTTTTACTACACTATCGGCAAAGCGATGTCTCTGTTTTTGAATAGGCTGCCTAGGTTTGTCGCAGCTTTTCTTCCAAGGAACAAATGTCTTTTAATTTCATGGCTGCAGTCACTGTCTGCAGTGACTTCGGAACCCAAGAAAATAAAATCTGTCACTGTTTCCACTTTTTCCCCATCTACTTGCCATGAGATGATGGAACCAGATGCCATGATCTTATGTTTTTGGAGCTACTATGTGTGTAATAAGAAAAGGTGACTTTTGAGATCAACCTTAAAAGATGATTAAGAATCCAATAAGGAGAACAGTTTTGATGATGGAAGGAAGAAGCATCACAGGAACAAGGAGAGAAGGTCAAGAAGACAACTAACACATAGCAGGCAAGAAGGAGGCAAAATATGGTGATTTAAACTTCAGGCTCTGGGACCAGCCAACTGAGGTACCAATCCTCATAGTGGCCCACCTCTAGTACTGTGACCTTGGGCAAGCTGTCTAACATTTTTAAGTCTTGCTATTTTTTTCTTTTTTCCTAATTATAAAATGAGAATAACAATGGTAACTACCTCACAGAACTATTGGAAAAATTAAATGATTCCAAACATGTATCAATAACCTCAGATATGCAGATGACACTACCCTTATGGCAGAAAGTGAAGAGGAACTAAAAAGCCTCTTGATGAAAGTGAAAGTGGAGAGTGAAAAAGTTGGCTTAAAGCTCAACATTGAGAAAACGAAGATCATGACATCTGGTCCCATCACTTCATGGGAAATAGATGGGGAAACAGTAGAAACAGTGTCAGACTTTATTTTGGGGGCTCCAAAATCACTGAAGATGGTGATTGCAGCCATGAAAGTAAAAGACGCTTACTCCTTGGAAGGAAAGTTATGACCAGCCTAGATAGCATATTCAAAAGCGAGACATTACTTTGCCAACGAAGGTCTGTCTAGTCAAGGCTATGGTTTTTCCAGTAGTCATGTATGGATGTGAGAGTTGAACTGTGAAGAAGGCTGAGCGCCGAAGAATTGATGCTTTTGAACTGTGGTGTTGGAGAAGACTCTTGAGAGTTCCTTGGACTGCAAGGAGATGCAACCAGTCCATCCTAAAGGAGATCAGTCCTGGGATTTCTTTGGAAGGACTGATGCTGAAGCTGAAACTCCAGTACTTTGGCCACCTCATGCGAAGGGTTGACTCATTGGAAAAGACTCTGATGCTGGGAGGGATTGGGGGCAGGAGGAGAAGGGGACAACAGAGGATGAGATGGCTGGATGGCATCACCGACTCAATGGATGTGAGTTTGAGTGAACTCCGGGAGTTGGTGATGGACAGGGAGGCCTGGCGTGCTGCAATTCATGGGGTCACAAAGAGTTGGACACGACTGAGCGACTGAACTGAACTGAACTGAACTGAAACATGTAAAATGCTTGACACATGACAAAAATTCAACAAATGAACACTACTTGTAATTCGTCACAAATATCCCCATCACTATTGTGGAATCTTTGTGCAGGGAACAATGGGCAGTACATCTTGAAGTGGACGTAGTCATAATATGGAAGGTGTAAACTTCCAGAATTGGGTTTACATATAATTTGTGATACTAGAAGGAGAGACATAGTTTTACTTCATCTCAATTTAGTGTAATTCATTGTACATCTGACTTGTTGACCAGGGGCCCATATCTTGTTTTTCAAATAAATGGAAATTCCTGAAGCCACGGACTATGTGGGGCACTACATAGCATAGCACCTAGAATTTATTAAATGTCAGATAAATCATTCATAATCAATTCCTGGACTAAAGAGATATCTTTAGATCTCCACTCTGGAAAGTCAAATAACTGATTAAATTTTTCTTTCCATCCCTTATTTAGAGGTATTCACCAAAAAACACTCCCAGACTCAAACTTTTTTTTTTTTGCACTGGAAATTGACTTGGGAACTACTGGAATCAAAAGATAAAATAAACTCTTTCTGTTCAATAATACTTTTTACAGATAAGTTTATTCTGAGTAAAAGGTGTATTTAAAAGAGAGATGATAATCTAAATTAATACAGAAGGAATGTTATTTAACTGCAAATTAAGTCTTCCACAATCCATGATACTATAAACCCTAACTTAGCAGATAATTTGCCCTAAATTATTTTAGTGTATTCACATATTAAATCATTGAAGGCAGGGAAAAATCATCATAAAATATGGGAAAAATATCAAAAAATAATTCAATAAATATATATATATTTTTGAGATAAGAAATAGACTGAATTTAAATTAATTTCCAAAATATATTAATAAGTTTGGGTAGTGACACATCTGCTTTCATTGGAAAGAATCACTACTGTTAATATAAACATTAATACTATAAGGCTTAAGAATATTCTTCACCTCAAAATACAGTAATTTCATCATCTACTAACATGAGTAATTGTTGAAATGGGACTGGAATTCAACTTTCTTAAAACAGTCTTCTAAAGGTACATTATTACAAAAAATATTAAAATCAGTATAATGATATATCTTAAATATTCTTCTAGAAATTAACATAAGGGAATTAACATAATGGGAAATTTAATATTGATAATTTCTGCATATTGATTTTGTTTTATATTTTTTTGCTTTGATTTTTGTAAATGAGAGTTAAACTCAAAGTGAGGAGGTCATATTGGGAGATGGCTGGCTTTTACTAAATATAGAGAAAATTCTACTTTTTTCACTGTGTTTAGTAAAGTGTCCTTCCTCTCTGCTTGAATTATAATATTACCTGAAATAATTAACTGCACACGATTATTTGCATATTCAGCCCACAAAGCCACTTCAGTCATTACATGATTTTTCTGTTTGGTTTCATACAAATTCCCAAGGCATTTTAAAGTCCTTTGGAACTGTTCTTTTCAACATAATTGCAGATTTGTTCATGGAAATGGAAATTATTTTTTTATTCTGCTTGGAAGATGAACTTCTCAGAAACTGAGGATTTATCAGCAGATTGAGTATTTATCATACTTCCTCTTTGAAATGTTCCAGGAATTCTTATCAGATCATAGAATGAGCAATTGAAGGCATTGAGTCTTGTTGGGTGTCTATGAGGATCAGTTGAAAATACCAGTTATTTCATCTGCTTTTAACCAAACTATTTTCTGGTTTTGGACTCCTGAGTCTATTTTCCAAGGTAGAGATGTGTTGTGGAGTTTATCCTGTTCTTTTGCATGTATTTATCTCTAGTATATTAGTTAAGGTCACAATCCTCTTGAACTAGTTGCTCAAAGTGAATTTGGACCCAGACTAGAAAGTGGTCTTCACTTTCCAGTCATTGTTAGGAGAGGATGCAGCAACCCCTCTTCCTCTTATTTGTTTTTATGATCTCAAATATTCCTAATTCAAATGTAGCTAATATACCATATACCAAAAACTGTCTCGAATTCTATTTAAATATACAAAAAAAGGACACACAAACAAGCAAACTTTGTTTTTAATCCCCCTAGGAAGAAGTTTAACAGATTTAGCAAGTGTGTGTGTGTTAGTCGCTCAGTCATGTCCAACTCTTTGCAACCCTGTGGACCGCAGCCCACCAGGCTCCTGCTGCTGCTGCTGCTGCTGCTGCTAAGTCGCGTCAGTCGTGTCCGACTCTGTGCGACCCCATAGACGGAAGCCCACCAGGCACCTTTGTCCCTGGGACTCTCCAGGCAAGAACACTGGAGTGGGCCCACCAGGCTCCTCTGTCCATGGAATTCTCCAGGCAAGAATACTGGAGTGGGTATTCAATACAAACACCCAGATAAATTTAGATAAACTGAAAACTTGGAAAAATAACATTTGAATAAACATCAAATGTAAGAGTATATGTCCCAAATATTATATCTTATATTTTTATCTGATAATTCTACACAGGAAAGTCATCCGTTTGTCAAAGAAACACAATACCTTTGGAGTTTTTGAGCCCAGTGCTATTTTAGAAAGCAAATGTTTAACACCATAATACTGTGAAGAAAAGAATTAATCAGTTTAAACAACTTCTTAATATTATGAAGTTGGTAGTTTAATTTTTCTTCTAAGTTATTAAAGTTTTCAGGCCTAATCATCCATATTTATTTGACAACTCTTATGGTCTGATGAAAGCTAGAAATGATAACAATTTAAAGAACCTTACTGCTTAAAAAGATCTCTGATCTTCGGGTCAAGTCACTATTTATAAGACTCTGTGAACCTGAAGGTGTTGATTAGATACAGCAGGCACACATGACAAGAGCCCACATGGCTAGGGTAGAGATCTGGGAACTGATAAACATACACAGAATTTTGCAAAAAAGAAGAAACCAAACAAAACAAAATATCAGATGAAATAGTAGACACTTCACATAATGATTCTGACTTATATGTTCAAATGCTGCATTCCTATAGCACTCAGTTTGCAACACCTTCAGCCCTGCAGAATAATCATTTGTGTATTATTTATCTATACACATAAGTTAATAGTCCTCTGTGAATTACAAAAGCACAATGGACGTAGTATATGTTGACCAAGTCTTGATTTCATTAGCTTAATCAAGTATTTGTTACCCTGAAATAACTAGTGATCCAGAGATAAAATTTTTAAATTGTGTTAATATGTACAAAATCCACTGAAGTAATGTCTTAAAATACTGTTCACTAGTTTAGTGTGGACAAATTCTGTAGTGGATTTACAGCCAAAAACTAGAAAATACTGGGATCATTAACTAGAAAAGGATAGTTTTAGCAAGGGAAATTATACCTTTATCTCATTTATGAATATAGAAACAAAAATTCAAACACTAGATATGCAAACTGAATCCAAACCAACATAAAAATGTACACCACAGCCAAGCTGAACTTATCTTAGGAATACAAATAAGCTTTAACATTAAAAAGCCTATTAAACTCTTTAATAATAAATCTGTTATATTAAGGGGAAAGAGCACAAGGGTACCTAAGAGATTTGGAAATTTTATAAAAGACCCACCCATCTTCATATAAAGAGCAAACAGAAAACTAGGAAGAGAAGGAGCTTCTTAACCTGATAAGACATGTACCAAAAAGTCCCAGGTGGCACAATGTTAAAGAATCTGACTGCAATGCAGGAGACTCGAGAGACATGGATTCAATCTCTGGGTTGGGAAGATCCCTTGAAAGGGAAAAGTGGCAACCCACTCCAAGAATTCTTGCCTGGAAAAGATCTAAAGAGAGATAGCCCATGTTCAAGGATAAAATTATCCAATATTCTAAGTGTATACTCTCCTCAATTTCCACCACCTCCACTTACATCAACCTAGTCCAAACCCCATCCTCTTTCCTCATTTTTCTAATCCTCTCCTTATTGATCTCCATACTTCTACCCATGACCTCAGGACGTGTAAGTCCTGTGCTCAAAATCTTCAGTAGGTTCACATTTCCCCATATACTTGCTAAAATCCCTAAAATCACTGAGAAGATACATGGTGATCTGGGTCCTTCATTCACTCTCCCTTCACTCAGCTTGCTCCTGATGTCATGGCCTCTGGGCTACGCTTGCAACATCCCAGGATCCTTCCTGCTCTGGCTGTTCCTTCTGCATCACTAGAACCCTCACCTATGTCAAGTCCTTGCTGAAATTCTCTTTCAAAAACATCAATCCTAGTTACCTCACTAAAATTGCAGCTGGCCTTCTACCTCCAGATCCCCCATCTCACTTTATTTTTCTCAGTGGTGATTGTTACCCTCTTGTTCAGTTGCTCAGAAGTGTCTGACTCTCTGCAACCCTGTGGACTGCAGCACATCAGGCTTCGCTGTCCTTCATTAACTCCTGGAGTTTTCTTAAACTCATGTACATTGAGTCAATGATGCCATCCAACCATCTCATCCTCTGTCACTCCTTATGTACTGCATAATTCACTCTTTTATTATGTTCATGTTCAGTCTCTGCTCAGTTAAAACAACCTTCATGAGGACAGGGATGTTTTTCTTCTGTTTTGTTTATTGCCAGATCCACAGCACAGGCAATTGATACCTAGCACATAGGTCAAATATTTGTCCAATTATGCAATGAATGAAATGCAACTTTACCACAGTGAGATAGGGATTATTAATTAATTAATCTAATTATTTGTAATTATTGCCCATACCCACTAGAGTGCCAAAAATTTAAGAACTATGACAGTCAGGAAGGATGTAGATCAGCAGGAACTCAGACAATCTGGTGGATTGCAATTTTGGATTTATTTCAGAAAACATGTTGACATTATCTTGTAAAGTTAAACAAACATCTAAACTCCCTACGAAGCAATCATTCTACTCTTATGAACAGATATTAGAGTAAAATCTAAAATTTTTTGTAAAAATTATTACAGAAGTATACAAGAAGACACATGCAAAGTATTCATGACTGCAACACTAATAATAATAAAATGCTGGAAGTGACACAAAGGAATAGATTCCTTTGACCAAGGAATAGATAAATAAATGATGTTTTATTTTTACTGAATCAAATATTACAAAGCAGTGCAGATGTATGGAACACAGCTATTTACAAAAATATGAATGTACCTTATAATGCTGAATAGATATGACTACATAAAACAGAGAACTATTTTTATAAATTTCAACACAAGAACAATTGGATCATATATTGCCTCTGGTTTATATACATATGTCAAAATAATGACATCTATAGCTTTATATACTAGTGTATATACTAGTATATATACTACTAACACTACTAAAATGCTTCAAAGTAGTTCTCTCCAGTGGAAAGCATGGAATAATCAAGTGTACACAAATAGACGAAACTCACATTAACATTTAAGCTCTTAGGTTGCATAATGGCTTCATCAATGTTTATTCTATTTTTTGCTATCATATGGGCTTCTCAGGAGGCACTAGTTTTAAAAAAACTGCCTGCCAATGCAGGAGACATTAGAGACACAGGTTCAGTCCCTGGGTAGGGAAGATCCCCTGGAGGAGAACATGGCAACCCACTCCAGTATTCTTGCCTAAAGAATCCCATGGACGGAGAAGCCTGGCTGGCTACTATCCATAGGGTCGCAAGAGTCAGACATGACTGAAGTAACTTAGCATGCGCATTATAGTTTAAATGTACACATGTGCTTTGAATATGTCAAAAATAGTTTAGGTATATTTTAAATAGTTAAATATTTAATATAAAAGACTAGCAGAAAAAGAAATGCAAAATGCCCAAAGCACTTTTTGCCTTGCTTCAAAAATGAATTTGGATGTTAGTGATTTCAAACGACTGTATATTCAGCTTATGTTTCAAAATTCTCAACAATCCTTTTGTGTTCAGCTTTATGGTCATTGATCAATCTCAAATTCTGCAGTTTGGAAGATAGTCCACTCAAAATTTTGATCTTTCAAACTTCTGAAAGAAGTCCCTCAGTTCATATTTGAGATCCAAATTTTCTGCTTTGGTGTTTCATGTTGCTATTTTTACTAGCTGAAATAGCCTTTCTCGATTATCCTGACAGAGACAAAAGAGTTGAAAAAGGGAAAAGCAGTCTAAAAGAGGGGTTTTTCCTCATCAGCTCAGCTGTACCACATTTTTACATATAGTTCAACTGTGTCTATTTTCAGACAAAACCCTTGTGTTATTCCAGTAAAGGATAACCTGTTTTTTTTTTTTAATTTATATCATATTTTCTGACCCATGCCAATTGCTTAGATGGAGCTAAGAATGTGGCCACAGTGATAGGTGGCCATGAAGATTTTGTGAGACACATTATCTTCTGCTAGGCAGACGAAATCCTTGGAATGAAGGTTCCAAAAAAGAAAAGGGAAACTTATTTCCATTGCATTACATATTTTGATATATTCCTAATGTATTCCTTTTCAAAATATCCTTTGCTAAAGTAGAGGCAAAGACAGAATGAACAGCAGTTGCTGCTCTATGCACACCAAGTAACCATTTTTAAAATTCTTAAAAATGCAGCAGAGTAATTCAAAAGAGCAAGTGGCATGGTTACTTATTTTAAAGCATGGGTTCTCTGTAGCTACATTTACCACACTCAAAACATGCAAATTACACAATACATGAATTTAGATATGGCTAGTCTCTATCAAGACTAGCTAATGCAAACATTAAACCCACTGATTTCTGTGCTATATGGAGGTTTATTATTACAGAGCCAACATTTCGCTTGCAACCATTCAACAGCATTGCCTTAAACATCAAGACATATTTAAGATGTTGAAAGATTCCACTCAATAATATTCCTTGTATTGCTGCTAAGTCACTTCAGTCGTGTCTGACTCTATGTGACTCCATAGACGGCAGCCCACCAGGCTCCCTCGTTCCTGGGATTCTCCAGGCAAGAACACTGGAGTGGGTTGCCATTTCCTTCTCTAATGCATGAAAGTGAAAAGTGAAAGTGAAGTCGCTCAGTCGTGTCTGACCCTTAGCGACCCCATGGACTGCAGCCCACCAGGCTCCTCCGTCCATGGGATTTTCCAGTCAAGAGTACTGGAGTGGGGTGCCATTGCCTTCTCCAATTCCTTGTAGTAACAGTAGCTTTTTTAATTTTAATCAGATACATTTTTTTTCTTCACTTTAACAATAGTCTTTTTTAGTTATTAATCAGATACATTTTTTCTTCACTTTACATCTTCTCTTTGACTTCCTGTAAATACCTTAGAAATTTCCAAGTGTGAATTTACTTTGCTTAATGAAGTCAAGTTGTTTTTTTTGCATTTGAATTGCAAGTTGAATGAGGCTATGGTTTTGTTAACTCAATATTTATACTCAAATGCAAAAGTTATCGAAATGATTCTATGCCTATAGTCTGTGATTGCTCCTTTTGTGTCCCATTCACCTTTCCTTTTGAAATCATTGTTATCTGGATATAAAACTATATACATATATATGTCCTATTAGCAAATCAATAAACTCTTCTTGTATCAAAATAACTCATCTCCAGCAATTTAGTTTCTAAAAGAGTTTGGCTTTTATGCTTATGCAAGGCTGACTTCTTGCTAAGCCTTTACTCTAAGGCATTTCATAATAGAGATCCCTGGTGTTTGCCCTTGTCATTTTGCAAGGATTAATTTGATCCATCGTCATCCAGCTAAACTGCCTTGTGTCTCTTGTTAGTGTGCAGTTCATATCTAAGCCCTAGTATTTGTTCTTTACATTTTTTAAAATAACTCTGTTCACTTTCAGGATATACTACTCATCATACAGTCGATGATTGGAGAAAATGTACTGTCTCTTTATAACATTTTAATGCTCCCAAATATTATTTGTTAAAGGAGGGATTATGAAGGAAGTATTGTCATTCTAGCTTAAATTTTATGGTTTTCCAACACTTAGCATAAAAGGAACACGTTAATAATCAAAATTCCTTTAAAGGTAAAGGAATAGAATGTTTAGTCTGAAAGCCTAAAAGGTAAATGAATATAATATTTAGTCTGAAAGCTTAGAGGGAAGATGAGTAACGGCATAAAGACAAAAGAAAAATGGGAAAGCCGAAGCAGTAAGAAAGAAAAAAAAAGCCTCAAAGATGAATTGTAGTAGAGAGAAGTGCTTATCATTATCCTCAGAATGTATAAATTTCTCTTTTTGTACCAAAATATTAAGTCCTTTGAAATGTTCCAAAAAGATCAAAATATAAAATTGATTCCCACTCTTCTATTCAAAGATTAGCATTTCATGAGCTTCTGCCCCCTCTTGGTGAATCTTTCCTTACTAACATTAGTTATCTAGACACTTGGCATTTTTTCTCAGCATGCATGAGTCACAACACAGACATCTCTATCCTCAAAATAAATGGATGTTGAACTTTGAATAAAACATGCCTCTTTCATCTTCATCTCAAATGTGTGCGTGTGCACCTCCTCCCTTTTAGTCTGTTGTCAGATTGCCTTCAAATAACACTTCTTTCTCTTATGCAATCCAGGTTGAAAAAGGAGGGCTGAGGATTTACCTTGGGAAGCGCCTCTCCAGGAATGGAAAGAGTCAAGGAAGGGGTACCACTCCCTTGATACTTTTTGCAGGGCTCCACGTTACTTTTATTGGGCTACATTTCTAAGAGATACTAGGTTCCAAGATTTCAGAAAATATACTTGTTTCTTGATAATACAATTCAATTTTCTAAAATAAAATTATTTTTATTTCACTAAAAATTGTGACAGTCAGGTGGGAGGGGGGTTCAGGTTGGGGAACACATGCACACCTGTGGCGGATTCATGTCAATGTATGGCAAAACCAATACAATATTGTAAAGTAAAAAGAAAAAAAAAAAGTGACAATCAGAAAGATTATCCTAAAGGAGAATGTGGAAATATCTTAGTCAAATAAAAAAATGCTCCATTTTGGGTTTATTGACTATTGCAATATTCCCGAGTCTTACCTATCTGCTATCTTGTTTCTGTACAAGGAACTGCCTACCTTGTAAGGTGGATATTTTCATCTCATTTTATGGATTCGGAAACTGAAACAGCAAGTCATTTGTTGTGTCACACTGGAAGTCACTGGCAGACCAATGGACTCCTAAAATTAGGAGTGTCCTAATTTTTTACCCAGAATTGTTTTTATTTATTCATTCATCCAATATCATTGATTAAATTTCTGTTATGTACCAGATACTGCTCTGGACTGTAAAAATAACATTATGGTGCCTTTTAGCCTATAGCTGCTGCTCCTGCGGCTGCTAAGTTGCTTCAGTCGTGTCCAGCTCTGTGCGACCTCATAGATGACAGCCCACCAGGCTCCCCCTTCCTTGGGATTCTCCAGGAAAGAATACTGGAATGGGTTGCCATTTCCTTCTCCAATGCATGAAAGTGAAAAGTGAAAGTGAAGTCGCTCAGTCATGTCCGACTCCTAGCGACCCCATGGACTGCAGCCTACCAGGCCCCTCCGTCCATGGGATTTTCCAGGCAAGAGTACTGGAGTGGGGTGCCATTGCCTTCTCCAAGCCTATAGCTAGATACCTGTAAATATATCAATTTGTAATGTAGAAATATTACACATAAATTTAAACTAAAATATATTACTGGAAGTCAAATTATTTCAAACGAAACTGAAACTATCAAATTATTTACCAAATTTCATTACTATTTATCATTATTATTGATTCAATTTGCCACTATAACTAATTTGATTTTAATTACAATAGACTCTAAACTCCACAAAAACTGAAACTACCATCCTCTTCATTACTCTAGCATCTCACAAAATTTCTAGCAAATAATAGGCACCTAGAAAATATATTTTGAGAGAATTAAGTAACGACTTTTCTTTATTCACGGATGCTTATTCACTGTATCCCAAATCAGCATCCCCACCCAGAGCTGGCACTTGACATAACTAGAAAATGGATAAAAATCTTCACTGGCATCATCCTCCCGTCTCCCATCTGACTCAGTCCTTTGGATTCTCTCCTTCCTCAAGCTTCTATACTGAGTCGCGTGAATCTTTTCCGAGGCTAAATTTTAAATGATACTAGTATTTAAAATGTGTGTGTGTTCTTAGTCATGTCTGATTCTTTGTGACCGCATGGACTGTAGTCCACCAGGCTCCTCTGTCCATGGAATTTTTCAGGCAAGAATCCTAGAGGGGGTTGCCATTTCCTACACCAGGGGTCTTCCCGACCCAAGGATCAAACCTGGGTCTCTTGCATACCTACATTGGGAGGCTGATTCCCTACCACTGTGCCACCTGGGAAGATCATACTGCACTTGATTTGGCCAAAATGCCAAGAGGTATAAATACTAGTATTTATAATTCAAGACTATTTTAATTGGCTCCTCTCATAGCTCAGTTGGTAAAGTCTGCCTGCAATGCAGGAGATCCCAGTTTGATTCCTGGGTTGGGAAGATCTGCTGGAGAAGGGATAGGCTACCCACTCCAGTATTCTTGGGCTTCCCTCATGGCTCAGCTGGTAAAGAATCCATCTGGAATGTGGGATCTGGGTTCTATCCCTGGGTTGGGAAGATGCCCTGGAGAAGGGAAAGACTACCCACTTCAGTATTCTGGCCTGGAGAATTACATGGACTGTATAGCCCATGGACTCACAAAGAGTCAACTGACCGACTTTCACTTTCATTTTAATTGTATTTTTCTGTATGGTTCTTTAAAAGTTTCAAGATCAATGGAGTAAATCCCTAAAGGCAATATTTCAAACAAAAGCTGAGAATAAATGTCTGAGGAAAAAACACCTATCCCACCCCCATTCAATGGAAATCACAATTTACAAGACACTGTCTCTTGATTCATTCGACTTTGGCCTCCTGCTGAACATTTGTATGAGTAAACCATTTGGAAATCAATGCTTCCCTAATTTTAAAATTAAATACTCTCCTAGAAATAAAAGAAAGACAAAAAGTAAAGACTCTAAAGTAAAAGAAAAAAAAACCCTTAAAAAAATAAATTCTCACCTGGAAGCTCTCCTTGTCAGATTCTTCCACATTTTTTAAAAATTCTTCAAGTTTGATAAGGACCTAACAAATTTGTTTTAAATGAGAAACCATCATGTCAGCATTTGTCAAGGGTGTTTAAAAGATATAAATCTGAAGGACAATAAAATGTTTCCTTCCATTGTCCAGAGTTGTTACTGGGACCACCTGCCAAACAATGAACTGCAGTTGTCAGGCCTCTTTGCTTGTCACTGGAACCCTGGGACTGAGCCTTGCTGATGGTGTCTACAGAAGAAATATGAAACACTTGCCAGCCAAACTGATAAAGAAATGAGCCTTCTTCACCTTCTCCTTACTTATCAAGGAGGAATCCACGGCTCTGGAAGAGGACAGAGCCACAAAATGGAAGGAGCTTGGAAATGTAGAAAGCTGTCCAACAATCAAGAACACTTAATCTGGATGTTATGTGAGAAAGGAAGAAACCTCTATTTTATTGATCCATTGAGATTTTGAGCTGATTCACTACAGTAAGCATCATCTTCAGTAACAAAATGCTCCACTATAAAAGCAAAATTGAGACAGATACTGTGGGTTTCCCTGGTGGCTCAGGAGTAAAGAACCCATCTGCAGTAGGAGGATGCAGATGCAATCCCTGGGTCAGGAAGATCCCCTGAAGAAGAAAATGACAATCCAGTACTCTTGTCTGGGAAATCCAATGGATAGAGAAGCCTGGTGGGCTACATTCCGTAAGGTTGCAAAGAATCTGACACAGCTTAATGACTAAGCACACACACACACATATACACACACTGACATTCATTTGTTAACTATGTCTTTTAGTCTGTTTGGGTTACCATACTAGAATGCCACAGACTGGCTGACTTATAAGCAATAGAAATCTATTTCTCACATTTCTGGAGACTGGGAAATTCAAGATCAAGACACTGGAAATGTGATGTCTGGTGAGAGCCCACTTCCTGGCTTACAGAGGTCATCTTTTTGTTGTGTCCTCACCTAAAGAAGCGAGGGTGTGGGGGGAACTTTTTAGGGTTTCTTTTAGAAAATGAAAGTGAAAGTTACTCAGTCATGTCAGACTCTGTGACCCCATGGACTATATAGTCCGTGGAATTCTCCAGGCCAGAATACTGGAATGGGTAGTCTTTCCTTTCTCCATGGGACCTTCCCAACCCAGGGATGGAACCCTGGTCTCCTGCATTGCAGGCAAATCCTTTACCAACTGAAAGGGATCCTTCAAAAGGGCTCTGTCCTCAACCTAATCAACTGTCAAAGGCCCCACCTCTTGGTGTCATCAATTGAGGTTAGGATCTCAAAGTACATGTGGGGGTCACAAATTTTCAGTCTTCAGAACTGTAGAAGCAGATAGGGTATCAGATAGGATCTGTGTATGGCTTTTTTTTTTTTTTTTGTCTGTGTTGTCCTTTCTAACATTAATAATGCTTACTTTGGTCTTTGAACATTTATATAGAAGGAAATGTTACAGAGCAAATACACAGATGGAATTCTCCTAGGAATAAAAAGTGTTGCAATCTGTGAAGTCCCTACAGTATTTCAAATATATCACCATAAATTTTGAGGGACTCCTACAGTTAGTTTGTAGTCTGTTAATTTCTATGGGTTTCAAGGAGTTAAATGCTGAACTATAGATGATGTTTTCAGGGATCCTGAGAAGATCTCAAATAGATTGACCATCCTCAAAAATGAAGATAAATCTCATTTTAACTGGACCTTCTCCCTTGTGTCTCCAAAGGCAGCTGTGTTTTAAATCTGTCGTCTCTATAGAAGATGAAGTAGCATCAGCTTTAGTTGCTAAGAAAATAGTGGCCACAAATGCACAAAATAAAAACAAGGCTTCACCAGCTAGTGTAGACAACGTGGTTTAAAAGATGAAAGTGAAAGTGAAAGCCCCTTAATCATGTCCGACTCTTTGTGACCCCATGAACTGCATAGTCCATGGAATTCTCCAGGTCAGAATACTGGAGTGGGTAGCCTTTCCCCTCTCCAGGGGATCTTCCCAACCCAGGAATTGAACTGGGGTCTCCTGCATCTCAGTGGATTCTTTACTAACTGAGCTATGAGGGAAGATGGGGCTAAAAGGGCTATTGAACTTAAAAAGCCCTTAAAAAGCTTAAAAACCTATGAGGGAAGCCCTCGGGCTATTTGAACTTAAAAATTTTTCAAATGGATTCAAGGTGAGTAGGAGAATTTTACATTACCTTTCTAGCTCATTTGCTTTCAGACACTACCAGGGAAATAATTAAAATGTGTTTACTAAATCTCTGAAAATGAATATTTCTTAATTAAAGGGAAAATGCTTTGTATCAAACAATGATACAAATCTCCTGAGAAATTCTGTAATTTTTTAAACTATGATAAGAAAGCAATGGTTGTTTACCCCTCCCCATGCTAAGTACATTCTTGTTTGATTACTTCAGTTCATAAACAAAGAATTAAAGAACAGAGAGATATGTCAGCCTTCTCAACCCTTGTAAACAATTCTTTGATAAGTGAAGGGCAAATTCGGTGGTAAGGAAATAACTCTGTCTGATGTAATGACAGGGTTTCTTTTATATTTTCCAAATGAGCTCTTTCCTGTTCTTAAAACTACCTTATCAAAGAACACTTTAAAAGGGAGATGTTTCTTTACACAATTTGCTTGGAGCATTTCTAATGTTTAGTATACCCAAAGTAAAAAAGAAAAAGCCGGTTAAGACATTATGCTGAAAAAGGAGGAGGTCAACTGCTTTTTGCCTGCTATGAACATCAGAAGAGATGTTCTAAATAGGATTTAGAATTCTATCTATTACAATGGCTTAAAGGAATATTTTTTTTACTTTGATATTACCGAAAAACACATTCATTAAGAATGGCTAAAATCAAATTAATAAGAATATGCTGCTCTCATTAATTAATTTAAATATTCTTATGTATTCGATATATTTCAATTTTTTTTCTTTAATTTCTAACCATGGCATATGGTGACAGGTCTGGTCTAAATCTTTAATTTTGGGGAGATGTGAAGCTAGGTTTGTTTCAATTACACATGACCTTTTGACCTTCACCTCATCTGCTTTGGAAAGTTTCCTTCCTTCTACAATGGTTTTAACTAGAAGTTATAGAGAATTCTTTCCCTCTGTCCGTGATAATTCAAGTTTAGACTTTAGGTAAAACAGTTTTCTGATGTATTGTGAGATTTAAGTGTTCACCAGCATGATGAGATATCAATCCTTACAATGTGAAACCTCCTTAATGTTTCCTTCCCTTCTTTTATCCCTCTGTTGTTAGTATGTCTGGACATGGTTCTTAGACCACTTGTCCTCTCTGTCTCCTCTACTATCTGCCTCCCTTGATGACTATGTCAGTCACCTGGAGTTGCATGCCATCAAAAGCTAGATGCCTCCTAAATTCATATTTCCAGTCCCAACATTCTTACAGAACTCCAGACTTAAATGGCCAATGTCTATTTGAAATCTCAATTTGAATGTCAAATAAGCTCCTTTAATTTAGCATAGTTGAAGCTAAACTTTTGATGTACCCTAAGGAGAATACGTGAACCGTGAACTTCCAGATTTTCAACCTGGTTTTAGAAAAGGCAGAGGAACCAGAGATCAAATTGCCAACATCCCCTGGATCATGGAAAAAGCAAGAGAGTTTCAGAAAAATATCTATTTCTGCTTTATTGACTATGCCAAAGCCTTTGATTGTGTGGATCACAATAAACTGTGGAAAATTCTGAGAGAGATGGGAATACCAGACCACCTGACCTGCCTCTTGAGAAATCTGTATGCAGGTCAGGAAGCAACAGTTAGAACTGGACATGGAAGAGCAGACTGGTTCCAAATAGGAAAAGGAGTACATCAAGGCTGTATATTGTCACCCTGCTTATTTAACTTCTATGCAGAGTACATCATGAGAAATGCTGAGCTGGAAGAAACACAAGCTGGAATCAAGATCGCAGGGGGAAATATCAATAACTTCGGATATGCAGATGACACCACCCTTATGGCAGAACGTGAAGAGGAACTAAAAAGCCTCTTGGTGAAAGAGGAGAGTGAAAAAGTTGGCTTAGAGCTCAACACTCAGAAAATGAAGATCATGGCATCTGGTCCCATCAGTTCATGGGAAATAGATGGGGAAACAGTGGAAACAGTGTCAGAGTTTATTTTTGGGGGCTCCAAAATCACTGCAGATGGTGATTGCAGCCATGAAATTAAAGACACTTAGTCCTTGGAAGGAAAGTTATGACTGACCTAGATAGCATATTGAAAAGCAGAGACATTACTTTGCCAATAAAGGTCCGCCTAGTCAAGGCTATGGTTTTTTCTGTGGTCATGTATGGATGTGAGAGTTGGATGTGAAGAAAGTTGAATGCAGAAAAATTGATGCTTTTGAACTGTGGTGTTGGAGAAGACTCTTGAGAGTCCATTGGACTGCGAGGAGATCCAACCAGTCCATTCTAAAAGAGATCAGTCCTGGGTGTTCTTTGGAAGGACTGATGCTAAAACTGAAACTCCAATACTTTGGCCACCTGATGTGAAGAGTTGACTCATTGGAAAAGACCCTGATGTTGGGAGGGATTGGGGGTAGGAGGAGAAGGGGACAGCAGAGGATGAGATGGCTGGATGGCATCATTGACTCGATGGACATGAGTTTGGGTGAACTCCGGGAGCTGGTGATAGGGAGGCCTGGCGTGCTGCAATTCATGGGGTCACAAAGAGTCGGGCACGACTGAGCAACTGAACTGAAGGAGAAACAGAAGGCCTCACTTGTACTTTTTCTTATCTCAGTTAATGAAACCAGAATTACTCTCTCCTCCCGCATCAGCCAGTGCACTCCAGCCATATTTGCCTTTTGCTGGTCCTCAAACACATAAAGCTAGCTCCTTCCTCATACCACCACACTTCTGTCCCCTATGCCTGGAACATTCTTATCATAGATCTTTGCATGACTGGTTCCTTCATTTTGTTCACAGTTGTCCAAATGGCATCTCTTCAGAGGATTTGCCTTTGAATCATGCTTCCAAATCAGTTATCACTCTCTTTACTCTACCTTTCAGGTAAGATTTGAAGTTCCATTATTTATTATTTGTGTCCCTCACAAGAATGCAGACACTCTTTCCTTCATGACCCTATCTGCTGTACCTGTTAATACACAGCTATGTATAACATATTAAAGATATTCACTAGTATTTGTTGAATGAATGAATAAATGATACATAGGCTTCTTTGCTAAGATTTTAGCACCTTCACATGGCCAAGGCAGAAACTGCCCACAGTATCCTACTCTTGCACTCTGGCACTGTTTGTTTCTCTTGGAAAATTGTGTGTGTGTGTGACGTGAGTGAAAACTGAGATAGCTTTGTCTCTAAGGGGCTATGAAAGTCTGGACCAACATTTGTAAAGCCTAACCATGACTGATTTTAATACCAGAAGAAAGAGACTTCTTTCTGCTAAAATCCAAGTTTCCAGAAAAACTGTTGGACCAGCAGTGGTTTTTCAGGCTGCTGTCTTGGATATGGAAACTGGAAGATGCCTCTAAATGCAAGACTACCAGTGATGCTACAGACTTAGAAATAAGTATAGCATGTAAGCAACTAAATTTATCTTTTATATCAAATTTGATTCTAGCCCCCACATTCTCAAGTCCTTACACTAACCTACTATATCTAAGGATCCATGATAACTAACACCATGGGAGTAATTTAAAATTACTGCTTTCGGGTAGGATGAAACCAAAAATTGAAGATAAAATGTCATAAGATTTCTTAGAATTTTTTTTTATTCTAAATAGAGACGTTTCTTGTTCCAAACAGCAGGTTCCAGGCCAAAGCATTGAATTTCAACTCAATGACACCAGCAGCTATTAGCAAATATGTGTTGGTTATAGTGGTAGTCACAAGTAGGGAGATTCTGCTAGACCAGTTCTCACCATACTCATTTGAATAAAGAACTTTGTGCATTCAATATGACATTGTTCTATTGTTGAGATGCTAAATTGGCTATTTGAATCAAAGAAATATGTGTATTTGCATATAACAGAAGATTTCAGCTTTGCATACTTTGCAAATATAATTCTGTTCACCATGACAAGGAGAAGGAAATGGCACCCCACTCCAGTATTCTTGCCTGGGGAATCCCGTGGAGGGAGGAGCCTGGTAGGCTATAGTCCATGGGGTCACAAAGAGTCGGACACACTGAGCGGCTTCACTTTCTTTTTCACCATGACTTTACAGGATTCAGGGGAAGAAAATGGATCTCAGCAAGCATGTATGGTAGGAGTTGCAGGAAAAGTATTAACAACAGTGGCAGCAATATATTAGCTGTGGTAACTTTTTTACACATGAGGTTATTACCTTTTTATTTTTTAATAATATAATAGGAACAACCTTGGGAAATGAATTTTCTGGAGTAAACAATGGAAAGAAGCTATTAACCTAACACAACAGGAAATATATTGACCACAGTTAAAAATATATTCTCTTAGAATGCAATACATAGAGTTTACTTACTAGTTCTAGTATCTCTTTGTAAAATTAAAGAGAGAAAAAAACCCAGAAAGAAAAAAAAAATGCATTGATTGTTGATGTGTATTCTGCAAAAACAACATACTGAAAATGCACAAAAGTATTCAACTGTGACTATGGAGTATGTCTTTACATAAAATGACTCCTAAATATCCTTGTCTGTTTTAGATCTCTCAGAGTATGTAAAGTGAGTAAAATATTCAATTACTTTTTAATGTCTAAAAGTCACTCAGCAAAATGAAATCAATGCAATTGCCAAGAGCCCTCTTTAATGGATCAACTATATTAATTCAAGATATGCCTTCTTCCCTCAGGTAACTTTAGTTGGAACATTGTTATTTACACTTAACCCTAGGTAGGGTTGAATCCCATGCTTTCAAGAATAAATAAGAAATTGATCATTTTAATGATAGGCAGCAGAGACGTATCAAGTTCCGTGAAAAGCTAGATTATGAATTTAACCTGCTAAGAGATATCCACAGTTTCATACCCTCAAATCCTACCTTAATGTACAGGTAAACTGATACAGATCTATAACAGACCAGTTAGTGCTGATATATTCCAGTAGTCTAATACATCCACCCACAACAGCAGAATAGAAAAGAGCTGTGCTCAATTTTCATAAGATTCATTGTGGATCAATTTCACAAGAGATAAATTAGGCCAAAATATTATCCATGGTTAGACTCGACACAAGCAGGCACTGCTATAAAAACTTGCATTCTTGGTATTTTTCCAGATTTAACTAGCGTGACAGGAACTTCCTCACTTCCAGGTATCATAGACATTTTCTCAATATACTTGTCAGAGGAACTCAAGGTCTGGCTCACTAAGGGTCCTCAGAAGTCCTTACTGCAGAAGATTCAGATTATCACAATTATGCTGCCACGAAGATCAAAATGAATTCTTGGGCTATGTAGTCATTGGAAAAACATATTATAGTAAAGAAGTTATTTAGATTGCACACATAAAGGCCAGTTTTGCTGTAGCTTTTCACTTCATATGTTGAATATCACCTTGAGGAGAAATTTGCTGTCAGGACCTGATGAGAAACGGAAATAAGCACATTCCCTATTTTTCAGTTGCACAAAAGACCTTCCCAATGAAGTTGGATTCACAATGAGGATGACCTGCCTGTGACAGAGAAAACTCCTTTTTATATGTATATTTTAAGAGGACTCTCTTGAGGAACCACCTAATACTAAATAAAGTATATTCATGTAAAATCAAACAATAATAACTTTCTGATCATTATCAGATTTGTGTACTTATTTGAAGAAAAAGAAAATAATAGTCTTAACTGCTCTATAGCAGTAAGCCAAAAAGTTTTTGGCACTATTTGCAGATTTTGACTTAAAGGTTTAATTCAAGGTGAAAATTGCACTGGGACACATCCTGAGAGAAATAGTTATGATTTTGTTCATTCTTTCCCCCTAAACAGGAAATTGCTTTTCTGACTCTACACTATTTTAACAGCAGCATAAATACAGCTCACTCCTCTGAATTCAGACGTAATACCCAATGATGAAATGGGGGTGCAAGGGAGATAGCAGGTCATATGCCAGATTAGAGTGAATAAAATTGATAAACACTAGCAATCCCCAAATACATCCCTAAGTAATACATTGCTGGAAAAAAAAAAAAAATCCAGCAGTTAAAAAAAATTAGACTGTTAGATTTAGAAGGCAAGGAACTGCTTTGCTACATGTCTTTAGGAGGATGTATTAAACATATTACCACACTAGAGATATCTACAAATATTAGTTGTAAACTGGAAAATTAAACAAGTTTAATTGCTTCAATGACATTCTTATATTATTTGCATGAAGTAAATATTTGAAATATTGTTTACACTTCGTTGAATCTCAAAGGTGATAAAAATTACAGTTTGATCTACAGACAGATATTTTTATAACTTTATGTTTTGCTTTTTTTTTTAATGGCCAATTTGGCATGATTGGGGCTTTCCTGGTGGCTCAAATGATAAAGAATCTGTCTGCAATGCAGGAGACTGGGTTCAATTGTTGGGTCATGAAGATACACTGGAGAAGGAAATGGCAATCCTCTCCAATACTCTTGCCTGGGAAATCCCATGGACAGATGAACCTGGCAGGCTACTGGGGTTGCAAAGAATTGAACACAACTGAGTGATGAATACTTTGGCATGATTAACTTCTGCTTTAAACTACACATTTCTGGCAAGGAGAATATTTTTAAATTGAAACTAATCTGATCACTAACAGAGGAATATAGGACATGAATGATGTTTATCTTTCCTCCCCAAATAGAAAATTTTCTACATCAAATTAACTCAACAGCAGATTCTCTTCCTGTTGTGGGCATGTTGAAGTTGAAGGACAATGATTTTAGGGTCAGGTTCAATAGCACACTCTGTCACTTTCAGATAAAATATCTTTAAGTAATTCGTTGGACATCTTCACATCTCACTTTCATCAATTACAAAAGAGATATACTAACATATGTACTTAAGGGCATTGGAAGAATTCAAAGAGATGAGTGTACATAAGCAACTGATTAGTTTGTGGTCTATAATAGATATTCAATAAATGTTAGTTTTTTTGCATTTCTTTTCCATGGGGATGGTCTTGATCCCTGTCTCCTGTACAATGTCACAAACCTCATTCCATAGTTCATCAGGCACTCTATCTATCAGATCTAGGCCCTTAAATCTATTTCTCACTTCCACTGTATAATCATAAGGGATTTGATTTAAGTCATACCTGAACGGTCTAGCGGTTTTCCCTACTTTCTTCAATTAAAGTCTGAATTTGGTATTAAGGAGTTCATGATCTAAGCCACAGTCCGCTCCTGGTCTTGTTTTTGTTGAGCTTCTCCATCTTTGGCTGCAAAGAATATAATCAATCTGATTTTGGTGTTGACCATCTGATGATGTCCATGTGTAGAATCTTCTCTTGTGTTGTTGGAAGAGGGTGTTTGCTATGACCAGTGCATTTTCTTGGCAAAACTTAGTCTTTGCCCTGCTTCATTCTGCATTCCAAGGCCAAATTTGCCTGTTACTCCAGGTGTTTCTTGACTTCCTACTTTTGAATTCCAGTCCCCTATAATGAAAGGGACATCTTTTGGAGGTGTTAGTTTTAAAAGGTCTTGTAGATCTTCATAAAACCGTTCAACTTCAGCTTCTTCAGCATTACTGGTTGGGGCATAGACTTGGATAACTGTGATATTGAATGGTTTGCCTTGGAGATGAACAGAGATCATTCTGTCATTTTTGAGATTGCATCCAAGTACTGCATTTCGGACTCTTTTGTTGATCATGATGGCTATTTCATTTCTTCTGAGGGATTCCTGCCCGCAGTAGTAGATATAATGGTCATCTGAGTTAAATTCCCCCATTCCAGTCCATTTTAGTTCACTGATTCCTAGAATGTCGACGTTCACCCTTGCCATCTCTTGTTTAACCACTTCCAATTTGCCTTGATTCATGGACCTGACATTCCAGGTTCCTATGCAGTATTGCTCTTTACAGCATCAGACCTTGCTTCTATCACCAGTCACATCCACAGCTGGGTATCATTTTTGATTTGGCTTCATCCCTCCATTCTTTCTGGAGTTATTTCTCCACTGATCTCCAGTAGCATATTGGGCACCTACTGACCTGGAGAGTTCCTCTTTCACTATCCTATCATTTTGCCTTTTCCTACTGTTCATGGGGTTCTCAAGGCAAGAATACTGAAGTGGTTTGCCATTCCCTTCTCCAAAAAAAGCAAAATGGCTGTCTGGGGAGGCCTTACAAATAGCTGTGAAAAGAAGAGGAGCGAAAAGCAAAGGAGAAAAGGAAAGATATAAGCATCTGAATGCAGGGTTCCAGAGAATAGCAAGAAGAGATAAGAAAGCCTTCTTCAGCAATCAATGCAAAGAAATAAAGGAAAACAACAGAATGGGAAAGACTAGAGATCTCTTCAAGAAAATTAGAGATACCAAGGAAGCATTTCATGCAAAGATGGCCTCCATAAAGGACAGAAATGGTATGGACCTAATAGAAGCAGAAGATGTTAAGAAGAGGTGGCAAGAATACACAGAAAAACTGTACAAAAAAGACCTTCACGACCCAGATAATCATGATGGTGTGATCACTCATCTAGAGCCAGACATCCTGGAATGTGAAGTCAAGTGGGCCTTGGAAAGTATCGCTATGAACAAAGCTAGTGGATATGATGGAATTCCAGTTGAGCTGTTTCAAATCCTGAAAGATGATGCTGTGAAAGTGCTGCACTCAATATGCCAGCAAATTTGGAAAACTCAGCAGTGGCCACAGGATTGGAAAAGGTCAGTTTTCATTCCAGTCCCAAAGAAAGGCAATGCCAAAGACTGCTCAGAGTACTGCACAATTGCACTCATCTCACATGCTAGGAAAGTAGTGCTCAAAATTCTCCAAGCCAGGCTTCAGCAATGCATGAACTGTGAACTTCCTGATGTTCAAGCTGGTTTTAGAAAAGGCAGAGGAACCAGAGATCAAATTGCCAACATTCGCTGGATCATGGAAAAAGCAAGAGAGTTCCAGAAAAACATCTATTTCTACTTTATTGACTATGCCAAAGCCTTTGACTGTATGGATCACAATAAACTGTGGAAAATTCTGAAAGAGATGGGAATACCAGACTACCTGACCTGCCTCTTGAGAAATCTTTATGCAGGCCAGGAAGCAACAGTTAGAACTGGACATGGAACAGCAGACTGGTTCCAAATAGGAAAAAGAGTACATCAAGGCTGTATATTGTCACCCTGCTTATTTAACTTATATGCAGAGTACATCATGAGAAACGCTGGCTGGAAGAAACACAAGCTGGAATCCAGATTGCCAGGAGAAATACAAATAACCTCAGGTATGTAGATGACATCACCCTATGGCAGAAAGTGAAGAGGAGCTAAAAAGCCTCTTGATGAAAGTGAAAGTGGAGAGTGAAAATGTTGGCCTAAAACTCAACATTCAGAAAACGAAGATCATGGCATCTGGTCCATCACTTCATGGGAAGTAGATGGGGAAACAGTGGAAACAGTGTCAGAGTTTATTTTGGGGGGCTCCAAAATCACTGCAGATGGTGACTGCAGCCATGAAATTAAAAGACGCTTACTCCTTGGAAGAAAAGTTATGACCAACCTAGATAGTGTATTCAAAAGCAGAGACATTACTTTGCCGACTAAGGTCCGTCTAGTCAAGGCTATGGTTTTTCCAGCAGTCATGTATGGATGTGAGAGTTGGACTGTGAAGAAGGCTGAGCGCTGAAGAATTGATGCTTTTGAAGTGTGGTGTTGGAGAAGACTCTTGAGAGTCCCATGGACTGCAAGGAGATCCAATCAGTCCATTCTGAAGGAGATCAGCCCTGGGATTTCTTTGGAAGGAATGATGCTAAAGCTGAAGCTCCAGTACTTTGGCCACCTCATGAGAAGAGTTGACTCATTGGAAAAGACTCTGATGCTGGGAGGGATTGAGGGCAGGAGGAGAAGGGGACGACAGAGGATGAGGTGGCTGGATGGCATCACTGACTCGATGGACGTGAGTCTAAGTGAACTCCGGGAGTTGATGATGGACAGGGAGGCCTGGCGTGCTGCGAGTCATGGGGTCGCAAAGAGTCAGACACGACTGAGCGACTGAACTGAATGAACTAAATTGTTAGTTCTTTGGAAACACATATGCAGGTTGGGAAGATCCCCTGAAGAAGGGAAAGGGTACCCACTCCAGTATCCTGGCCTGGCCAAAACCATGGTCTGTATAGTCCATGAGGTCACAAAGAGTAGGACATGACTGAGCTACTTTCACACACACACCTAGGTTTTATGGTCTTGGGTTTATTTTATAGCCAGGAAAACTGCAACTTACAGACATGAGTTTGTAGTGGCTACTATAACATCAGTGACCTATTTAGAGGCAGAGTGAACCTAGAATCTGATCGTCTGACTTATTGAAAGTGAAAGTGAAAGTGAATTTGCTCAGTCATGTCTGACTCTTTGTGGGCTGCAGCCCACGGGGCTCCTCTGTCCATGGAATTTTCCAAGCAAAAGTATTGGAGTGGGTTGCCATTTCCTCCTCCAGCGGATCTTCCTGGCCCAGGGATCAAGCCCGGGTCTCCGTCATTGCAGACAGACGCTTTACCATCTGAGCCACCAGGGACATCTCCGACTTATTAGTTAACATATATAGAGTGGGTTCAGGGCTTCCCAGGTGGCGCTAGTGGTCTCTGGCTGCCAATGCAGGAGACCTAAGAGACACAGGTTCCATCCCTGGGTCGGAGAGATCTCCTGGAGAAGTGCATGGCAATACACTCCAATATTCTTGCCTGGAGAATCCCTTGGACAGAGAAGCCTGGTGGGCTACAGTTCATGGGTTTGCAAAAAAATGGACATAACTAAAGCAACTTATCACATACTGGGTAACAGAAGGCTGACTATAACAGGAATAAAACTTTGAAGCAGACCTAAACTCTGACCCAGGGTCTGCAACTAACAAGTCTTTAACCTCTGAGCCTCAGTTTCCTTATCTAGAAAATGGAGAAAATATCTATCTACCTCAAAAAGTTACCATAAGAATTAACTGAAGTATTAGATGTGGATAACATAGCAGTATCTAGCAGGTAATGTTTACAGCACAACAGAAGGTAGTCATTATTATTATTTTTAACCATGATAAAGAGTTTATTAAAAGGAATAAAAAAGAGAAATGTCCATTTTTATTCTTTGTTTAAGAAATTTGCTCATGTTGTGAGGACATGTCTGAGAATGGCTAATATTGTGTGTTGGCATCATGGAAAGTACTATGAGATAACCCCAAACAACAAATCCCTTGCCCTTGAAGAGCTATTGGGGAAAATAAAACAAGAAAAAATTGTTATTGACGCTAGCAGTGTTTAAATAACAAGTGAGATAAATAGAAGGCTGATAAGTTAAAATGATGGAGAAATAGATAAATGGTTTTTTGCTGAAATGACCAGAAAAATTTCACAGAGGAGGTAGAACTGAAATCAAACCCAACAGCAGATCTATTTAAGGAAACTTTAGTTATGTTTTCTCTTCTTCCTATAGAAATGTTGAAAAATAGCTTCAGATGTCAGAATTATGAAAGAATTCAAATTATCTTTGGGGAGTTGTGAAGAAATACAACTTTTTGGCTGAAGGCTGATGGGCAAATATTCTATATGAATATCATAAAGATGAGCACAGCTTTAGTTTCCTATCTGTGTACGTGTGCATATGATTGTGTGTGGGTACATATGCACAATTTTTCATGAGTTTGCTCACTTACACTCCAGAAACATGCATTGTTTTCTAAACCAATGCAATGCACATTTTAAGTATTCCTTTTTCCAAAGCACAGCAGAATAAGTGTCTCATCAAGTTATTTCTCAACAGCATCTCAACGGACAATTGATACATCCATTAAAAATGCTGGCAGTGTGTCTGGTTTGGTTACTGTTTTGCTGTGCTTTCTAACGGTGCTGCTTGCCTTTGGCAATAATTGTAATTCAATTTATGCCTCTAAAAAATCATCCAATCCTATTGCCTATGCATTTTCACAAAATATCTTTTCTCTGTAGAGTTAATCAGCCTTACATTGAATGTTTTCTATTACCTAGATTTCACTGCATTGCCCAATAACAAGTCTGCATTCCAGAAAGCAAACACATTAGAAATAAAGTGACCAACCTTGAGTGGATGACAGGAGATGCCACTCATAAAAATAGTGACTTGGCTCTATTATGAAGATTGGAATGTGTGGGTATGTGCGGGTGTGTATTTTGTTCTGGGTAAAGAGACTGTTTTAAATCTTCCATGATATAAACACAATTCTACGGTAACATTTAAAATAATTGTATGCATAACTTCATTTCACTTTCATCTAGACTTTAAAATGTGTTTGAAAAATGTTCTCAAGGCAAATATATATACATAACCACTTTGTCAAGCAGTCTTAATATGGAGAAGTATAAATATGAAATAACTCTTTTCTCTAATCACCATTTTCAGTTATGTTCTGTATAATCTTCCTGGGCTTTGGTGTTATTTTGGGCCAATTCTTTCACCTTTGATAATGTAGAAGTTTAATTCAAATCTATTAGTGTTTTACATGCTGCTAAAAGAGCAAGAACTGGAACCCTGATTCCATTTCAGAGCCTTGACCTAGAACCCTGACTCTAACTACAGCAGGCAAAGGTAAGAGATGAACTGAGCCATCTCTTTCTAGTCCCCCTTTCAATACCAACTGTCAGGTTTGGGGTAGAAAGAAGGGAGCAGAAAAGAGATGAAAGTCTCTTTCCTTACCTGGACAGCCTTTGTGTTTCTTCACTGGTTTTGTTCTTTTAGTGAATCTGCTCGTTATCAATGCTCAGAATGTGTTTGAGTCCAAAAGCTGAATCTCCTATGGCACAAAACATCACTTTATAAAATGTGGCCCTTGGACTGGTGGCATTGGTATCACCTGGAAGACTGTTAGACCCTCAGCCCCCATACATGCTGAATCGAAATCTGAATTTTAACAAGATACCCAGGTGATTTGTAAACACATTAAAATTTAAATTATTTTGGTTCAAAGCAGCTCTTTTTACTTCTCTTCTGTTCCAGATTGATATACTTTTAATGTATAATGCAAATAGATTGCTAGAAACACATTAAAAAAAAAAAAAGCACCAACCTAAGTTTTATTATTTGATTCAATAGACCAGGATGGAATAAGAAGTACCAAATCGGCTCTCCCACCAGAAACATACATGAAATGAGTTATTTTCAAACATTAGACAACAGGCAACACAGGTGTTTGATTCCTAAGAGAAGGAAAACAAACAAGAGGAGCCTTATTGTCACCTGCTTACCTAGAGATGTGGTACAGGAAGGGGGAACCCACGCAGAGTAGAACAGGCTCACAGAATTGAGTCAAAGCATCACAATTCAGTGAGGTTGGGGTAGCTTGACTTTATGGGCAGAGTCCTGGCAAAGAGGTAGTAAGGAAGAGAAAGTGCACTGGAAATCTCTTTGAGTTTGTTTCTGAATTCTAAGTTAGGCATTAGCTGTACCTTATGTTGGAACATCATGAGGCTGGGCAGAAACTGTCAGGGGCCTCTAAGATGAGCAAACCAGTTCATACACAGCTGGGAGATTTTTCAGTTCCAACCAACAAGAGGGGGGAAATCTTTTCTAGATTTTTTCCCCCTCGAACTCAGACATACAATTTCCAGATTAACTTAGTGAAAATTAGGAGAAATGGCTCTTAAAAATTCTAAAAGACAAGTTTCTCTCTTTACAGATCAGCAATAATTTTATCTTAACAAAAATAACACCATAAGAAATTATTATTCAAGTTTGGTTCAAACAAAAGGAGAAAATAATTACCAATCGGGGAGAATGCAATGAAAATTTTATTAGAGGAGCTGAAAGCAGAAAGAGCTTTTGGTGTCTTTTGGTGTTTTCAGACCATCCTATATTAACTACAATTTTTATCCAGAAATCTGGGAAAGTCTGCTTCTTGGACAGAGTATTATGTGTGGAAGAAGCCTTCCACATTAAGCATAAGTGTTACCTGTTACTATTTGAAGTGATCATCCCTTGTCTGTTTTTTAGTTCTTTAACTATTCTAGAAGTGATCAGGAACCAGGAAAACCTAGGCAAAAGTAGTCTCTAACCAGCCCTTAGGATGTGGAAAGCCTGGCTAAAATCCAATCTCAGGTATAGTATGCTTTAATCATATGAAAGTTTTCTGTAAGTTAAAACTTTAAATATCAGAAAATCCATTTATAAGAAATTTATAATCCATTTACAAGAAAATTCCAGGAGCAAAGTCAATTCAGCTGTAGATTTGGCAAACACAAAACAAAACCTCTAAATATGGACCTAGAAAATTTGGATTTGAGTTGCAAATATGTCAGTTAATAGTTCTTTGATCTAGAAGTAATAAGCTGTATTTTCTTGAAATGTATCCATTGTAAAATAATGAAAGAGTTAAATACAGTAGTTAATTAATATGAAAGTAGTATAAATTGCTATGTGTGTTATTTGCATATGTTTTTTTTTTCAAATAAGCAAGCTCTTATACACCAGCTAGAATACACTGAGCACTGTTTTATGCATCTTTCTTTTCATAAATATTAACTCATTTAAGTCTCATTTTACAGATAAGGAAACTGAGTTATAGGGAGGTTAAGTAACTTGCCCAAGGTAACACACAGTTAATAAGTGGTAGAGCTGGGATTAGAATCCCAAAAGCCTGGTTTCAGAGTCTGAACTAACCCAGGTTTTCTATGGTCTTTGAGAGCAGAAAAATCAGCTTTGTTGGTGAGCTTCTGGATCTTTCTGACTTGCACTCAGGAATGAGTTTCTTGAATCATTGCTTTGCTTTGGTAGGGTCTGTGATTGCCTTCAGTGTGCTAGTAAGGGACTAAAGAAAACACACACACACACACACACACACATAGAAACCAAATCTTAGGGTCAAATTATTGTGAATTCATGGACTCACTTTTTTGCATGTCTTTTGCTTTTGTTTGTTTTGTTTTGATTTTTTTGTTTTGTTTTGCTTTTTTTTTTTTTTTTTTTGGTTTTGCTTTGTTTTTATGGTGAATAGATGGGCATTTTATACTGGCAAGTGAATCATGCAGACAACTCTCAAGAAAATCCTTTGAAACAAATTATCCAGAGTCCCTGGAAAACAGTCACCACTTGAGCTAGATAATAATGATTCACAGTTGAAAAGGGGTGGCTCAGAGGTTAAAAAAAAAAAAAAAAACTGCCTGCTAGTGCAGGAGATGAAGCAGACATAGGTTCAATCCCTGGGTCAGGAAGATTCCCTCGAGGAAGAAATGGCAACCTGCTCCAGGATTCTTGCCTGGAAAATTCCATAGACAGAGCAGCTAGGCAGGCTACAGTCCATGGGGTTGCAAAGAGTCAGACACGACTGAGTGACTGAGCATGCACGCATGCATTTATGATCACCACAATCTCACATGGCAGATTTGTAATGATCTTATTTTACAGAGGAGAAAATGAGAACTTGGACTGAATTGCTAGGCAATATATTAGCAGATCAGGCCACACTTCTGTGACCTGAGAACCTCTGAGTGCATGACTATCTTAATGGGGCCCCCATGATCAGGGAACTAACTGATATATTCATAGAAGTTCACTGTAGCAGATGCTGCTGATACCCCGGGCTATATCTTCCTGGACCTACATGAGTTGCCTGCAGCCACAGGGAACAGTTTCTGGCCCACTGATAGTTTCCCACCTCAGACAGAGTTCTCTCTCTTCTTCTCCATCTAAGGGATTTCTCAGGCACCATCAAGCAAACCTGATCATATACAGAGTTTATGCCCATTCTGGGTGTGACCTCTCTCTACCAGTAGGAGATGGGAGACTGGATAACATCTCCCCATTTTCTAATGGAAGAATGAAGGTAACATTTATAAAAGATTGTTTGGCAACCATGCAGACCATCCATGACATAGATTAGTAATTTTCAAAGTTTGTCCTGAGGTGAATAGCTATTGTTTGGCTCTGATGACCTCCTGTGTATCCACAGATTGATCCAGAAATGTAAGACCTTTCTTTAGTTCTTCATAGTGAAAGACATAAAATTCTAAAGACTTTCTTATTTTCATATTGTTAAAGGAATTTAGTAGTAACTACACAGTTTCTAAATTTAGTGTTCATGATGCTGTGAAAGTGCTGCACTCAATATGCCAGCAAATTTGGAAAGCTCAGCAGTGGCCACAGGACTGGAAAAGGTCAGTTTTCATTCCAATCCCAAAGAAAGGCAATGCCAAAGAATGCTCAAACTACTGCACAATTGCACTCATCTCACATGCTAGTAAAGTAATGCTTAAAATTCTCCAAGCCAGGCTTCAGCAATACGTGAACCGTGAACTTCCAGATACTCAAGCTGGTTTTAGAAAGGGCAGAGAAACCAGAGATCAAATTGCCAACATCCACTGGATCATCGAAAAAGCAAGAAATTTCCAGAAAAAAACATTTCTGCTTTATTGACTATGCCAAAGCCTTTGACTGTCTAGATTGCAATAAACTATGGAAAATTCTGAAAGAGATGGGCATACCAGACCACCTGACCTGCCTCTTGAGAAACCTGTATGCAGGTCATAAAGCAACAGTTAGAACTGGACATGGAACAACAGACTGGTTCCAAATAGGAAAAGGAGTGAGTCAAGGCTGTATATTGTCATCCTGCTTATTTAACTTCTATGCAGAGTACATCATGAGAAATACTGGGCTGGAAGAAGCACAAACTGGAATCCAGATTGCCGGGAGAAATATCAATAACCTCAGATATGCAGATGACACCACCCTTATGGCAGAAAGTGAAGAAGAACTAAAGAGGCTCTTGATGAAAGTGAAAGAGGAGAGTGAAAAAGTTGGCTTAAAGCTCAACATTCAGAAAACTAAAATCATGGCATCTGGTTCCATCACTTCATGGCAAATAGATAAGGAAACAGTGGAAACGGTGTCAGACTTTATTTTTCTGGGTCCCAAAATCACTGCAGATAGTGATTGCAGCCATGAAATTAAAAGATGCTTAGTCCTTGGAAGGAAAATTATGACCAACCTAGACAGCGTATTAAAAAGCAGAGACATCACTTTGCTGACAAAGGTCCATATAGTTAAATTTATGGCTTTTCCATTAGTTATATACAGATGTGAGTTGGACCATATAGAAAGCTGAGCACCAAAGAATTGATGCTTTCAAATTGCGGTGCTGGAGAAGATTCTTCAGAGTCCCTTGGACTGCAAGGAGATCAAACTAGTCAATACTAAAGGAAATCAATCCTGAATATTCACTGGAAGGACTGATGTTGAAGTTGAAGCTCCAATCCTTTGGCTACCTGATATGAAGAGCTGACTCATTAGAAAAGAACCTGATTCTAGGAAAGATTGAAGGCAGGAGAAGAAGGGGGTGAGAGAGGATAAGATGGTTGGATGGCATCACTGACTCAATGCACATGAGTTTGAGCAAGCTCCGGAAGATGGTGAAGGACAAGGAAGGTTGGCATGCTGCAGTCCACGGGGTTGCAAAGAGTCAAACACAACTTATCAACTGAACAACTGTGAGAAAAGTGGAATAGAATTAAAAATTCAAGGATAATCAGTGTAAAACAATGTAAAATATTTGTCAAAAGGAACTTATACTGTTTATATATTTCAGCGATACATTTCTCATTACTGAGTTGAATAGTTTCCAGTGAATTCATGTAAAAAGGTAATGAAGATTTATTTTTAAATGTCAACATTCACAGTATACCATAAATTACTAACTTTGTAAGAATTTAACTTTAAGATAGAAAACTCAAATTAACCTAATGACAAGCAAGAAGGGATTTTTTTTCCAAAGATCTTTTAGGTTCAAAGACCTCGATATAGGAACCATCTTTTGATCATCCAGAGCTAAAAGAAGGTTGTGAACTCAGATCATGTTATTATAGCCGCTCATAGAATTGCCTTCGCTGAATTTCATTTTAGCAATGTCTCCAGCTCTTATTAAAAATAATTCCAGGAACAGCCATATGGAATCCATCACTTCAGAGGAATGTTATTAAAGGCAGTGTATACCATGTCACAAAATGCCCTCTAAACAAAGTTCCACATGAAAAATTTCTTTTGGAATTCTGTTCTAGGAAAAAGTTTGCTTCCCTTGAGTAGTGTGCTTCTTCCTTTCTCATCATAAGTCTTATAATGCTGGCTATATCTTCCTTCTTGCTTTGGCTTCCAGGAAGTTCGCCACTAAATCTGAGGTTAGAACAAAAGAGTGATTTCAGTCCTAACAGATTACACAAGTTTTGCTGCAGTCCCATCAATATATTCTTACGTATAACTTCTTCCTCCTAGGTTTTTATTCTTAATTCTCTTTGCCCTGATTTTATGATGCATATTTGTTAACCTGTCCCCAAATCTTTGGGGAGACAAGGTGGGGAGACAGGACATGAATAAATGTGAATTTGAATAATAAATATTCTTCTCAACAAGATATCCACAGGCAAATCACACGCTTGTTTCTCAGTGTATCCTTATTCTGTGTTGGGGAGGAAAAATCACCAAAAGAAGGATCCTCAGAGGTAAGAACAGGACAGCATCATTATTCTCAGGTAATGCTTTCTTTTCATCAGTTTCTTAAGTAAGTATACTCTGTGTATTTATTTCTTGGTATGAACACAGGAATCGATCTAACCCTTGACTTCTGTATCCACTTAACAGGACTTAACAGTTTTCATGAAATAAAATTTCCATCAGATGCAGCAGTGTCTAGGTAGCTACAAAAGGTTGTTGCAGTTGTCCAGTCATGTGTCCAACTCTTTGTGACCCCATGGACTGTAGCACACCAGGTTCCTATGTCCTCTACTATCTCCCAGAGTTTGCCGAAATTCATGTGCATTGAACCAGTGATGCTGTCTAACCATCTCATCCTCTTCTCCTTTTGCTTCAATCTTTCCTAGCATCAGGGTCTTTTCAAATGAGTTGGCTCTTCACGTTGAGTTAGCCAAGTATTGGAGCTTCAGCTTCAGCATCAGTCCTTCCAATAAATATTCAGGGTTGATTTCCTTTAAGATTGGCTGGTTTGAGCTTCTTACCATCTGAGGGACTCTCAAGAGTCTTCTCCAGCACCACAATTCGAAAGCATCAATTCTTTGATGCTCAGCTTTCCAAAAAAAAAAAAAAAAAAGGTGGGGACATTTAATAGTAGTAGGTCAAACTAAAACTTCTTGCCAAGAAAAAAATGTCTAAAATACATCTATTCAGAAGCAATACTTTTATCTCCTTTTAGTGAAATCTGATTTAATGTGATAATCCCTTTCCTTCAGGTTTTGTCTCAAATGCATGACCTCTTCTAATCAATTATTATGGAAGGGGTCACCCCAGCAGCATACTGATGAGTAAGGAGAAATCCCTCTTGCCCACAGATGACACCGCTGGTTCTGCCTTCATCCCTACAGTCTCCTCAGCTCACCTCCACTCAAGATACCTGTTACTTAGCCTTTCCTCATCCCGTTTCAACTTCTGAGAGACTGGCACTTTGTAACCATCTGACTTTCCCAGCTGAACCATATTTTCTTCAATCATCAGTACATAAATATTCAAACCAAGTTGAAGTACTAGAAATACAGAGATAAATGCCAATTATAAAATTGAATATTTATAACTGAATGCGTAATTGAATATTAATTGAATATCTTATAATATTCATTGAATATAATTGAATATTCCAGAGACAAGAAGAAGATCTGTGAACATGGGAGAGCCTTCCCTCAAGAATTTGGTTTGTTCCTGACTTCTTTTCCCATTAGGTACGTCTCTAAGCCCTATTTAATACTGTATCACAGGGTCCTCAATCTTTTTGGCACCAGGGACAGGTTTTGGGGAAGACAATTTTTCCATGGGCCAGGGCAGGGGGTGGTTTTGGGATGATTCAAGCATTGCATTTATTGTGCACTTTATTTCTATTGTTATTACACCAGCTCCACCTCAGATCATCAGGCCTTAGAATCGGATGTTGGGGACTGCTGCTGTATATCACCAGAGAAGGCAATGGCACCCCACTCCAGTACTCTTGCCTGGAAAATCCCATGGACAGAGGAAGCCTGGTAGGCTGCAGTCCATGGGGTTGCTAAGAGTCGGGCTCAACTGAGGGACTTCACTTTCACTTTTCACTTTCATGCATTGGAGAAGGAAATGGCAACCCACTCCAGTGCCTGGAGAATCCCAGAGACAGAGGAGCCTAGTGGGCTGCCGTCTATGGGGTCGCACAGAGTCGGACACGACTGAAGTGACTTAGCACCAGCAGCAGCAGCAGCTGTATATCACACCACATTGCATGCCTCACACTTTCACTTCTACTCTATCATTTAAATAAATCCTATCATCATACAAACACATACACAGACATACACACATGCACACACATATCACACAAAAGTTAATAGACTTTATGTATATGATTACACAGACTTCTTCTCTAAGGGGGTATTCAATGTGACATTTGTTTGCCACGCAGAAAAATCTGACTTAAACTGGAAAGTTAATTAATTGGGAATAGAAATAAGTGCTTACTGACTCATAGTAATAATTCCTAACTAGTGGAAATTTTAAATCTATGTAAAGATGGATAAGGGGGACACAAATAGGTCCTTGAGATATATGCAGTAATAGGGAAACAAAATGTTATCCACCAAGTTGTATTTGTCATTGAATTTTCTTAATAAATATATAAAAATATCACATTAGGGTATGCCTCCAAAGGTATGACTATGTAATAAAAAGTGACAGTTACTACCTCTGAGGAGTGTGGGTCCAGGCAACTGGTGGAATAATGTATTTCACTGACTACTGTGTAGAGGTTTGAGTAGTTAAATTTAATCACAGGAGCTAGAAAACAGTGAAAATATTACTCAGTCATGTCTGACTCTTTGCAACTCCATGTACTGCAGCCTACCAGGCTCCTCTATCCATGGAATTCTCCAGACAAGAATACTAGAATGGGTTGCCATTCCCTTCTCCAGGGTATCTTCCCAACCCAGCAATCAAACCCAGGTCCTGTGCATTGCAGGCAGATTCTTTACTGTCTGAGCCACCAGGGAAGCCTGAATTGCTATACAATTTCCAAAGGAAAACAGTGAACTAGATAATACTGAAGTGAGGCGTCTGTGAGGCCACAGATGAAGGAAGAGGACTCTGGATTGCCCTTTACTCCCATCATCACCCAATTATTGTCCCCATTAGTCCACAATGAATTTACAAAGAATGATTTTTTAAAATTGTTTGCTTTGTTGTGATGGATTTAAACTTGCCCTACAGATATTGGAGTTAATTCTCAATAAAAAATTGAGGTTAAATATCCTCAGAAAATGTCAATCTTGAAAAAAAAAAAATCCATCATTTTGTTTATAGCACAATGATTTGTTAAATTAGACAATGAAGTGACAAGATATTAGAATGTTTCTTTTTTTTTAATTTTGTTTATTTTATTTATTTATTTTCGGCTGTGCTGAGCCTTCACTGCTGCTCAGGCTTTTCTCTAGTTGCAGCGAGTGGTGGTTACTCTGTCGCTGCAGTGAGCAGCCTTCTCATTGTGATGACTTCTCTTGATGCTGAGCACGGGCTCTAGGGCACCCAGGCTTCCATAGTTTTGGCTCCTGGGCTCTAGAGCACAGGCTCAATAGTTGTAGCACACGGGCTTAATTGCTCTGTGGCATGTGGGCTCTTCCTGCATCAGAACTGGAACCCATGTCTCCTGCACTGGCAGGTGGATTCCTGAGCCATTGGCCAGAATGTATTTCTTAAAGCCCATTAATAACACTGTATTCTGTGTGTATAATGTTCTACATTATGAAGATCCAAAAGATGCTGTATTTTACAACCATAATGATCCCTTGCATGTAGACAAAAGTCACTGGATAGGAACACTGATAAGCTTTTCTCTGATTAATCTGTCTTTGGTAGTTTAATTTTTTAGACCAAACCAGAGATCCAAGAGGATCAAGAAATACTTTTCCCTCCTTCACAGTCCATATGCTTAGACTCTCAGTTGAACTGCCACTCTTCCTTCACTCAGCTCAGTTCAGTTCAGTTGCTCAGTCATGTCCGACTCTTTGCGACCCCATGAATCACAGCACGCCAGGCCTCCCTGTCCATCACCATCTCCTGGAATTCACCCAAACTCACGTGCATCGAGTCAGTGATGCCATGCAGCCATCTCATCCTCTGTCATCCCCTTCTCCTCCTGCCCCCAGTCCCTCCCAACATCAGGGTCTTTTCCAATGAGTCAGCTCTTCGCATGAGGTGGCCAAAGTATTGGAGTTTCAGCCTCAGCATCAGTCCTTCCAATGAACACCCAGGACTGGTCTCCTTTAGGATGGACTGGTTGGATCTCCTTGCAGTGCAAGGAACTTGCAAGAGTCTTCTCCAACACCACAGTTCAAAAGCATCAGTTCTTCGGCACTCAACTTTCTTCACAGTCCAACTCTCACATCCATACATGACCACTGGAAAAACCATAGCCTTGACTAGACGGACCTTTGTTGGCAAAGTAATGTCTCTGCTTTTGAATATGCTATCTAGGTTGGTCATAATTTTCCTTCCATGGAGTAAGCGTCTTTTAATTTCATGGCTGCAGTCACCATCTGCAGTGATTTTGGAGCCCAAGAAAATAAAGTCTGACAGTTTCCACTTAGCCTCATTCTAAAAGTATATATATGGAGAGTACTTTGATTTGACTCGAAATATATCAATTCAGTATGGTAACATTGTTCTCTCATACTATTCAGATGGTGGTCTGATCTGCAGGCATCCACATACATGTACCTTTGTCTATGCTGTACCCCTGGCCATGAATCCATCTCCTCCTTGCTCAGATGCCCTTCATCTCGTGACTCCTTAGGTCATGCAAAGCAGTATCTGTTTTTCTCTCCCAGCCAATCCAGTCAATACCAACATGTTCTGGCGGACCCAACTTAAATGTAATCTCTCTGTCAGATCTTTATCCTTCTAAGATAGGGTTGTTAAATATCCCTGTTGGTACATTCTTCTGCAATTATAAAATCTTAAGAGATTTGCAAATGCTCTCATCTACTAGTCCTTTAGTATCCTGAAGGATGAGTACAAAACTTACTTATATCTGTTATCATTAGAACTTGACAGTTTTAGGAAATTATACATTTGCTGAAAGAAAATGAACAAAATAAACAGCAGGTGAACATCAGCTTGGAGAAGGGAATGGCAACCATGCCAGTGCTCTTGCCTGGAGAATCCCATGGAAAGGGGAGCCTGGCAGTCCATGCAGTCACTCAGAGTCAGGCACGACTGAAGGGCCTTAGCATGAACAACAACTAGATTTAAAACAGAAGGTCCAAAGTATTCATTTTATCCATTAAGTATTAAATTAGTTTAATAATGGCTAAAATAAAACCTATCTGTGACCATAAGTTTTCATTTATTAACAGAGCTGCAAAATTCATAATATGAACATAAGCATATGGAGAAATAGAAATGCAGATCAACCACATTGCACCAGTCAAAAGCTAGAGAGTCAGTTTTCCATTAATGAATTAAAACCCTTTATTCATTATTTTTCAGAGTTAATGATCATAAGCATTAATTTCGGCTCTATACCATTAAACCTTTAAACCGGACAATTTTCAGACAATTGTATAATACTTTCATCAAGCATATTGATTTTATTCAAAATCCTGGCTGTAAAATTAAGCCCCCTAGCTTAAAGGCATTTACACAATTTTTCTAGATGTTAAAAGTGTAATTGGAACTATTTAATTAGTCAGATATATTAGTCTTTGAACTAAAATTAGTACTTCCTCTCATTCTGGAAAATAAAAATATACTAAAAAATAAATCATATACATCATTAAATCACCATTAACTTTGAATATCATGCTGATATTGATAGGCAATTCTGAATATGGCAGTTGATATATTTTAATTATATTTTCTACCATAAAGGAATTTGAAGATAGTTAATTAAACTGAAAGTCATTCAGTCATGTCCAATTCTTTGAGACCCCATGGACTATACAGTCCATGGAGTCCATGGAATTCTCTAGACCAGAATACTGGAGTGGGTAGCCTTTCCCTTCTCCAGCCTTCTCCCTTCCCCCTTCCCTTCCCAACCTAGGGATTGAACCCAGGCCTCCCTCATTGCAGGCAGATTCTTTACCAGCCGAGCCACAAGGGAAGCCCAAGAGCACTGGAGTGGGTAGCCTAACACTTCTGCAGGGGATCTCCTGGACTCAGGAATTAAACCAGGGTCTCCTGCATTGAAGGTGAATTCTTTACCAACTGAGCTATCAGGGAAACCCTATAGTTAATTTAATTATACAGGAACTATAGCTTGTAAGGTAGTAAGAATCTCTTGGAATATTATAGATTTATTTATTTATAAATAATTTTCTCTTCAAAATAAAATTTCACTTCTAAATGCAATAGCTTATTTCCAAGTGAGTTTTCACATAGCCATTCTACAGAGTGCCATAGTTAATGCTGCAAAACTCTTAGAATTTTTCTTTCCTTGGGACAAATTATCTCCATGCAGATATGCTAGACTTAATGCACAATAAAAGGACAATGTCTGTCCCTATAAATCTGAATCATAATACAAGATAACAGCCATTTAAAATTTTAACGCAGCTTAAGCTTCTCAGATATATTCTGGCTGGTATTGTCCATCTGTGTTTGTTCATAAATATCAGAAAAGGGAAAATTTTAAAATTTTTATTACACTGATTATTAACCATCTGCTAAATCTAAGAGAAAAAACAGAAAAACAAGTAGGGATCAGCCATGTGTGTGAGGTGGGAAACAATATTGTATTCCAGGGGTTCTTAACAAGGGGAGATCATGTGAATGATCCAAGACCCTTTTAAAAAAATACAGATGCCTGTATCAACTCCTGGAAATTCAGATAGAGTTATTCAAATGTGAGCCAACAGTTGAGAATCATTGTTTTAGGCAGAGCTAATGACAAATGCTATCACAGATAGGTGTTAAATAAATAAATAAAAGGAATATTAATATGCAAAAGTAATCAGAAAAACTTCTTTAGATTTTGCTTATAAAATACGAACTACTGAGGTATTGAATGATAGCCTAATACATAATGATTCAAATTTTAATTCTTCCTGGTTTTTAATGTTATCCTTATTGATCCTTTATATTTACACAAATGAATTTCATCATTAATTCTTTCACAAATATTTCTTGACTTCAATTGCATACCAAGAATACATCTGGAGATGTAGAGAAAAATAAGATGAGGTGCCCCTTTCACTGAGAGACATATTTTTCCTTGAAAAACATGAAGAACAATCATTTTTGTTTTAACCTCTATACTTTCATGATATGTGTGACAATTTGTCCAGAGTCTCTGTCATTTTGAAATTCTTAATATATATTTTTTAACAAATACTCACAGACTTTAGTAATCACCCATTTCAATTATCTCAGATTCCTAATCTTTATCATGCCTTTCCTTGCCTCTCAGCACCACACAATAGCTGGTTTTTCATTCTGGTTTTGTCTTTGATCTTGACATTTCACAAGTTTCACCTTTTATTATGGTTCTGCCCATAATGCCATGATATTTATTTGATCTCACCCTGCATAAACCTTAGTTTGCAAAGAAACAACCTCCTCCTTGTAGTGGTAATGGTGATGGTATCTGTTATTGTTCCTCCAATTCTTTTTTTCTTTTTTTGTTGGTGTTTTGGTTTCTAGGAGTTTAAACTGATGACTAAGAGGAATTATCAAGGGAACCTGAAGTGATCATGCTGAGCTCTAAGAGAAGTCTTTGTTCATTAACACAGGGTCCCAGTAAACCCAAGACCTGGAACAGGAAGAAAGTGAAAGTCTGACTAAATGAGGAAGCAGACATAACTGCTCCAGTGAGTGCCTCTGGAGGATAATAAAGTTCATTAAGTAAGTGTCCAACAGTTACTTATGAAAGGATTACTATTAATGTATGGAAAGTTCTTAAAACAGTACCTGGCACAAAATAAGTGGCCAATAAATGTGAGTAGAAAGGGAAGGGAAAGGGAGGGAGGGAAGGATGGAGGAAGGGGAAGGTTGGCAGCACTGGGAAAAAAGAGAGTGAAATTTCCTTGAGACAAAGCTTAACATTTTGTCTATTTATGCCCCCAAATTGAACACATTGAACCCTCCTCATAATCTTCACCCCACAAAACCAAAGCTCTATCATCTTAGAATACAATTGTTTCCGGCTCTTGTGAGGTTTCATGCCCCACCAAAGAGGTTTATCAAAGTGCTGTATTTCTTCCATCCACATTCAATTCCTTCCTGAGAAATACTGATAAGTATAATTTTCTTCATTTATTTTATTTCCTTAAGGTTCTAGCACCCTGGCCAGTTTCGAGAGTCTTTTACAGATTTAAATTTGTAAACTTTCTTCCCAAACCGCTTATTGATAATGTTTTGTCTTTTTCACTCAGCCATCTATTTCATTTCTCAGTTTGAAGAGCAGGTCTACAGGATGCTAAGTGATTTGCCTGGATGCAGAGTTCGTGGTTTTGTGGGGACTTCAACCTAACTGTCTGTCATCATTTGAGTACCCTTTCCTTTCCATTAAATTTTTTTGCTTAAAATTCAGATTGGAGAATTCACTATATTTCATATTTGGTAATTAAGAGCAATTAAAAATGAATTCTCTAAAAGTGTAAAAACCAATAGAAAATAGATAGGTAGCCTTTAAATTTTCTCCTCTAGTTTTACTGAAACCATTGTCAGTAGACTAAGTTAATATAAGTTGCCTTAATTTGTTAAGGAGTGCATTTATTTACAATACGATCTAACAAATGCTATTCTAGTCTCTAACTAATTGTATAGAATTACATATAATTATTTATATAATTATATAAATATAATATAATTAATGATTTTTGTTTCTGATCAGAGACACTATGACCTGTGGAGAATGATTTGATCTATGTAAAGCCCCAGGGTGTAATAAGAAGGCAGAGTATCACAATATTATGACATATTTTTAAGAACTGGGTTGGCACAGGGCTAATAATATAGAATAAAGTGATTCTGAAGATTGCCATCAAATTTTCACATTCTTCAGATGATACTGTAATTCACAGTTTTCAGATAATAAGAGAGTAGGTTCTGGATGCTTTTATTTCATTTTCTCCACTTTTAAAAACTGGAATTGACCAATAATCAAAAGAAAATTTTAAGTCATCAAATGTAAATAATCTTTCATCTTCCTAGAAACAAAATGAGAAATGCACATTGGCCAGTATTCTAAATGGCCTTGTGAAAATAATATTGTTATTCAGTTAAGCTTTTATTGATTCAGTTAAGCTTTCTTTCATTTCTAGTAAAAAAAAAGGCGGGGTTCGTAAGTTTTTGATCAAAAATCTTAACTAACTCTCCAAGTAAAATAATAAAACAAGATCAGCCATTGTGACAAATAGTATTTTTCAAAAAATGACTGCACCCTTACATAGCTTATTCCATGTACTCATCTTAAAATACAATATTTATGCTCCTTCATGGGGAGGTGAGGTTTGTGTGTCTTCCCCTTTAAACTGAGTGGACCCCTGTAACTGCCTCCACCAACAGAGTATAGCAGAAATGATGCTATGTGATTTCCTATGCTAAGCTGCAAAAGACATTTATTTTGGCCTCTATTTCTTTCTGGAGACTCATGCCTTTGAAGTCTCAAATCACTCTACAAGAAACAGCTATAATTAAGATTTAATTCAGCAGAGACCACAATGAGAGAAGGAGAAATACTCAAGAAGACCCAGCTGTTGTAGCTCTGAGCAATTTGAGTTTTCCCAGCCTAGCCTTCAGATGCATGAGTCAGAAGTCTTCAGCAGATTCTGGCTCCCAAACAGCGGACTGCCTCAGCCATGCTAAGTGGAAAGGAAGTTAGGTGTCCTTACCAACCCAGCTCATACTGCTGATTCCTGCTACTTAAGCAAAATAAAAGATGTTTTAAATCACCAAGCTTCAGGTTTGTTACACAGAGGAATGAAACAGAGATGTCCACTCTACACAAAAACTGTGAATAAAGCAAATATGGCAGAGAACAGTTAAATCATTCATTCATTTGTACATTTTCATACATTTCCATAAATATGGATTAAGTACCTGACATGTGCCAGTCACTATGTCAGCCAGTAGCTGGTAGTAAGTAACAGAGGCAATGTTGGCCCCCCTCCATGAAATTTAATGCACTGGAAATCTGCCAACAACAGGCAAGTCTATGAACAATCTGATGTCCTATAACAGTGGGCATTATTAGAGGAATCTAGAAAAAAAATAATTTTTACGGAAATGATGGAAATAGCTGACAAATTTCCTTTTCAATGGTGACATGTATTCCCCTGCTGACCTTAGTCAGAATTTATGCTAAAGAACAATAGGGAAAAAAATTAAGTGAATGAGATAATTTAGAATCTTGAAATCAGATCTAGTGTTTTATTGATATCTCTTTCTTTGCATTAAATTGTGAATAACAGACACTATGTTGGGACAATATAACATTTTATGATGTTTTGAAAACTGTGGGTCAGATTAGTCAGGAAAGTATAATTCTAAGATGACCTTACTATTATTTGATTCAGCAAATAAATGATGCTGAGAGTCCCTTCAAACTTACAGTGTAATTTGTATTGTTTTATATGGTTTTAAATGTTCTTTATATGCAATATATTTCTCATAAATAGCAAAGCCAGGAATAAATTAAGGAAGCTTTGCACATGCTAGTTATGCAAACTTAATCCAAATAGAGGTTCTAACACTCATCTCTATATCATGATAAACCTCCAAACAGCTGAGAATTTTTAGTGGGAGGATGAATCATATTATTCCATTTAGATTATTTCAGCATTAAAGGATATGGCTTATTCATGCTGCAGATGATAAAGCCGTGTGGTCAGGTTAATGCTAAAACTGAGCCAGATTTGAGAATACATGGAAAATTTTAATTAGAAGTTTATAAAAGTCTAAAAAATCTCTGAAGGGTTTAAGAATGAAATGAACTTAAAACAAATTTAGAGCTAATATATTAGCTAATATGCAGGCAGTGATTAAGGGAAAACAGGTAGCTGGTACATAATTTGTATAATGGTCTCCTTTTTAAGGCTGGCTGTGGAAGCCAACTCCGGTTGCTTGCAGAGGTTGTTTGTTGTCAACGAAGAGCAATCAAAAGTGTGCTTCCCTTTGTCAGAGAACATGACACACTCTCAAGCTTTAGGCTACTTTTGTTGGACTGAGACATTTGACTCTACCTCTAGAAACTAAGTTTAGATCTGTTTATTTCTCCTACTATTAGTTTATAATCATCTTATTTTCTTCACAGATTTGCTAGTGAAATTGACTGGAATATTACAAGGGAGAAAAAGCATTGTTCATGGAAAAGGAGGAAATGGGAAGACAAGAGATGTTGATTATTAATTGCACGTGCCCAAGTGACCTTTTTCCCTTGACTATCACCTTACAAGTTAAGATGTTAAACCACTATTACCATGGAGGATACCCTAGCTATAAAGGGGTTATAATAGATGCAGTAAAATATTTTTAAAATATGCTCTAAAAGAAAGATAAATCCAATGCAATTCACATAAAGCCTAATGCATTATGTACAGTCTGTGCTTAATAAATGCATTCCTCATAAAATATACATCTACATGTCCTCCTTTCTTAATAAAGCAATCAAGCTGAGCATAAGATTATCCAGAAATTCTGCTCCATCTAATACAAAAATATAATCATATCCTTCCCTTTTTAAATCATTCTCAGATGAAAAGAAACAAGAAATGGTTACCTTTAATATTTCATTGTATAAAGTATTTCATATTTAGCCTGCTTAAAATACTACATGCATTTTTTTTTTCATGTTTCCCGGTATAGAAGAGAAAAAAAAAAAAAACTGCAGCTTTTTACTCCTAACCCAGGAACTAATCTTGAAGTATAATCCAGGTTAGTAATTGAGATTGGTTGCAGTTACCTGGAAGCATCCAGGGAGATTCTGTGCTACAAAGGCCTTATTTTGATTATCAGTAAATGGACATAATGTTAGTTCCTGATCTCTAAAGGAATTTGACTCTATGTTTGTTCTTTTAATATTCTTCTCCATTTGTCAGTTTGAACAGCCCATATCCACTGTATGAGTTGTTAGGCATCCAAATCACATCTCTCCAACAGAGTTTGCCCAAAGCATTTCTTCAGCTAAGATCAAGATTCTGTGTTCAAAACGAGCATTAAGCTGGGTGCTGGAAATGTGCTCCCCTCTGATCTCCTATTTTTCATGTGAACAAATGACCCTTTAATTGCTGGATGTCATCATACCCCTGTATATTTAAAGCCACATTCAACTGATAAACAAATATCAGGTTAAGTCAGCCATGGTTCATTTTAGTATATTGTTAGGCAGATTCTACAGAATGCCTGAAATGTTTGTAGCATTCCTGCAGTCAAATTTTTGGATGATTATTATGAGAATAAGGGAGGGGTCTTTAGAAAGACAAGATAATACACAACAGCTTTTACTTCCCCCTACCCCGACTTCACTGCCCCCCAACTTCAGATCTTATATGATTATTTGCTGCATACCAGCAGACCCTATGGTTCTCTCTAATACCTGTTAAGGCATCTTTGTATACTTCACTAGCAAGCGTGTCATTTGGAAAGGCAAGTGCCACTTTACACGAGGCAGGACTTTGTATATCTCTCACATTCATTTTTCTCTCTGACAAGCAAAAATCGCAGGTCTCATTTTCCAATCCTTATTAAAATGTGTGATCCTGGTTGTTTGGAAGGCTCATTAGTGCCATTGCTCAGTGATGGACTGCATATCTTTATAAGAAAGACAGATTGTATGGATGCATCAGGATGCTGGCCATAATGAAACCCAAGTGCATCCCCCACAAGCCTCAGAATCTAGATCTTCATTTGCTTTTGTAAAAAATGAGAACCCAGATGAGTGTTTGAAAACACAGCTATTCCTAGTTTTCTCAGTAATAAGCATGCCCCACTATTGCATACAAGACCTTCAGGGAAAGCAAAAGAACTATGTAATTCTTTGCAACTAAAGTGCAGAGATCAGGCAAAAAAGCAGAGGGCTGTTAGGGATGGATTAAAAATATACACAGGGAACTTCCCTGGTGGTCCAGTGGCGAAGACTCCAAAGTCCCTGCAAGGGGACCAGTTTTGATCCCTGGTCAGGGAACTAGACTCCACAAGCCACAACTAAAACCCAGTGCAGCCAAATAAATAAATTAAAAATATTTTTTTTAATGTATGCAAGATCAAATTCAGAGACTTGTCTTATCAGTGATAAAGCACTGGTCTCTTGGGTGATGGTGTCAAAGGCATTTAATTTTCTGTACTTTTCAACTTTCTTTCCAAAAAAAAAATGAGTCACAGAGTGGTCTTCTCTAGATCACAAACTGCCAAAAGTTGAGCTAAATGAAAGGTTATTTTCTCAAAATAAAAAGAAAACCATGGGTATAACCTTGCAACAATAAAGCAAATTATAATATTAATACTTCTGAGTCTCAGGGAAAATGAAGCAAAATTCTGCTACAGAGTGAGTAATCCAGAGTTTTTAAATTAATGTGCTCCTCCATAACTAATGAGCTATGCATATGTGTGGATTCGGTTCCTGAAGTATTTCACAAAAGAGGACTCCATGGGATAAATATATACTGATCTTTCAGTTCTAAGACCTTATTTTGCCTCAGAGCTGGCACTTACTCACTGGGTGGGATGGACGAATCATTTAACCCCAGTGGGCCACATGCCTTACCTGTCTCATGGAGTTGCTATTTAAAATATATATGGGGCTTCCCTGGTGGCTCAGAGGTTAAAGCGTCTGCCTCCAATGAGGGAGACCTGGGTCCGATCCCTGGTTTAGGAAGATCCCCTGGAGAAGGAAATGGTAACCCACTCCAGTACTCTTGCCTGGAGAATCCCATGGACGGAGAAGCCTGGTAGGCTACAGTCCATGGGGTCACAAAGAGTCAGACATGACTAAGCAACTTCACTTCTTCATATATATATATATATATATATATATATATATATAACATAGATAAGGAATTTCTGGAGTTATTTGGACCATTGAGACCATCTGAGTCAATCTTTATTTTTATATGAGCAAATTTAAGCAAAAAGAAATTAAGTAACATTACCAAGGTCATCCAGTATTTAAGTGGTGATTAAATTAAATTAATACCAAATTATGACCTAATAAAATAATTTAATTAAAAATATATTACTTATATTATTTTATTATTCATAGATATATAAATTAAAACTAAAATGTAGCATTGATCCTAATTAAAGCTCAAATGCATAAATGACTGTATCTAATGAATAACATATGTAATATATATCTCTCTTGAAAGTTACCTTAAAAGATCCCGACTAAACATTGTATTTTCTGGGATGATACTATTAATTTTCTCGAACATTTTAGAATTTATAGAGACTTAGGACATTATATACAGAGAAAATACAGTTATATTAATGGGATTTAAAAGCCAAAATATTTTAATTTCTTTTCATTTTTTACCTAATTTATCAAAATTGTGTCATAAAAAAATTGATAGAATTTGGTTTAATTTTTTTCTGGGTATTTATATTTTATGAAGATACTTCTTCTCTTAAAAATAGAAGTAACTTAATGCAATGTTATATCTCTCATTGGATCATGTAATAGAAAAATTACTCTTATGGAAAAACAGATAGAATCCAAATAGAGCCTTTAGTTTAGATAATAGTGATTGGCCCACCTGATGCGAAGAAGTGATTCATTGAAAAAGACCCTGATGCTAGGAAAGATTGAAGGCAGGAGGAGAAGGGGACAACAGAGGATGAGATGGTTGGGTGGCATCACCAACTGGATGGACATGAGTTTGACCAAGCTCCAGGAGTTGGTGATGGACAGGAAAGCGTGGGGTTGCAAAGACTCGGGCATGACTGAGCGACTGAACAAAACTGAACTAAATGTTAATTTCTTAGTTTTGACAAATGTTCCATAATTAGGTAGTATGTTAACTTTAGGGGAAACTAAGTAAAGGCTTAAAACTCAACATTCCTCAACATCACTCATTATCAGAGAAATGCAAATCAAAACCACAATGAGGTACCATCTCATGCCGGTCAAAATGGCTGCTATCAGAAAGTCTACAAACAATAAATGCTGGAGAGCGTGCAGAAAAAAGGGAACCCTCTTACACTGTTGGTGGGAATGCAAACTAGTACAGCCACTATGGAGAACAGTGCGGAGACTCCTTAAAAAACTGGAAATAGAACTGCCATACAACCCTGCAATCCCACTGCTGGGCATACACACTGAGGAAACCAGAATTGAAAGAGACACGTGTACCCCAATGTTCATCACAGCTCTGTTTATAATAGCCAGGATGTGGAAGCAACCTAGATGTCCATCAGCAGATGGATGGATAAGAAAGCTGTGGTACATATACATAATGGAATATTACGCAGCTATTAAAAGGAATACATTTGAATCAGTTCGAATGAGGTGGATGGAACTGAAGCCAATTATACAGAGCAAAGTAAGTTAGAAAGAAAAACACCAATACAGTATATTAACGCATATATATGGAATTTAGAAAGATGGTAACAATGACTCTGTATGCGAGACAGCAAAAGAGACACAGATGTAAAGGACAGACTTTTGGACTCTGTGGGAGAAGGCAAGGGTGGGATGATTTGAGAGAATAGCATTGAAACATGTATATTATCATATGTGAAATAGGTCACCAATCCAGGTTCGATGCATGAGACAGGGTGTTCAGGGCTGGTGCACTGGAATGACTCTGAGGGATGGGATGGGGAGGGAGGTGAGAGGGAGGATCAGGATGGGGAACACATGTACACCCATGGCTGATTCATGTGAATGTATGGCAAAAACCACTACAATATTGTAAAATAATTAGCCTCCAATTAAAATTTAAAAAATAAATAAAGAAATTGCAGGGACCTCCCTGGTGGGTCCAGTGGTTAAGAATCCACCTTCCAATGTAGGAGGGATGGGTTCAGTCTTTGGTCAGGGAACTAAGATCCCATATGCCTTGCAATAAAATAAAAACAACAAAAAAAGATAAAACAGAAGCGATATTGTAACAAATTCAATAAAGACTTTTAAAATAGTCCACATTAAAAAAAATTTTAAGGAATTCTCTTGTAAAATATTTCTGAAAAACAGTAAAGAGGACCTACTTTATCTCAAAATAAATAAAAATTAAAAAAAAATAAAATTCAAGAAACAAAGATCAGGGCATCCAGTCCTATCACTTCATCACAAATAAATGGGGAAACAATGGAAACAGTGACAAGTTTTATTTTCTTGGGCTCCAAAATCACTGTAGATGATGACGACAGCCACAAAATTAAAAGATGCTTGCCCCTTGGAAGAAAAGTTATGACAAACCTAGACAGTACATTAAAAAGCAGAGACATTGCTTTCCCAACAAAGGTCTGTATAGTCAAATCTATGGTTTTTTCCAGTACTCATGTGCTGATGTGAGAGTTGTACCTTAAAGAAGGCTGAGTGCTGAAGAACTGATGCTTTCAAATTGTGGTGCTGGAGAAGACTCTTGAGAGTCCCTTGGACAGCAAGGAGATCAAACCAGTCAATCCTAAAGGAAATCAACCCTGAATATTCATTAGAAGGACCGATGCTGAAGCTGAAGCTCCAATACTCTGGTCACCTGATGTGAAGAGCTGATTCATTTGAAAAGAGCCTGATGCTGGGAAAGATTGAAGGCAGGAGGAGAAGGGAACGATAAAGGATGAGATGGTTGAACGGTATCACTGATTCGATGAACATGAGTTTGAGCAGGTTCTGGGAGATGGTAAAGGACAGGGATGCAGTCTGTGGGGTCACAAAGAGTCAGACACGACTGAGTGACTGAGCAACAACAACAAAGTAAAAGATATAAGGAAAATTCTCTATATTGTTTTTGCAACTTTTCTATAACTCTAAAATTATTCCAGAATAAAAAAAGTTTAGCTTTTAGCATAGAAGTAAAATTGAGAAATATCAGTAAGGGGATATGCTGAGCCAATAAAAGCAATCTTAATTGAACAGGAGAATGATGAAAGATGGTAATTGCAAAGAAATAAAAGAACAAAGTCAGGAGAGAAAGAAGGAAGTGGGGAGGGAGGAAGAAAGAAGGAAGGAAGGGTAAAAGGAAGTAAATTTTTCTAGTTTCCTCCTAACCATAGAAATATAGGGACATATTTTCCCTAAAACCACAAACTGTCCAGGTCCTACCGTATGAAGTGTTATTGTTCAGTCGTGTCTGACTCTTTGCAATGTCCATGTCCTAAATTTACTCATTTAATCCTAAAAATACAATGAAGTAGTTGTTTTATTACCCCCATTCTAGAGATGATTGAGCTGAGCCACAGAAAATTTAATTACTTGCCTAAGCTCCTAGGATTTAAACTAGGATCTGATAAATACCAGTCTTTGCAGCAAAAGAATGACTGGCTTTCCTTTCTGTGAAACTCTGATGGACTTGTGCCCTTTAATGATTTACAAAGTGAAGCAATACTTTTCTTTCAGTTTTTGCTTGCAGCCGTTTTAGTTTCCCTACTTATGCAGGAGGCTGAACCCAGAATGGACTTCCTTTTTTTTTTTTTTTTTAATTTTAAAATCTTTAATTCTTACATGTGTTCCCAAACATGAACCCCCCTCCCACCTCCCTCCCCATAACATCTCTGTGGGTCATCCCCATGCACCAGCCCCAAGCATGCTGTATCCTGCGTCAGACATAGACTAGCGATTCAATTCTTACATGATAGTATACATGATAGAATGCCATTCTCCCATATCATCCCACCCTCTGGACTTCCTTTAAAATTGTTAAGTTTTACTCACAAGTATAGCTTTGAGTGTTGCCTAAGATGAAGTTAGGTTGCTCCAGGCAGAAACTGAGAGACTATCCCATTCTGCATATTTTACCACTTAGGACTTCAAGTAAAATCTCACAAAACCCTCCCAAGGAAAGATCTCTTAAGTTTTTTCATTACAGCTCTCTTTCTCTAAAGCTCAGATTTAGTCAAAGAGGCAGGACCAGGTGATAGATACACTACTTTGTAATTAATCCTTTCCATCTTACTGCTTGCTTCATCATTTTCCATTTTCCTGTCTCTCCTACTTCTATCTCTGGATTTTTCAGTTTCTTTCCTAGAGGCCACCTGATCCTCCCCACATCAACAAAAGCAAATTGGGAGTTGTGGGAGCCAACATGTCAATTGACCAGCCTCTCCAAATCTAGGAGTAGACTCAGCTGGGACATCCTCCTTTGTAAGCTAATATGTGGGCAAGCATAAGGTAAAGAAGAAAGGGTAATATTCTTGTGAATTTAAATAACTGTGGTTTCCTAAGAGGCTAAATATCTATGAATAGAAGCATCTTTCTGTACACCTGGAAAAAATTCAGTAAATATCCATTGCTATTTAGCAACTTCAAATTTACAAATAAAGAAGAATGATGTTTGAAAAGGTGCCGTATTTTCCCTAGGGGCTTCAGCTACATAGATACCTGTATTTCCTAACCCTGCTAAAGTAACAAACCCAGGAGACATAGCTCATTAAGTGGTGAAATATATTCACACTTCCACAGCTGCACATGAGCTCAACCCCAGAAGGTCACTGTGAGAATTAAATGAAATGATGTGAAAATACTTGAAAACACTGGAAAGTCTTATCATTGTAAACCATTATTGTTGTTAAAGTACATTTTCTTATCTCCTAGGATTAGTGAGATGGGATGCTACAATGAGATATTAATTGGCAAGTTTTTCTCTACCTTCTTTTTTGCCTTGTGTTCATCTTTCCTTAGGGTACTTTATTACCCCGAAGGTCTCCCCCATTGCAGGCAGATTCTTTACCAACTGAACTATCAGGGGAGACCTGGGTTCAATACTCAGGCTGGGAAGATCTCCTGGAGAAGGGAATGGCAACCAACTCCAGTATTCTTGCCTGGAGAATCCCACAGACAGAGGAGCCTGGAGCGCTCCAGTCCATGGGGTGGCAAAGAGTTGGACACGACGGAGCGACTACACTTTCACTTTCAAGGCCCATGCAAGTGGTTTGAACAACTTGCTGGATATCAGAATAGGGCAGGACTTCTGTCCACTGACACTGCAGCAGCTGATCACTGCCCCAGGACTGAAAATTATAACCAAGGAGAAGAAAGACAAGGGGCGGGGGGGAACCAACTTTAATTTCCTTTTAGTTTAAACTTGAAATGACCTTCAAATAAATCCCTGAGTTGGACTGAATTTCCCCGCAAGCATAAGGAGGAAAATAAAAACCTTCTCTGCCTTCAGATGGAATGCAGCTTGAAATAGAAATTAAAATCAGTTATAAAAAAAGGTAGGGAATTCCCTGGTGGTCCAGTGGCTAGGATTCTGTGCTCTCATCCCTTATCAGAAAACTAGATCCTGCATGCCTCAATTACCACTAAATTTAAAAACAAAAAAGAAAAAGTAGTTATATTCTGTATGAAAGATATTATGTGAAAATTAATATTTGCTATGTGTTGAATCACAAAAAAAGCAAGAGAATTCCAGAAAAACATCTGTTTCTGGTTTATTGACTATGCCAAAGCCTTTGACTATGTGGATCACAATAAACTGTGGAAAATTCTGAAAGAAAAGGGAATACCAGACCACCTGACCTGCCTCTTGAGAAACCTATATGCAGGTCTGGAAGCAACAGTTAGAACTGGACATGGAACAACAGACTGGTTCCAAATAGGAAAAGGAGTGAGTCAAGGCTGTATATTGTCACCCTGCTTATTTAACTTCTATGCAGAGTACATCATGAGAAACACTGGACTGGAAGAAACACAAGCTGGAATCAAGATTGCTGGAAGAAATATTAATAACCTCAGATATGCAGGTGACACCACCCTTATGGCAGAAAGCAAAGAGGAACTAAAAAGCCTCTTGATGAAAGTGAAAGCGGAGAGTGAAAATGTTGGCTTAAAGCTCAACATTCAGAAAATGAAGATCATGGCATCTGGTCCCATCACTTCATGGGAAATAGATGGGGAAACAGTGGAAACAGTGTCAGACTTTATTTTTCTGGGCTCCAAAATCACTGCAGATGGTGAATGCAGCCATGAAATTAAAAGACACTTAGTCCTTGGAAGAAAAGTTATAATCAACCTAGACAGCATATTCAAAAGCAGAGACATTACTTTGCCGACTAAGGTCCGTCTAGTCAAGGCTATGGTTTTTCCAGTGGTCATGTATGGATGTGAGAGTTGCACTGTGAAGAAAGCTGAGTGCCGAAGAATTGATGCTTTTGAAGTGTGGTGTTGGAGAAGACTCTTGGGAGTCCCTTGAACTGCAACGAGATCCAACCAGTCCATTCTGAAGATCAGCCCTGGGATTTCTTTGGAAGGAATGATGCTAAAGCTGAAACTCCAGTACTTTGGCCACCTCATGTGAAGAATTGACTCATTGGAAAAGACTCTGCTGCTGAGGGATTGGGGGCAGGAGGAGAAGGGGATGACAGAGGATGGGAGGGCTGGATGGCATCACCACTCGATGGACGTGAGTCTGGGTGAACTCCGGGAGTTGGTGATGGACAGGGAGGCCTGGTGTGCTGCGGTTCATGGGGTCGCCAAGAGTCGGACACGACTGAGTCACTGAACGGAACTGATGTGCTATTTCTGGTAAGACAATGTTAAAAATGGAATAATAATCTTTCACTCAAAAATTCTGCTTCATATCTCTTGCATGCGTTTCTGTTCTGGACATACTAGCACTACTTTAGCTCATATGGTAAAGAATCTGCCTGCAATACAGGAGACCTGGGTTCAATCCCTGAGTCAGGAAGATCTCCTGGAGAAGAGAATGGCAATTCACTCTAGTATTCTTGCCAGGAGAACTCCACGGACAGACCACAGTGTCCCAAAGAGTTGCATACAACTGAGAGACTAACGCAACTGATGTTTTACCTAGTCTGTAAGTATTATCACATCAGTAGATGAAATTTTAAAAAGGAACAATAAAACGATTACACGGAATTTTCCATGATGTTTATTTAACTAATATTTTGAAAGCCTTGTTCTTCATTTAGTCTCAGCACCCCATCTCCATAATTTAAAAAATTCTCCCCTAAATGTATTCTACTGAAGCCCTCCTTTCTGGAGGCACCAATATATAAAATGGAAACATAAATATCTAGAGAAATTTAATTCTGCTTTTAATCTCATTGGTATCAAGTAGTTATTTTTCTTCCCTGCCCCACTTCAGGAAAAGCCACACAGGATGGTTTTGGGCCAACGGGATGTTAGCAAATGTGACACAGAATGAGGCTGGATGGGACCTTGGGAAACTGGTTTTACTTACTTGTGCTTCTGATATCAACATAAGAAGAGCCTCCCCAGAGTAGCTACTGCCCCTTCAGCCTGGGCCCAGAAAAAACACAGATGGAGCAGATATGGGTTCAACTCTCCAAAAGAGCCAGCTCCAGCTTCATCCACAGCTCAAACTAGAGCCACCCCATTTCTCTCACCCTACACCTGTTCCTTCCCAGGCCACCCATGTGCTCAGTCACTCAGTCGTGTCCAACTCTGTGCGACCCCATGAACTATATAGCCCACCAGACTCCTCTGTCCTTAGAATTTTCCAAGCAAGAATACTGGAGTGGGTTTCCTCCTCCAGGGGATCTTCCTGATCCAGGAATCAAACCCACGTCTCTTATGTCTTCTGCACTGGCAGGTGGATTCTTTACCACTAGCACCACCTGGCAATTCCATGGGCAGGAATAAATTGTTTGGCACCTAAATTTTGGATTAGTTTGTTAAATAACAATAACTGATAACATAAGACCTTAGAGTCACTTGATTCTTAACCCTTTTCTTGTAATTACAGTAACTTTGCCCAAAATAGTTGGGTAACTTGTCCATAGTTGTTGTTGAGACAGTGGCAGAGTTGAGCTCTATGCACACCTGCACTGCTAATGTTCATAAAGCCACATTTCCCAGAACTGAATGGACAGTTTTATTTTAGAAAATCTTAAATAACCAAGGGAGAACTATGTTTCATTTCCCCCAGCACTGTGCATGGGCCTGGAGCCAGCACCACTGCTAAAGGTAGAATCCACATCCAACTCTAATTCCCAGGATCATCTCACATGATGCTCAGTAAGCAATAGAGAGGGGTGCTGCCTCCCACAGTGAAGATTACTCATGCCTTGGCTTTAATTGAAAGGTACAAGTGTACAGTCCTCTCAATAGTGAGCATCAAGTCTTTATTAGGGGGAGAAGGAAAGAAGGAATAGGGAGGAAGAGAGAGACATACAGAGAGAGGGAGGGAAGAATGAGAAGGGAAAAAGAAAGGAAAGGAGAGGGAAAAGGGGGGAGACATAAAGAATACTGACAAGAATATGTCATGGAATTTCCCTGGCAATCCAGTGGTTAAGCAGTGGGTGTGGATTCCAACACAGGGTGTGTGGGTTCAATCCCTGGTTGGGAAGCTAAGATTCACATATGCCTCATGGCCAAAAAAAAAGACAGACATAATATAGAAGCAGTACTGCAATAAAATCAATCAAATCCTTAAAAATGGTCCACATCAAGAACATCTTTAAAATATACATATATATACAAATATAACGTTACCTTTCTCCAGCTCTACTGCTTTGATGGCAAATAAAATGGGTGAAAAGCATGACAGTCATTATTGTATTTTTGGCACCATACTTGTGATTGTGCCCATGTAACAGAAGGCACCTAGGTGCAAGAATCCGTGTGTCTTAAGAGGAGCCAGGAGTGCGGCTGCTCTGGAAACATGGCTAGCTGGAATAGTGAGTGAGTAGGTTGAGACGGAAGGAGAAGGCAATGGCACCCTACTCCAGTACTCTTGCCTGGAAAATCCCATGGATGGAGGAGCCTGGTAGGCTGCAGTCCATGGGGTCGCAAAGACTCGGACACAACTGAACGACTTCACTTTCACTTTTCACTTTCATGCATTGGAGAAGGCAATGGCAACCACTCCAGTATTCTTGCCTGGAGAATCCCAGGGACAGGGGAGCCTGGTGGGCTGCCATCTATGGGGTCACGCAGAGTCAGACATGACTGAAGCAACTTAGCAGCAGCAGCAGGTTTAGAAGGAAAAGGGAATTTGCATTCTAACATGTCTCATGTCCCATGTAAACATAACCCAGAAAGTTCACAGACTTCAGACATTATCAACATACACACAGACATATGCACAAATAAAATAACAATAAAACAGGGTGAAACATATCATGAAATTGGGAGATGGGAGTCTGTAGGTTCTATGAAGATTGTTCTCTTGAACTTAAATCTATCTTTAAACAGATGCAAGCTGTATTACTATTTTCTTAGAAATATGATCCTATACTAACTTTTTTCAAAAATAACAAAGATTCTAAGGTGACTAGTAGCAACCTTATATATATTTTGTAACATAAAATATAAAGAATAGGATGAAAATTTGCCTGATATGGCATCCAATCATACCATAAAAAATGAGTTTTAGAAACGTTCAAGGAAATAACAAAGGCCATATTTTCCCTTTGCCATGTGTAAGGGATTCCCATTGAAGTCAATGGGATTTTACATAAAAATCAATGGCAAATTATGGTCCTTAATGAAAGAGGAAATTATAATTATAGAGCTGCTAGTAGCATCACTAGAGTTAAGGCTGAGCAGTCTTTTCCATTATCACTTATCAGGATTTAATAGCTCAGCTGTTTTGAGTTCTACTTGGCTGGAATGTGATATTCAACTCATCAGGCTGGGTGTAATTAGTTATTATTATTGTTATTACACAAATAAATATTTCAGTTAGTAAAGCATTTTTTAAATTATGAAGCTTAAAAGGAATGTTTTTTCTAGTGACAGGTGCAAGGGTGGAGAAAGAGAGAGAAAGGATACATTCTTCAAAGAAGGTAAAATGTTGGCATATCCCTCAACTGGAATAACTCACTTTCTTTTGATTGTGGCTTCAGTGTGATCTTCTAGGAAACAGTATCTCCTGGGGGAAGGGTCAGCACTACAGAAGACTCAGCGAAGACCATTTGCTGGTTCCTCTCCACCCATTTTTCTATTATGTGGGTAAGTTCATATGTAGCTTCCCTGGTGGTCCAGGGGTGAAGAATCTGCCTGCAAATGCAGGAAACACAGATTCGATCCCTGGGTCAGGAAGATCCCCTGGAGAAGGAAATGGCGACCCACACCAGTATGCTCGCCTGGGAAATCCCACGGACAGAGGAGCCTGGCAGGCTATAGACCTTGGAGTCGTAAAAGAGTCGGACACAACTTAGTGACTAAACGATGAAGTGCATAAAAGAGCAACACACTACGAGGCGCCTAGAAATTCTCAGATTCCCACTTGGCAAGGCCAATCCTGCTTTGCTGCTTTAAAGTACATCTCCCTTGGCTTATACGTGTTCTCCTGTTGCTCACAGGCTGTAGGAATGTCCATCTGAGATGTAGACAGACCTTAGACCAGAACCTTTTGATAGATCCCAAGCAGAGTTGTCAGCATATGTGGCCAGTATCCTCTCACTCTCCCAGGTGGGTGGCCTTCGGAGACCAAGTTACAGACTGCACATCAAGCCCAGTGAGGAAACTAGAGCAGCAAACTCTCTCTTTTTTCTTTTTAAAGTAGTTTTTGTATTCACAACCCCAGAGTTTCTGGGCACTTGCAAAGGCCACCTATGGATCCTTACATGGAAATGTTCACAACCTACAGAAGGGGTGGATCAAGGGAATAGAATGTGAAAGGAAAAAAAAATCTTATGTCTATTATATGCATAATGCACTTTCCGTGCATTGCTTAATTGAATCCCATAACTACTGTAGTGTGTAGCATTTTATCCCCAAATGTGTAGCATTTTATTTACAGAAAAGCAAAATGAAATTCAAAGAAATTAAGTGATTTTTCCCAGATGGTTCAGTTAGTCCATGGCAGGGATGAATGTCAGTCTCAAATCTTAGAAGGCAAATCCAGTACTTATCCTATTTCCTTCCTAACTTCCAAATCCAAACCTCTACTCTCTCTTCAACACGGTCCACTGGGGGTTTCCATCCTGTTCTCTTAGACAAGTGGCTCTTGTCAGGTCTACTGACCACCTCCATTGCCAAATCCAGTGGTCGGCCTCCATCTTCATTCTTCACAACTTCTTGTCAACACAAAGCAATTGGAAATCCTCTCTGACTCTCTTTTCCAAAATGACTGCTATCCTGTGGTAAGTTTTCTTCCTGCCTCCCTGAAAGCTTTTTCTCGGTGTCTTTTGATGGCACCTCCTCCCTTGCTCAGCCTATAAATGCCCCCAGCCTCAACCCTTGGCCCTTTTCTTCTCTTTTGTCTTGCTCACTCCTGCCCTAGGGGCTTCCACTCAAATTCTTCTTTTATCTCCATATAAAAGATAATATCATTCTACACTGAGATGTGGACTTGTATATATAACTCCCTATTCAATAATTCCAGGCATTTCTAATAAGCATCTTACATGCAACATTTCCAAAATAAACTCTTACCTCCCCCACCCAATGGAAAAGACTCTATCCCTTCTCTATTTTTCCCATCTGAGTGAATAGTGCTGCCCCTTTTATTGCTATTGAAACCACAAATAAAAACAGTATGTCATCCTGTCTTTCTCTTGCTCTCTATTATGACTCTATCAATAAATCTAGATGATTCCGCATCTAAATAATGCCAGAGACTTACCCATGCTTTCCAGCATCGATATTCCAGGTCTGCAATTATCTACTAACTAGACTCCCAGCTTCCACTCCATTAGGTAGCCAAAGTGATTTTTTTCAGCAGAAATCAGATGAAGTTACTTTCAGCCTTTAAAGTGTTCCAAAAAGAAATACAAAGTTAAACACACACACCAAAACTACCCCACAACCTTTAGACTATAATCCAAGTTCCTTTCCAAAATCGCACCAGGACCTCACCCTCCTCATTAGCCTGCCTTGTTTCATACATCTCACACTCTTATGCCAGACTGTAAACCAGACACTGGTCCTATTGTTGTCCCTATTCTCTTGTTCCCCGACAAGCAGGATGCCACTTCCACCACCTTGAGGACTTTGCACTTAATGTTTACACTGTCAGGAACACCTTGAGTTTTGCATAATTGGATCCTGCTTGTGATTGATTTCTCAGCCAACTGTCAGCCTCTTAGAAAGGCATTCCAGAATAAGCCTTGTAATGTTGGTCCTGGCACACAAGCCTAAAATATTTATTATCTGCACCTTTGCATTAGTCAGCCCGGGCTGCCATAATAAAACATCATAGACTGAGTGGCTTAAACAACAGAAACATTTTCTCACAGTTCTGGAGGCTGGAAGTCTGAGATCAGGGTACCACTAGGTCACACGCTGGTGAGGGCCCTCCTCCTGGCTTGCAGAAGGCTGACTTCCTGCCAGGTCCTCACGTGGTAGAGAGCACACTCTGGTGTCTCCTCCTATTATGAAAGAGTACTGGTGCTAGAGAATTGGGATTCTACCTTTATGCCATCATGTAACTTAAATTGCCTCCTTAAATGTCCTATATCCAACACAGTCACATGGAGAGTTAGGACTTCAACACGAATTTGGAGGAGCACAATTCAATTTGTTGCATCAAAGACATGTAGTATTGCCCATCTATCTGAGAAGGGAAGTTTACCAATACTTCATGCTGCAGAATGCATGTGCATTTTCCATTAAAACATTTTATAGATGTAGAGCAGAGTAAGATTAGGAACAGTCATGATGTTGGTTATAAAGCTTGAGCCAGTTATTTTAATTTCCTAAAATTCTCATTTTCGTTCTCTTTTTAAAGCACATTGTTTGAACAAGAGAAAACAAACTTAAGAGTAGAATGAACATAAATATCTCCTTGGTTTTTAAACTTGTGCTTGATAAAAAAAAAAAATGTGAAAAATAGTAATAATGAGAATCAGAAAGCCCTTCTAGAAGGCTTAAAGAAACAGAGCAAAGAACTGAAAATGTTTTTCCCAACAACTGTTTCCTCAGTTTCATTCACTGTTTATCACATTTTTGGAAGCCATTTTACAAAGTGTGATTTTTCTAAAGTCTGACCATGCCCTAAGAGAAGAAAAGAGAAAAACAGAAGATTACCCTCAAACAACCAAGATCTAGTTTTGTCCATCACTAAAAGAATAACCAAGTAATATATAATAGGTATATACTGTGAAGAAAGTTGAGTGCCGAAGAATTGATGCGTTTGAACTGTGGTGTTGGAGAAGACTCTTGAGAGTCCCTTGGACTGCAAGGAGATCCAACCAGTCCATTCTGAGGGAGATCAGCCCTGGGATTGCTTTGGAAGGAATGATGTTAAAGCTGAAACTCCAGTACTTTGGCCACCTCATGCGAAGAGTTGACTCACTGGAAAAGACTCTGATGCTGGGAGGGATTGGGGGCAGGAGAGAAGGGGATGACAGAGGATGAGATGGCTGGATGGCATCACGGACTCGATGGACGTGAGTCTGAGTGATCTCCAGGAGATGGTGATAAACAGGGAGGCCTGGTCTGCTGCGATTCACGTGGTCGCAAAGAGTCAGACAGGACTGAGCAACTGAACTGAACTGAACTGAACTGAATAATAGCTAGCAGTCAGAGCTAATAGCAGCTTGAACATTTCTTAGAAATGGAGTATTGAGTGAAAACAAGAAACAAAGATCAATGAAATATTACTATTCATAAAAACTAAAAATATATGCACATGCATCAAACATCACATAGTTTATATGTGTGCATATACCGTCAAGGGTAGGTATCAACTACGCTCCTTGAATACCTATGGGGAAATCTATCTGGAAGTTCAGGGAAAGAAGGAAAATGAGAGAAAGAGACAGATTTTCATCCTGTGATGATGGTTAGCATAAAGTAATTCACTTAGATATTTGCACCTGAGGTTCAGAAGAAGGAATGAAGGGAGAGGAGGAGGGAAGGAGGCAAGAAGGAAGGGGAAGATGAAAGAAGGGAAGGAGGAAGAAAGGGAAATGAGCATAGGGACAGAAGCAGGGAAATTATAATGGTAAATCCGACTCTCTTCTGATCACATCATTTCATTGAGGTCCCAAGTCCCCCGGGATGTGCTCATGGACCCTTCCTGAGTGTGGAATAAAATTGAAGCCATAACTCAGAGGGTCAGATAGGATCAGAGAGGCAAACAGTACAAGCTTAGATCGTGAAAGCAAGGGGTTGCCAAATTACCCTTTTTCTTTCCTTGAGCCTTGAGTCTATCCTGACATATTGATGCCATCTACTGGTCCTTTCAATTAATAGCCTTTGCAAAATTCTTGCTTGACTTGGACAACTTTATATTTATTTGGGAGCCAGTAGTGAGTCTTTTCACTTAAATACTCCATTTCTTGCTAAAGATATCTTCTCTGAAGCAACCTCTTGACCTCATACTGGTATGTTTCATCTTAAGCCTTTTCTTTGTTAAAGAAACTCTGCAGAATTCTTTTGTTAGAAGTACTCTTTCAGGGAAGAAACAGAGTGTAGTTTCAGATAGGGGCAAGAAAATCCATTTCCCAAATTTGCTATAAGCATCAGCTTTGATTTTCCTTTTCCAAAGCTAGAAACATGTCTTGGAACTTAGATGTCCTTAGGTGTCCTATAGACACCTAAAATGTATGTGTAATACTTTCCTGTCTGAATTTAAAGATTTGCATGAACATTATAATCTTGGGGATGAATTTCTGGGTTTTTTAAATTTAATATAAATTTCTGAACTATAACAATCTTACAGTTGAAAGTGTATTATCAAATGTCTTATTATTTTATAGTCATTCCCCCATCTTTCTTTTAATTTATTATTTCAGACCATTCTCTGGTTCAACTCATAGAGCAAGCATAAACATCAGTTTCTATAATGCTGTTTCAGCCAACCAGCCAGTCACTTACTTCAATACTGACGGTCCCCCTGAACCTGGAAGAATCTAGTCCAGTCTTAGACTTGTTCATGAATAGAAGTTATTTATTGTTGTTGTTCAGTCACTAAGTTGTATCTGACTCTTTGCGACCCCATGAACTACAATTGTAAAATTTCAACCAAAAAATCCTGTCTCATTCCACCTTCCCTTCTTAATGGAATAGCATATCATATTAAATCATTCTTCATTCATGTTTCAGTTCAGTTCAGTTCAGTTCATTCCTCAGTCATGTCCGACTCTTTGCGCCCCCATGAATCGCAGCACGCCAGGGCTCCCTGTCCATCACCAACTCCCGGAGTTCACTCAGACTCACGTCCATCGTGGCAGTGATGCCATGCAGCCATCTCATCCTCTGTCATCCCCTTCTCTTCCTGCCCGAATCCCTCCCAGCATCAGAGTCTTTTCCAATGAGTCAACTCTTCGCATGAGGTGGCCAAAGTATTGGAGTTTCAGCTTTAGCATCATTCCCTCCAAAGAAATCCCAGGGCTGATCTCCTTCAGAATGGACTGGTTGGATCTCCTTGCAGTCCAAGGGACTCTCAAGAGTCTTCTCCAACACCACAATTCAAAAGCATCAATTCTTCAGCACTCAGCTTTCTTCACAGTCCAACTCTCACATCCATACATGACTACTGGAAAAACCATAGCTTTGACTAGATGGATCTTTGTTGGCAAAGTAATGTCTCTGCTTTTGAATATGCTATCTAGGTTGGTCATAACTTTCCTTCCAAGGACTAAGCATCTTTTAATTTCATGGCTGCAGTCACTATCTGCAGTGATTTTGGAGCCTCCCAAAATAAAGTCTGACACTGTTTCCACTGTTTCCCCATCTATTTCCCATGAAGTGATGGGACCAGATGTCATGATCTTCATTTTCTGAATGTTGAGCTTTAAGCCAACTTTTTCACTCTCCTCTTTCACTTTCATCAAGAGGCTTTTTAGTTCCTCTTCACTTTCTGCCATAAGGGTGGTGTCATCTGCACATCTGAGGTTATTGATATTTTAGAGTCTGCCAATTAAAGAAGGAGAAAAATCAAATGAATTATTTCTGGAGCATACACTGAGAATAACCACAAAACTGACTAGCCATCATGTCTTCCTTGATGGTGTGGCTCTTAAGTGGCTGAAACTGATTCCAGGAACAGATTGTCCTCAGAATATTTCCTTATATGATCCATAATGTTGTTGTTATGGGAAAACAGTACTGAGTCTCCTGAGGATTCAGAATATCAGGAAGGACCTGAAGCCCTAAGATGTTAGCATGTTAACGTTAATGTGTTAGTCACTTAGCCATGTCTGACTCTGTGTGACCCCATTGATTGTATCCCACCAGGCTCCTCTGTCCATGGAATTCTCCAGACAAGAATACTGGAGTGGGTTACCATGCCCTTCTCAAGGGTATCTCCCCAACCCAGGGATCAAACCCAGATTTCCCATATTGCAGACATATTCTTTGCCATCTGAGCCACCAGGGAAACCCTGAAGCTCTAAGACAAGGATCAGCAAGCAGCAGCCATGGGCCAATTTTGTACAGTTTGCAAGTGAAGAATGTTTCTTACATTTTAAATGGTGGAAGAAAATATCAAAATAAAAATAATATTTCCTGATGCATGAAACTATGTGAAATTTAATTATCAGTGTCCATGAATAAAATGTTACTTGAACATAGCCATCCCCACTTACTTACCTTCTGTCTTTGGCTGCTTTAACAATACACCAGCAGAGTTCAGTAACTGCAGCAGAGAGAACATCATCCATTAAGCTGCAAATATTTACTAACTGGCCTCTGTGGGAAAAGGTTGCTGACTCCTGCCTGAAGGTCACAACTGGTGAAAGTGAGGTACGGTGCTAAGAAGTCCTAGGTAGTGTCTCCAACCTGAGACATCAGTGAAAGGGTTTTCAGGGAAAACATGAGAACCAATTCAGCCAGCCTCTCACTTTCAAAATCTATTATTCTTTATTCCTCATACCTTTAGTCCCTTCATCATCAGAAACTGGTCTCAAGTATCTTGAGGGTGCTTTACTGCTGTTCCCATGGTGTGTTAGTTCGTCTTAAACTACAAATATGAAAAAGGAAGGGCTTATATTATGTATTTCCCTTACTAATCTCAACTCTGGTGGTCTGCGGAGGTTAGGTCCAAACAAAGAATTGAAAAGCTCCAGGTGTATACACAGAAAACAAGCTAAGATTCTTCAAAGTAGTGTTGTTCTTCATTGTATAATGATATGAGGGCAAAAGCCAAGCGTATAGATGGTTCTATTTCTCCATGGTTCTGTTTTCTTCAGGACTTTTCCCATGAAGTGATGAGTTCCTTGGTATCTCTGAACTCCTCTATTTTACATCACTAGCCCAGTGAGACTAAAACAAGCTTTAAGCCTCTGCTTTTATTTGGCCTTTGATTTTCAAAACTGTTAGTTATCAAGGCCCTCCCTCAAGGTGTAAAAGGTGCAGAGAAAGAAGAGCTCACCTTGCTGTATTTTTTCTTATTTTTGGCTGACTTGGTTTCTCTCCAATAGCTGTTTTTACCTATTTATTCTTCTCTTATTGTATCTGACTTTTATTACTTTTTGTTCCAAGACAGGAAGCTTGTTCTGATGCAAGATACTCTCTTAAAACCGGAGGTAGAACTATTATTTTCTCTCTTTTTAAAGGAAATAATGGTCTCAAGTCTCTTTCTACTAGGATTGCCAAATGATAAAGCTCTCTGCTTTGTTCCAACAAAAAAGTGACTCAAAGCTGGAAATCCCAGGAGATGTCTTCCTAGTATAAAGTATATTTTCACTGAATGTTCAAACAGTACACTTTACAGTAGCAGATATAATTAACTGTGTGCCGCAGAAGAGGCCAAACTATAACCTACATAAGAACAGAATTTTGTCCCAAGGACATCTTTAGAAAGTAAAATGCCATTGGGAGACTATAAATCTATGACAACTACTCTGTCAGAATTGCCACTGAGAATCAGAATTGCAGTTGAGTACCATCAACTGCCCCATTCTATCAGGTATTTATGCAAATACTGAGCCCCAAACAAAGTACTCAGAACTGAATTACCTCCACCTTTCTCTCTTCATTATTTCCTCCTGCTTTTCAATAACCACAGCATGTTTATTGCCCAAAAACATGGAAGTAGAAAATGTCAACATGTAATTAGTTGATTTCTTAAAGGCAGACCTTGCTGTAAGCAAGTCATAGTCAATGAATGTTTTGATACATGGAAATTCTAGCAACTCTTTAACCTCATTAAAAGCCTGTTAACTTGAAACAGATTCCAAGAAAAGTAATACTTTCATAGATAAAATAGACCTATTGCTATTTCAAGAAAGGAGTAGGCTCATATATGGTGAGGTAAAAGGAAAGAAATAATAATGGTAAAAGCAGAAATCAGTTAAATAGGACACAAAAATATAATGGATGAGATCAATAAAATCAAAATCTGATTTTTAACAATGACTAATAAAATTAACAAGATCCTAGTGGTAAACACCAAGAAAAGGCAGCATAAAGTAAACTCAAAGTAAAAATAAATAACTAACAAAAGATAAGAGAAAAAATCAATTAAATAGAAATAGAAAAGCAAAGAAGAAAATCAGTAGAACCAAAGCTTATTGTTTGTAATGATTAAATTTATAAAATTAATCAAAATCTAGCTATAATGACCAAAAAGAAAAGAAAAATCAAAAAAGAGATGCATCACTATAGATTTTGGTTCTATTTTAAAAGAATAATAAGGAAATATTATGAATAGCTTGATGCCAATAAAGCTGGCCTATGGACAATATGCTTGAAAGGTATGACTTATGAAAAGATATCCAAAATGAAATAGAAAACATAAATAGGCCTATAGCAATTACAGAATTAAAATTTATAATCAAAATCCTTATCACAAAGAGAGGCCCAGAAGGATTCAATGATAAATTCTATCAAACATTTAAGGAAAAATAATACCAATCCTACAAAAACCATTCCAGAGAATTGAAGAGAGAACATTTTCCAATTCATGTAATGGAGCCAAAATCAGACAAAGACATCTCCAGAAAAAAAGAATTACACACCAAAATCCCATAAACACATACACAAATTTATAAATATACAAACAGAAAAATGTATAATGGCCAAGAATGGCTTATACTGATAATGAATGATCAGTTGGACAATCAAAAATAAATCAATCACCATATAAGTAAAGGAAAGGAAAAAATCCATGTGATCATCGCAATAAACACAGGGAGAAAACGAGAAAAACTTTAACTCCCATCTATGACAAAAATTTTGAAAACTAGGAATAAAAGGGAATTTCTTTAACATGATAAAAGTCATATTTGAAAATCTTGCAGCTAATATCAATCTTGAAAGGCTCAAATCTTCCTAGCTAAGATCATAACTTAGGGAAGGATGTCCATCTCACTTCTGTTCAACTTTGTGATGGAGGTTTTAACTAGCCAATTTAATCAGGCAAAGAGATAGATGTTAGATAGACAGATAGACATACAAACAAAGAGGGGATTGATTGATAAAGGCAAAGCATAAATATTGGAAAGAAAGACTAAAAATTGCCTTTACTTGTCAAGGACATTATCAACCATGTACACAGAAAATCCCATTGAATTTATACAAAAGCTACTAGAACTAAAAATACATTTACCAAGATCACAGGACATAGTCAATAATATAAAGATCAATTTTATTGCTGTAATAATCACAATTAAAAATATTAAAGTAAAATTAGAAACTATCATCATTTACTAAAACATCAAGATATGAAACAGGAGTAAATTTAGCAAAAAAAAGGAGGGGCCCAAATTTGTACAATGAAAACTACAATATATTGCAAAATTAAAGCACATATAAATAGATATACTGTGATATTAACAAAATATTGGCTTTTGTTTTACTGTTTTATCTTTGACATATTTGGAAATTAATTTGATGATGAAGTATGTAAGATACTTTGATGAATTCATCTAGGAATGGGGTTTTATTTGTGGATAGGTTTACTTTTCAAAATTTAAATGTTTAATAGCTTAATTAAGAATTTAGTTAGGCAGACAGGGCAAATCACCCCTTCCTCCACCTTTATATCCTATTGAAACCCTCAACAGATTGAAAGATGACAACCCATATTGGGGAGGGCAATGCACCTCATTCAGTTTATCAATTCAAATGCCAGTCTCTTCTGGAAATAGCCACAGACTTAACCATAAATAATGCCTAATTGCCCAGGTGGCACAGTCGTTAAGAATCTGCCTGCCATTGCGGTATATGCAAGAGGACATGGGCTCAATCCCTGGGTTGGTAAGATCCCCTGGAGATGGAAATGGCAACCCACTGCAAAACTCTTGCCTGGAAAATGCCATGAACAGAGGGGGTCGCAAGGAGTTGGACATGACTGAGCACACACACAAGCACACACAGAGAGACATCCAGACATTCCATGATAAGGTCAGGTCATAAGATAAACTATCATATAGGATATACCACATAAAACACAATTTGTCCACTCGTCAGCTGAGGGGTTTTACTATTATAAACAATGTTGCAATAAACATGAATTTACAAGTCTTTGTATGGACGTATGTTTTCATTTCCATTAGATAAATACCTAGAATGGAATTGCTGTATCAGATCATAAAATATGTTTAATTTCATAAGAAGGGGCTTCCCTGTTGGCTCAGAAGGTGAAGAATCTGCCTGCAACGTACAAGACCCGGGTTTGATCCTTGGGTTCAGAAGATCCCCAGGAAGAGGAAATGGCAACCCACTCCAGTATTCTTGCCTGGAGAATTCCATGGACAGAGAAGCCTGATAGACTTCAGTTCATGGGATCACAAAGAGTTGGACATGACTAAGCAACTTACACTTACTTACTTACACCATATTATCTTCCTAAGTTAATGTGCTATTTTGAATTTCCATATCAAGGTATGATAGTTTCAGTTGCTTCACATCTTTTGTGAGAAGTATTGTCCATCTTCTTGACTTGAGCCGTTCAGATGAGTGTATAGGGATATCTCACCAACATTTTCATTTGGATCTTCTTGATGACTACTGATGTTGATCATCCTCTGTGATTATTGGCCATTTTTGTGAAATATGCCACACTTTTTGCCTTTTTAAAAAATTTTTCTTCTCTTTGAGTAAGAGTCCTTTATATATTCTGGATAAAGTCTTTGTTTACTTTCCTGATATCAGCACTTTATTGATATAGTTTCATTTTTTCCCTCTCAGTGCTTTTCTTAACAAGGTGCTTCGAAGAGAAAACGTTTTTAATTTTGATCTAATCAATTTTTAATTTTTTTCTTTTATGTGGCTTTTAGAGTCTATTAAGAAATCTGCCTTGCTCAATGTCATGAAGATTTTGTCTTAAAGCTTTCTTCTAGAAATTTAATAATTTTAGCTCTAACAATTAATTTTGTAACTCATTTTGAGTTAATGTTTGCATATGGGGTGAGGTCAGGGTTAGAGTTTCTTTTCCCCATTCGTTTATTTATCCATGTGTTCTTGCATAGGTTTTTAAAAGGCTATCTTTTCCCATTAAATAATTTTGGAACTTTGATTGGAAAATCAACTGAACATTTAAGTGTGAGTGCCCTTTATGATGCATTTTCATAGCTCCTGCAAAGAAACACCACATTAGAACAGTGGGTCACCCATTTGAGCCAAGGTGGAAACACTCAAGGATTCCCAGGTAGCTGAAGGGTAAAGAATCCACCTTCTACTGCAGGAGACACAAGAGACATGGGCTCAAGCCCTGGGTTGGGAAGATCCCCTGGAGAAAGAAAAGGCAACCCACCCCAGCATTCTTACTGAGAAAATCCCATGGACAGAAAAGCCTGGTGGGCTATAGTCTTTGGGGTCACAAAGAGCCAGACACAGCTGAGTGAGCACACATGCACACAAATCCTCTTAATGATTCATTTTTAGGAAGAACTCTCAGGCAGTTTTTGTTGATGACATATAGTGCCAAGATCCTACCTGATTCTCCACTGTTTGCATATTCATGTACTTCTTGGCAGGCACCTGAGACAACAAAGTGAACAAAGTTTTTATTCAGATGCTTCAAACTTAGTTTTACTGTGTGCTGATGACTTTCCTTATCTTTGATTTTGGCGAGGGTATTTGATTACCCTTTAAAAATCACTGCAGATGGTGACTGCAGCCATGAAATTAAAAGACGCTTACTCCTTGGAAGAAAAGTTATGACCAACCTAGATAATATATTCAAAAGCAGAGACATTACTTTGCCAACTAAGGTCCGTCTAGTCAAGGCTATGGTTTCTCCAGTAGTCATGTATGGATGTGAGAGTTGAACTGTGAAGAAGGCTGAGTGCCGAAGAATTGATGCTTTTGAACTGTGGTGTTGGAGAAGACTCTTGAGAGTCCCTTGGACTGCAAGGAGATCCAACCAGTCCATTCTGAAGGAGATCAGCTCTGGGATTTCTTTGGAAGGAATGATGCTAAAGCTGAAACTCCAGTACTTTGGCTACCTCATGTGAAGAGTTGACTCATTGGAAAAGACTCTGATGCTGGGAGGGATTGGGGGCAGGAAGAGAAGGGGACGACAGAGGATGAGATGGCTGGATGGCATCACTGCCACGATGGACGTGAGTCTGAGTGAACTCCGGGAGTTGGTGATGGACAGGGAGGCCTGGCATGCTGCGATTCATGGGATCGCAAAGAGTCGAACATGACTGAGTGACTGAACTGAACTTAAGTGTCAGGAAGCACCTGGAGTAACAGGGAAATTTGACCTTGGAGTACAGAACGAAGCAGGGCAAAGGCTAACAGAGTTCTGCCAAGAGAAAGCACTGGTCATAGCAAACACCCTCTTCCAACAACACAGAAGAGTCTACATATGGACATCACCAGATGGTCAACACTGAAATCAGACTGATTATACCCTTTGCAGCCAAAGATGGAGAAGCTATATACAGTCAGCAAAAACAAGACCAGGAGCGGACTGTGGCTCGGATCATGAGCTCCTTATTGCCAAATTCAGATTTAAATTGAAGAAAGTGGGGCAAACCACTGGACCATTCAGGTATGACCTAAATCAAATCCCTTATGATTATACAGTGGAAGTGAGAAATAGATTTAAGGGACTAGATCTGATAGCCTGATGAACTATGGATGGAGTTTCATGACATTGTACAGGAGGCAGGGAAGCAAGACCATCTCCCAAAAAAAGAAATGCAAAAAAGCAAAATGGCTCTCTGTGAGGCCTTACAAATAGCTGTGAAAAGAAGAGGAGCGAAAAGCAAAGGAGAAAAGGAAAGATATACCCATTTGAATGCAGAGTTCCAAAGAAGAGCAAGTAGAGATAAGAAAGGCTTCCTCAGCGATCAATGCAAAGAAATAGAGGAAAAGAACAGAATGGGAAAGACTAGAGATCTCTTCAAGAAAATTAGACATACCAAGGTAACATTTCATGCAAAGATGGGCTCAATAAAGGACAGAAATGGTATGGACCTAACAGAAGCAGAAGATATTAAGAAGAGGTGGGAAGAATACACAGAAGAACTGTACAAAAAAGATCTTCACAACCCAGATAATCATGAAGGTGTGATCACTCACACTCACCTAGAGCTGGGCATCCTGGAATGTGAAGTCAGGTGGGTCTTAGGAAGCATCACTGTGAACAAAGCTAGTGGAGGCAACGGAATTCCAGTTGAGCTGTTTCAAATCCTGAAAGATGATGCTGTGAAAGTGCTGTACTCAATATGCCAGCAAATTTGGAAAACTCAGCAGTGGCCACAGGACTGGAAAAGGTCAGTTTTCATTTCAATCTCAAAGAAAGGCAATGCCAAAGAATGCTCAAACTACTGCACAATTGTACTCATTTCACATGCTAGTAAAGTAATGTTCAAAATTCTCCAAGCCAGGCTTCAGCAATATGTGAACCGTGAACTTCCAGATGTTCAAGATGGTTTTAGAAAATGCAGAGGAACCAGAGATCAAATTGCCAACATCTGCTGGATCATGGAAAAAGCAAGAGAGTTCCAGAAAAACATCTATTTCTTCTTTATTGACTATGCCAAAACATTTGACTGTGTGGATCACAATAAACTGTGGAAAATTCTGAAAGAGATGGAAATACCAGACCACCTGACCTGCCTCTTGAAAAACCTGAATGCAGGTCAGGAAGCGACAGTTAGAACTGGACATGGAACAGACTGGTTCCAAATAGGAAAAGGAGTGAGTCAAGGCTGTATATTGTCACCCTGCTTATTTAACTTCTATGCAGAGTACATCATGAGAAACACTGGGCTGGAAGAAGCACAAGCTGGAATCAAGATTGCTGGGAGAAATATCAATAACCTCAGATATGCAGATGACACCACCCTTATGGCAGAAAGTGAAGAAGAATTAAAGAGCCTCTTGATGAAAGTGAAAGCGGAGAGTGAAAAAGTTGGCTTAAAGCTCAACATTCAAAAAACTAAGATCATGGCATCTGGTCCCATCACTTCATGGCAAGTAGATGGGGAAACAGTGGCAACAGTGGCTGACTTTATTTTTCTGGGTCCCAAAATCACTGCAGATGGTGACTGCAGCCATGAAATTAAAAGACACTTGCTCCTTGGATGGAAAGTTATGACCAACCTAGATTAGCATATCCAAAAGCAGAAACATTATTTTGCCAACAAAGGTCTTTCTGATCAAGAATATGGTTTTTCCAGTATGGATGTATGTCATGTATGGATGTGAGAGTTGGACTATAAAGAAAGCTGAGCACAGAAGAATTGATGCTTTTGAACTGTGGTGTTGGAGAAGACTCTTGAGAGTCCCTTGGCTTGCAAGGAGATCCAACCAGTCCATCCTAAAGATCAGTCCTGGTTGTTTATTGAAGAGACTGATGTTGAAGCTGAAACTCCAATACTTTGGCCACCTGATACAGAGAACTGACTCATTTGAAAAGACCCTGAAGACGATTGAGGGCAGGAGGAGAAGGGGAAAACAGAGGATTAGATGGTTGGATGGCATCACTGACACAATGGACATGGGTTTGGGTGGACTGAGTTGGTGATGGACAGGGAGGCCTAGCATACTGCAGTTCATAGGGTCGCAAAGAGTCGGACACGACTGAGAGACTGAACTGAACTGAAGTATCATATAAATTAATGTGATGATTCAAAGAGTGAATGGGTTACAGTTAGCCCTTGTGAGTTTTTGCTTCATAACCCTGTGCATGCGTGCATGCTTAGTTGCTTCAGTTGTGTCCAACTCTTTGCAACCCCATGGACTGTAACTTGCCAGGCTCTTCTGTCCATGGAATTTTCCAGGCAAGAATACTGGAGTGGGTTGCCATGCCCTTCTCCAGGAGATCTTCCCAATCCAGGGGTTGAACCCATCTTCCACAGCTCCTGCACTAGTGGCAGATTCTTTACCCATTGAGCCACCTGGAAAGCCTCTTAATCCCGTATATTATTCTAAATTTCTGCAATAACTGACATTAAGGGGAAACAGCAATAATAAATGTTTTACAGGGAAAATAAAATGTATTGTGGCTTTATGACTGATACTGGCTCTAATGCAACCAATTCATCTTGTGACTAACAGCAACAAAGAGAAAACATGAAATGAGCAGCTGAACAGAGGGACCCAGCCAACATACTGATCAGCGATCCAGGTGGGAGCTTCCAGAGACCTGGGAGATCATTCCTTCTAAGCGCAGTCAGATTCTCAGTTTCCTCAGTTCTCTCTCCCACTGCTCTGCCTTTTTCTCACTCTCCCCATGGACTGTCATTATCCTCTCCGCCCCCTTCCCAGCTCTCATTGCCAATTATGAACTTATCTCTTTTTAGTCACGGACTTAACCTGGTTGAAGTAATGAAGATATTCTCACTTCTCTGGACATACAGTGTTGTCATTTGAGCCCATAAATGAGAAACTGGAACCGATTACAGATATTTGGTGCATCATGTGGTAATCTTAAATGATGTATGAAAATGGTATAAACATGGATCGATTTTTATAACCTACTTTGATTCTACTTGGCTGCAAATGGTGATAAAACTTGTTTTGAATAGAAAACTATGAAAAGGTGAGAGAAAAGTCACAGAAAAAGAGTTTGAAACTTATAGGGGCCAATGTCCTTATTTAAAGATTTCTCCCACCACTCGTACAGCGAAGATACTTTCAAAATCAAGTTTAATTGCTTAGAACTTCATGTGTCAGAGGGATATACTTTATAGAGTTTTAACTGCCTGTCCCATATATGCAAATATTTACATCAGGATTTTTATCATTATAATATCATAGAATTTCAGACCTGGAAAAGGGCTTAGAATTAATCTTGCGAAGTCCAAGCTCTTAACTTTACAAATGAAAAACCTAAGTCTTACAGAAGTAAAGAAATTAAACTCAAATCTTAGAGCTACTTAACCACAAAGCAAAATGTTGACTGTATGCTTCCAGAGTCCCGTTTTAATGCTACACTCCCCAAACTCTAGAATCGGGGAAAATATGGTACACAATGGGGATTCTCATGAATAATAATCATGAAGGTTGGAAGGAATCAATTTTCTTGAATACAGCTAAGAGCCCATTCTTTTAACACAATTTACATGATTTTCAGGATAAGCATGCTTTCCGTGCTTATGGAATGCAAAGAAAATGTAGCCCAGATGACTGCTAAGTTTTAAAAGCAAAATATGCATGGAGAAGGAGCAAAATTAGAACAGTAAAGGAGTAGATCTAAAAAACTCATAGCTTGAGACTTGAAGAATATCTCAAGTTTGCAGAGACTACAAAATATTTGCAAGCTTCTAGATATTGAGATCTTGGAATGACTGAGAATGATACGTTGAAATGCATGTTTTTGGCATTGCTATGATGCAGTTAAATTGTGTCATTTTAAATCAAGAGCCCTCCATAGCCCCAGTCCACATCCCTGAAAAGAACTGCCTCGCCATCTAGCTATCGTTGTGCCTAAACTTTGTGCAGAGTGACCCTTCTCGAGACACTTGCATAGCTCACAGTACATAGATATTCAATAAAGAATGGTGTTAAGCAGGTGAACTTATCTCCTTCCGCAGTGCTGGGAAAGTTGTTATCTGATGCACTGGAAAATATGTGGTTTGACATACAGATACAGCAGATACTGACCAAGCCTCACATTTGTGTTAATAAGTCATAACCACTGGTAAAGGAAAAGCATCTCACCCTCTGCAGGCTTATCTTGAAAAAGAGGTAGAAACCTTTCTGTCTTTAGGAGAAAATGATCTTTCAAAAGAAACTCAATGTACTTTTCTCCTCTAAGCAAATTAGAATCATGCTAGGATAGTGAATTCTCCAGAGAAAGTGAAGACAAAATCTTGACATCCATTGCAGTTTGAAATTCTCCATGCCTCAGGAAGAAAGTCCTTTTCCTCCCATTTCTGAGTTAACAAAAGTCCTCCCTGGTGTCTAGAGAGAGAGACTATATACTGGGGTCCTTGAGCTGTTAGTAGAGGTAAGACCATATTAGGCAATGTTTTCACACTAATTTGAGCACTAAAGGAAGTGTTGAGCCCATGGGGACTTTTCATCAAGCAATAGCCAAATTTGTTTTCAATATTGAGAGAAAAGGACCCACACGTGAAACACTTAGTGTGTTAGTTGTTCAGTCATGTCTGACTCTTTGCGACCCCATGGACAGTATCCCACCAGGCTTCTCTGTCCCTGGAATTCTCCAGGCAAGAATACTGGAGCAGGTTGCCATTCCCTTCTCCAGAGGATCTTCCTGATCCAAAGACAGAACCCAGGTCTCCTGAATTGTAGGCAGATTCTTTACCATCTGAGCTACCAGGGAAGCCCTACTGTAAGGCAAAAATTACTGCTGCAACAGAAGCATAAGCAAAGATAAAGAACCAATAGAATTTTAATATTTAACTGACAGTATGAGAAATGTTTTTAAATGGTGTGGTATACCAGTTGGACTTTGAACAATTGGTTACATTTTAATAGGACAAAAAGCATAGAGATTTTGTTGTGTGCTGCTGGAATAGTGGTAAAGGCATGAATATGCATCCTGTGTTTAGGAATAACCAGAAAACCAGAGATAGGAATGTAATTTGTGGGAAAGAAAAGAAGTTAGAGAAGGGTCAGCTGCACTTCTGCCTCCAGATCTGTTCCTCAGGCTTGCATCCCATTCCACTCCACTTCGCAGACAAGCCCATTCCTACAGACTGTTTCATCCAGGCTTCCACCTCATCTGATTTATGGCTGAGTTTGGCCAGTGGGAGTTACCAGCTAGAGACTAGAAGGTGGTTTGTAGTGCAGAGATGGGGGCTCTGCCAGCCCCTTTCTTGCCCTTGGGTGTGACCTCCAGCAGCAACTAAGTCCTTCTTCTGGCTCCAGCTTCCACGGGACAGTCCACCCTGTGCAGTCTCACTTCTCATCAGGAAGCTCCCACTGTAGTTACAGTTTCCTCCAGAAAGCTTTGGCTTCTTGGTTCTGGTATCACCATCTCACCACGTTGTCCTCTCTGCCTATGTAGGGAGGCAGCAGCTTCCTCTTTCAACAGAAGGAAATCAGGATATGTCACCCCAAAATATGCCTCTCTGATATAAAACTTATTTTGAGGAATTAACAGAATATGAACACTTAGGTGACAATGATGAAGACACAAAAATATCTCCTATGGTTCTTGTCCTACAGTTATTAGATTTTCACATGAACATACACAACAGATAAGTTTATTAACTGTACAGCATGATGACCATTTACTGTTCATTAAGTGGAAGTAGATCATCATAAAGGTCTTCATGCTTGCCATCTCCGTGTTAAGTAGGCTGCAGAGGAGGGTTGGTCTCACTGTCTCAGGAGTGGCAGGGACCAAAGAGGGAGAGGAGGTGGAAACGGCAGCAGGAGGGGCAGGCACACTTAGTGTAACTATGGAAATATATCATAACTTCTGTCTGATTCCACTTTTCATTTCTCTCAAAATGTTTCTACACAGACTCAATCCTCCTACCATTCACTTCAGTGCCCAAAATCATAGAAGGGATCATCCATGTCATAAAAGAATGCAAAAGCAGTCTTGCAAAGTCAGAACCCTTCTGACTTTTGTCTAACGTTAGTTTTTTGTTTTTGTTTTTTTCTGGCACTGCTCCTTGTGCATCTTCTCCATTGTCTGGCACTGGTTCAGAAGCATTGTCATCTTCTGGTAATTCCTCTAGTGTGGTGTCTATTAGCTCTTGAATTTCTCCAAGATCCATAATCTGAAACCCTTCACAACCACCACCCTATCTTTTTTTGCCACATCCACAGTCTCTTTCATAATTTCCTTGGCGAGCTCTGTCATAAATCCTGAGAAGTCATGCACAACATCTGGAAACAATTTCCTCCACAGGAACTTATTGTTTCAGGCTTTATGGTTTTCGCAGGTATTTTTTACAATAATGATGGCATCTTTTGTGGTGTAATCTTCCAGACTCTCATAATGTTGTTTCCATCGAGGTTCTCTTCCACAGCATTGACAATCCTTTCCATAGAGTACTATGTGTAATGAGCTTTAAAGTCCCTAAGAGCCCTGATCTGGAATCTGAATCTGAGACACTGTGTTTGGGAGCAAGTAGACCACTCCAGCACCTGTGGTGCTGAACTCATGAGGTTCTGGGTGGCTAAGGACATTGTCCAATATCAAAAGATCTTTAAAAGACAGTGCCTTACGGGAGAAGTATTTCCTGATGTCAAGGACAAAGCATCAGTGGAAGCAATCCAGAAAAAGACTTCTCATTGTCTGGGACTTCTTGCTGTACAACCAGAAGACTAACAGCTGGTGTATATTCTTTCCTATCAAGGCTCAGATGTTAGCAGCTTTATAGATACAGGCAGTTCTGATCATAAACCCGACTGCATTTGCACAAAATGGGAGAGCTAGGCTATCCATTCCTGCCTTAAATCCTGGTGCTCATTTCCCTTCTGTATTAATAAATGTTAATAATCCCTGGAGATACTCTTTCCAGGAAATTGTCTGCTGCCTCTTGGTCAGTGGAAGTTGCCTCTCCTGTTATCTTGATATTTTTAAAGCCAACATCTTTCTAAAACTATCAAACCACCCTTCACTGTTAAATTCTACAGCTTTAGATCCTTTACCTTCCTTTGGCTTTCCATTGTCATATAATAACTTCGCTTTTTTTGAAACACATTAGTCTATAGATATGCCTGCACCCACATAAAAGCTGCATTTTCAATACAGGATTAAAAAGATATTTTGCAAAAAGTACTAAGTTTTCCTGCTTGCTAATGTAGATGCAGTTATACCTTCATGGATTTCCTTTTTGGGGTTTTTGTTGTTGTTGTTGTTGTTTTGTTTGTTTGTTTTTATAATGGTCCTTATGCTGGATTTGTTTATCTTGAAATGGCAGGCAACAGAAGCTGCAGACCTCCAGCCAGGGTACATATCCAGCAATTAAACTTCCTCTTGTAATACCGTCATGACTTTTCTCTGCTTCTTGGGAGCACTTCCAACCTCACTAGTGGCACTTCATATGGGTCCCATGGTGTTAGCCAAGGTTTATGGTATAGAACTAAACATGATGAAAACCACGCAAGAACTGAGAAAGAGCACTTTCTACTGTGATGCACAATTTACTGGAGAGAGGAAAAGCACATACGGAGATGATTAGCATCACACGGCACTTTACACAGACTCACAACACCTAAACTCACCTAAACCGCAACAGGAGTTGCCTGTACAGTAGTACAGTGTGTCTTGCAGCTAATTTTAGCTGTGATTTAATACTGCATTGTTACATTTTTTTACATTGTTTTTTACATTTCTCTCAGCTATGAATGGTGCCAAGTATGGTTTTTACATGTTTTAATGCATAAGTTTTGATAAATTTTAAGTTTTCATTATAGATTTGTACATATTTTATGACCATAAATGATAAAATAGGCTAGTATATTCATATATTTTATGCATTCATGACATACCTACTTTTTCTTCACTCTTTTTTTTTTTAATATTTCTAGGCTACATGGGGAGAAGGCAATGGCACCCCACTCCAGTACTGTTGCCTGGAAAATCCCATGGACGGAGGAGCCTGGTAGGCTGCAGTCCATGGGGTCTTGAAGAGTCAGACACAACTGAGCGACTTCACTTTCACTTTTCACTTTCACGCATTGGAGAAGGAAATGGCAACCTACTCCAGTGTTCTTGCCTGGAGAATCCCAGGGACAGGGGAGCCTGCTGGGTTGCCATCTATGGGGTCGCACAGAGTCAGACACGACTGAAGTGACTTAGCAGCAGCAGCAGCAGGCTACATGGATGGTTTATCGGTCATTTTTTCAAACCAGTGCAAGTCTCCAAAATTTTGTCCAATATATTTACTGAAAAAGATCTACTATCAGTGGGCCCATAGTTTAAACATGTGTTGCTCCAGAATCAGCTGTAGATTTTTTATGTTATTCTCAGCTAGGTTTTCAGGTATCAGGTTCACATCCACATAAGTCTTCATATGTTTTCTAATCACTTCATTTAATTCCTTCAAACATTACTGAACATCTATTATTCACAGAAACTGTACTAAGTGAACTGACCACAAAAAGCAGTGTGCCCATACATGACCATACAGCTAAATAACATATAGTGTGATAATACTTGAACAGTGCCTACAAAGAGTCAGCAGAATGCAAATGACAGAGAAATCAGTTCCTGATTGCCAGGTGGTAGAGAGGTATATGAGATGAAATACTACAGAAGGGAAACACGAATAGCATGCCTAGGCTTCCCTAGTGGCTCAGTGGTGAAGAATCTGCCTGCCAGAGACATGGGTTCAATCCCTGCATCTAGAAGATCCTCTGGAGAAGGAAATGGCACCCCCGCTCCAGTATTCTTGCCTGGGAAATCCCATGGATGGAGGAACCTGGCAGACTACAGTTCCTGGGGTCACAAAAGAGTTGGACATGACTTAGCAACTAAACAGCAACAGCAACAACATTTACTGTCTACTGTGTTTCTGACACTTCAAAAAGTACTTTAAGTATACTTTTATTTAATCCTCAAAACAATTCTCTGAGGTAGGTACTATAATTATTCCCATTTGCCAGATGAGAAGACAAGGTACATAGAAATTAAATAACTTCCCCAAAGTAGAAACAATCACATGGAGATGGGCAATGCATAAAACAGTTAGGAAGAGGAAGTCACTCAGTGGAGCACTTGTTTTAGTGTTTGAGATCAAGTATGTCCAGATTAGGAAAAATATCCTAAGAAGTTTGGACATAATGCTGTGTAGGCAAAGGAATTCATCATAAATCTCTGAAAGAAGCATTGGTAGGGAACCAGCGCACATCGTCATGTTTTTGGAGCACTGTGCTATTTTAACTAATTTGCAGACTCTTCTTTCATATGGAATAATATTAAATCGAATATAAATGCACATTGAAGGAACATGAGTCTTGAAGCATAATGTTTCTTCTGTTCTACATGAATGTAATTTGCCTGCACAAATTAACTCATGTGAAAGTGGGTTCGAACCTCATTATCCAAAAGTAATGAATGTCATTGGGAATAACATTGTTTTAAAGCAAAAGACAAAAGTTCCCATTATATGTGTTTATTGATCACCATAGGCCTTGAGCATTATACATTCAAATTTATATTTAAATATGCTAAAATAGGATATGTTAATAATACCTTAGTTTGCAAACATGCATAAACAATGTCTGATATAATGACAGGAATAAAAAAATTCTAGCACAGAACACAGCATTTCCAAAAGCTGTCATATATTCAACACCAGGAGAAAATCATCTTCCATTCAATAATGAACACCTTTAACAAAATTATATGTTAAATTTTTTTTCTGCTCTGATGGTTTTCCTTTAAAAAAAACAAAATTAGAAGCCTTAGTTTTTATTTGAGCTTCCAAATTCAACCTTCACCGTTTTCTCCATTTAGAGCATTGACCACTAGGGGGCAGAAATGACCCAATCATTTAGTTTGTTTCTGTTGACTGTTTCAGATTTTGAATCCGAGACGTATGCTCCTAAAGCAGTATGCTCCTAAAGCTAAAGGTGTATCTTCTTTAAACTGCATATCAAACAAACAAACAAAAAGAAAGAAAGAAAATTCAATTTAAGTCTCTTTCATTTTTTATGAGTTACCAAGTCCAAATCTTATGCTTGTTTTCAACTACAATAAAATTAAATTTACAATAGAGAGATTGATAGTTGATTATTGGTCTGTTGTAATATAAGACTAGCAATGTCCTTCCGTATCTGGGTTTATGTTTCTAAGTGCCTACACTAATGATTAATATAGTTATGAATATCACCTAATTCACATATATTATTAATTACATATATACATATTATACATTATACATATTAATGTAGTGTATATTATCTATGTATGTGCATATATTATCTAATTACATATATTATCTAATGATTTAGTTATGTATATTATCTAATTTAGTGTTTATGACATATCTATGTAAGATGGGAAATTAAAGATTTTTTAAAAGATTGCAAATTATGTGGAATAATAGGGATTTAGATCCAGTTCTGCATAATTCCAAAAGTTTTCTATGATATTAATTTTTTTCTGTGTTGGTATGGAATATACAATACATGCAGGAAAGTACATTAAATACAAATATTCAACTTAAAAATGATATAAAGCAAATATCCATTTCACCACCATTCTGATCGAAACAAAGGACACTTATAGCTCCTGCAGAAGCACCAGGTGGCTACTCACTCTTCACAAACCCCCTCCACCTTGGGAGGTAAAGAAATAAAATAGTCTACCTGATTTGTGTATGTTTTTGCCTGTCCAGACCAGCTCGACAAGCAGGGTTTCCAAAAGCGTGAGAGAATGAGAAACAAGACACAAAAATTCAGAGAAAAGCGAGGATCAGGGGACCAGCACCGCTCCAAGGTGAAGGTGCCAAAACCGAATCCAAGCCAGCTTTATTATGCCTTCAGCCGTGAATGAAAGAATATGCGGGGAGTTAAACTATAACTCATGCGGCCTTCAGGGACAAAGAAGAAAATGATCATTAACCATTGAATAATTAAGAAACAGTAACCAATAGCAAATCAGTAACTAAGACTGATATTCGTATCTATAGATTTTTCACCAGATATGTAGAACATGTGATTCTGAGAAGCCAGTTGAGAAACAGTCTGGGGTCGCAGGATCATATCTTGTTTTCAAGATTATGAACTGTTCCCTCTGGACTTGTTCCAAGAGTCTCATGCCTTATAGCATCCAGTTTATCAATAATTACAAATTTATTTTGTGGCCCTTGCCAGGGCCTGCTTTTCTTTTATTCTTCCTGTCTCCTACACTTGCCTGTAAAAATATTTCCTTCTTTTTATTGCTGAGTAGTATTCATCTTTTTACTTATTCACCTGTCAAGAGGCTTTTGGATTGTTTCCAATGAGGTTGAGGATACATAGACAGACCCAATGAGCTAGCAATTTCTCAGTTATACATCTTAGGGACGCTTTTTATATGTGCCTCAAAAGATGTGTATAAGAATCTTTGTAGTAGCATTATTCATAACAGGCCCAAATTGGAGATAATCCCCAGGCCTATGAATAGTATTAACAGAACAGATAATAAATTGCAGTATATTACATACAGCCCCTCTCCACCTTGAAATATCATCACCATCTTCATTTTTATGACCATCATCATTTTTAAGCTTATCATTCCCTTTGTTTTACTTAGAACTTCTGTGAGATTTATATAAATCTATTCATCATGTATAGATTCATTCATATCTTTCTCCTTTTGGTCAATAGTATATTTTTAATATTTATTGATACTATTGTATATAGTTATAGCTCTTTAATTTTCATTGCTACATGAAATGAAATCTCTATATAATATTAATTTGCTACATCCTTGAAGAAGTGTTCAGATATTCAAACAAAAATGGCTTTAGGTTAAAGAATACAACATTAATAGGGACACAAAGAGAATCAAGCACTTTAGAAATAACATAAGAAGGCAAAAATTAAGACAATATGGGTGAAGGTCAGAAGATGTTGACAAGTTGTATTAGAATAATCTTTTCCAAAATCACACACATATACCACACACACACGTATGCACACACTCGTTAGACTTCAGTTTTACAAGAAGAAACTTTAATTTTTCACAGATACAGTACATAATTTTTAAAGAAATTATTAGTCTTTTATATAATTAATGACTTAAATTGTGCTGTTCCTCTTTATAGGTATTATGATTTTGTATGTAATTTCATTCTAGATTTAGATAAAATATCCCCCTCGGGTTCAACTGCTTCCTTTTTTCCCGTGTTTTCTCATTTCACACTTTTCACTTTTCTATGATGAAATTAAAAGCTTTAATATGCAACGTGCTCACTTATTTTCTTTATTCACATTTGATCATTTCTTTCTTCTGATCTCTGAGTAAAGGAAAACAACATATTCTTAATGGGTTATCCAGGGAAAAGCACGGAGAAGGCAATGGCACCCCACTCCAGTACTCTTGCCTGGAAAATCCCATGGGTGGAGGAGCCTGGTAGGCTGCAGTCCATGGGGTCGCTAACAGTCGGACACGACTGAATGACTTCACTTTCACTTTTCACTTTCCTGCATTGGAGAAGGAAATGGCAACCCACTCCAGTATTCTTGCCTGGAGAATCCCAGGGACGGCGAAGCCTGGTGGGCTGCCGTCTATAAGGTTGCACAGAGTCATACACGACTGAAGCAACTTAGCAGCAGCAAGGAAAACCAACCAGTAGGAAGAAGAAATATTGGGCTATAGAAATATTGGGCTAAGCCAACCCTAACTTTGGGAGTGCATGCCCCACGAGGAAGAGAAGGAATGGAAAAACCAAGATGGCAGAGTCAGAACTGCAAACGTAGTAATGTGACAGTTTCCCAGGGGTTTGCAAGCGAGAGAGCCAGAGATAATATGATACTCTGATTTCCCACAAACTGAAATAAGTTTTGAGTTTAGGTTAACACTCCTGCCTTATCTTTGATTGGAACAGTACAGCATGTATTATACACAGGTTGATAATAGGAAATACACATAATACTAAAATCTGAAGTCATAAACAGGAAAAGCACCCACCTCTACCCAGAACTGATTACACTGCATTAAGTCAGGCTCTGATAAGGGAAAGCCACTGAAAAGTCAAGTCAAAAAACGGGCATAAGGATAAAGCTCCAAGGAAGGACCAATAATCAAAGATCCCATCTGATCAGAAACAATGCTGAGTCAATCCATTTCTGAGTCCCAGGCAGCAAAGCCCATTTTGACAAAAGAGAACAAGGATACTGCTTGGTCTGTTAAGACAGAGGTGAATCATTTCAAGTTTTCATTTTAAAACAAGACAAGAAGGGGAAGAAATAGTGTAGGTCCAGCATACACCCAAACTGGAAGTAGCCACATAGTGGACACCTTGAAGCTTTCACACCATCAAACACATCTACCTGTTTTCTCAAGAGGCAAATTCTCTAAGAAGTCATCTGCAGCCCACAGCATCTCTTTCAGTGCAGAGAGGATCAGGACATCTATGACAGGCTCCAGTTCCCACTCTGAGGTATAATTACTAACCACAAAGATGTCAGAAAGAGCGAATCCAAGTTTTCTGTGAACTGCCTCTAGCTGCAATAGAGAATGCAAAGCCCAGAAATCTTAAAACAGTGCAAAATACAATTTTATGTCAATATAAATTATGAAAGTACGAACATAAAGTAAGAACTTGGCAATGCTTTGGCTGTTGGAGAATGTAGAGACAGAGATCTGGCCCCATAAAGGGGTTTCTTCAAGAACTTCACAAGTCAAGTTCTAATATCATTGCTAATTTTCACTTAGAATACACATAATAGACTCAATATGAATTAGAAGTGAAAGGTACCTAATAGTTTCATACAAACTACACTGAAATTCAAGCATTTTAACCCCTTATATTAAAATCTATCATTTCCTTTCATTTCTTTTTTAAATTTCTTTTCAATTTTTATTTGTTTGTTTTTGGCTGTGCTAGGTCTTTGCTGCTTTGCACAGACTTTCTCTAGTTGTAGCGAGTGGAGGTTAGCCTCTAGTTGAAATGTGCAGCCTTTTCATTGCAATGGCTTCTCTTGTTGCGGATCACAGGCACTAGGCACATGAGCTTCAGTAGTTGCAGCACGTGGGCTCAGCAGTTGCAGTGTGTGGGCTCTAGAGGGCGCAGGCTCCAGTAGTAGCAGCACTCAGGCTTAGGAGTTGCGGCACATGGGCTTGGTTGCTCCAGGACATGCGGGATCTTCCTGGACCAGGGATCAAACACGTGTTCCCTGCACTGGCAGGTGGATTCTAATCCACTGTAGCACCAGGGAAGTTCCCTTTCAGTTTCCTTTTAAAGGTTATTCTCAGGATAAGTCGGTTTTACTAGACTAATTTAATGTTATGCTTAATTCAAGCTTAGCCTAGTTTATTTGTGGAACCACACTTCCTGTGGCAATCCACTCCAGTACTCTTGCCTGGAAAATCCCATGGACAGAGGAGCCTGGTAGGCTACAGTCCATGGGGTCACAAAGAGTCGGACACGACTGAGCAACTTCACGTTCACGTTCACGTTCACACTTCCTAGGTTCAAAATAGGACTCTGTCACCTCCTAGCACCATCAGTAAACTAGCAATTGCTTTACTCTGTGTGCTTCTGTTTCCTTATCTATCAAATGTGGTGATGACAGTGCCCATCTCATAAAGTTGTTATGAAGTATTGAATAAGAAAATACATCACATATTTAGTGCTCAATGGCCTTCCCTGTTGGCTCAGTGGTAAAGAATCTGTCTATAAAGCAGGAGACCCGGATTCAATCCCTGGATTAGGAAGATCCCCTGAAGGGCATGGCAACCAACTCCAGTATTCTTGCCTGGAGAATCCCCATGGACAGAGGAGCCTAGCGGTCTACAGTCCATGGAGTTGCAGAGTCAGACATGACTGAAGCCACTAAGCAGCAGCAGTTCTCAACAAATATTAACTATCTTTATTTCCTCCCAACTACGGTTCCCACCTCCATGTTCCCTCGACTCCAATCTATTCTGCACATGGGTGGCAGATTTTTATTGGCTTAACTTTGGTCATACCATTGCTCTTTCAAAAAAATTGCTGTAATTCCATATAATGCACCTAATTAATAGAATCATCTCATGCAAATGTAACTTCCTCTCTCTATCACTCCAAGGATTCAGCCCTCCCCTAAACTAAACAGTGCCATGCTTCCCGTACACACTACCTTTTCCCTTATTGATGCATTTCTGTTTATCACACTCAATCATATCACATTCTTTAGTCAATTTCTTCTTATCCTACCACCTCCCCCAGTCTCTTTACCTCTTCCTACAAAATCATAAGCTTTTTAGTGCAGGGAAATTATTTTTGTTATCTGTGTATTTGATTGGAGACTCTCATATTTGCTTGATCATCAAGGTAATTGATATAAGTTGAATAGAACCTAACTGAATTAAATTGTAGTGAATGGAAATATCTGTGTCAGTGTAAAGATAAATATATATTTAATTTTTAAAAATTGGAAAATGAACCTGAGTTATCCCAAGCAATTGTTTTAATTCTTCTTAAACTCAATAAGTATTTGTTTTTATTTTTATACACAGTAATATGTGATTAGAGTGATATAATACCCCAGAAAATATGTTTACAAATGGCATCACCCATTACCTTAAGTTTCACAGGCACACATTTGTATATGTCTATGAGGTCACCTTTTGTAATCAGATCCAAGGTATCCACATGAGTGAGCAACACCACATGGACCACATCTATGCCAAAAAGATCCATATTATTTTCATTATTAAAGACAACACCAATATTTTTCATTTAATCAGCTATCAGTTGTGCAATACTCTATCTATGGAGCAATTTCAGAGACTTGAGAAGGTTCCGTATCCCCCACAAAAAATGTCCCCCTTAACTACTCATTCATACTTGGAATTCATCTAACAGAGGAAATATCCTTCATTGCCTCCTGGGGGAAAAAACAAGACTTCAAAAGAAACCACCTCTTGGAAGAGGTAACTAAAAAACACTATAGCATTATTGATTGATTTCACATCCTATCCAAACATTTGTGTTTTTATGGAGATTAGAGAAAACCGAAAGAACTGTAACACACAAGATGGGGGAAAAGACGCCTCAAGAAGGAGAAGGAATTTTAGCAATCACCTTCCTGCACACCACCCTTGAAAGCTTTTAAATTTCAGTGAGCAAGTAAATCAATCATTCTCTGCTTCTAACTTAATCAAAGTTGTGACAAATTGGCTCATCTGCAAACAGAATGGAAAACAGATCCTAGAAAAACCATTAAGGCACTCTAATTCCCTAATCCTATTTACCTTCTCCGAAGCCTTGATGCTACCTCTCCCTACTCAACATCTTACTTTCCTACATCTTTTTCTTACTGAAATGTTCTTTTCTACTTTCTAACCCTTTAAGAAACAAGGGAGAATTTAGGATTGTTGGTAAATAAACACATGCTAGAATGCCGAGGTAGCAGGCAGTGAGGATTATAGTAATCTCTTCATCTATATTGATTTGTTTAATCTTTGTAATAAATCTCTGAGGTAGGCTCTATGATTATACTACAATTTTATAGATCAGAAAATTGAGGCACAAAGTCACTCAGCTTGTGAATGATTAATTTGATGGAATCACACTGATTAGCCAGGGGAATATTCACCTATGAGGGCTTCCCAGGTGGCGCTAGTAGTAAAGAACCTGCCTGCCACTGAAGGAGACATAAGAGACGTGGGTTCAGCTCCTGGGTTGAGAAGATCCCCTGGAGGAGATGACAACCCACTCCAGTATTCTTGCCTGGAGAATCCCATGAACAGGGGAACTTGGTGGGCTACAGTCAATAGAGACTCCAGGAGTCAGACACAACTGAAGCCACTTAGCACACACACATTCACATATGCAATTTCTTAAGTTCTTCATCCTGTCCCCAAACCACCCAGCAATATAATCATTTGCCTTAGAAGTAAAGTGGAAAGAGACTCACCAGACTTAATCAACTCCCTTTGAATTTTTTTGATCTTTTCCACCATCTCATGGGAGAGCTCTCCAACAGAGTTGGCATTGAATACAAATGCCACACAATGGATTCTGTCCTTCAGCAATGGACAGCCTGAATGGTTACCAATGCCTTTTGGCCTTAGTTTCAAGGAATTAAACTGTAAAGTAAAGATAAAGCAACATATTAATTCAATGAATATTTATAAGCACACACTCTGCACCAAGCACAGTTAGAGTGACTGAAACTGAACAAAACAGGCATGTCTCTAACATTAAAGGGCTAACAATCTGGTAGGGAAGACAGTTGTTATGCAATTAGATGGCTGTCCTTTCATATGGTCAGGTAAAGCTTCTGTGAGGAAAGGTCATATATTCAGAAAGCTAAAATGTTGGGGGAGAGTTAGTCTGATAAGGGGAATAATGAGATGGTAGAAAGCATTCAAGACAGAAGAAGCAATGTGGATAAAGGTGGAAATGAAAGCATTCAGAAAGAAATCTGGTACCGGCAGAATACAAGGGGGAAAGTGATTAAAAATAGGATGTGTTTACTCTTGAACTAGCAATTCCTATGCTGGGAATCTGTCCCACATATATACTGGCAAAATACAAAGTGATATATATATATATATACACAAGGCTATTAACTTCAGGACTATTTGTAGTGGCAAAAATCTGATTCATCAGTGACATATAGTATTTTATCACCTCTCTGAGAAAGGAGAAACCACAAATAAACTACAAATTTTTATATGGGTACTTATAAGGAAAGAGGAGGAATGTATGTTATGAGTCAGAGAAGAGATGGATTCTTTGAGTACATCTTTTCTAGATTTGACCTTGTATAGATGATAAACATAAATATAAAACTAAATTTTAAAAGCTATCTTTAACTTTAAACAAATAAGCTTTTACATCCAGTGGGATCATAACCACACAGAGATAAATAATTTGACTCGAAAGCATAGTCATTTATATATTTCTGTTACATATTTCCTAAATTGAATATAAAAGTCTGCTAAAAGACTAAATTGTTTCCAGCTTTGATTGTATTTATATTATGTTGGTATTAAATATGATCATGATTAGACTGTTCATAGTAGTAATAGAAATTTTGCTCTGAGACCACAGTGAATATTATGTGCAATAAAGCAAATGAGTGGTAATATGATATTCTGCCACCTCTGATGCACTTGAGAATAGGGATTCTCTGCTTGGGAGAAATGTGATACAAATGTAAGATTGCTGTTCAGTGGCTAAGTCATATACTGCAGCACACCAGGCTTTCTTGTCCTTCACTATTTCCCCGAGTTTGCTCAAACTCATGTCCATTGAGTCAGTGATGCCATCCAACCATCTCATCCTCTGTCACCTCCCCTTCTCCTACCCTCAATTTTCCCAGTATCAGAGTCTTTTCCAATGAATAGGCCCTTCACATTAGATGGCCAAAGTTTTAGCACTTCAGCTTCAGTATCAGCCCTCCCAGTGAATATTCAGAATTAATTTCCTTTAGGATTATGTGAGATAGAAAAGATTAAGTAAAAATTCTCTAGCCCTGAATTTGAATGGAAATTTTCTTCATGAATTCATAATATATTTTATCATAAGTACATATATTATATATGTGTGTGTGTATGTGTGTGTGTATGTGTATATCTTAGCCCTGTCTACAGAAAAGGGCAAGAACCAGTGGCCAACTAAGAAGCAATCAACAGTTCTAACGACCCAAGCAAAGACTCCTTAGAGAAATCATTGATTTAAAATCTAGAACTGGAAATATATACAATGTGGTTTGAATATCTAGTATATCATAAATAAGAAATATAGAAGATTTTTCAGGTTTCTGTCAAAAAAAAAACCCACTCAGTATCCAAAATGTAGAGGCTTCCACTTGTCAAAAATGGTACATTTGGCATCAAAATGGAGAAAAACATAATAAATAGAAGCACATCAAGTATGTTCAATTCATGAGTTCATATGGATAATAAAATAATAAATGGTAATTGTTGGCAGATACAAAGAACTAACTTATTGTTTCAAAAGTTTGTAAAAAAGAGAATAAATGGAGCATGCATTTCTACCTTTCCTATATAAGCTCTACCACTAAATAATCTGGTAATAGAAGAGGGGAAGTTCCTCTTTCGTATGTGAAATGAAGGAGTGATAGAAAGAGAATACCACTGTTTTCACACTTCAGTAAAGGGTCTAGACATTGGACACTGATGAATATCTATATTAGAAAAATGAGAAAACCCAAAGTTGTATGCCTCTTCATGAAAGAACACAACACCACCTATGAAGTAGAAGCTGAATTTAAACATGCCCCAGGCATAGTTTTGGAATTTTTTCCATGGTTTTGGAAACCCACATCAATTGAAACAAACTGCAAAGTTCAGACCATAGGTTAGTCTAGAGAACAAACAACTAGATTTCTCAAAAAATTAATTTCAAAGAAGAATACCAGAAGATATAGAGGCAGAACATACAGACTAAAAGAGGCTGGAGAGACTTATTTGAATAATGTTTCTAAGAAACTGTTAAACAAAAAAGATACATGATAAAGAGAAACGGGTAATAGTTTGCCAATTAAGAACAAGTATAACTTTTAGATGTGATAAGCATGTTATGGCTATATTTAATAAAAGACACATATGTGCCATGAGTGTGTATATTATATATATATATATACATACATATATAAAAATTTGACGTTAAATATAAATTAAATATATATATTAATAATAAATTTTAAATAGATATATATATTCAAATAAAAGTGAAAATGTTAGCCTCTCAGTCATGTCCAACTCTTGGGAACCCCATGGACTGTAACCTGCTAGGCTCCTCTGTGCATGGAATTCTCCAGGCATGAATACTGGGAAGAGTAGCCATTCCCTCCTCCAGGAGGTCTTTCTCACCCAGAGATCAAACCTGGGTCTCCTGCATTGCAGGCAGATTCTTTACCATCTGAGCCACCAGGAAGACTAGAGATCTCGTCAAGAAAATTGGAGTGATCAAGGGAAAAATTCATGCAAGGATGGACGTGATAAAAGACAGAAATGGTAGTACCTAACAGAAGCAGAAGAGATTAAGAATATGTGGGAAGAGTTCACAGAAGAGCTCTACCAAAAAGGTCTTAATGACCCAGATAATCCGACAGTGTGGTCACTCACCTAGAGTCAGACATCCTGGAATGTGCAGTCAAGTAGGCCTTAGGGAACATTACTATGGACAAAGCTAGTGGAGGTGATGGAATTCCAGCTGTTATTTCAAATCCTAAAAGATGATGCTGCTAAAGTGCAACATTCAATATGTCAGCAAAATTGGAAAACTCAGCAGCGGCCACAGGACTGGAAAAGGTCAGTTTTCATTCCAATTCCAAAGAAAGGCAATGCCAAAAAATGTTCAGATTCCTGTACAGTTGCACTTATTTCACATGTTAGCAAGGTAATGCTCAAAATCCTTCAAGCTAGGCTTCAGCAGTAAGTGAACCAGATAAACAAGCTAGATTAGAAAAGGCAGAGGAACCAGGGATCAAATTGCCAACATTCATTAAATCATAGAGAAAGCAAGGGAATTCCAGAAAAAATATCTACTTCTGTGTCACTGATTATGCTAAAGCCTTTGACTGTGTGGATCACAGCAAACTGTGGAAAATTCTTAAAGAGATGGGAATACCAGACCACCTTACCTGTCTCCTGAGTAACCTGTATGCATGTCAGACATTGAACAACAGGCTGGTTCAAAATGGGGAAACAAGAACATAAAGGCTGTATATTGTCACCCTGCTTATTTAACTTCTATGCTAAGTATATTACACAAATGCCACACTAGATGAATCACAAAGATGGAATCAAAATTGCCAGGAGAAATATCAACAACCTCAGATATGCAGATGACAACACTCTAATGGCAGAAAGTAAAGAGGAACTAAAGAGCTTCTTGATGAGGATGAAAGAGGAGAGTGAAAAAGCTGGCTTAAAACTCAACATTCAAAAAACTAAGATCATGGCATTCGGTCCCATCACTTAATAACAAATAGAAGGGGGTGGGGAGGAATAGAAGCAGTTACATATTTTTCTTTCCTTTGGCTCCAGATCACTGTGGACAGTGACTGCAGCCATGAAATTAAGACACTTGCTTCTTATAAGGAAAACTATGACAAACCTAGACAGCATATTAAAAAGGAAAAACATTACTTTGTTGACAAAGATTCATATAGTCAAAGCCATGGTTTTTCCAGTAGTCATGTATGCATGTAAGAGTTGGACAATAAAAAAGGTGGAGTGCCGAAGAATTGATGCTTTTAAGTTGTGGTGCTGGAGAAGACTCCTGAGAGTGCCTTGGACTGCAAGAAGATCAAACCAGTCAATCCTAAAGGAAATAAATCCTGAATATTTATATGGAAGGACCAATGTTGAAGTTGAAGCTCCAATAATTTGGCTACCTGATGCAAAGAACTGATTCATTGGAAAAGATTCTGATGCTGGGAAAGATTGAGGGCAGGAGGAGATTGATGGGACAACAGAGGATGAGATGGTTGGATGGCATCACTGACTCGATGGACATGAGTCTGAGCAAACTCCAGGGGATAGTGAAGGACAAGGAAGCCTGGTGTGTTGCAATCCATGAGGTCCCAGAGGGTCAGACACAACTTATTAAATGAACAACAACAATAGCAACATATATTTAAAGGCATATTCATTTATGGGTGAAGTGTTATGATGTCTCATATATTCTTCCAAATAATACAGGAGAGAAGAATGTGGGTAGACATAGATGAATCAAGTTTGGCTATAAGTAAAAAATTTTGAAGCAATGTAAAGGAAAAATTTGTTAAATAGTTTTGTCCACTTTGACATAGGTTTAAAATTCTCTATAACAAATATTTCTTCTAAAGAACATTTTAAAATAAACTTAGCTACCTCTATAAGATAACCTGACACTAAAGAATGAAAGAATCTTGCATGAATTTAAAAATGAAGTATTTTCTGTTTCTGGATAAAAATACTGGATGTGCAAAGATGTATATCGACATGCAATATAAAGTTTTCACATCATCCCAATCAAAGCACCAACAACTCAAACATAGAAACAACAAAATAAGGCACAAACAAGTTCATTTGAAAAATTGTATGTACGAAATAGTCAAAAATCTGTGAGAAGTGAATAATGAATGATGTATCCAGTGAGTTATCAAGACACAATTTATTGCCATGGAAATTAAAACAATTAGACAATATAATAACAATATCACAATGGAATTGAAATATATATTAATAAGACAAACTATGGAATAAAAATTAATATGTATATTTAGAATGAAAAATACACAAAAACATTCAATGAAAGATGTTGGCACATTTGACTATTCATTTGGAACAAGATGAATTGATAATTAACTTAATTATATAAATGTTTATAAAAAGGAATACGAACTTTGTTTTTTTTTAAAGGCCAACTGAAGTAGTTCTTCTCTTTAATCTTTTCCTTTTTCTTGCCTGGAATATTGACAGTGCTTAGCATGATCATCTTGAGAACACAAAGATTAAAACCACATGTTTTAGTCATCCTGGCCTGCTGTCACAGGTTAGAGAGAAAAACTTCTATTTCTCATAGTTCTGGAAACTAGGAAATCCAAGATCAAAATGCTAGTAGATTTGGTGTGTGGCGAGAGCCACCTTCTTGCTGTGTCCTCATATGGCTTCTAGAGAGGTCATCTCTTGTGTTCTTTCTTGCTGCTGCTGCTGCTAAGTCACTTCAGTCGTGTCCAACTCTGTGTGACCCCACAGACAGCAGCCCACCAGCCTCCCCTGTCCCTGAGATTCTCCAGGCAAGAACACTGGAGTGGGTTGCCATTTCCTTCTCCAGCGTAGGAAAGTAAGAAGTGAAAGGGAAGTCGCTCAGTCATGCCCAACTCTTAGCCAAGGATACTAATTGCATTTATGAGGGCTTCACTGTCATGATCTAATCACCTCCAAAATTCTCTACCCTCAAACCTCAGCACATAATGGATTAAGCCTTCAACATATGAATGCTGGGTTGGGAGGGCAAACATTATGCCTTATGCTGAGGGATCTCAGAAACAAAAGTCAGAAGCACTCTTGAAATTAATAACCTGCCACACTGCCTACCTTCAGACTTCCTGTTACATAAGAAAAATCACCCATGTGAGTATATTTATGTAGTTAGATTTCTGTTTCACATAACCAAAAGCAAGTGAACATAAAATAGCATTCATTGTTATAACAGCTATGACAGAAGAGTCCTTTGGATGCTTTGTGTGCTAAGTCACTTCAGTTGTGTCTGACTCTTCATGACCATATGGACTGTATCCTCTGTCCATGGGATTCTCCAGGCAAGAATACTGGAGTGGGTTGCTATGCCCTTCTCCAATGAATCTTCCTGACCCACGGATAGAACCCAGGTCTCTTGAGTTTCCTGCATTAGCAGGTGAGTTCTTTACCATTAGCACCACCTGGGAGGCCCCTTGGATGTTTTAATTCTTTATAAAATAAAATATCAAAAAGCAGAAAAGGATCATGAACAAGTATAGTTTAACACAGTAAATCCCAGTGCACTAGAGTTTGATATTGTCAATTGTGAGCAAAAATAAACATTTTAAGTATCAATTATACATTCTCAATAATGAGCTAAGTCATACCTGGTATCTGTCAGGAAAATGGCCTTCTAAGATATAGGGTATGTCATCCACATCCAGGCCTTCTTTCTCACTCAGCCCCATTGAGTCACACAGAATAAATGGCAGAGTGTTGTTATCCTTCCCATCCTTAATGAAATATGTTCTGTACTGCAAAGGGAAAAAAGCAGCTTTAAGAACTCATTAAAAAAAAAAAAAAAAAAACACTGTAAATTGAAATGAACTCTATGTGTAATGAAATTGATCAGCAAAAGACATTTCAAACGAAGAAGCAAAAGCTGAGTGATCTAGCATGGACTCACCTTTTCAGATGTCCCAGTTGGATTAGAACCCACCAAAGCCTGGTTCGTTACATGGCCTCGGAAAATAGACCTCACTGAGTTGAAAAAGCTAGACTTCCCAGCTCCAACTGGACCCAGGAGCAGAATGCGAATTTTGTGAACCAGGCCTCCATATGGTACGTAACTTCTGATAGCACACAATAAGCTCTCCTTGAGCCTGTTTAGATAACACAAGTTTAAAAGTTGACTAAGGTTAAATCATAAGACCCTACCATAAATTTTCCTAGAATTCAGTCTCTTTTCTTCTGTGTGATTATTTATTTCTAACTAGCAATTTGTATAAAAAGACATGAAACTATCTTATCTCAAATCCTATTGTAAAAGAAGTAAAAGTAAAAATAACAGTTTTAACTAAAACCAATCAGACATAAAGGCTTTTGGACTTAAGTATATATAAATCTTGGAATAAACAGCAATTATGCTAAACAAGAAGATAAATTATCAATAATAGACTTCAAAAACCACAACACAATATGTGACTTTTGAAGTTTAGAGAAGTAGATGGTTTCTAACATGTTCTTGAAGTTCATCATAACTATTCCCGCCCTGCCAACCACCCCTGCCCTGAAATAGTTACAACTATAGCTCTAAGAATTCTAAGCAAAAATATAGACATTCAGCCAAATAATAATTTCCCTTTAAGTATATAAAAACATTAGAAATGCCTTTCATCCACTCAGTGCTCTTTTTGCTTTAATATTGAAATTATGAAATATTTTATGATTATAGTTTGTTCTTCATGACACACAATTTATATGCTATAATTTACACTACCAATTTTATTGACAGACAGTATAGTAGAATAGGGTTTTCCAGGTGGTGCTAGTGGTAAAGAACCCACCTGCCAATGCAGGAGACATAAGAGACACAGGTTCAACCCCTGAATCAGGAAGATCCTCTGGAGGAGGGCATGGCCAGCTCACTCCAGAATTCTTGCCTGGAGAATCCCATGGACAGAGGAGCCTGGTGGGCTGCAGTCCACGGGGTCGCAAAGAGTCGGACACGACTGAAGAGACTTAGAGGAAAGGAGAGTAGAATAATTCTCAGATAATGAACAGAATAATAGAAAGTTAAAACATGGACTTACACAGTAATTCCATTCATCCTCCTTTTGTCCAATAAATCTAGAGAAATAATCAAGGAATAATGAAGATTACAGGTTGTTGAATGATTGGAACTGAATGAATGTCAATGAAGTCACTAGAAAAAAATGCAAAAATGGCCTTTCTGCGGAACAGCACAGTATGGTAAAAAGCAAGTAGAAAATTACAGGAAATCTCCTTAATGTATTTCATTTGACGAGTCCAGAGCTGGTGGGCACTGCAAGATCTTTTCTCACCAAATTATTTAGCAATAGTGTGTGACCCACTCCAACACGAGAGATATGAGCTGGGGCCTCTCTGAATCAGAGTAGCAAGGCCTAGAGGCATAGACAGGCCAGGGAAAGACTCGAAATACTCCTAAAATGTCTTCTCCATAAATCCAATAGATCTGAAGGGGATAGTGTACAAAGACACACAAATAAAAAACTACAGGCACCAGATTTTCTCTAAAACCTACTATCAACTGTTGGGCCTCTTAGAACTTCCAATCCAATTGATTTTCTTCTTGGTGTAAAAAGGAATGTAGTACTTGTGCATAAACAATGAGTGCACAATAAAGGATTCAAGGGCAGACTTGCATCTTCACTGAACCAGTGAGACTCAGGCTCAGCATTCTTTTGTTTCTTGGAAAGGGTTACTCTTTTTTGGTGGATTTAAAACTGAAAGGATTAGATGTAGTGATGCTGGTAACTCTAAATAACAAAAGAATAATACATTTATAGATATAGCTAAATGCATGGTTATAAAGCAATATTCTTTAAATTACCAAAGGCAGAAATATTTAAGACTGTGTTCAATGACTACAATATAATAAAACTAGAAAAGAATGAGGGTAAACAAAGAGAAGGGCAACCTCTTAGGATTTCACAAATCACTTTTTAGATAGCTTTAACATCCAAAAGGAAATAAAAATCACAATTGTAAATGTATAGACTATAAGAATAGAAATACTTAATATCAACTTGGGATGTGTATATTTCATGAATAACAAGAAAGAAGGAAAGAAACAGAAAATAGAAACAAAAGAATAAAGGGGAACAAATCTTAGAAATATAAGAATATAACAAAAATTAAAAGGCAAATTTCCATAAATTGAAAAAGAATAAATTAATACAGTAATTAATGTAAAATATGAAATAAATTACTAACTAGTCTAATCAAAAAAAGCCAAATTCACAAAATGTCACACCACAAGTTGCATACCAGAATGGCTACAAATTGTAAAATCAGTAATAAAAGATTTGGGGAAAGTTTTAGAGAGACAGAAAGTCTCATACACTGCTTATGGTAATGAAAATGGGTATGACAATGTGGGAAAACTTTATCAGTATCTACTGAATATGCACATACCTGATGACCAATTTCATACTTATATTCTTCAAAAAAATTATATATATATACATGAACAAAAAGACATATACAAGAACATTTATAGCAATATTATTTGTACTAGGCCCAGACTGGAAAACCCAAATGGTCACCAAAAGTGACTTGATCTTCTTTACAGTGTGATGGAATCATTACAATGAATATTATAGGAAAATAAAAAGGAAAAAATTACTACTATATATAATATTGTGGATATATCATTAGGGAGGTAGAAGTTAAAACAACTGACCTAGGATACATTCACTCTCTTTACCAGGGAAAGAAAAAAAGTAACTAGGTCTAATTTTCTTATAAATATGCTAGTAGTCTTATCTCCTGGGAAATAAACTAGTGATATTTGCTACAAGGATGGTATTTTTCTCTTGAATATCTTTAACAGTATGTTCCTGGCTAAGAATTATGTGCTAAGTTACTTCAGTCATGTTAAATTCTTTGTGACCCCATGGACTATAGCCCGCCTGGCTTCTCTATCCATCGGAATACTGGAATGGGTTGCCATTTCCTTTTCCAGAGGATCTTCCTGACCTAGGAATCCAACCCAAGTCTCCTTCATCCCCTGTATTAGCAGGCAGATTCTTTATCACTGAGCCACCTGGAAGCCACTTCTAATTACAAATTGATATATTGACATGTAACTAGCTAAAGATTAAAAGGCAGCATAGTATTATTTTAGAGTCCGGAGCAGTATCTGGCCCATAAACAAGCATGTCTACAACACTTTTGTGGGTAGCACAGACAACTGAAGCTTTTGGAAGGTATCTATCCAAATGCAAATGTACATAGTTCTTAAACAGCAACTCCACTGTTGGGACGTTACCATAAAGAAGTATTTTTGTGTACTTATATGCATACAGATAATACAGGAGCATTGGTTGTAACAGTAAATATAAGAAACAATTTATGTCTTTAGTAGAACAATGGGCAAACTAACTTTGGTCTTTTGATGTGATTGATATAATAGGAGACTGCAGCAGAAAGCATCGAGTACCAGCCAAGAGAAGCTCAAGCTCTGGTTTCTTTCTAACAGTCTCACAATCTTCAAGTTTGCTTTCTGTTCTCTCTCTCTCACTGCCACAATATCTCCTCCTCCCTACCCCTTCCCCACACCCCAGAGAACTCTGAATATGCGACTTTTGATCATGTTTGTGTTGTAGAAAACAATTTGGGGCTAGTTTTCAGTCTGGACTTCCCGATGATAAGGACAAGTATAAAAAATTATTGTTCCTTACATGAATGGGTCAGCTAGAACCCTCCAAATGTGAAGGGTTATCCGGTTAAACCTACCTTCACATCGAAAAACTTCACAGTCCTGGAAGGAAATGTAATTTTGAAATAGTCCAAGTTTTTCCTTTGCATTTACACTAAAATACATGGTTTTTTCCTTTAGATGCATACTGACTTCAAGATTTCCACCAGGGTCTTTATCAAATGACATAAGTAGTTTAAATGGTCCTACTTTGCATTCTGTAGTTGTAGTCTCTTGAAAGACAAAAACAGTGATTAAATAGTTTCCTTCCCCATAGTTCTTGTGCATATATGCCACAACAATCCGATCTTTACTGTAAATCACTGTTAGAGTAGGTCCTTGTCTAGAGCATATCTGAAGCAAACTATTAGTAGAGAATCCATGGACACTGGCCTTATAGAGAAGGCTAAACTGCTTTTCTCCAAAGTAATTTTGCAGCTTTTTTTCTTGCATCCATGTCAAACGAGTTGCCACTGCCATACTTCTCAATCTGGTGGAAAATCAAATACATTTTCCATTAAGTATTGAAATTTTTGCACTGCCAAAACATTTGCATTAATGCTTCTTATTTACTTTGTGTTACAAATGAAATATGTAAACAGAGGGTGAATAAATAGCAAGAAAAGTCATTAGCTAGTTTTTCATTCTAAATGATTTCTTTTTTAATTAAAAAAAAAAAAAAAGACAACCGTTTGCAAGAGGCTAGGAAAAGTGGAAAGCCATTTACCTGTTTGGAGGATCTCTTCAAGGGCTGAAGCTGAGGGTAGCCGCTCTGTCTGACAGCTAGGCAGGCACAAAGTGAGACCAAAAACCTTCTCAGCAACCTTGAGGCGTTGGAGAAGCAGCGAAAAGGAAACTGAAACTTAGTGAGGTCCAGCCCAGTTGGCTCTGTGCTCACTTCCTCTAGTAAGTAAGCATAAAGGGATCCAGTTAATTTTAGATAGTAAAGTCAAATAAAAATTATATTAGAAAAATCAAGGAATTGAAGTCAGAAGGAAGAAAGCCTAATAGCTCACTACCTTTTTTAATGATTTAAAAAAAATTTTAAGGACAATTCAGTTTCTAAACATGGACCCACAAAAAAAGCAATGTCTATTCTACCTCCAGCATGCATCTCAAATATGTTCATTTCTCTTCATCTCTGCTATCAATATATTCTAAACCAACAAATGCAGATTATTTAAACAGTTTCCTAACTGGTCCCTCTACTTTTCTGTTTGCCACCTCTCCAATACTGTCTCTTCAACGGAACCAGTCATTTGTAAAATATTTACTGAATAATGTAAATTTCACACTAAAACCCCTTCTCTGATTCCACATTGCTGGGGGTCAGAAACTTGTGTCCTATAGGCGAAACACAACCTGCAGATTTGTTTCATAGGGACAACACAATTCCTTTTCCTTCTTCCATTGTTTTTTTTTTTTTTTTCCCCTTGGTGGGAATGGGGTGTAGGGGTAGATTTTAAGTTTGAATGTTTTTATATCATTCTATTTCCAATTGTCCTCATAAATCCACTAATCCTAGTTCTGAAAATCTGTAATTGTTTGCCTGGCCTAAAGAGGAATTCAAGTTTTTTATTCTATTTTAAAAAGCACTGTAAAATAAAAATATTTTAGGTAGCTTTTAGGTATTACTTACTTAGCTAAAAAAGTACCAGAAGCTATCATATACTTATTATTTATAAGGCACTATCCATGTTAACTCATTTATTCATTTCAATAATTTTGTGGGAAAAATACCAATCTTGCCTCCAGTTTTCAGATAAATAAACTATTGGAGTTCAATAACTTGCCAAAATTCACTCTGCTGCTAAATTTTAGAGCCAAGATTTGAACCATAACCTAAGTGAAAGCAGAGTGATAGGGGTTTCACAGGTATATACATTTGTCAAAACCAGTCAAATTATATACTTCCAACAGGTACAATTTTATGTATCTCAATTATATTTTATTATAGCTGCTAAAAATGTCAACAAGTTCCAAACAATATATTATCCTGTTTTCCTGTACAGTAAAAAAGTTTGAAATACAGTTAAACTGCCTGGCCACAGTTTAAGGGCAATGACATACATAAATACACTTAAATAATTCATTAACATGAAAATAAAAGTAAGAAAGATGCTCTTTTGCAAAAGCCATTAATTATCTGTTAACTCCAGGGTCTTTAGCTATGCAAGGCAAGCTTCCTATTTGTGTTGTGAACTGAGATTCTTTCATTCATTCTTTCTTTCAATATTTATCAGATACTTGCTATGTGCCTCCACTGTTTTGGAGGCTAAAGATATAGTAAACAAGACAAAGTTCCTGTCCTCATAAAACTATAGTCTTTAGAAGGCAGGCAATCAACACAAATGTTATCTAGAGAAAAAAGTTGTGAGGAAAATAAATGGGAATAAGAGAGAGAAGAATAACGAGAGGTGTCTGCCACTTAGCAGCAGTAAAGTAGGTATGGAAGAGATTAATGTCGATGATCACTCTAAAAAGAGAAAAAATATAGGGCAGCAAGAAGGCTATTGCAGTATCAGGCGAGAAGTGAAGATCATGTAGCCTAGTGTGATAGTGAGAGAAGCAATGAAAAGTGGTAAGAATCAGCATACATTTAAGGATGACAAAAAAGCGGTGAGAACTTATTGTAGGACTAGTTGTGATGGGAAGGGAGCAGGAATGGAGGACAGAGGAGAATTTACCCTTTGGAGAAAGGAGAATGGCCCTCATGGATTTTTGTCTTGAGACTGGATAAATGATGGAACCACTTGTTGAGATGTGTATACTGGAAGATTTCTTGAGGGGATATCATATATTCTGTTTTATACTGAAATCTGTAAGTGCATAATACAGCTAGTTGGGTTTATGAGATCAGAGACTAGGAAAGAGGACCAGGTTGAATATTGAATTTGAGAATCATCAGCATAAGTCTACATCTATATATCTGGAGAAGGAAATGGCAACCCACTCCAGTATTCTTGCCTGGGAAATCCCATGGACAGAGGACGTGGTGGGCCACTGTCCATGGGGTCTCAAAGAGTTGGACATGACATAATGATAAAACAATGACAGCAATATCTATATTTATCTATCTAGAAAGCTAAAAGTGACTTTAAATTAATGAGAGCAGTCCTATAGACCAAGACCTACCCCTGTCCCCAACATCTAAAGGTCATATTTATTAAAAGGGTCTATCCAAGAAGAATGTGTGACCAGAAAAGAGAAAAGCTGGAAGAGTAAGTTATACCAGGAACCACGTGAAGAATGAGAAAGTCACTGGCTGCATCAAATAGTGGAACACTTTCCTTCAGAGCCTCCTGCATCTAGATATCTGAAAAGACTCACTCTGTCTCTCAGGATCTGGGAATTTGAGGGATAGTCTCGTCTCACTGTGGCAGAGGCCGTTAGAGTAGTGGCAACTATCTCTTGTCAGGGAAAGGTTGGAAATTGTTAGAGAAGGTAGCTCTGCTGCAAATACAGAAGTGAATCTTCAGAGAAGCTGTCTCCACAGAGCTGAGTGAAGCTGTGGTCTATGCTAGCAACAGAGAGGAAGGCCTCCCGCCCTGGCCTCAGTGAATTGCTCAAGCAGTTCTATTTGGTAAGCAGTTCTATTTCCCTCTTTTCATGCTCAGTAGAGAGGACCTCTTGTCAAACTGGCCAGTCCTGAGGGTCCTGAGTTCTTAGTGCATCAGGGACCACTGTTTTATATGCTGTTGGTGATAAGGAAGACTTTAAAGCTTACTCCAGCAAAAAAACATGGGAAGGTTTCTGAAAAGCTGTGATGGGAGGAGCAGCCTCAAGCGGAGATTATTTGATAAAATAAAAGGCTTTCAGAGATTAGTGAGGGTTAAATGCAGTGTCACCATGATCTGAACTTCTCCTATGTTCAGGTTCCACTGTTCCCTGACAGGCTCTAAGAGCAGAAGATCCTCTCTCCTTCCATTTTGAAGACTGCCTTAAGAACTCAGACTGGAGCGAAGTGGTCTAATATCACCTGGAAGATGGTTGTCAGCTCAATTAGAAAGATGAGAATCTTAAGGTAATACTTGACACATTCCTTGTATGATCAACAAAACCAAAATAAATAAAGCTTAGCTCTGTAAAAATAAAGAAAACAAGACATGGAGATGGCAGAAGAAATCATTTGGTAGTCAGCACTAACCTCACATTCTTTTGAAAGATGCTGTAGAACTGGCATTTATCAAGATGCAGTTTCAGACCTGCCCTCCTACCCACCCCATGCACACACATTATTGGTGTTCAGTTGCCCAGTCATGTCCGACTCTTTGCAACCCCATGAATTGCAGCTCACCAGGCCTCCACATCCCTCACCATCTCCCAGAGTTTGCCAAGTTCATGTTCATTGAACCAGTGATGCTGTCCAACCATTTCAACCTCGGATGCCCTCTTCTCCTTCTGCCCTCAATCTTTCCCAGCATCAGAGATTTTTCCAATGAGTAGTCTATTCACATCAGATGGTCAAAATACTGGAGCTTCAGCTTCAGCATCAGTCTTTCTAGTGAATATTCAGGGTTGATCTCCTTTAAGATTGACTGATTTGATCTCCTTGCTGTCCAAGGGACTCTGAGAAGTCTCCAGCACCACAGTTTGAAGGCATCAATTCTTAGGCATTCTGTATTCTTTATACACACATACAATAACCCAATAACTTAGACAGCCCTTACTCACAAATTATGTCATTTAAATGAATCAACGCCTTCAAAAAGTTGATATTCTCAGCTTTCCTTTCCTTGAGACTTTAAAAAAACTTATTAATACATGCTCAATATGAGCTCAGAGTTGGGATAGATCCCACCCAAAAGCCTGTGTTGGTGTCCCCTCTATCCCCCCCACCTTGCATACTCCCACCGGTCCTTTTAGCAATAAGGATCAACCCTATATGTTTGGAGTATTTTGAGTGTCTCAAGTCTTTATAAAAAGCTATGCTCCAACTGTTCAGACAGCCTCAGACAGCCTGAGCCTCAGCCTCACATTTTAGAACAGAAATGTGTCCTTCCATTGGATAATCTACAGATAATTAGATTACCTGTAGGTTACATTATTATAATCAAGCCATTATTAATGAAAGGCTCACAGGCCACATTGACAAGATTGTCAGATACAGTTTCTTCTTTACCATGTAAAGTGTGGGACTTCTTCAAATGGGAATGAAGACTTTGGACACATTGCCCTGGCTTCTAGTCAGTGTCTTAACTTTCACATGGTACTGAGAATTTCCCCCTTTGCTAATGAAACCCTTCCTCTGGTTCTCTTCGATTCTATTTCTCTTGATTTTTCTACAAGTGTTATGGCCAATGTCTCTTCCCTCTTTCTTCCCAGGATCGGTGACTACCTTGTAGTTTCTACATAACTGAGTCCCTCTATTACCTTTTTAGTACATAGCAATTCCATAAATTCTGTGTTCACATCCTTTCATTGCCTGGACTCCCAATAGTCTATATGGAAGTTTAAAAAACTCAGATCACTGTTTCAGGTTTGTTTGGGGTTTTTTTTTAACCCCTGTTCTAAATAATCTTAATTCTTAAGAGGAAAATGGACATGACTCTGGGAAATAAGGGATGAAATATACACAGGAAAGTCAAATAACTATATATATAGTTATTTTAAGAGTTTATTCTAGCTGCATGTGCAACCCATTTGAAATATCTGAAGTCCTACCATGTAGATGAGTTATTTTTTCTCCCTGGACTGGTCAGTCATGGGGACTTGACAATTCTCCCTCTATAAATCTACACTGAGAATAGAACCACTGATTGCCTATCAGGCAGAACAAGGTCTGATACACTCAAAATAACATACCTGTATTTTTATCTTATTAATGGTAAGCTTATTGAAATTATAGTGATCCATTCACATTTGAATTGCTTCTACAACATAACACCAAAATAGAACACAAATGTGCTCAAAAACTTAACTATGTGTGGTTTTCTTTGCATTTTTTATCAATATCAGACTGGCATTCTCATGAAATACTCCAAATAAATAAATCGTTTAAAAAAATTATAATGATTTACCCACCTCTGTTGAGCTCAGCTTGTCAGTCTTTTCCCTGCCTCTTGTGAGTTCCTGCCATCTGTACTTACAGTTTTGCTTACACCAACATTTCTTCCCTGGGGCCTGGAATAGCTTGAATCTATCCTTGTGAGGGGTGTGCAGCTAGATATTGACTATTATCCTAACTATTATCTGACTGACCCCAGTGTCCTGCGTTTTCTCCAGCACCAGAAAAAATTTTTGCAGTGGTTTGGTAGGCTTGATTCCATCTTGCTTAGACTGAAGGCAAGAATCAGATGTATTTAATCTACTCTCCTCAATAAATTAGTACAGACATTCATCACTTTAAACATGGAATTTGGGGACATCCAAATTCTCACAGCTTTAGGAATGCCTTAAGACTTTGATCAAGCTTCCCTTGTGGCTCAGGAGGTAAAGAATCTGCTGCAAAGCAGGAGACACAGGTTCAATCCCTGGTCAGGAAGATCCACTGGAGAAGGGAATGGCTACCCACTCCAGTATTCTTGCCTGGAGAACTCCATGGACAAAGGGGCCTGGTGGGCTATAGTTCATGAGTCTCAAAGAGTCAGACTCAACTGAACAACTAACACAAAGACTTTGATCAGCCTTGCTATCAAGTGGCCACTTTAGCATCAGATGGAGTTATGTCCCTACAAGATGATTAATCATCAGGTGGTATCTGAATCATCTGAGGCTTACGTGAGTCCCCGTCAGTTTTACCAAATTAGTTATTAGCCTCCCTTTTTTATGAAGAAGCAACATGATAATCTTTTAATATTAGGTTTCTTTTTTTTGTTATTTTGTTTTGTTTTTAAATTTTTATTTTTACTTTATTTTACTTTACAATACTGTATTGGTTTTGCCATACATTGACATGAATCCACCATGGGTGTACATGCGATCCCAAACATGAACCCCCCTCCCACCTCCCTCCCCACAACATCCCTCTGGGTCATCCTCGTGCACCAGCTGCAGCATGCTGTGTCCTGCATCGGACATAGACTGATGATTCAATTCTTACATGATAGTATACATGTTTCAATGCCATTCTCTCAAATCATCCCACCCTCTCCCTCTCCCTCTGAGTCCAAAAGTCCGTCATACACATCTGTGTCTTCTTTGCTGTCTTGCATACAGGGTCATCATTGCCATCTTTCTAAATTCCATATATATGTGTTAGTATACTGTATTGGTGTTTTTCTTTCTGGCTTACTTCACTCTGTATAATCGGCTCCAGTTTCATCCATCTCATCAGAAATGATTCAAATGTATTTTTTTTAATGGCTGAGTAATACTCCATTGTGTATATGTATCACAGCTTTCTTATCCATTCATCTGCTGATGGACATCTAGATTGTTTCCATGTCCTGGCTATTATAAACAGTGCTGCGATGAACATTGGGGTACATGTGTCTCTTTCAATTCTGGTTTCCTCGGTGTGTATGCCCAGCAGTGGGATTGCTGGGTCATATGGCAGTTCAATTTGCAATTTGTTAAGGAATCTCCACACTGTTTTGCATAGTGGTTGTACTAGTTTGCATTCCCACCAACAGTGTAGGAGGGTTCCCTTTTCTCCACACCCTCTCCAGCATTTATTGCTTGCAGATTTTTGGATCGCAGCCATTCTGACTGGTGTGAAGTGGTACCTCATTGTGGTTTTGATTTGCATTTCTCTGATAATGAGTGATGTTGAGCATCTTTTCATGTGTTTGTTAGCCATCCGTATGTCTTCTTTGGAGAAATGTCTATTTAGTTCTTTGGCCCATTTTTTGATTGGGTCGTTTATTTTCCTGGAATTGAGTTGCATAAGTTGCTTGTATGTTTTTGAGGTTAGTTGTCAGTTGTTTCATTTGCTATTATTTTCTCCCATTCAGAAGGCTGTCTTTTCACCTTGCTTATATTTTCCTTTGTTGTGCAGAAGCTTTTAATTTTAATTAGATCCCATTTGTTTATTTTTGCTTTTATTTCCAATATTCTGGGAGGTGGATCATAGAGGATCCTGCTGTAATTTATGTCGGAGAGTGTTTTGCCTATGTTCTCTTCTAGGAGTTTTATAGTTTCTGGTCTTACATTTAGATCTTTAATCCATTTTGAGTTTATTTTTGTGTGTGGTGTTAGAAAGTGATCTAGTTTCATTCTTTCACAAATGGTTGACCAGTTTTCCCAGCACCACTTGTTAAACAGATTGTCTTTACTCCATTGTATATTCTTGCCTCCTTTGTCAAAGATAAGTTGTCCATATGTGTGTGGATTTATCTCTGGGCTTTCTATTTTGTCCCATTGATCTATATTTCTGTCTTTGTGCCAGTACCATACTGTCTTCATGACTGTGGCTTTGTAGTAGAGCCTGAAGTCAGGCAAGTTGATTCCTCCAGTTCCATTCTTCTTTCTCAAGATTGCTTTGGCTATTCGAGGTTTTTTGTATTTCCATACAAATCTTGAAATTATATGTTCTAGTTTTGTGAAAAATATGGCTGGTAGCTTGATAGGGATTGCATTGAATTTGTAAATTGCTTTGGGTAGTATACTCATTTTCACTATATTGATTCTTCCGATCCATGAACATGGTATATTTCTCCATCTATTACTGTCCTCTTTGATTTCTTTCATCAGTGTTTTCTATATATAGGTCTTTAGTTTCTTTAGGTAGATATATTCCTAAGTATTTTATTCTTTTCGTTGCTATGGTGAATGGAATTTTTTCCTTAATTTCTTTTTCTACTTTCTCATTATTAGTGTATAGGAATGCAAGGGATTTCTGAGTGTTGATTTTATATCCTGCAACCTTACTATATTCATTGATTAGCTCTAGTAATTTTCTGATGGAGTCTTTAGGGTTTTCTATGTAGAGGATCATGTCACCTGCAAACAGTGAGAGTTTTACTTCTTCTTTTCCAATTTGGATTCCTTTTATTTCTTTTTCTGCTCTGATTGCTGTGGCCAAAACTTCCAGAACTATGTTGAATAGTAGCAGTGAAAGTGGGCACCCATGTCTTGTTCCTGACTTTAAGGGAAATGCTTTCAATTTTTCACCATTGAGGGTGTTTGCTGTGGGTTTGTCATATATAGCTTTTATTATGTTGAGGTATGTTCCTTCTATTCCTGCTTTCTCAAGAGTTTTTATCACAAATGGATGTTGAATTTTGTCAAAGACCTTCTCTGCATCTATTGAGATAATCATATGGCTTTTATTTTTCAATTTTTTAATGTGGTGAATTACATTGATTGATTTGTGGATATTGAAGAATCCTTGCATCCCTGGGATAAAGCCCACTTGGTCATGGTGTATGATCTTTTTAATGTGTTGTTGGATTCTGATTGCTAGAATTTTATTGAGGATTTTTGCATCTATGTTCATCAGTGATATTGGCCTGTAGTTTTCTTTTTTTGTAGTATCTTTGTCAGGTTTTGGTATTAGGGTGATGGTGGCCTCGTAGAATGAGTTTGGAAGTTTACCTTCCTCTGCAATTTTCTGGAAGAGTTTGAGTAGGATAGGTATTAGTTCGTCTCTAAATTTTTGGTAGAATTCAGCTGTGAAGCCATCTGGACCTGGGCTTTTGTTTGCTGGAAGATTTCTGATTACAGTTTCAATTTCCATGCTTGTGATGGGTCTGTTAAGATTTTCTATTTCTTCCTGGTTCAGTTTTGGAAAACTGTACTTTTCTAAGAATTTGTCCATTTCTTCCACGTTGTCCATTTTATTGGCATATAATTGCTGATAGTAGTCTCTTATGATCCTTCGTATTTCTGTGTTGTCTGTTGTGATCTCTCCATGTTCATTTCTAATTTTATTGATTTGATTTTTCTCTCTTTGCTTCTTGATGAGTCTGGCTAATGGTTTGTCAATTTTATTTATCCTTTCAAAGAACCAGCTTTTGGCTTTGTTGATTTTTGCTACGGTCTCTTTTGTTTCTTCTGCATTTATTTCTGCCTTAATTTTTAAGATTTCTTTCCTTCTATTAACTCTGGGGTTCTCCAATTCTTCCTTTTCTAGTTGCTTTAGGTGTAGAGTTAGGTTATTTATTTGACTTTTTTCTTGTTTCTTGAGGTATGCCTGTATTGCTATGAACTTTCCTCTTAGTACTGCTTTTATAGTGTCCCACAGGTTTTGAGTGGTTGTGTTTTCATTTTCATTAGTTTCTATGCATATTTTGATTTCTTTTTTGATTTCTTCTGTGATTTGTTGGTTATTCAGAAGTGTGTTGTTCAACCTCCATATGTTGGAATTTTTAATAGTTTTTCTTCTGTAATCGAGATCTAATCTTAATGCATTATGATCAGAAAAGATGGTTGGAATGATTTCAATTTTTTTATATTTATCAAGGTTAGATTTATGGCCCAGGATGTGATCAATCCTGGAAAAGGTTCCATGAGCACTTGAGAAAAAGATGAAATTCATTGTTTTGGGGTGAAATGTCCTATAGATATCAATTAGGTCTAACTGGTCTAATGTATCATTTAAAGTTTGCATTTCTTTGTTAATTTTCTGTTTAGTTGATCTGTCCATAGGTGTGAGTGGGGTATTAAAGTCTCCCACTATTATTGTGTTATTGTTGATTTCCCCTTTCATACTTGTTAGCATTTGCCTTACATATAGCGGTGCTCCAATATTGGGTGCATATATATTTATAATTGTTATATCTTCTTCTTGGATTGATCCTTTGATCATTATGTAGTGGCCTTCTTTGTCTCTTTTCACAGCCTTTGTTTTAAAGTCTATTTTACCAGATATGAGTATTGCCACTCCTGCTTTCTTTTGGTCTCTATTTGCATGGTATATCTTTTTCCAGCCCTTCACTTTCAGTCTGTATGCGTCCCTTGTTTTGAGGTGGGTCTCTTGTAAGCAGCATATAGAGGGGTCTTGTTTTTGTATCCATTCGGCCAGTCTTTGCCTTTTGGTTGGGGCATTCAACCCATTTACGTTTAAGGTAATTATTGATAAGTATGATCTTGTTACCATTTACTTTATTGTTTTGGGTTTGGGTTTATACACCCTTTTTGTGTTTCCTGTCTAGAGAATATCTTTTAGAATTTGTTGGAGAGCTGGTTTGGTGGCGCTGAATTCTCTCAGCTTTTGCTTGTCTGTAAAGCTTTTGATTTCTCCTTCGTATTTGAATGAGATCCTTGCTGGGTACAGTAATCTGGGCTGTAGGTTATTGTCTTTCATCACTTTAAGTATGTCTTGCCATTCCCTCCTGGCCTGAAGAGTTTCTATTGAAAGGTCAGCTGTTATCCTTATGGGAATCCCCTTGTGTGTTATTTGTTGTTTTTCCCTTGCTGCTTTTAATATTTGTTCTTTGTGTTTGATCTTTGTTAATTTGATTAATATGTTTCTTGGGGTGTTTCACCTTGGGTTTATCCTATTTGGAACTCTCTGTGTTTCTTGGACTTGGGTGATTATTTCCTTCCCCATTTTAGGGAAGTTTTCAACTATTATCTCCTCAAGGATTTTCTCATGGTCTTTCTTTTTGTCTTCTTCTTCTGGGACTCCTATAATTCAAATGTTGGAATGTTTCATGTTGTCCTGAAGGTCTCTGAGATTGTCCTCATTTCTTTTAATTCGTTTTTCTTTTTTCCTCTCTGATTCATTTATGTCTACCATTCTATCTTCTATTTCACTAATCCTATCTTCTGCCTCCGTTATTCTACTATTTGTTGCCTCCAGAGTGTTTCTGATCTCATTTATTGCATTATTCATTATATATTGACTCTTTTTTATTTCTTCTAGGTTCTTGTTAAACCTTTCTTGCATCTTTTCAATCCTTGTCTCTAGGCTATTTATCTGTGATTCCATTTTGATTTCAAGATTTTGGATAATTTTCACTATCAATATTCGGAATTCTTTCTCAGGTAGATTCCCTATCTCTTCCTCTTTTGTTTGGTTTGGTGGGCATTTCTCCTGTTCCTTAACCTGCTGAGTATTCCTCTCTCTCTTCATCTTGGTTATATTGCTGCGTTTGGGGTGGCCTTTTAATATTCTGGTAATTTGTGGAGTTTTCTTTATTATGGAGCTTCATCACTGTGGGTGGGGTTGTATCAGTGGCTTGTCAAGGTTTTCTGGTTAGGGAGGCTTGTGTTGGAGTTCTGGTGGGTGGAGCTGGGTTTCTTCTCTCTGGAGTACAGTGGAGTGACCAGTAATGGGTTATGAGACGTCAAAGGTTTTGGAGTAGCTTTGAGCTGCCTGTATATTGAAGCTCAGGGGAGTGTTCCTGTGTTGCTGGAGAATGTGCGTGGTATGTCTTGCTCTGGAACTTGTTGGCCCTTGGGTGGAGCTTGGTTTCAGTGTAGGTATGGAGGCGTTTGATGAGCTCCTATTGCTTAATGTTCCCTTAATTCAGGAGTTCTCTGATGTTCTCAGGCTTTGGACTTAAGCCTCCTGCTTCTGGTTTTCAGTTTTATTTTTACAGTAGCCTCTAGATTTCTCCATCTATACATCACCGATGATAAAACATCTAGGTTAAAGATGAAAAGTTTCTCCACATTGAGGGACACCCAGAGAGGTTCACTGAGTTACATGGAGAAGAGAAGAGGGAGGGGGTAATTAGAGGTGACTGGAATGAGATGCAGTGAGATCAAAAGAGGAGAGAGCAAGCTAGCCAGTAGTCACTTCCTTATGTGCGCTCCATAGTCTGGACCGCTCAGAGGAATTTACAGAGTTATACGGGGAAGAGGAGAGGGAGGAAGCAGACAGAGGTGGCCAGGAGGATAAGAGAGAGGAATGAAAAGGAGAGAGACAGATCCTGCCAGTAACCAGTTCCTTAGGTGTTCTCCACCGTCTGGAACACACAGAGATTCACAGAGTTGGATAGAGAGGAGATGGGGGAGGAAAGAGACAGAGGCCACCTGGTGGAGAAAAAGGAGAGTCCAAAGGAGGAGAGAGTGGTCAAGCCAGTAATCTCGCTCTCAGGTAAACTTGGGTAGTGAAGTTTGGGTTTTTAAATGTACAAAATTGACAACAAAAACCGAAAAGCAAAGATTAAAAATCTAGAGTAGAGGTTGGATTTTCAAAAATACAATATTAAAGAAAAGAAGCAGAAGGAAAAAAAAAGAAAAAAAAAAGCCACAAGAATTATTAAAAAACTCCAACCACAACCACATAAAGACTATATATGGTGTTTGTCTTAAAAAAATAGAGTCTTTTTTTTTTGAAAAGTAATAGTAGGTTATAGAAATAAAAATTAGAGGAGAAATAGAAGACTTGACAATTTAAAAAAAAAAGTTAGAAAAAAAAGGCAGGGAAAAAAAGGGTGGGGGGAGGAATGATTGTAAAAATAGTAAAGATATATCTGGCCCTTCTCTGATGTTGTGGGCAGTGTGGGGTCACTTCCAAGGCGGTTCCCTCTGTTTAACTTCTTCTGTTTGCTGGTTTTTTAGGCTCACTAGTTCAGTCACGCTGTGGGGAGGGGGGGATGCTGCAAACAAATAGCACTGTTGTGTGCACACAGTGTCTCAGCCCCGCTGGACCTGTCCCTTCTAGCGGCGCACAAACCGCCCCGGTTCTACGATGCTCAGCGGGGAACCGTCTGAGGCCGGCCCTAGACTGCGTGCACCTCCCCGGTCTAAGCAGCTCAGGTTCGGCGCTCAGGTAGCCCTCAGAGGCTCAGATTCAGTTGGGACTGCATTTTGTGCCCTTCCCAGGTCTGAGTAGCTCAGGAGTTTGGCAAGTGCGGTCTCTGTGACTTGCCGCCTTTTCTGTCTCTGCTGCTCAGTTTTCTGGGTGTACCGCTGGTGCCCCTTGTGAGGCAGATGGTGACTGTCCAGGACCCCCAGAAATCTTAGCAAAGAAGCCTGCTTGCAGTTTGGTAGGTAGAGTCTCTCCGGGGCTGCAATTGCCCCTTTCCAGCCCTTACGGCTCTGGTTACCTGTCCCCTGCTGGGGATGGTCTGCAGCTGGCTATTTCCATTCCATCCTTTGTTCTGTGCACGGTCCTAGCGGTGTCTTATGTTCGAGCTTTTCGCGTGGTAACTATCCCACAGTCTGGTTTGCTAGCCCAAGTTAGATCATTCTGGTTACACGTGGGGCATTCCTGCCCGAGTCTTACAAATCTCTGCAACCCGCGCCTCCCGTGCTTCCCTGCCCTGCCCCCACTTGCTTGTGGCGGATGCAGGCGTCTGTGCTGCCTTTCCGCTGGGGGAGTTACTGTTGGGCTTGTAATCTGCTGGTTTTAATTATTTATTTATTTTTCCTTCCTGTTATGTTGCCCTCTGTGTTTCCAAGGCTCGCCACAGACTCGGCAGGGAGAGTGTTTCCTGGTGTTTGGAAACCTCTCTTCTTAAAATTCCTTTCCTGGGACAGGCTTCCCTTCCCGGGACGGAGCTCCCTCCCCACCTCCTTTGTCTCTCTTTTCGTCTTTTATATTTTTTCCTACCTGTTTTTGAAGACAATGGTCTGCTTTTCTGGTTGCCTGATGTCCTCTGCCAGCATTCAGAAGTTGTTTTGTGGAGTTTGCTCAGCATTGAAATGTTCTTTTGAGGAATTTGTGAGGGAGAAAGTGGTCTTCCCATCCTATTCCTCCGCCATCTTAGGACCGCCCTAATATTAGCTTTCTAAAGAAGACACAGGCTTGCACATCACCCACCATAACTACTCCTCTTATTAAGGTGGATGCTGGATGAATTTGCACAATGCTACAAATTTCTGTCAGAAATAATTACTTTTGTTTTTACTTTTTTTCAAATTTCATTAAGATATATCTGATATAAACCATTATGTAAGTTTAAGATGTTCAACGTGATGATTTAATAAACATATTATGAAATGATTACCATAATATGGTTAATTAACATATCCATCATCTCATCTCAAGTCATTACCCTCTTTGTATGTGTGGTGAAAATATTTAATAACTACTCTCTAAGCAACAACTGAAAATTTGTATCCTTTAACCAACATCTCATTTCCTCCCGCTCAGCCCTTGGCCACCACCATTTTATTAAAATTTAAGTAATGTTATGCAGTATTTGTCTCCCCTATATGACTAATTTCTTTTAGCATAATACTCTGGCCCATCTATTTTGTCTAAAATGGCAGAATTTTCTTCTTTTATGGTTGAATAATATTTCATATCTTTATCCATCCATTGATGGACATGTAGATTAAGAAACATGTGGTGGTATGTTTTAATGCCACAACCCAATCCACTCATCCACCTACCCCACCTACCACACAAAGGTTTTAGCATTGATACTTAAACTGTCTCACCAACATCCCTCTCACTTTAAGATAATATTCTACCTTACATTTCCCCTTGTTTTATCTACTGTGCCCCTTAGCACTATTTTGCTAAATATTTTAGCAATTTTGGCTGGACTATACAACTAGATGAATTGCAAATTATGTAAAGTTTAAAAAATCCTGAATGGCTTCTAAAATGCAGCAAAATGTTGAGTCCTACTATCTCTCAGGATGGTAGAGAAAGATCAGCAAAATCTACAATTTCAGGGAAAGTCTTCTCTCAGGTAAAAGAGAAGTTTACCCCTTTTGAGGCTTCCTGCCATCTCCAATCTTTTCCAGCCTAAACTCCAAATAAACATTTAGCTCCATTGGAGGTCTAAATGCTCCCAAAGTAGTATAAAATCAGAGGATTCAGAATTGTGACATCAGTTATCTAACACTGCCCTTTATAGAAAAAAAGAAAAAAATCTCAATATTTACATTCTCAAACAATATTGGCTCACCTAGACAGTCCCTCATTGCTTAAGTCTGTTCATCATTCCATTACGTCCCATCTTTTTCAGCATCTCCTTCTCTCTCATAACAGTATTCCATGCTATCCTTTCAAATAAAGTTCCACTTTCAATCTAATTTTACATCTAGAAAAACTTTCCTCTGCCCAGATTTTTGCTGACTCCACTCTGGAGAAGGATGAAGTATGGTCCTGCTGCTGCTGCTGCTGCTAAGTCACTTCAGTCATGTCCGACTCTGTGGGACCCCATAGACGGCAGCCCACCAGGCTCCCCCGTCCCTGGGATGCTCCAGGCAAGAACACTGGAGTGGGTTGCCATTTCCTTCTCCAATGCGTGAAAGTGAAGTCGCTCAGTCGTGTCCAACTCTTAGCGACCCCATGGACTGCAGCCTACCAGGCTCCTCTGTCCGTGGGATTTTCCAGGCAAGAGTACTGGAGTGGGGTGCCATTGCCTTCTCCGGAAGTATGGCCCTACAGTTGGTGAAATCAATGGTGGGTCTTGAGTTACCTTCAGTCTTTTCCAACCAACAATAGCTATGGCTTTTTTTTTCTCCCTAGAATACATGGAGGCAAACATACCTTACTTTCCAGACCTGTTGTGCCTTACATCCATATTATAACTATCCTGTTTGCCACTCTTAATTTTGTTCCCAGCATCTACTTGGGCTCTACTCCTCAATACTTATGACCATTCTAGTCCCAAATATTTTCTAAAGAACTTATCCATCGTTTCCATTGAATTATGGCTTCTGGACATTCATTAGAATATGGCTTCACCTGTAGCTTTGCTTTAGGAAATATTCCTTTTCCCGTAATTATCCCGAAGGAATTCTTGCCCTTGTAATACCCAGAACTTCCCCAAAAAGATAATAATTCTAAGCTGGATTGTATTAATATAAAGAACTATTGATCCAAAGCATATTCATTTGAAAAAGACAGAAATTTGAAAGGAGTTAAGTAAAAAGAGAGAAAACTTGATTCTTCATCTTTCTTTATTAATAGTTCTAACTTCTTCAGCTATCCAGTGAACTTTAGAATCATTTGGGAATACTTGTATAAGAGAACCTTATAATTGACTTGCACTAGTAGACTTCCCTTTTACTTTTCATTTTCATGCATTGGAGAAGGAAATGGCCACCCACTCCAGTGTTCCTGCCTGGAGAATCCCAGGGACGGGGGAGCCTGGTGGGCTGCCATCTATGGGGTCACACAGAGTTGAACACGACTGAAGTGACTTAGCAGCAGCAGCAGCAGCAGTAACCTTATTTGATCACTCTACTTTGGAAATGTGGCTAGGGTGGTTTGGAATTCAATCAATGAAAATCAGGCATGGGTTCATTATAGGAAAAATGTTTGTTTTTTCTCACAGAAATGAAATGTTAATCTCTTGAGAACACTTGTTTCTTTTGATTAACTTAAATTCATATTTTCATCCAGAGCTAAGCGATACATTCTCCTTCCTTTATTTATCTCCAGCATTTCATTCTCTCACAGTCTTCCTTTTCATAAGGAGAAAATTTTAAATACACGTTATCACACCAGGGAGATTGGGAGATATGCTTAATAGCAGGTATGCTTGCACCCTTCCAGGCAGTGTGCGAATTTCTGTGAATACAAAGATAAGCAAAATCCAAACCCTGCTTCTTGAGAAGCTCACGATTTAGAGAAGCAGATATCTATAACCATTTTATACTCAGTGCGGTTATTACTGACACTGAGTTTTAAACTAAGCGTTGAAACAATTAAGACAAGTAAGTAAGGGAGTAACTTTGTTGAGGATATATTCAAAGATGTCATAGAAATTAATTTGTAAATAGTGAAAAAATACAAAAGGTGGTTTGCAATAGAGCATATGTTGGTCTACTACTGCTCAAGGCTGGCCTTTGTACTTGAGGTATGACTGATCTTAGAAGAAACCATCAGTTAAATGTTGTCAGGGACAGAAAGCAAAACACGAGTAGAAGCAGAATCTCAAAGAGGCTGTTGGCAACTCCAGCTCGGGCCAAGTGTCTGAATCAAGTCAATTGATGCAGAGCTGGAACATTCCTGCAGTTGTATCTGGAAACAAAACATAAAAAGGGTGAGAACAAAGCAATATTGTTACATGGCTGTCAGGACTACTGCAGGGAGATGGGTACCAACCATCCAACTGAGAAATAGCTTAGCGTTTTTCCAAAAACTTCATAAGAGGAGCAGGATGGGACCAGATCACCTGTTTACTCAAGAAGCAAATCCTCTAAGAAGTCATCCACAGCTCGGAACATCTGCTTCAGTGCAGAGAGGATCAGAATATCCTTTAAAGGGTCCATCTCCCTCTCTGAAGCATAATTTTCAACCACCAATATTCTAGAAAGAGGAATGCCTAGTATCTTGCTGACATTCTGTATCTGTGGAAAAAAGAATTTAATAAATGTAAGTCTTATATCTAAAATTTGACTGAATTTAAATATAATTTAAGAAAGAAACAGTAAACACAATGGCTTAATATTATTTTCTAAATATAATTATAATTCAGATTATTATTTTAAAGTAAAGTATTAACTTCAATCAACCAGCCAATTGATCCACTTCTTCATTTACCTGTGAATATGTAGTGTGAACACGCACACACACACACACACAAAATATAAAACTATTACAATTCTATCTAGTTGCAAAAAGTATTCTTTACCTGGCTTTGAGAAACCATAGCCTTATTCATCTTTAAGAAGTTGTCTTGAAGAACTTCATTGCAATTATTCACTTTAGTAAGTAATGCTACTTGTGCTACACCTATATCAAGTAGATAAATCAGTTAATTTATATCATAAACAGTAGTGTATTAACAAGGTAATTAAATATGTGTGAAAATAGTACTCTGTAAGGTAAATTTAAGATCAGGAGAATGCAATATTCCCAAGAAATCTCAATATGGGACCTGAAGTTCTTCTAATGGGAGAAATTATTTCTTCCAACATGAGAGACTATTTCTAAATGGAATTAAAATTATACTAAGTTGCAGTCAGCTACTATACCATTCAAACCGTGTGTTTTAAATTGGTCAGGGGGGGAAGTGGTTGCTGGATCTTGAAAACTGAAAAATAACCCCAAGAAAGAGAAACAGCAAGGAGATTTGTGTGAGAGCATTTGTGAACTTGAAGTACACTGATTTCACTGTTCTACTAAGGACCTTGCATTTTCCCTCAAACCATAGAGATAAAAGTAAATAATAACTGGTTGTAACTGAATCAAAGTTCTACTTTACTAATGGCTATTTCCCCAAGAAAGACAGAGGGATATCTCTATAGACCCCAAAGACATAAAAAGCATGAGAAGATACTACAAACAAGTCTACATGTGTAAATTTGACAACCTAGATGAAATAGACTGAAACTATACACTACAAACTACACTACAGCTCATCTAATATGAAATAGATCATTTTAATAGCTCTAAAACTATTTTTAAATTGAACTCATGGTTTTAAAAATCCCTGAAAAAGAAATCTCCAGGGCCAGATGGTTTTATTGGAGAATTCTACCAAATGTTTAAAAAAAAAATTCTATACAATCCCTTCCAGAAAATGAAAGAGGAAAGAGTACTTCCTAACTCATTTTTTAACACCAATATTACCTGAGACCAAACCCTGACAAACACTGCTGTTGATGCTGCTGCTAAGTTACTTCAGTCCTGTCTGACTTTGTGTGACCGCATAGACAGCAGCCCACCAGGCTTCCCCGTCCCTGGGATTCTCCAGGCAAGAACACTGGAGTGGGTTGCCATTTCCTCCTCCAATGAATGAAAGTGAAAAGTGAAAGTGAAGTCGCTCAGTCATGTCCTACTCTAGCGACCCCATGGACTGCAGCCTACCAGGCTCCTCCATCCATGGGATTTTCCAGGAAAAAGTACTGGAGTGGGGTGCCATTGCCTTCACCATGACAAACACTACAGAAATTTAAAAAAAAAAAAAAAAAAACTACAGCCCAGTATCCCTCATAAATATAGATGCCACATTTCTTAATAAAATATTATCAAATAGGATTCAGCAATATATAAAAGGAATTATGCACCATGAACACATGGGTTTTGTGTTATGGAGACAAAGTTGGCTCAAGATTCAAATTCAGTCAATATGATCAATGATATAAACAGACCACAGAGTGAAACAATTCCCATGATCATATCAATCTATAGAGAAAAACCATTTGGCAAAATTCAATACCCGTCATGCTTTAAAAAAAACTCTCAGAGAAGTTGGAATAAAGAACCTGCTCAAGTTAATAAAGAACAGGTGTTAAAAACTATAATGACATTAGTTGACATTAAAGTGATGAAACATTTCATCTCTTATCCTAAGTTCAGAAACAAAACAAGGGTATTTGTTCTCACCACTATTCAACAGAAAGTACCAGCCAGGATGGTAAGATAAACAAAAATAAATAAAACACATACAAGTTAAGAAAGAAGAAATAAAATTGTCCCCATTTGAGATGACATGAAATCCTAAGAATTTAATGATGAAAAAAATCTTCCTAGAACTAATAAACAATCAACATCCCATTAAGACTTTTTTTGTAGAAATATACAAAGTAATGCTAAAATTCCTAGAGAAATGTAAAGGAACTAGAATAGATAAAATAATTTTGACAAATAAGAATAAAGTGGAAGGAATTATTTTACTCACTTTAAGACCTATAGTTTTTATTATTATATAACCACAGTGATGAAAACTGTGTGATGTCAGTAGAGGAATGAACATATTGATCAAGGAAACAGAACAGAGACCCAGAAATAGATGCACAGAAGTAAAGACAATGGATTTTTGATAACGGTACAAAAGCAATACAATTGAGAAATGACAGTTTTTTCAACAAATGGTCCTGGAACAACTGAATATCCACAGGCAAAAACAAAATAAACCTCGACCTACACTTCACATCCTACACAAAAAGTGACTCAAAATTAATTACATATTTAAATGTAAAATGTAAGACTATAAAACTTTTAGAAGAAAACAGAAAAAAATCCAAGACTTAAAGCTTGGTGAAGGATTTTAGACACAAAATGATCCATGATCCTTAAAAGAAAAAATTGACAAATAAGAGTTCACCAAAATTTTTAACATCTTGTTTGTGAAAGGCTCTGCTAAGATATTGAAAAGACAGCTGAGTACTGGGAGAAGATATCTGCAAACCATATATCTGGCAATTGAATCATATCTAGGATTTATGGATCTTTTAAAACTCAACAGTAAAAAAACCAAAGTGTCCAAATAGAGAGCAGGTCAAAGACATGAAGAGATCTTTTACTGAAAAAGACATATACAAGCAAATAAGTACATTAAAAGATGGTCAGTGTAATTCATCATTAAAGTGAAGTCCCTCAGTCGTGTCTGGCTCTTTGCAACCCCATGGACTGTAGCCTGCCAGGCTCCTCCATTCATGGGTTTTTCCAGACAAGAATACTGAAAAGGGTTGCTATGTCCTTCTCCAGGGGATCTTCCTGACCCAGGGATTGAACCCAGGTCTCCTGCACTGTGGACAGACTCTTTACCAGCTGAGCCACCATTAGGGCAAAGCGAACTATCACTATATACCTACTAGAAAAGTTAAATTTTTTTAAAAAAAAAAGCAATAATCGCAAATACTAGCAATGAAAGAGATGGGAATACCAGACCACCTGACCTGCCTCTTGAGAAACCTATATGCAGGTCAGGAAGCAACAGTTAGAACTGGACATGGAACCACAGACTAGTTCCAAATAGGAAAAGGAGTACGTCAAGGCTGTATATTGTCCCCCTGCTTATTTAACTTATATGCAGAGTACATCATGAGAAACGCTGGATTGGAAGAAACACAAGCTGGAATCAAGATTGCCAGGAGAAATTTCAATAACCTCAGATATGCAGATGACACCACCCTTATGGCAGAAAGTGAAGAGGAGCTAAAAAGCCTCTTGATGGAAGTGAAAGTGGAGAGTGAAAAAGTTGGCTTAAAGCTCAACATTCAGAAAACGAAGATCATGGCATCCGGTCCCATCACTTCATGGGAAATAGATGGGGAAACAGTGTCAGACTTTATTTTTTGGGGCTCCAGAATCACTGCAGATGGTGACTGCAGCCATGAAATTAAACGACGCTTTCTCCTTGGAAGAAAAGTTATGACCAACCTAGATAGTATATTGAAAAGCAGAGACATTACTTTGCCGAGTAAGGTCCATCTAGTCAAGGCTATGGTTTTTCCTGTGGTCATGTATGGATGTGAGAGTTGGACTGTGAAGAAGGCTGAGTGCCAAAGAATTGATGCTTTTGAACTGTAGTGTTAGAGAAGACTCTTGAGAGTCCCTTGGACTGCAAGGAGATCCAACCAGTCCATTCTGAAGCAGATCAACCCTGGGATTTCTTTGGAAGAAATGATGCTAAAGCTGAAACTCCAGTACTTTGGCCACCTCATGTGAAGAGTTGACTCATTGGAAAAGACTCTGATGCTGGGAGGGATTGGGGGCAGGAGGAGAAAGGGATGACCGAGGATGAGATGGCTGGATGGCATCACTGACTCGATGGACGTGAGTCTGAGTGAATTCCAGGAGATGGTGATGGACAGGGAGGCCTGGTGTGCTACGATTCATGGGGTCGCAAAGAGTTGGACACGACTGAGCAACCGAACTGAACTGAACTGAACGAGAATCCAGAGAATCTGGATCCCTCATATATTGTAAAAATAGAAACTGTGCAGTAATTCTTAAAAGTGGTTTGGCATTTTCTTTTAAAAATTAAACACTGAGTTAGCATAGGACCCAGCAATCACACTTTTGGGGAATGATCCCAGAAGAAAGAAAACTTACATCCACACAAAAACCCACACACTAATATTCAAAGGAGCTTTATGTGCTATAGCCAAAAACACAGAAGTAATCAAAAAGTCCTTTGATAAAGAACGGTTAAAACAACTATGGAATATCTATACCATGAATTAGTACTCAACAATAAACAGAAATGAACAACTGACGTACATAACAACTTTCATGTAATTCAAAGGATATTAGACTGAGTGAAGAAAGCCAGCCTCAAATCAGACATACTGTTGGGATTCCATTTGTATAACATTCTCAAAACTTATAGAGATGAAGGAGAGATTAATTGCTGCCAATAATTAAGGATGGTGAGGGTTGGGGGGTACTATGACAAAGACTTTCATGGCGATGGAATAGTTCTGTATGTAGTGGTAGTTACTGGAATCTACCCATGTAACAAAATAACAGAGCTATAACATGCATTATGAGTGCTGTATCTCCTGGTTTTAATCTTTCTGGTCTAGTCACTTAATATGGGGAGGTAACTCCTCTATCTAGCCATAGGAAAATCACACATGATGAAAAAATTATAGCCATTCTAATCTTTAAGTATTTCAGTAAAGCCTTTGAATGATCTCTATCTGCTATTGCCACCAACCAAACCAGGACTCTGGAAATTGGAAGAAGGGGACATGGGACCTTGCTGTAACCTTTTTGCAATTTTCTGTGAATTTATCTTTATTTCAAAGTAAAAATGTTTTGAAACTCACCACAGTTTATTACTTCTTTTTGAATTTGTTTGAGCTTCGCCATCATTTTAGGGGAGAGATTGTCCATAGAGTTGATATCAAAGACATAAGCCACACAGTGAATCCTGTCTTTCAGTGATGGAGAGGTGATGAAAGTAGGATGCTTTGGTGTAATTGGTTTTTGGGGACTAAACTGTTATAGAAATATAAGGCAACATTTAAGAGAATTCTTTCATTCATTTAAAAGAATTCTGCTGAATTCTTTCAGATACAATTCGTGTTTCAAGCATGATCACCACTAACTTCCAACACAAAACTTCCCTTCTCCCAGACACTACTGCCCCAGATTAGTTCATAACATTCTTTCATACTTCCTCTCCTCTGTTAGCATGGCATCATTATATTTAAAAAAATACAACCCACTTCATTGTTTCGGCAAAATATACATATATATGATTACAACTTAATTATCCGTAATGGAAATATTTTAGAAAAGTACAAACAATGTTATTTTTAAAAGCTAATTTCAAATCTCAGTCTCTTCAAATCCCAAAGCACAACTGAGGAAAAGGAAATCACTGCTTAGAAATTGAGGCTAATTTTATTGCACCCAATACCTAAAAGAAAGGTGATAATAATGGTTAACTTTCTGAGAACTTAGAGTTTATCTTCTCATTTAATCTTCTTAGCCACCTATGAGATCACCTTTATTATTATCTACATTTCACACATTAAAAAAAAAAAAACCTCACTGAGACCAGCATGTAACTTACTTATGGGTATACACCTAATTGGTGGCAGAGCTACTCTTTGAAATCAGGTATTTAGGCTATATTTAAGGAGTGAAGCCTGCTCACCTTCAGTGTAACATCACATATCAACTAAGAGTAGTTGTTTCAATATTTTGTCTAAGTGATTATAAAAGTGCAAAAGATTATATTACTCTTTTCCTAGTATTTAGAATCATAGCAAAGAGTAATATAAACACAGTTCCTCCTGACCTTTTCCTGGAACCTATATGAGTAAAATCTTGCCTTTTGGTTATATTTCTTAATGCTGTAGAAAATAAAAGAAGTTATCTGCTTTCTTTACATAAATATTTTTTAATTTAAAATACAGTAGTATTGGTTGGTGTTGAAACCACTTTATAAAAATTGGAAATGCATGTGATAAAATATCAACAAAAAGCATTGCTGAAAATGATTTGAAATGTTCTAGACTTTGAAGGATTCTTACCTCATATCTGTCTGGCACACAGCCTTTTAAGATGTGGGGTATGTCATCCACACATAACCCTACTCCCTCTTTCTCATCCAGCCCCATGGAGTCACACAACATAAATGGCAGAGACTGGCCATTTTTTCCATCTTTAATAGAATATATCCTATACTGTAAAACAAAACACAGCAATATAAAAGTTCACTCTTCAACTAGCCTTCAAGATGTAATAAGAAGAAGAAAAACTCATTAATATTTATACTGTGGTCCTCAAACATTTTGGTCTCAAGATCAACTAAGTTTCTTAAAAATTATTGAGGCTTCCAAAGATATTTTCTTCATGTGGGTCTTATCTATTTATGTGCAACATACTAGAAATTAAAACAAAAATTTTTAATATTTCTTAAATTATTTAAAAACATAATATGAACCTGTTACATATTAATCTAACAATTTTAGGAAAAAACTATTTTCAAAAAATTATAGACAAGAGTGGGATTGATTTACTTTTTGCAATTCTCTTTAATGTCTGAATCAATAGAAAACAGCAAGATTCTCATAGTTGCCTCTGCATTCAATCTGTTGTGATATATTGTTTTGATTGAAGTATATGAAAAAATCTGACCTCACACATAACAGGGAGTAGGCAAGGAGGGAGTACTTAATTTAACAGCTTTCAGAGAATTATGGACATTTATCATTAATAATACATCAAAGCTGAACAAGTGATAATTTCTCAAAGGTTACCTGCAATGTGAAATCTGTGATACTTTTAACTATGACATTAAGTTCATTGATTTATTTTAGACTTTGAATATATTTTTTATCCATCCATGATTTTGTAACGTGATGCATTGGTCATTTGAAGGTATTGGTTCACTGGCTTATCTGGATCTTCCAAATATTGGTACATTTCATTGTACAATATTAAAATATCATATTTGTTAATACCATCATTAATCTCATTAGATAAGTCTTTAAGTTATTAAGTTTTCAAGCTCAAAGTAGTGGATACAAACCTTCCTCATGCTGTTTTTCTTAAAAGCTCAAATGTTATCTTTGACAGCAAACACTGTGGGTTGTTATCCTTGAAGTGATACCCTCATTTCATGCATTTTTCCCCAAAATGTCTACCAAATATCCAAGTATAAATAAGCAAGTCTTTCAGTTGCCTTTTCAGTCAACTATGATATTCCATGAGAGAAGTTCAGCTTACAACCACCATATTTTGACATGCATTAGGAGCGTTTTGCATGCAGAATCTGCCTGCAAGTGCAGGAGACCTGGGTTCAATCCCTGGGTTGGGAAGATCCACTGGAGAAGGAAAAGACTACCTATTCCAGTATTCTGGCCTGGAGAATTCCATGGACAGTCCATGGGGTCACAAAGAGTCAGAAACAGCTGAGGAACTTTCACTTTTCACTTTAACAAAGCTTCTTTTCTAGACACACTCCATCAGATCCCAAGACTATTTTTCAGGATGCTGCTGCTAAGTCGCTTCAGTCGTGTCCGACTCTGTGCGACCCCGTGGACTGCAGCCTACCAGGCTCCTCCGTCCATGGGATTTTCCAGGCAAGAGTAAAAATTTCATTTATTGGTCAAATACACTTTCAACATAGACTCAACTATAGAAGATTTGGGAAGAATCACAAAGAAAAGGGCTTCTCAGAGACACCAGATGATACTCAGTTCTTTCAGTCCAAACCAGCAAGTGGAGAATTCCTCTGTAACCTATTGTCGTTTGAGAAGGAGTCAAAGCACCCATTGCTTCATAAAAATGCCTAGAGTAATTCCACTGGAGATTTTGATCTAAGTAAATGGGGTTTATTGGTAACTCAACATGAAAGAAATTAACTCTAATTAGAGTTAGATAATATTCAATACACTGTAAAATTTCAAGATCAATAGGCACATTCATAGTCCCAATAACCATTAACCTGTTTCCTTTACAGCTTCAATTCTTCAGAAAGAAAGGTCTCTGAGCAATAAAGTATTCCGTTTCCTTCACTAATATACTGTCCTGTTTTCCTTTAATGTATATAGTATTTGCATTCTATTTGGAGTTCAGGATCTAATACATCTTCCCTTAAAGCAGCAAGTCTTGGAGTTTTCAACATAAAAAGAAGGCATAGAAATTCTGTCCTGATGAGTACCACTATTGTAGCATGTCTCACACTGAATAGTACTTACTTGATTATTATCTACATTGGTCTCTGAGCTCCCTGAGTAAAGGGTGTAGTTTTATTTGCATAGTCTCTGTTGCAACACAATATTTAGCAAACATAAATATTTCAATCAATGCTTAATGTACTGAATTACTGTTGCAGTATCTTGCTTCTGAGGCTAGGCCCATATATCATAATAAAGCCACTGAGTGGATAGAGAATAGCCAACATCCAGAAATAAGATGTGATTCTTAAAAGTCTTAGAAAATGCTTTCAGTTATTAAATATGACCTAAAATTAAATCAGCTATGACTGTCTTATGCTAAATTTTGCATTGACAACATACAACATATTCTCAATCAGAAGATAACAATATTGGACTTTAGCAATCATAGAAAAACACAGCTTGATTTTGACATTTTCTATTAATTTCCTTTATTCTTTTTGTTTGATTACATAATATTTACAAGCATAGAATGGAAGCTTCTAGATAAATATTGCACTATAAATCGAAGATCTTTAGCATAACAGCTTTAAAAATGGTATTAGTACTTATTTCCTTAAATACATTTATTTACAAATAAGACAGTCTTTATAGGAGCATTGGTAGACTGATTTACCCCATGAAGGTTTTGCTTCTCATGATCATTTTCTATTAAATGATCTCATATAATGCAAAAGTGTTACAATACATAATTTCCATTATTTTATTAGAAAAAAAGAGAAAATAATTTCAATCCAGGCAAAACCATGTGGGACATGAGTAAATATATATCAAATAAAATGGAAAAAGATATCTACAAAGTTTTTAAACATTTATTATTTTTTGCAAATACCAAAAAGCATTCTTCTTAAAACTGCTTATGTCCATAAAAATGGAAAGCTTCTCTATCTAATATAACTCATGGGGGCCATTCTAATTCAGTTTTTATTCCTGTTTTACATTTGATTTAGCATTTAATTGTTCAAAGATTAGAAGGTTAAGCTATTGAGAGAAAATGCCAAAGAAATTAACAGACCTCATAATTGTAACCTATAAAACAAAATCCTCAGGAAATCCTGAAATAACTTACCTGTTCAGTAATGCTGGTGACATCAGATCCCACTATGGCTTGGCGAGTCAAATGGCCTTGGAAAATGGACTTCACTGAATTGAAAAAACTGGACTTTCCAGACCCAACTGGACCCAGCAAGAGAATATGGATTTCTGAAACCAAGTCTGCATAGGGACTGTAGGCTCTGACATCTGCTAGGAGACTATTTCTGTGCCTGGAAAACTGCAGTAGTTAAATACAATAGCCAGACTTCCATAAGGAACAATATAATTCTGCTGAGCTTTTCTTCCTGCTAAAAAGCATGTTTTAATGCTTATTTATTATTTTGATATTAGCATCTTCTTTCATATAACTTGAAAGGGTCTAAGGTTATACATTTTGTGCTTGAAGAAAATGTACTTATCTATATCTGACTAAGTTAAACTAACCAGAAACCAATTAATTTCTAAACTATTAGCCTTAGATCCCATAAGTATAATAAGAAATAACAACAGCACTGAAAATGAATTTTCAGTAACAATGTTACATTAAGGGGAAACAAAAATAAAATATATGCAATGCAGGTTTTTTTCTACAAAGTGGGAAGAGGGTACTTTGTTTTTAAAATTTTCTGAGGTTCTCTGAAAACTTGATTCTCAAAACAAAGATCCAGAGGAATTATCTAAAATAGTCGTCTCAACTCTGGAAAACTTTGAATCTAACAGAACCAAAGCGAAACATGAAGTCAAACTGCCATCAGGTGGATCTTAAAAAGTTTCAGCTGGTAGTGGTTTTGTTTTTGTTGCTGTTCTAAATTGTCTTCAACACATTATGTCAGGAACACTGTAACTGACTTTTATCACTCCAAGTAACATGATTTTTAATCTCACTGTCAGTGCCATTCACACAGTTGCTCTAAATGAAATGAGTAATAGATAGTTCAAGAAACTAACTTACTGTGTGGCTCTTGTTATCCTGTTTATGTAGCCTGCCTCATCCTTAATTCCTAAAGGAAATAAACATGGAATAACAATTTTTAAGCTTGTCTGATTAAATGTGACCAAGTCTAACTTCTAAATAGAGCAGTGAGTCTTTTTGCATAATCCAGCTGAGCTGTTTGGTTAGGAATTAGGGTTGGCAGCATAATGAGATTAAGAGGAGCTAAAAGTATCTTCTTTGTATAAACCACTCTGCAAACTCATACAATTATGCCTAGGAGTCCCAGGGCTAACTCAAAAGGTGTCACGTATCAAATAATGAGACTTCTCTCTTCTCCATTTCTTCATTCATACTTCTCAACTAACTTTGGTCAAAGCTGGCTATATTTTCTGGGTGATAATCCCATAAACTTTATGCCTTCCCTGTTTCATTTTGGAGGTTATTAAAAAATGAGTGGTATGAAATTCACTTGTCTGTCTTCTTTTCTCTTGTTCTTGTAGATTAATTATGAGTTACCAAACACAAAGACTAGAATCAGAATATAGTAGTGTACAAATTAACATACCTTCAACTCGAAAAACTTCACATTCTAAACGTGGGAACATTGGGTTACATTTTACTCTTAACTCTTGCTCTAAAACTCTAGCTATACAAATGCATTTTGTGCTGAAATTTAGAACTAAATATTGTTTGTCATAACTAGAGATATTGAATTCCAGGGTATTATAGGAAATTGTCACTGTTGAATTTAAAACTACAGTTTTCATTTCCATTGTTTCATTCTTTTGAAGTGAAAAAAAGAAGGAATCATTTGGCTCTATAAAACTTTTGGACTTTTCAGAACTATGCCCAAGCATAAAGATACCAAAAATATTGTGGGAATGATAAATCACTGTTACAATGGGTCCTTGACAATGGCACCTATTCTGCATTTCTACAGTGTTTTCTCCATGGACACTAGACTTATAAAGAAGTCTCAGAGAAACATTTCCAAGCAGCTTTTGAAAACTTCTTTCCTCATTCCATGTCAATGTGGTTGTCACTGCCATTGTTCTGTATCTAATAGGAAAAAAAATTTAATAGTTTCAGAGAGTAGTACAGTATTATGATTTCTGCTATACTAGTTTCAGTGAGTTCTTTATTCACTGACCCAATTAAAGCATGTTATTTGGATTTGGAGTGTAAAGAAATATATACACACACATACGTATATACAGGTCAGGAAGCAACAGTTAGAACTGGATATAGAACAACAGACTGGTTCCAAATAGGAAAAGGAGTATGTCAAGGCTGTATATTGTCACCCTGCTTATTTAACTTATATACAGACTCCATCATGAGAAACTCTAGGCTGGAAGAAGCACAAGCTGGAATCAAGATTGCTGGGAGAAGTATCAATAACCTCAGATATGCAGATGACACCTCCGTTATGGCAGAAAGTGAAGAGGAGCTAAAGAGCCTGTTGATGCAAGCAAAAGAGGAGAGTGAAAAAGTTGGCTTAAAGCTCAACATTCAGAAAACGAAGATCATGGCATCCGGTCCCATCGCTTCATGTGAAATAGATAGGGAAACAGTGGAAACAGTGTCAGACTTTATATTGGGGGGCTTCAAAATCACTACAGATGGTGACTGCAGCCATGAAATTAAAAGACGCTTACTCCTTGGAAGGAAAGTTATGACCAACCTAGACAGCATATTGAAAAGCAGAGACATTACTTTGCCAACAAAGGTCTGTCTAGTTAAGGCTATAATTTTTCCAGTAGTCATGTATGGATGTGAGAGTTGGACTGTGAAGAAGGCTGAGCGCGGAAGAATTGATGCTTTTAAACTGTGGTGTTGGAGAAGACTCTTGAGAGTCCCTTGGACTGGAAGGAGATCAAACCAGTTCATTCTAATTGAGATCAGTCCTGGGTGTTCTTTGGAAGGACTGATGCTAAAGCTGAAACTCCAGTACTTTGGCCACCTCATGTGAAGAGTTGACTCATTGGAAAAGATTCTGATGCTGGGAGGGATTGGAGACAGTAGGAGAAAGGGACGACCGAGGATGAGATGGCTGGATGGCATCACTGACTCAATGGACAAGAGTTTGGGTGAACTCTGGGAGTTGGTGATGGACAGGGAGGCCTGGTGTGCAGCAGTTCATGGGGTCGCAAAGAGTTGGACACGACTGAGCCACTGAACTGAACTGAATGTATATACATATACATTTATATTATATATTTTAATATATATAGCATTGATGGGTAGATATGAAAAATATATATAATTTAGAGATTTAAATATCATTAATTTTTTAAGTCAATAGGAAAAACAAACTAGAGACTGGATTTAAAAAGTAGAGAAAAATTAATGAATTAGAGCAGAGATCATCACACTTTTTCTTAGTAACACACAGTAGAAATTTTAGGATTTGGGGGTCATATTGTTTCTACCACAGCTACTCAACTTAGCCAGCATAAGGCAAAAGCAGTCATAAACAAAGCTCATGACAGTGTCCAAATAGAAACTTTTTTACAAAAATAGATGGCTGGAATGGGGGCATATTTTACCAATCCATGAATCTGATGATAGAAATGAGAAATTAATTCAAAAAACAGTGCACAAAGAAAGAAATTGAAACATGAGAGGATTTAATAGGTAGGAAAGTCCATGATGACTAGAACATTAGCCATCCTGCCAATACTTTCAATAAGAAAAATTAAAAACAAGGATAACTGTGATATAAATATATTTGATAGCATTGGAGAGAAAACAAAGCAGTAAAGAATTATATTATTGGCTAAGATTTGGAAAAGAAATGACTGCAGAGAGGTAAGCTTGGCATTGGGGCCTCTGTCAAATTCAGAAGCTGCTAAGAAATTCTCCAAAGCAGGCTTAAACAGTACATGAACTATGAACTTCCAGATAGTCAAGCTGGATTTAGAAAAGGCAGAGGAACCAGAGATCAAATTGCCAACATCTGCTGGATCATCAAAAAAGCAAGAAAGCTCCAGAAAACATCTGCTGCTCCTTTATTGACTATGCCAAAGCCTTTGACTGTGTGGATCACAACAAACTGGAAAATTCTGAAAGAGATGGGAATACCAGACCATCTTACCTGCCTTATGTAAGAAAGCAAAGAAGAACCAAAGAGCCTCTTGAACAAAGTGAAAGAGGAGAGTGAAAAAGTTGGCTTAAAATTCTCCATTCAGAAAACAAAGATCATGGCATCTGATCCCGTCACTTCATGGCAAATAGATGGGGAAACAATGGAAACAGTGAAAGACTTTATTTTTTTGAGCTCCAAAATCACTGTAGATGGTGACTGCAGTCATGAAATTAAAAGATGCTTGCTCCTTGAAAGAAAAGTTATGACCACCCTAGACAGCATATTAAAAAGCAGAGCTATTACTTTGCAACAAATGTCTGTCTAGTCAAAGTTATGGTTTTTCCAGTAGTCTTGTATGGATGTGAGAGGTGGGCTATAAAGAAAGCTGAGCATCGAAGAATTGATGTGTGGTGTTGGAGAAGACTCTTGAGAGTCCCTTGCACTGCAAGGAGTTCAAACCAGTCAATCCTAAAATAAATCAATTCTGAATATTCATTGGAAGGACTGATGCTGAAGCTGAAGCTCCGGTACTTTGGCTACCTGATGAGAAGACCTGACTTATTGGAAAAGATCCTGATTCTGGGAAAGACTGAAGGCAGGAGGAGAAAAGAACGACAGAGGATGAGATAGTTGGACAGCATCACCAACTCGATGTACATGAGTTTGAGCAAGCTCCAGGAGTTGGCGATGGACATGGACTGCAGCCTGGCATGCTGCAGTCCCTGGGGTCACAAAGAGTCGGACACAACTGGGAGACTGAATTGAACTGAACAGGGAAGAACCACCAGTGGACTGAAACAGACTTAATTCCATCTCTGGTCTTCTCAATCTAATCTGTAATAGGATTAAGACAAATGAGAATTGCCAATGTCTCTAGCTATATAGGACAGATGCAAAATAAATTTTGTCTGAGTGAAGAGAAAATTTTCTTAACTTTACATTAGGTCTACATTTTTTTGATATTTGATGTCTCACACTCACCATAAACACCAGATAGCAGACAAAACAACATGATAGAAAACCAAGAGAAAAAAAACAGAAAATAGAAACAAATCCATACTGATAATTGAGTGACCCACAGTGATTTTTAAACAGCTAAGCTTTGTGTGGGCTTCCCTGGTAGCTCATCCATAAAGAATCTGACTGCAATGCAAGAGCTGCAGGAGAGGTGGGTTCGATCCCAGGGCCAGGAAGATCCCCTGGAGGAGGGCGTGGCAGTCCACCCCAGTCTTCTTGCTGGAGAATCCCATGGACAGAGGAGCCTGGCAGGTTATAGTCCATAGGGTAAAAATCAGTCAGACATGCCTGAAGCAACTTAGCATGCAAGCTTGGTGTATTCAAATAAGTAAAAGATAAGATTAAATGGATGACAGAAAATGGAGTGGGTGGAAGTTGAAGGGAATTCTAGACTTTAAAAATAAATATCTGAAATTGAAAAATAAATTTAACTGAAGGTTAAACACACTTGAAAGAAAGAATTAGTTGGAAGAAGCTATATCAAATGAAAAATTGAAACAAAGAGAAGGAAAAAGAACAAAGGACCAAAGAGAGTAGAGAGTATAGTAAAATGAGTGGATATCTATGCAACTAAAGTCTAAGAATGAGAGAAAGAAAGAATATAGCAGATATCAAAGTAGTTATACAAAGGTCAAAAAGCAAGCAAGTCTCAAAACATTTCAAACATAAAATAGATTCCCTAATACATTAGAAAATAAAGTCTGCCCACAATGCAGGAGACCCGGGTTCAATCCCTGGGTCGGGAGGATCCCCTGGAGAAGGAAATAGCAGCCCACTCCAATATTCTTGCCTGGAAAATCCCATGGATTGAGGAGCCTGGCAGGCTACACACTCCATGGGGTCACAAAGAGTCAGACATGACTGAGTGACTTCACTCAGTACTAGGAAGTCCATTGATCAAATAAGAAAACTTAATAAGATCTGGAAAATTGAATAAATGATCATTATTGTCAAAACTTGTGAAATGAAGCTAAAACATGCTGTAAAATGTGTTTAACTAAATATATGTATTAGAAAAGAAGAAAGGCTGAAAATGAATAATATAAAATTCAGCTTCACAAGTCAGGGGAAAATTGCCAATTACACACACACACAAGAAATTAAATAGTAAAAGTAAAAGCCAAACTTAATAAAGCAAAAATAAATCTACAAAGAGAAGATTAACAGAACCAATGTTAGTTTTCAAAAAGTATAAATAATAAAGTCAGTAAAACATTGCTGATATTGATAAACAAAAAATGGTTGGGGGGAGGGACAATGTACCAAAATCAAGAACATAGACAAGAATATCAGTACATATGCTACAAACAATAAAAACATTTTTTAAGCTGAAAAAAAATTTTTAAATAAATTTGAAATGGGTTAATTCTGAGAAAAACTTACCAAAACTGACTTAAAAATAAATAGAAAAAAAAAAAGAATAGTCCCATAGCTATTCTAAAAAACAAAACTCACCATTAAAGACTTCCCACAAATAAATTGCAAAGATAAGTGGGTCCAATAACTAAACCAAACTTTGAGTGATTAACATTAGAATCTTAAAAAAAAATCACTTCAGGAGAATAGAGACCAATACATTACAATGGCATTGCAAGCAGAAACACTGCAAGCTAGTCTCACTCCTAAATACAGGTGTAATATTGTAAGCCAATCATCAAGCAATTAAAAATAAATAAATATTTTTTAAATCTTCAGCAAAATATTAACAAGCCTAAAGAAAAAAAATAAATAAATAAATATTTTTTAAATCTTCAGCAAAATATTAACAAGCCTAAAGAAAAAAAAAAGTGGATTTTTAAAATTTATTCACAAAAGCAGCAAATAATGTACCTGGGAGAAAAATTTTTTTAAGATATAAACAACTTCTGTAGAGATAATTATGAGAAGAATGTTATTAAGGACATGAAAAATGACCCAAATAAATGAAGACCTATCCAATTTTCTTAGATGACAAAAGCCTTCTTAAAAATTATGTCAATTCCTCCAAAATATATCTTTCAGTTCAGCGCAAGGGTGATCAAAAGCCCAAGAACATTCTTTCGATTGAATGTAAGAAGATAATCTGAAAGTTCCCATGATATCTCAAGGAGCAAAGAATAGCCAAGAGAGTTTTAAAGATGAACAAGTCAAGAATTATATAAAATTATAATTAGGAAAATGTGACCGTGGCATTAAGATAGTCAAGAGCCCTGAGACTGACCCACTTTCATAGCTGAGGTGCCCTGGAAAACAAAGCTGAATGCCAAGTTTACATGTGTAGACTTTACTGCTGGGTACAATTTCAAAGAAATAAACATGAGATAAAGCAGAAAGTGAAATTAAGAACAACTTAAACCAAATACAAACTTAACACAACGGATTACTCAGCTTGGAGGGGAGGTAATAGCTCTATAGGAAAAAAAATTTTTAATTAAGTCATATCATCCTCATAATCTCATAACATTCTCAAAAGTAAATTCCAGTTGATATAAAGCATTAAATGTGAAAAAATTTTAGAAGGAAGTACGAGATACTATCATTACAACCTTTGCATTGCGAAGGATTTCTAAAATAAGATACCAATAGTACAAACTATAAAGGAAAGAAAAATAAATTTAACTATATTAAAACAAAATATTTTACAATAAAAGGTACAACAAATGCAACCTTAAAACATCATATATCTTACAAATACTATCCCACCTATGAACATCAAAGAAACCACAAACAACCTAATAGAAAAGTAGTCAAAGTATGTGAACAAGAAATTCACAAGTGGAAATAACTTAAATGGACTATAAACATATAAAAAAAAATGTTCAAGAATTCTAGTGACAAGAAACTGTAAATTAAACAACAATGAGATACCATTTCACATCAAACAAAAGTTCAGTGAAACAGATGACCAGGATATAGAAATTCAAGAATATTTACATTGTCCTGATGGACATGCATCATTTTGGAAACAATGTGCATAGCATCATTGTTTATGGTGATGTTAGAAGATTGGATGTACACATTTTTGCATATTCATAAAAGGAAATACTAAAGAGCATTGAAGTAATTGAATTAGACCTATTTGTCTCAACGTGGATAAATCTCAAAGAATTCATATTGACTGGAAAGAAACAAGTGGAGAATGAGAATCTTAGTATGATACCATAAATAAACTGTTAATTTACAAAGCAATACTGGAGGTTATTTAAATACACACATATTACAGTAAAAGAGCATAAAAACAAGCATGACAATAATTTATGACAAAGTCTGGGTATTTCTCTCTAGGAAGTAAGGGAAGTGAAGAAAATATAAGAGAGATTCATCAATAATTTCAGTGAGATCTGTAATGCCTTGAAGTTTTCAAGGAAAAAAAAAACTATTCTTATTAATAAAGCAAATCATTTAAAAAACCAGAACTGTGTAAGATTACAGTAAAGTTTATGTATTCTCTGTATTCCCTGTATTTGAACTATTCATTAAAAAGCAAAGCCAACAAAAGCAAAAAGCATGATCTTAGTAGCGATTTCACTTGAAACTCTTCTTCAAAGAAAGAAAAACAAGCAAATTTCTTTGCCCACAGCTAGGAAACATTGGATGGCAACAAGTCACTTACCAGCTTTTCAGAATGGGACAACGCTTAATGGAGTGTTAACTGCTCCATCACACTTATGGACTAGCCAGAGTTTGGAGACTGAAGGTTCTGTTGAGATCCCTGGCTTCCTGTTTCTGAGAAAGGAAAGTGAAACTCGAGCAGCAAATGAGCAAGAAACAGCAAGCCAACTGCTGTTAAGTTTCTCTTTCCCTAAAGGAAAAAGAGACAGAGAACAAGAAAAAAGAGAGATCTGCTCAGCACAAGAAAAAGGTGCAAAGATGTTTGGTCCCCTCAGTAGCCCACATCTAAGCATGCATGAAGTGCAATTATTAATAAGAAATTACAATAAAACTAATAGTTTAAAATTTTTTGTTCATTTAACTTATCTATTTAACTGATCTATGGGACTACATACATTTTCCTAGTTTCTTCAATCTTATACAGTAAACTTTACTAGCATCCATATTTCTCAAAGTATGAAAATGAAACTTAATGACATTCAGAGACTTCGCCCAAAGTAATTGAACTGATAGAGTGGTGCAGTCAGCCGGTATTCAAAACCCAGACTCTCTGCACTGGAACAAACAGATTATGATTTGGCTTTTCCTGAATGCACATGTAAGGCAGTGAGCAGCCTCTTTCCCCATTTACAAGTTCATTCATTCAACATGGACTTAGACCCTGCAAAGCAAAATGCAGAGTAAGATAAAACCTCCACCCTCAGAGACCATGCCTTGTACTCAGGGAGGCAGGCAGGTAAACTGAGTTTTGTCAGTGTGCCAAGGGCTACAGGAGGTGTCAGGCGAGTGTATGTTCCTCGGTTTTTGTCTTGTCCCAACAAAGATTTGGAGTGATGGACATTAAAGCCCCCTCGGCCTGTCACAGCTACTGGGGCTCAGCAGATAGTGCCTTTGGGACATGCTGAGGAGTAGCCTCTCCAGAGTCCTTCAATTGTGCCCACTGCCACCCACCTGTTCTCAGGAGGCTCAAGGAAACAAGAAACGAGAGATTGTAGAAGAATTAAGATGTTGTTAGGCATGTCCCTCCAGCCATAGGAGCAAGGACCTCCTACCTTAACCGGAGGTCTTCTGGAATCTGAGACTGAGCCGCGTGAGCTTTCTGCTGAGTTCGTTTTTCACTGTCCTTGTTTCCAGCACGATGGGCCTTCCCCTGCACTGGGTTTCTTCGCGGTCTGCTTCTGCTTCTACCGCGGGAGCCTCGCTGAGTTGGGCTCCTGCTGTGCTTGGCCTCTGCGCGTCGGTTGTTTCAGCCAGGTTAAACCCGAGCCACGGCACCATAGGTGTCACGCTAGTGCATGCTGCTCGGGTCTCTGTCTCGTCACAACAGAGATTGGGAGTGACGGGCTTTAAAGCCCCCTCGGTGTGTCATAGCTCTCGGGTCTTGGACAGGCCGTGTTATAGCTCTCAGGTCTCGAATGGACCATGTTATAGCCCTTAGACAAATCAGTGTTACAGCTCAGTGTTACAGCTCTATTTTATTTAGAAGATAGCAGGAAAATCCATCTTCGAGGCATGAGGGCACATCGGTCCAGAGACGCGAAGAGAAGAGTGCCCCAGCGCATGGGAGAGAGAGAGCGCTAGATTTGGCTCCTCTTTTTATATGTTTTTCTCTCCCTGGGCCTGTCCTATGTAAATTGGGCCAGCCAGGAGTGTTGTTTGTTTTACCTGAGGTCCTCACTCCGGTCCTTGTACCTTCCTTTGTTCTATGTTTGTGGGCTTTTCCCTTCCTGGTCTTTTAGCCACCGCCATTTTGGATCCCTTTTCCCTATTCTACCTACCTAACAGGAGGAATAAGAACAGGATTGTCTGGGGACCAGGATAATGGTGGCCTCACACTACTAGTCTTAAGTGAAGTGAAGAGAAGTCGCTCAGTCATGTCCGACTCTTTGCGACCCCGTGGACTGTAGCCTACCAGGCTCCTCCATCCGTGGGACTCTTCAGGCAAGAATACTGGAGTGGGTAGCCATTTCCTTCTCCAGGGGATCCTCCAGACCCAGGGATTGAACCCTGGTCTCCTGCACTGCAGACAGACGCTTTACCCTCTGAGCCACCAGGAAAGCCCTACTAGTCTTAGGGCACTAGTAAAACGCTTGCTAAAAGATCGAAGTTTAGATTGAGACAGGAATCACAAGGAAGAAGTGAAGCAGGAGAGAGCGCAGTGTTATGAGACCTCCAATTATTTTAGTCTGACTGGAATGGAGTGACATCAGATTGGCAGGCAACAAGGCTGGAGAGATGATCAGGGTTTTAAAGTGTTAGTCACTCAGTAGGATCCAACTCTTTGCAACCCCAAGGACTGTAGCCAACCAGGTTCCTCTGTCCACTGAATTCTCCAGGCAAGAATACTGGAGTGGGTAGCCATTCCCTTCTCCAGGGGATCTTCCCAACCCAGGGACTGAACCCAGGTCTCCTGCATTGTAAGCAAACTGTTTACTATCTGAGCCACCAGGGAAGCATGAGGTTCTAAAAAGTCTTATTTAACTTGAATTTTTATCAGAAAGACAACATTCACACTCTGAAAGCAAGGGGTGGCACAATCAAAACTGAATGTCTTAGAAACAAAAGTTCTTCTGTTGTTTCTTGCTTTGTAACAAATAGCATAAACGTAGAGGCTTTGAAACAACTCGCATTTATTATCATACAGTTTCCATGGATCAGGAAACCAGCATGGCTCAATTGGATTCTCTCCTCAGGGTCTCTGACTAAGGTGTTGGCCAGTGTTGGTCTTCTCTCTCTCTGGGAAAGCTTTTTCAGGTAATGCCAGAATTCAGTTCCGAGAAAGTGTAACACTCAAGTCCCCTCTTCTTTGCCAGTCTGAGGCCACTCTCAGCTCCAAAAGGTTGCTCCCAGTTTCTTGCCAATGGTCTTCTCACCCATCGGGGGCTTACATGACATGGTGGTAACAGAATCCTCCAGGCCAGCAGTAGAATCTCCCTCATGTCAAATCTTCTTCAGAGAGAGCCCCTTTCTTTTAAGGGTTTACCTGATTGTATGGAGCTCACCCAGTGAAGATAATCTCTGTTTTAAAGCCAACAAATTAATCATGGAAGTGACAGTCCATCATTTTCAGATCTCTCTTGCACTCAAAAGGAGTCAGTAACACAATGATATAGGTCAGAGGGGGCCAGCATAGATTTCTATCACAAAGAGCAAAACTGAGATAAAACTGACCACTTTTTTGCCTTTCCTTTTTTTTTTATTTAATATTTATTTGGCTATACTAGGGTTTCATTGCACCACACAGGATCTTCTGTCTTTGTTGTGGGATTTAGGATCTGTAGTTACAACACATGATCTCTTCAGTTCAGTTCAGTTCAGTCCCTCAATCATGTCTGACTCTGTGCGACCCCATGAATCGCAGCACGCCAGGCCTCCCTGTCCACCACCATCTCCTGGAATTCACTCAGACTTGTGTCCATCAAGTCAGTGATGCCATCCAGCCATCTCATCCTCGGTCGTCCCCTTCTCCTCCTGCCCCCAATCCCTCCCAGCATCAGAGTCTTTTCCAATGAGTCAACTCTTCACATGAGGTGGCCAAAGTACTGGAGTTTCAGCTTTAGCATCATTCCTTCCAAAGAAATCCCAGGGCTATCTCCTTCAGAATGGACTGGTTGGATCTCCTTGCAGTCTAAGGGACTCTCAAGAGTCTTCTCCAACACCACAATTCAAAAGCATCAATTCTTTGGTGCTCAGCCTTCTTCACAGTCCATCTCTCACATCCATACATGATCACGGCAAAAACCATAGCCTTGACTAGACGGATCTTTGTTAACAAAGTAATGTCTCTGCTTTTTAATATGGTGTCTAGGTTGGTCATCTTCCAAGGAGCAAGCATCTTTTAATTTCTTGGCTGCAATCACCATCTGCAGTGATTTTGGAGCCCCAAAAAATAAAGTCTGACACTGTTTCCACTGTTTCCCCATCTATTTCCCATGAAGTACTGTTTCCACTGTTTCCCCATCTATTTCCCATGAAGTGATGGGACCAGATGCCATGATCTTCGTTTTCTGAATGTTGAGCTCTAAGCCAACTTTTTCACTCTCATCTTTTACTTTCACCAAGAGGCTTTTTAGCTCCTCTTCACTTTCTGCCATAAGGGTGGTGTCATCTGCATATCTGAGGTTATTGATACTTCTCCCGGCAATCTTGATTCCAGCTTGTGTTTCTTCCAGTCCACTATTTTTCATGATGTACTCCGCATAGAAGTTACAGGATCTAGTTGACTGATCAGAGATCGAACCCAAACATCCTGCATTGAGAGTAGGGAGTCTTAGCCACTGGACCACCAGGGAAGTCCCTCCATTTATTTATTTATTTATTTATTCAATCATCTATCCATTCATTGTTTTTTTTAAGTATAGCTTACTTACAATATTGTGTTAGTTCACTACATAGAGATTCATATTTTTGCAGATTATATTTCATTATAGATTATTACAAGATAATGGGTATAATTCCTTGTGCTATACAGTAAATCCTTGTTGTGTATCTATTTTATGTATAGTAGTTTGTATCCATCAATCCTTAACTCTACTTTGTCCACCTTCCCTTTCCTCTCCTCTTTGGTACCACAAGCTTGTTTTCTATGTCTGTGAGTCTGTTTCTCTTTTGTATATAGTTTTATTTTTAGGTTCCACTTATATAAGTGTTGGACTTTCCTGATAGCTCTGCAGGTAAAAAATCTGCCTGCAGTGCAGGAAATACAGGAGATATGAGTTTGAGCCCTGGGTTGGGAAGATCCCTTGGAGAAGGAAATGACAAACTACTCCAATATTCTTGCCTGGTAAATCCCATGGACAGAGAAGACTGGCGGGCTACAGTCTATACAGTCACAAAAGGGTCAGACACGACTTAGGGACTAAACAACACCACCTGAAACTATTATAATGTAAGTCAATTACACTTTTTTAAAAATTAATCAAACAGGGATTAAAAACACAATTTCCAGTTCTGCCTAGAGTAAGACTCTAAATTTTAGACTCAGGCCTTAAAGACTTAAATGGACAAAGATTTTTGTCAATTGAGTTATTTCTGTAGCTGAATAGTGGACCACCTCTAAAAGCAATGGGCATCCCCAACACTGAGTGTAGTCAGGAAAACCAGAGAGCCACCGCTCTTCTTGAGGAACAGAAAGGTATGGCCATGCCTTCCTTCTCCTTCTTTGTTCTTCTGCAGCCTCCTTTTGGTACAGACTGGGGGTAGAGTCAGACACGACTGCAGCAACTGAGCATGCTCACATGCACATGAGACAGTACTGGGAAGTACTATCTTGCCTTGAACACTTTGGTTTCCCTCCACTCTACTTAATTTGCTTCCTCCTCTAATAGTTTCTTTCTTCTCTATTTTCTGCCTCCTCAGCATTTTTCCTTCCTTGATTTTCTTTCTGCTCCTCTGTGGTTTGTATCCAATTCTGCTTATTTTTCCTTAGCTGCTTAATGTACATTTGAAGAATGAATTAAATGAAATAGATGTGTGACAATTTAGAAACTCCTAAGATTAAAGAAGAACCCAGTCATGATCGCTGTGACCTGCTTTCTAAAAGGGAAATAGAACATATTTAAAGAAAAATATCTTTTTGAGAAAATAAAAATAAATATTTTTCTATGACTTAAGAATTTCCTTTCCTTGCGATTAAATATACAACTACATATTGATTGATTTCTCGTTATTCTGCATTGTAGATGAATAGTGAATGGATTTAAACATGATAGTCAAACTCAGGAAGAACTCTGCAAAGTTTATGTAATTTCAGATTTGGGGCTACCACAAATTATGGTATGATAAATGTCAATTTTATAAAATTTACTATAAGTACATTTAACTTTTATTATTAAATGAAAAAGAATGTTCTGTAATAAAATTTTCACAATAATCATGAGCATAAAATAGAGATATATTTAAAAGAAGCATAAGTTTTCATTCTTTCAACTCACGTGTAAATCATCATTTTCTTTAAATCAACTTGTTCATTTCTGAATCCCACTGCCAGAGTGTCAGGGATTTATGCTCTGGCATTAGGGGGAATGCTCCATTTTTAGAATTGGACCAAGGACTTTGAATCCAGAAGAAGGACAATGTGTATCCTAAAGCAGTTAGGGCATGTGACTTAAGCAAACTATTCCAGTAACAGGAGCTTGACTGGGCCCCTGCTCCCTTGACTCCTGGACAAGTTTAATTCCAGTTTCCCTCTTGATATCCATGTAACACATTGCTGTTCTTTAAGTCAATGAGAGCTGACTACTGTGGCTTATAGAAAAGGAACCGTAACAAATCTGCATTCACTTCTCTATCAACACTCACATCCTGGGTGATTTGATTCATCTCATACTTTATTTTTCTTTTTTAAAAGTATATACTACAATTAGTGTTTTTAATTGCAATATGGTTAATTGACAATGTTATGTTAGTATCAAGGGTACAGAATCAAGTGATTCAACTATACAAATATATATAATACATTCTTTTTCAGATTTTTGTCCATCATAGGTTATTATAAGATACTAAGCATAGTTCCCTATGCTATACAGATCTTTGTTGTTTAGCTATTTTGTATACAGTAGTTTGTATCTGTTAATCCCAAACTTCTCATTTATCCCTCCCCTCCCCTCCCCCTTTGGCAACAATAAGATTGTTTTCTATGTCTGTGAGTCTGTGTTTCTGCACAAGATGATCCCATCCTTCAGAGCCTCCTGGAAGTTGGGCTGATGGACAAGCCGATGAGTCCCTCGATCCAGCTTCTGAGCTCCACCTCCTCCTGAGGGTCGTGTTCCTACAGGAGCCAGTTCTTGACCTCTGCCAGAGAGCCTGCAGGAGGGCCCCTTGTTGAACTGCATGGAGCTCAGGGCTGGTGGAGGGGCACTGCAAGACAGCGTGGACAGAGACCCACTGCCAGGTTGCCAGAAATGCTGGCTAAAGTGGACCAGGTGCTCCACACCCACTGCTGATTCGATGGAACCACTTTGAAGAAGAGGGAGGGGAGAAAAGAACTAACCTAAGTAACTGCAAAAAACAGTACTTTGGCTAATACTCTAATACTAAAGATGAAAACAACTGTAATGTTCCATTGTATATATGTACCACAACTTCTTTATGCGTTTATCTGTGGATGCGTTTATATGTGTTTATCTAGGTTGCTTCCATGTGCTGGCTATGTAAATAATGCTACTATCTGTGAGGACATGGAGGGGTGGGATGTGGAGAGTGAGGCTCCAGAAGGAGGGTTAAAAAAGTAAAACTCTCACGTGTTTGCAGATGACATGATACTATACATAGAAAACCCTAAAGATGCCAGCAGACGATAAATTACTAGAGCTAACCATTGAATATAGTGAAGTTGCAGGATATCTAATTAATACACAGAAATCCTTTGCATTCTTACACACTAGTAATGAAAAACCAGAAAGAGAAATTGAGGAAATAATCCCATTCACCCCTGAAACAAGAACAAACTATCTAGGAATAAACCTACCTGAAGAGACAAAAGACCTGTATGCCGAAAACTATAAGACACTGATCCATCCATGCTAGTGCTCAGTCATGTCTGACTCCTTGTGACTCCATGGACTCAGCCTGCCAGGCTCCTCTGTCCATGGGATTTCTCAGGCAAGAATATTGCAGTGGGTTGCCATTTCCTCCTCCAGGCCATCTTCCCAACCCAGGGGTCAAACCCGCATCTCCTGTGTTTCCTGCATTGCAGGTAGATTCTTTACCTGCTGAGCCATCGGGGAAGCCCCGACTGATGAAAGAAATCAAACATGACACAAACAGATGGAGAGATACACCATGTTCCTGGACTGGAAGACTCAATGTTGTGAAAATGACTAAACTACCCTAAGCAATTCACAGATTCAGTGCAATCCCTATCGAACCACCAATGGTATTTCTCACAGAACTAGAACAAAAAATTTCACAATTTGTATGGAAACACAAAAGACCCCGAATAACCAAAGCAATCTTGAAAAAGAAGAATGATCTCAAAGAATCAACTTGCCTGACTTCAGACTATACTATAAAGCTATGGTCATCAAGACAGTATGTTTACTGGCACAAAAACAGAAATATAGACCAATGAAATAAGATAGAAAGCCAAGAGATAAACCCACGCACCTATGGGCACTTTGTCTTTAATAAAGGAGGCAAGAGTATACAATGGAGGAAAGATAGTCTCTTCAATAAGTGGTGATAGGAAAACTGGACAGCTATGTGTAAAATAATGACATTAGAGCAATCCCTAACACCATACACAAAAATAAACTCAAAACGGATTAAAGACATAAATTTAAGACCAGAAACTATAAAACTATTAGAGGAAAACATGGATAGAACACACTTTGACATAAATCACAGCAATATCCTCTATGACTCACCTCCTAGAGGAACAGAAATTTAAAAAATAAACAAATGGGACCTAATTAAACTTAAAAGCTTTTACACAATGAAGGAAACTATAAACAAGGTAAAATGATAACCCTCAGAATGAAAGAAAATTAATAGCAAATGAAACAACTGACAAAGGCTTAATCTCCAAAACATATAAGCAGCTCATTCAGCTCAGTATCAGAAAAGCAGACTAATCAGAAAGTGGGCAGAAGACCTAAACAGACATTTCTCCAAAGAAGACATACAGATGGCTAATGAACTCATGAAAAGATGTTCAACATTGCTCGTTATTAGAGAAATTCAAATCAAAACCATTATGAGGTAACACCTCACACCACTCGTAATGGCCACATCAAAAAGTTCTACAAACAATAACTGCTGGAGAGGGTGTGGAGAAAAGGGAACCCTCCTGTACTGTTGGTGGGAATGCAAACTGATACTGCCAGTATGGAGAACAGTATGGAGATTCCTTTAAAACTACCATAGGACCCAACTACCCCACTACTGGGCATGTACCCTGAAGAAACAATAAGTGAAAAAGACACACATGCACCCTAATGTTCATCACAGCATTATTTACAAGCTAGGACATGGAAGAAACCTAGAAGTCCATTGACAGATGAATGGATAAAGAAATTTGGGCACATATATACAATGGAATATTAGTCATAAAAATGAATGTATTTGAGTTAGTGCTAATGAGGTGGATGAACCTAGACCCTACTCTACAGAGTGAAGTAAGTCAGAAAGAGAAAGACAAATATCATATATTAATGCATATATATGGAATCTAGAAAAATACTATTGATGAACTTATTTTCAGGACAGAAATGAAGATGCAGACATAGAACAGACTTGTGGACACAGCAGGGGAAGGAGAAGCTGGGGTGAATTGAAAGATTAGCATTGAAACATATGCATTACCACATGTAATATTAGATAGCCAGTGGGAATTTGCTTTATGACACAGGGAGCTCAAATCTGATGCTCTGTGACATCCTAGAAGGGTGGGATGGGGTGGGAGGTGAGAGGGAGGTTCAAAAGGAAGGGGATGTACTTATACCTTTGGCTGATTCATGTTGATATATGGCAGAAATGCAGAAACCAACATAATATTGTAAAGTAATTATCCTCCAATTAAAAATAAACATATAAATAGAGTGAGGGGATATATATATACACACACTTATGGCTGTTTTGCCTTTTTGCACAGCAGAAACCAAAAAAAAAACTTTGTAAACTAATGATCTTCCAATTTTTAAAAATGTTTAAGTAAAAATTATTTTTAAAAATCTGTAAAACATGGTATTCCAGTTACTAAACGTGTTAGCAATAGGGGTTTGGATACTTAAAGATCAATTCTAAATGGATTACAAATCTGAAATGTGAAAGGTAAAGCAATCATACTTTTAGAAAAAAAAAATTATATAGAACATTGCCCGACTTTGGAGTAGATGAAGAATTCTTAAATAGAATGCAAAAAAAAAAAAAGCCAACTATAAAATCTGATAAAGTGAAAAATATTAAAAACTAAAGGTTTTGTATCAAAAGACACACCAATAAAAACGAAAATACATCCCACAAATTTCGATGGGAGAGTTCCAATTCATATATTTGACAGAGAACTCATATCCAGGATATTTCAAGAACACCCAAAACTCAGGAGAGAAAAACCAATAGAAAAATTAGTGCTTCATAAATGGTGAATAGACATATACACAATATTCACTGTCATCAATCATCAAGAAAATCAACATTAAAACCACAATGAGATATCACTATTCACCTACCAGATTGACTAAAATGAAAAAAACCAACCAACTGTTGGTTAAAATGTGGCACAATAGCAATTCTGGTTATAAAAGTATAAACTGGTACAACCACTTTGCAAATTAGTGTTCAATAGGCAATGGCACCCCACTCCAGTACTCTTGCCTGGAAAATTTCATGGACGGAGGAGCCTGGTGGGCTGCAGTCCATGGGGTCGCTAAGAGTCGGACACGACTGAGTGACTTCACTTTCACTTTTCACTTTCATGCATTGGAGAAGGAAATGGCAACCCACTCCAGTGTTCTTGCCTGGAGAATCCCAGGGACGGGGGAGCCTGGTGGGCTGCTGTCTATGCGGTCGCACAGAGTTGGACACGAATGAAGCGACTTAGAAGCATCAGTGAAAGCAGAACATAGCAGTTCTACCACCTATGCATTCTCCTATGCATTATTCGTCACAGGAAATGCGCAAGAATGTTCACAGCAGCACCGTTTGTAATAATCCCAGGCTGAAAACTCATCAAATGCCCATTGGCTGTAGAACAAATAAATATGCTATGGTATATTCACAAAATGAAATACTGTATAGCAATGAGAACAAAAGAATGATACCTTCACCCGATATACCTGGATGGATCCCACAAACATCATGTTAAGAGAAAGAAGCTAGGTGGGAAAAGAATGATCTGTCAATGTTCAAGTATAGTCAAAATCTACCTATAGTGTTAAAAATCAGAATAGTGGCCCCCCGGCAGGAGTAGTGACTAGAAGCAGAAACAAGGGGAATGTTGTAGGTGTTAGTATAGTAATATCCTTGATCTGGGTGCTGGTTACACAGATACGTTCAATTTATAATAAATTTATCAACATGTAACTTGTATACTTTTCTATATGTGTTATATTTTTTACCTTGCTTAAATGAGAGAAAAGGAAATAAAAGCAAACATAATGACATGAAATTAATGAATTTGGTACAATTAACTCCTAATTCAAATATATTGGGTATGACTGTGCTAAGTTGCTTCAGTCATGTCCAGCTCTCTGCGACCCCATGAACTGTAGTCTTCCAGGCTCCTCTGTTGCTGGGCAACAGGCAAGAATACTGGAGCTGGTTGCCATTTCCTTCTCCAGGGGATCTTCCCGACCATGCAGGGATCCAAGCTGGACCTCCTAGGTCTCCTGCATTGGCAGGCAGTTCTTTACCACTAGCGCCACCTGGGTTTAAGATAGGAAAGATTTAAAAATTCTATTTACAGTCCTCGTTTAGAATACATATTCTCCTGCCACAAGGGGGTACCCTTGCTATAGTCCTTTACTTATGACACTGCCTATTTTCTAGATTCTCTTGGTGTTCTGAGGCATTTTACCTATTTATCTTTGAAGGATTCAGCAAGGCACTCTCTTTACAGAATGGAATATAACATGAAGCCTCTCCACGATTACTTCAAAAGTGGTCATCCAGTGGTGGGACATGTTTCTGCAAACTCTTAATCTAATTACTAGAAAATGAATCTTAATCTAGTATTAAAAGCCATCCTTTGCCCTTTCTAGCCTTTACTCTTGCTCTGTCTCTCAGGTCTGAGTTTCTCTGTTTTGGACAGAGTACAAGCTCCTTTTAAGGCAACTAAGGTATTTTTATCAGCTACATTCTGTCTCTAACTTCTTAAACTGACATTTGGGCAAACACAGATTTTTTTTGGAGGGGGGGTGTTATCAAACAATATATGTACAATCCCCATGGAGGGTAGCCCATCAGGCTCCACTGTCCATTTCCTCCCCCCAGGAGATCTTCCCAGACCAGGGATCATACCTACATCTCCTGCATTGCAGCAGGACTTCCTTTTATAATTTTGTCCACTCATGAATTCAATCATTCATTCACTGAGTATAAATGGAATGCTAGTAAGGCGCTCAGCAATTTCTAGAAGCTGAGATGTGACAAGTTTCTGCCTTCAAACTTTGTTTTCAGTGGGAGAAAAATGGAAAACAAGTAATTGAACAAATGAATAAGCAAGCTAAAGTCAGAATAGCAAAAATTCTGGTAAGCTGACAAAAGCAAACTTAGGTAGTAGTAAGTTACAGGGAGTTACGTTACATAAGCCTTCCTTTAGACAGGAAAGACCTCTTTAAAGAAGTACCATTTGAGTTAAGACCTGAATTGTGAGGAACCAGCCACAAAAATGACCCAGAAAAGAGTTGCAGGAACAGAAAATAGCAATCAAAGAAAGATCTGAGGCAGTAACAAGCATGATGATAAAGAGAGGAAGATCAGAGTAATGTACAGAAAGCAACAGCAGAAATGTGAGATGAGGCCAGTAATGTTGGCAAGGATCAGAGCTGGTGTGGATCAATCAACCACATCAGGGAGTTTCTGTTTCATTCCAAGCGTAATACGGAGCCAGTGAAGGTTTTCAGTGGAAGAAAGATATGATGCAAGGATAATCTGAAAGCATCACTATGAATGCTGAGAAGACAGATGGCAAAGGAAGGTAGCAAAAGTAGGTGACGCATCCAAGTGAGTTCTAATGGATGGACCCAGGGTGGTGATGATCAAGATGGCAGTAAATGAAGAGGGAGGAAGAATATTTTGGAGGTAAAGCCAGGAGACCTTGCTGATGGATTCAATATGGGACTGGCAGAAAGAGAGAAACAAAGAACAATTTCTAAATTTTTGGCTTAAGCAATTGACCATATGAAGGTGTCATTTTCTGAGCCAACGGGAAATAGGAAAAATCAGATTTGGCTCATGAATCCAAAAGTTCCACTTGGAGTGTACCAATTTAGATGTTAAACAGATATGTGGGTTTTTGTTTTTGTTTTTGTTTTTTTTCTGTTGCCTGTTAGACATACGAGTGTAAAGGAGCTTCTTGGGAACGCCTGTCAGTTTGTGGTTTGTTCATCCCTTTATTCTATCTTCTCTCGCTCTGTGAGCTGATTTTTAGAAATCTAGTAGAATGCATTTCCCAAGCTGAATTTAGATAATGTTCAGTGATTCATTCCTCTGCCCCACAATGAACCATGCCCCTAAGGAGCTATTACTGAAAACAGAGAATGTAGTTTAACTTCTGCCTTACATACTGTGGGCTTTCCTGATGGCTCAGCAGGTAAAGTATCTACCCACAGTGCGGGAGATCTGGGTTTGATCCTTGGGTTGGGAAGATCGCCTGGAGACGGGAACAGCTACCCATTTCAGTATTCTGGCCTGGAGAATTCCATGGACTGTATAGTCAGTCCATGCGGTAGCAAAGTCAGACACGATTGAGCGACTTTCACTTTGACTTACGTATCGTAGAAAGTTGCTGGGAATCCGGAAACATTTCCCGTTGTCAGGAATCAGAACTGTTTTTTGCCTATTTTTGTATTACCTGAAACAGTGCTAGTATTTATAGAAAATAGATTAATTCAACAGAAGTTATGTAAAACAAATGTTATCACTTAAAGACGCTTTTTAAGCCAGCTCAAAGATCAAAACTTTGACAATTTTTAATAAGGCAAATATCCAACATTTGCCTGACTTAGAAGTTTGTTTTCTCCACTAACCTGATGGGTCAACGCACATCCTAGAAGCCAAACCAGTTTGGCAAAATAGAAGGAGAAGATTTATCTAAAGTGAAATTGGACACTATTTACATGTCATTCTCACTGGATGACTTCACTTTTTGATGTAAAGAAAACTGCTTCTAAATATCCACATTTTAATTTTAGTCAGAATGTAACATAATGAGAAGACTAGGAGAGAGAGGAAGAGAGGGAGAAAGAAACAGACAGAGAGGCAGAGAGAGAAGAGGAAAGAAACGGATTCTAGAGAAATATACTGATTCCTTTTGCAAACATTTAGGACTTTGGGGGATTAAGTTTTATCTTAAAGGTGTTATAAATAAAATCTTTGGCTTTAAAGTTTGTTCAGTGAAACATAGAAACAATATTCAGTCAAAATAACAAAAGTATATTAATAATGACAGTTCCATATTTTCTATTCATGAAGACTATCTACAAAATAAAAAATGTTAAAAGAATTATAAGTAAAACTCTCTTTTCTTTCTATAAAATAGTCATTAATTCATTTAGTTCTTGAAATAAAATAAAATCATTTTGGATTCCACCAAATCAGCCAACAGCCCTTTGCAACTATTCAAAAATTAAAAGATAAAGAATGATAATAGAAGTTTCTGAAAGAATAAACAAGTTGAATAGAGAAAACACTGATTTAGGCATTTTAGTGGTCTTTTTAATGTTTTCTGCTGTGAAACATTTCAAGATTTATTGATTTTTTTTTTCATTTTCCCCATCACACTCACACACGCACGCTCACACTTTTTATTTGCCATAATGAACCGTCCAGCCCCTGTGGAGATCTCCTATGAGAACATGCGTTTTCTGATAACCCACAACCCTACCAATGCTACCCTCAACAAGTTCACAGAGGAACTTAAGAAGTATGGAGTGACAACTTTGGTTCGAGTTTGTGATGCTACATATGATAAAGCACCAGTTGAAAAAGAAGGAATCCACGTTCTAGATTGGCCTTTTGATGATGGAGCGCCACCCCCTAATCAGATAGTAGATGATTGGCTAAACCTACTAAAAACCAAATTTCGTGAAGAACCAGGTTGCTGTGTTGCAGTGCATTGTGTTGCAGGATTGGGAAGGGCACCTGCACTAGTTGCACTTGCTTTGATTGAATGTGGAATGAAGTACGAAGATGCAGTTCAGTTTATAAGACAAAAAAGAAGGGGAGCATTCAATTCCAAATAGCTGCTTTACCTGGAGAAATACCGACCTAAGATGCGATTACGCTTCAGAGATACCAATGGGCATTGCTGTGTTCAGTAAAAAGGAGTGTATACGAAGGCTGACTTGATTGTAGCATTTAGAGGGAACTCTTGGTACCTGGAAATGTGAATCTGGAATCTTAACTGTGTCATCAAAGTAGTGATGGATTCAGTACTCCTCAACCACTCTCCTAATGATTGGAAAAAAGCAAACACAAATCCCTCTATAACGTGAATAAAATGTTTAAGAAAAGAAAAAAATATATATATGTATATAAATAAAAGTTTTTCTTAATACTTGAAGTCTGATTTTCAATTCAGTGGTAAATATTATGTTATAGAAAACATCAGTGTATTAAAAACAATTCTTTGCAACTAATAGGATTTGCACTGGAATCTTTAGTTCCATTTAGTTTCAATCAACAATTTTTTTCAAATATTAATCCTCTCTCATACTGCTACTTCAGCAAATCATCAAAACTCTACCTACTAAATCTCCTGAACAACTTCCAAGACATTTGAGTGTTGTGAGAATTATATTGATTAAATTGTACATTTCAGTGTTCTAGAAAGCCAAATTGTAAAGTATCTCTTCATCTCTATTATTCACATCATCCTTCCTATCGTGCATCATATTCCAGTAAGTCTAAACCGTGCCATTAAGGGTCAAGAAACGAAGAATGAACAGCTGATTAAAAATGGCAGGGTTGGAGAACTGGGCAGAGAAATTTTAAAACTATTTTCAGGCATTATTAATGTACCAAATCTTTATGGACCATCTTTTATGTGCCTGGTTACTGAGGGGAGAAATGTGCACAGCAGAGGGTCCTTGTCCTCATAGAGGTTTTCCAAGCAATGCAGACCCAGATTTTGAGAATATATCCACACAAATATATATATATATACATATATATTAAAATTACAGATCATAATTATAACTATTTAAATCAACAATCCTTTTCCTCACTCAATAGAAGCATTTTTTAAATGTATCAAGATAGTCCAAGAAAAGTAGAGTTGAATCCAGTTGGATGGGAAACTTGCAAGCTGGGATATGATGGGATTAACTCACAAACTGGAGAACAGAAAGAGGAAGAACAGCACTGTCAGACTCTTTGAACTGCAGTGACTTCAGACCATTTACTAGCCCGTGGTTCTGAGATATAACTCATAAATCTGTTTCCTGGTGTCTTCTCTAATCTTTGGCACTTGAAAGTTATGTGCAGTGATAACACTGCATCTGAGTATCTTTTGCTTTCAATCTCTTTAAATTTCTCAAGTCCTAGTCACTAAGATTATTTCTGACTCAACATACAATTCTGTGTCAATGACTGATGAAGAATAGTCTAACAAAGTTTTTCTGGAAAATTCAGTTTTGTGTATAGGCCATATAGTCAATACTGGGTAAGCATTGTTTATTCTTTTTACCACACAACAGATAACTTATGAAAGCTTAAAGTCTTTATAATTTCATTCTAAAGACAGCTATACTCCCCAGCTTCCTTATATATTTTCTAATATAATATTAAATGTGCTTGATTTTATTTGACATGGCTTCAGTTAAAATTTCAAGATATCTACAAATTAACTTATATATACTCCATAGTTCTATTATTTTTAAAAATATAACTATTATATTTTTTCCATTCTATATAAAGTAATTCACATTGATGAGAATTCACTAACTTTCACATGCACACTCAGTCCTGTCCAATTTTTTGTGACCTCATGGATTAGCCAGCCAGGCTCCTCTGTCCATGGGATTTTCTAGGCAAGAATACTGGAGTGGATTACCATTTCCTTCTCCAGAGGATCTTCCCAACCCAGGGATCTAACCTGCATATCCTGAGGCTTCCACACTAGCAAGCGGATTCTTTTCCACTGAGCCACCTGAGAAGCCCTTCCTTACTCGTCTTAATTTAGAGATATTGCTCTCGTGATTTCATGAGTGCTTGATTTCACTTTACTGGCTATTTCCTTAAAATCTTGATTAGAATATAGCAAAAAATGTTTGAGAATAGTAAATAAAGTACGTGCGTGTGTGGTTGTGTGTGTGCATCATTCTCTGTGCAAAATACAGAATGTTTATTTTAATTAATAAGAATCTAATTGATAGTATGTACAGGCAAATTAAGAAAGTAAGAATCTTAGGCACATGATTAATCCTCAAAGAAATTCACAAAAAGTCAAGTTCCCAGTCTACAGCACTCCTGGTCCTCAAGGCACCAAACCGTCTTTCAGCCACCAGGACAGCTCTAAAAATCTGGTCAACTTTTAATCCTCCCCACTATAACAGTCCTCACGTCACTCTAGTTTTCTGCTACCAACACAGCTCAGTTACTATGTCTATTTCCCCTCTAGCTATCAATTAATTAATTTTCTCCATATTTCCATATTCAAATTCTTGATAATGAATGAATCTAGTGGGACCTACTAATTACCATTAAGCCCTTCCAGGCCGTCATAAAAGTGTTAATCCTGATACAGTCATACATGGCTGCTAAGGTTATGTGGCATGGAACATGGGCACCCTGATACTGTGCTGCGTTGTGCTTAGTCACTCAGTCACGTCCAGCACTTTCTGACCCCATGGACTATAGCCCACCAGGCTCCTCTGTCCATGGGAACTCTCTGGCAAGAATCCTGGAGTGGGTAGCCATGTCCTCCTCCATGGACCCTGATACTACTCTGCTGTAAAAAAAAAAACAGAATGGAATAATATCATTTGCAGCAACTTGAATGGTCCTAGAGATTATAATAGTAAGTGAAGAAAGTCAGAAAGAGAAAGACAAATGCCGTATGATTTCACTTATATATGGAATCTAAAATATGATACAAATGAACTTAGCTGTGAAACAGAAACAGACTCACAGACATACAGAACAGACTTGTGGTTAACAAAGGGGAGGAGAGGTGGGGGAGGGATGGATTGGGACTTTGGGATTAGCACATGTAAACTATTATATATATATATATGTTGCTGTTGTTTAGTCACTCAGTAGTGTCTGATTCTTTGTGACCCGATCCTCTGTCCATAGGATTTCCCAGGCAAGAATACTGGAGTGAGTCGCAATTTCCTTCTCCAGAAGATCTTCTCAACCCAGAGACTGAAGCCAGGTCTCCTGCATTGGCGGGCAGCTTCTTTACTGCTGACCTGGGAAGTCCAGTGATTCATTATAACTGAATCACTTTGCTATATACCAGAAACTAACAACCAACTATATTTTGATAAAGTATTTTTTAAAAAGAAACTAAGGACAAATTATTTTATGCTTAAAACTACCAGGTGTTCTTATATTGATAAAACCCAATATAGACTTCAAATTCCCATTGTGTTTTCTATTCTTATGAAGTGAACATTGACCACTCAGTTCCCATGAGCTTAATGATTAATACATAGTTTTAAATATTTGTTAAGAGGAAAGGAAGTATTAGTATTTCCCATGAAGATGATATAATGTTACAATTTACACAGTTATTAGCACAGGAAAATTAAGCACCTGTTTTGAAGAACACAAAGTACAGAGATCAAGATCCAACAGATGTTGCTTCTATTAATGCACAAGTTGCTTGATTATTTCCTAATTCCCTGTTCCACTGCCATGCCTTTTGGCCTGATGACTTCATTGGAAATACTAGGAAGGCACAATTTGTCTTTCATTATTTATGACCTTGGGAAAGATGAGCTATAGTGCAGCATGAGCTTCTCACCAAGATTCTTTATTTTGACCCAGATATCCAGCTGAGACCACTAAAACATAACGCATTTGGAGGAAGATGTGAGACCACACAAATTTATGCTGATGCTTTGGTACCCACAGAATAAGATTATATTGTGGTGTTTACAATGAGACTCCAATTTATCTTCACCTTAGGAGCTAGCAACCTGCTTTCAGAAACTTTGAAAAAGTTTTGCAAATATTGGAAGGCTTATATGTATAACACTGTATGAAAGAAGAGATTAAAGAAAGGGTGGGATGAATTGAAAGAGTAGCACAGAAACATATACATTACCGTATGTAAAACAGTGAGAATTTGCTGTGTGATACAGGGAGCTCAACCTAGAATGGTGGGATGGGCTGGGAGGTGGGAGGGAGGTTTCTGAGGGAGGGGACATATGTATACCTGTGGCTGATTCATGTTGATATATGGCAGAAACTAGCACACACAAAGCAATTATCCTCCAATAAAACTTTTTTTTAAAGATGGATAATAAATAAATTATCTAATAGACAGGTGGAGAGATAGAGATGTAGTATACAAAAGTATTATTAGACAAAAGGACCAGAGACAAAACAAATCAAACAATGTTTCAAAAAAAAATAAAACAATAATAGAGTCATATTCTGAAGTTAATTCAGCCTGTGCCATTATAAGAAATTAGTTGAATACTGTTCATTTTTAGCTTTACTGAGATATAATTTATGCACAAAAGAACTGTACACACTTCATGTATGCAACTCTTGAGTTTGGATATATGTATATTTTCGGTTTTCCAAGATAAATAAGTTGTAGAGATCTGCTATACAACACAGTATCTATGGTTAACAAACCAGTATTGAACACTGCAAAATACTATTCACTTGTACATTGTGTGTTGAGACAGGAGAAACTAGGATCAATAGAAACAATCAATTTATCCAGATTTTTTATATCATAAGCCTGGAACTGTGTGCAGCACTTCTTAACTTTTTAAAGTGTGTTATTCTAATTACTTAATACTGGTTTTAGTAGTTTCTTCTTTATTTCAATTTTGCTTGCTAGGCTTTTCAAGAATATTAGATTATTGGTTCTTGACTCTTAGACAAGTAACAGATTTTTAGATTTCTATCGGTTGCCATTTTCTATTTCCTGCATCATTAATCTCTTATTTGTTCTGTATTCTTTATCATTTTTGGTGCTGTGCTCACCCTCTGAGTTTGGGGAATGACATTAATTTTCCATTTCCTACACATTTTCCTTTAGTTTATGGTGCTTTCAATACTTTTGTTGCTGTTGTTCATCTTCAAATACATTGGATAAATGTTTAATTCAATTGGTTTAAATTTCATCTGCTTCAACAATAAAATATTTAAAGTTTTGAATTTTCTCTTGAATGGGCTTTTAGATGTATTTCATATTTAGTATGAAAATTACATCTTCACTTTCTCTAAATAGTATGAAATTGAGTTTGAATTTTATTTTACATCCAATAGTAATTCAAATGATTGTGCATAATAATTTATTTTAAATGTGTTATTGAAATATCTAGCTTTGGGGTATAATTTGTTTAGTTCATTGGGTGCTCCAAAATTATTGAACAAAATAGAAAGCCCAGAGATTAATCCACACACCTATGGACACCTTATCTTTGACAAAGGAGGCAAGAATATACAATGGATTAAAGACAATCTCTTTAACAAGTGGTGCTGGGAAAACTGGTCAACCACTTGTAAAAGAATGAAAATAGATCACTTTCTAACACCATACACAAAAATAAACTCAAAATGGATTAAAGATCTAAACGTAAGACCAGAAACTATAAAAATCCTAGAGGAGAACATAGGCAAAACACTCTCCGACATAAATCACAGCAGGATCCTCTATGATCCACCTCCCAGAATATTGGAAATAAAAGCAAAAATAAACAAATGGGATCTAATTAAAATTAAAAGCTTCTGCATAACAAAGGAAACTATAAGCAAGGTGAAAAGACAGCCTTCGGAATGGGAGAAAATAATAGCAAATGAAGCAACTGACAAACAACTAATCTCAAAAATATACAAGCAACTTATGCAGCTCAATTCCAGAAAAATAAATGACTCAATCAAAAAATGGGCCACAGAACTAAATAGACATTTCTCCAATGAAGACATACAGATGGCTAACAAACACATGAAAAGATGCTCAACATCACTCATTATCAGAGAAATGCAAATCAAAACCACAATGAGGTACCATTTCACATCAGTCAGAATGGCTGCGATCCAAAAGTCTACAAGCAATAAATGCTGGAGAGGGTGTGGAGAAAAGGGAACCCTCTTACACTGTTGGTGGGAATGCAAACTAGTACAACCACTATGGAAAACAGTGTGGGGATTCCTTAAAAAACTGGAAATAGAACTGCCTTATGACCCAGCAATCACACTGCTGGGCATACACACCAAGGAAACCAGAATTGAAAGAGACACGTGTACCCCAATGTTCATTGCAGCATTGTTTATAATAGCCAGGACATGGAAGCAACCTAGATGTCCATCAGCAGATGAATGGATAAGAAAGCTGTGGTACATATACACAATGGACTATTACTCAGCCATTAAAAAGAATACATTTGAATCAGTTCCAATGAGATGGATGAAACTGGAGCTTATTATACAGAGTGAAGTAAGCCAGAAAAAAAAAAAAAACCAATACAGTATACTAACACATATATATGAAATTTAGAAAGATGGTAATGATAACCCTGTATGCGAGACAGCAAAAGAGACACAGATGTATAGAACAGACTTTTGGACTCTGTGGGAGAGGGAGAGGGTGGGATGATTTGGGAGAATGGCAGTGAAACCTGTATACTATCAGGTAAGAAACGAATCGCCAGTCTATGTTCGATACAGGATACAGGATACTTGGGGCTGGTCCACAGGGATGACCCAGAGAGATGATATGGAGTGGGAGGTGGGAGGGGGGTTCAGGATTGGAAACTCATGTACACTCGTGGCTGATTCATGTCAATGTATGCATGAATGCAAAACCAATACAGTATTGTAAAGCAAAATAAAGTAAAAATAAAAATTAAAAAAAAAGAAAATTACATCTTCACTTTTTCTAAATAGTATAAAATTGAGTTTGAATTTTATTTTACATCCAATAGTAATTTAAATGATTGTGCATAATAATTTATTTTAAATGTGTTATTGAAATATCTAGCTTTTGGGTATAATTTGTTTAGTTAATTGGGCGCTCCAAAATTATTGTTTCTATCAAATTACCTATGTATTTCTAACACATTTTTACATGAAATACTGTGAGGAAATGGTTTATGACCATGATATTGTTCTTGTAAGCCATGCTTATTCATATAAAATTATGTTGCTTAATGATTTGTCTTGAATTATTGCTGTTATTTCATAGCTAAGTCATTTCTGACTCTTTTCCACCCTGTGGACTACAGCATGCCAGGTTTCCCGGTCCTTCACCATCTCCTGGAGTTTGCTCAAATTCATTTCCATTGAGTCAGTGATGCTATCTAATCATCTCATCCTCTGCCACCCTCTTCTCCTTTTGCCTTCAATCCTTCCCAGCATCAGGGTCTTTTACAATTAGTCAGCTCTTCGCATGACCAAAGTACTGGGGCTTCAGCATCAGTCCTTCCAATGAATACTCAGGGTTGATTTCCTTTAGGGTTGACTGGTTTGATCTCCTTGCTGTCCAAGGAACTCTCAAGAGTCTTCTCCAGCATCACAGTTCTAAAGCATCAGTTCTTCAGTATGCAGCCTTCTCTATGGTCCAGCTCTCATATCCCTACATAACTCCTGGGAAAATAACTTTGACTAGATGGACCTTTGTCAGTCAGGTGATGCTTCTTTTTGTTAATACACTGTCTAGGTTGATCATAACTTTTCTTCCAAGGAGCAAGCGCATCTTTTACTTTCATGGCTGTAGTCACCATTCACAGTGACTTTGGAGCCCAAGAAAATAAAATCTGCCATTGTTTCCACTTTTTCCCCATCTGTTTGCCATGAAATGATGGGACCAAAGGCCATGATATTAGTTATTTTAATGTTGAGTTTTAAGTCAGCTTTTTTACTCTCCTTTTTCAACCTCAAGAGGCTCTTTAGTTCTTCACTCCCTGTCATTAGAATGGTATCATCTGCGTATCTGAGGTTGCTGATATTTCTCCCTGCAATCTTGATTCCAGCTTGTAATTCACTTTAGTGAGTGTGAAATGATGTCTTATTGTGGTTTCACAATGTTTTAATTACACTTACATAATAAATTTAATGATTTCTGTTTCAGCAAGTATCTCTTCCTATTTTTTGAAGCAATCAAGCTAATTTATTTATTTTTAAATGACGTTTATACTAATATTTTCAGGTTGAAAACAATTGTAATTTTCACTGATACTGTGCTATTTTTAGTGATTAATTTAAGGAAGTTTTATATACTTACAGTTTTTGAAGATTCTTTTGTGTATCTTAATAAGATTTTGTATTTTTCATTTAGATTCTGAACATTTTTATTATGCTTATCCCTAGAAATATGACACCCACTGGTTTGGCTACCACATAGGAAAGCTATTACAGATATGTAATTTTATTTTGTTAACTGGTAATTCAAAGGCTGAATCCAGACTAAAAGCAAGATATTTTATTTTGAATTTTTTGTTTCAGAAACTTTAATTATTCCAGGTCCTTTTGAAAAATTAAAAGATCTAGCCTCTTCCCAGAAGTTACCAGTTGGCTGGAGTTTAGGTGCAATGTTCCCTTTACATGGGAAATGCTCTTTCCAGTTTACTTTCATCTCCACTACTCCTTGTTTTATTCCAAATCTAAGGCTGAGTAAGAAGGATAAACATGTGTTCTTAAGCTGTTGTTGATATAATTTTTCCAATAAAGAGCTAGCAAAATAGAACATTTCCTATAAATGTGTCTTGGTTGAGTTTCTCAGAAAGCATAGCCTGTGACAAGGACTTTGAAGGTGGAGAGTTTACTCGGGAAGGAATGCAGGAAGCCAGAATGAGGGAGCAGGAAGATTAAGTAAGGGAGAGAGAGAAACAAGGGAATATCCTGTACTGAACTGGTTAGTGCAGTAAACGATGGAGGCACAATCCCCCCAAGGACCTCTGAGAACTGTGTAGATGTCACCTCAGAAAAAGAAAAAAGAAAGTGAAAATGTTAGTCTCTCAGTCGTGTCTGACTCTTGGTGGCCCCATGGACTGTAGCCCAGCAGTCTCCTCTGTCCATGGGACTCTCCAGGCAAGAATACTGGAATGTGTTGCCATTTCCTTCTCCTGGGGATCTTTCTGACTTAGGGATTGAACCCCAGTATCCCACATTGCAGGCAGATTCTTTACCATCTGAATCATTTCTTCAAATAATGAGAGGCTGTTGTACTCATCCGCTGCTTTCCCCATTCTGCATTAGTAGAGAGCTGCAGCAGGGACACTTCATCCCATCCCCACTAGGGGAAGAATCAGCTCCCTTGGCTTTGGGGAAAGCCCTGAGGCAGAAAAATTGAGCAATACTGCTGGTGCTTGAGGCACAAAGCAAGAAAGTATCTATCACAGTCACATCCAAAATCAAAGCTTGAAGAAGATGTGGCTGGGGAAACCCAGTAGCATCCACAAAATCATTTTCCTGCCAAAAGTAGGAAAACCAAGATAAAACCAAATGAATGTATGTCTGAATAAAGTATCTCAGTGTCAAAAAAGATACAAGACTCCACTGTGAAATAAACCATAGTGACAACTACAGCTGTGGTGCAAAAATATGCACATTACGAAAGTTCGTGTGTGAGAAAAAAGACTGGAATTTGCACTGAGCTTTTTTTAATGCAAATAAAATACATGGCGTTGCCATATTTTTTTTTTTTTTAAATGATGAATTAAGTGAAAAGTTGCCCAGGCATCAGAATCTCTTTACAGAGCGCAAATTTATAAAAGAGTGGCCATGAAGTACAGAAGAAATTGGGTATCCTGAATTAATTCACAAATTTAGTCCCAATGGAAACATGAGATCAGATTGTCGAAAGTAAGGTGGATAAACCACAAAACATCTTTTATTTCATGTTTTTTAAAAGGTAGTAAATCATTTGTTTCTTCCAACACAGTTAATGTGTACTTAGTTACACATCAAAATACCTGAGGATCTGTAGTTATTTGCAGTGTCAATGTGTATTTTGGCGAGACTGAAGGTATTTAGGGCATATTGCTCAAGACAGATATAATACACAAAGAAGGCTTATATCTGTATTGAGAAAATTCTGAATACCTCAGTACAACCTGCTCAGAAATAGTATGGGCGCTATGTGCTTAGTCGCTCAGCTGTGTTCCACTCTGCAGCCCCATGGACTGTAGCCGCCAGGCTCCTCTGTCCACAGGATTTTTCAGGCAAGAATACTGGAGTGAGTTGCCATTTCCTCCTCCAGGGGATCTTCCCAACCCAGAGATCAAAGTCACATCTCCTGCATTGCAGGCGGATTTTTTACCTGCTGAGCCAAAGTAATATACATAGTTAAAAGTGATATCCCTTTAATAATTAAGGTTAACATTAGGCTTCTTAGAATATAAAATAGATAACAATTATCTACTAGGCAGTGCTAGACACTGTAATGAGTTATGTGTGTGCATACATATACTTTCAGTTCAGTTCAGATCAGTTCAATCGCTCAGTCGTGTCCGGCTCTTTTTGACCCCATGAACTGCAGCATGCCAGGCCTCCCTGCCCATCACCAACTCCCAGAGTTCACTCAAACTCACATCCATCGAGTCTGTGATGCCATCCAGCCATCTCATTCTCTGTCGTCCCCTTCTCCTCCTGCCCCCAATCCCTCCCAGCATCACAGTCTTTTCCAATGAGTCAACTCTTCGCATGAGGTGGCCAAAGTACTGGAGCTTCAGCTTTAGCATCATTCCTTCCAAAGAACCCCCAGGACTGATCTCCTTCAGAATGGACTGGTTGGATCTCCTTGTAGTCCAAGGGAATCTCAAGAGTCTTCAACACCACAGTTCAAAAGCATCAATTCTTCGGCGCTCAGCTTTCTTCACAGTCCAACTCTCACATCCATACATGACCACTGGAAAAACCATAGCCTTGACTAGACGGACCTTAGTCAGCAAAGTAATGTCTCTGCTTTTAAATATGCTATCTAGATTGGTCATAGGTACCTACCCCCATGAGTCTTCTACATTAAAAAGTATAAATTGAATAAATATAAATATATACTTTTTAATGTAGAAAACCCAGTGGGGGTAGGTACCATTACTACACCAATTTTATAGATGAGGAAAATGAGGAAAAGGGAAATTAAGTCGGTTGCCCAAAGTTACACAGTATGTCAGTGAGGGTTCTCCAGCAGAACACAACAAATAAGATTTATTTTAGGAAACCATCTCAAACAATTGTGGAGCCTGACAACTCCAAAATATATACAGCAGGCTGGCAGACTGGAACCTCAGGCAAGAGTTGCTTCTGCAGTTTTGAATTTAAAATCTGTAGGGAGGGTCATCAGGCTGGAAACTCAGCCAAGATTTTTATATTACAGTCTTGAGGTAGAACTTTTTCTTTCCCAAGGAAACTTCAGTCTTTTGCTCTTCAATTAGATGTGGTTCAACCACCTTATCAAGAGTAATATCCTTTAACTCAACTGATTTTAGATATTAATTATATTTATAAAATACCTTCATTATCATTTTAATGTCACTATTATATTATGCTAATGGTTGATGACTGGAATCAGAGACAGAAATGAAAAATAACTACCTTTACTTTTTACATCCATGAATTGTTTCCTCAATCAATTGTAATTCTCTCCACAATTCAGGAGAAGGAAATGGCAACCCACTGCATTATTCTTGCCTGGAGAATTCCATGGACAAAGGAGCCTGATGGGCTACAGTCCATGGGGTCGCTAGAGTCGGACATGACTGAGTGACTAATGCACACTACACTTCAACTGAGAGGCACTTGGAATAGTGGGAACAGAATGGACAGAGCGTCTAAAGGGATATTCTCATTATAGTATACACATATGTATATATCATTCAGCTTTTAGTGAAAGACCTGCCAGTACATTCGACCTTTAAGAGTTGCTACTGTTCAGTCACTAAGTCATGTCTGGCTCTTTGCCATTCCATGGCTTCAGGACACCAGACTTCCCTGTCCTTCACTATCTCCCTGAGTTTGCTCAAATTCATATCCATTGAGTCAGTGATGCTAATCATCTCATCCTCTGCTCCCCTCTTCTCCTCTTGCCCTCAAACTTTCCCAGCATCAGGATCTTTTCCAGTGAGTCAGCTCTTCACATCAGGTGACCAAAGTATTAGAGCTTTAGCTTTAGCATCAGTCTTTAAAATGAATATTCGGGGTTGATTTCCTTTAGGACTGACTGGTTTGATCTCCTTGCAGTCCTATCAAGAGTCTTCTCCAGCATTACAGTTTGAAAGGATCACTCCACCTTCTTTATGGTCCAACTCTCATATCTATACATGACTACTGGAAAAACCATACCTTTGACTAGATGGACCTTTGTCAGCAAAGTGATGTCTTTGCTTTCTAATGCACTGTCTAGTTTTGACACAGCTTTTCTTCCAAGGAGCAAGAACCTTTTAATTCCATGGCTGCAGTCACTGTCTACAGTGATTTTGGAGACCCAAAAAATAACCTGTCACTGTTTCCAATTTTTCCCAGTCTATAGGCCATGAAGTGATGGGACTGGATGCCATGATCTCAGGGTTTTGAATGCTGAGTTTTACGTCAACTTTTTCACTTAAGAGTGCCTCACTGCCAAATGCCTTATATGCATTATATTAAAACATTTCAAATGTGTCTCCTTCTTCAGATCTATAATTACTTCATTCTCTCTTATGTTTCTGCTGTTGAAGCTCAGTGTTCAGTGGAATTTAAAACCTGTCATTAGCTGTATCCTAAAGGGTCTAAATAAAATAGAAAGTGAAAGTGAAGTAGCTCAGTCATGTCTGACTCTTTGCGACCCCATGGACTTAAGCCTACCAGGCTTGTCCATCCATGGGATTTTCCAGGCAAGAGTACTGGAGTGGGTTGCCATTTCCTTCTCCAGGGGATCTTCCTGACTCAGGGATCAAACCCTGGTCTCCCTCATTGCAGGCAGACGCTTTACCCTCTGAGCCACCAGGGAAATAAAATAGAGTAATATGCTATTAGATTCATTAAGGGAATGAAAGGGCTTCCCTTGTGGCCTATCTGGTAAAGAATCTGCCTGCAATGGGGGAGACCTGGGTTCGATCCCTGGGTTGGGAAGATCTCCTGGAGAAGGGAAAGGCTACACACTGGAGAATTCCATGGACTGTATAGTCCATGGAGTGGCAAAGATTCAGACATGACTGAACAACTTTCACTTCACTTCACTTCTTAGCCAATTGCTTCAAAATCGATGGGCAGTGCTTACTAAAAGAGTATACTGACCCAAATGCCTTCCAGCTGGTGAGAGACCTGTAACTAAGTTCTGGTCCTAAATATCAGCAGAAGTGTTTTATAGGACTTGAGAACAATTGGTTGAAAGATGTTACCAAAGTTAGTTGGAGTTCATTATTTTCCCTTACACTATTCTTCCTCCTGCAACTCAGACAAGATGACTGAAGCTCTTCTTGCCATTTTGGATTGTGTGGTGACCTGAAGAAGGAAACCACACCCGTACGTGGTAGATAATAGAATCAGAGTTTGGCTGCCTAGTGAGGGTCTGTGACTGGCATACTACCCTCTGGATTTCATAGTTCTTTCTTTCTTTTCATGCCCTCCAATCTTCTGCTATTGCCACATGATAGGCTACAGTAGTAGAGAAATCCATGAATCCAGTCCATTGATGTCAGCCTAGTGAAGCAGAGATTAGGGTAGAGAAAGAGAGAAAAGTACCCATCATTCCAAGGTGTAAAATTATGTTACAAATGTGAAACACTGATCTCAGAGAAGTTAAGGAGCCTCCCAAATTACAAAGATTATAAACGGAAAGGTCTTGTCTTAAACTCATACTTTTATCCTTTCTATGCTAGCATTAGGATTAATTAACACAGGATGAGAAAGAATAGGTCTAGACAAGCATGCAGTCAACATGGACAAGAGTGGATAAGTTATATAGAGTGACGAAAAGAAAAGGAGGGCTGGAGGTGAGTTCCAGAAGAGACAAGGTAAATAAAAGATCGTCTCTTAGACAAATCAAGAGTCACTACATCACATTGAAATAATCCCCCTCTGATTGAAAGAACAGTAAGCAGAATTTACAAGCAACTGTCATCGTGTAGTACAGCTAAGGTGGAGTGTACAGAGTCTGAAGATTACCTTTACTCAGAAGATCTTAAGACAGTTTCTCACTAACTGTGGTCAGCATAGTCTTTTAGAATGACTGTTGCTTCTGTCAGACTTTGGATGACATGAACAACACTATGCCTTCACTTTTGTATCCTTGTTATGTAACGCAGGTCTAGACACATAGTTCAGTTCAGTTCCGCCGCTCAGTCATGTCCGACTCTTTGCGACCCCATGAATCGCAGCACGCGAGGCCTCCCTGTCCATCACCAACTCCCAGAGTTCACTCAGACTCACATCCATCGAGTTGGTGATCCCATCCAGCCATCTCATCCTCTGTCATCCCCTTCTCCTCCTGCCCCCAATCCCTCCCATCATCACAGTCTTTTCCAATGAGTCAACTCTTCGCATGAGGTGGCCAAAGTACTGGAGTTTCAGCTTTAGCATCACTCCTTCCAATGAACCCCCAGGACTGATCTCCTTCAGAATGGACTGGTTGGATCTCCTTGCAGTCCAAGGGAATCTCAAAAGTCTTCTCCAACACCACAGTTCAAAAGCAGCAATTCTTCAGTGCTCAGCTTTCTTCACAGTCCAATTCTCACATCCATACATGACCACTGGAAAAACCATAGCCTTAACTAGACGGACCTTTGTTGGCAAAGTAATGTCTCTACTTTTCAGTATGCTATCTAGGTTGGTCATAACTTTCCTTCACACGGTAGGTGCCCAATAAAACTTGCAGACTAAATTAACACAGATATGTTGGTGGTTAGTGTCATGCCCTCTGTAGGAAAAAAAAAAGAAAAAGGCTAGATTGGACCCAAATTCTACAATTTAAGTTGCCTGGAACAACTTTCTTAACTTTTACATTTATTAATCAGTAAATTGAGGAAAATGACATCTTCCTCAGATAGTTGTTTGGAATAATAAATGAACACAAGTAAAACAATGCCTGGAATGTAATAACATTCAGTGTGTATTAACTTTAATTCTCACATGTTTTAAAATATCTTTTCTTTATTATGTTCCTTCGATTAAAATAATTTTTAGCCTGGTTGAATATGAGTATTTGGGAAAAATAAGAGAATGAGAGAAAACATTTATGTGAGAGAGGAAAATTTGTAAGAGAGTCATTGGAGAGAAGGGGTTAGGACTCAACATCAGAGAAACTGTGAGCTCATGGTGTTGAATACTTGGTTGATGTTGGTGATCAGCAGTCTGTGGCCCCAGTAAGCTGTGCAAATGTGGTGTTCCTCCAGCAACGTTCCACTGCTTAAGTACAGATACAAAGACAGTATGCAATTTGGTTTATTCAATTTTGCCAGTCAGATGAGTTAAATAAAAGAAAGGAGTAAGGAACTGGGAGAACTTGAACAAATGAAAAAGCATGACAACTAGCAAGGTTATGACCAGAATTCCTAAGATTTCAGAGGTGATTCTGTTTTCTCATGATCTATATCTCAGAGGTATTGGACAGTGAAGTACAATGGTGGAAAAAACATTAAAGAAATGGAGAGCAATATCTGAGAGACCAAGATATTGGTTAAACCATGGAAAATATCATGGTCAAGGTGGTAATGTTTCCACTACGTAATAATAATGTTTCCACCGAAAGATCTACATTGATTGCAAGAGTGGGTGAAGGTGGCATAACAGGATGTTATAGGCCCTAAAAAGCTGTGGACTTTATAAGAGAAAGGGCTAAGAAACACAGACATCCTTACATCAGCTTCTATATCTAACCTTCTGTATTTAAAATAAGAAGCTCACACAGTTACCTCCAATTCCAACCCATTAACTTAGGGATTATTTTACCCTTGTCCCTTTTCACATTTATAAATCCCTTCTCTGACAGTGAAAAACCTGACTCGCGTGATCCATGACCTACTTACTTATTTACCTAATCCCCATTGTATGTACGAACTCCAAGTCATGCGAGGTGAAATCTTAGTTCAGGATTCCCAGATGTCCCTCACTTCCTGATGGGGCAGGGGGGTAGCTTCTGATTAAGACAGTTGGAGGGATAGGGAAGAAGGTAGAAGAATAATGTCCAGTTACAAAGCATGGCTTCAAGGAGTGCACTACAACTACTGAGCCCATGCTCTAAAGCCCTCGAACCATAACTACTGAAGCCTGCACACTCTGGGGCCACAACCAATGAGCCCCTGTACCGCAACTACTGAAGCCCGTGCACACTAGAACCAGCAGGCTACAACTACTGAACCTGCGTGCTGCAGTACTGAAGCCTCTGTGCCTAAAGCCTATGCCCCACAGCAAGAGGAGCCACCACAGTGAGAAGCCCTTGTCCCACTACTAGAGGGTAGCCCCCACTCTCCACAGCTAGAGAAAAGCACATGCAGCAACAAAGGCCCAGTGCAACCAAAAATAAGTAAATTTTTTAAATTAAGTGAATTTAAAACAAAGTGTGGCTTGGCACTCACTGCTCTCCTGCTCTTGTGCAGAAAGTACTATCTGAGAATTTTGTCTAGAATCAAAATCTCTGCCTCCCCTCAACCCCATCCCAACATGAAGGGCTTGATCCCCATGGCAAGGGAAGAAAATATTTTCAGTTAGGTAAAGTTGGCCCCTTGAAGTCCTTCAAGTGTACTGCACTGACCTCTCCATGTCTTAATTATTAATACTACTCAGTTAGAGATCTTCAACTTAGTAATTAGCACTACTGTTGTTGACTAAGACTAAATTAACTTTCAAAACTATAAATGAGGGTTCGCAAAACTAATATATTTCTTCTTCTCTTCCTATTTCTTCCCCATCCTCCCCAGCTGCTCTGCTTTAGTGCTATGAAGTTCAAGCAGTGGCTAAGTGTCTCTGACCAATAGCTCCTGCCAAGTACCCCCTCCTGCATGGCTCCAGGCTCTTGAACTCAGGTGACATTCATTCCCCTTGTTCCTTCAAGCCTCCGTGAGTCATAACCTTTTGCCACTGTTGCTGGGCTCCAGGTACTTCAGTATCATGTGTTGGCTCTCTTAACCCTGTCCTCACCTGTGTTAAAGTCTTTTCAGTAGATTCACTAAGTGGAATTCTATTTTCCACCAAGATTCTCACTGATAAAAGATTTAAAAATGAGTGCAAATTTCTTCCTAGAGTACCTTAACACATACCATGTAGCTATTAACAGCTCTTATAACTGGGTTATCATATCACTTCTCCAAAGCTTTCAACAGAGCCAAATATGTATCCAGAGACAGGCTTTGAAACATCATTTCCTTCTCATGTATTTGAAATACACTTGATATCTCAAAAGTATTTAGGTACAACACTAGTATTTCATGGGCATCAGCAGCTTTTAATGCACACTTTTAAACATACATCTAGGCCATCATAAAAAGACTATTTTTATATATCACTTTAGCATGGGTATACATATTATTTATAAAAGCTTTTAGGATAAGAATAAGGATTAGATAGCATTTATTCTATTGGAATATAAAAAGTTGAGTGACATTTATTGGAACATTAGTTATGAACCTTACAAAATAAAACACATCCTCCCAAATATTTACAACTTCCCAAAAACCAAGTGTCCTAATTTGCATAAATTCACAAGCCTTAAGAATATGAGTTAGTAGAAAAAGCCACTGCATGACTTCTAGCCAACAATAATCCCACATATCCATCCAGTACTTCTAACATACAAACTGAAAGTCAGTTCCCATGTACTTTAACTGATCATGGTATATTTTATTTTTCTCTCATTCTACTCCATACTCTTAAGAGTCCCTTGGACAGCAAGGAGATCAAACCAGTCAATCCTAAAGGAAATCAACCCTGACTATTCACTGGAAGAACTGATACTGAAGCTGAAGCTCCAATACTTTGGCCACCTGAGCCGAACAGTTGACTCACTGGAAAAGACCCCGATGCTGGGAAAGATTGAAGGCAGGAGGAGAAGGGGATGACAGATGACATGGTTGAATGGCCTCACTGACTCAATGGACATGAGTTTGAGCATGCTCTGGGAGATAATGAAAGACATGCAAGCGTGGCATGCTGCAGTCCACGGGGTCGCAAAGAGTTGGACATGACTGAATGTCTGAACAACAACAACCCTACACCATACTCCTCACTCATCCCTAGCATATGTGTGCGCACGATCATATGCGCATGCAGACAGTGACTGTTTAGGGGAGGCTACCCAAAGTATTATAGATGAAAACTAAAATTAATAAATTCATTAAGTTCCACAGTGGATAAGTAGCTCAGTAGCTTTTGTGAGTTACACCTTATACACTATCATCCCACCCTACCTTTCGGAATGGTCTCTGGATTTTCAGACAACCCAAAGGGTGAATATGATCTAAACACAAAGTTCTTCTTGACCTTCCTTCTGTTGTGTTTCATTGTTCAGCTGCTATTTATTCCCATTGCTGCAGTATGCCAGAGAGCTTTCACAGTCACAGGAGTGCAGTGGTTGATTTATCAATAGCTGTAAGATTTTCCCAACTGCTGATCAGTGCCCTCTAGCAAAAAGGAATTGTTCAACATGGGGGACACAGCTACCACCTATACAGCCACCCTATCTCCTTACTAGCCATATAAACTTGTATGAGCCTCTCTGTGCCTCAGTTTCCTCTTCTCTAAAGTTTAGGATTGTCATTATCTTATTGCTGTTGTTCACTCGCTAAGTCATGTCCGACTCTGCCACCCCATGGACTGCAGCACACCAGGTTCCCTGTCCTTCACTCTCTCAATTTACATAATCCTTTCTGTTCTTAAATTTAGATTAAAACAATTCACAAAATCATCTAAATGTTTAGAGACTTGAAGTAATTTCTTCCTTTGCCAATGAAATAAAAATGCTTCATTTGTTGGCAATTTGTTCATTAAAAGCCTCATTAAATCTGAATTGTTAGTTCTGATAAATAACTTCTACCAAAAATTCCTCCCAAATCTCAATGGTTAATTCAGAGGAAGTTTATTCTTCACTCGTGAAACAGTCCAATACAAAGTGGTAGGGGAGTGGATGGAGGGTGTTCCTCTGTGCACGCAGTCAGTCAGGAACCCAAGCTGAGGAAGGTTCCACCATCTTTAACACAAACTTCCTAAGGTTGCTGCAGGCAATGATATCCCCAGCACTGGAAGAAGAAACACAAATAGGATCAGGCAGGGGGCTTTAGGAGCCATTCCTGGATTCAAGATTGCCGGGAAAAATATCAATAACCTCAGATATGCAGATGACACCACCCTTATGGCAGAAAGCAAAGAAGAACTAAAGAGCCTCTTGATGAAAGTGAAAGAGGAGAGTGAAAAACTTGACTTAAACAACCATTCAGAAAACTAAGATCATGGCATCTGGTCCCATCACTTCATGGCAAATAGATGGGGAAAAATGGAAACAGTGAGAGACTATTTGGGGGGGGGGGGTGCTCCAAAATCACTGCAGATGGTGACTGCAGACATGAAATAAAAAGATGCTTGCTCCTTGGAAGGAAAGCTATGACCAGAGTAGACAGCATATTAAAAAGCAGAGACATTACTTTGCCAGCAAAGATCCATCTAGTCAAAGTTATGGTTTTTCCAGTAGTGTATGGACGTGAGTGTCAGACTATATAGAAAGCTGAATGCCAAAGAATTAATGCTTTTTGAACTGTGGTTTTGGAGAAGACTCTTGAGAGTCCCTTGGACTGCAAGGAGATCCAACCAGTCCATCCTAAAGGAAATCAGTTCTGAATATTCATTGGAAGGACTGATGCTGAAGCTGAAACTCCAACACTTCAGCCACCTGATGCGAAGAACTGACTCATTTGAAAAGACCCTGATGCTGGGAAAGATTGAAGGCAGGAGGAGAAGGGGATGACAGAGGATGAGATGGTTGGATGGCATCACCGACTCAACGGATGTGAGTTTGAGTAAGCTCCAGGAGTTGGTGATGGATAGGGAAGCCTGGCACACTGCAGTCCATGAGATTGCAAAGAATCAGACATGACTGAGCAACTGAACTGAATTGAACTGAACTGAACTGAACTGGTAGGTAGAGTTTGAGTTGGAGACAAATGGTCAGCATATGATTTTTAATAATCATTTTATTTGGAATAATTTTAGATTTTTTAAAATTTCAGCTAGTACAGAGTTCCCATATTTCCTCACCCAGTTTCCCCTAATATCTAATATAACCTTGGTAAATTTGTCAAAACTATGAACCAGCATTGGTACATTACTGTTAACAAATGCCAGACTATATTAGGGTTTCACTAGTTTGTCCACTAGTCTTGTTTTGTTATCATTGTTCCAGAATACAGTCCAGGACTTCACATTTCATGTAGTTTCTTCTGGCCTGTGGCAATTTCTCAGTCTCTCCTTGTTTTTCATAACCTTGATAGTTTTAAGGAGCATTGATCAGTGATTTTATAGAAAGTCCTACAAATTGAATTCATCTGATGGTTTGCTTATGATTAGACTGGGGCTATAATGTCAGGAAAAAGTGCCACAGAGGTAAAACTGAAGTGCCCTTCATATCACAACATATTAATGAATGCATGCTATCAACACTCATCACTGGTAACGTTTATCAAGATCACTTGGTTAAGGCAGTACTTGCAAAGTCATTATTTTCTCATATTCCATCCTTCAGAAGCAAGCCATTAAGCCCAGATCACATTTGGAGGATATTTTAGGTTAAAACTGAGCAGAGTAACAAGTCATTGAAAAACACAATTCTTGTTCCATGTTATTCTTGTCTCCATTAATAGACAATAGATACTAATGTCTACATTACAGACAATAATAAAAGGCTATCTGTATTTACTGTCTAAAAAGCACTTTGAACCAGATGAATTTAGTGTTGCTTATTCATTGTTAAATTTTAAGCTAGCTGTTTTAGTAGCAGCTGGGAGGGATTGGGGGCAGGAGGAGAAGGGGATGACAGGGGATGAGATGGCTGGATGGCATCACTGACTCAATGGATGTGAGTCTGAGTGAACTCTGGGAGTTGGTGATGGATAGGGAGGCCTGGTGTGCTGTGATTCATGGGGTCGCAAAGAGTTGGACATGACTGAGTGGCTGAAATGAACTGAACTGAACTGAATACAATCTTAATTGATGCAAAAGTCCACTCACAAAGAATTAGTCTAAGTTAGTTTCTCTTATGAATCAGATAGAATCAATAATGCATAAAGTAGAAAGTGTTAGTCACTCAGTCACATCTGACTTTTTGTGACCCCATGGACTGTAGCCCACATGACTCGTCTGTCCATGGAATTCTCCAGCAAGAATGCTGAGGTAGGTAGTCATTCCCTTCTCCAGGGGATCTTCCCAACCCAGGGACTGAACCTGGGTCTCCCACATTGTGGTCAGATTCTATACCATCTGAGCCACCAGATCACTCCTAAAATTACATTTTTTTTAATCATTCACATTGGCCTTCAAACAATGTTCTTCTAAACTATGTGGAATTATTTCAAAGCACAAACCTTAGTTTAAAATACATTTATATTTATTGCTTAATATTTGCCTTTAAAAGCTTAAGATTTTATTTTGGCAAAATATTTTAAAAGCTGTTTCACATGTGAAATTCTCTTTGATGTATAATTTAATAAAATGATCAACATACATGTGCTTCTACTTTTTTTTTTTAATAACAAGCTCTAAAAACCTGGCAAATTGTATTTAATTTTATTTGTTTTGTTCTGAAAATGTTTTTATTCTCAAGTAGCCAACAAAGGAATGCAGAAATGTCTCCAGTGGATGAAACTCAGGATTCTTTCTATTCTTTACAATATATATGATATATGTGGTAAATCTATCATTCTTGGTATGACAACCACTATGCTCGGATATCTCAATATTTCACTAGCTGAATGATTTGTTTATTTAACTAATATGTGGGGGTGGGGGGGAATACTACAAAAATGTAGTACTGAAATCTCTAAACTCTTCCTCTTCTCCAGATTTGGAATACTTATTAAGATTCTTCAAAGAAAGTGAATTATTTCATTAAAATATGATGTACAGCAGGCCTTTCCTGAGGTTCACAAAGGTTTGCAAGGCTGTGTGTAGCCTATTACTATTTTATAAGTGGCTGGATGTTCTCTAAAATCAAAACAGAGGGAGACAAGACAGTGGTTGGTCTTGTCATCAAACAATAAAACAAATTAGCTTTTTGTTGGCTTTTTCTCCCGTTTAAAGTTTCCTTAAATTTCAAAGTCAAAGAAAATAAAATCTCTCTGGCCCATCAAACAAGCAGCCTGTTAAGAAAAACAACTTCTGATGACAGCAAAATGCTAAATAAAGCTCTTTTGATTTGGAGAAGCCTCTCCTCTGTCTCAGGGTAGGACTTCACCAAAACCATTCCCGATCAGAGGATATCAGTTATGTTTTTAAAGATATTCACAGAAGTAAATTTCATCACTGCTCTTAGGAAAACATCTCTGTAAACAAAATACCAATGCAACAAACTCTACTGCCTCCAGCCACTGAGGTATGCTTTGTGATTCTATCTTCAGTTTCTGGAGTTACTGAAATTTTATCCTGGAAAGCTGGCAGTAGGAAAAAAAATCAGAGAACAAGAATATGCAAGTAGCAAAGGATAAAATTGAAACTTGTTCCAAATCTGGAAAAATCTAACAAATTACAACAATTTTTCAGGCAATTTAATTGATAACACAGATACAGCTCTAATAAGTACTCATAATAGTATTTATGAAATAAATAAATGCCATAAAATGTTTATAGCATCACCATGATATAGATCTCCCCTATCAGCATGATTCTTCCTGTGAGAAATTTATATGTAGCAACAAGTCGGGATAGGAATTTTAAAGAGGAATTTATTTTATTTCACCTTATAAAGATAATGCCACAGAATATCTGAAATAACTGACATTTTTCATATTTTAAGCTTTTAGAACAGATGTATTAAAACAGCATAGTTATTTAAAGTGATTTTGCTCTTGCCTTTGAAGTCTTCCTTCCATTTTTATCTCATTAAGTATTTATTCCAAATAACAATGTGGCAGGCAACAAAGATATTGATAAGGTGGTGACAGGGGCAGAGGAGCTGATAAATGTTGCTTTCTACTTCTTTACATTTTGTGGCAAAAATTACATAAGAATTAATAATGTATTATAATCAGTATTTAAGTTCTATTTCTAACTCTCAATAAACTTAGTATCATTTGGCCTCCATTTGCAGAAATCAACAACAGTAATAACCTACCACAGAACTATTATGATGATAAAAGGAGACCATGTATGAAAAATAATTAGTGGCAGTCAGACATGAGTTGAGCGTGTTATATATGTTAGGCACTACGCTGAATTCTTTTCATGTGTCACCTCATTTTCAGTGTTTAAAGAACTCTACAAAAAGACATTTTTTTCTTTCATGCGTTGCTGTGATTAGTCGCTCAGTCGTGTCCAACTCTGCGACCCCATGTACTGTAGCCAGCCAGACTCCTCTGTCCGTGGGGACTCTCCAGGCAAGAATACTGGACTTGGTTGCCATGCCCTCATCCAGGGGATCTTCCCAATCCAATAACCAGGTCTCCCACATTGCAGGTGGATTCTTTACTCTCTGAGCCACCAGGGAAGCCCAAGAATACTGGAATGGGTAACCTATCCCTTCTCCTGGGGAACTTCCCCACCCAGGAATTGAACTGGGGTCCCCTGCACTGCAGTCGTCTTCTTTACCAGCTGAGTTACCGGGGAAGCCCCTCTCCTGTGTTAATATGCACATTTTGCATTACAGTAGCTATACAGTAGGAGAAGGCAATGGCAACCCACTCCAGTACTCTTGCCTGGAAAATCCCGTGGACGGAGGAGCCTGGTAGGCTGCAGTCCATGGGGTCACACAGAGTGGGACACGACTGAAGCGACTTAGCAGCAGCTATACAGTACCAGAGAAGGCAATAGCAACCCACTCCAGTACTCTTGCCTGGAAAATGCCATGGATAGAGGAGCCTCCTAGGCTGCAGTCCATGGGGTCGCGAAGAGTCAGACACGACTGAGCGACTTCACTTTCACTTTTCACTTTCATGCATTGGAGAAGGAAATGGCAACCCACTCCAGTGTTCTTGCCTGGAGAATCCCAGGGACCGGGGAGCCTGGTGGGCTGCGTCTATGGGGTCGCGCCGAGTCGGTCACGACTGAAGCAACTTAGCAGCAGCAGCAGCAGCATACAGTATAGATGGGGAAACAATGGAAACTGAGAGACTTTATTTTCTTGGGCTCCAAAATCACTGCAGATGGTGACTGTTGCTGCCGCTGCTGCTAAGTCGCTTCAGTCGTGTCCGACTCTGCGCGACCCCATAGACCGCAGCCCATCAGGCTCCGCCATCCATGGGATTCTCCAGACAAGAACACTGGAGTGGGTTGCCATTTCCTACAGACATGAAATTAAAAGACGCTTGCTCCTTGGAAGAAAAGCTATGACCAACCTATACAGTATATTAAAAAGAAGAGACATTACTTTGCCGACAAAGGTCCGTCTAATAAAAGCTATGGTTTTTCCAGTAGTCATGTATGAATGTGAAAATTGGACTGTAAAGAAACCTGAGCGCAGAAGATTTGATGCTTTTGAATTATGGTGCTGGACAAGATTCTTGAGAATCCCTTGGACTGTAAGGAGACCAAACCAGTCAATCCTTAAGTAAATCAGTTCTGAATATTCACTGGAAAGACATACTGAAGCTGAAACTCCAATACTTTGGCCACCTGATCCAAAGAACTGACTCATTAGAAAAGACTCTGATGCTGGGAAAGATGGAAGGCAGGAGAAGAAGGAGACAACCCAGGATGAGATGGTTGGATGGCATCACTGACTCGATGGACATGAGTTTGAGCAAGCTGCAGGAGTTGGTGATGGACAGGGAAGCCTGGCATGCTGCAGTACATGGGGTCACAGAGTTTGACATGACTTAGCGACTGAACTGAACTGAACTGAGTTTAAGTCCTTCAACTAAATTTTTCTTTTTCAAGATTGTGTTGGCAATTCTATAGATCTTTTACATTTCCATACAAATTTTAGAATTCATTCAGCATTTTTTTTAAATCTGCCTTCTTATAGCTTATTCTAACATGTTTATCACAATATATCATCATGATTTGTTTAAATACCTGTTTCTCTTCTACTGCGAGATCCCTCAAAGAAATGAATGTTGTCTTATTTATTGTATTCTTAGAATCTAGCCCCTTATTATAGAGTGCACTTTTGAGATTTCTAGTTATTTGTTAACTAATACAATTAAGTAAGCCTTGAGTTGGTTCTTATGGTTTCTATGAAACAGAGTACAATCTTTCTCATAGGTTTTCCCCTAGGAAGCAATAATTAAAAAAAAAAAAAAGTGTCCTTTGTATTTTAGCAATTTGAGACTATTGAGCTTGTCTCCCCACTCCTTACCTACGATAGAATTCATTTTCCTAAATTGATCCATTTTCTCTAAAGATTCAAATTACTGATTGATCTACTAAGGTTAGAACATATTGCTACTTACCCAATAGGTCAAAAATGGCCAAGATACACAACACTGTTGAGAAAAATTAAAGAAGACTTACATTATAAACATGCTGTGTTCATCGGTTAAAAGACTAATGTTATTAAAAATGTCTATTCTTCCAAATTGATCACAGAGTCAACATAATCATTACCAAATTTGATCTGGTAGTGAGAAATTGATGAATTAATTCTAAAACTTATTTGGAAGCATAAAGGATCCAGAATTACCAACATAATCTTGAAAAAAGAGAACGTTGAAGTACTAATCTCAGATTTACTGTGAGACTCATTGTAAAGTTACTTTGATACAAAGAAAAAATGCTATTGATATGGGGATCTGTTCTGTTCATTCCCTCACTTGTGTCCAACTGTTTGTGACTTCATGGACTGCAGCATGCCAGGCTTCCCTGTCTATCACCAAATCCCAGAGCTTACTCAAACTCATGTCCATCAAGTCAGTGATGCCATCCAACCATCTCGTCCTCTGTCCTCCCCTTCTCCTCCTGCCTTCCATCTTTCCCAGCATCAGAGTCTTTCCCTATGAGTCAGTTCTTTGCATCAGATGGCCAGAGTATTGGAGTTTCAGCTTCAGCATCAGTCCTTCATTGAATATTCAGGACTGATTTCCTTTAGGATGGACTGGTTGGATCTCCTTGCAATCCAAGGGACTCTCAAGAGTCTTCTCCAACACCACAATTCAAAAATATGAGGATAAACCAATGGAAAAAATAATATAATCTAGGGATAGACCCACATATACACATTCAAATGATTTTCAACTAAGGTGCCAAGACAATTCAATAGCATCAGTGTTTCTAATAAATGACATTAGAACAACTGAATATTCATACAGAAATAAACCTAAGGTATCCCATATACAAAAATTAATTTAATAAAATCCATGTACCTCACATAAAATCCACAACCAAAAGTTCTTAGAATAAAATGTAAAGAAATATCTTCTTTTCCTTTTATTAGGCAAGAATTTTTTGGATAACACACAAAAAAGAAAAAAATAATAAATTGGACTTCATCAAAATTTTAAAGTTTTTTCCAAACAAAGACACTACTAAAGTGACAATAAAAAGATGAATGATGCAATTAGAAAACAGTCAAAATGCTTGAACAGACACTTTACAGAATAAGATATATAATTGGTCAACAAGCTCATAAAGATGCTTAATGTTTTACTTCAACTCCTTTTTACCTAAGAGAAATTAAAACATAGATGTTTATCAATAGAAAAGCTTAGCTTTGAATGCTCACAGCAGCTTTATTTTAATAAGCCCCAAACATGGAACAGACCAAATATCCATCAATAGGAAAATAGATGAGCAAATTGTGGTAAGTTCAATCAAAGAAATACTACTCAGTTAAAAGATAGAAGGTGAGGCAAACAAATTACTAATCCATGAGTTAATCTCAAAAACATTTTGCTGAGTGAAAGAAGTCAGACACAAGAATATACATATATAATTCCCTTCATGTTCCTTGTGAGAATAGGCAAATTGATCTCCGGTGATACAAGTACACAGAGGATTCCACAAATGAGACAGCCTTCTTGGGGCTCCATTAGCAGAAATGTGATAATAGCAATACTTGCCACAGAACAGTTATGATGATAAAATAGGACCATGCATGAAAAAATAATTAGTAGCCATCAGTAACATGACTCGAGTATGTAATATGTGCCAGGCACTATGCTCTCTCATTTGTGGATTCTTCCTTATACTTGAATTTGATTGGTTTCCACACTGATTTCTTCAGATCAAACATGGCTTCACTCCTAACTTTGTGAACTCAGGATTCTAAGCCAAAACTTAGGATTTAATAAGCATTTATGCTCATCAAAACACCTTGAGTTATCCCAAGTGCAATAGCACCCCTGACCTAATCTGTTAAATAATTATTACTCCTAAGTTCTCACTCATGTTATCACTGCACAAGATTCCAGATATATTAAAACACACACACACACACACTTCAAGTGGATTTGCTGCCTTCATTTCCACTTTTAAGTTTTCCAGACTGATTTCTAAAGTGCTCAGTACAATATTCTTCACCTAGTGAGTTCTGTAATGCATAGTGATGATTAACTGACATTGAAAAGGTACATACCAACAAGATTAGGTTGATTCTATTAATGATTAATGTATTCTATTACCCTATAAAGGATAGGCCTTTTGGGACTCTGGTATTTTTAAAACATCTTTAAAACATCATATGCCTATTCAATATCTTGAAAATATCAAACACTTAGATTCCAGAAATACATTACTGAAGCTTTCAAGAGATGAATGCCCAATGATTAAAAATCCTTAGCAAAAGAGTTCCTATCATGGGTTTTTATTTTGCTAGTTCCAGGATGGGATGGGCAAGGGCTGGAGGAGGGGGCTTGGTAATCCTTTATTTGTCAAAAGCATTTAATAAAACCAATTGCTTTACAAACTAATGAGAAAAACTGTAAGAACAAAGCAGATATTCTTGGAATATTACTTGTAGGATAAATAAGCCTTAGAGTAGGAGAAAATAACATATTCAGACACACAATTCACTTTTTTTCTTTCCAGCAACATACATTATCTGAAAATTGAAGTAGTATCGAAGAAAGGCATTCTAGGAAAATGAAGCAGAGAAAGGAGGAAAGACATGGAGAAAGAATAGCAAAGCATTTCTGGTTTTCTTCTTAAAAGAAAGGAGGAGGTGGATGCCAAAGTTTGAAACCTGCGAATCAGTAAAGGACAGACAGACAAATTCTCTTTCTGCTTCAGCCTTATGGAGGGGAATCAAAAGATGTCAGAAAGAGAGGCAGCTGTTTCTGAAAAACAGAGCAGAATGTTGTTTCTTCAAACACCTCCAGCATGATAGTCTGAAGTCATTCTATTTCTCCAAGTGATTGGCAATAATAGCAAGGTACCAAAACTATGATATTACAACCAAGATGGAGGTTTTATTTTAAATGGCCTAGACTATTTTCTTGTGTGTCTGACTTTCTGTAAAATTTAATCTTCAAAATTTCCAGAGATTCATACCCTGAAAGATATCAAATAGGCAATTATAAGAAATAAACTAGGGAACAATATTGGATATCTTGTAATAACCTATAAGAGAAAAGAATCTGGAAAAGAGTACATATATATACATATATATGAATCATTTTTATTGCATACCTGAAACTAACACAACATTGTAAATTAACTAGACTTCAGTAATAAAAAACATTAAAATTAAAAGAGAAACCACTTCATTAGCTTGAAAGAAACATACTACACCTAAATTACTTTCTTCACTTCTTTTGCTCTATTTTATATCTTATTAGTAGAAGATACAGTCAACACATTGTGCATTTCAACTGAGGTATGTTTGAATAGAGCTAATCCTGGGAACCTGGTTTCATGGACTAGTCATATACATTTTCACTGTTAACTAAGTCTTGTATTTACTTAATTTGCTGTAGAAAAAAGCAATTGGAAGAATTGGGACTAGCTGAGAGAGAAGCAAGGACAGTACAAACTTTGTATTAATAATTTTCTATAGGCCAGAAGAAATTTCTTAAATCCGTGTCAAGAATGGTAGTTTTACTTCTCAAGTTTCAACTTAACACCTTTTCACTGAATTAACAACTGTCTCAGACATTCAGGGATGAAACCACATCCAAGCACTTCTTTGGAATGTGAGAGTAACAAATATATTTCTCTTAAGGAACAAACAAGTAAACGCTAGAAAATAGAGCACCAGATTTATGTGTTACTTCATCTAGTCCCCTAGACAATTTTATTTGATTCTTCCTGGTTATCCTCCTTTTTGATGAATATGAATTTAAGAAGTCAGTAAGCCACTTTGATTTATTCTCTCAAAAACCAAAGGATACAGAATAGCATTGATGATTGTTAGAATTTGCATTGTCTTATGGCTTACATATCTAGAATTTTCCTTAAATAGTATCTAAAATAGTAACGCTCAGAAAAGTGTCACAAATTATAAGAACAATGAGAAACTATGTTCTGCTTATCAACATCCTAGCTTCCCAAAAAGATATTAAATGATTTCAGTAAGTACAATATGCAAGAAGTTTTGTCTCTAGCTAAGACAATTTGCAAACCATTAAATAGGTTTTTATCCTGCTGTAGATCTAAACACGCTGTGGAAACAATTCAGAATGAGTTTCTCAAATGTATTTGACCAAGGACCTTTGTTTATATATCAATTAACAATCTTTGATGTGTTAACTTTTGAAGAAGTTCGTATATTCACCTAGAAATCCTAAAGGCACAGAATATCAAAGTCAGAAAGAAAACATGGATATTGTACCACAGCTTTTCCCAGTATACAAGACAGTTTCCAGATCTCTAGGACTGAGTGATTCCTATAACAGCATCTTGCTCTCCTGACCCAAGTGCTGACATGGTCAGTTCTTTGTGATTTTTCTTTAGATAACCATCATCTGCCCCAGTGAAAGAAAGTGGTAAAAAATTTTTTAAAACTGGTGATTTATAAGCTTCTAGCATCTCGTTGTTTGCCACAGTTTGGTAATTCTCAGAATAAAGTCTTTTAACGTTCCCATTACTTTGCCAACAGAGGTCTGTAGAGTCAAATTTATGGTTTTTCCAGTAGTCTTGTACAGATGTGAGAGTTGGACTATAAAGAAGGTTGAGTGCCAAAAAAGTGATGCTTTTGAACGGTGGTGTTGGAAAAGACTCTTGAAAGTCCCTTGAACTCCAAAGAGAGCAAACCAATCAATCCTAAAAGAAATCAACCCTGAATATTCATTGGAAGGACTGATGATAAGCTGAAGCTCCAATACTCTGGCTACCTGATGTGAAGAGCCAACTCAATAGAAAAGACCCTGATGCTGGGAAACAATGAGATCAGGAGGAAAAGGGAACAACAGAGGATGAGGTGGTTGAATGGCATCACTGACTCAATGGAGATGAGTTTGAGCAAACTCCAGGAGATGGTGAAGGACAGGGAACTATGGCGTGCTGCAGTCCATGGGGTTGCAGAGTCAGACACAACGGAGCAACTGAACAAAGTTCCCATGACAAAAATTAACTTAGATCTCACGGGGAGATTGACTATCTTTAGATTTCTCTTACCTGCCAAATATGACTTTGTTAGTGCAGTTATCCTAATAGTTTTGGGAGGTTTTGGAGGGAGGGGTACTAACATAATTCCCCACTATATTAATATTTAATAATAATGTTATGGTATGATAAATACATAAAGCCTCTTGGAGATTTACAAAGCACTTTTTGTTTACTTTAGTTTCATTATAAAATAGTGACAGTAATATATGTCTCATGGGGTTTTCTTATTTATTTTTGTTTGCACTGCTGCACACTAACTTTCTCTAGTTGCGAGTGGGGGTACTCTTTGTTATAGAGCATGGGCTCTAGATTGCCGGCTCAGCAGTTGTGGAGCAGGGCTTAGTTGCTCCAAGGTAGCTGGGATCTTCCTGGACCAGGGATTGAACCTGTGTCCCCTGCACTGGCAGGCAAATTCTTAACCACTCTACAACCAGGGAAGTCCTCAAGGGGTTTCTTATGAGGGCTAAAAACTGTCCATCAAGTTCAGCTATTGGAGTGAAGAACACTCCAAAAATGTGTTTCCCACCCCTCTGTACACACATACATATATCCCCCTTTATCCGACTGCCCACTTGCAATTGGTGTAGAAGTATATGAACATCAGTAATGTCAAAGGATGTTATTAACCCTAAATTTCTAAGAGCCAATTATCAACTGGAAATGAATATTTCTTTTTTAAAAGGTACATTCATCCTGTACATAAATAGAAAGTACTTATTTTTTTTTCTAGAAACCATAAATAAAATTTGTTTATTAAATGTACTTACAATGCAGAGTTTCAGTTTAGGAAGGTGAAGAATTTGAGAGATGGATGCTGGTGAGAGTTGCACAACAATGTGAATGTACTTGGTGCCACTGGACTGTATGGTTAAATATGATTAAAATGTTAATATTATGCTTCATATTATGACTACTGTAATTAAGAAAAACATTTAAAACATAGGCATAGCAGAAAAAAAAGATGGTTGAATATATTTCTAGAAGAAAACAAAGAAAGTGGTAAAATAATGAACTGAATGGATCAAATTCAGATAACTGATAAGCTTATAAATCTAAAATTTCAGGCAAGAGAATTTGATTTTCAGAACTTGATACAGAGGCCTCAGTTCAGTTCAGTTCAGTCTCTCAGTCGTGTCCAACTCTTTGCGAACCCATGAATCACAGCATGCCAGGCCTCCCTGTCCATCACCAACTCCCAGAGTTCACTCGGACTCACGTCCATCGAGTCGGTGATGTCATCCAGCCATCTCATCCTCTGTCGTCCCCTTCTCCTCCTGCCCTCAATCCCTCCCAGCATCAGGGTCTTTTCCAATGAGTCAACTCTTCACATGAGGTGGCCAAAGTACTGGAGTTTCAGCTTTAGCATCCCTCCTTCCAAAGAAATCCCAGGGCTGATCTCCTTCAGAATGGACTGGTTGGATCTCCAAGATACTCTCAAGAGTCTTCTCCAACACCACAGTTCAAAAGCATCAATTCTTCGGTGCTCGGCCTTCTTCACAGTCCAACTCTCACGTCCATACATGACCACTGGAAAAACCATAGCCTTGACTAGAAGGACCTTTGTTGGCAAAGTCATGTCTCTGCTTTTGAATATGCTATCTAGGTTGGTCATAACTTTTCTTCCAAAGAGTAAGCGTCTTTTAATTTCATGGCTGCAATCACCATCTGCAGTGATTTTGGAGTCCCAAAAAATAAAGTCTGACACTGCTTCCACTGTTTCCCCATCTTTTTCCCGTGAAGTGATGAGACCAGATGCCACGATCTTTGTTTTCTGAATGTTGAGCTTTAAGCCAACTTTTTCACTCTCCACTTTCACTTTCATCAAGAGGCTTTTTAGTTCCTCTTCACTTTCTACCATAAGGGTGGTGTTATCTGCATATCTGAGGTGATTGATATTTCTCCCGGCAATCTTGATTCCAGCTTGTGCATCTTCCAGCCCAGCGTTTCTCATGATAAAGAGGCCTGCTGCTGCTACTGCTAAGTCGCTTCAGTCGTGTCCGACTCTGTGCAACCCCATAAGACAGCAGCCCACCAGGCTCCCCCGTCCCTGGGATTCTCCAGACAAGAACACTGGAATGGGTTGCCATTTCCTTCTCCAATGCATGAAAGTGAAAAGTGAAAAATGAAAGTGAAGTCACTCAGTCATGTCCGACTCTTAGCAACCCCGTGGACTGCAGCCTACCATGCTCCTCCGTCCATGGGTTTTTCCAGGCAAGAGTACCGGAGTGGGGTGCCATCGCTGCGGTCAAATTCAATTAGTCTCAGAGTACAAGCATAATTAGGGGCTTCCCTGGTGGCTCAGAGGTAAAGAATATGCCTGCAGGAGATGTGGGTTCAATCCCTGGGTTGGGAAGATCCCCTGGAGAAGGAACTGGCAATACATTCCAGTAGTCTTGCCTGAAAAATCCTATGAACAGAGGAGCCTGTAGGGCTATAATCCATGGGGTCACAAAGAGTTGGACACGACTGAGTATGCAGGTATTCACAAGCGTAGTTATTGGTAAATACATCTGAAAAATAGAAGGGGACTCAGAAATCTCAGAGAAGGTTAAATGGTTTATTGGATTACCCAGACTCTCCAGAGAGGACCCACTAAAGACAAGATAATGAAGAACTTTGTTTGTCATGCTAAGTAATTTGGACAAATTTGATAGTAATGAAGACTGGAAATAATTTAAAATCAGTTTGTAACTGTTGTTCAGTCACTCAGTTGTATACAACTCTTTGCAACCCCATGGCCTGCAGCATGCCAGGTTTCCCTGTCCTTCACTATCTCCTGGAATTGGCTCAAACTCATGTCCATTGAGTTAGTGATGTCATCCATCCTGTTGTCCCCTTTTCCTCCTGCTCAAAGTGTTTCCCAGCATTAGGGTCTAGTCTAATGAGTCAGCCCTTCACATCACGTGGCCAAAGTATTAGAGCTTCAGTTTTGGCATCAGTCCTTCCAGTGTATATTCAGGGTTGGTTTCCTTTAGGATTAGCCGGCTTGATCCCCTTGCTGTCCAACGGACTCTCAAGTCTTCTCTACCACCACAGTTTAAAAGCATCAATTCTTTGGTGCTCAGCCTTCTTCATGGTCCAACTCTCACATCATACATGACTACTGGAAAAACCATAGCTTTGTCTAGACAGACCTTTGTTGGCAAGGCGATATCTCTGTTTTTAATACACTGCTTAGGTTTCTCATGGCTTTTCTTCCAAGGTGCAAGCGTCTTTAAATTCCATGGCTGTAGTCACCATTTGCAGTGATTTTGGAGCCCCAGAAAATAAAGTCTGTCACTGTTTCCATTTTTTCCCATCTATTTGCCATGAAGTGATGGGACCAGATGCCATGATCTTCATTTTTTGAATGTTGAGTTTCAACCCAGCTTTTTCACTCTCCTCTTTATCAAGAGGCTCTTCAGTTCCTCTTCACTTTCTGCCATAAGGGTGGTGTCATCTGTTTATCTGAGGTTATTGATATTTCTCCTGCCAATCTTGATTCCAGCTTGCGCTTCATCCAGTCTGGCATTTTGCATGATGTACTCTGCATATAAGTTAAATAAGCAAGGTGACAATATACAGCCTTGATGTACTTCTTTCCCAATTTTTAACCAGTCTGTTTTTCCATGTCCAGTTCTAACTGTTGCCTCTTGACCTACATACAGGTTTCTCAGGAGGCAAGTAAGGTGGCCTGGTATTCCCATCTTTTTCAGAATTTTCCAGTTTTTTTTTTTTTTTTTTTTTTTGTGATCCATACAGTCAAATGCTTTAGCATTGTTAATGAAGCAGAAGTATATGTTTTTCTGAAATTCTCTTGCTTTTTGCATGATCCAGTGGATACTGGCAACTTGGTGTCTGGTTCCTTTGCCTTTTCTAAATCGTTTGTACATCTGGATGTTCTTGGTTCACGTACAGTTGAATCCTATAGCTTGAAGGATTTTGAGCTTTACCTGGTAGAGATTTTCCCTAGTAGTCCAGTAGTTAAGATTTTGCCTTCCAATACAGGGAGTATAGGTTCCATCACTGGTCAGGAGATAAGATCCCACATGCCTAGCAGCCAAAAGAAACAAAACATAAAACAGAAACAATGTTGTAAAAACTTCAACAAATAAAGACCTTAAATATGGTCCACATCAAAAAAAACAAAGGTAACTAAAATAGAAATATTTTTAGGAGGAAAATTCCACATTCAATGTAAATGGTCAAAGTGGTTATTCTTTGTGAACAAAGTGGTTATAAAAAAAGTTAGGCAGACACAGATCAGGTGAAACATGATACTTGATTGCAGTGGGAATTATAATGAAGAGCAAAATTTTAAAACTTACATGTTGGGACTCAACAGCCAACTACCCTCTCTTAATCATCAGAGCAAAGAATGACTTGTATTCATAAAGAAATGTGTCAATGGGCAAGTGAAGGTCAAACCACACAGGCTCAGATGGTATTAATAGTCATAAATTTAATAATGAGACTCTCACTGACTTGCAAAACTTTTCAGAATTACAACTGAAATGCTGAATTTCAGGGGGTCATCATCTTATAAAGAATTACTGGCATTGCTTATGAGAGTTGAATTATTTCCAAGGGCAGTGTTGTAATATGATGGTGTATCATCATCCATTTCTCTTTTTTAAATTAATTGTTTGGATTATAGTTGCTGTACAATGTTTCTACTCTGCAGTCTCTATTATATATAGTATATATTCTACTGTAGTCTCTACTACAATATATATATATAATCTCCTCCCTTGGGGGCTTCTTCCCATTCAGTTCACCACAGTGCATTAAAAGTAGAATTCCCCGTAACCCACCAGGCTCCTCTGTCCATGGAAGTTTCTAGGCAATGATACTGGAGTGGGTTGCCATTCCCTTCTCCAGGGGATCTTCCTAACTCAAGGATTTGACCCGTGTCTCTTATGTCTCCTGCATTGGCAGGCAGTTTCTGTACCATTAGCACCTTCTGGAAAGCCCAGTAGTATATATATATATGTGTCAATCCCAATCTCCCTATTCCTCCCACCACTCCACTTTCCTTCTTGGTATCCATACATTTGTACTCTATGTCTGTGTCTCTATTTCTGCTTTGTTATTCTTCAGATCTGCAGAGGTTTTTCTTCTGAGGCTAGAGACAATAAGATAATTCTTTTCCCCTGATGCTTACTTCTCACAAATTAAAATTCCGAAAACATTCTAAATACCTACAGGTGAATGACCGCAATGCCAGAGCATAAACTAAGAGATTGATGCAGCTTCATTAGGTCAGAATGAATTGCTGTCTCACTTCTGAACTGAATCACAACCCATGATAGGGTCTCTTGACAGGTAAAGGCAAGCTGGTCCATAATGTATTTCTATTTTAGTCAGACATAAACTGTAATGGGTTTAAATCAATAGAGGGCCAACAATTTATCATCAAAGGCAAGGAGGATGGACTAGCATGTTTAGGGAAAAAAAGCCAATTGATACCTGTTAGCGATGGCACAAAACCACAACCACCACGCAGATCCAAGCTGCTCTTCACCTCGAGGCCTTGGCACGCAGAGTTCTTGGAACACCCTTCCCGATCACAAGTTTTTGATTAATGCAATTAATACAGGCTGGGAGATGAGTGCCACACACCAGAAAGTGGGTAAGACCCACAGGAGCCACAGTGAGATCATCTGGAGCATGCTCCTTCATGGGAAATGCCACTGTTTCTTAAGGCATCACTGAAAGCATCACCCAATGACAATTTTAACATCTGCTTAACCACAACTTGGAAAGCAAATAGCTATGTAGTGCTTCTAATTTTAGCTTCTTTAATTCTCAGGACCTGTTTTACTCTGTGTAGCATTTTCTTTTGAGCGTTGCTGTGAGGAAATCACTAATCTTATAAAATAAAATCAGAGTGATGACAAATGTCACAATCTTCAGGAAACTGCATCCAGTTGCTGTTTTTCACTCTTTAAATAGTGCCATGTTTTACAGATTAGTCTATTTGGCACTGAGATTTCAGAATGATATATTTATTTAAAGAAGTGGCTACTTAAAACATGTTTATCTGTGTTTATGTTACTTTGTAAGTCTCCCAGTAACCAATGATACAGTGTTCTTCAGAGGAAGGGGATCTTCCCTGGTAGAACCTTGCATGAAAAGGCACAGCCTAGGCCTTTGCTTCTGCAGTTTTTTCCCTTTACCTTAGAAATACCATTTATTTGGTCTTGCATAAAAGACCTTGTATTTTAACGCCTTTAGAATGAGATTTTGTGTTCAAGTATTTTTATTTAGTTTTGGTCTGTTTATTGTCTACGGTTAATCTAATTTAATTAACTTGACCCCAAAGCATTAGTATTATATTTTATTTGGAAACTGAAACATTTCAGTACCCACTAGGAAGCCAAAAACTGACTAAAGATTTATTTTACCAAAGCAGCAAATTATTTTAAGATCAACTGATCTCAAGCAAGAGTGGAAAATGTGAGGATCAAAGAAGACTGTAAACATTGAAAGTGTAGGCAGGAAAATACAAAATTTATCCAAATAGCCTTGTACAAGGTTTCTGGTTAGGGTTATAAAGGGTAAGCCATATTTTTGGACTACTATGGGAATTTTGCCAGTGTACAACACAAAACTTCCTTTGACACCGGTAAGAAATTTATAACCAGCTAACTGTGGCCTCTCTTATGTCTGCTTTGTCTTTTTGAATATGATTTTTACTGTCAATCTATATCATCCCATATTCTCTTAGCCTCTTTCTGCTAAGTCTGCTAAGTCACTTCAGTCGTGTCTGACTCTGTGCGACCCCATAGATGGCAGCCCACAAGGCTCCCCCATCCCTGGGATTCTCCAGGGAAGAACACTGGAGTGGGTTGCCATTTCCCTCTCCAATGCATGAAAGTGAAAAGTGAAAGTGAAGTCGCTCAGTTGTGTCCGACTCTTGGCGACCCCATGGACTGCAGCCCACCAGGCTCCTCCGTCCACGGGATTTTCCAGGCAAGAGTACTGGAGTGGGGTGCCATTGCCTTTTCCAGCCTTTTTCTAGATAGCTCTTAAATTTTTCAAGGCAAATTTTTTGGGATTGGGGCGAAAACACTTTATGAAAGGAATTAAACTATCTGTACTAAAACAGTGATACCATTTTGCCCTGTCAAAAAGTTGTTTCTTGGTTTATTGTGAGTAGTTGATAGACCAGTGTGGTTCTCAAAGTGTGGTCCCCAGACCAGCGTTGCCTAGGGACCTTCCCCTGGATCTTGTTGCTACTGCTGCTAAGTGACTTCAGTCATGTCTGACTCTTTGTGACCCATGGACTATAGGCCAACAGTCTCCTCTGTCCATGAGACTCTCCAGGCAAGAATACTGGAGTGAGTAGGCATTCACTTTTCCAGAGGACCTTCCCAATGCAGGGATCAAACCCTTGTCTCTTACATCTCCTGCATTGGTAGGCAGGTTCTTGTTCAGTTCAGTTCAGTTGCTCAGTCATGTTCGACTCTGTGACCCCATGCACTGCAGCACACCAGGCTTCCCTGTCCATCGCCAACTCCTGGAGCTTACTCAGACTCATGTCCGTCAAGTCTGTGATGCCATCCAACCATCTCATCCTCAGTCATCCCCTTCTCCTCCTGCCTTCAATATTTCCCAGCATCAGGGTCTTTTCCAAATGAGTCAGTTCTTCACATCAGGTGGCCAAATTATTGGAGTTTCAGCTTTAGCATCAGTCCTTCCAATGAATATTCAGGACTGATTTCCTTTAGGACTGGTTGGATCTCCTTGCAGTCTAAGGGACTCTCAAGAGTCTTCTCCAACACCACAGTTCAAAAGCATCAATTCTTCAGCACTCAGCTTTCTTCACAGTCCAACTCTCACATCCATACATGACTACTGGAAAAACCATAGCTTTGACTAGATGGACCTTTGCTGGCAAAGTAATGCCTCTGCTTTTTAATATGCTGTCTAGTCCGGTCATAGTTTTTCTTCCAAGGAATAAGCATCTTTTTATTTAATGGCTGCAATCACCATCTGCAGTGATTTTGGAGCCCCCCAAAAATAGTCTCTCACTGTTTGCATTGTTTCCCCATCTATTTGCCATGGAGTAATGGAACCAGATGCCATGATCTTCATTTTCTGAATGTTGAGCTTTAAGCTAACTTTTTCACTCTCCTCTTTCACTTTCATCAAGAGGCCCTTTAGTTCTTCTTTACTTTCTCCATAAAGGTGGTGTCGTCTGTATATTTGAGGTTATTGATATTTCTCCCAGCAATCTTGATTCCAGCTGTGCTTCTTCCAGCCCAGCATTTCTCATGATGTACTCAGCAGAGAAGTTAAATAAGCAGGGTGACAATATAAAGTCTTGACTTATTCCTTTGCTGATTTGGAACCAGTCTGTTGTTCCAGTTCTAACTGTTGCTTCTTGACCTGCATACAGATTTTTCAGGAGGCAGGTCAGGTGGTCTGGTACTCCCATCTCTTTAAGAATTTTTCACATTTTGGTGTGATCCACTCAGTAAAAGGCTTTGGCACAGTCAATAAAGCAGATTTTTTTTTATATATTCTCTTGCTTTTTTGATGATCAAACAGATGTTGACAATTTGATCTCTGTTCCTCTGGCTTTTCTAAATCCAGCTTGAACATCTGGAAGTTCACAGTTCACATACTGTTGAAGCCTGACTTGGAGAATTTTGAGTATTACTTTGCTAACATGTGAGATGAGTACAATTGTGCAGTAGTTTGAGCATTCTTTGGCATTGCCTTTCTTTGGGATTGGAATGAAAACTACCTTTTCCAGTCTGTGGCCACTGCTGAGTTTTCCAAAGTTGCTGGCATATTGAGTGCAGCACTTTCACACCATCATCTTTTAGGATTTGAAATAGCTCAATTGGAATTCCATCACCTCCACTAGCTTTGTTCGTAGTAATGCTTCCTAAGGTCCACTTGACTGCATTCTAGGATGTCTGGCTCTAGACCAGTGTTCACACCATTGTGGTTATCTGGGTCATGAAGATTTTTTTGTATACGTCTTCTGTGTATTCTTGCCACTTCTTTTAATATCTTCTGCTTCTGTTAGGTCCATACCATTTCTGTCCTTTATTGTGCCCATCTTTGCATGAAATGTTCACTTGGTATCTCTAATTTTCTTGAAAAGATCTCTAACCATTCCCATTCTATTGTTTTCCTCTATTGCATTGCATTGATTTCATTGCATTGATCACTGAAGAAGGCTTTCTTATCTCTTCTTGCTATTCTTTGGAACTCTGCATTCACATGGGTATATCTTTCCTTTTCTCCTTTGCCTTTTGCTTCTCTTCTTGTCTCAGCTCTTTGTAAGGCCTCCTCAGACAACCCTTTTGCCTTTTTGCATTTCTTTTTCTTGGGGACAGTCTTGATCCCTGCCTCCTGTACAATGTCATGAACCTCCATCCATAGTTCTCCAGGCACTCTATCAGATCTAATCTCTTGAATCTATGTGTCACTTCCACTGTATAATCATAAGGGATCTGATTTAGGTCATACCAGAATGGTCTAGTGGTTTTCTCTGCTTTCTTCCATTTAAGTCTGTATTTGGCAATAAGAAGTTCGTGATCTGAGCCACTGTCAGCTCCTGGTCTTGTTTTTGCTGACTGTATAGAGGTCCTCCATCTTTGGCTGTAAAGAATAGAATCAATCTGATTTTGATATTGACCATCTGGTGATGTCCTTGTGTATATGTTGTGGAAGATGGTGTTTGCTATGACCAGTGCATTCTCTTGGCAAAACTCTGTTAGACTTTGACCTGTTTAATTTTATACTCCAAGGCCAAATTTGCCTGTTACTCCAGGTATCTCTTGACTTTCTACTTTTTCAATCCAGTCCCCTATAATGAAAAGGACATCTTTTGGGGGTGATAGTTCTAGAAGGTCTTATAGGTTTTCATAAAACCATTCAAGTTCAGCTTCTTCAGGATTACTGGTTGGGGCATAGACTTGATTACTGTGATATTGAATGGTTTGCCTTGGAAATGAACAGAGATCATTCTGTCGTTTTTGAGATTGCATCCAAGTACTGCATTTTGGACTCTTCTATTGACTATAAGGACTACTCCATTTCTTGTAAGGGATTCTTGCCCGCAGTAGTAGATATAATGGTCATCTGAGTTAAATTCACCCATTCCAGTCTATTTTAGTTCACTGATTCCTAAAATGTCAATGTTCACTCTTGCCATATCCTGTTTGACCACGTCCAATTTGCATTGATTCATGGACCTAACATTCCAGGTTCCTATGCAATATTGCTCTTTACAGTGTTGGACTTTACCTCCATCACCAGTCACATCCACAACTACGTGTTGTTTTTGCTTTGGATCCATCTCTTCATTCTTTCTGGAGTTATTTTTCCACTGATCTCCAGTAACATATTGGGCACCTCCTGACCTGGGGAATTTACCTTTCAGTGTCCTATCCTTTTGCCTTTTCATACTGTTCATGGGGTTCTCAAGGCAAGAATACTGAAGTGGTTTGTCATTCCCTTCTCCAGTGGACCACGTTTTGTCAGAACTCTCCACCATGACCTGTCTGTCTTGAGTGGCCCTACACGGCATGGCTCATAGTTTCATTAAGTTTAGAACAGGCTGTGTTCCATGTGATCAGATTGGTTAGTTTTCTGTAATTGTGGTTTTCATTCTGTCTGCCCTCTGATGGAGAAGGATAAGAAGCTTATGGAAGCTTCCTGATGGAAGAGACTGACTGAGGGGGAAACTGGGTCTTGTTCTGATGGGCAGGGCCATGCCCAGTAAATCTTTAATCCAATTTTCCGTTGATGGCTGGGGCTGTGTTCCCTCCCTGTTGTTTGACCTGAGGCCAAACTGTGGTGGAGGTAATGAAGATAATGGCGACCTCCTTCAAAAGGTCCCATGCACGCACTACTGCGCTCAGTGCCCCCAGCCTGCAGGAGGCCACCACCAACCCACGCCTCCACTGGACACTGCTGGACACCCACGGGCAAGTCTGGGTCAGTCTCTTCTGGGGTCACTGATCCTTTCTCCTGGGTCCTGGTACACACAAGCTTTTGTTTGTGCCCCCCAAGAATCTGTTTCCCCAGTCCTGTGTAAGTTCTGGCAGCTCTCTGGTGGGGTTAATGGTGACCTCCTCCAAGAGGGCTTATGCCACACCCAGGTCTACTGCACCCAGAGCCCCTCCCCTGCAGCAGTCCATTGCTGACGTGTACCTCCACAGGAGACACTCCAACACAGTGCTGGCTCAGTCTCTGTGGGGCCTCTGGGTCCTGGTGTGCACAACGTTTTCTCTGAGCATCTCTGGCAGGTATGGGGTTTGATTCTAAATGTGATTTTGCCGCTCCTACCATCTTGCTGGGACTTCTCCTTTGCGCTTGGATGTGGGATGTCGTTCCTTGGTGGGATCCAACATCTCCTGGCTATGGCTGTTCAGCAGCCAGGTGTAGTTTTGGAATTCTCACAGGAGAAGATGAGTGCTCATCCTTCTACTCCACCATCTTGTTAGAAACGTAAATTTGGTGGTTCCTCCCAAGACCTACTGAATCAGTCAGTGGAACAGAGTCCAGCAATCTGATTCAGCAAGATGTTCAGGTACAAAGGGCTTTCCAGGTGGCAGAGCAGTAAAGAATCCATCTGCAGTGCAGGAGGCCTGAATGCAGCCTCCATCCCTGGGTTAGAAAGATCCCCTGGAAAAGGAAATGGCAGCCCACACTAGTATTCTTGCCTGGGAAATCCCATGGGCAGAGGAGCCTTGGCGGGTCATGGGGTCTCAAAAGAGTCAGACGTAACATATCAATTAAACAACAGCAAGGTTAATGAGATCCCCAGGATGGGCCCTAATCCAATATTACAATATTATCCTCATCAGAAGAAGATATTAGACACAGACAAAAGACCATGTGAAGATAAAGGAAAGAGGGAGATAGGCTTCATTAGAAATCAACTCTACTGACACCTTGGTCTCAAACGTCTAGCCTCCAGAAATGTGAGGAAATACATTTCTGTTGTTTAAGCCACCTAGTCTGTGGTGCTTTATCACAGCCCCAGCAAAACAATATACCTCCTAATTAACCCACTTAACCACCTGGAAACTATTGATGGTCATGGAAGACATATGGCAAACAGGAAAAATGGTATTACATAAATATCTTTACTCAAAAAACAACTCAAAGGCTGAGTCCTACTAGTGGTAGTGGCATTGTTGAATACTAAGGGTAGTATTACTTTTATTACTGTGTGGTCTAGACCACTGTTTCCCATTCTGAGTTAATAATAGAGACCAGGTGAGCTAAGTGCAATATTTCAAAAAGCCTAGTGGAAATCTATCCAAGATAAGAGGTCAAAAATATAACTTAGAAACAAAATTCTGAAATTACTCTCATGATGTGGGATCTATTAGTTATATATCTGGGATTTAAAAAGAAAAGTTAGAGGCCCATTTCACATGGCACACAAACATACATTCCATGAAAACTACACAGTTTAAAGATTAAAAACAAAACTTAAATTGTAGACAATGACATAAGGGGATATATTTACAATCTTTGAGGACAGAAAGTCTTTCTAAACAAGAAACAAATGAAGGAATCCATTAAAGGTTAGTTCTGTCTAAGTGAAAATGTAAAATTCTTATGTGCTGAAAGACACCTTCAATGCAGAAGAAAGTAGCAGCCTGGTAGAAAAGCATTTGTAGCAAACATAGAAAGTATCAAAACCTTTTATGGACACAATTGTGTCTCCCTCCCACCAAATTCCTATGTTTAAGCCCTATCTCCCAATGTAACGGTATTTAGAGATGGGGCATTTGGGAGGTACTTCAGTTTTTATTTTTTAATTAATTTTTATTGGAGTATAGTTGCTTTAAAATGTTGTGTTAGTTTCTACTGTACAGCAAAGTGAATCACCTATAATATACATATATCCCCTCTTTTCTGGATTTCCTTCCCATTTAGGTCACACAGACCACTGAGTTTCCTGTGCTATAACAGTAGGTTCTCATTTGATGAGGTCCTGAGGGCAAGGTCTTCATAAGGGAATTAGTGCCCTTAGAAAAAGAGCCCGGACAATTTGCTTCCTCTCTCTGCCATGTGAGGACATAGCATATAGGATATAGCAAGAAGATACCTAGAAGGAGAGCCCTTGCGAGTTAATTGCCTAACACCTTAATCTTGGGCTTTCCTGCCTCCAGAACAGGGAGAAATAAATTTCAATTGTTTAGACCATCTAGGCTATGGTACTTTGTTAGAGAAGCCCAAGCTGACAAAGATAATATCCTTAATATACACAATCTTCCTGCAAGTAAAGAAGAAAAAATGAGCATATTAAAAATGGATAAAGGTCAGGAACAGGAAATTTACAGAGGAAGCGCAAATGACTCATAAACATATAAAAAGTTGCTCGTCTTCATTAGCAATGGAAAATGCAAGTAACCTCAAAGATGACTTAAATATAATTTATTTTTTGCCAATCAGATTGGTGCCAATAAAAAGATTACTGGAATACAAAGTAGCTAATGTCACGGATAGGGCATTTTCTCTTAAAAGAGGATGGGGGTACACATTGCACAATTTAGCAATGCATATGAACATTGAAAATGAGCAGGCCTTAAGCTAGCAATTCCACAAAACACACATACACAAAAATATAAAGTTGTGCATATCAAAATAACATCATTTTAAAAAGGGAAATAACTGAAAACAAAACCAACTTTCCCTCAATGGGAAAATTGTTAATTTAAATTATAGCATATTTATATTAAGTAATACTATTTAGCTGTTAACAGTATTCTGAATATATTGACATGGACTACAGATCAAACCAGTGAAGGAAAATCAATCCTGAATATTCACTGGAAGGACGGATCCTGAAGCTGAAGCTCCAATACTTTGGCCACTTAATGTGAAGAGCTGACTCATTTGAAAAGAACCTGATGCTGGCAAAGATTAAGGCAGGAGAAGAGGATGACAGAGAATGAGATGGTTGGATGGCATCACTGACTCAAAGGACATGAGTTTGAGCAAGCTTCAGAAGATAGTGAAGGACAGGGAAGCCTAGCATCCTGCAGTCCATGGGGTTGCAAAGAGTTGGACACGACTGAGCAACGAAACGACAAATTGAAATCAAAAAGTGCAGAACACAACAGCATGTCTTGTATGATCTCATTTGTTAAAACTAAAATGATGTAGGTGTGTATTAGTGTAAAACTGTCTCCTTTAACATGGGAAAGGTAGCAACATAACAACAGGTGCAGTTTGCTAATTTGGAGTTTTACCAATCAGACATTAAAAATAATTCAGATGAAATTAAACATGAAACTCTAAGATTGAGTTTACATTCAAATCCAAAGTGCAGTTCCTTCAGATTTCATTAACTCTACATCTCTTTTTTATGACTAACATGCATATAAAACCGATGCGTAGTTTTCCTTTTCCAGCCAGGACAGAGCTGCTTGGAGGCTGGTAGGGGTGGTGAGGCCTGAAGCAGCTTCTGGAATTTCTGAGCAGCCCTGGTCAGTACAAAATGGACCCAGTAGTTTTGAGTTACATGAACAGTCTCCTGCGGCAGTCATCTCACTTACTGGATCCTCCAAACTGGCTCAATGACCATTTTATTGGGTTTTCCTTGGAATACTTTGCCAACAGTCAATTTCATGACTGCTCTGACGACATCTCCTTCATCAGCCCCAGAGTTACTCAGGTCATCAAGTGGCTGTCAACCCAGCAGAGGTCACCATGTCCCTTGAACCCTCGGATCTCCCCAACAAGAGAGTTGTATTTTTTAGCCATCAGTGATAATTCCGACCTTACAGTTGTGGGAACCCATTGGAGGTTGTTGGTTTATCTGCAAGGTAAAAATGGCTTTTTTTCAAAATTATGATTCTTATGGTAGCAACTCATTCCATGCAGAGCAGGTAGCAAAAAAACTAGAGGCTTTCTCAGCCAGAAAAGGAAACAAACTGGCCTTTGTGGAAGAGAAACCCCCTGCTCAACAAAAACAGCTGGGACTGTGGGATGTATGTGATACGTAACACTGAGGCCTTGTGTCAGAGCTCCTTTAGACAACAGCCAGAATCACTATTGCGGCTAAATCTCTCCTACATACATCACAAAGAAGAGAGAAGAATGGAAAGATCTCATTGCCAGACTTGCTAAAAATTAGCTGTTGAAAATATATTTGACTTTTGAAGTCTCTTTTGCCTGTCCCCATGCATTGGATGGCTGCAGTCTCAGTGCCTGAGGGAAGATGCCCAGGAAAGGAAAGCTTAGAATGTTTACTTTCCCCTGAGAGAATGTTGTCCTCTGCACTATCCTAATGGAAAGTTTCACTTTAACCCTAACTTCAGAGCAATATGTTCTGTGAAGGTGTCTTCAAAATATTCACCAAAACTGATTAATTCCCTTTTGGGCTCCCTCATCCACACTGGTTTGTTCCAAAGAAAAAAGATTGATCTGTAAAACAAATGAAGAATACGTTACATCTAGAAGCAAGAAGAAAATCATAGAGAAACCAAAAACCAAAAAGCACAGCCCACATATTTCAAGAGATCAACTGGCTAGAAGCAGATTAAGACCTAAGCTAATTCAAGATCGAAGTATTATCAGTTACTCAGTTCTATGATAACTCTTCCATTCAACAAGCAAAGGCTTTCGCAGCTATAACCTTTGCCAACACTTGATAAAGATGATGTTAGCCCACAGTTACCCATCTGATTCCTGGAGCACTTTAAGTGTATTGAAATAAATGTCTGTGGTGGACCTCTAGTTTTGCTTCTGAAACTTTGTTGATTTAATTTTGAGATATAAAAGAGAAAAAGTGACCTTTCTCAACTCTTTCACTTAATTCAAAGTGCAGACAATGTAATTTTTGAAATGTGGAACCAAGGGTAAAGAAGAAATGCTATTCTTTCTAAATTTAAAAAAATAAAAAAGATGTTTAATTTCACTATTCTTTCATAATCTAGATGAGTAACTAAAAACTACTTTAGCAAACATGAGATTTCTGATAATGTAAAAACCTTCCAACTATTAATACTTTTTCATAATTGCATGTCGTATCTTTATTATATTACTTTCAGTTGATATTTTTGCAGGGCAAAAAGACAGCTCTGCCAGAAATTCTTTACAATAACTTCCTACAGAATCTTTGAACAAAACATTTGGTATACATCAAGATTCCTAAGATTTCAATTTTGCCAAGTTTCTGATTCATTTCATATTCTGTCATGTTTCGGTTCAAAATGAAGCGACTTGGTGAAAAAGAAAAGAAACATAGTTTAATCTTGTTCTAGTGCTATTATCCTACTTTGGATTTTCTAATAGTTTGATAACATTCAACAGCGAAGAGTATATTAAGGTATCAAGATATTTTAAAGAGACTGAAAATGCAAAGCTAAAAGTAAATTTCAAACATCTTCATTTATTAGAAAAACAACTATTTCAGACAATGCTGCAACTAGGCTATTCTTGGCATTGTACAGAATGTTTTACTCCCTGCATTTTTAAAAACCAATCTTTTCACTTTTTATTCTATGGTGTCATCTAAAATTTATATTAATTGCGAAAAGCTTGTGGAATATATATGGCATTCATTCTGCTTTATCTTTGTAGATTACAAGATTCTTAAATAAATGAGACCTAAATATTTGTATCCCATGATGTTTCTAAATATATATATATTTTAAAACATTTAAACCTGGTTCCAGTTTGAATGCTCCTAGGAAGTCAATAACGGAAAAAAAAAAAAAAACAATTACCTAATATGGAAATCACTGCTGCTATCTACCAATTTTTTTCAGCCCTCCTTTGTGATATTTCATAGTATTACACTTACCTGCCCTGCCTGAAGTTAGTGGGGCCGTTTTACTTGCTTTGGCCAGAGACGTGTGAGCGAAATTAACATGTGTCACCTCTAGGTGGAAGCTCTTAGAGCCAGTGTGTGATTCATCAGGTTGTTTTTCCCTTTAGCACCACAAAAAGCAACATCTAAGATTACTGCTGCTTTGTCCCAAGGTCTCTGAGTGCTCACAGTGAGCAGAGCTCCCCTTCTGAGTGGACAGTATCCACGGCTGAGATACAAACCTTTCCAGATTAATGGCACTGAGGTTTGGGGGTTGTTATTACAGGTATACTTTTGCCCCTGTGTTTTGGAAATGATCAAATTCTGATCAGAATTATACCCTACCTATGTAAGATGAGGCACAGGAAAAAAAACAAGGCGGATGTCACAGAAAAGTAGACAGGAAAGGGATAGCAAAAGGAAAATAAGCTGAAATCCTTCATTTAGGTTTCAGGAACCTAAACCTGAAAGTTTAGGTTCCAGAGTTCCAAATTTTATATGATCTTCTTAAAAATAACCAGTCTTGATAAACACCAAAAGTTTATTTTTTAGAAATCATTTGTTTGAAGTTTTAAACTAGTCAAAGCACTAAAATGACATGAGTTGCATACTGATGGAAGACAAAAATATACATATCACTATTTACTCTCTTATACAACTCAACAAGTATGAAGAGCATAAAATACATTTATTCACATAACACATTTCATCAACCGTTAAAATATGTCAATGACAAGTTGAAGTCCAACAATATTATTTACCAGGCAGTAGAATAGTCTGACCCCCAGTGAAGCAGGAAAATGTACACTCTCATCCTTTATAGTCTCACTTTAGACAATTATTTTTGAACAATAATGATAATATATATGTGAAGCCTGCACTAAGTTTCACAAAAAGTTCACTTCATTTACTAAATGATCTTACTTGGACTCTGAACTCAGGTTAGGCACAAAACTAAAGCAGGTTTATTGTTTTCATACTGAAAATGATCAAACAAGATCATTTGTTTTACAAGACAGATATTTCTATGTATATGTGTGTATGTATTAACTTAGTATTTTTCACTTCAGCAACAACAGATAATTAGAAGCAACTTTCTGCTTTTATTCAAAAAAATGTTTAAAGAACATATTTCTATCACCTAGTTAAACCCATCAGTAGAAAGTCCGATATTTTTGGATATACTTAAAGCTAATTATAAAACAGTGCTATCTCTCTGGACCCCTAAACACAAATGCTGGGGTTTTTTAGTCTAGTTTTTTTAAAGTTCACTAACATTAGAAAAAGCCTGCTATTGTCAAGTAATCTGCCTTGAAACATATAATCCCCCAGAAATAATGTAATCAAATTGTATATGAAGTTGCTTGAAAGTGAAAGTGAAGTCGCTCAGTCGTGTCCGACTCTTTGCGACCCCGTGGACGGTAGCCCACCAGGCTCTTCCGTCCATGGGATTCTCCAGGCAAGAATCTGGAGTGTGTTGCTATTTCCTTCTCCAGGGGATCTTCCCCACCCAGGGATCGAACCCGGGTCTCCGACATTGCAGGCAGACGCTTGAACCTCTGAGCCAGGGAGTTGCTTAGATACTATTTTATCCAATGAGAAGGGAAATTCAGTTACTCTGATGGTCTAATGATAAATTTTAAAGTAGACTGTAAAACTTCAAAAGTGGTAAGCTTGCTGAACACTGTTTCCAGTCATTTGAACAAATATCCTTCCCCTTTGAACAAATACATGAAAGTTATTGGTAGATGCTCTACTTTATTACTCATTATATAATAAATTGTCAAACCACAAGGAAATACATATAATAACAGAAATAAAATTCTGAAGTCAGATATGCATATTGTTATGCTCATTTCACTTCATTTTCTGTGGACAAAAAAGCCTAACACAATGTAAGCACACATATTCTTTGACTATTTTTTTCCCCAATTTTTTGTGTTTATTTCTTGAGTTTAACAGCATCATGAAACCGATTTAGTTGCCCTAAACCTAAGCTCAGATAATAGAGATAACCCTTCCAGGATATGCAGAGAATGACTGCCCTGTCACTCCCCAAAATTTTGCATGCTAAGCTCATGCATTCCCATCCACGGCCATGTCACAATATCTCCTCAACACAGACACACATGGCCAGAGTGACATCATAGCAAGAGAGAAACATTTGTCATTTGTCTTCTCAAGGAGAAAAGGCTTAAAACAGAGGTTTTTCTCCTCTACAGATCTCCTAGATCAGGCTCTACGGGACTGTTCACTGCAGCATCCCAAACAGCCTGAGGAGAAAGGATGGAACTTTGATTCCTTCTACCTCAGCTCACAGAATACCAACACTCTCTCAAGGAACTGTAGGAAATACATATCTCCTCTAAACCATCTATAAATTCTTTTAGTCTTTAAGTGCTCCTAAAACATGTGAGAACATTTATGTAATATAACAGCAATCACAAATTGCAATGGCTTTTTAAAAAGTATATACACTGGAGATAGATAGATAGATCTTAAAATAACCAACATGTAGTTGTCAGCTTAAACTAAAAGTACACTAAACCTTTGCACTTCCATGCTCATTTGCACCAAGATATCCTTTCCAGTAGTTCAGTTTGGCAAGTATCAACCATCTACTATGTGCTCTATATATGTGAATGACCTAACTTGGTGTGATTCATCATTTACTGGTCATAAACTAAGAATATCATATACCAGTGTGTATATGTATGTTGCCCTACTTCAAATTCATTGGGGAAAAAAACAGTTGTCTTTAAATCTTCACTGAGGCTGTTTGCTTGAGCAAACATTCTTCCAGTGTATTCATTACATTAAGCATACATTCTTTTAATGTATTCATTAGATTTTACCAACATTCACCAAAGTAAACAAGAACAAGAACTTTTAAATTACCAGTCAAAAGCAAAAATTTGTAAAAATAGTAATTTAAGTCTAATTGATCTGTACAGATTTCCTAGAGAATCCAGTCAGTTTCACAAGGAAGATTAATATGAAAACAGACCCCAACTAATAAAAAAATGAGTTTTTTTTTTTATAGAAATGCATTTCCTGACTATAAAGCAGAACTAGCTACCCTCTGCTCTGACAAACTCAGGACATTCTGAATGATTACTAAAATTCTTCGAGTTCAATTACACAAACAAGCAAAGAAAAAATTTAAAGTATTAGGAAATTTGGAGACAGATTTTTATCTTTTGGTTAATCATTATGAGGGTCTCAAAATGCCTGGCTAATTGCCAAACTTCCCCTTGACACTGGTAGTACAGGCTTTGGAAGATGCCATCTTACAGATTTAAGGAATTCTTTTCAACTGAAATTTCTGATGTCCTTGGTGTGTGTGAGAGTATGTGTGTGTGTATAAGTGAAAAGAAACACACTAGCTGCAGATGGTCTTTGAATATTTTTCTCTAGAGGCTGTGTTTCTTTTGTTCCCTGACACTGTGTCAATGGTGCTCAGGTAGAGCACCTTTACCAATGTTCTTTGCACCCATCACTTGGGATTGAACTTCTGCTTGTTTGCATTATCCACGGCTGAGTTCCTTAGGAACTGCTACAGTGCAAGTCACCTCTACACCTGCTCACACAGACTATGTTTCTCTACAAACTATTGACTATACATGAGAATTTTCAGAGGAAATGATGATTACTTGAAAACTGTGCAAATCTATGATGTAACAAGAATATCTTCAAATAAAAACTGACCCTCATATCAATAAATGCAAGCGGTCGTATCTGTCAAATATGACAAAGAAAGGTTCATTCTAAACAAGCTCACAAGATCAGGCAACCTGACAGCCAACCACGTATGTGGAAGTCATTATAAGAAGCCACGATCAATCCCCTGTGACATGACAACGCATGTATTAACTGAGGCTATGTAATAAGGAGTAAAACAGACCAGATCAAAAGAGGGTCCCCCATTTCACTGTGCCTGGTCTACATAGAGCAGTGACCCCCTAAATAGCCATTTCACTGTGTAGGTAGTAGACCAAATACACGCTTCGGGCTTCAAGAGAGTCACTCATTTCAAAAGCATCAATAGCACAGATAAGGCCCAAATTGCTTTCAGTTTGACTCCTATAGCATTATTTTATCACATTTACCTCCAGTTGACAAAAGCATGTTAAAATATGTAATTATACAGCTAATTTAACAAATTTAAAAGCCAAGTCTGACAAAAGTGCCCCCATACTATCTGAGTGAGGGCTGATTTTTCCAGTTAGACTTTCTCTATTTATACAATTAACTGAAGTATTGCCAACTTTTTTTAAATTTTTTCCTAGATCTACACTGATTTACCATCCTATTCACCTAGGTGCTTGTTTGCTGAGTTACTTTCTCTGTAACTGGTAAATCAGAAATAGCAGCAACCTTTAAAGAATTTTTAATGGAGCTAAGCTCCCAAACATGTAAGCTGATGACATGTACTCCACAACAGCGTCTGGTACACACATAGAGATTCCTAAGGACAGCCTTCCGTAGAAGAATATACACCCAAGGATCTAAGATTTGATTCCATGTTGCCATTCGAAGAGTAAAAAGGGTTCTTTCACAAGAATCCTTAAAATCTTGTATATTCATTCCAATGCTGGCCATTGTCACCTGCAAAATAAACAAAATAGAGAAATCACTTGGTAGACATTTCCTCAGTCCTACAGTTTTTTAACTTAACAAACTGCTACATGGTATTTATTTCACTTTCCACAAAGTGATGTTCTTTTGCAAAACACCAAGAAAAAGAAATGATGGCAAAAGAGCAGAAATAGCAGAAACACTGACATAGACATCTGAATCCTTTGAATTCAAACTGACACCAGAACTATGAAAATGACAACTTATATGGCAAGTCAAATGTGCACAAACAGAATGATCGAAGAGCAGACAAACACTGATCCTAGTAACAGACCTTTCTTACTTCTGAGAATAGAAAATTCAAAGCCAACATATTTGTAAATTTCAATGAAAAAACTAAAGTTTCCGCAAATAGATTAAAGTATAGATAAGCTAAAGTTTATATAAACTATAGATAAGAGTTTTTAAATTTTTATTTAGAACAGCTGTACACTGTCACTAAGTCATGTCTGACTCTTTGCGACCCCGTGAACTGTAGCCCTCAAGGCTTCTCTATCCATGGGATTTCCCAGGCAAGAAAACCGAAGTGAGTTGCCATTTCCTTCTCCAGGGGAATCTTCCCAACCCAGGGATGCTATCCACGTCTGTTGCATTGGCAGGCGAAATCTTTACCACTGAGGCACCAGGGAAGCCCTAGCAATAGATTAGAACTGGTCTAAGCACTGAGCCTAGCTTTAACTTCTCAATGAACATTTGCAGAACAAACAAAATGTCTTTGAAAACACCTTGGATATAAAAACAAATAACAAATAAATGAACAAAAGGTAAAACTGAAAATTTAAGGGGGATTACACTATTATGTCAGCAGGATTAAGAGACAATGTAAAAGCCTAAAACCCAAAGGGGAAAAAAAAAATCAAGTCTTGGTCTTCTTGATGGGTCATTATCAAGAATAAAATGTTTCAATTTGGCTGGTGATACTTATAATTGAAGGAGAAATGTCCCTTACCAAAAGCCTCATTGTCTACACAACAAAATAAAAACTCCTTGTCTTCTTGATGAGGCATCTGAAATCCATCTCTATAACCTCATCTCTCCTGCCAACACGCTATGCTCCAACCACAGTAAAGGCCTCAACTGTCCCACATCCACCATGCCCTTCTGAGCTTTGGCTTGTATGGCTCTCATTTGAACCTCTACTCGCCATTTCTCTGCCTGACAAACCCCTATCCATCCTTCAAGCCCCAAGCATAATGGGCTCTTCTCCATGAAACTTTTCCCAACTTCACTGACATGAATTGGCAAGTTGTGCTGCCCCAGCACCCTGTCCCTACTCAGTTGTGTCACGTGCCACACTGCATGATAATGATGTATTATTTACTTGCAAATCTATGATCATCTCTTCTTCTAATTTTTATTTCTAATATCTGGTACAAAGTTGGTACCTAAGATGTTCTCAGTAAATGGTAAAATGAGCAAAATTATATTACTTTTTATTCATTGAGGCTGTTTCTAGAAGAACAGCATCTAATCATCAGAGAAACATCTGCTCATCCATCACAGTGGTCTGATATTTTGAGGCCTAGAATGTTTCTAAAAGTAAAGGATTCCAAGGCGGTTTGTTGCCACTAAAAGGAACGAGATCTTGCAGTCCATGCAGATCTTTTGGGAAATGATTCTTTCCTTTATCGCTCCTCTTGTAGGGGAAAAAATGATCAAAGTGCAGGTCTAAAGATTCTCGAATAAAACTGACCAAGTTTCACTGCACAGATAAATTAGTCCTCAGACAACAGTATCTGGGTTAAGTCCAGATTATTCTATCACTTCTCCCCAAGTTAGCTAACAAGATTGAAGAAATAAGCCTATATGAGCCCTGTTTCTCTTAAAAGAAAGAAGGGCCAAGGCCCAACTGGCAATTGACTTGACATACTTTCATTTTATATTTTTTCTTTACTTATCAAATATTTATTGACGTGCTATGTGCCAGGCAATGTGCTAGGCTCTGAGGACACAGTGGCAAACTAAGCAGGTATTGCCTGTCCTTATGAAACTTACAATCTATTTGCTTCACCTTCTTTTTTTTTTTTTTGGATATGGGGTGGGGAGGAGTGGGTTCAAGAATGAAAGAAGCAATAGTTCTCTTGCCTGATAAATATTAAGTGAATGCACTTCCTGTTAACGACCACATGTGTTCCTAGAGATCTCAGAGCCCAGCCAAGACATTGCTCTCTGTAGCTTGGAACAAAGATGCTTGGTGCACTTGGATGGAACAGCTGGGCCTAGTTTAGAAACATGCAAGCTTGAAATGCTTGAGTTACATGAGATTTACTTCTCTGACTTTTCTCCCTCCCTTGCAAACACCAATGTGGTCTCCAGCCATGAAAAAACATTGAGTCCTCTGCTGAAGGCAGCCAGTACCCAGGGTTTTTCCAGAATACCAGGGTAGTGGCCAGACACTCCTCACTCTCCCCTTCCTATGATCCCAGCCCCAGCCTGGAAGCGAGGTTGCTCTAGAACCTAGCTTGGGAGAAGCACCAAACAGTTACCCACCAAGTGGGTGGAATATTTATGTAAAAGAAGGATCATTAGTATATTTTTGACAATAGTATATTATTGAAAATTTAGGACAACCCAAGTATGCAACAAATCATAAATTATGGTAATTTCATGTAGTGAAAGATATGCAAGCATTTATGTTTGTGATTCAGTCTTATTTTAATATTTATTTTTATTTATTTATTTGGCTGCACTGGGTCTTAGTTGCAGCATACAGGACCTTTTCTTTTTAGTTGTGGCATGAAGGATCCTCTTTAGTTGCTAACTCTCAGCTGTGGCATGTAGGATCTACTTTTCCAATCAAGAATCTAACCCAGGACCCCTGTATTAGGAACTCAGAGTCCTAGTCACTGAGCCCCCAGGTAAGTTCTCAGTTTTAATTTTTTAAGGCAAGTTACCAAATATATTGACTGTATGATCCCAATTTTGAAAAACTTTATGTAATTTTGTGCACACATAGAAAAAAAAAACTAGTGTATCTCAATGATTTTCTTGGTTAACTCTAGACAGTAAAATTGCAGAGGACTTAGATTTTCTCCTGTGCTTTGTATCTAATTTAATACTTTGCTAGATTATGAATTGCTTTATAATCTGTACTTTTTTCCTCAAGTAATTTGTTGAAATATACAGGCATACCTTGTTGTATTGTGCATAGCTTTATTGTGCTTTGCAGATACTGTATTTTCTTTTTTTTCTATAAATTGAAGGTTTATGGAACCTTGTGTTGTCAGATGATGGTCAACATATTTTAGTAATAAAGTATTTTTAATTAAGGTATATATATACCTTTTTTTTTTAACATAATGCTATTACAAAGTTAAGAGCTTACAATATAGTGTAAAACATAACTGTGTTTGCCCTGGGAACCTAAAATTTCATGATTTGCTCTATTGTGATATTTACTTTACTGTGGTGGTCTAAAACCAAACTCATGATATCTCCGAGGTTGTTGTTGTTGTGGTTTTAGTTGCTAAGTCATGTCCAACTCTTGGCAACCCATGGACTGTAGACCACCAAGGTAGGAGTCCGTGAGATTTCAGGCAAGAATACTAGAGTGGGTTGCCATTTCCTTCTCCAGGGGATCTTCCCAACCCAAGGACTGAATCTGTGTCTTTTGCACTGGCAGGTGGATTCTATACCACTGAGCCATCAGGCGAGCCCTTGATCCCCAAAGTAGGCCTGTACTATTGCACTAAAGACTCAGAACTAATGTTGATTGTTTATGAATGTCTATGTTTAAGTGAGTGGGGTTCTACAGAATTGCTGTGGAATTTCAGCCCTGATAAGCCTGATAGAAGGTTGGGAGTTGGGGTAAGAGCAGGAATGTCTACCATTTTCCCCAGGCTCCGTCAACAGTCACCTCACAAACCTTGAAAGCATTCTTCTCTGGCTGGCTCATGGGAACTTGGATTCCAGAAGAGTTGTGCATAGATTCTCATCACTCATGCAGTCTTTCATCTAGTTTTCAAGAGCTACTTGACACATAACTATGCTGTGTTATTTTCTAAAACATCTTCCTTTAGAGCTTGGTAGGTTATAGTCAGTCATCTTTGTTAATGATTAGAATTCTAACTGAGAGGTGGAAAGGCCAAGTGTTTGGATAGTCTATGGAAAAACAAATTAATTAACTTGATACTTCTCAAGACATTCAACATTAAGACAATAGAGAAATAAAGAAATCAAATAAGTATGTGGGCCAGAATGTTTGTGTTCATTGCTAATTGCAAAGAGCAAAATAGACAGATGATACAATAAGATCTCCACTTATTTGGGCCACATAGTACAATTAACTGTTAAGGTAATGGCATATTTCCTAGAACTAACACCAAAAAAGATGACTTTTTCATCTTAGGGGGTGGGAATACAAAGATAGGACATCAAGAGACACCTGGAGTAACAGGCAAGTTCGGACTTCAAATACAAAATGAAGCAGGGCAAAGGTTAACAGAGCTTTGCCAAGAGAACACACTGGTCATAGCAAACACCTTCTTCCAAAAACACAAGAGACAAATCTAGATATAGACATCACCAAATGGTCAATACCAAAATCAGACTGATTATATTCTTTGCAGTCAAAGATGGAAAAGATCTATACAGTCAGCAAAAACAAGACTAGGACCTAACTGTGGCTTAGATCATTAGCTCTTTATTGCAAAATTCAGACTTATATTGAAAAAAGTAGGGAAAATCCTAGACCATTCAGGTATGACCTAAATCAAATCTCTTATGATTATACAGTAGAAGTGACAAATAGATTCAAGGGATTAGATCTGATAGAAAGCCTGAAGAACTATGAATAACTATTCATAACATTGTACAGGAGGTGGTCACCAAAACCATTCCCAAGAAAAAGAAATGCAAAAAAGGCAAAATGGTTGTCTGAGAAGGCCTTACAAATAGCTAAGAAAAGAATAGCAGCAAAAGGCAATGGAGAAATGGAAAGATACACCCATCTGAATGCAGAGTTCTAAAGAATAGCAAGGAGAGATAAGAAAGCCATCTTAAGAGAACAATGCAAAGAAACAGAGGAAAACAATACAATGGGAAAAACTAGAGATATCTTCAAGAAAAACAGAGATAACAAGGGAACATTTCATGCAAAGATGGGCTTGATAAAGGACAGAAATGGTATGGACCTAACAGAAGCAGAAGATATTAAGAAGAGGTGGCAAGAATACACAGAAAAACTGTACAAAAAAGATCTTCATGACCCGGATAATCACGATGGTGTGATCACTCATCTAGAGCCAGACATCCTAGAGTGTTAAGTCGTGGGCCTTAGGAAGCATCGCTATGAACAAAGCTAGTGGAGGTGATGGAATTCCAGCTGAGCTATTTCAAATCTTAAAAGACCATGCTGTTAAAGTATTGCACTCAATATGCCAACAAATTTGGAAAACTTAGCAGCGGCCACAGGACTGGAAAAGGTCAATTTTCATTTTAATGCCAAAGAAAGGTAATGCCATAGAATGTTCAAACTACTGTACAATTGCATGCATTTCCCATGCTAGCAAGATGATGCTCAATATCCTCCAAGTTAGGCTTGAAGTACATGAACCAAGAACTTTCAAATGTTCAAGCTGGATTTAGAAAAGGCAGAGGAACCAGAGATCAAATTGCCAACATCCATTGGATCCTAGAAAAAGAAAGAGATTTCCAGAAAAACATCTACTTCTGCTTCACTGACTACACTAAAGCCTTTGACTGTGTGGATCACAACAAACTGTGGAAAATTCTTAATGAGATGAGAATACCAGATCACAGGTTTCCTGAGAAACCTGTACACAGGTCAAGAAGCAACAATTAAAATCAGACAGGAACAATGGACTGGTTAAAAATTGGGAAAGGAGTATGTCAAGGCTGTATATTATCATCATGCCTACTTAACTTATAAGCACAGTACATCATGCAAAATGCCAGACTGGATGAATCACAAGCTGGAATCAAGATTTCTGGGAGAAATATCAGCAACATCAGATATGCAGATGATACTACCCTAATTACAGGGTACAAAGAGGAAATAAAGAGTCTTTTGATGAAGATGAAAGAGAGTGAAAAAGCTTGCTTGAATCTCAACATTTAAAAAACTAAGATCATGGCATCCAGTCCCATCACTTCATGGCAAATAGATAGGGAAAAAAATGAAAACAGTGTCAGATCTTATTTTCTTGGCCCCCAAAATCACTGTGGACAGTGACAGCAGTCATGAAATTAAAAGACACTTGCTCCTTAGAAGAAAAGCTATGACAAATCTAGACAGCATATTAAAAAGCAGAGACATGACTTTGCAGACAAAGGTCTGCACAGTCAAAGCTATGATTTTTCCAGTTTTCATGTATAGATGTGAGAGTTGGACCATAAAGAAGGCTGAACACTGAAGAATTGATGCTTTTGAACTGTGGTCCTGGAGAAGACTCTTGAGAGCCCCTTGGACTGCAAAGAGATCAAACCAGTCAATCCTAAAGAAAATCAACCCTGACTACCCATTGCAAGGACTAATGCTAAAGGTGAAGCTTCAATACTTTGGTCTCCTGTTGTGAAGAGACAACTTACTTGGAAAAGACCCTGATGCTGGGCAAGATTGAAGGCAGGAGGAGTAAGGGGCAATGGAGGCTAAGATGGTTGGATGGCATCACCGACTCAATGGTGTTCTGTAGTCCCTGGAATCACAAAGAGTCAGACACGACTTAGTGGCTGAACGACGACAACAACTGCCTATCCCGGCTTCCCTGGTGGCTCAGAGCTAAAGAATCCACCTGCCAATGCCGGAGATGTAGGTTCAATCCCTAGCTTGGGAAGATCCCTTGGAGAAGGAAATGACAACCCACTCCAGCATTCTTGCCTGGAAAATCCCATGGACAAAGGAGCCTGGCAGGCTATAGTCCATGGGATTGCAAATGAGTTGGACATGACAGAGACTAAACAACAATTCTGTATCAAACATTAAGGTGACCAAATTAATCAATCTTCCAGGCCACTCTACTCATACTCATAGAGCTCACATTCATTAAAGTTTTATTCTGGAAGTTACTCCATCATCCCCTACCCTGTTTGTTTTTCTGTTGACTGGTATCAGCACTCCAGTGGCTGCTGCTGCTGCTGCTAAGTCGTTTCAGTCGTGTCCGACTCTGTGCGACCCCATAGAGGGCAGCCCACCAGGCTCCCCCGTCCCTGGGATTCTCCAGGCAAAAATACTGGAGTGGGTTGCCATTTCCTTCTCCAATGCATGAAAGTGAAAAGTGAAAGTGAAGTCGCTCAGTCGTGTCCGACTCTTAGTGACCCCATGGACTGCAGCCTACCAGGCTCCTCCGTCCATGCGACTTTCCAGGCAAGAGTACTGGAGTGGGGTGCCATTGCCTTCTCCGACTCCAGTGGCTATTAACAATTATTAGCAACGTTAAATAAAGAATTATGCTTTTGTTCCTCTGAGTAACCATGAAAGTAATCAATCCATTAGTGAACAGTTTCTTAGTGTATACTCTGTTACTCTGTCCAGTCCTTACAGTAGATGCTAGTCATGCAAAGAACAATAGTTAGAGAAATCTCAATATAAGACATATTTTGCTTCTTTATGTGGATTTTCTGTCTCTGCAACTAAAATATCATCTTCAAGGCACATATTTTTATCTGGTTGTCTGTTATATACCCAGCACCTGGCATACCTAGGACAGGTCCATATTAGTTGAATGAATTAAATGAATGAACTTCCTATAAGTAGAGACTGATAAGAAAGCAAACAGTTATATTATTGTAAGTAATATAATAGAGACATATAAAAGGTGCCACAGGCAGAGTTATTTGCTAGTACATGATCACAGATGCAGTCATTAAAATGGTGTGTTTTTGTAATTTTTCTAGTACATAAAAACCTCATTTATGGGAGGGGGGTTCAGGATTGGGAACTCATGTACACCTGTGGTGGATTCATGTCAATGTATGGCAAAACCAATACAGTATTGTAAAGTAAAATAAAGTAAAAATAAAAATAAAAATTAATAAATAAATAAATCATTGGTAATGGAGAAAAGAAAAAAAAACCTCATTTAGTCAGACTTGAATAATTTTGCATTTATGGTGATTCTGCAGCACTTTGTATTTCTCCTTGGCACCATTTTTTTAAGGAAATTTAAATGAATATGTAATTAAGAATCCATTTCTGATGGAATGTTCAGCTTCTTTAGATACCAAGCCATTTTTTAGAATTTTATCAACATCTATCTTCAAATGAACAATGTCTATGATGACTATAGACAGTCTCATCTAGTCACTACAGCAGGTAGTTTCATACATAGTTATCTCATTCCAAGAAGCACACCATCCCTTCCTCCTTGCCATCATCAGAGAAGACTTAGTTCAGGGACACTTTTTTAGGGAATAAAAGCATACAGAGAGGTACAGTCCACTGATTTTCAAGTTATTGTCCCTTATAACATTGTTATCCAAAGACTGATCTTTAGGTTTGGCACTTAAATAATCACAGAGATGAGGGCTAATTCTGATTATGCAACTACAATCCAGTCTTACCAGATGATGATAAAGGTCCATTTGGAAGTTTTTACCAAAGAACCACTTCCTTATACCTCCATGTTTAAGAAGTTCAATCAATGTGTTAATTTGGACAACTAATGATAAAGAATGATGCATAGATGAGTGATTTTTAAATGTCATAGTACCTACAAAATTTCAAAAATTAAAAACTTAATTTTCATTTATTTCATTTATATTACCATATGGCAATTTTTATTTTTTTATTTTTTTTAGCTGATGTAATTCTTTTTCTTTTTAAATATAAATTTATTTATTTTAACTGGAGGTTAATTACTTTACAATATTGTATTGGTTTTGGCATACATCAACATGAATCCGCCACAGGTATACACACGTTCCCCATCCTGAACCTCCTCCCCCCTCCCGCCCCGTACCATCCCTCTGGGTCATCCCAGTGTACCAGCCCCAAGCATCCAGTATCATGCATTGAACCTAGACTGGCGATTTTTAAAAGGTATATAATCACTGAGTATAATCACTGAATCTATCTCACTAGAACAGGTAACTTTTAAAGTTAAATATACTTATGGTGATTTAACTATAGCATTTATGCTTAAAAGAGAACATTTTATCTCTGCAACAGTGACTACAAGAACCTTGAGAAAAAAAACTTAACTCTAGTTAGAAAACACCTAACTCCTACATAATATTTTTTAAAAGTAACAAATTGAAATGTAGAAGATCTAGCAGGATATATCTTTAAATTATGAACTTTTTCCATATCGAAATTTTATAAATTTCTACGTTGTTGAATATAGAAGGTAATATTTCAATAATTTCCTATTTATTGAATATTCATTAAAATTAAGACAATATTTGTACTTGGTGAATGATGCAGAGATAAGTAAAACAGAAATATTACAGTGTTGGGAGAAAGAAACAAAAACAGATATTATTTCTTACAACACAACTCTAGAACAGCTGTGAAATGTTGCCTACCTCCTAAGTAAACATTATGCTGCATAATACAAACACTTGTACAAATAATTTTTTTTTCTGTTTGATTTGTTGATAGATTAATCAATGGTCCAATCAACAGTGCATTTTTGTCTCTGTCTACAGACTCTGACAGTTTCAAAGAAATGAGAAAATAGGGCATACTGCATTAAGACAGCTCCCCTCTGGAATGGGACTGTCCTAAATTATAATATTTTACATGCATCTTTGCTCCTTCCTGACAGCTGAGGAAATGAGGTACAAAGCAAAGAGCAGGAAAAAGTTTCAACTGAGCAGTATGTAGAGAAGAAAAAAAGTATAATACTTGAAAAACAAAACTATTAATCTTTCCAGACAAGGGTAATTTGTAGAATACATGTATTATCATTTTGTATTCCAGTACTTTCTGCCAGACCTGTACTTTTTTTGAGTCTATTTAGAAGGAAAACTTATGCCAGAATTTCTAGGAATAATTGTCCACATAGGCCCCTGCTGCTAGTCTTTACCCCTGCAAAAGTTGTAATTTTCTGACACTTTTCAAAGGAATAAAATATAGTCATCCTAGAATACCAAACATAAAAAAATTATTCAATAAAATGTTTATATATATATATATATATACACATACATATACATGCATGCTAAGTTGTTTTCAGTTCAGTTCAGTTCAGTCCCTCAGTCGTGTCCGACTCTTTGCGACCCCATGAATCGCAGCACACCAGGCCTCCCCTGTCCATCACCAACTCCCAGAAATCACCCAGACTCACGTCCATCGAGTCCGTGATGCCATCCAGCCATCTCATCCTCTGTCATCCCCTTCTCCTCCTGCCCCCAATCCCTCCCAGCATCAGAGTCTTTTCCAATGAGTCAGCTCTTTGCATGAGGTGGCCAAAGTACTGGAGCTTCAGCTTTAGCATCATTCCTTCCAAAGAAATCCCAGGGCTGATCTCCTTCAGAATGGACTGGTTGGATCTCCTCGTCATGTCCAGTTTTTTGCAACCCCATGGACCCATAGCTTGCTAGGCTCCTCTTCCATGGGATTTTCCAGGCAAGACTACTGGACTGGGTTGCCATGCCCTCCTCCAGGGGATCTTCCTGACCCAAGGATCAAACCTGTGTCTCTGGTACCTCCTGCATTAGCAGGTGGGTTCTTTACCACTAGTGCCACTTGGGAAGCCTATATATATATATATGTACACACATATACATAGATATATATCACATGTGATCATTTCTCTAAGGAAGGCTATTGTTGTTGTTCAGTTGCTCGGTCATGTCTGACTCTGCAACCCATGGACTGCAGCACACTAGGCTTTCCTGTCCTTCACCATCTCCTGGAGCTTGCTCAAACTCACGTCCATTGAGTCAGTGATGCCATCCAACCATCTCATCCTCTGTCATCCCCCTCTCCTCCTGCCTTCATTCTTTCCTAGCATCAGGGTCTTTTCTAATGAATTGGCTCTTCATATCAGGTGCCCAAAGTAATGATGCTTCAGCTTCAGCATCAGTCCTTTCAATGAATATTCAGGGCTGATTTCCCTTAGGATGAACTGGTTGGATCTCCTTGCAGTCCAAGGGACTCTCAAGAGTCTTCTCCAACACCACAGTTCAAAAGCATCAATTCTTCAGTGTTCAGCTTTCTTTATGGTCCAACAGTCACATCCACACATGACTACTAGAAAAACCACAGCTTTGACTATATGGACATTTTTCACAAAGTAATGTCTCTGCTTTTTAATACACTGTCTAGGCTTGTTATAGTTTTTCTTCCAAGGAGTGAGCATCTTTTAATTTCATGGCTGCAGCCACCATCTGCAGTGATTTTGGAGCCCAAAAAAACTAGAGTCTGTCACTGTTTCCATTGTTTCCCCATCTTTATGCCATGAAGTGATGAGCTTCCCTGGTAGTTCAGCTGGTAAAGAATCCGCCTGCAATGCAGCAGACCCCAGTTCAATTCCTGGGTCAGAAAGATCCCTTAGAGGAGGGCATGGCAACCCACTCCAGTATTCTTGCCTGGAGAATCCCCATGGACAGAGAAGCCTGGCACACTACAGTCCATGGGGTCCCAAAAGAGTCTGGCACGACTAAGCAACTAAGCACAGTACATCTTAGGAGAAGGAAGGCTATGGATATGTGCTATGCTTAGTTGCTCATTTGTGTCTGACTCTGTGACCCCATAGACTGTAGCCTGCCAGGTTCCTCTGTCCATCGGATTTTTCAGGCAAGAATACTGGATTGGGCTGCCCTTTCCTTTTCCGGGGGATCTTCCCAACCCAGGAATCAAACCAGTGTCTCCTGTGTCTCCTGCACTGCAAGCAGATTCTTCACCCACTGAGCCATCCAGGGAAAAAAAAAACATAAGAAATGTGAAATAAAATAAATCAAAAGATATGTTCCATGAATTAAATCGAGATTGTATTGAATTACAATGAGAGCAACTTACTCATAACTGAATGAGAACAAACTCTACAGTTAAAAGAAAATTTATTACCAACTGCAGACTCTACCACAGAACTGGACCAGCATCAAAACACATGCCAAGATCCAGTCATAGGAACTGGTCATACTGGTAGTTACGGGATCCTAATTCTCAGGAAAGACAGAAAGCCTGCTGTAAACTAGAGCAACATGATATAGAACCTAAAGCAAGAGATACGGCTATGAATAATAACAACTAGGAAAGCTCTTTTATATAGTTGATCAAATAATCTTCATAATGACCCTATGACTATGTACTGTTGGCATCTACGCTTTACAGATAAGAGAATTGAGGTTCAATAAGATACGGGACCAGTCCATGTGAAGTGTTGGGCTTGAATGAAAGCATACTCAGGGCCTGTCCTTCTAATGACTACACTAGACTGCCTAGGGGGCCTGCAATTTACTTGCTCAATACTCTCGCCAAACTTCAGGAGAGTAAAGAAAGCTTCTTAGGGAGAGGGAGACACTGAGAGAGACTCTTACCTGAGGGAACAGAGCTCGCACCACAACCAGGCCTAGGGAAGGAGGCCCCTGAAATCTATTGCTCCAGCCAATGTTTCCATCCACCTTGAGGAAGTGGTGGGGATGGAAGGAGAAAGAGGTTCAGGATTGAAGTCCTGCTTGAATTGTAAACATGCCTGAAGAAGCCCTTTTCTTTTTCCCTTCAGATTAACACAAATATATCCAACTTGCCACTGAAAGAGGTCAAGAATAAGGCAGAAGCTACAAAATAAGGTTTAGGATTGATGTCTCTGAGTCAGAGGGGTCTGAAGAACTATGTTAATGTTTTTGTGACCCAGATCCACTCATGAGTAAATGATTATGTGTTTCTGTGATCCATGTTAGCTTAGCCACTATAGCTAAGATCCATGTTCATGTTTCAAAGATAGAATTTAATTGATCCCGAGAGTAGAAAAAAACAAAATGTGCTCTATTTATTATATACACATGGAACTGTCTCCATGACTTCACCTGAAAAGAAAAAAAATCACAAAATCTTAGACAACACAGGAAAGTCTTTATCTAGTCCAGTCTTCTCCACAAAGCAGAAATTCCTTAATTAATTGTGAGAAGACTCAGCGTATTACTCATGAAAGGACCTCCTCCACTTCAACTGTGTGGATTGTTGAACATTCCCTATTATCCAAGTTAAAATTTACTCTACGTATCTTATTTTTTTGCCCTCCAAAGCATCATGGATTAAGTCCACTTACTAAATGTCAGCCTCTCGCATACTTTAAAAACAACACTGGTTTACCCTAATATAAAAAAGAAATACAAAATACGAAATCTGAAAAAATAGAAAAATAACATTGGTCTTACATTTTCATCAGTTCTTCAACTACTCCTCATACAACATGGTTTGCAAACTCTTGGCTGTCTTTCTCTTATACCCTAGTCTGAATCTTCCTTTTAAAAAACTCACTAGTCAGAAATAAAAGTAATGCTCTATGTATGATCTAATAAGTACAAAGTTCAGCGGAACAATTATTTCCTGGGATCTGAATAAACTGCCCACCTGTGCCTTCAGTATTATGTCAGCTAGTTTCTCCTTCGCATGCATAAATTGACTTTAACTCCTAGTATATCACAGGAAATTTAATTCCTCCCTGGGAATGACCTATCCTTCTACACTTCCTACTCCATCCTCACTAAGAAGCCTTACCTAAGCTGTCTATAGCTTGGTAATCTCTCATTCTAGAGTCCCATCTTGCTTGGCACCACTTCATAAGCACTGACAGACATAGTATCAGTATAATATGAAAAGATATATCACAAAGAGATAATGACTATATGTATACTAGTCCTTCCCTATATTGTAAAAGCTTTGAGTAGGAATTATACTTTCTCAAATCCTTCTCTCTAGGATACACAGGAGAACAGGGGAAAGACTCTCATAGCTTAGCTAAGAAAGATAAGAAGAAACAGGCAATTTCGAGAACAGAAGTTCAGAGATTCAAGCAGAAAGCAGGCCTGGCAACCCCAGATCCAAGTCAGGGATACAAGGTGAAAAACAACAGATGTAAAAGAAAGCTTATGTGGACTTGTATTTCAAGGATTACCTCAGATCTTTGAGACCATTAATTTCTAGTCTGCCCAAAAGTGTCTATTTACTTAAAGAGACTTGGTTAAAGTGAATTCTAAATACTTAAACTTTTTAAGGTTAGAAATCAAACATCTTCTCAGACACGTTTCCTGTCCTTAGGGAAGGGTCATAATCTCAGGTCAAAACTGAGAATGATTTGGGAGGGTGAAGAGGAGAGAAATGGATCAGAGATTTCCAACTGGCCAGATTCCAGAAGGACTAAGGAGCTTGGAAATGGGAGAAGGGGACCTTGATGTGTTAACACAGACCTTGATGTGTTAACACCTTGATGCTATAACACAGACCTCTCTGTCTTACAGGTTAAAAAGCTTATGCTGATTATCATAGTAAGTGAAATAAGTCAGACAGAGAAAGAAAAATCTCATATGATATCACATGTGGAATCTAAAATAATGATACAAATGAACTTATTTACAAAACAGAAATAGAATCAGACATAGAAAAAAAACTTAGTTATTAAAGGGGAAAGGGGGAGAGTTAAATTGGGAATTTGGGATTAACAGATACATAACACTATACATAAAATAGATAAACAGGGACCTACTGTATAGCACAGAGAACTAAATTCAAAACCTCACAATAAACTTATACACACATATATAATGAATATCTGAATCACTTTTCTGCACCCTTAAAATACTGTAAATCACTATATGTCAATTTAAATAAATAAAAGCCAAAAAACAAATACCAAGCAACAAAAAAGAAACACTGCATATCTATACAAGTAGTATAAAAAAAAAAAAAAGATGTAGGACCCTTGACATATCCTAATGGGGCAGTCTCCATGGTACAGTGTTAAGGATAAAAGCAAGGTGCAGGACAGGGCATTCAGCTTGGTGCTCTGTGATGACCTAGAGGGGTGGGATGGGGGTGGTGGGAGGGAGGCTCAAGAGGAAGGGGATATATGTATACATATAGCTGTTTCACACTGTGTACAGCAGAAACTAACACAACATTGTAAAGCAATTACACTCCAGTTAAAAAAAAATTAAGAATCAAGGTTGCAGAAAAGCATTGCATTTTGTATGAAGGAGAAAAAAGTTTATACATATAAATTTATGTTTGCATACATATTCATAAAATGTCTTTGGAAGAACAAATAAGAAACCAATATCAGTGGTTGCCTGTCAGGGATAGGACAAGAGTGAAACAGACTTACCTTTTTAAAGCTTTTGAACTTTGAACCAAATCAAAACATAATGCAAACAGTAATTCCAAAGAGGCAAATAAAACTGAAACCCCCCCAAAAAAAACTTTTTAAAAACCCTGATAAAATCATTCTTACTTCATTAAGATTTTAAAAAATTGCATAATCTTTAAAAATTGGGAATCACTATACTGTATACCTGTAACATATAATATTGAACATCAACAACTTTGAAAAGATTTTTTTTTTAATTTTTATTTTTACTTTATTTTACTTTACAATACTGTATTGGTTTTGCCATACATTGACATGACTCCACCACGGGTGTACATGCGTTCCCAAACATGAACCCCCCTCCCCATAACATCTCTCTGGGTCATCCCCATGCACCAGCCCCAAGCATGTTGTATCCTGCATCAGACACAGACTGGTGATTCGATTCTTACATGATAGTGTACATGTTACAATGCCATTCTCCCAAATCATCCCACCCTCTTTCTCTCCCTCTGAGTCCAAAAGTCCGTTATACACATCTGTGTCTTTTTTGCTGTCTTGCATACAGGGTCGTCATTCCCATCTTTCTAAATTCCATATGTATGTGTTAGTATACTGTATTGGTGTTTTTCTTTCTGGCTTACTTCACTCTGTATAATCGGCTCCAATTTCATCCATCTCATCAGAACTGATTCAAATGTATTCTTTTTAATGGCTGAGTAATACTCCATTGTGTATATGTACCACAGCTTTCTTATCCATTCATCTGCTGATGGACATCTAGGTTGTTTCCGTGTCCTGGCTATTATAAACAGTGCTGCGATGAACATTGGGGTACATGTGTCTCTTTCAATTCTGGTTTCCTCGGTGTGTATGCCCAGCAGTGGGATTGCTGGGTCATAAGGTAGTTCTATTTGCAATTTTTTAAGGAATCTCCACACTGTTCTCCATAGTGGCTGTACTAGTTTGCATTCCCACCAACAGTGTTAACAGGGTTCCCTTTTCTTCACACCCTCTCCAGCATTTATTGCTTGCAGATTAATAGATGGAGAAATATACCATGTTCATTGAAAAGATTTTTAATGTCTAAAAATTATATCATTCCTTGAACAAGACTGTAGTGTTTACTACCATTAAAAAAAAAAAAGAGCTTGTGCTATGCACCTTCTACATAATATATTGTTAGATTCAACCACTGTTAAATCAAATTCATGAGAATCACTTAGCTTGATTTAATTTTAGAGAAGCCACCTAGCACCGCTGGATTGGTACTAAGCCATGGGATATTCCTTTCTTCCACTGTCTGACACTTCCAGTCACAGGAGTGGAACAGGAAGATGAGATCTGCTGGGGTGGCTTGGGCATAGTAGGAATAATGGAATTCTTTTACTCCACTCTGTCTTCAATGAAGGCCAGAAAGAGAAAGGAAAAATCATATCGGCACTTGATATATATTGACAAAACTCCCAAGGAGTTTTGAAACTATTTTTATAGTCTCAAATAGTCAATAGTCTCAAAGAGTCAATAGGGACTATTTTTCTGATACTACAGATAAGAAAACCAAATCACAAAGACATTAATTTGCCTAAGTTTACTCTGCTGGTAAACAGCAGAGGCAGGATTTAAATCCAAGTCTACCTGGCTTCAAAGCCCATGACCTTTCACTATACCATTCCCGGTAATGAGAGCAGTAGTGATATATTATGTTCACAAACAAGATGATAAAAAGAAAATAAATAACAGTTAGTGAATATTTATTATGTTCCAGGCATTGTTTTAATAATTTATATCTATTATCATCTATAAGCCTGCTAACAATCCTTTGAGGAAAGCAGTATTATTCTTATATCAAGATAAAGAAACTGAGGCACTGGGAAGTTAGGTAACTTGCCTCAAGTAATGCAACTAAAGCATGGTTGAGTCAGATTTGAGAAACTGGAGATGATGAGGAAGGATTCATCTACTATTCTCCCTGGCATTGGTATGTCTCATTTTTAAATCTCTAGGTTTCTATTTCTGTCTGCCTATGTCTAGTTGTCTTTCTAGCTGATTCTAGCACTCTCTCATCCAGTATTTCTATTAATATACTTTTACTAGTATCATTTATTTAAATCAGGAACATATGCTAATAAATGCATTGCTCCAAATCTCTTGTGCCTGAAATAACACATGCAACTGACAGGTAAGTCATATGAGTTGAGTACCACACAATTGAGGTGTTCTTCAGAAGGACGGTTGTCAAAAAGATGCAAGAGCAGAGGAGAGCTATCTATTCAGAAAGGAAAGGTATTTTTTTAGTATTAACTAAGCGAAGAAAGCTGAGTGCCGAAGAATTGATGCTTTTGAAATGTGGTGTTGAAGAAGACTCTTGAGAGTCCCTTGGACTGCAAGGAGATCCAACCAGTCCATTCTGAAGGAGATCAGCCCTGGGATTTCTTTGGAAGGAATGATGCTGAAGCTGAAACTCCAGTACTTTGGCCACCTCATGTGAAGAGCTGACTCATTGGAAAAGACTCTGATGCTGGGAGGGATTAGGGGCAGGAGAAGGGGACGACAGAGGATGAGATGGCTGGATGGCATCACTGACTCGATGGACGTTGAGTCTGAGTGAACTCCGGGAGTTGGTGATGGACAGGGAGGCCTGGCGTGCTGCGATTCATGGGGTCGCAAAGAATCGGACATGACTGGGTAACTGAACTGAACTGAACTAAAGAGGTGTAAAGTGACAGAATAGACAAGGCTCTGCTGTGTGCTGTGCTTAGTTGCTCATTCACGTCTGACTCTTTGCAACCCTATGGACTATAGCCCACCAGGCTCCTCTGTCCATGGGGATTCTCCAGGCAATAATACTGGTGTAGGTTGCCATGGCCTCTTCCAGGGGATCTTTCCAACTCAGGAATCAAAGCTCAGAATCTTTTTTTTCCCTTTTTCATATCTACTCCATGATGAATGGCATGATTATTATTTTATTAGTCTCTTTCCTCTCATCCTTTGACTGGTCTTCAAATACCATTTTGGATCTTTTTTCTTTCAATTTACTTTTTTAAAATCCACACTCCTAAATTGTTATCCTTAGTTGATTAGTTTTGTTCTTTGGCAATGATGAAAATTAAAAATTAGTAGGCAAAAATTTCAGGCCTTAGGAAAAGAAAACATCTGTATGAAAATACATATGTTTCTTTATATGTCCTACCTGTTATAAAAGTGATATAATGCATTTTACTTTGAACTATGCTATAGTAGTACTGTAAACTCTGGCTTTTTCTAGCAATGATCATCTATCTCAAACCCATAATTAGACTTAAAAAAAAGGTTATGTTCTAAACATTAGCAGTGATAGATACATAAGGTATTTTCATCCTAAGAAATGTTTATCTTAAATGTCATGACTAAAGTAATTATTAGCAAGTCACCTATGACTTAAAGGGAAAACAACTAGTCACAAATCAATTGTAGTATTGGAGGAACAAAAGACTACTTTGTTTGACTGCTGGCAACGTTTTAATAGCAAAAGCAGACTGTAGCAGTAAGGTGTTTCAGAGTGGGTTAGGGTGTTTCAGTACTCTTGCCTGGAAAATCCCACGGACGGAGGAACCTGGTAGGCTGCAGTCCATGGCATCCCTAGGAATCAGACACGACTGAGCGACTTCACTTTCACTTTCATGCATTGGAAAAGGAAATGGCAACCCACTCCAGTATTCTTGCCTGGAGAATCCCAGGGACAGAGGAGCCTGGTGGGCTGCCATCTATGGGGTCGCACAGAGTCGGACACGACTGAAGCGACTTAGCAGCAGCAGCAGCAGGGTGTTTCAGTAAAACATCCACCCTGAAACACAATGTTTTTCCAAAAGGAAATTTACAACAGGCAAAGTTGGTTTATTAAGGCAGAAGTTTGGAAAGATCTTCTAAAGCCTCTTTTAGGCTCTAGCATAATAATTCATTATGAAGCAGGAATTTTTAATTTAATGAATGTACCTTTAAAGAGAAAAGATATCCACCATTTTTAAGAGAAAATTGGTCATTGAAAAAGCCAATCTAAACCCACAAACCAACTGCAAAGGCTCTTAACAACTTTATGGGTATGTTTGTCACATACTCTTTACAGATGAACAAACTGAGACACATAACACATAACTAGGTAGTCTGGGTCAGGATTATAACCAATGTCTATTTAACTAGAAAGCATAATATAAGTATAGTTCAGAATGAAATCAACATATGCATCTGCTCAGGAGAAAGAAAACAGACCTTGCAGATTATCCAGTCAATTTAGTGAAAAATAATTCTGTTTCATGACAACACTTGAGTCATGTGTCTGTCTTGGGTCTGGTTGTTTAGTCACAAAGATAAGATAAAAATGAATTATCAGTCATTTACTGATAAATATTAACAATAATGTTAATCATTGAGATTTTTTTTACTTTCTGATCTTAATTTTCTGGAGTTATAAAATTACACTTTTAATTTTTCTTCAGGATATCTAAGTAGCAAACTGAAATTCATCTTCCTTAGTTGTAAGTCAGTGTATACGATAGCATTCTTTTGACAACAGGCTACTGGCCTAAATCCAATAAAATTCACTCTCTTCTATGTGATTTTCAACACTTAGCCACAAAGCTCTGTTCCAAATCCATTTCCTCTACGAAACAATCTAGTGCAATCATTATACCCCGCGTGGTTCTTTCCCTTGATACTTTGTTTTGTATTACCCAATCATCAACCATTTCAGAAGCATATACCATGGCTTCACTAAGCCATAAACTCTGCAAAGAAAAAGACTGTCTGTCTTGTAAATCTTTATCCTTATTGCCCTGCTCAGTGTGCAATACATAATAGTGAAAGCCACTCAGTGGTATCCGACTCTTTGCAACCTCATGGACTACACAGTCCATGGAATTCTCCAGGCCAGAATACTGGAGTGGGTAGACTTTCCCTTCTCCAGGGGATCTTCCCAACCCAGGAATCAAACCCAGGTCTCCTGCATTGCAGGCAGATGCTTTACCAGCTGAGCCACAAGGGAAGCCCAGTAAATACCAAACGGAGGAATGAATGAGAAGAAATTTCATGATCCATGAAAGCCACACAAACCATGACTCTTACTTTACACTGCACTGGGCACATAGTACTCACTAACTGTTAAATGGCACACAAACTTCTCATTAATGCTGAGAACTATCCCAGTTGGCTTCAGTGGTTGCATCAGCATCATAAATAAATGAGTAGCCAGCATTCATCAACTTTATGATACTGTTATGTTCAACATCCAATAGAAGGCAGAGTTAATGAGTTGTAGTGCTTGGGAAGAGGGGATCTTTTAAAATTTATTTTCTTTTATTGATTTTGGGCAAGAGACTAAGTTACTTGAAGTGGTAAACTTGGACCTTGAAAGTCTAGCATAAGTATGTCACTGATGTGTCTCTTTGGCATGATTTTAGGGAATGCAATTACAATGACATTTTGCATTGCATTAATCATTATTTCCCTAAGACTTCAGAAAGGCTGCCATTTACTGGTGTATTAGCATCACCATCATCAAAAATTAAAATAAAATCTTTTGTTAGTTTAAAATACAGTTAAGATTCAGAGGCCAGCAACCATTGTCTAAAAATTAAACCGTTTTACAACAATATGAAAAATTATTGCTTTACGCCAGTAAAAAGGTTTAACCTTTTATCCCATGGCTTTCTCAAAAGTCATTAAAAAAATCTAACTTTTAAATAAAAATAAAAACTTTACAATGCAGTAAATACAGTTTTTAGGTTGAGTTGATACTCTTTCTGAAAATAAAGTAAATAAAGTACTGACCACAAGAGCTCTGTCTTTTATACAGCATTTTATCTTACCTAAAAATTCATAGCTGATATGAATTGTATGGCTTGTGGGAAAGTATAAGAAGACTTTGAGAATTTGCCAAAGCGGTCTACTAGAAAGGAAACATCAATCATGCTATTTGCTATTTGATGAACTCTTGTTCATCCTTAACAAGAGTTTCACAGCCTTGTGAGATTTGCCTTTTATGAAGCAGACTGAATCCTCTACCTATTTTATGGATAAGTTATGGTTGTCTCTACAAATCACACAAATGCATTCTATTCCTTTTAATGAGTGACTGAAACCCATACATTAAAAACCTCCTTGACTCACTACTGACCCCATACTTTTGCTCTTCCAGACACTTCACACCTACTACTATCACAAATCACAGTGTCTGTCATGACTATTTCTTGCTACACAGTGACACAGGTGGTGATCTCATTCTTCTCATTTGTCCCAAATGAGAATCCATGTTTTAAAGAGTATGCAGAAATGCCGGTGACCCAACTTCATTCTGATAAAATTACTGGTGTTCTTGTCCTGCCCCTCTATTAAAACTGTTGGTGGAACTGTTTGGGACCTTGGATGTCTATGGCAAACTGGATATTAGCGCTACTCACTCACACCACACATTTTGATCATTCCTCACTGACAAATGATGCCAAACAAAGCAAAAGGCAAGAGCGCTAGGACACATCCAGCAGGATTCAGTCCTCTCACTGAAGATGTGTGGAAATGTATCATGCCTACAGTGGAGGTGCAGGAATGTTCCTGCCTTATCTACTCTCAGTGTGGTGTTACACTTGATGCTACACCAACGCTGCACTTCAGCAGCCTCTCAGAGAAATGTATTGGTTGTCTTCAATTTTTTATCACCACATAGGACACCACTTTGAAATAAAGATCTAGCAATAAATTTTTAGTTTTGGTGAATAACATATTGTGTATAGTTCTTGCAGTACTGGGCAGGACCTGGAATTTTTGTTTGTGTCTTGCTCTTAAAGGCATATTGCCAATCTAATATAAATAAGTCTCAGTTAGATTAAAATCAACTAGAGTATTCCTTGGTGCAAGCATTAGGTAAACATTTATTGATATTATACAAGCCTGTCACTAATTTTAGAAGATTGCTTATAATTTGTAACTAGTGAATTGAAACAGTTTCAAAGATTTCTAAGCAGCAAACAAAACATTGTGATACCACCCTTGGTACTATAGTATAATAAAGAATTTGGGTGGCCATTGTCCTCTGGTTCCTGGGCAGGAGCCTCTAAGCCCTTGAAATTTCCCCAATGATAGATGTGTCTATTATTCATGGTGGGCCCCTGGAATCAGGCCTGAGTTTATGCTAATGAGATGACGCATGGTGGTCCTGTAAATAATTTCATGATGGGGACAGGCCAGGCTGGAAAGACCATTCATGTAATTAGTGGGCTGGAGCTTTGAACCACGTGAGATCAGCCTGACCTCCTACAGGCTGACATGGTCAGTAATTCAATCAATCATGACTAGGTAATGAAATCTAATTAAAAACTCTGAACACTGAAAGCTTAGGTGAGCTTTCCTGGTTGATGCTGCACATTGATGTTTTGGGAGGGTGAAACATCTTGGAGACATGTAAACTTGATATTGTGGGACCCTCCCAGATCTTGCCCAATGGGTCTCTTCCTTTGGCTAGGCTGATATGTATACCCACCCTACAGCAAAACACTAAAGAAAATGCTTTCCTGAGTTCTATGAGTCACTCTAGAGAATTATCAAACCTGAGAAGGTAGGAGGAATGTCTGAATTTATTTCCAGTTGGTCAGAAATGCAGGTGGCCTAAGAATCTCCAAACTTGCAGTTAGTGTTTAAAGTGAGGGCAGTCTTACAGGAGACTGTGCCCTTAATCTGTAAAATCTGAAATAACTGTGACCAGTTAGCATCAGAATTGTATTACAGGTCCCTTGTTACATCTTTGCACACATACGTGTGATAAAGGTTAAGACTGGAAATATTATAATAGTCCTGAACTGCTTCAGTTTACACATCCTGATATCGAACTTACACATGTTGGAACTGGTGATCAAGATACCATTTTCATACCTTTAAAAGGCAGTTGGAGGATATATGTGAACTAAGTCATGGTGGATACCATAGGCATCGTGCTCGTTCAGGTTCAGTCACTCAGTCACGTCCAACTCGGTGGCCCCATGGACTGTAGCCTGCCAGACTCCTCTATCCATGGGATTTTTCAGGCAAGAATACTGGAGCAGGTTGCCATTTCCTACTCCAGGGGATCTTCTTGTCCTGGGATCAAACCAGCGTCTCCTGCATCAGCTGGTAGATTCTTTACCACTGACCACCTGGGAAGCCCACCCTAGGCATAATCACTAGCAAAAAAAATTCTTGCATTTGTTCAAAGTATACAGTTTTAGATAAAGTTATTATGATTCCCTTCTGATTGACATAAGATAAATACTTTATTAGAAAAGTATAAAGGATGGAATCAGAAAGAACCTTAAAATCATATACCTTAGCTGTTTGTTTCACAGGGAATAAAATAACTAAGGAAAAGGACATTACGTGATTTGCCAAATAGCTATTTAACATCAGAGCTGGGACTAGATCTGTAATATCTCAAATCACACTGTGATATTCAAACTCCTTGTGGTGAAACATGTTCAGTTACCAAGGCAGATAAATTGTATTCTAGTTGTTTGCCAGTGAGAGAGCAAAAAATAGCTATGTGGGATACAATCACATGCTTTGTCTTTCTTCTGTTGATCATTAAAGTATCACTTTTCATAGCTTCTTTACATTTCTGCTGACTTACCTAACAAAAGAGGTAGCCAATGGAGAAACCCACTCATTTCATAAGCATTTATAAAGCATCTATTATAAATTATATATTATAAATCTGTACTAGGTACTTAGAGATGTCAAGATTAATTATCAAGCCCCTCTTTTCTAGTGAGGAGAACTTGATCCTTCATTAAAAAATAAACACAGCTGTATAAGTCCTGTGGTGAAGGCCATGAGAAAGCACAGAGAAGAAAGTTGGGGATATCATGGGGGGGTCTTCTCTGGCCAAGTAAGGAATCTGGCCATTATTCTGTAAGCCTGACAAGCCATTAAAGGGTTTTAAGCAAAACAAAACAAACAAACAAATTTTAAGAAAAAAAAGGAGGAAAAAGAAAAAACCTTCCCTATTGCATACTCCCCTATTTCATACACGGGATATGACTGCCTACTTGCTTGAAGCTCTCATTAGAAATGTTTTCTTATCTTGTTGCTTTTCTTCCCACATAGCTCAACAACCACAGTGGTTTTGTTAAAACGATGAAGTCACGTATACTCTAACTTAGTATTGTTCAATCTCTATCATAGAAGTCTTATAATAAAGAAGGTAGAACCAATTCCTTGTCTGAACAGTTAAAACTCAGTTCTGTAATTCCTGGCTCAAGTGAGAATCATGATGGAATCTAAACCAGGCAGACAGTAAGGGAATCAGGTACCCCCCTGAGTATGTAAGCACATTCTAGAGCCCCTACACACCTGTGGCCCACCGAGCCTCCAAGGCACTGTCCGGGGGGAAACCAAGTAAGAGATTTTCTGGTTGCAGAAGACCTTCCAACACATAGCTCTCCAGTTCCATACAGAAAAGTGGGAGGCACGCTGCTGTTTGCAGAAACCTTGGGTAGCTCCTCAGGGTTCCAGGGACGAAGAATGATACAGTCCATCAAAACAAACACACAAGTATAAATTATTTACATGAAAAATTAATTAATTGGTTTAGAGGCCTAGCAGTTAAGACTATCCAGTTTATGATCCAGAGCTAAAGCCAAACTGAGGGACATCCTACAAACTAATGACAAGAACTCTTCAAAAGTGTCAAAGCCATAAAAGACAAGGAAGGACTAAGAAATTGTCACAAAGACCAAGGAGACATGACTAAGTAGTCACATCAGTGTAATACTGGATCTCAGATTGGACCTGGAACAGAAAACGGTCTTAAGTAGACTCCAAATAGAGTCTATACTTAAGTTAATTATATCATACCAATGTGATTTTCTTAGTTTTGATAGTTGTTCTATGGTAAAGCAAGAGGTTAACATTAGGAGAAGCAAGGTGAAGGATATCTTTGCAACTATTAGTAAATCTATATTTTTTCAAAAAAAAAAAAAAGCTTGTAAGGTTTTTTGGGTTTCTTTGTGGTTGTTCTGTTTGGGGAGGTTTTAGCTTCTTGTTGTTGTTGTTGTGTTTTGTTTTTAAAGGAATATAGGTTTTAGAGTCAAAGTCTTGGGTTTAAAACTTAGTTCTATTTCTTACTAGCAATGTAGCCTTGGGCAACTTCCTTAATCTCCTTTTGTCTCTGCCCATGGGAATGGGCTTCCCCAGTGGTTCAGAAGGTAAAGAATCTGCCTGTAATGCAGGAGACCAAGAGAGGTGAGTTTCATCTTTGGGTTGGGAAGATCTGCTGGGGAAGAAAATGGCAACCCATTCTAGTATTCTTGCCAGGGAAATCCCATGGACAGAGGAACCTGGTGGGCTACAATACATAGGGTTGCAAAGGGTTGGACATAACCAAGAACACAATCTGACATTTGAAAATGGGAATAATAAAAGCATATTTGTAAGTGAATAAGGTTAAATAAAATAAACACAGTATTGTGTTAGGTACATAAATTCCTACAAAGTTATATCTAGTATTTGCTAATAAACATTACGATAATTATTAAATTTACCATTATTATTGTTGTTATTATTAGGATTTTCTGGTTCTGGAGTCACTTCAAGAACTGATAAAAGGGCAGTGGTACTGTAGATAGCATATATTTACTCTCTTGCTCATTCTGTAGGAGTCTGAAGGAGTAAATGGGCTCCAGTATCTTCTGGGGTAAATTAATTAATCAAGCCTAGGCTATGTACCTGGAGAAGGCAATGGCAACCCACTCCAGTACTCTTGCCTGGAAAATCCCATGGACAGAGGAGCCTGGTAGGCTGCAGTCCATGGGGTCTCGATGAGTCGGACACGACTGAGGGACTTCACTTTCACTTTTCACATTCATGCATTGGAGAAGGAAATGGCAGCCGACTCCAGTGTTCTTGCCTGGAGAATCCCAGGGACGGGGGAGCCTGGTGGGCTGCCGTCTCTGGGGTCACACAGAGTCGGACACGACTGACGCGACTTAGCAGCAGCAGCAGCAGGGTATGTACTGTTGCTGAGTGTGGTGTGAAAGGGGTGGAGGTTGAAGTGGACAAGTACATGGACAGAGGTGGCTTCACCAGCCTATAACAAATGCCCTCATCAATTTATATAATTCTCTTTTAATGAACAGATTATTATCCTCAATAAGCTACTACACCAGCTGCCTGAAAGGTACCATCAAGATTAAGAAATCCATGAATTGTTGTAAACTGTCAGTTACAACCAATCTTTGTGTTCCAAAGAGCTGATGAGATTTTGTCTTCAGAAATCTGGTATTGATATTTTTGCTGAATTGGAGGCCACTTTTAGACATATTAGGAGTACAGTTCCCAAGAGTTAAGAGTGTATCAGGACAGCATTTGAACATATGAGTGACTGAGTACTTTAAAAACCTTCTGGACCCATTCTTTAAACAACGAAACATAGACAGTCCCTGATTAACAAACTTTTGAAATATCACTCATTTATCAGTTACTTTTTAGAGTACAGAATACAGCTCACATAACAATGCAGAATCAAATTTAAAATATTTTGCACTGACACAAAATATTAACTAAAATAAAATTCAGTTGCAATGTTAGTAATCCATACACACACACAGTTATTTTATAAATTGAACTTTATATCATATCTGAGGGCTTCCCTGATTGCTCAGTTGGTAAAGAATCCACCTGCAATGCAGGAGGCCCCGGTTCAACTCCTGGGTCGGGAGGATCCACTGGAGAAGGGACAGACTACCCACTCCTGTATTCTTGGGCTTCCCCTGTGGCTCAGCTGGTAAAGATTCCACCCGCAATGTGGGAGACCTGGGTTCCATCCCTGGGTTCTGACCCTTAGAGTCCTGATATTCTAGTTAATCCAAAGACACTTATACTTGTCCTTCACATTCTCCTTTTCCCCAGATGCCATTCTCCAAAGCAGAATTTTTATTCCTGACCACCTCCCCATGAGCTCTGAATTCAACTATTTCTCCTCCTTCGACTGCCTCAAGGTACTGGCCACCTTGGACTCAGTCTCTAAAGATATTAATCCCTAATTTTACAACTTTTTAAAGATGTGAGACTTCTTAGAGAAAGAGGGAAGTCTACAAACTAGTTTAATCTGTCTGTAGGACAATTTGGCAAAATACATCATATGTCTTTATAAGATATTTTCCCTTGAAACTATCAATTTTATGTCTATGAATTTATTCTAAGGGAGTAAATAGGAAGAGTGTGCAAAAATCCACAGGATTCTCACCTCAGTGGTGTTTGTAAACAGAAAGCAGCCTCTAGAAAAACAGAAGCAACCTCTAATAAGCAGTAATTTGTAAAATAGGTTATAGGATGGCTACAAAATGGGACAGTGTGCAGCCATTAAAATGATGTTGCCTAAGAATGCTTACAGAAAAGACAAAATATTTACATTGTAGTTAAGAAAATAAAGAAGATTACAAAATAGTAGCATTTTAGTTTGATTATGATAGTAATGACAATAGCTAAAATTTACTGCATAATTACTACATGCCTTCTGAAACAGGTACTACTAATAATCCCATTTTAATTACAAGGAAAAAGAGACAAAATAAAATTAATTAACTTGCCAAGGTCAAACAGTTAGTAAAGACAATCTGGCTGCCAAAATCACACCCATAATACAGCCTCTCTAATACCGGGAGAAATATCAATAACCTCAGATATGCAGATGACACCACCCTTATGGCAGAAAGTGAAGAGGAGCTAAAAAGCCTCTTGATGAAAGTGAAAGAGGAGAGTGAAAAAGTTGGCTTAAAGCTCAACATTCAGAAAATGAAGATCATGGCATCCGATCCCATCACTTCATGGGAAATAGACGGGGAAACAGTGGAAACAGTGTCAGACTTTATTTTTGGGGGCTCCAAAATCACCGCAGATGGTGATTGCAGCCATGAAATTAAAAGACGCTTACTCCTTGGAAGAAAAGTTATGACCAACCTAGATAGCATATTCAAAAGCAGGGACATTACTTTGCCAACTAAGGTCTGTCTAGTCAAGGCTATGGTTTTTCCTGTGGTCTTGTATGGATGTGAGAGTTGGACTGTGAAGAAGGCTGAGTGCCGAAGAATTGATGCTTTTGAAGTGTGGTGTTGGAGAAGACTCTTGAGAGTCCCTTGGACTGCAAGGAGATCCAACCAGTCCATTCTGAAGGAGATCAGCCCTGGGATTTCTTTGGAGGGAATGATGCTGAAGCTGAAACTCCAGTACTTTGGCCACCTCATGCGAAGAGTTGACTCATTGGAAAAGACTCTAATGCTGGGAGGGATTGGGGGCAGTAGGAGAAGGGGATGACCGAGGATGGGATGGCTGGATGGCATCACGGACTCGATGGACATGAGTCTGGGTGAATTCCAGGAGTTGGTGATGGACAGGGAGGCCTGGCGTGCTGCGATTCATGGGGTCACAAAGAGTCGGACACGACTGAGCGACTGAACTGAACTGAACTGAATACATGTTTATATGCTTTGAGAAAAGCATGGAAGAATTTAACAGAAAGATAACAGTACTTAACAGAGGTTGGGTATGTACCTGCCATAAGCAGAATTTCTAGACTGACACCTAAAGATATCCCAACCCAATCCAATGTAATGAGATGTACCTCCCATGATTATGCTATATTATAAGGTACATGGACCATATTAACACAGTGAGATTGTCCAGGTGGACCTAATAAAGCCACAATAGGTCCAATAAAAGTGTAGAACTTTCTTCAGCAGGTAGGAAAGAGTAAGCGTGACCCCAAGGATTCAGTGCACAATTTCTACTTTATTGACAGAGGGGACCACATGAGAAGGGAGGTCAGCCGCCTCTAAGACCAGAGAGCAGCCCCCAGCTGACAGCCAGGAAATAGGAAGCTCAAATCTATGGCTGTAAGGAACTGGACTCTGACAACAACTGGAATCAGTTTGGCAGAAGATTCTTTCCCTAGGCCTCTAGGCTGGAGCCCAACCTCACTCTTACTTTGATGTCATTGTCAGGGTAGAGAACCCAGGTGAACCCAGACTTCTGATCTCCAGAATTGCAAGGTAATAATGTTGGCAATTTCACACTGCTAGGAAGGACTGATGTTGAAGCTGAAACTCCAATACTTTGGCCACCTGATGTGAAGACCTGACATATCTGAAAAGACCCTGATACTGGGAAAGATTGAAGGCAGGAGGAGAAGGGGACGATAGAGGATGAGATGGTGGGAAGGCATCACCAACTCGATGGACATGAGTTTGGGTAAACTCCGGGAGCTGGTGACGGACAGGGAGGCCTGGCGTGCTATTGTCCATGGGGTCGCGAAGAGTCAGACACGACTGAGTGACTGAACTGAACTGAGTTCATTTCAGTTCAGTCACTCAGTCCTGTCTGATTCAGTCCATGGACTGCAGCAAATGAGTCAGTTCTTCACATCAGGTAGCCAAAGTATTGGCGCTTCAGATTCAGCATCAGTCCTTCCAATGAATATTCAGGACTGATCTCCTTCAGAATGGACTGGCTGGATCTCCTTGCAGTCCAAGGGACTCTCAAGAGTCTTCTCCAACACCACAGTCCAAAAGCATCAGTTCTTTGGCACTCAGCTTTCTTTATAGTCCAACTGTCACATCCACACATGACTACTGGAAAAACCATAGCTTTGACTAGATGGACATCTGTTGGCAAAGTAATGTCTCTGCTTTTTAAGTCACTCGGCTAAGTTTGAGTACTCACAAGGGACTTAGATTAGGAAACAATAAAATTTATATATTAAAAACCTACAACAGCATTATACTTGAAGGAGAAAATCAAGTACAGACACTTTTTAAGATCTGGAACAAGATAAAGACATCTGTTATCACTACCATTGCCTAACTAAGTATTGTAATTCCTGGCCAATGCTATTTTTTAAATGAGGTATATAAGAATTAGAAAAAAGAGATCAAACTTTGTCATCTTGAAATGATTAGAATCAATAAGTGACTGGAAGCAATAAGTTTATCAAAGTTGCTGAATACACAACCAAGTCAGAAAGACAGAAAACATTTCTCTACACTGACGTTACCAACCACAAAATATAAAAGAAAACTCATTCAAAACAGCATAGAAATTATAAACTATCTAGGAATTTATTTAAACAAGAAATAAACAGGCCAAATAAGGGCCCTTACATTTTTCACCTCTCCTTTTCTGTATTTTCCAAAATTTATTTAATGAACACATATGGCTTTGCTAATAAAAATACACCATGCCAATGGTGATACTCAAAATATTTAGAACATTGGTACCAATCAGAATTGCATGGGCAATAAAGAAGTCGCTCGGTCATTCAGGTATATGCCAGGTGAAGAAGAGCCTCACAACCTCTAATTGTTAATTATTATATTTCTCTCCCTGAATTGGCTGGGAAGAACAAACTTCAGCCTTACACTTTATTTGAAACTTTTCTCTCAATTAATTATTTTTTCCTGTACTCACAAAGAAAGAGAGGACAATTAAATCAATAAGGCAAGCTGGCTTACTTTAAAAACACACGAAACAAAAAAACACAGCTGGCAAAGAAGGGAAAAGGATATGTTTACATGGTTTTACATGGGATGGACAATGAAAGAGTAAGAAAGCAAAACCAGGGAATTCCCTGGCAGTCCAGTGATCAGAACTCGGTGCTTTCGCTGTAGTGGCCTGGGTTCAAGCCCTGGTCAGGGAATTAAGATCCCACGGGCTTCACGGCTCAACCGAAAAACCAAAAAAAGTAAATCAGCCCATGTGGCCTGCAAGTGATCAGCAAGCTGAGCATCTTATCCTGCCTGAGGGAACAGAGTCAAAACATATGGCTCAGATTACATGTCCCCACATGAATTCAGTCATTCAGAAATGCAAACAAGAGAACCCTGCCATTACTTGCCTTCAAATTATGAAATGACCAGGTTAAAAATCCTTGGAGCTTGATTTTCAGACCCCGGAGAAAGCAAAAGAGAGTAATTAAAGCATGTGAGCATATTAAGTAAGTACTTTTATCAAATCCACCAGAGTGATAAGTGTAACAAAAAGTAGCTTAAGAGGTCAAATTGTTTTTTTTTTTTTCTTTTTATCGTAATGCTGGTATCCCCAACAGATAGCTTGTTTGTCCTAATTCAGAATTATTTTAGAATGTCAACACATGACTTCTAAAAACATGCCATTTTAGAATTTTGCATTTACTCCTTTCCATCTTTGGATAGTTTTCAAAATATTCATGCAACTAGTTCACAATCAAACATCAATGGTGCCTAACAATAGTTGGCCTTGCACAAAGCCATAAAATATTTAAAACTGAGAAAATGCACATATCTACTTTACAAAACAGAAACAGACTCACAAACTTAGAGAATGAATTTACAGTTACCAGAGGGGAAGGGATAGATTGGGAGTTTGGGGTTGACATGTACGCACTGCTGTATTTAAAACAGATAACCAATGAGGTCAAATTGTTTACATTTTACAAAAACATTCAAGGAGCACCAGAGAGAAACACCCTCTGTATACTTTAACAATTGATCACAAAGTGAAGGCAGTTTGTTGCCAGACTGCACTAATTCATATCACTCAGAAAGGTCTGGCAAGTCTGAAAATGACCACCAAACCTATCAAGAACGTTCTTCCTGTAGCAGACTATCAGCAAATGCTCCGGAAATTTCGTCCTTGCACTACTATAAAATGTTGGTTCCATGCCACTCCCTTCTTTCCAGTATATAAATTCCCTGTTATTTTTTCCATCAAGCTACCAAGTTTTCTGGTATTATTTGTGAAACCAGAAAGCCAAGCCCTTCCTCTGTGGCTATATAGTAGATATCTTATTCCTAAGAGGTTTTGCAAATAGTACCACAAAAATGGTCTTGCTTAAAAGAAAATATTTCCCAGAAATAAACAAGAGGAGATAAACATATGTAATCAACAAGAAATCAGGCTTTGCATTCAGGTAAGTGTTTAGATAAAGGACTGAACTAGCCTTCAGATTCCTCTGCTTGGGTTAACCAGTGAAAGATACAAGATCCAAAATCCTGACTTGCAAAGGTCCAAAATCCCAAAAGGTAAAATGGTGTCAGGTTGGCATCTTCGAGAAGAACTGACATTATTAAATGCATTCATATTAAGAAACACATCATGAAAAGAAAGGAGGCAGTACAAACTGAAAATGACATTTACAACAAGTTTATGGAAAAGAAGTCAGTGTGGGGAAAAGATGAGATCATTTAACCCAAGGAAGAAAAGAAAACAAAAAGTTTATAAATCAGTGATTGAATCAAAAAACAAGAATTGCAATTCTAGACGGGAACTCAGTCTCATGATTGGTAGTTAAGAGCCTACTTCACTAAACCTAAAGACCACCAGAGACCACATAAGCCTGAACTCAAGGGAGCTTTAGTCAAGAACTCTCTACCCTCCACTGCTAAGTGTAGACTAAATACAGATGAAGGTTCCAGCAAAGCTGCTCCTTGGAAGGTCATGGGCACTTGTTCACAGGGTGCTTCTGTAATACAGTCAGTTCTGCTCATGCCTCCCCAGATAAACCACAAATTCCTTTGAAGTTAGGATCCCATTTTATTCATGTTTATATACCCATGAAGCACACATGCAAATGCCCATAGTAGACACTTAGTGACTGTTCTTCAAATCACTACTTTACTAGAGCATCATATGGAATAGTGGTCATCATAATAATCAAAACAATCACACAGCACCTCTCACTGGATGCTTACCAGGTGTCATGTGAAGATTCACAGGTTACTTAATCAGTGATATAGTCAGTACCATTATCCATATTTTACAGAAACTAAAACTGAAGCCCACAAAGATCCTCAATAATTTGCCAAAGGAGATGTGGCTAGTCATAGGTTGGGAATGAATGCTGATCCTTTCTTCCCAGCGACTGAAGCCGAAGAATAGTTAAGCGCTTTGACTTAGAAGGCATAGTCTCTACACAAGTAAGTCAGAATTTGCTGAGGCTTTTTATGGTGGGCTTGTTCTTCTCCTCTGTCTTTAAATACTTTAAGCCCCTGTAGAAAAAGTCTATAAAATAAAATGATATGCCCTGTTGATGTTTCACACAATTTAAATAGTGGGAACTATAGTAATAAAATAAATAGTAAAATAAAAAAATGTTTCTTATTCCAGAATCAAAGCCTGAAAACCCCAAACAAGGGATCTGTTAATGCCTGTGGCTCATGGTCCATCTGACATGGAATATACACTCTCCTAGAAATACATACATACTCATTCTTCACACTGTAGTCACAGACACAGTAATGGTTGAATGTTTCTCTTTTGTAGTCAAATTATTAGTAGGGTGTTACAAAACTGATGTCTCTAGAGTCAAGAAACAGAAAATCACTTGTAACTAAAGCATGGAGTTATGAAATCTGTGTGTATGTGTGTAGCTCTGTAAAACTAAAACCAAAAAAATAAACCATAATAAAGGGAATCAAAAAAGAGTCAAACAACCTCATCTCAAAAGCAAAACAGGATGGATAATTGCATATTTTCAGCCAAACAAATGATCATCAAAATGCCTTTTGGTAGGTCAGTAGAGAAGACATACTGAGATCACTGACCAAGTAGAACAGATAAGATACAACTAACTTTTTTCTTTAAAATTTTTGCCACACAATATAACTGCACATTAAGCCTTAAAAAGAATTGTTTTCAAAATATTTCCTTTGTTACTCACAAGCTAAATAGTGATTTCTTATTTGCCTTATCTCCCAACATAAGTTCTAGAAAAGTATTCATTACACATATTTCAAATGAAATTTTTCAGACAACTTTCTGCTATATTCCTGCTCTGTTGTAATCTATCCTCTACATTGCAGCCAAAGTTATCTTTTAAAATCATACATCAGATCATATCTTTATCTTGTTAAGAAAGCATTTCAACCAAATTTAATCCAAACTCACAGTGACCGAAAACATCCTCGATAATCAAAGGTCCTCAACAATCAAAGGTCCCCGACAATCTGACCCTTGCCTTCCTCTCCATCCTCAAATCCTGCCACCCTCATCTGTGCACCCCTTGTTTCAGTTAATGGCCTTTGCTCTGTTTCTCATTACAAGAAGTTCATCCTCACTGTTAACTTTTTTGTGCCGGTTGTTCCCACTACCCGACCACCCTGCCAGTATATCTTCTTGTGGTGGGCCTCTTTTTGTCATCCAGGGTTAACCTCATCATGAGGCCTTTCCTGACCACCCTACATAAAAGAGCCCTAGACCCACTCTGAGTAACAGCTATAACTTCTATACGAAGTTATTCTGTTAATTTCCTTGGTTACTTTTCTCTTTCTCTCTGTTTCTCTCTCTCTATCTCTCTGTCTCTGTATCTCTCTGTCCAAACAGTCCCTACCCCTGGCAGCCACCACCGTTAGAAAAATGGAACCTCCATGAAAAAGGGAATATTGCCTGTCTTGTCCAGCACCATGGGCTTCCCTGGTAGCTCAGCTGGTAAAGAATCCTCCTTCAATGCGGGAGATCTGGGTTCAATCCCTGGGTTGAGAAGATCCCCTGGAAAAGAGAAAGTCTATCCACTCCAGTATCCTAGCCTGGAGAATCCCATGGACTGCACAGTTCACAGAGTCATAAAGAGCAGGACATGACTGAGCGACTTTCACTTCACTGTCCAGCACCATAGTCCTAGAAGACAGAACAATGCCTGACACGTGGAAGGCTCTAAGAAAAATATTTGCTGAATAAATGAACATTTCTAAACATATTATATTTATTGATGCACTTTAATTGTTTTTAATAGTGAATTTTCACTAAGGCCCTATCTTCAACTGTCTAAAAACCAAGGACGATGGCTTCCTCCAACTGCAAATATGCCTGGCTATGACTGACTGCAAAACATTTGGAATAAACAGGCTGTTCAGTGAGAGATGAACACATTTTCAAGATAAAAGTTTGTTTTGTAGTAATCAAAATTCTGAAACTGGCTCCTCATGGAACTCTCTGGTTTTAATCAAGCCTCACTGGTCCCTCCAAACATTCAGCAAAGACAGTCTCCTCTGGTTTCCACTTTCAATAGTGGAAGAGGAGAGAAAAACACTTCTCAATAGGAAAAAAAAAAAAAAAACTGTACATTATCCAGGGTACTTTGATATTTAATAGCAACTAACAGAGCTGCCATTATTTTTTTAAATTTACCCAGATAAATTAGGACCATTTAGGTTGAGGACAGCAGAGAAAGCTAAGGACATCATCAGTGCTCTGGAAGGGAGAAGAGAAGCAATTGTTTTTCCAATTATTGAAGGCAGACTTGTTAGCATATTTGTTCAAAGATTTACTCCCAGTCAGGCCTATGTCAGGATAACAGTGGAGTACCAAAATAATCCTCCTTTTTGTCCTGTTCACCTTTTTCTACAAATCACAACCTGATCAGTGTCTTTCAGCTGTCTTCATATCAGAGCTCTTATCTGTGAATCTTGACTTAATCTGAAGATATTTTAACTAAACTTTGCCTTGTAACATATGTCCAATGATGTTACAACTGCTCATGATGCTAAATGCAAGTAACATCCAGCCTTATATGATTGGATTCTTTGGGGAAACCTTCTGAACATAGAGAATTATATTTTCCTTGTATTAGGAAACATTTAACTGAAAAGGCAATAGGGATTCAGTGCACTAACATCTGTAATGCCTGCCACCATGAAATTAAAAGACAATCTTGCTCCTTGGAAGGAAAGTGACGACAAACCTAGATAGCGTATTAAAAAACAGAGACACCACTTTGCCAACAAAGGTCCATATAGTCAAAGCTATGGTTTTTTTCTCAGTGGTCATGTATGGATGTGAGAGTTGGACCATAAAAAAGGTTGAGCGCTGAAGAATTGATGCTTTCAAATTGTGATGCTGAAGAAAACTCTTGAGAGTCCTTTGGACTACAAGGAGATCAAACCAGTCAATCCTAAAAGAAATTAACCCTGAATATTCATTGGAAGGACTGAAGCTGAAGCCCCAATACTTTGGCCACCTGATGCAAAGAATCAACTGCTGGAAAAGACCCTGATCCTGGGAAACACTGAAAGCAAAAGGAGAAGGGGGCAGCAAAGGATGAGATGGTTAGATAGCTTCACCAACTCAATGATCACAAATCTGAGCAAACTCTAGGAGATAGTGGAGGACAGAGGAGCCTGGCATGCTGCAGTCCACGGGGTTGCAAAGAGTCAGGCAGGACTTACTGACTGCACAACAACAACAATAAACATTTGTAAAATGCTAAGAGCGTTGTCTGGCATATGTCAGGAGCTATAGATGAGGAGTTTTAATTAATTAATTTTTACACTACAAAACAAAATCTCTAGGCAAAAACTTTACATTTAAAATGATCACAGTGATTACCGTTTCCAGTTATATTTCATGGAGAAGGAAATGGCAACCTACTCCAGTATTCTTGCCTAGAAAATCACACAGACAGAGGAGCCTGGCTGTCGATAGTCCATGGGGTCACAAAGAGTCAGACACGACTGAGCGACTAACACTTTCACTTCAAAACTAACATTTAAAAATAAAATCCTTAGGTGACATCATATGAATTTAATAACCATCATTACAAGGATGCTGTTTCATTCACTAATTTCATTTGTGATGAAAAGATTCTAAGAGATGAGCTGCATTTTCCTTGAACCTCTGCAAGTAGTGTACCAGGCACTGCAGGATAAATAGAGTAGAAAAATACAGCCTCAACTATGTCATCAGGGGCTGCTTGTTTGTTTGCGAGATTAGACAGTCACAAGACAAGTAGTGCAAATTTACAACTATATAGAAATTTGATGCTATACTTTCCCCATAGAAAGAGAGATAAATATGGGCTATAATAATCAGGATAGGTCATGAAGAAAATTATTACAGATATAAAAAACAAATCAAGACTTCCAGAACTGTAATTCTCTAATAAAAAGAAAATCAGATTTGCATCAGTGTAACATGTTATAACAACATATTCTCCTAGAAAGATGATCTTTAGCCAACAGCCACATATACATTTCATTATACTTCATGCTAAACCATGCAATCTGGACATTTTAGTTATGAAATTTAGATTTTCTTTAATAAATTTTGGAAGGAAAATTACATTACTTGATCAACATTTGTATGTGAGCATTCTGATTTGGGGCTTCCCTGCCAAAGCCTTTGACTGTGTGGATCACAATAAACTGGAAAATTCTGAAAGAGATGGGAATACCAGAGCACCTGACCTGCCTCTTGAGAAATCTGTATGCCGGTCAGGAAGCAACAGTTAGAACTGGACATGGAACAACAGACTGGTTCCAAATAGGAAAAGGAGTGCGTCAAGGTTGTATATTGTAACCCTGCTTATTTAACTTATATGCAAAGTACATCATAAGAAACGCTGGACTGGAAGAAACACAAGCTGGAATCAAGATTGCCAGGAGAAATATCAATAACCTCAGATATGCAGATGACACCACCCTTATGGCAGAAAGTGAAGAGGAACTAAAAAGCCTCTTGATGAAAGTGAAAGAGGAGTGAAAAAGTTGGCTTAAAGCTCAACATTCGGAAAATGAAGATCATGGCATCCAGTCTCATCACTTCATGGGAAATCGATGGGGAAACAGTGGAAACAGTGTCAGACTTTATTTTCTTGGGCTCCAAAATCACTGCACATGGTGACTGCAGCCATGAAATTAAAAGACGCTTACTCCTTGGAAGGAAAGTTATGACCTACCTAGATAGCATATTCAAAAGCAGAGACATTACTTTGCCAACAAAGGTCCATCTAGTCAAGGCTATGGTTTTTCCTGTGGTCATGTATGGATGTGAGAGTTGGACTTTGAAGAAAGCTGAGCACCGAAAAATTGATGCTTTTGAAGTGTGGTGTTGGAGAAGACTCTTGAGAGTCCCTTGGACTGCAAGGAGATCCAACCAGTCCATTCTGAAGGAGATCAGCCCTGGGATTTCTTTGGAGAGAATAATGCTAAAGCTGAAACTCCAGTACTTTGGCCACCTCATGCGAAGAGTTGACTCATTGGAAAAGACTTTGATGCTGGGAGGGATTGGGGGCAGGAGGAGAAGGGGACGACAGAGGATGAGATGGCTGGATGGCATCACTGACTCGATGGACGTGAGTCTGAGTGAACTCCAGGAGTTGTTGATGGGCAGGGAGGCCTGGTGTGCTGCGATTCATGGGGTCGCAAAGAGTCAGACACGACTGAGCGACTGAACTGAACTGAACTGATAGCTCAGTTGGTATACAACCCGCTTGCAATGCAGGAGACCTGGTTCGATTCCTCAGTCAGGAAGATCTGCTGAAGAAGGGATAGGCTACCCACTCCAGTATTGTTGGGCTTCCCTTGTGGCTCAGCTATTAAAGAACCCACCTATAGTGTGGGAGACCTGGGTTTGATCCCTGGGTAGGGAAGATCCCCTGGAAAAAGGTCCTGATTTTAATTATGAAAGCATTATTTAATGATACATATTCACCTGTTCTTAAAGTCATGCTAGCACATTAATTTCTCCCTCCCCTCCTCAAGCTGGGGGTAGGTCTGTCTCTGAACAAGGAGGCCTAAGACCAAACTTCTCCCTCTACCCACTGCAAAGAAGGCTCTTGTTTCCCACAGATCCCAGTGGCCTTCATGGACAGGAAAAATGAGGCTAATTCCAAAATACAGACCTTTATCCTTCAAACTGAAATATTTTTGTTTTGGCTGTGGGGGAGGGGTGAGGGGCATTGGACCAAGAAACCCCTCTGGACTCATTAGGTTCTATTACTTTGCTTAGACATGAATATACAGGTCATCCTTCAGAAATCACTTTGATGCATGAATTTTAATTGCTTGTTTGCTTGTCTCATTATCCTGTTTAGCATATAAATAATCTCTGGACAATTTGAACTGATGTGTATTTGAGTTTTCAGCAGCTATGTAAAACAAAGCAAGAAGTCCAAGAGAAAGGTGACACCAATACCATGGTTAAGCTTACATCATTTCATACTCAAAGCAGATATTCAAGACAAGGGCACTGACACAGGTAAACCAGGTTATTCATTCATCTTAACAGCCAAATATAAAATGGCTTGCTAAATCAACCATGAAATCCACATCAATATAAAACCATAGAAAAAAGCAGAGTAGCTTTTGCATTCCTACCATTTATCTTAGACAGACCTAAAGCGGGCAATGAGAAGGTCAACAGCACACAATGGAAATTACACCTAGACAGACTGCTGTCTTCTCTACCATTCAGGAGAGCTTTTAGTTCTGGCATCCATAATCACAGGTCAGCCTGCTATGAGCCAAGAGAGATGTACTAAAAAGGCAAAGATCTCCTCCAAATGCCATGCATTTTAAACTGCCTGGTTTTTTGTTTGTTTTTGACTGAAAACAGCAATTTTTTTTTAATTGGAGGCTAATTACTTTACAATATTGTATTGGTTTTGCCATACACTGACATGAATCTGCCATGGGTGTACATGTGTTTCCCATCCTGAACCCCCCTCCCAACTCACTCCCCATCCCATCCCTCTGGGTCATCCCAGTGCACCAGCCCTGAGCACTCTGTCTCATGCATCGAACCTGGACTGGCAATTCATTACACATATGATAATATACACGTTTTAATGCCATTCTCCCAAATCAGCCCACCCTCGCCCTCTCCCACATAGTCCAAAAGACTGTTCTATACATCTGTGTCTCTTTTGCTCTCTCACATACAGGGTTATCGCTCAGTTAGTTCAGTTCAGTTCAGTTGAGTCGCTCAGTCATGTCTGACTCTTTGCGACCCCATGAATCGCAGCACACCAGGCCTCCCTGTTCATCACCAACTCCCAGAGTTCACTCAAACTCATGTCCATCGAGCCGGTGATGCCAGCCATCTCATCCTCTGTCATCCCCTTCTCCTCCTGCCCCCAATCCCTCCCAGCATCAGAGTCTTTTCCTATGAGTCAACTCTTCACATCAGGTAGCCAAAGTATTGGAGTTTCAGATTTAGCATCAGTTCTTCCAATGAACACCCAGGACTGATCTCCTTCAGAATGGACTGGTTGGATCTCCTTGCAGTCCAAGGGACTCTCAAGAGTCTTCTCCAACACCACACTTCAAAAGCATCAATTCTTTGGCGCTCAGCTTTCTTCACAGTCCAACTCTCACATCCATACATGACCACAGGAAAAACCATAGCCTTGACTAGACAGACCTTTGTTGGCAAAAGTGCTTTTGCATATGCTATCTAGGTTGGTCGTAACTTTCCTTCCAAGGAGTAAGCATCTTTTAATTTCATGGCTGCAATCACCATCTGATTTTGGAGCCCCCAAAAATAAAGTCTGACACTGTTTCCACTGTTTCCCCACCTATTTCCCATGAAGTGATGGGACCAGATGCCATGATCTTAGTTTTCTGAATGTTGAGATCATTACCATCTTTCTAAATTCCATACATATGCGTTAGTATACTGTATTGGTATTTTTCTTTCTGGCTTACTTCACTCTGTATAATCAGCTCCAGTTTCATCCACCTCATTAGAACTGATTCAAATGTATTCTTTTTAATGGCTGAGTAATAGTCCATTGTGTATATGTACCACAGCTTTCTTATCTATTCATCTGCTGATGGATATCTAGGTTGCTTCCATGTCCTGGCTATTATAAACAGTGCTGCGATGAACACTGGGGTACATGTGTCTCTTTCAATTCTGGTTTCCTCGGTGTGTATGCCCAGCAGTGGGATTGCTGGGTCATAAGGCAGTTCTATTTCCAGTTTTTTAAGGAATCTCCACACTGTTCTCCATAGTGGCTGTACTAGTTTGCATTCCCACCAACAGTGTAAGAGGGTTCCCTTTTCTCCACACCCTCTCCAGCATTTATTGCTTGTAGACTTTTGGATCACAGCCATTCTGACTGGTGTGAAATGGTACCTCATCGTGGTTTTGATTTGCATTTCTCTGATTAGTGATGCTGAGCATCTTTTCATGTGTTTGTTAGCCATCCGTATGTCTTCTTTGGAGAAATGTCTGTTTAGTTCTTTGGCCCACTGTTTGATTGGGTCGTTTATTTTTCTGGAATTGAGCTGCATAAGTTGCTTGTGTATTTTTGAGATTAGTTGTTTGTCAGTTGCTTCATTTGCTATTACTTTCTCCCAGTCTTTTCACTTTGCTTATAGTTTCCTTTGTTGTGCAGAAGTTTTTAATTTTAATTAGGTCCCATTTGTTTATTTTTGCTTTTATTTCCAATATTCTGGGAGGTGGGTCATAGAGGATCCTGCTGTGATTTATGTTGGAGAGTGTTTTGCCTATGTTTTCCTCTAGGAGTTTTATAGTTTCTGGTCTTACATTTAAATCTTTAATCCATTTTGAGTTTGTTTTGTGTATGGTATTAGCAAGTGTTCTAGTTTCATTGTTTTACAAGTGGTTGACTAGTTTTCCCAGCACCACTTGTTAAAGAGACTGTCTTTTCTCCATTGTATACCCTTGCCTCCTTTGTCAAAGATAAGTTGTCCATAGGTGCATGGATTTATCTCTGGGCTTTCTACTTTGTTCCATTGATCTATATTTATGTCTTTGTGTCAGTACCATACTGTCTTGTCATTGTTGAGTGCTAAGTCATGTCCGACTCTTTGCAACTCCATGGACTGTAGCTCGCTAGGTTCCTCTGTACATGGAATTCTCCAGGCAAGAATATCGGAGTAGGTAGCTATTCCATTCTCCAGCGGACCGCCCCAACCCAGGGATCAAATCTGGGTGTCCCACATTGACAGGTTGACTCTATACCATCTGAGCCTCCAGGAAAGACCCAAGGTCCACTGTAGTCTGCAGCAAATTTGTGGGATGAGGCAGAACTGACCTACTTTCTACACTGGAAATTAGCCATGCTCTTTCCTTCACTGACCTGCTCCCCTTCTGATTTAACTTCATACTCCCCAAATTATCAGAACTAAAGCATCCACCAGAATACGGACCACAGAAAACACAAAAATTTACTCCCCATGTTGTATTTTTTTCAATATCAGAACTCTAGCACCCAACCAAGAGTTACTGGAGGCATGACAGAAAGAGAAAGAAAACTTCTTATTCTGTTTGAATGTTATGATGATGCTATATTCCATTAATAAGAATGGCATGAAAAGATTCTTAGACTATTCCAATAGCAAATGCACAAACAAAATCCAAAACAGTCAAAAAGTCTATTGCTATCATTGCACTAATAAAGCTCACCTTCAGTATAAGATAAATAATTTAAAGCAAAATGTTTTTAAAGGGTGAGGGAAGATTGCTTTATATTTATAAAAGGAATAATTTAAACAAAGATATAAAGACATGAATTAACCCCTGATGACATTACACTGAAATCTAAATCTTTGAAATCCAGTGAAAACCATTAGAAATACAAACTAACAAAACATAAATATAATGAAATTCTAAGTTCTCATACATATTATTTGACAGAGCAACTAGAAAGAGAAATAAGAAAAAAAGATTCTACAATAATTTGATATAATAGCTGTATATTGAAATTTGTAACAAAAAATAGTATAAATTCTTTTCAAATGCCCATGGATATTTATAAAATCTGATAATAAAAGCTTAAGTAACTTGAAAACAGTAAGATTTATAAATTGATATAAGACACTTTTAAACTATTAAACAATCCTCTGGGAAGACTAACTTAAAAAGAAAAATTTCAAAAAAAATTCATAAAATAAACACATATATAAATGTATATATCCATATTTGTATATGTATAATATATATATTAGTAGAGAAGAATATTAATAAGCAAATTCTCAGTACAAAAATTGGCTACTAAATTTATACTTTCAAAAATTGATTAAATTATACTAAAATGTACCAATATTGGATCAAAAAAAGTATGAACCTCAAACCAATAGACAGAAAAAACTAAAACTTTATGAAAATAATACTGAAATGATTCCATATCATCACAAAACAGCTAACATCCAAGTTATTTCAATTATTCCAGAACACAGAAAAAATTTTTCCTACTCTTGTTGAAAACTAACGTAATTCTAGTATTAAAAGCAAAAGAATAAAACAAATGAAAATTATGGACCAATAAAACTTTTATAAACACAAAAACATGCATGAAAGACCTCTCCAAAAATATATACAAATACCACCATGCACATGAATAAAGTGTTCAACATTATTAGTCTTTGTGTGTGTTAGTCGCTTAGTTGTGTCCAACTCTTTGTGACCCTATGGACTGTAGCCCACCAGACTCCTCTGTCCATGGAATTCTCCAGCAAGAATGCTGAGGTGGGTAGCCATTCCCTTCTCCAGGGGATCTTCCCATGAGACTGAACCCATGTCTCCTGCATAGCGCTACCCAGGAAGCCCTTCATTAGCCTTTAAGGAAATGCAAATCAAAATTAGAAATGACTTACCATATCAACTAGACAGCCATAATACAAAATGTTTTAATAACATAAGTGTTGGCAAAAATGTGGAGATACTAGAACCCTCATACGTTGTTGACAGGAAAGTAAAATGGTACACCATGTGGAAAAGAGTTTACTGTTTCCTCAAAAACTTAAACATAGAATTACCATATGACCTAGCAATTCCACTCCTAAGTATAAACTCTAAAGAACTGAAAATAAATGTTCAAACAAAAATTTGTTCACAAATGTTCATAGCAGCTCTATTCCCAACAACCGTAAAATGGAAACAATCCAAACGTCCATCAACTAATGAACAGATAAACAAAATGTGGTCCATTTATCTGAATGAAAATTATTCAGCCAAAAATGGAATAATGTATTGATACATACCATTATATGGAAGAACTGTGAAAAAGTTATGGTAAGTGAAATAAGCCAGATACTAAAGGTATAAGCTTCCATTTACATAAACTATCAAGAATAGGCAAATTCATAAAGACAGAAGAGACAGTAGTGGTTGCCAGGGATCACAAAGAATGGGAAACGGGAAAATGATTGCTTAATGGGTATTGGGTCTTTTTTAAGGGGGAAATTAAAATTTTCTGGACAAGACAGGGATAATGGTTGCAGAGTACTGTGAATGTACTAAATGTCACTGAATTGTATCTTTTAAAGTCAAAATAGTGAATTTTATACTATATGAATACTGTCACAGTAAAAATGAAAAATAAATGTATCAAGATCGGTACTTTCTTATACAATGATATGAAAAATAAAATAAAATAATAAAACAAAAAGATTGTATTATTATGATAGGAAAACATTTTAAAATCTTAGGATAAAAATGATGTGAAGCACTGTTATGAAGAAACTACAGAATTATTATTCAAAACATGATTATGATCATGAAAGGAAATACTCTTATACTGTAATTGATAAACTGAACAGAAGTGTAAATAAAATGTGAAGAAAAGTTAAAGTTAGGTCAGTAAGATGAAATAAGGGTATAGAATGATTCAAACACATTTAAGAATTGCATGTATAATAAAGGTAAAAATTTAAAACAGTTGCAGAAAGATGATTTAATAAATGATTTGGGATAACAAGCTAACCATTCAAAATGAAAAAAAAATGTCATGCTATTAACTTGCAAATTAAACCAACATAAAATTTAAATGTATTTAAAAAAAGAAGAAAAACTGAAAATGCGAAAGTGCTAGGAGAAATGAATACCAATATCATCTTCGCCAGAGAAAGTACTTCTTAACATGAAACAGAAAGCAGTAACTATAAAAAACTTATTGACTCATTCCCTACTTATAACGAAAATACTAAATTAAAAAGCTAGCAATGAACATGGAAAAACAACTGCTTTTGTAACAACTGATTTTATAAATATTTTTACATATCAGCATTATCTAATCTTTGTCATCCAAAGACTTCTTGAAAATCATTTACAGATAACCATACCTTCACAAAAGAAAGGAGATAATGCCCAATAACCTAAGAAAAAAGCTCACTCTGTTAATCAAGGAACTTAACTAGTATGTATTCTGTTTCTGATGAGTAAAAGGATGCACCCAGTATGCTAACGGTGTTTATCTCTGGGTAATGAGACTTGAACGATGTTTTTAAATTTTAATTTGTACTTTACTTTCTTACAATCAAATTTTATGGTTGAGGAAAACCTTGCCTTTTTAGAATAGCTTGAGGGAATATAAGACATATAAGTCAATATTCCTCAATAAGGAGAAGATGCCCATGGAAACAAAGGGAGGTCTTTTCTTTCCTGCAGAGTTCCTACAACAGGAGAGCACCTCTCCACCCTCACACCCATATAAGCCAGTCTTCTGCTGCCTTCACTGCCTCTTCCCTGCTCCTCTCCCCATCCCGTATTCTATCTCTCTGTCATTCACGTGGTTTTTATTTTCCTTGTTTTCTGGTCCCCTGTCATGAACATAAATGCAGGAAGCAAAATAAGGAAAGACGCAACCATAGTAATAACAATAACAATTACTGTTGCTGCTGCTTGAAGTGAAAGTCACTCAGTCATGTCCGACTCTTGTGACTCCATGGACTGTACAGTCCATGGAAGTCTCCAGGCCAGAATACTCGAGTGGGTAACCTTTCCCTTCTCCAGGGGATTTTCCCAAGCCAGGGATCAAAGCCAGGTCTCCCTCATTGCAGGAGGATTCTTTACCAGCTGCTGCTTTTAATACTAATGCACATTTGGGCCCAGAGGCTCCTCCACTATTGCTAAAGCAATTAACCCTCTGCGTGCTCCCAGGCAGGGCCAGAAAAATACAAATAGTTATTTTTATGTCTATTAAACAAAGAAAAAGAAGGAAAAGGAGGATGAACATACGAGAGATTGGAGGAGCAAGTACAAAGCTCATAGATAAACTGAAGAAGCTAGAAAGTATGATTTCTAGAATTTGGCTCAGGAATATTTTCCCAGGTCATGTCTTTATCTCCATGCTTTACTCTTCACCTAGAGAGATACCCAGCATTTTGCTCAACAAAAAGCTGCTGAAAGAATAAATCAGTGAATAAGTTAACAAGTAGATTGAAGCATAAATGATTTAATTTCCTTCATTTATATTTTTTAATGTTCACAGCAATTTGTTTTTCTTTATTTTAAGTCCCTGCTAACACTTTCTTAACCTAACTTCTTAGAAAGAGTTAATTGCTTTTGTAATGCTTCCACCAACATTTATTTCTCTTCTATAACCTGAGTCACTTTCCTTATCAAAAGATAATCTAAAAATACTAATTTGAATTATTAAATTTTTATTATCTGATTCAACTTTTCTGCTAGACATATTTTACTTGAAAAATCACCTAGCTTTTAATATTAATTTATTACTGCTGTACTCTAATCTGTAATCTTGTTCAGTACAGTAAACTGCTGTACTCTAATCTTGTTTAAGCCTGTTCCAAATACTAAAGAGTTTCTTATTTGTACACTTTTATATCTCTAGTAATTATATACATTATTATCTCTTTCCTGTTGTACATTACAATTTACATCACTTGACTTTGGATCACATTTTTTCCAGTAATTTTCTTTGTAAATGATATGCTATAGGTATAAGTTACCAAAACAGTCTCATCCACTACATTCATAACAGAATACCTGCTATTCTTTCCGCCATAGTCTTTTTTTTTTTTTCAAGCAAAAGCATGTATTTGGTTATCCATTTTAAATACAGCAGAGGGATAGTTAGGGGGTCCAAACTTGACTGCACCTGCTATTGTATCTGCTATTTTATTCTAACATAAAGTATAATCAAATATCTCCATATCTCAATTTCTATATATGTCCTCCATTTTTCTTTTCTATAAATACTATTAATTAAGGCCATAGATATCATTACCAATTAGATCACAGAGATTGTTATTCTGCATTTAGAATACTGCCTGGCACCTGGTAGCACTCAATAAACATTTGTCAAATAAGTAAACAAATAATTCCTTGTGGACCACCAATTTGAGGGTAACAGCTTCCTGCTATAGCACCCTTATTCATTTAACAACTAATTAAAAAGTGCCTTTGATCATCTTGTTGACAAATGATCTTTTGTTGGCTTTTACTGGTCGGCAGCATTAATATTTAACAGTAACAGCAACCATAATGATAACAGCATAGTAACTGAAGCAAATGGTATTTCCTCGGCCAGGCACTATATTAACTTGGGGGTGGTTCAGTCGATAAGCCGTGTCCAACTCTTGTGACCCCATGGACTATAACCCAACAGGCTCTTCTATCCATGGTATTTACCAGGGAAGCATAGTGGAGTGGGTTGCCATTTCCTTCTCCAGAGGATCTTCCCAACCCAGGTTCTGAACCCATGGACCCATGTCACTTGCTTTGCAGGAGGATTATTTTACCGTGGAGTCACCAGGGAAGCCCAATTATTTTAATTTACATATATTAATTTATTTAGTCCTCAAAAACAACTCAATGAAGTGATACTATCACTGTACCTATTTTACATATGAAGAAACTGAGGCACAGAGTGGTTAAGGACACATAGAAAGTGGAAGAAATAGGACTTGAACCCAGACTCTTAACCATTACATGATAATGACTCTCCAAGACCTAGTATTTTAATTTTTAGGGTGTATCTTTTACTCCAACTAAGTTATAAGTTCTTCAAGTAAAGAGCTTAATCTTTTACCTCCTGGAATCAGTCACAGCCCCAAGAGAAGTGCCTTATATGTAACAGGCTCAATAATTTTTTGCTAATTTTAGCACTGATCAATAATGTATAAGTTAATATCTAATAAGTTATACTATAATAATAAAAATTTGAATTCAAATAAGATGGGAAAGATTAGCACGAAACATCTTTACTTCTGGTACGGCAGTGAAATGAGGCAGAATAATCTGGTGAAATTGTCCAGGAACATTCTCTGTAACTATGAACTCCCTCTGTTCCTTTCTAATGTAACCAAATCTTCTCAACAGAGGAAAAACGGAAAACATCTGAACTAAACACAGATGATTATTTCTAATTGAGATGGGGGGTGGTAATGACAGCAAAAGATTTTTGAGGATTTGGGGATTGTGTTGAGCACACTATGTACCAATCACCATGTTATGAGACTGTAAATAGGGCAGATCATACCTGATAGTACTTGTCAATAAGTACTATTATCATAATCAGTTCACAGATGTACAAAATTGTCTTAGAGTAACTACAGGTCACAGCTAAGAGATGGTAGGGTTGGGACCTGGCCTATGCTTAAGTAACTAGAGTATTCTAAAAGGAAGGTTTGACTGGGGATTATGCACCAAAATCTAAAACCACGGAACAACAGACTGGTTCCAAACTGGGAAAGGAGTACGTCAAGGCTGTATATTGTCACCTTGCTCATTTAACTTATATTCAGAGTACATCATGTGAAATGCCAGGCTGGACAAAGCACAAGCTGGAATCAAGGTTGCCGAGAGACATATCAATAACCTCAGATATGCAGATGACACAGCCCTTATGGCAGAAAGTGAAGAACAACTAAAGAGCCTCCTGATGAAAGTGAAAGAGGAGAGTGAAAAGGCTGGCTTAAAACTCAACATTCAGAAAACTAAGATCATGGCATCTGGTCCCATCACCTCATGGCAAATAGATGGGAAAACAATGGAAACAATGAGAGACTTTATTTTGGGGCTCCAAAATCACTGCAGATGGTGACTGCAGCCATGAACTTAAAAGATGCTTGTTCTTTAGAAGAAAAGCTATAACCAACCTAGATAGCATATTAAAAAGCAGAGACATCACTTTGCCAACAAAGGTCTGTCTGGTCAAAGCTATGGTTCTTCCAGTAGTCATGCATGGATGTGAGAGCTGGACTATAAAGAAAGCTGAGCACTGAAGAATTGATGATTTTGAACTGTGGTGTAGGAGAAGACTCTTGAGAGTCCCTTGGACTGCAAGGAGATCCAACCACTCAATCCTAAAGGAAATCAGTCCTGAATAATCACGGGAAGGACTGATGCTGAAGCTGAAATTCTAATACTCTGGCCACCTGATGGGAAGAACTGACTCACTGGAAAAGACCCTGATACTGGGGAAGATTGAGGGCAGGAGGAGAAGGGGATGACAGAAGATGAGATGGTTGGATGGCATCACCAACTTGATGGTTTGCACAAGTTCTGGGAGATGGGGATGGACAGGGAAGCCTGGCATGCTGCAGTCCATGGGGTCACAAAGAGTCAGACACAACTGAGCGACTGAACTGAACTGACTGACTAAAATCTAAAATGATTCCTTTTACATAATCCAATTGTCTCTGTCTCCCCTGCCATCACACCAAGCCACACTTCACTTTGGCATTTCACTGTCTGAATTTAATTTGGGGAGTGAGAAAAACCACCTCCCTGTCTGGATAAAGCCACAACTGTACCAACTCCTCTGTGGCATCACCATCCTGACACCTAGCACTGACAAATTTACCCAAACTTTGAAAGGTAATATTTGCAAATATCAAAAGGCAAATTTCTCCTATTGAAGGAAATTCTCTCTGAATACAGTTAAATGGCATTGATAGACCAGGTAAAGTCTGATATGGCTATGAATGTCTTCCAAAGCAAATATAAATGAAATGCATTTTATACACCTCCTGTAAGGATAAGACTAAGCAAATAAAGTTAGAACTGGCAACCCAAAGAGATTCAGGGCACATCAACATCTTGAACAGTGCTTCAAATGTTTTTGGGCTTAACTTAAAACTCCAAAGCACATCAAGGCAGAAGACTTTCAGATCCATGATGGTATAAATTTAATCCACATGTGTCTGATTCATTTACACTTGAAGCATTCAAGTAATGTTTTGTAAATGCTGTCTCAATGTCTATGAGATCTCTGGGCATTTTGTGTCTTTCTCCTTAAAACACAGGAAATCATACTTTGGCAAAAGTAAATAAACTTAAAATACCAAAGTATTACAGACCACCATGCACAACTAAATCAACAGGCTTTTGTGTAAATTCTCAGTCCAGCAGTGTCTTTTTTAAATTAGATTGACTTTTGCTGGTCCAATTTTATACCATTCATTTCCATGAAGGGAGATGTTATACTCAAATATGAGTTCGATTCCAAAGGCCTATAGACAGCTCAATAGATTTACCAAATCACACTGTAAACCTATGTGTAATATACTTTATGTTGAGATAACATGTAAATAAACAGACTTCTAGAAGAAGGTCCTAAGCCAGATTCTGTGGGAAACAGACTTTGAGACAGTGATCTGCATGCAGAAATTCTTCTGAAGGGTGTGAGGCAATGAGGAAAGCAGGATTTGGCAAAAGGAGGCGCAGAGCTGGGATGCAGTTACAAGCTCTAAAGTGCATAGGACCCTTCAGAAATGTCCCACAGGAGGCAAGGGTGTGCTTTAGGTCCCCACACCCACCTGTCACTGTACACAGAATGACCAAAGAGAGAGGGGCACAACCACGGGCAAGGCAGCTCCCTTTGGCTGAGGGTAATTTCCCTGAGGGGAAAACTCACCCCATAGGGGATCCAAGGGGGACACCAGTGTCTACTAAGCAAGGCTGTTGAAGTTTTCTGAGGTCACTGTATACAGAATGACCAAAGAGGGGGGCACAGCCATGGGCAAGGCAGCTCCCTTTGGCTGAGGGTAATTTCCCTGAGAGGAAAACTCACCCCATAGAGGATCCAAGTGGGACACCAGTGTCTACTAAGCAAGGCTGTTGGAGTTTTCTGAGAATTAATCCCCTGTGAATATAAGACCTACTCAGTCTTTCAGTCTGATTAGCAATACAAATTGAGCCATATATTCACTCAGTCAGCTAGCAAAGGCTTGAGGTAAGCAAATTCATTTTTTAGACAAATGTCAACATTTACTATGGAGCTTTTATTTATGACAATGTACAACCAGTGTCTGTAGGTCTTACTCAAAGACATTTTCTCTTCCTGTGTCCTGAAATAATCCCCTCAAAGATAAAACACCAATAAAAAATACATTTTGGAGAAAAAAAATTGTGCATATAGAGAAAAAGGCAGTGTTAAAGATAATAACGGGGCAAAAACAACTTTGAAGAAGTTGTTATCACCCAGCTTTTTCCCTTTGCCTTTGATAATTCACATTTGATACCTGGTTCCTTTTCATTCATTCATTCAATAAACATTGGTTATGACCTACTTCTTGTAGAAACTAAAATATAAACCAGCAAATAGCTCTTAAACACCAAGAACCATTGAGACTAACAGAGGAAACTAACATGTAAACAATGTAATAAGATAATATCAATCCCAGTTTATCTATGAACTTCTTCCAGATTGCTGATGAAATTCCTAAATCCTAGCACCAGACTCAAATTGTAGAATGTTCAGGATTCTCCAGGATGCCAATTCTAATACTCCTGGGAAACCTCTGAACACACTTTCATCTCTCAGACCTCTCCAATCCAAATCTTAATCCACAGTTTTGAAGTATTCCCAAGGCCGACCAATCAAGTCCTGACCCCATCAGCAGACTGAGTCCAAAGTGGAAATGAGAACCACTACCCACTGAGCCCTCGTTTACATTAAATTCATTTAGAAAATACTTATTGGGCCCAGCTCTGTGCCAGCCATTGGTTTTAGAATTGAGGACACAGCAATAAACAAGGTTCCTTCCTTCAGGGAGCTTACATGCTATAGGCAGAAGCCAAACAACAACCAAATAAGCAGATAAGTGTATCCCATGTTATCTGATACTGCTAAATGCTATGAAAGAAAATAAAGCAGAGGAATGGGATAGAGAAGAGAAGGGTTACTTTCTAAGACAGCCAGGTTAGACAACATGATATTTAAGAGAGAAGTCAGGGAAGAGCCACATAGATGTCAGGAGGAGAGTACTCCAGGCAAGAGAACACCAAGGCTTCAGGCTCAGGATGTGTTCCCAAATCTCTTGGAACTGCTCCTCTGCCAGCTCCTATCACTGACCTCACACCACATACCTCATGTCCACCCAAACACAAGAGCAGCCTGAATACCAGTCATAGAAACTATATTTAACTAACTCTAAAATGTGCCTTATCTTCTGGATATGAATTTTGAGCTGCATGTGTCTGAGTTGTTAAAGAATTTCATAAAAGTGGGGTTTCCCTGGTGGTCCAGCGGTTAAGAATCTACCTGCCAGTGCAGGGGATGTGGGTTAGATCCCTGGTCCTGGAAGATTCCACATGCTGAGAGGCAACTAAGCCTGTGAATGACAAGAACTGAGCCTGCACTCTGGAGCCCATGCTCTGCAACAAGAGAAGCCACCACGAGAAGTCCACACACTGCAACTAGAGAGTAGCTCCTGCCCACCACCTCTAGAGAAAGCTTGCGTGTGGCAACAAAGATCAATGCAGTCAAAAATAATAAATGAATAATTTTAAAAGAATTTCATAAAAGTAGAACCCAAGTATTATCAATCCTTTCTCCAAACATCATCATTGCAGCTTCCACCTTCTAAACCAGGGAGCACTCCCACTTCACAAGGGAAACCAGCTAAAATAATTATCAACAATATCACCTCTAAATTAGTAGCAATGCAAGAATAGCCAAAAAGATCTGACATAAAGCTATAAAACAATCCAGCTTGTTTTTAATTTTAAAATGAAACTCATTCAAAGTCCTTTATTTGGTACAGTGAGATCCAATGATGGATTGGTTAATTATTTTTTTAGTTTGGGAAATAATTCAAACAGGTACATATTATATATACATATATTTATACATTTCCACATTTCATTTGAAATATGTAAATGTACATCCATTCACCATCCTTTTGGTGTAGAGCCAGGTAGACAGCACATATACACAGACTGTCATTATACAGTTTTTACACATGATAATGAGGACCAGCCTCTCCAAGAAAGCAATCTTTACTAATAGTCAAAATGTTCTATTCTGTTGTGTTGTTCCACCATTTGCCACTGGCCCTGTAAGAGCTGGTCTTTATGACGCCAATACCTTTAGCAATTCAGTAGAATTCAATTAACCATTCAGTTATTTGATTTATATCTGACAAACATCTTAGTGACCAAATGTTTAACTACATGACTAGAAATACTAGCAGAAGAGTAAAAACCTTAGAAAAATTAAAATCAAACTCTATGTATGAAGGAAAACACACTTCTTGGGTAAACTCACCTATATAAGTTATCATTTTGCTCTTCATATACTTCCCAATTCAAAATGATCCTTCCAGTAAAAGACTGCTAAAGTTGAACTATGTCATAACTCGACAGTTGCTGACTTACGGAACAGATTAAAAATTCCATTTGGTTTCAATATCTGCTAATTAACTTACCTACAGAACTCAGAACCCACATTCTGGTAAATCATTTCCCATCTCTTGACTTCATACTACTTAAGTTACAGTCAACCAGTCAACAAGTATTTATTGCTCTGCCAAACTAGTGAAATAAGTATAGGAATAATAGTAAGTTCTTTTTAGGATTACATAGTCTAGAAATGGAATGTTAAAAAGACTCACTACCTGAAGAAAGACAAAAGTAAAGAATATTAAGGAAAAGTTACTTAGAAGTGCTGCTAAGTGTCTTCTTTTTCCATATCACTCTAGAAACATCAGAAAAATATCTTCAAGGTTTATTTATTAGGAAAAAGTGGTTCACCTAAGATGCATGCAAGACAATTTTATAATGGCCATTTGACTCTCAAAGATTTTTGTATTAACTTGTTGCTAAATGGAATTGTAAGTCAGTCAGTACCTATTGCATTTCCCTGCATTTTTCAGTTGGGATCGTAATTAAATGAATTTATATGAATTAACAATGTTTAAAACTATAAAATTCAGATATTGAAAATTTTTACAGACATTAACAAGTTATACTTGAAGTTAACATTATGATTATGTTTCTAAGTAACAATTCCTGAAAATAAACATATACAGACACACACATACACATATACCCCTCCTTTTGTGGGGGGAAAAATGGGGGAATTTTAGGGCAGTGAAACTATTCTGTATGATACTATGATGGTGGATACATATCAATATACATTTGTTAAAACCCACACACTGTACAGCATGAGGAGAACCCTGATATAAACTGCAAACTTTAGTCAATCATAATGTACCCATATTGGCTCATCAATTGTAACAAATGAACTACATCAACGCAAGATGTTTATAATAAGGATTACTGGGTGTGAATGGATGGAGACATGAGGAGGTATGTAAATTCTGTGCTTTCTACTCATTTTTCTGTAAACCTACAACTACTCAAGAAAAAGAAAATCTATTAAAAGAGATTTCTAACAAACATCATGATCATCTTACCTTTGTATTAAACTCAATCATCAAAATTAATAAAGTATCCCCTTTTTCATCAGCCACTAGTTTTAAAAGTTTTAGAAATTATGCCAAAACTATTGATAAATTTTGATGCAGTAAATCCTGCCAATCCCAGACATCAACACCTGCATTACTCACTTCCTCCTTTCAGTTTATGCATGCACCTGTACCCTTATTCCAGTTTGAGGCTTGAAAAATAACAGTGAACACAGGTCAAAGATTGTCTGCAGATGTTCATTCAAATGACAAATTCAACATTTCATCCTTATCAGGATGAGAGAAGGCACAGTGTAGAGTAGGGCATTGACCTGGAAGATGTCACAATTATAGTGCATCTGTGAGAATTCAGAAGCTCAGTTTCAGAGATATGTTTTAAACATTCAGAAGCTTCTAACATGTAGGGTGCAGAATGATGGCTCGGTCATTAACACCTATGCTGTTCCTCCTGGGCATTCAGAGGATAAAGGAAAAATGGTTCAATAGGGAAATCAGTGTTGGGTATTACTTTGGCATTCCCAAGCCTGGATTTTTCACTCAGGTTCCATTTAGAACTGTCTGAGGGCCTTAACAAAACACGTAAGGCACTTGTTGTAAGTCACAAGTTATAAATCCTTTAGCCAAAACTTGCCATGAAGACCCAAGACTTCACAAGAGAAAGAAACTAGGAATGCAAAGAATGCTTGAAACAACTTAAAACATCAATTCAGCCTGGGGTATCTGTGATAGCCCTACCACCCATCTAATGCAGAAACAATTTTCCACACTAAAAAGCATTTTAGAAGTATTGATGCATTGTGGTCATAAGTGCAGCAATAATTCACAGTTAAATAAAACACAGACCTCAGAAAATGTTTCATAAAAATAAAAGTATATTTCCACTAGGATATATATGCAAGATATTAACTAAATTGTAATATCTATTTTAGCAGTAAAAAAAAAAAAAAAAAAAAAAAACTTCAGGAAAAGAAATTAGAGAAAAACATATATTCAAAATATTCCTGGTGAGGATGAAACTTTGTTACCTTCTATTGCCTGACAGTAGTTAACCTAAAACTCCTATTTTTCAAAGTCAAAAGCCAAAACTAAGTAGAATTTTAAAGGTGACTGATTAGCCCAGTTGTCCAGGGTTACCTGTGTCTCCTTAAGTTCACTACTTCACGGTTTTCAGGCTTTCTCCAGAGCTTCACTTTTACATTTTCTTTAAATATTTTCAGCTACCTCTTTTCTCCTTTTCTTAGCATTCCCTTTCCAACTCTCAAATTAGTCATTTTTACTCAGACTCACTTTTTATTTTAAAAAGCTACTCTATTTCAAAGTTTAAAAGAAAAGGAGAATTATTCTAAGGGAATTCCCTTTGTCAAGTAGCATAAATTAAACTCTCCAAGAATGAACACTGAAGTGATTCCAAATGTTGACAGACTTTTCTCAGCTATTCACGTTCAAACAACTAAACTATGAGCTCAGATAAGACCCCAAGTTGGGTTCACCTAAGGCCTCCTAAATTGACAATAAGCAAGCTTCAACATGTTGACTTGCCATTGACAGATGTAGTCTGTCCTCCACTAGATTGGCCACCTCGGATCAACTCTGGAATACTGTGTAAAAAATACTTAAATGATACAATTCCAGTAGCTAAATTCAAATTGTAAGGAAATAAGAGGTATAGAAATAAAGAAATATTTTAAAAGCAAGAAATCCTTTTGCAGAATAAAATTGACTACCATAGGATCTATCTGCAGCAGCAACTCTCAAGACTTCTGTTCACCAGAACCATCAGGATTGTTTATTAAAGCTCTACTGGCAACAATTCTTAGACAATGAACCCACAGGGGTGTAGAAGAACTGCGTTAAAACAAACAAGAACAAGCGCTTGCATATCACTATGCAAGGTATGACTATGACCTTTGTGTTATGGCTGCCTTTGTCTTAACTCTTTTGCCTTACCTCTACCTGAGTATCACCTGTATTACTACCTTTGAATACTAATCTGTTTCCCACTTGGTAAACAGAAAAAGGAATGGAAATAATCTTCACTGCCATCAGTAGCTACATACACAAAGATGTTTTCTCTTTCATTGTATGTTATCACCTTTTCTATCATACACTGCTGGACAAAGTTATGGCCATACTTATCAATCACAAGTATTTTTTGTCTTCTATTTAGAAGGTCATATAAATGATTTATGTTTGTTGCTAATTCTTTACCCTTAGCCTTCATTTCCAAATAAAAATACCAAGATGTTAAATATAGACGCTGGAAAAAGAGGAAATGAAATGATAAGAGAAGATTCCTTGGCTCTCATATCCCTCCCAGCATTACTATCATCCTGGATTAATGAACTAGAGATTTCTTTACCTGATCTACCCTTCCTTGCCTGATCTACCCATTGAGGTCACCTGCACTATCCAACTATCTCAACTCATCACTTCCCTTTGCAAACTGAAACCTGGTCATTGTGTGTTGAGAAGAAGCCAGTCTATAAATTACAAGCCCACGTGATTTTCTATCAAGACTTATTGGAGTTCATTCCAATATTGCTTATAGTCATTTTTTCACATTTTAGAAACTAATCATATTCAGTATATTAAGACTATCATTTCCGTGAAAATTACTTTATACCACACTGCAATATTTAACACTATGGTTAGAACTGTTTAGTGAGATATTTCTTTTATTTCCAGGCTTGTGGGAAAATAACCATCTGTGTCATAGTTGGCTTAATTCTAGGCCAGAGCTGAGAACTAAAGCAAATTCTGAATAGGAGTAAATTCCAGCACTCAAAAGATGAAACAGCATTGCCCATCAAGACTAACATCTTTGAAAAAGACAACAAACCTTGTATTGAATATGGATTAACTGAAAAAAGCAACAACAACAAAAAATTGTCAAAACCATAGATCCTTACCAGAAATGGACTCCAACAAATGCAGGAAACACACATTATACCCAGAAGCTGGATGACCATTTCAAAGTGATGAGACCTGCCTTGTCTGTGCTGCTGACTTCTAAATTTAACTTTCAAAAGTGAAATTCCTGTGATGGCATTGCAAACAAATGAAACACCCAGGGCTAGGAGCCCCAGAAAAGCAAAAAGTAAAAGATAAAACCTATCTTCCCAGTCTTTGATTTGATCTGTTTTGTAGAAACACCACGTCCTTGAAGCTTGAATTTTATAGTCACGATGCCCAAGGATGGGCAGCAAAGCTACAAAAACAGCAAAAAAGCACACCCCACTCAACATCATTTTAACATGCTTGGTTGTAATTTTTGTAGAGTGAAATATTGGTTTGGTGACTCCAATGCATCGCTCAATGGCCATCAAACTGCCTAGAAAAAGTGGGCACAGACCAGAGAACACCATGCAGATACCAAAAATACTGCAAAGGATATTTGACTTGTCAAAGTAGATCCAGTCTTTATCAGAAGCATACACAAAGACCGCTATAGTTCCATTGATGAGGTGCCCAAAGAAATCTGTGATTACTAGAGCACTAGCCAAAAGCAAAAACGACGACTTGTACTTCTGTCTAAATCTCTGGTATGCCTTCATGAGAATAGCAATGGCAAGGCTGTTCGATAAGATTCCCACTGTCATGAAGATTATTGAAAAAGATATTGAAAGGTCTTCTTCCAGTTGGCAAGTTGTATTTGAAAGGAGCTCAGATGCAGGAGACACTGGCTGTATAGAATTGTTCGTGGACATTGTGGAGATAAGAGCCGGCCACTCAAGTCATCTCCGTCTCAAGAGTTTAGGCTTGCAGTCCAGAGATCTGTAGCATAAAGACAGAGAAATCATGAGCCCTGGAAAACTGCTCATCTGGCATCCCAGCACCCTATGGTGGGAATCAGATTTATCCAGCCTATCAGGAGCCAGGTTGCATCATGCTGAAAACAGCACACATCTGCCTTGGGTTCCACATCTCATTTTCAAGGTAAAGAAGCTACCAGAACTGAGACCTCTTGGTTAACTTCTGTGTCTACTCTGCCAATGAGCATCTCCTAAATCTCCTCCTGACACTTCACTGACACCCTTAAACTTCAGATTTACCAAGTCACTTAACAAAACTAGATTTAAACCCAAATGAGTTTTTAAAAGTATGATAGTTTATTCTAATAACTAAGTGACCTTCTAAACTTTTTGCTTTTTCCTCTGATGAACTTTGCCCCAAACGTGTAGATTATTCCTTTGGGAGCTATGTCTGTTTGTCAGGCAGACAAAAATCATCTTCCCCAAATCTTGGAAGAGTGCAGGGTGGAGCCGCAAGCGCAGTGACGCCGCAGGGGCTTCTCTGAAGAAGTTCTGAATTCGAGCTAAAACGATGTGATTTAGCTCAAATAACAGCAAACCACACATATCAGTGACCCATGGAAGGCTCCCACCTGTGCAGAAATGCAGGTGGGTGACAGCAAGGGAGATGGACCACCCTCACTGTGTGTACTTCTGCCTAGATGCTGCTGATCTTAAGTTACAGCTTCAGGGCAGCAATATCAAAGGCGAATTATTCATTTGTAGCTCTTTCCCTAAGGCTTCCTTGGTAGCTCAGACGGTAAAGAGTCTGCCTGCAATGCAGGAGATCTGGGTTTGAACCCTGGGTCATGAAGATCCCCTGGAGAAGGACATGGCAATCCATTCCAGTATTCTTGCCTGGAAAATCACATGGACGGAGGAGCCTGGCGGACAACACCCCACAGGGTCGCAGAGTTGGACACGACTGACACACAGCTCTTTCCCTAATGAGCTGAGGCCTGAGTCACAGACCCTCTATGCCCACCGCCGCCGCCACCCCGCCCCGAGCTCTTTCGGCCGGCGTTTCCCCAACAGCTTTCCCGGAGGCTAGGAATTCCGAAGCCAGGCTTTCCTGGGACCGGCCCAAGCGGGGCCGCCCCGGTCTGCCCGCTGGGCGGCCGCCTCCTCCGAGTCTTACTCACAGCGCTACTTTTGCCCGCTGCTACCCGACGCCCCCAGGCCTCTGCTTGCAACATCCTTCCCAAACCTCTTAACTGGCTGAAACTTTCTGCGATTGCTCAAACGCCAGAGGGCCGGCCTCCCTCCCACCCCAGGGGCGCAAAAGACCTGCGCTGATCCGGATGTGGGAGTCGAAGTGTCGCGGGCAGGGAAGCGGGGGGCGAAAGAGAATCTTTTCCTTTACCCGTTTCCCTCCTCTTAGACCCGTTCTCCCGGGTCCCAGCCGCGCACCTCAGAATCCGGACGGGTCGGTCTTTTCTCTGAGGCTGTATCCCGAGCTGGGGGCATCTGTTCCAAACTTGGCCAGCGCAGGCTCAGGTGCCCTCGGGTGCGGCTGCCTGCCGCCGCCCCGGGCGTCCGAGAGTGGGGTGGCTAAACCTCAGTCAGCTTGAGCATCCGGAGACCGACGCGTGGGAATCGAGCCGCTGGAGGGGTGGTGACCTTGGCATCCCCGGCTGCGGGCAGCGCTCTAGGCGGAGCAGAAGGGCGCGCCGGCCCGTGGGCCATCCCGCGCCCGGCTCTGCTTCGCCGCCGCGGATGCCTCTTGAGCGCCGCGCCGCGCCGGCGCCACGGCTCCCGCCCGGACTCGCTCTCGCCGCGCGTCCTTCCGCGCGCTCGCTCAGCGCGGAACCTGCCTGGTGCGCTCCGCTGGTTGGATCCTTTAGCACCTAGCAGCGCTGGCCGCCTGGGCGGGGAGGAGGGCGCGGTTGACCTCCGCCCCTTCCTCTCCGCCCCTTTCGCCTTGAGCCGGACCCGGAGAAACTTCAGCACCGTACTCAGATGCTACAGCCCCCCTGCTCAGCATCACTAAGGCCCTCTTAGCTGCCCGACCACTTAGGGAAAAGTTTTGTTTCAAACTCACTCTCCAGCTAAAGGCGCCATCTCTACGGCTGTAAAATAGGAATCAGGAGAGCCGAGGAAAGCCCGCAGACAGCAGTCGTGACAGCTTATTGGAACTGTCAGATTGTAGTTTGCAGACAATTCATCCCAAATCCAGCTAAAAAAGAACAAACCAGGTACAAAGAAAGAGGTGGTGCATTTGAGATGGTGGGCTTAGGGGCCGATACCCCCAAGAAGTGAAAAACATTCGGGCCACGTGTTTTCAATGGGAAGTCGCGGCCTTAGGATTCTCTGTCACTTACAGGACTGGACTGTTTCTAGCTTTCTAAAGAAGGTGGGAAGGGAAAGGGTGAGGCGTATTCTCGAAGGACGCATGCAGATAAAGCAATAACATTTTAATGATTTTAAAAGCCCAGTGGTGAGAGAATTTCTAGTGGTGTATTTACTCAAAGAAACTCTAATAAATTTTGCTGAAATCGTTTTATAATCAAGTAAAGAAATATCCACTATTTCATTAGGAATTGTAATTCAAGTCATTTTAATATTATAACCACTTTTTGCTTATATTGTTTTGATCCGTACCTATTAATGTCATTTTCATAGCTTATGGAAATGTATTACTGACTTTTGCTCTTTTTGTCAGTAAAATATTGCCACAACTTATGTGAAAAACCAATGCCTCATGGAAATAAACCCTCTTTTCTCTGTTCTAAAATCAGAAGGGGCCTCTAAACTCCTAGAAATTAAAAAGGATCATAAAATGCTACAGTGAGATAAATAAATTAGCCATTAACTATAGAAAAGAATGATTGCAGTTTTTCTCTGTGGTAGACACAGATTTTTTTTTTTTAATGATATGAAATAACTTGTAAAATAAACTATTACTCAGGTAGAGTCACTTGAAAATTCTGGTTAACCAAATATTCTAGTTAGTAGAGAAATAGTATATCTGAATGACCAGTGTCCAAAAAACAACTATGTAATAAACCACATGGAAAATATGAATCACACAGAGTACTATTCTATCTTTTAGTGGTTAATATCACTTGATCACATTGGATACAATTATCTAGTTACTTATGCCTCTCCCACTGAACTGCATTTCTGCAAAGGTCTTAATTATCTCTCCATCCTCACCTAGGACTATCCTCCTGGTCACTTATTAACATTGTTTGAATTCATCAGTGGTACAACCAACATTTCCAGGATCACACTTCAAGATCTTAAAAAGTCCCCATCTCTCACTGGCACATCTCACAAACAACAGCTACTTAATCTACTGGGTAAAAAAAAGAAAATTCTCATAAAAGCAATTTTAAGTCATAATGTTTATTATGTATATTCAAAACATTATTAATTTATTTTTAAAGTGCTAGATAAATCCTATTATTTTTAAAGTATCTACTTTGAAATGAAAGTGTCTACTTTGCAGGTATTCTTGGAGTTCCATTTTTAGAATCCATTCCTTAATCAAGATACATTTCACCTGAATCTCAATAAAAGATTCTAAAGAACCTACATCTCTTCTCAAGATAGAATATATTAGTATCAGTAGAGAAGGTACTAACTAATATGGAAGAGTAAATAATTAACTAACTACTCTTAAAAGAAAAAAATACATATCTGGCCTTATCACACCCAAATCTGGCCCCTATTCAAAGTTCCCAATGGCAGCCTCTGACTGCTTATATAAGGAAGTACTAAGTCACTTCGGACGTGTCCAACTCTTTGTGACTCTATGGACTATAGCCCACCAGGCTCCTCTGTCAGGATTCTCCAGGGAAGAATACTGGAGTGGGTTGCCACGCCCTTCTCCAGGGCATCTTCCAGACCAAGGGATGGAACCCGAGTCTTCTGCGGCTCCTGCATGGCAGGCACATTCTTTACTGCTGAGCCACCGGGGGAGCTCCAGTATAAGGAAGAGCTGGCAAACCAGCAGATGGAAACAAACAGATCAAAAATTAGTTGGTGGGTGGAGGGGGTGAGAGATGGTGAGGGGAGGAGGTGGGAAGGAGGGTAGCTGATAAAATTCTTCTGAAAAACAGTAGTTGGTATCATTACTGCTGAGAAGCGGACGCACAGAAAACTCTTAACTTACACATTCATTCAGCAAATTTCTTGAGCATCTACTTTGTGTTTCTAAGAGGCAGAAATACAGCTGTGCGGACAAAACCTCCGAGCCCCTGCTCTGGTGTGGCTTTGAGGTGAGGGAGGGCTCTTACTTTTGTGGAGCCTGTGTCTAAAACCTTGATGTGATTTGGTGGCTTCCCGTTAATGGCGCCAAAGCTGATGTCAGCCTGTCGACAGGAGATAACATGACAGGTGTATGCTCGGCAATCACCTTCGTTCAGTATTAGACGCAGAACCCTGTGCTCAGAGAAGTGTGCACATTATAATTAAAGTCAGAGAAACCGGGACTCAACGACACTGAGGATGAAGCAAAAACTCCATAAAAATTAACAGGCGTGTTGAAGTTGATTTTTATAGTTTTAATAAAACTGTCTAGGAAAACTTTTCTGGAATTTACCATTGACATTCATGCTAGAAACTATGTCCCAGTGTGGCAGTAATTAAAACAATAACTTCTGTTTTTTTTAATTTATTATGTAACTCTTTGAAACACCAAAAGTAACATATGTAATGCATTTGTAAGTTGTGAATTAAAATATAAAATAAACACCCATGCACCTACTATCTAATTTAAGGACTGTGTGGATTTCTTAGGGCTGCTGTTACAAAGTACTACAGACTGGGCAGCTTAAAATACAGAAACATATCTTGCAGTCTGGAGTTTAGAAATCCAAAATCAAGATGTTGGCTGGGTTAGGTCCTCCTAGGGGCTGGCACCCCACTCCAGTACTCTTGCCTGGCAAATCCCATGGATGGAGGAGCCTGGTGGGCTGCAGTCCATGGGGTCGCCAAGAGTCGGACACGACTGAGCGACTTCACTTTCACGTTTCACTTTCATGCATTGGAGAAGGAAATGGCAACCCACTCCAGTATTCTTGCCTGGAGAGTCCCAGGGGCAGTAGAGCCTGGTGGGCTGCCATCTCTGGGGTCGCACAGAGTCAGACACGACTGAAGCAACTTAGCAGCAGCAGCAGCAGCAGCAGGGGCTGTGAGGGAGAATCTGTTTCGTATCCCTGGCATGGCTTCTGATGACTTGCTGGCAGTCTTTATCATTCCCGGCTTCTAGACGCATCGCCCCCGCTTTCATCTTCACGTGCCATTCTCTCTCTTGGTCCTCACATGGTCATCTTCTTTTAAGGAGACCAGTCATATTGGATTTGGGATCCACCCTACTCCAGTACGACCTGATCTTAATCGGTTACATCTGCAACAACACTATTTCCTAATACAGTCACATTCTAAGACACTGGGAGTTTGGATTTCAGCATATTTGGGGGTGTGGGGGGAAAGTCATTCAGTCCACTGCAAAGGCTATACAGGAACATTACTAATATTGTTATATCTATCTTCATGTTTCTGTCTCCATTTCACTCTTCTGTATCCTCCCCCGGAGATAACAGAGACAACCACGATCCTGAATTGTATGTTTGTCATCATTCTCTTGCATTGTACTGTTTTATTACATAAATATGCATATGAACCAATGTATTATTTAATTTTCCTTGTTTTGTAACTTAACCTCCTGTAACTTGTTTTTTTAACACAAGATTTATAAGATTCACAGATATTGTTGTATGCAGTAGGAGTTTACAAAATTCTACAGTCACAAAAATTTGGATATCCAAATTTTTCAAATATCATCCTGTTAATGGTTATCAGGATTATTTCCAGTTTTCTGTTCTTAGGAAATAATCTACTCTGAATAATCCTGTATTTATCACTTTGTGTAGGAGTTTCTCTAGGACATATACCTAGAGTGAAATCACTGGGTCACAGAGTTTGAGAATGTCCAACTTTCCAAGATAAGGCAGCACCTAGGATTTTCTTTCCTATTTGTGACAACACTTGGAGTTGTCTATCTCTTTAATTATTACTAACCAGATGGTTGTAAAATAATATCACATTGGGGACCTAAATTATGTTTCTCTTTGCATTCCTGTCTCTTTTTCTGTGAAATATCTGTTTATCTCTTTTTCTGTGAAATATCTGTTTATCTCTTTTGTCCAAATTTTTATTGTATTCATTGTCTTTTTACTAATTCTTTATGTGTTCTAGATACTAATTCTCTATCAGTTGTAGAGAAAACATCTTTTTCTAAATCACAGCTTGCCTCTTCATTTTCCTTACTCTCCTTGCTTTGCTGTCATTGTTTTACACAGTGCTTAATTTAATGTGATCAAATTTCAAGATCTCAAATCTCATCTTTTATGCTGTACTTTAGCATTTTTTCTGTCACCTTTTAAAAGCCTTTCCAGAACCTGGATTATAAGATATTCTACTACGTATTTTCTAAACATTTTAACATTTGTGCCTTCCACATTTAAGTCTTTAATCCTACAGATAATTATTTTTGAGTGTTTGTGGAGTAGGAATCCAGGGAGTTCCTCTATATAGATAACCAGTATTTGTGGTGCCATTGGTAAGTAATCCCACTATTATGGTTTGCACTGTGTCCTTTAAAATTCATATATTGAAGTCCTAAACCCCAACAACTCAAAAAGTGACCTTATTTGGAGATCAGGCCTTTATAGAGGTAACCAGGTTAAAATGAGGCCATCAGGATGAGTCCCATTCAATCTGAGTGGTGTTCTTACTAAAGAGGGAGATTCAGAGACAGGGACACATACAGAGAGAACACCACGTGAACGTGAAGATGGCACACGTACAATACCTGCCCTGGAAAGAGGCCTAGAACAGGGTCTTCCCTCACAGCCCTCAGAACAAATCAGTGCTGTCAACAGCTTCATCTTGGACTTCCAGCCTCCAGAGCTGTGAGACATCTCAGTTGTTTAAGTCACCCACAGATTTGTACATCCTCCCTTCCTTATGAATCTAACATTTATATCTCTCATAGACCAATATCCAATTCATGGGAAAATAATTATTCCTTGACAGACCTACCATACCCATTGGGTTCCACTGGACTCCAGTTCCCCTGGAAAGTACTATTTGGGGAGCGTGATTGTTATCCTTAGGATAAACTCTGAATTCTTTAAGGTGGTTTTCAAGACTCTTCTTAATCCATGTTCCTACTTCTGCCATGAGGCTTAACTCTCCTTCCTCAGCCCTAAAACTCTTTGCCCCAGTCACACTGACATCCTCAGCTCCTATAACCTGTCCCTTGGCCTTCTGCCACTGCTATCTTTAGTAACCTTCCTTCAATCCCTCACACATTGCCTGATCCCTATTCAGACTCCAATGTTCAAAAATTAGTGTGCTTTCTGTACCTCACGCTAACTGCACATCTATCATTGCCATTGTATGTCCAGCACTTTGCACATGCTGTGGAGGTGCTCAGGAAAGAAAGAATGAAGTGGACATACTTCAGAAGCAGAAATCCAAGCACAAAGAAGTAACTTGCCTGATTAGAGTGGCAAATGCATGTGACAAAACCACATCTATCTGACCAAAAAACCCATACTCTCACCAACACTTCGTATTGCCTCTGGGTTCAATAAGACATAAAGTGCTGTCCTTTATGCAGTTTGTTGCTGCTAAGCCTACCACCAGAAGGGCAGATGCCTGCATTGTTTTTCTTTTGGTACAAGAAGTTTTGCAATAATCCATCTACACTCTTTCACAAGATCCAAGACCCACAACGCCACTATTCTAGCACTGATGCTTTTGTTAATGCTTCAAGACAGGCAAAATGGAAAATCTAGGTGGTGAAAAGAAGGAAAAAGTTGGAAGGAAACAGAAGAGAAAGATAATATGTACTGATTTCCTGCCCTTTGCCCAACACTGTGATGAGTTCTTAAGTGTACACATCAATGCTACCAGGTGGTTTTTCTATCCTCATTGCATAGAGGAGAGATGAGGAAACTGAAGCCCAGACAAAAATAAATTCTTTGCCCAAGATCACACACCTGTGCTGAAAGTGACGTGCAAACCAAACCATAAAATACTCAGCAATTTCTGCTTCATACAGGGATAGGGGCCCAGTGCAGATCCTCCTAAATCTCCTATCCATCCCCACATCTCCCCATTAGCCTGGACCCTGCTATTGGCTACTCCCACTGGAGCTCTGGGTGCCTATCACCATTCACTATTTATTCTACACATTTACTAGACTCAAAGTGAGCAATGTGTTATGCTAACAAATTTTGAAATGTAGGGATCAGGTAGCCCCTGTTTCTGCCCTCAAGGAGCTTAAAAATCTAGACTGGCATGCTAGTTCTTGTTAATGACCCCCTGTTTTTTTCCCTCTTCTTTCCATTTCATCTTCATCCTTTACCAAGATTCCATTAGCCATCTTCACATCTTTCTTCCTGTCTTATCTGACTTCAATATTTCATATAGTTATCTAGGATCCAACTAAGAAGCAAATTTAATCCACCCAGTAACTTATTATTTTTAAGTGGCCCCTGAGCAGGTGAGACACAAGACATACAGTGTTTGACAAAAGTGAAGTGACAAGGACAAGTTTGCACCAGGAGAGAGAATGGACCAGACACAGCATCACAGAAATTCCTGAAGGCACTGGGGTTCACAGACAGGGGCCACAAAGGAAGATTGTTTTGCAAAGAAACTGCCACCTTCACTTTTTTCTGCATGCTTACATATGAAAAGACATAGAATTTACAGTTATTGAGGACTGACTGTGTCTCAATGCTAAACGCTTTACATATATATTAAATTAACTTTTCCAAGAACTCTATTTAAAAAAGGCAAAACCATGACCCTCACTTTGCACAGAGGTAATTGAGGCACAGAAAGATTAAAGAGTTAAACTGCTTAACACAGAGAATGAATTCAGTACCAGGTCTGCTCAACTCCTTGATCCTAACTCCTGGCCCAACTGCCTCACTGGCAGCTAAGACACCCCTGCACGCTGTGGTTTGACATGCAAGGTTTCCCAATATTGGCAGCTGTCACAGAATGTCCTTTTGTGGCTAAGTGGTTATCAGGGGTCATCTTGACTCTTTATCTGCATTCAATACTTGTCTACAATTTTCTCATGGATTTTACTTCAGTGAAGTTTCAAAACACTGACATCCAAACCCAGAGCAAATCTGAAACCACCACAAAGATCATGAGACCATCCTTGCCAAAGTAAAGAAAATTCCCCTTTAAAAAAACATTAAAAATGAGTCCCTTGCTGGAAGAAGAAAATATTGATAGATTCACTATTCCCGCAACTTGGCACAAAGGAGAAATTGCCTTCTCTGAAAGATGGAACCATCTCAGGGGTGTAAAAACAAATATCCAAAAGCTGAACTCAAACAGGACTGCCTGCTTCAGCATGCAGCCAGTGCCATCTTGAAATTTCTCAATCATTTTAGCTTTGAATTGTGTATTTAAGTGAAGTCCAATGAGACAATGGAGCGTGCACCCCCAGCTGAGACCTCCAAATCCTGTACACATTCACCTCCCCAGGATGGGCCTCCCTGGGATGGGTTCTTGGCCACCCAGTCCCCTGTCCCAGACCTCAGCCAGCCTCCATCAACATCCTCACATGGTAACTGCTGTCATTCTTCACCGAGGAAGGGGCTAGCCACGAGACTGGATAGGGTGGGCATAAGGGCCACTCTTCACCAAGGAAGAGCCCTGGCCATGAGCTTGGGTAGGTAGGGTGGGGATAAGGCATCTTGGGGCCAAGCATGGCTGCTGTACTCCCACTCCAGGTGAGCTTATCTGGGCTGGTGCAGGGCAGGCTTCTTACCCCCTCATCCAGGTACTGAGCACATCTGGGCACAGAGGTTTAAGATCTTCACATGCTCAGTGGCTCAGTCGTGTCCAACCCTTGTGACCCCATGGACTGCAACCCACCAGGCTTCTCTGTCCATGAGATTTCCCAGGTAAGAATCCTGGAGTCAGTTGCCATTTCCTCAGGGGTCTCCCATCTACTATGAACTGAGGCAGCAGGCCCATGGAAATAGGGAGCCACCTGGCTTGATCCTTCTGGCCCAAGCCCCATACAGACACTGCACATGGGTCCCTAGGTTGATGGGAGAAGGAACCCAGTAGCCATCAGGCTCAAGCAAATTCATACACACCTCAAAGACCCTTGGGTACCTGTGAGGGTTTTGTATTGACCCCTGTTCCCTGAGGGCCCCTCAGAAAGTTCCACTCTGGGGAATTTTCTCTCCAAGTCTTTCTCATTCTGTCTTGAGTTTGTCTCTTACCAGCTAGAGGCAGCCTTGAAAGACAAGCCACAAAACAGAAATTGTGTAATTTTGGTGACTCTGCACCCAAGTGAAATGTGATATTTGCATTTGAATTGGCATTGCACAATATAGAAAGGAACAAGAAAATTCATCCTAGTAATCTAACATTTTAATTTCTATTTTTTTAGAACATCAAGTAGCAAATAAACAACACCATGACAACTCCAGAGAGAGACCAAAAAAGGGAAAAAATTTATATTGTAGTATTTTTAAGTGTACTTTTCCCCTACTTTTTTATATTTCTTTCTCAGCTTCCACACATCAAACACTGGATCCAAGTTTTCTGGGTTCCTCTAGGTTACAACATACAATCAATAAACATTTGGTAAGTGAATGAATAAATTTCTATAACAATTTTCCCTTATGGCATTAAAAACTCTCTACCTGCTAAACTGACAGTGAGGCTGTGTCCTTTGTATTTTTGTATTTCCCTAAAACTCAGCATAATTCCTTTGTTGATGATCATTATAGTGTATTGAATCACCACATACACTTTTATTTTCCCTTGTCTCAGTAACTGTATCTCTGTAGACATTGTGAAGTGGAGATCAAAATTACAGGCTGAATAAATAAAAACAAAAAATACTCTCGAATTATCCAATACACAAGACAGAAAAAAAAAATTGAGAGGAAAAAGTCGTTCTCAGATGGAATTGTGCAACTCATTAGCCATCTTTTCCACAACTTGCTCCCAACCCAGGCAAAGCTGAGGCATCAATCTCATTTTCTAAAAGCCAGTTAGAACTTATGCTAACATGGTTAAAGTTGTTTCTCCTCCTATCATAAAAATTTTTTAAATCAAATTGAAAGTTGAAAGTTCTGCATGGTCATAAATTTTTTTTAGTTCAAAAAAATCTTGGCTCTCAGATGTGACTTCTCTGACAATAAGATGCTCTCATCTTGTGAAAGTGTCTGCCAGAACCAGTTATCACTAACCAGAGGGAACAATGTTGCTGTCAGAACGCTGTGTCCTTGACAAACAGAAACTTAGCTTTTCCACACATGTTAGGAGTTTGTCCTTGCACATCATCATAATTGAGAATAAATCTTTATTCTCAACAGGACAATCATGAGACAGAAATGTCTCCCTTTCCAGAGGGAGTGCTGATGGTCTAAGCACAACTGAATTAGGCTGGGACTTTGTTTCAAAATGTGAACATTCTCCTGATATCGCTGTTCTTTTAAATAATCCCAAGTACCCAGTGGGTCAACATTTTAGCCATTTGTGATGCCCCCTCTCTCCCTACTCCAACAATGGCTCAACATGCCAACTTAGTCATCAATTTGCTGATTATCTTGAAAAAGTCACTGGACCCTTCTGATCTTCAGATGTTTCATCTACACACTGGAGAGCAAGAGGCAAGGGAGAGAGAAAGAGACATGGCAGGGTTAGTCTTTAGGATTCTAGGTTGTTGTTTAGTCACTCAGTCATGTTCAACTCTTTTGCGACCCCATGGACTGTAGCCTGCCAGGCTCCTCTGTCCATGGGATTTCCCAGGCAAAAATCCTGGAGTGAGTTGCCATTTCCTTCTCAAGGGGATCTTCTTGACCCAGGGATCAAACCCACATCTCCTGCATTACAGGTGGATTCTTTACCACTGAGCCACCTGGAAAGCCCTAGGATTCTGGATTAGTTCTCCAGAAAAACAGAATAAATAAGGTATGTGTGTGCTTGTATGCACATTTCTGTATGTGCATATATACATTACAAATATACACAACACTCATATTCATATATACATCATGTATAAAATATACATTACATATGTATACTTAATATACTACATGAGTATTCAGCCCACAGGCAGACTCAGCAGAACCATGCTCCAGTTCAAGTCCAAAGGCAGACAGCTGGAGAATTCCCTCTCTCTTGGGGAGGCCTGCCTTTTTGTTCTATTCAGGTGTTCAACGTATATACACATACACATACAGCCTAGTGGCTCTCTTTCTCTGTGGAACCTAATACAAAATCCTAATCCTACTCTTTGACCTCTACACGAGAACAACCATTCCATATACCAGGTGGATGGTCAGGGCACAAGCACCTGGATAGCACTCCACAAAAGAATATGAATCACCCAGGGAACTAGAGGACAGAATTAAAAAACTAAGGGGAAAGCCATTTGTAAAGACTAGGTGAATGTAGTGGGATTAGTGGAAATGAGCTCACTGGACATGCAAGTGCCTAGGACTCATCCCACATAGTCCATGGGAAAGTGTATGCCGGGAGCCAGCATGAGGAATCCCGCCTGTGACAAGGTCATGACAAAGGAAGCCTGACAAAACGCAAGGACGTGATTAGGCTTCAGGGGTTCCCCCTGGAATTTCCTGAGCCTCCACCCCCCAAAAAATAAGAATCTGCCTGCTCTTCCACTCTTCTGATATTCTCTGGGAAAAGTCAAATCAGGGCTTTAGTCTTCTGCATTTGAAAGGGATGTTTCAGCTCAAACCCCGTCTGATAGCTCTCTAGCTTGCCTAACAGATTCCCCCCCCCCCCGACCTCTTACAGCTTGTGAATTGCTTGCAGCCCCCAACCGCGAGACGCACGAAGCTTAAAAGCATCTTAAAGATACAGAGCCTTTTCTAAAGAGCTAAAAATCATATTGGTGACAGGATTTCACTGTTGACTCAATGATTGCTGCCAGGCCTCCATATTCTTTATCTTTTAGGCACCTGGGAGGATGTTAATCAATGTAAACGGGATATGGAAAACGATATATAGTAGTTTTGATGTTAGCAACATTAGAATTTTGAGTTAATTACTTTTCTTTTGTTGTAAATCACTGTACTCCTTTTACTTGTTATAAATTGCTGTATCTTTGCTATGTAAGAATGTAACTTTATTTAGTGCTTTCTGAGAGTGTCACCAGACTTCGGGAAGATCAACACAAATAAGTCTTCTGGTTGACAAACCCTTATCAGAAAAAAGGCTGTAAAATGTTAATTGGCCCTTTTGGGCAAAAGATGATGTAAATAACCTAAGACTTGCATATACAACTAGGTATGCAGAGAGAAAAGCCTGGTTTTGATAAGTGTCTAGGCTGCTAGCGCTGCATAACTATGTGTTACCCATTGAACTCTATGTATAATCAAAAAGTATAAGAGGCCTTCTGAACAATAGAGGATGAGAAAGTCACTGGACTGGTTTCCCCCGTGTCTCCTCTCTAATTTCTGGCTGAATTCCCATCTGGGGCGTGGAGGCTCACCATGTCTACTTACTTGTCCTAGCTTTTAAGATCCACGCGAGGGGGACCCAAGGTGGGGCACCCCCCGATATTCAAGAGGACGCCGGCGGCCTAACGTAGATGGTGCAAGTTCCTTGTCTGGAACTTTATTGGCTTCCCATGTAAACCAAGTTATTCAGCCTTCTTTCTCCACTTAATTTTCCTACTACACTATTTCTTCATAATCTAATCTCATATTAATAAATAAATAAGTTTTCCTCGCTGACTCCGTCCACCCTTCAAATTCCCTGGATCCACCGGGGCTGGACCCCAGCAAGTGTACTCCAGTTCCCCTTGGCTTGTGATCTGAGTCCACTGATAGCTCCATCAGAACAGGCCCATCAGAACAGGAATCTGCTAGAGAAGATTCTAGCAAGGACAGACACATCCTGCTAATTCTACCACTGGCTTACTCATTTATTCAACAAACATTTATTTGTTTAGCTTGAACAAAGTTCTGGATGCAATGATTTTAGGTTTTCTGGAGTGAGTTTGCCATCACATTATACAGCTAAAACTTAAGTGGACAAGAGACCTTTGATAGAACTGGCATGATAATCACCACCCAAATATAATACGTCAAGAAGAAAGAGAAGTTGAGCTCATAATTCACACCACATCTGCAGGTTATCTGAGAATTTAACCACATCAGGGTGTGGTATAGAAAACACACTGGGTAAGCCATGCTGCCACTGAAAGCCTGAAGGTGCTTGGAATGTGAAATGAAACACTGGTCTAGGATTAGACTGGCCATCACTGTGTCATTGTGCCTTCAACTTGCCAAGAAATCTCCTCAAGTGATCAGTCTAGCTGTTTGGTCAGGAAGGCCAAAAGGCTGACCCATCTAACTAAAACTTAATTACCTCTCCCTCATATGTAGATTCTACTAGTTTCAGATACATTAAATTCAGATACCAGTTCAGTTCAGTTCAGTCACTCAGTCATGTCCAACTCTTTGAGACCTTATGAACTGCAGCATGCCAGGCCTCCCTGTCCATCACCAACTCCTGGAGCTTACTCAAACTCATATCCATTGAGTCAGTGATGCCATCCAACCATCTCATCTTCTGTTGTCCCCTTCTCCTTCCGCCTTCATTCTTTCCCAGCATCAGGGTCTTCTCAAATGAGTCAGTTCTTCACATCAGCTGGCCAAAGTACTGGAGTTTCAGCTTCAACATCAGTCCTTCCAAAGATTATTCAGGACTGATCTCCTTTATGATGGACTGGTTTGATCTCCTTGCAGGCCAAGGGACTCTCAAAAGTCTTCTCCAACACCACAGTTCAAAAGCATCAATTCTTCGGCACTCAGTTTTCTTTATAGTCCAACTCTCACATCCATACTGAAAAAACCATAGCTTTGACTAGACGGACATTTGTTGGCAAAGTAATGTCTCTGCTGTCTAGGTTGGTCATAACTTTTCTTCCAAGGAGCAAGCATCTTTTAATTTCATGGCTGCAGTCACTATCTGCAGTGATTTTGGAGCCCAAAAAATAAAGTCGCTCACTGTTTCCATTGTTTTCCCATCTATTTGCCATGAAGTGATGGGACTAGTGCCATGATCTTAGTTTTCTGAATGTTGAGTTTTAAGGCAGCCTTTTCACTCTCCTCTTTCACTTTCATCAAGAGGCTCTTTAGTTCTTCACTTTCTGCCATGAGTGTGGCATCATCTGCAAATCTGAGGTTATTGATATTTCTCCTGGCAATCTTGATTCCAGCTTGTGCTTCATCCAGTCCAGCATTTCTCATGATATACTCTGCATATAAGTTAAATAAGCAGGGTGACAATATACAGCCTTGACAATATAAATGTAGACATAGACTATACCAAAAGTGCATGATGTAATCCAAGACTATGTGCCAGAAGGAAAAAAAACTGAGAAGAAATTACTTCATAGAATTAAAAGCTTGACCTTAAAATAAGCAAATATTTATAAAATAAAAAGAGGCAATGATATCTGTTAAACTTAGTTGATTTCAAGTACAGTCATTATATATTTATACTCAAAAGCAATGGAAAACTTTTGTCTCACACACATCATTGGTTGATTGATTTCATTCTCCCAAACTGGTATTTTGAAACTAATTTAGAAGATGTATGTGTGTCTATGGTTACTTAACAGGCCAGACATTAATGACTTCCTCTTCCTAACAGTAGACTCTACAAAGGCTTACATAAATAGCCTGAAAACTACTTCTCTAATCATCCTCTGCCTCTCACCTTGATCACCCTGGCTATTTTTCCTGCCTTAGGGTATGTGTACTCTTGCTCTCTCCATCCAGAATAATTTTCCCACAGATAACCACTTATCTAACTCCTTTTCCAACATCATGTCTTTGTTCAAATCTCGCCATCTCAATGAGGTCTGTTCCCTAGTTATGCCATAAAGTGAAGCACCACCCCACCATACCTCACCAGCACCCTGCATGGATCAGGCCCTCTCCCTCCCTCTTACTCTGTGCTCCTTTTTCTCTTTTCCATAGTGTTTTCTACCTGCTAACAAAATATATGATTTCCTTATTTCTTATAACATTTGTGCTATCTCCTCTTGTAGAATGACATCTCCATGAATGCCTTAGTGTCCCATGGCGGCAGTAACAAACTACCACAGACTTGGTGGCTTAAGCAACACAAATGTGCTCTCTACAGTTCTGGAGGTCAGAAGTCCAAAGTCAGTTTCCATAGGCTTCCATTAAGGTGTCAGCAGGGAGGCTCTGATGGAAGGATCCATCTCTTTCTCTTTTTCAACTTCTAGAAGCCATCCTCATTTCTTGACTTGTGGGCCCTTCCTATAACTTCAAAGCATGCTACTCCAATCTCTATCCTCTCCTTTACTGAAGGAAAATCTCTGTCTCCCTCTTGTAAAGACACTTCTAATCACATTTAGAGGCTCACAAGGGTTAATTCAGGCTAACTTCGCATCTGAAGGTCCTTGACTTAATCCTACCAGCAAAGTCCCTTTGCCACAAAAAGTAACATATTCACAGGCTCCAGGGACCATGATGTCAACTATTTTGGTGGGCATTTCTCAGCCTACCTCAATGAGAATAGGAATGTTGTCTGCTCTGTTCCCTCAGGTTATCTCAACCCAAACCTGGGACACAGTAAGGACTCAATAAATGTCAATTAGCAAAGTTAAACTATATAAGGTAAAATCATACAAATAGTTTAAAATATTTAGTTGAGAATTTGAATGTATAATATCTGATCTTGAGATGTGGTTTTTGCTGTTGTGCTCAGTTGGGTCCAACTCTCTGTGGCTCTATAGACTGTAGTCCACCAGGCTCAGTGGGATCCCTTCTGCTGTGAGATTTCCCAGGCAAGAATACAGGAGTGGGTTGCCATTTCCCTCTCCAGGGGATCTTCCCAACCCAGGGATGGAAGCTCTGTCCCTTGCATCTCCTGCATTTGCAGGTGGATTCTTTACCACTGCACCACCTGGTAAGCCCCTCATAATGTGATAAAAGCATCCAAAGAAGCCAGACTGCCTAGTGTTACTCACATAATCTTTAACCTACATCACATCTTAGAACATTTCTTTTTGTGAAATAAATGAATTCTCTATTGAATTGAATTGCCCCTGAATTAGACTGAAATATGACCTCTCTTTTGTTTCTTTTTAAAAAATTATTCCACTTTTTTGTTTTGTTTATGTGCTGTACAATTCTCTGTGCAGGACTGCTTCTCAGGGTGCATACATTCAGAATTACTAATTCATAATGCTTAACTAGCCATTAGTCAACAGTTATTGAATGACATATTACTCTTGGCATGCTCTTAAAATGTTTATTACCTCACAGCAAGGAATTATAACTCCAGATAACAACCCATAATATTGACAGTCAAAAATATATATTTCGTCACTTGATTATTTGAGATTCATAAAACTTGTGGAAATAATCAGAAGCAGTGGTCACTCTCAGTCAAAAACTATCTTATCTCTAATCCACCTTGTTAAGCAATTGATCAAGATATGGATATAGGCTTTATTTATTTATTCATTTGTCTTGCTCCACAAAAAATCTGACTATGGCTTATAGTTTGAATAAAACAGATGGTTAATTTTTATTTTATCATTTAATTTCTTTTTATTGAAGTACAGTTGATATACAATATTAAATAAGTTACAGGGGTACAATATAGTGACTCACAACTTTTAAAGATTATATTCCATTTAAAGTTGTTATATGTTGAGGTATGTTCCTTCTATTCCTGCTTTCTGGAGAGTTTTTATCATAAATGGATGTTGAATTTTGTCAAAGGCCTTCTCTGCATCTATTGAGATAACCATATGGCTTTTATTTTTCAAGTTGTTAATGTGGTGAATTACACTGATTGATTTGTGGATATTGAAGAATCCTTGCATCCCTGGGATAAAGCCCACTTGGTCATGGTGTATGATCTTTTTAATGTGTTGTTGGATTCTGATTGCTAGAATTTTGTTGAGGATTTTTGCATCTATGTTCATCAGTGATATTGGCCTGTAGTTTTCTTTTTTTGTAGTATCTTTGTCAGGTTGTGGTATTAGGGTGATGGTGGCCTCATAGAATGAGTTTGGAAGTTTACCTTCCTCTGCAATTTTCTGGAAGAGTTTGAGTAGGATAGGTGTTAGCTCTTCTCTAAATTTTTGGTAGAATTCAGCTGTGAAGCCGTCTGGACCTGGGCTTTTGTTTTCTGGAAGATTTCTGATTACAGTTTCAATTTCTGTGCTTGTGATGGGTCTGTTAAGATTATCTATTTCTTCCTGGTTCAGTTTTGGAAAATTGTACTTTTCTAAGAATTTGTCCATTTCTTCCACGTTGTCCATTTTATTGGCATATAATTGCTGATAGTAGTCTCTTATGATCCTTTGTATTTCTGTGTTGTCTGTTGTGATCTCTCCATTTTCATTTCTAATTTTATTGACTTGATTTTTCTCTCTTTACTTCTTGATGAGTCTGGCTAATGGTTTGTCAATTTTATTTATCCTTTCAAAGAACCAGCTTTTGGCTTTGTTGATTTTTGCTATGGTCTCTTTTGTTTCTTTTGCATTTATTTCTGCCCTAATTTTTTTAAGATTTCTTTCCTTCTACTAACTCTGGGGTTCTCCAATTCTTCCTTTTCTAGTTGCTTTAGGTGTAGAGTTAGGTTATTTATTTGACTTTTTTCTTGTTTCTTGAGGTATGCCTGTAGTGCTGTGAACTTTCCTCTTAGCACTGCTTCTATAGTGTCCCACAGGTTTTGGGTTGTTGTGTTTTCATTTTCATTAGTTTCTATGCATATTTTGATTTCTTTTTTGATTTCTTCTGTGATTTATTGGTTATTCAGAAGTGTGTTGTTCAACCTCCATATGTTGGAATTTTTAATAGTTTTTCTCCTGTAATTGAGATCTAATCTTAATGCATTATGGTCAGAAAAGATGCTTGGAATGATTTCGATTTTTTTGAATTTATCAAGGTTAGATTTATGGCCCAGGATGTGATCTATCCTGGAGAAGGTTCCATGAGCACTTGAGAAAAAGGTGAAATTCATTGTTTTGGGGTGAAATGTCCTATAGATATCAATTAGGTCTAACTGGTCTAATGTATCATTTAAAGTACCCACAGCAAACATTATCCTCAATGGTGAAAAATTGAAGGCATTTCCCCTAAAGTCAGGAACAAGACAAGGGTGCCCACTTTCACCGCTACTATTCAACATAGTTCTGGAAGTTTTGGCCACAGCAATCAGAGCAGAAAAAGAAATAAAAGGAATCCAAATTGGAAAAGAAGTAAAACTCTCACTGTTTGCCGATGACATGATCCTCTACATAGAAAACCCTAAAGACTCCACCAGAAAATTACTAGAGCTCATCAATGAATATAGTAAAGTTGCAGGATATAAAATCAACATTCAGAAATCCCTTGCATTTCTATACACTAATAATGAGAAAGTAGAAAAAGAAATTAAGGAAACAATTCCATTCACCATTGCAACGAAAAGAATAAAATACTTAGGAATATATCTACCTAAAGAAACTAAAGACCTATATATAGAAAACTATAAAACACTGGTGAAAGAAATCAAAGAGGACACTAATAGATGGAGAAATATACCATGTTCATGGATTGGGAGAATCAATATAGTGAAAATGAGTATACTACCCAAAGCAATTTACAAATTCAATGCAATCCCTATCAAGCTACCAGCCATATTTTTCACAGAACTAGAACAAATAATTTCAAGATTTGTATGGAAATACAAAAAAACCTCAAGTCACCAAAGCAATCTTGAGAAAGAAGAATGGAACTGGAGGAATCAACTTGCCTGACTTCAGGCTCTACTACAAAGCCACAGTCATCAAGACAGTATGGTACTGGCACAAAGACAGAAATATAGATCAATGGAACAAAATAGAAAGCCCAGAGACAAATCCACACACATATGGACACCTTATCTTTGACAAAGGAGGCAAGAATATACAATAGAGTAAAGACAATCTCTTTAACAAGTGGTGCTGGGAAAACTGGTCAACCACTTGTAAAAGAATGAAACTAGATCACTTTCTAACACCGCACACAAAAATAAACTCAAAATGGATTAAAGATCTAAACATAAGACAAGAAACTATAAAACTCCTAGAGGAGAACATAGGCAAAACACTCTCCAACATAAATCACAGCAGGATCCTCTATGATCCACCTCCCAGAATTCTGGAAATAAAATAAAATATTGGCTATACTCCCTGTGTTATATAATATATCCTTGTAGCCCATTTTATATCTAATAGTTTGTTAAATTAAAAATGCAAATTCAGAATTAATAATTAGGACTGGGCAAAATACCAATAAGAGAGTAGACATAAATACCAGGAAAACTTAAATATGCAGTTTATCAGCATTATAGAATTACTGCATTTGAGTCTCATATTTGGATGTAAGCTTCTTAGTAAGAACCATGTAGAAGAAGTCATGTAGTTGCTTCAGACAAAGAAAGAAGTTCTTTGGGGTGGGAGTGGGGGGGATTGCTCCTAGCATGTGAATGAGAGAGATCATGATGGGAGATGCATAATATGATGTCACATGAAGTGTGCAAATATGACTAAGAACACTCAAATCATAAAGATCTGGCTCTGAAAAGTGGCCCCACTACTTAACCTTCTGTAAGCCTCAGTTTTCTCATCTGTTAATAGATATTTTTTAAGTACCTACTTAATAACATTATTGTAAAGATTAAATTATGCTTGTATGCTAAGCAATTTAACATGGATAGCAATATCTACTTGAAAGGACTGCTGTACAGAATAAGTAATGTAAGTGATGCAAAGTGATGCATTATTGTCAGACACAGCAACAGACGCTGTGCCAAAGGTTCAAGCAAAGTAGGCTATTATTAACATCCACCAGCATTTTACATCTAAGACAAATGTCCTACCTGGAACCTAACTGGAAGCTGAAAGTTAAATGTGAGGCTCTAGTGTACTGTTTTATATAAATAACAATGGCGTGGTATTAATTTGATGATTTCCTAATGTATTGCCATCTTTGCTATTCAGTTCAGTTCAGTTGTGTCTCAGTTGTGTCTGACTCTGTAACCCGATGGACTGCAGCACACCAAGCTTCCCTGTCCATCACCAACTCCTGGAGCTTGCTCAAACTTATGTCCATTGAGTCGGTGATGCTATCCAATCATCTCATTCTCTGTCATCCCCTTCTCCTCCAGCCTTCAATCTTTCCCAGCATCAGGGTCTTTTCCAGTGAGTCAGTCCTTCATACCAGGTGGCCAAGTATTGGAGTTACAGCTTTAGCATCAGTCCTTTCAATGATTATTTAGGATGGATCTCCTTTAAGATGGACTGGTTGGATCTCCTTGCAATCCAAGGGACTCTCAAGAGTCTTCTCCAACACCACAGTTCAAAAGCATCAATTCTTTGGTGCTCAGCTTTCTGTATAGTCCAACTCTCTCATTCTTAGATGACTACAGGAAAAACTATAGCTTTGACTAGATGGACTTTTGTTGGCAAAGTAGTATCTCTGCTTTTTAATATGCTGTCTAGGTTAGTCATAGCTTTTCTTTCAAGGAGCAAGCATCTTTTAATCTCATGGCTGCAGTCACCATATGCAGTGATTTTGGAGCCAAAAAAAATAAATAAATCCCCTCACTGTTTCCATTGATTCCCCATCTATTTGCCATGAAGTGATGGGACTGAATGCCATGATCTTAGTTTTTTGAATGTTGAGTTTTAAACCAACTTTTTTACTCTCCCCTTTTACTTTCATCATCTTTGATTTCTGCCATAAGGGTAGTGTCATATGGGTATCTGAGGTTATTGATATTTCTTCCAGTAATCTTGATTCTAGCTTGTGCTTCATCCAACCCAGCCTTTCTCATGATGTACTCTGCATATAAGTTAAATAAGCAGGGTGACAGTATACAGGCTTGATGTACTCCTTTCCCAATTTGGAATCAGTCTGTTATTCCATGTCCAGTTCTAACTTGCTTCTTGACCTGTCCCCTTGTAATCAACAAAAGAATCTGAAATTTGCTGCAAATAATGGTAATATCTGAAATTATTGAGTGCCGGCCATACAGCCAGACATTGTTCCCAGTAATTCACACAGAGTATATCATTGAATCCTCACTGCAAATACTATCCTGTTCTTCATTGCACAGATAAAGAAACTAAAGTTCCAGGAGTCTAGGTAGCTTGCCTAACTATGCCCAGCAAGGAAGTAACTGATAACTCTAGTTCTCTCCAAATTTGATTGAATCCCCATCTTATAATAACACTAGACTGGAAAGTTCAATTACAGAACCTTGAATGTAACTCATTTTAAAGATGGAGAAACAAGTCCCACAAGACACTGCAGACTTGTCCAAAATTCTCAGGTAATTATCACAAAACTAACATAAGTTCTTTACTCTGTAGGGGAGAGTGGGAAAGGTGTAACTGATAACTCTGTCAGGGAGAGGTGTGGTTGGTGAGTGCGTTCAAATGTATGATGAGCTCCAGTACTGCTCTGTTACAACAGACATTTGACCCTCAAAAAAAAAAAGAAATTGGTGAAAAAAATTCATTAAAATTAATCAATGTTTGATTAAGTCTGATGATTCTGTCCTAGTGGCCCATTTGATCTCCTCATTAGGCAGGACCACTGTCTTATTCTCTCCACAAAATGAGTAATGAAGCGCAGTGTTGATCATCTGAGCACAGTAAACCAGGCCCCTGTTTTGCTACTTTCTTTTGAACTGCTCAGCAATTAACAACATGATTAATCTCATTCAATGGGAGCAGTCTCTTTTACTTCTCTGTCTGTCACCAGACATCTAGTAAGAGTTCTCATGGAGTATCATATGCTTTGCAGATTCTTACTATTGTCTGTTTTCATAAGTAAACTTTAGGTGGTCATCTGTATGCTTTGACTTTCAAAAGTAATCAACATTTTTGAGCATTTTCTATGCTTCCAAGAATTTTCTTAAGTACTTTATTTGCATTGACCTCACTAACACATTTGTCACCCTGCTTATTTAACTTATATGCAGAGTACATCATGAGAAACGCTGGACTGGAAGAAACACAAGCTGGAATCAAGATTGCCGGGAGAAATATCACTAACCTCAGATATGCAGATGACACCACCCTTATGGCAGAAAGTGAAGAGGAACTAAAAAGCCTCTTGATGAAAGTGAAAGAGGAGAGCGAAAAAGTTGGCTTAAAGCTCAACATTCAGAAAACGAAGATCATGGTATCTAGTCCCATCACTTCATGGGAAATAGATGGGGAAACAGTGGAAACAGTGTCAGACTTTATTTTTTGGGGCTCCAGAATCACTGCAGATGGTGACTGCATCCATGAAATTAAAAGATGCTTACTCCTTGGAAGAAAAGTTATGACCAACCTAGATAGCATATTCAAAAGCAGAGACATTACTTTGCCGACTAAGGTCCGTCTAGTCAAGGTTATGATTTTTCCTGTGGTCATGTATGGATGTGAGAGTTGGACTGTGAAGAAGGCTGAGCGCCGAAGAATTGATGCTTTTGAAGTGTGGTGTTGGAGAAGACTCTTGAGAGTCCCTCGGACTGCAAGGAGATCCAACCAGTCCATTCTGAAGGAGATCAGCCCTGGGTGTTCTTTGGAAGGAATGATGATAAAGCTGAAACTCCAGTACTTTGGCCACCTCATGCAAAGAGTTGACTCATTGGAAAAGACTCTGATGCTGGGAGGGATTGGGGGCAGGAGGAGAAGGGGACGACAGAGGATGAGATGGCTGGATGGCATCACTGACTCGATGGACGTGAGTCTGAGTGAACTCCGGGAGTTGGTGATGGACAGGGAGGCCTGGCATGCTGCGATTCATGGGGTCGCAAAGAGTCAGACACGACTGAGTGACTGAACTGAACTGAATTGAACACATTTTATCCTCAGGGCAGTACTATGAGGCAGGTACTCTTACTATCCCAATTTTGGAGATGAGGTAACATACAAAGAGGATAAAGAATGTGTCCAGGATAAGGATAAGGAATGTGCTCAGGGTTTCAATGTTAGTAGGTGGTAGGCTGAGAGACAAACTCAAGCAGTAATGATCCAGAGTCCGCACTCTGAATGAAACTTTGCTGACTAACCCCACAGCAAAGATGCCAAAAAGAAACTGGAATATATTATTACAGTCATTTTGTTCTACAAAAACTGAAGTGATCAAAAGAGGAAAAGGCAATATGTAAGCATGGAGCTTTTCTCACTGAAGAATATGTTCATTGCCTATGCCCTGAAAGGTAGACTCATCTGCCTAGAGCACCTAAGTGCTGTGCTAGATATGGGACACAATCTTGTCCTCTTATAACTGAGGAGTCCACAAGCTAGAACACTGCTTCATGCTCACTCAGATTTTAACCCCACACACAGCAACCATGCTCTCATCCTCCCTAATAAAACCAACAAGGGATCAAGGCTAAAATAATATACGGTCAGGAAGAGTAAGAATTAAAGGATCTAGCAAAACTTGGAGCAAATTACTGCATGTTTTTATCCATTTTATGATATGCAACACCTTATGAGTTCATAGTATTTTCTCACATTACAATTTTAATGATTTAGTATATAAAATGTATATTTATAATATATGTATTTATATTTAATATACTTTATATACTTGCAACATTTCTCACATCACAAACACTTTAAAAATTATTTTCATTTCTTTTTAAATTAACCTATTTCCAGTTTAAAATGGACTTGATAGTTTTCCATACTTTTGAAAACTAAAAAAATATATACCAGACACATTCTATTGCAATTTTCTCCTTTATGGTTTCTGAAGTTCATTTCACAACCAAATTTCTTATGGATATCATTTGTGATAGAGGATCAGGCAGCTTGATATCCATTTTAGAGTTCATTTGTCTCCCTTCGACTCAATTCCTATACCGTTCATTGAGGTTTAAGATAAGCAGAACACTAATTATTAGAGAAATGCAAACCAAAACTACAATGATGTATCACCTCATACCAGTCAGAATGACCATCAACAAAGAGCCTACAAATAATAAATGCTGGCGAGTGTACAGGAAAAAAGGGAACCCTCTTACATTGTTGGTGGTAATATAAATTGGTGCAGCCACTATGGAAAACAGTATGGAAGTTCCTTAAAAAACTGAAAATAGAGGTACCATATGATCTAGCAATTCCACTCCTGGGCAAACATCTGGAAAAGAGTAAATGTCTAATTCAAAAAGATACATATTCATAGCAAGTACTATTTATATTAGCCAAGACATGGAAGCAACCTAAATGTTCATCAACAGTTGAACGGATAAAGATGTGGTATATACATACAATAAAATATTACTCAACCGTAACAAAGAATGAAATAATGCAGCAAAATGGGTGGATTTAGAGCTTATCATATTAAGTGAGACAGAGAAAGACAAATATCATATGCTATCACTTATATGTAGAACTAAAAAATGATACAAATGAACTTACTTACAAAACAGAAACAGACTCACAGACTTAGAAAACTTATGGTTACCAATCAGGGAAGGGGGTGGGGAAGGGACAAATTAGGAGTCTGGAGTGAGCAGATACAAACTAGTATATATAAAATAAACAAAGTCCTACTCCATAGCACAGAGATCTGCATTCTATACCCATAGATGGAAAAAAAAAATGAAAAAGAAAACATATACATGCATATGTGTGTGTGTGTGTGTGTATAAAACTGAATCACTTTGCTGTACACCTGAAACTAATACAATGCTGTAAATCAACTATACTTCAATTTTTAAAATAAATGAATAAAATGAAATTTTAAGCTTAAAAAAAGACAAGCAGCACACATCTCTCTGAAGCTGTATTACACACTAAGAGCACAGGTCCTGGCGCCAACATTCCTGTTTCAACTCCATCTTCATCATGTATTAGTTATGAAATTCAGTGAGGTACTTGATCCCTCTGTGCCTTGATTTCCTGCAAATTGGGGATAACAGTGCCGCCACTAGTTCTAATATTCTTCAACATGCACCAGGATGGGAGATCTGGTTCCTTAAAACACTGAAATATTTTTATGCCAGTAGATAACTTGCTGCCATCTCAAGCATCACAGTGCCCACTCACACAGCCTCCACCCAGGCCTCACCCCCTGTGTGGCCTCTATGTCGGAAACATTAAATTTAAACATTGAAAATCTAGTGCTCTGAACAGCAGAAATCTGAAAACCCTGATCCAGCTCTGTACCCCAAATTCATTCCAGTGGGCCAGATACCAAGCCTTATAGGTGGCTAAATGCTTTATATTACTTCTAACTACCTCATCAAGTTGTTACAAGCAGCAAATAAATTTCACACATTATAAGAAATGCTCGAGAAAACTTTATTATTACTCTGATCAAAACTATTGAGTAATAATATGTAGTGACAACTATCAGTTCAGTTCAGTTCAGTTCAGTCGCTCAGTCGTGTCCGACTCTTTGCGACCCCATGAATCGCCGCACACCAGGCCTCCCTGTCCACCACCAACTCCCGGAGTTCACTCAGACTCACATCCATCTATATGCACCACTTAAAAAATGTTACTGGTAGTATTTTCTTACTTATCACATAGCCTCAATTCTTAAGGCTATTTGATAGACAAAGCAAGTGCTTCTCAGACTTATGAAAATCAAGCAGTGAGAAGAAATCCTCTGAGAAAAGCTCAGTTGTAAATACATGTGCTTATTAATATTAATAATACAAAACAAATAGCTTTTCTTAAAAATACAGATATGAAGGGATTAAGAGGATATCCAATAACAAGTGATGCTGCTATCTTTCTAATATAATATGATCTTTTCTAACATAATCAATGCTTATTTAAAGTGTCTTTTCTTTAGAGTCCAATACAAACTTAATGAAAAAGTAAGAACTCTTAAAAAGCATTCAGTTCAGTTCAGTTCAGTCGCTCAGTCATTTCCGACTCTTTGCGACCCCATGAATCACAGCACACCAGGCCTCCCTGTCCATCACCAACTCCCGGAGTTCACGCAAACTCACGTCTATCGAGTCAGTGATGCCATCCAGCCAGCTCATCCTCTGTTGTCCCCGTCTCCTCCTGCCCCCAATCCCTCCCAACATCAGAGTCTTTTCCAATGAGTCAACTCTTCACATGAGGTGGCCAAAGTACTGGAGTTTCAGCTTTATCATCATTCCTTCCAAAGAACACCCAGGGCTGATCTCCTTCAGAATGGACTGGTTGGATCTCCTTGCAGTGCAAGGGACTCTTAAGAGTCTTCTCCAACACCACAGTTCAAAAGCATCAATTCTTCGGCACTCAGCTTTCTTCACAGTCCAACTCTCACATCCATACATGACCACAGGAAAAACCATAGCCTTGACTAGACGGACCTTAGTCGGCAAAGTAATGTCTCTGTTTTTCAATATGCTATCTAGGTTGGTCATAACTTTTCTTCCAAGGAGTAAGCATCTTTTAATTTCATGGATGCAGTCACCATCTGCAGTGATTTTGGAGCCCCCTAAAATAAAGTCTGACACAGTTTTCACTGTTTCCCCATCTATTCCCAATGAAGTGATGGGACGAGACGCCATGATCTTCATTTTCTGAATGTTGAGCTTTAAGCTAACTTTTTTACTCTCCTCTTTCACTCTCATCAAGAAGCTTTTTAGTTCCTCTTCACTTTCTGCCATAAGGGTAGTGTCATCTGCATATCTGAGGTTATTGATATTTCTCCTGGCAATCTTGATTCCAGCTTGTGCTTCTTCTAGCCCAGCGTTTCTCATGATGTACTCTGCATATAAGTTAAATAAGGAGGGTGACAATATACAGCCTTGAGGTACTCCTTTTCCTATTTGAAACCAGTCTGTTGTTCCATGTCCAGTTCTAACTTTTGCTTCTTGACCTGCATATAGGTTTCTCAAGAGGCAGGTTGGTGGTCTGGTATTCGCATCTCTTTCAGAATTTTCCACAGTTTATTGTGAGTCACACAGTTTAAAATAGTTCAGAGAGGGTTTTTTTAAGTATTAGAATGAATATTTGAGCAAAAAAACAAAGTTAAATTGCATAGATCAATATTTAAAATCCCATCATTTTAAAATTATACAAAAAGCTGTGTTTATAACTTGACACCATTTTTTCCTCTCCTAATGGTTCCCAGTATTTAAACACAAAAATAGCATTTGCATATGTATATGTATGTAGCAGGGTAGAGGTAGGCTGAAGCTAAAATAACCAGCTACAAATAAAAAGTAAGTACCAACTGCCTAAATGAATGCACTTTTTTTTAAACTAAATAACAATTTCGGAAAAGACTTTTAGTTACTGGAGCATTAACAATCTTAACTCTACTACTGTGCCCAACAGTATTTTCTCTCTATAAGCACTGAAGACAGATTTTATGATTCCTAGCTCTCAAAATTCATCCTTGGTATTTTTATGAGGTCTGAGATGATTTTATAAAAACTAGGACCTCGATTCTCTGAACATTTTCCAGAAAAGAAAGGTTTAGGGTTACTATGAAAAATAATATCTACCATTCACCAGCATTTCTGGAAAACTCAGGAAAGTAGATGGAGTGATTCAAGGGGGCAGAAAGTAGAGGTCCAAAGACTATTTGGGAAGATCCTCCTATTTTAGGCTGTTTATAGCAGTTGCTGTAAACTATGAGACATGCCATGCAGGGCCACCCAAGATGGATGGGTCACAGTGGAGAGTTCTGACAAAATGTGGTCCACTGGAGAAGGGAATAGCAAACCAGTTCAGCATTCTTGCCTTGAGAACCCCATGAACTGTGTGAAAAGGCAAAATGATATGATACAGAAAGACCAACTCCCCAGATCAGTAGGGGCCCAAAATGCTCCTGGAGAAGAGCAGACAAATAGTTACAGAAGGAAAAAAAATGCTAAGCCAAAGCAGACACAATGCCCAGCTGTGGTGAAAGTAAAGTCTGATGCTGTAAAGAGCAATATTGGAACCTGAAATATTAGGTCCATGAATCAAGGCAAATTGGAAGTGGTCCAACAGGAGATGGCAAGAGTGAACATCGACATTTTAGGAATCAGTGAACTAAAATGACTGGAACTGGAGAATTTAATTCAGATGACCATTAAATCTACTACAGTGGGCAAGAATCCCTTAGAAGAAATGGAGTAGCCCTCATAGTCAACAAGAGAGTTCAAAATGCAGCACTTGGGTGCAATCTCAAAAATGACAGAATGATCTCTGTTCATTTCCTAGGCAAACCATTCAATATCACAGTAATCCAAGTCTATGCCCCAAACAGTGATGCTGAAGAAGCTGAAGTTGAATGGTTCTATGAAAATCTATAAGATCTTCTAGAACTAACACCCCAAAAAAGATGTCCTTTTCAGCAAAAGGAACTGGAATGCAAAATTAGGAAGTTAAGAGATATCTGGAGTAACAGGCAAGTTTGGCCTTGGAATAGAAAATGAAGCAGGGCAAAGGCTAACAGAGTTTTGCCAAAAGAATGCACTGTTCATAGCAAACAGCATTTTCCAGCAACACAAGAGATGACTCTACACATGAACATCACCAGATTTCAGTACCAAAATCAAACAGATTATATTCTTTGCAGCTGAAGATAGAGAAGCTCTACACAGTCAGTAAAACCAAGACTAGGAGCTGGCCGTGGCTCAGATCATGAACTCCTTATTGCCAAATTCAGACGCAAATTGAAGAAAGCAGGGAAAACCACTAGGCCTCAGGTATGACCTAAGTCAAATCCCTTCCAATTATACAGTGGAAGTGACAAATAGATTTAATGGATTAGATCTGACGGACGGGATGCCTGAAGAATGATGGGCAGAGGTTTGTAACGTTGTAGAGGAGGCAGTGATCAAAACCATCCCCAAGAAAAAGGAATGAAATAAGGCAAAATGGTTGTCTGAGGAGGCCTTACAAATAGGTAAGAAAAGAAAAGAAGCAAAAGGCAAAGCAGAAAAGGAAAGATATACCCAACAGATATATTCTTTTGGAATGCAGCATTCCAAAGGATAGCAATAAGAAATAAGAAAGCCTTCCTCAGTGATCAGTGCAAAGAAATAGAGGAAAACAATAGAATGGGAAAGACTAGAGATCTCTTCAAGGAAATTAGAGATACCAAGGGAAAATTTTATGCAAAGATGGGCTCAATAAAGGATAGAAATGGTTTGAACCTAACAGAAGCAGAAAATATTAAGAAGAGGTGGCAAGAATACACAGAAGAACTATATTAAAAAATCGTAATGACCCGGATCACCATGATGTTGTGATCACTCACCTAGAGCCAGACCTCCTGGAGTGTGAAGTCAAATGGGCCTTAGGAAGCATCACTATGAACAAAATGGAATTTCAGCTGAGCTATTTCAAGTTCTAAAAGATAATGCTGTGAAAGTGCTGTACTCAGTACACCAGCAATTTGGAAAACTCAGCAGAGGCCACAGGACTGGAAAAGGTCAGTTTTCATTCAAATCTGAAAGAAAGGCAATTTCAAAGAACATTCAAACTATAGCACAGTTGCATTCATTTCACGTGCTAGCAAGGTCATGTTCAAAATCCTCCTAGCTAGGCTTCAATAGTACGTTAACCAAGAATTTCCAGATGTTCAAGCTGGATTTAGAAAATGCAGAGGAACTAGAGATCAAATTGCCAACATCCATTAGATCATAGAAAAAGCTACAGAATTCCAGAAGAACATCTACTTCTGCATCTACTTCTGACTATGCTAAAGCCTTTGACTTTGTGGATCACAATAAACTATGAAAAATTCTTCAAAAGATGGGAATTTTAGACCACCTTACCTGCTGCCTGAGAAACTTGTATGCAGACTAAGAACCAACGGTTAGAACTAAACATGGAAAAACAGATGGGTTCAAAATTGAGAAAGGAGTGTGTCAAGGCTTTATATTGTCACCCTATTTATTAAACTTATATGTAGCATACATCATATGAAATGCAGAGCTGGATGAAGCACAAGCTGGAATCAAGATTGCCAGAAATATCAATAATCTCATATATGCAGATGACACCCCTCTTATGGCAGAAAGTGAAGAGGAACTAAAGTACCTCTTGATGAAAGTGAAAAAGGAGGGTGAAAAAGCTGGCTTAAAACTCAACATTCAAAAAACTAAGATCATGGCATCTGGTCCCATCACTCCATGGCTAATAGATGGGGAAACAATGGAAACAGAGACAGATTTTATTTTTTTGGTCTCCAAAATCACTGCAAGATGGTGATTACAACCATGAAATTAAAAGACACTTGCTCCTTGGACGAAAAGCTATGACCAACCTAGATAGCATATTAAGAAGCAGAGACATCACTTTCCCAACAATGGTCTGTCTAGTTAAAGCTATAGTTTTTCCAGTAGTCATGGATGGATGTGAGAGTTGGACCATAAAGAGGGCTGAGCACTGAGGAATTGATGCTTTTGAACTGTGGTGTTGGAGAAGACTCTTCAGAGTCCCTTGGAGTACAAGGAGATCAAACCAATCAATCCAGAAGGAAATCATCGGAAGGACTGATGCTGAAGCTGAAGCTCCAAAACTTTGGCCACCTGATGTGAAGAGCTGACTCATTTGAGAAGACCCTGATGCTGGGAAAGATTGAGGGCAGGAGGAGAAGGGGGCAACAGAGGGTGAGATGGTTGGATGGCATCGCCAACTCAATGGACATGAGTTTGAGTGAACTCCAGGAGTTGGTAATGGACAAAAAGGCCTAGTGTGCTGCAACTCATGGGGTCACAAAGAGTCGGACACGACTGAGTGACTGAACTGAACTGAACTGAATGGAATTTTGGGCTTCCCAGGTGGCACTAGTGGTAAAGAACCTGCCTGCCAATGCTGGAGACGTAAGAGATGCAGATCCATTCCCTTGGTTGGGAAGATCCCCTGGAGGAGGGCACGATAACCCATTCCAGTATTCTTGCCTGGAGAGCCACATGGATAGAGCAGCCTGGTGAGCTGCAGTCCAGTGGGTCTCAAAGAGTCATACATGACTGAAGTAACTTAGCATGCACACACTCAATGTAGTCTTAGACTGTAAGCTAAACACAGTATATTTCTCTTATTATTTCTTAAGGAGAAGTTCAAAAAACTTCAAAATAAGAATGCATATTCAGGATTAGAAAATATTTCCCAAGAAATGGGAAGGTTACTGTTCAAAAGAAAAAATATGTTCGTAGAAATAAATGTTTTAATTTTTTCTATTATGTTTTAATGAATATTACAAATGTTAATATCCACACTTAAGAATAAAATATCAAATTGCAAAAATAATTGAATCACAAAATATTACTCTCCTACTTCCCTCTCCTTCCCTTTTTGAAGTGAATAAACATAGTTGTGGAAAGATTTTAAAAATATAAAGCACAACTAAAAGGTGGAATAAAAAAGAATAAGATTGTCAAGGCAGAGAGGAGTAACAGTGGACAAAAACAATTATTATTACTTGCAAATTTTTCATAATTTTGCAAGTAATAATATAAAAAATTTTATAATTTTTATATGAGAAATTGTACAACAGAAATCCACAGGCTTCCTGTCATGAGATATCATTAACAGTAAAAATTTATTAACAAATAATTTTGGAGGCATTTCATGACACTTTGAGGATGTGTGTGTGTGTGTGTGTGTGTGTGTGTGTGTGCATGCATGTGTGTGTGTTAGTCAGTCAGTCATGCCTGACTCTTTGCAACCCCATGGACTGTAGGCCGCCAGGCTCCTCTGTCCATGGGATTCTCCAGACAAGAATAGTGGAGTCAGGTCCCTTGCCCTCCTCCAGGGGATATTCCTGATCCAGGGATAGAAACCATGTCTCCTGCATCTCCTGTACTACAGGCAGATTCTTTACTGCTGAGCCACTGGGGAAGTCCTCAGAGGACATAGCAGTGAAAAAAACACCAAAATCCCTTCCCTTAGAAACCTTTCATTCTAATGGGAAGAGACCTGGGTCCTGGCACTAGCTGTTCCCTCTGGCGTAGCTGCTCTTACTGTTACTTCTGTCAAGTTCCTCTCATACTTCAGGCCCCAAGTTTGGAGGTAACCAGACTAACCCACGAAGGATATGATGGTGGCTTGGACCAAGCTGTGAAAATGTGAGAAGAGGTTGAACATATTTTGAGGGTAGAGTCAATAAGATTCACTGATGGATTGGACACTGAGTATAAGGAAGAGTCAAGATGCTGCCCAGATCTTGGCCAAAGCAAAGAAAAGGATGAGGTTCCTAATAGCTGAGAAGAGTAAGAACAGGTGTAGAGATGGTTTGGTGAGGTGGATAGGAATTCAGTTGCAGATGTGGTAAGTTTTAGATGCCTGTTAGAACTACAAGTAGATATGTTGAGCAGGAAATCGTATGCATAAGCTTGGAGATCAAGCAGAAGATGTAAATTTGGGAATTATCAATATTTACCTATAGATGACTTTTTAAAATAGGAGACTGAATGAGATCACTGAAGGAGCAACTATAGACAGAAGAAAGAAGAGGACTCTCAGTTGAGTTCAGGCTGATGACAAAGGGATAGCAAAAAAGACTAAGAAGTAGCAGGAAGGTGGAAGGCAAATCAGATAGGTGTGATATTGTGTGGGGCAAAAGTAAAGAAAACAAGTAAAGGTAGAGGACAGGAAAGTAATCAACTAAAATGCTACCAGGAGGTCAAATAAATTCCTAAGAAGTGATGCTTAAGAAAGTGGAAATACATGGCGACTTTGACAACAAAACCAACTGAATGCTATATTAAATACTACACATGCATGCAAGATAAGTCACTTCAGTCATGTCTGACTCTTTGCAATCCTACGGACTGTAGCCCACCTGGCTTTTCTGTCCATGGGATTTCCCAGGCAAGAGTAATGGAATGGGGCTGCCCTTTCCTTCTCCAGGAGATCTTCCAACTGAGAGATCAAACCCACATCTCCTGCACGTGCAGATTCCTTACCAAGAAATCCCTGGGAAGCCTAATATATAGCATATGTGAAAATGAAAGAAAGAGAAAGTCGCTCAATCCTGTCTGACTCTTTGCGACCCCTTAATACAGTCCATGGAATTTTCCAGGCAAGAATACTGGAGTGGGTAGCCTTTCCCTTTTCCAGGGGAGTCTTCCCAACCCAGGGATCAAACCCAGGTCTCCTGCATTGCAGGCGGATTCTTTACCGGCTGAGCCATGAGGGAAGCTCAAGAATACTAGAGTAGGTAACCTATCCCTTCTCCAGTGGATCTTCCTGACCCAGAAATTGAACCAGGATCTCCTGCATTGTAGGCAGATTCTTCACCAACTGAGCTATCATAGAAGCTCAATATAATATACAGTATACAGTTTATAGTACATAGCTTAAGGCTCAGGGGTAAAAAATCTGCCTGCCAATGCAAGATATAATCCAGGGTTCAATCCCTGGATTGGAAAGATCCCCTAGAGAAGGAAATGGCAACTCACTCCAGTATTCTTGCCTGGGAAATCCCATGGACAGAGGAGCCTGGTGGGCTACAGTCCATGGGATTGCAAAAGAGTCAAACAAGAATTAGAAATTAAACAACAAATACACTATATATTTAATAAACATATTTTTAATATACCAAATTCTATAATTTGGATTTGTACTGTATTATAAGAACATTTGGAAAGTGAGTTATAAAGTCAGGTCTCAGAAAAAGGTCCTCAGACCTCACCTTTATGTTTATATAATTTATATAATCTTAGTGAAAGTGAAGTCACTCAGTCATGTCCGACTCTTTGTGACCCCATGGATTGCAGACTGCCAAACTCCTCCACCCATGGGATTTTCCAGGCAAGAATGCTGGAGTGGGTCACCATTTCCTTCTCCAGGGGAGCTTCCCAACCCAGGGATTGAACCCTGGTCTCCTGCACCACAGGCAGATTGTTTACTGTCTGAGCCACCAGGGAAGCCCTCATATAATGTAGAGACAAATCTCAGTAATATTGTGATCTGCAGGGAGTCCCTATATGACTCTTTAGGTTACTTTTTGCTCAAAGGCGTCTAGCAAAGAGAGCAAGCGGGGCTGAAAGTGTGAGAATTTGCAAAGCTGGGAACACACTGTGCGCTGTTTCATAAGTTACTTTTCTCTTGTACCACATTGCAAGCATTTCTCATGTGGTCACGCTTGGACATTGTTGGCATGCAGACAGTGTTTAAAACCTAGGTAAGAGTGAAATAATCTTGGGAGAAATCAAAATAAATAAAAGAGGAAGTCCACTAGGATGCTGAGAACCAAAGAAAAAGCAACATAAATACAACATGGAGATCATTAATGAATTTAACAAAAGAGGTTTCAGTGGGGTGATGCGGTTTATAGAAGCCAGATTGGAGTTGGTTTAAGAGTGAATGGAGTGAGAAGGAAGAAAAACATGTGTAAAGATGTCTTTCAAAGAGTGTTGTTTTACATGCATTAACTCAGACGCTTATTCCTTGGAAGGAAAGTTATGACCAACCTAGATAGCATATTCAAAAGCAGAGACATTACTTTGCCAACTAAGGTCTGTCTAGTCAAGGCTATGGTTTTTCCTGTGGTCATGTATGGATGTGAGAGTTGGACTGTGAAGAAAGCTGAGAGCCAAAGAATTGATGCTTTTGAACTGTGGTGTTGGAAAAGACTCTTGAGAGTCCCTCGGACTGCAAGGAGATCCAACCAATCCATTCTGAAGGAGATCAGCCCTGGGTGTTCTTTGGAAGGAATGGTGCTAAAGCTGAAACTCCGGTACTTCAACCACCTCATGCGAAGAGTTAACTCATTGGAAAAGACTCTGATGCTGGGAGGGATTGGGGGCAGGAGGAGAAGGGGATGACAGAGGATGAGATGGCTGGATGGCATCAACGACTCGATGGATGTGAGTCTGAGTGAACTCCAGGAGTTGGTAATGGACAGGGAGGTCTGGCGTGCTGCACTTCATGGGGTCTCAAAGAGTCAGACACGACTGAGTGACTGAACTGAACTGAACTGAACTCATTTTATTCTCTCAACAGCGTTATGGAATAGGTACTCTTGTTATTCTCATCTTACACATGAAGTAATTTGCCCAAGGTCACACAGCTACTAAGTGCTTGAGTTGGGATTTGAACCCAGCTCACTGTAATTCTTAAGCCCATGCTCTTAACTGCTATTCAATATGGCAAGATACATAGCACAAGATAAAGTACAGATTTTGATATTCACTGATTCATTCATTTAATGTATAAGAGTTAAATCATACAATAAATTCTTAGGTGTTTATCTAACCCAGAAGCAATTTTTTAATATGTGAAAAACTAGATTTTGTATTCAAAATCTGGTATTTATAACAGAGGAATGAAATGCTAATAAATTCCTCAAATATTCGCTCATCGCTTCTTATGTACTTAAGATAATGGTGAGGTAACACCAAGTATAAGACTTGTCTGTTCTCAACTAGCTGAACCCACTTGGCTACTACATTGATAAAATGATGAACCAACCCATCAACACTGTGTGTAATCCAGATAGAATTTGCTGATATTAGTATGTGGGACAGTGGAAAGAGATATTTGCAAAGCTATTATAAACTCATTTTAAAATACTCAAATCTAGTTAATTTTCCAGGCACTTTTAAAACTGTGAAAGGTCAAGGTTTCAACACTCTTTATCCATTTTTCTCTTTCATAATCTGATTACTTGAAAATCACATATATTAGGCATATATGTCTGGCAGGTCTGGCATATGACTTTACAGGTCATATGGTTATAAAATATGTAGTAACACAATGTTAAGAGTAAATGATTCTTATGTTTTGACTTCTCAGTGTGGATTTTAAGAGGTGTATAACTGAGTGTTTTATAACCATTCCTATGTTCTTGAGAAGAATTTCCTTCAGTATTAAGTTGTTCCAGCGATTATCACACTATAATGTGTCCTTTCTTCTACACCAATCAAAATCATAAAGTTCTTTTATTAAATAAACCTGTAAATTTTTATATTTTTCCTTGCATTCCTCTAGTGTTTTTCCAGATGATTTAATTTTATCATAGGATTTTCCATGGGTTAACTTCAGTCAAATTCTTAAGATTCATGCTTGGTTTTTATACTGCATTGCTTCCCAAATTCTCTACAAGTGATTTACAACAGGACTGACAAACTAGAAAATTCTCTATGTGTACTCATAAATAGTATCTGTAATATACAGTGTATGTGTATTCAATTCCACTTAACAGGAATTATATATATAATTATATGTAGGAATTATAGGAATTATATATATATATCAGTATTTATGTTAATAATAACATTATTATTATTATGAATAGCACATGTTCTCTGACACATATTTGAAAATAACAAATATTTTCAGAAAAGAATTCAATATAAAATTGATAAGAATCTAAACTCTAAATCAAAGTAGAACAATCCACTTATATATATAATATATATAAATGGAATATGCTATACTCCTGTTATATATAATTATATTTATTTTTAAGTTATTAATTTAAATTACATGAATGCACACTAATTCATTGTATAATTCTATATCTATGTAAATATTATTAGTGGACTAGAGCAACTGTACTGTTCTACCTTGATTTAGATTTCAGACTATTATCAATTCAATATATTGGATTATTTTCCAAGAATATTTGTTATTCCCAAATAATTTAGAGAATATGGTTCCTATATATGAACAGAATGTTGTTGAACAGCCGAAACTTGTCATCTTACTTGACTGGGAGATGCTGCCAGACTTTATCAATCAGTTGAACAGCAATTGAGCGCCTCTTGATGCTGGAGAGCCACTCACAACAAAAGCCTCTAGCATAGCTCTATTGTCATGCTCACATCATTTCATGAACAGAATGCCCATGAGATTATGCTCACCAGATCAAGGATAATTCTGGGACTCAGCTGAGAACTGGCAAGGAATCCCAGTCATCTTTGCAACGCCACTTCTTGGTGCACAAGGTTTTCTGCAAATGTTTGTAGAATGAAACAAGGGTAAAGAATAAGAAGGGTGGGTTAATTTGAGTGTCTCTAAAACTCCACTGTAACTCTGTACCCCTTTCCATCAACTGAATATTTGAAAGTCTGTTTCCCTGATTCTTCTAACTCCTCAATCCCTTTTACCCAATCTATTGATGAATTTAACTGGTCCTCCTTCCCCTATAAATCCTGACTCCATCTATTCCTCTCCTCTCCTCTTACCCACAACCTAGCCCAAGCCACACTCTAAATCTCACCTGAAATACTACAACAGCCTTCTTGCTAGGCTCCTGCTTCCACTTTGTCTACTTCCAATGTTCCATACATACCACTTCCAGAACAGTTTTCTTTTAATATAAACCTAATTAATGCCACCATCTTGCCTAACATGCACCAACAACTTTCAAATATACTTAAATGAAAGCCAATCTCTCTCCTCCAAAAGTTTTGCATAATCCAGGCCCTGTCTACTTCCCAACTGGCATCTTCTGTCATTCTTCCCCAAGTTCACACATTTCTAAGCATACAAGCCCAGTTGAGGTTTTCCAAACACACAAAGGTATTCAAGGTTTGCACATACAGTCTTTCGACTGCCAGTTTGAAAACATAAGAGAAAAATCCTTCCCCAACAAGGGCTTGATTCTTTAATGTCAGGGAGTATACCTAGACATTTTCTGGTGAAATTTTTTAATTCCACAGGTATAAAAAAAGTGCTACATGCTTAAAAAATAATTTTTATAAGATTATCCCCAACTGAGAATCAAAAGATTTTAGATTTCTATCTTATATTATTGAGTATAGAATTTAAAAAGTAAATCTCTTAGCCACTACTAGAAAAAAAATAGAATTCTCAACAAAAGAACTGTGACCTTAGAAATATTTATTAGATCAAGGAGAGAAAAACAATAAAATAACAGAAAATTAGAATAACTTGATAAGTTTGATTTATTAACATGTAGAATTTTGTACCCAATAAAATACTCATTCTTTTCAGATATCATGGAATTATCTTTCAATTAATAATACAGTAAACCATAAAAGAAATTATAATAAATTCCAAAAAGTAAGAATATTACAGTGTGCCTCATTAACCACACTGCTATAAAAGCAGTTATTACTAAGCAGGTATCCTCCACACTCCCACCATCCAGCTAATCATCTGTAACTTTAAAAATCTTCCTCCAAATAATTTGGGTTAAATAGAAATTGATTCTGAAATCATAGAATTTTTAAAGGGAAAGGCAATGATAATACATTGAAACTATAAGATGAAATCAAGGAGTATGGAATAAAAATAATATAACTCCAAATACATTCGTTAGAAAATAAGAAATCTCAAACAGGTTATTTCATTATTCTTCTAAAGCAGCTAGTGAAAGAATAAGTAAGGAAGCCAAAAGGGAGTCAAAAGAAGGACTCTGTTGAGACAGAAGCAGGAATTAATGAACTAGAAATGTAATATTTCTAGAAATTGTGAAATGGATTAAAAACCTTTTCTAGCACAAATAAGACAGACAAAGATCTAGCAAGTCTGAATAAAATTTTAAAAAGGGAAAGAACAAAAGATACACAAAATTAGCAATAAGAAAGCCAATACAGTCACAGACACAGGTGAAATTTGAAAATCTAGATAAAATAGGTGATACTCTTAAAAATATATATAAATTATAAAAATCACCCCAAGAAGAGGCAGATGACCTAAGAGAGCTAATTCTAAAAAATAAAATAAAAATCTGTCAAATTTGTACCATCCTAAAAGTCACCAGGCCTTCAACAGCTACCAATATTACTGTTCAACATAAGCAAGAGGGATTGTTAGCCGTTAGCACTTTCCAGGCATTATTCTGAGCACTTTATTTGTTAGGTGACTGACTACAATCTTACTTCTTTCTATAGTCAAAGAAGCAGAGACAGGCAAAGTAATTTGTCAGCTTTCACACAGCTATTGGGGGTAGACCTGGTATTGGAACACAGTTGTTCAGTTGCCAAGTCGTGTCCGACTCTTTGTGACCCTCATGGACTGCAGCATGCCAGGCTACCTTGTCCATCACCAACTCCCAGAGTTTGCCCAAGACTGGAACACAGACATAAACATATATACTACATGGTATGTAGTGACCACAAAGCCTAACATCTTGACCTCTAAATTATGTGCCAGAGTGATTTCACATGAAAACAAGGTATTATTTTTAAGAGATACAGAAAAAACATTGATCATTTCAATAAAAGTAGAAAACGTTTTGATAAAAAGTAAAAGCTATTCCTGAGTTTAAATAGAAATGTTCAACATACTTTACAGGATAAAAAAGTATTTCTCAGAAACCACCAGCAGACACAATACTCAAAAGTGAAACAAGAGAGCAGAGATCCTTAAACTGTTATGAAGGGAGGAGATGTACCCAGGTATGTTTAGAAAAACCATCTTTTGCAGAACAAATAAGTTGGTTTTTTTTAGCTATTAAGCAAATTAAATGAGTTTCTTTTATACTGGGGCATTTCTCAGGGCTTAAATATGCTAACATGTTTGTTCCGTGACTCCTCTGGAATGGAATTTGCTGTGATGTTTCCCAAGCTTCTTAAGACTACTGAACCCTTTGTTCTCCCCACTGGGAACTAGGGTACACACCTAAACAGTTTAGAAAATACAGCTCTGAAGCCTGATAGTGCTGAAGGTATTGGCACTAAAATTACTAATAAAATAAGGATTCTCACTCTGATGCCTACTATTCACGATTACTCCAGTAACCTAGCCAATGCATAAGAGGAAATAAACAGAGGTAGATATTGGGAAGGAAGAAAAAACAATATTTGTAAATGACATGATGACCTACATAGAAAATTCAAGAGCAAAATAGCCTATCAAATTATTGTCTTAAAATGACAATAACTTAGATATATTTTTAGATACAAAATAAGTATGTGTAGAAACTGGCCTCCACATTCAATAAACTCACAAGGCAGAATTTATATGCAGTCAGAAAGGGATGAAAATAAGGATAAGAAAGGGGGAAAAATCATTGAACATAAAATACATCAATTAATAATTTCCCCATTTTATCTCAAGAGTAGCAACAAGATTAGAGGAAAAACACATTTCCATTGTTTTGAATTTTGTATTTAAGGAAAATTAAAACAAGCCACATGATAGTGGATAATACAATTAAAAGTAAATCTGCTTATAAATAGCTGTGTAAACTTTGGCAAGTTAACTTTCCTAGCAGAATCTCAGGATTAAGAAGAATATTACAAATCACCTAATATGGATCAAAAGCCTTATAAATATTTACCTTGATATAGCATAGCCACTTCAGAGAATTTATCATTAGAAAGAAGTCAAAAATATGAACAATGCCCAGATCACATTTTAAGCGTGCAACATCGCAAACTTCAGTGCATGCAAAAGGCCATTTTCTTAAAGAAATTACATTACATTCACACTGTGTACCTAAACTGTGTTTACTACACTGACCTTAAAAATCCCATGACCACATGAGAAATGTTTGCAAGTGGCACAAGAGAAGAGTAAGCTACAAAACAGTACACAGTCATTACCGCAACTTTGCACTTAGGGCTTCACTTGCTCTCTTTTTTTAGGCCCCTGTTAAGCAGGAAGTAACCAAAACAGCCACATAGGGATGCCCTACAGATCAAAATATTACTGGTTCTTATCTTCATGTACTAAGATTATATTAAGATGATTTGTATTTTCCTCTTAGGGTTCCCATATCTGCAAAGTCTACACAATTCTTTGTAACCAAAAAAATTTAACAAATAGCATTTTTAATTTTCTAGGTTAACCACAAAGCCTGTTCTTAGTCCTCTTGAATTATACTCTTCCCGGTGCCTTCTACCATTCCATATTCAAAGGTCTCCAATGACATGACCTAAAGATTCCCGGGAAGATTCTGAAGACTTCTCAATTGTGAGAGAATTTGTTCTTGTGTTGAGCTGTAAACTGATTCCCTGTAACTTCCACTCAGTGGCCATGCAAAATAAGTTTATTCCTATTATAAGCAAGAGTTCTTCCAATGTTTTTAAGGTATCAAGCATGTAGCATTTATTCTTCTGTTCTCCAGATAACCCAATTTTTTACAACTTTTGTAATATTTCCATCAATGTGTGGAAAGATCTTTTAATATATAGAGAGTGTGAAAAAAAGTTAACATAGCCTTGGCCAGTTTCCCCAACCGGAATAGGCATTGTAAAAATAATAGCTGGAGTGTCACTTAATGATGTAGCACTCTTGCTACACTGCCTTTGCTAATTTAAAACAGCAAAAAAATTTTTTAAACATGTTGTTCAAATTATTAATCTATTTTTGAAAGAATCAATGCCTGCCTATCAAGTATTTAAGTGGGGGCTAGGGTATGTCATGGCCTGAAATTTGTTCAAGTAGTAAAAACTAAGACCTTTGTCATTCTGTTCTCTTGATCAAGAACTCTCAAAATGATTTCTTCTGTTGGGTAAAGAGTCACCAGAAAGAACTCTCCCACCCATTTCTATATAAGAGATGAGAGACGGAAAGAATGAGACACACTATTAATGAGAAATTTCTTAGCCCCCAAGGATTTATAAAGATTCCTCATAACAGAATATCTTAACAGAGAACTTCCAATAAAAGCAAACAAAAGTATATAAATCATCCATGCAAGCTTGTAAAACCTACTTAGTCATACAAGCAGATTTACAGTATAAAGAAAATAGACAGGAGAAAACAGAAGTATGAAATTAAAATATGGGGTTGAGGGAAATGTGGTAACATTCAAGTATGATAAAGACCAAAGGCATTACCACAGTCACATGTCTGGACCAAAGGATGCATGAGAGCCATTGGAGGAGGAAGGAGGAAAGCATAGCTCTCCTCTCTCAACTCACCTCAAAGCCCTCGACTCTCCATCACTGAAACACTGTGGCGTGTAGGGAAGATGACTCCACAAAGCAAGGTCTGGAATTGATTCAGTTTCTTGTGATAATTTTTCAACTAGGAGATTAAGACACAGGCATCTTCCCCAAACCTTATTCTGCAGTTAATTCCCGTTCTGTGTTTTCAATCTTACCATCTCTATTCAACCATCCTGAAGCATTTGGACATGCTCTAAGGTCTTCCTTCCTGGACCTCACCCACCCTCAGTTATGGTCCCATATCCTTACTCTGCTTCACAACAACACTTAGCAAAAAGTCTCAAAGTAGCCTGCCACCACTTAGTTATCCTCCATTCCCTTTCTTTTCAACATTTTTATTAATTTTTAATTAAATAAATATGCTTATTCACTGTACCTTGTAAAGAAATGCAATGGTCTAAGGATCTCTTATGTAAGGTCACAAATGTTAATAACATGGTTTATATTGATCCACATGCCCTTCCATTTATGCAAACATATATGCATTTATGAAGAAACATTGTTATCATTGTTTGTTTTAACAAACTGAAATTGCACAGCATAAAGTATTTGCCATTTGCTTTACTGATTTGAGAATTCATGATAGAATCCACTTCAATCTGGCTTCTGTCTTCCCACAACCCTGAAATTGTTTGTCAGTCTCACTGTATTACCCCTACGTTGAGGCTTCTCAGGTGGCTCAGTGGTAAAGAATCTGCCTGCCAAGCAGGAGACCCACATTCAATGCCTGGGTTGGGAAGATACCCTGGAGAAGGAAATAGCAACCCACTCCAGTATTCTTGCCTGGGAAATCCCATGGACAGAGGAGCCTAGCAGGCTACAGTCCGTGGGGTTGCAAAGACTCAGACACAACTTAGCAACTAAACCACCACCCTCACCACCCCTGTCAAGCACAACAATGTAAGTACTTGCATGTTGTCAAGTACAATGGTCACTTCTGCAATCTTCACCTTACCCTGGCTCCTGGTATAGTGTGAGAGGTGACTACTTTCTTAAAGCTCAATCTTCACTTGGTTTTGTGATGCCCGAATTCCTGCTGTCCTTCCTATCTCTCTAGGTATCTCTGAAATCTCTTTTACTGGCCCCTCCCCTATTGACCCTTAAACGTTGGACGTCTTGGCTTTTTTTCACTCTTCTACCTCTGCAAACTTTATCTGACATCTAATAGAAATATCATATTTCTCATTTTCAAAATTTAGTTGATTTTCATCTCCAACGACCCATTCACTCCAACAAACATCCAAGTGGGTCATTAGGAGGGTAGGTAGTTGGATATACAAGTTTGGAGATCAAGGAAGAGTTATGAGTCATAGTATAGATGATTTTAAAGCCATGGGTATGAACAAAATAACCTAAGAAGAGATTAGAGTCAGAGGCTTCCCCCAGTCCTTTGAAGAAATTGAAGAAAGGAGTGTCTTATTAATTTAAAGTTTGAGTGTATTTTCAAATCATAATGCAGCATGGTGACAGCAATAGATTATTTCATAACAATGGATCAGCTCTCCAGTCCTAAATTTGAATGGTTCAGACAAGACAGCCAGGAGTTGTAGAGGTCCTACAGGACCCACACTGAGCCTGGCTGCCTCCAGCTACGGTGACACAGGCAGTGCCAGGGGCTCCTTTTCCTAATCAGCCTTCACATATACACTTCACTCCAGTTGCACTTCTTTGTCAAAAGCCAAAGAGTAACTATCCAACCATTATTCCTTCATTATCCATAGAAAGAAGCTCATTCCTTGAATTTTCTGTTGTTTTGAGAAATGCAAAAAAAAATAGGAGATTCTCTGGGCTTCTTATCTGAAAATCAGTTCCACTGCTAGAGCCAACTGAGCCAGATGCAATGCTGAAATCAAATTGCTGACCTAGGGAACACATGGGCTGAACAACAGTCACATCAAATCAATGAAATAGCCATTAATTCTTGTCTTCCATGTCAAATGAACTCAAGTCTTAAAAAAAAAATTTGTTATCATAATCAGACTGCTCATGATAGTGATCAGCCTCTTTGAAGAAGATAATGTGATTGTGTAGCTTTAGATCTGTGACTCTCTCTGAGTTACAGAAAATTCATTTATTTTGAAGCTGAGCCTATATAACAATACTTAACCAATAATGTGTCCAAACAAATGTTTAATGTCATATATTCTAAGCATCAAGAGAACAAATTACTGTTTTGAGGAAATCAAGAATATCACCTACGAGTATTCACAGAATAAAACTATTCATAGTCTACCTTAGCAATTCATTCCAATTCATTGTCATATCAGATATCAAGTAAGTTCTGGGATAGACGATCTGCAATCTAAATGGAGACCCAAAGGAGGCACACCTCCAAAAGCAGCACTCACTCTTCCATTCGATAACCAAACACTGGTTGTCACCAACTATTTATTAGACACTCATCCCTGGAGAGACATCAGCATGACGTCCACTCCCTCAAGGCACTCACGGTCTAAAGCAAACATAGTTATGAACTCAGAATATTTTATATACAATGATGGAATGTGTATGTACTATGAGGATGTGTTTTATTTAACTTCAACCCTTAGAAAGGAGCTTACAAAGGACCAGGGAACTTTAAAACACTAGTAAATTGATGATGGTGAATAAAGGGTTCGCCATCACCAGCTGAAAAAATTTCAAGAAGGTCAAAAATTTAAAAGCTAATAAAAAGAGATGAACATAAAGAAAATTGCACCATGTCAGAGTTGAGAAATTTGATTTATCCTTAAGAAAACAATGCTGAGTATATGAGAAAATATCCTCCCTTTTAGAAGACAGTTCAGCAACCTAGAAATAGTGCTGATCAAAGAGAGTCTAAACACCAGAAATACAAACATCAGAAATGCAAATCATAAAATAGGGTTGAATAGCGTGAGAGCTAAGGGTAGAGCCCCAGACAGAGACCCCAGGTTTTAATTCTGAGCCCACTGTCTATTACGTTGTGTGACTTTTGGGCAAGATATCAGACCTCTCAATGCCTTATCTTCCCTTGAAAACTGTACACCTGATGCAAAGAACTGACTCATTGGAAAAAGGCCCTGATGCTGGGAAAAACTGAAGTCAGGAGGAGAAGGGGATGACAGAGGATGAGATGGTTGGATGTCATCACCAACTCAACAGACCTGAGTCTGAGCAAGCTCCAAAAGTTGGTGATGGACAGGGAAGCCTGGCATGCTGCAGTCCATGGGGTTGCAAAGAGTTGGACATGACTGAGCGACTGAACTGAACTGAATAGAGTGTGTTAAAGATTTATTTTGAAGCTGAAAGTAAGTGATCTACTTAAAATACTTAGCTCAGCTCCTGGCACACAGGTAAGATCCACACAGACATTTTCTATTATTACTAGGTTTTCTGGAGAATTCGTACTTTTATTTCTCTTGTATTTATAGAGTCCAGCAAGTAGATGATACACCGCCTGAGGTGTCACTGAGAAAATATTGACAAGAATCGTGTCCCAAAAGGACTTATAACTGGCAACAGAGAGAGAAATAACAGGCAATCACAGTGTAATGTGAACTCAGAAAAGGGAAGTAGGAATGTTTATAATTGTCATAAAAATAATAAAAACTAAAAAGTTTAGTTAACCACTGCATTGACTGGCCTCTGTTTCTTAAATGCCCTGAATGGTTTGGCAAATTGAATTTATCATCTATTTTAGCCTCCTAACAAAGCATACCAGTTCCCTAAGTTAACACAGAAACGGCGGGGAGAAGGCGAGTAGAGTACCCTGCAACAGGAATTAGGCTGTTCAAAAGAATTGATAGAGAGAAGGCCCCATCCTTCCTGCAAAGAAAAACAGCAAATGTGAGTTCTCTTCTCTATACGTGCTCCTCCTCTGACCTCATCTAGAACAGAAATCTGCAAATTAAAAAGCTGGTAATGTGTTATGGGGAAATCGGTCCAAACAATGAACATCTGAATTAAAGAATTTTCCTTGCAGTTTTACTACTTTAAAGCATATAAAATAATGAAGCTATTTCACACACACAAGGCAGGATATATATCTTGAAAGCAAGGACATATATCTTGAAATATGTATGTAAGATATATGTGTGTGTGTGTGTATATATATATATAAAATCATAGTCCCTGCTTTCAAGATGCTCAAAATTTAGAGAAAAGAACTCAGGCTACTGTAATTGTGTCTAACTTACCTCTTTGCCTCTGTCCATGTTGCATTCCAATTCATCCAGGAGCCTGGGTAATCTTTCTAAAATCAATTTGATTGAGACGCCCCTGCTTAAATGGCTTCCCTATTGGATCAGACACTAAAGAATCCACCTGCAATGCAGGAGACCTGGGTTTGATCCCTGGGTTGGGAAGATCTCCTGGAGAAGGGCATGACAAACCACTCCAGTATTCTTGCCTGGAGAATTCCATGAACAGAGGAGCCTGGTGGGCTACAGCCCATGGGGGTCACAAAGAGTCAGACACGACGGTGACTAACACAACTTCATAAGACAAAACAACTCCTCTACTTAAAAGCCTGCATTGCTGTTAGAGTAAAATGCAAACAGCTGAGCATACCATAGCCAACCCTAATCTAGTTCCCACTACTTCTGCAGCTTCATCCTCTATCATCACCTCACCATCCTTCTCCTCCTCTCTTCCTCCTATGACCTATACTCCCAGCCACATGAGTGACAGACATTTCCTTAAAAGTGCCTGTCTTTGCTTATGTGTCTCTCTCTGCCTAGAATGCCATTGCTTCTATTCTACCTGATAAACCTCTATCTTGGAAGGCATTCCCTGCATCATCTCTTCTATGAAAACTTTGACTGACACACACACGTGCATACACACACATGCACACATGTGCCTTTTCGCTCTTCATGGTACCCTAACCCAGTTCCACCACTGAGTCATAATACTGTGTACCATGCTGTAGTGTGTGGTGTCCAGATTCCCCACTTTAGAACTGAGATGCTGAGTCTCAGCTGAATGCCCCCAGCGAAATTTGCCTAGGCCGGCTCAAATCCAGGATGAGTCAATAAAAATAGGATACAAAGCATCTCTTGCTTCAGCATGAGATGATTCTGAAGTCCATTCCTGCTCCTGAGCTCCTGGGAGGACATAATAACTGTTCAACTCCTTTCACTGCGTGATTCTCTTCCCCCACTTCCCCACAAAGACCAACCAGTGCACTCCCCAGCTAACCCCACCTTGGAGTATATTTCCCAGGAGCCCTAACTTAAGACACCGTTTTACACTTACTTTTTTATAGCTATTTTCACACACCAGCCGTAAGTATTTTAAGGCATGGGCTGTATGCATTTGTGTCCCTCAGTGCAGGCTACCAATAAAGTCTCACCAAAATAATGAATAAACATTAATATGAAACAAGTTGTACAAAGATTGCTCTTGGTCAAGAGTAACAAAGACTGCATAGTGTCTCCAGTAACAATTTCCCTTCTTCTCTACTCCAAACATCTTCGCATTTAACTGGACCCATGGCCACTACCCATGGCCATACAGAAAGGAAACTACATTTCTCAGCTTACCATGGACCTAGTTGCGGCCATATGACCAAGTACTGGTCAGGGGGATGTTAGAGCAAAAGTGATACATGCAACTATTACTCCATGTCCCTATAGTAGATAAATGTCTTTGTCCCAGCTTTGTCCTCCCCACTGTGATATGAATACCATGATTATAATTTGGCCTTTCTCTGACCATTTACACAAGGCCAAAACTTTGGGATGGCAAAGCCTGGCTTCTGAATATCAAGGAGCTCCTCTATTGACATTGGGCTCAGAGTGTTAAATGAAAGAGATATCCATTTCAATCTCATTAATCTCCTGTATCTTGGAGTCTATTTATAGTATCCTGCACCCTAATTAATTAATTAATACCAATAATTGCAAATGGCTACTCTGCCTGAGGATCAATCTGCTAAATACCTATTTGTCAAATTAACCAAATGCATCTATTAACCAAGAATTTTTTCTTAAACATTTTTATGAAGTTGTCAGAAATATATGGTCCTCCGATGAGAGACTGTGGGAAGCCAGATCTAACCTCCTTAGACCTCCAAACTCTCCCTGTCTCCATCCCCTCTGGGATCCTCTGCTCCTTAGTCTCCCACTCCCGAGAACAGACAGCTGAAACAGAGTTCAGACTGGCTCTTCTCCTTTTTTCTAGCGGAAGGTCCCTGCCTTGGCTCTTTTCATCATGGAGTTCAGAGAGAGACAAACTCAACATTCCTTTAAAAACTGTTATAAAAAAAAGAATGAAAACTCATCAACATCTAACATTGTCCAAAGTTTCTAACAATAACTAAAAGTATTAATATTATCTTATCCAATATAAAGTTTTGTAAATATTTTAAAGAAACACAGGCATTTGGTAAAAGATAAACTAGGAAACTGGTCATTTGGTTGATTTTTTGGTGAAGAGGTTTTCAAATAATTGATTTCAGGGACTTGGATGGGTTTCTCCTTCTGGAAAACATAAACTGGCTTGTTTAAGGTCTATCCTCTTGCTGAGAACACTAAAAAAAAAAAAAAAAGGACTTTTTTTTTTTTACTTTTTTGAAATTTATTTGTTTTTAACTGAAGGATAACTTCTTTACAATATTGTATTGGTTTCTGCCATACATCAACATGAATCAGCATAGGTATACATATGTTCTTTCCCTCTTGAACCTCCCTTCCACCTCCCACCCCATCCCATCCCTCAAGGTTGTTACAGACCCCCAGTTTGATTTCCCTGAGTCATAAGGCAAATTCCCATTGGCTATCTATCTTACATATGGTAATGTGTATGTTTCCATGTTACTCATTATTATTTTTTAAAAATCTACTTGAGGGTATCAGTAAGTTACCAGTAGTACCAGTAGTGGAAGTTCAAGAGAAGGAAAACACAAAGGAATTAGCCCGAAATCTGTTCTTACTATTTCTCATGAGTCATTTACTGATTCAAAACCTGCAGCTAAAGGTCAGAAGGGACAAAAATGGAAACTCAGGACCCGTTAAGAAGGAGGGGTCTTGGAAAACAAAGCTTTCAAGTGGGTCCTTGGAAGCATGTACCTTAGAAGTGGAAGTAAAGTGAACTACCTACAGCTGAACAGCAGCTCCTACTCAGCTCAACCCTTGACTGAATTAAAGAGGTCTGCCCCTGTTCCAACTGCTTCCCTGAAGTGAAAGTAAATTCACTCTGAAGGAAGACAACATTACCCAGAGGCTCAAATTATCCCTATCATTCTTCATAAACAGTGCTGTTATGGCTGAATTATATCCCCCAAAATATATATGCTAAAGCCTAAACTCAGTACTTCAGACTATGACGGTATTGGGAAGTAGGGCCTTTAAAAAGCTAATTAAATTAAAACAAAGCCATGACGGTGGACCCTAATCCAATCTGACAGGCATGCTTATAAGAAAACAAGATTAAGACACAGACAGACATCACAGATGCACAAAGGAAAGACCACACGAGGACATTGTGAGAAGATAGCTGTCTTCATGCTGAGGAAACAAGTCTCAGGAAAAACCAAACCTGTTGACAGGTTTGGACTTCTAGCCTCCAGAACTGTGAGGAAATAAATTTCCATTATTTAAGCCACCCAGTCTGTGGTATTTTGTTATGACAAACTTAGCAAACTAGTACACAGGTCCAGAAGTTGATTTTTTTTAAAGGAACAACAACAAAAAAAGAATGAGAATGAATACTCATCAGCTACTTCCATCTCTTTAGAGTCAGGATCTTGTCTGACTTCATTGTCTCACAAATATATGCCTATGATCATATTTCTTTTGCCTTAAAGTGCCTTTTCTTCTCTCAGTTTCCTGGCAGAACTCTTTTCCATTCTCTGTGGCTTCCCCTGATCCACAGAAATCACTGTATTTTTCCATCCTTTATACACTATTGTCCCTGGTACAGGGACAGAATCACTTAGAAGAAATGGAGTAGCCATCATGGTCAACAAAAGAATCTGAAATACAGTACTTGGATGCAATCTCAAAAAAGACAGAATGATCTCAGTTCATTTCCAAGGCAAACCATCCAATATCACAGTAATCCAAGTCTATGCCCCAACCAGTAATGCTGAAGAAGCTGAAGTTGAATGGGTCTATGAAGACCTACAAGACCTTCTAGAACAAATACCCAAAAAGATGTTCTTTTCATTATAGGGGACTGGAATGCAAAAGTAGGAAGTCAGGAAATACCTAGTGTAACAGGCAAATTTGGCCTTGAAGTTCAGAATGAAGCAGGCAAATGCTAATAAAGTTTTGCCAAGAGAGCGTGCTGGTCATAGCAAACACCGTCTTCCAACAACACAAGAGTCTGCACATGGACATCACCAGATGGTCAATACCAAAATCAGATTGATTATATTCTTTGCAGATTGATTATACTCTTCAATACCAAAATTGATTGATTATATTCTTTATATTCTCCATCTCCAAAGATGGAGAAGCTCTGTACAGTCAGCAAAAACAAGACGGGGAGCTGACTGTGGCTCAGATCATGAACTCCTTATTGCCAAATACAGACTTAAACTGAAGAAAGTAGGGGAAACCACTAAACATTCAGGTATGACCTAAATCAAATCCCTTATGATTATACAGTGGAAGTGACAAATAGATTCAAGGGATTAGATGTGCTACACAGAGTTCCTGAAGAACTATGGATGAGGTTTGTGACATTGTACAGGAGGCAGGGATCAAGACATCCCCAAGCAAAATGAATGCAAAAATGCAAAATGGTTGTCTGAGGAGGCCTTACAAATATCTGTGAAAAGAACAGAAGCAAAAGGCAAAGGACAAAAGGGAAGATATACCCATTTGAATGCAAAGTTCCAAGGAATAGCAAAGAGAGATAAGAAAGCCTTTTTCAGAGATCAATGCAAAGAAATAGAGGAAAATAATAGAATGGGAGAGACTGGAGATCTCTTCAAGAAAATTAGAGATACCAAGGGAACATTTCATGCAAAGATGGGCACAATAAAGGACAGAAATTTTATGGACCTAACAGAAGCAGAAGATACTAAGAAGAGGTGGCAAGAATACACAGACGAACTGTACAAAAAAAGATCATGACCCAGATAATCACGATGGTGTGATCACTTACGTAGAGCCAGACATCCTGGACTGTGAGATCAAGTGGACCTTAGGAAGCATCACTATGAACTAAGATAGTGGAGGTAATGGAATTCCAGTTGAGCTACTTTAATTTCTAAAAGATAATGCTATGAAAGTACTACACTCAATATGCCAGCAAATTTGGAAAACTCAGCAGTGTCCACAGGACTGGAAAAGGTCAGTTTTCATTCCAATCCCAAAGAAAGGCAATGGCAAAGAATGCTCAAACTACCACACAATTGTACTCATCTCAGTCATTCAGTTCAGTCGCTCATTCATGTCTGACTCTTTGCAACCCCATGAATCACAGCACGCCAGGCCTCCCAGTCCATCACCAACTCCCAGAGTTCACTCAGACTCAATGTCCATCAAGTCAGTGATGCCAGTAATGCTCAAATTTTTCCAAGCCAGGCTTCAACAATACATGAACCGTGAAATTCCAGATGTTCAATCTGGATTTAGAAAAGTCAGAGGAACAAGAGATCAAACTGCCAACATTCATTGGATCATTGAAAAAGCAAGAGAGTTCCAGAAAAACATCTACTTCTGCTTTATTGACTATGCCAAAGCCTTTGACTGTGTGGATCACAACAAAGTGTGGAAAATTCTGAAAGAGAAGGGAATACCAGACCACCTGACCTGCCTCTTGAGAAATTTGTATGCAGGTCAGGAAGCAACTGACCTGCATATGGATTTCTGTCCAGTTAGAACTGGACATGGAACAACAGACTGGTTCCAAATCGGGAAAGGAGTACGTCAGGCCTGTATATTGTCATCCTGCCTAGTTAACTTATATGCAGAATACATCATAAGAAACCCTGGGCTGGATGAAGCACAAGCTGGAATCAATATTGCTGGAAGAAATATCAATAACTTCAGATATGCGGATGACACACCCTTATGGCAGAAAGCAAAGAACAACTAAAGAGCCTCTTGATGAAAGTGAAAGAGAAGAGTGAAAAAGTTGGCTTAAAACTCAACATTCAGAAAACTAAGATCTTAGAGCAGTATTACATATCCTTTTTTTTCTTTATTCAACTCTACCAGTTTGTAATGCCTAATAAAATCTATATTAGAAATCCATTGTTTCAAGTAAATAATATATAAATAAGATATATCCTAATTTTCTTTATTAAGAATATTAATACTTAAATGTGAGCAAACTTTACAGTGTGTATCTTCAGGATTTTTCCCCAGCCCCTCTTTTTCCAAGTACCATGATTCCTCACATCCACCTAGCCTCATCTGCATAGTAAAAAGAATAGCTCCCAGGAGTCACAGTTTATGCATATGATTCCCATACCCTAAAGTTGACTAGAGAGTAAGTACTTTAACCAAGCTTGATCAAAAAAAATTCTGCCTCTAAAGTTTAGAATTTGGAACAAAAGAAAAATTTAGTCTTTCTTTTGATGGTCGAAATTGTTACAAGTAAATTCAGAAGCTATATGAGCCATGTTCTTCCCTGTAGCCCAGAGACATAAAAATGTGTCTGTAGGAGAGAAAAATGATACAAACTCATCCAAAGTGTAGTTAATGACAGAGTCAGGAAAGGCATGATAGCATTACATCCCCTGGTTCCAGTTGTAAGCACTATGCAATCTGTGGGCACCACAAGTTATGCATATATCCTCTTTCTACTTTATCCTAGCTCAGATGGAATTCTGCTGCTTGCACCAACAGTCATAAGAGAGATTTATTAGAAACTCTCCAACTAAAGTCTAATGCCATTTTTCTTCAACAAAGTAATGTTTTTGTTGTTCAATCACTAAGTCATGTCTGCCTCTGAGACCCCAGGGACTGTAGCCCACCAGGCCTCCCTGTTCCTCACTATCTCCTGGAGTTCACCCAAGTCCATGTCCATTGAATCAGTGATCCCATCCAACCATCTCGTTACCAAAGTAATCTGAGGAACTGTAATTAAATAATGCAATACATTTCCAACACCATCCATAAGGTACGCTTTGATGAGAGGATGATTTGGGAACTCCACAGTGGGGGATTTAAGTAAGAGAGTGCAGGTTATGCACAGCTACAGGACACTGAACATCTGGAGAGATGCTAAGGATTATAGAAGAGCAGTAAATTTGCTGGGATGGAAGGGGACTAAGATTGACATTTGCCTACATTGCAATTGACAACAAGGAACCAAAAATACGATTACTGAGATATACCCAAGGAAAACAATGAAATACCAAAGGAAGAGCAAGAGGAGCAGAAGGAGAAGACGAGGAAGAAGAGGAGCAGGAATCAGGAATGATCCAAGACAGATGAGGTGACCTTCAAGTTCTCTTCAAATGTTAAGAGGATATATGAGGTATGAATGGAAGAAGCTAATTCTTCAATGTTATAGCTCAACTGCAATAATAGTGCTGCTGTAGATTTTTTTTTTTAAAGATAAACAGCATGCCTGTTAAATTATTGGGCTTTCAAATTCTCACAATTCACTGGGAAAGAAAAATTTGAACTTCCTTGAAGTTTTTATACTTGAATCTTTTTTTCTTTAGTAAAAGAGATAATCATCAGGCATCATCACAGTAAAAAGTTTTTAAACAATGGGCTAACTTAGGAGCACTTTGGTTTTGGTGATTATTTCAAGATATTTTTCAAATATCTGTGATTTTACCAAAGCCAAAACACATTTGTGTCTTATCAAACCCAAAACAAATGTTGCCAAGAATTTTTTACATTTAACTTTTTTTTGAAGTCATGTGTATTTTATGTGAAATTTAGTTCATATGTTTCTGATTTATTTATATACAAATAATCAAAATTTTGTTTTGTAAGAACCATTTGATGTCCACAGAAGGATTTTATAAATGATCTAAAGTGTTTAATAATTTTAAAGCCTTTTTTTCCATTAATAGGCAATTTTTCTTTGAATTTACTTAAAGCTTCTCCTTTCGAATCCTTCCAAGGAGTAAGCGTCTTTTAATTTCATGGCTGCAATCACTATCTGCAGTGATTTTGGAGCCCAGAAAAATAAAGTCTGGCACTGTTTCCACTGTTTGCCCATCTATTTCCCATGAAGTGATGGGACCAAATGCCATAATCTTCGTTTTCTGAATGTTGAGCTTTAAGCCAGCTTTTTCACTCTCCTCTTTCACTTTCATCAGGAGGATTTTTAGCTCCTCTTCACTTTCTACCATAAGAGTGGGTGTCATCTGCATATCTGAGTTTATTGATATTTCTCCTGGCAATCTTGATTCCAGCTTGTGCTTCTTCCAGCCCAGCGTTTCTCATGATGTATTCTGCATATAAGTTAAATAAGGAGGGTGACAATATACAGCCTTGACATACTCTTTTTCCTATTTGGAACCAGTCTGTTGTTCCATGTCCAGTTCTAACTGTTGCTTCCTGAACTGCATATAGGTTTCGCAAGAGGAAAGAAAGTTATGACCAACCTAGATAGCATATTCAAAAGCAGAGACGTTACTTTGCCAACAAAGGTCCGTCTAGTCAAGGCTATGGTTTTTCTAGTAGTCATGCATGGGTGTGAGAGTTGGACTGTGAAGAAAGCTGAGCACCAAAGAATTAATGCTTTTGAACTGAGGTGTTGGAGAAGACTCTTGAGAGTCCCTTGGACTGCCAGGAGATCCAACCAGTCCATTCTAAAGGAGATCAGTCCTGGGATTTCTTTGGAAGGACTGATGCTAAAGCTGAAGCTCCAGTACTTTGGCCACCTCATGCAAAGAGTTGACTCATTGGAAAAGACTCTGATCCTGGGAGGGATTGAGGGCAGGAGGAGAAGGGGACGACAGAGGATGAGATGGCTGGATGGCATCACCTACTCAATGGATGTGAGTTTGAGTGAACTCCAAGGGTTGGTGATGGACAGGGAGGCCTGGCGTGCTGCAATTCATGGGGTTGCAAAGAGTTGGACACAACTGAGCGACTGAACTGAACTGAAAGCTTCTCCTTATTCCCCAAACTTATGCCCCCAAAGTAATTAAAATGTTAAAGGTAGCAAATTTTTGGTTTTAGTTACAAAATTTGGAAGTTCCATGCTTTCCCTAGTAACCTAAAGATAGAAACCTGGGAAGATTTTCTTGCTTATCCCTTATTCTACTTTTTCACAGTCTTTTTATTTCCTTTGTTCCACATGTTATTTGTGGAAAAAACTATGTATGCTTAATGTTTAAAGAATTTGATCTCGCATTTGACTCAGTTCTAATAAGGTGGATGAACCTAGAGCCTATTATAAAGAGTGAAGTGAGTCAGAAAGAGAAAAACAAATATTGTGTATTAATGCATATATATGAAACCTAAAAAGATGGTACTGGTTAATCTATTTGCAGAGCAGCAATGGAGATTCAGATATAAAGAAGAGACATGTGGACAGTGGGGGAAGGAGAGGGTGGGACAAACTGAGAGAGTAGCATTGGAACATATACGTTAACATATGTAAAATGAGATAGCCAGTGGGAAATTGCTATATGACGCAGGGAGCTCAAATCCAGAGCTCTGTGACAACCTAGCGGGGTGGGAGGGGGTGGGTTCAGTGGTGGGAAGGTTTAAGATGGAGGGACATACATGTGCCTATGACTGATTCAGGTTGATATATAGCAGAAACCAACACAATATTGTAAAGCAATTATCTTCCAATTAAAAATAAATAAGTTTTAAAAAAAGAATTTGATCTCTGAGGAAAAGTGACAACTTTGGTAAAGTGTATGGAGCATAAACAAAGATAAACAATAATTAAATGAAGAAATAACAGCGCAGCACCACATTTTCGCTGATAATGCTAAAAACCAAAGAGACACTAGACTAAATCGACAAACAGCCCTTATTGATAACTAGTTCCCTGAAATAAGATGCAATCAAGGGAGCAAATTAAAATATTTTATGTATCCTTTTGCCCCTCCATTCTCTTCAGCTACCCTATCATACAAAAGCACACATTTTTAAAATGAGACATTAAAATGTAACATTTGACATCGTGGTATGATCCTTTTTATCTTTTCTTCTGAATAATCTAGAATTAAGCAAACTATCCTTGATTGTTTGGAAAGACTGCCTCTTTATAACAGTTGTTGTTTTTCAGTCTCTAAGTCACGTTCAACTCTTTGTGATCCCATGGACTGCAACACACCAGGCTTCCCTGTCCTTCGCCATCTCCTGGAGTTTGCTCACATTAATGTCCATTCAGTCAGTGATGCTATCCAACCATCTCATCCTCTGCTACCCGCTACTCCTTTTGTCTTCAGCCTTTCTTTCCCAGCATCAAGGTCTTTTCTAAGGAGTTGGGTTTTCACATCAGGGGGCCAAAGTATTGGAGCTTCAGCTTTGGCATCAGTCCTTCCTATGAATGAATATTCAGGACTGATTCCCTTGAGGATGGACTGGTTTGATCTCCTTTCAGGTCAAGGGACTCTCAAGAGTCTTCTCCAAAACCACAATTTGAAAGCATCAGTTCTTTGGTGTTCAGCCTTCTTTATGATCCAACACTCATATCCATACATGACTACTGGAAAAACCATAGTTTTGACTATACAGACCTTTACCAGCAAAGTGATGTCTCTGCTTTTTAAGTCATAGCTTTTTATTTTTCCAAGAAGCAAGTGTCTTTTAATTTCATGCTGCAGTCACCACCCATAGTGATTTGGGAGCCCAAGAAAATAAAATCTGTCACTGCTTCCACTTTTACCCCTTCAAAGGGGAAAAAGTGGAAGCAGTGACAGATTCCAGTGAAGGAGCCTGCTTAACTCAATTAAGCTATGAGCCATGCCATACAGGGCCACCCAAGACAGACAGGTCATAGTGAAGGGTTCTGACAAAACATGGTCCACTGAAGAAGGAAATGGCAACCCACTCCAGTATTCTTATCATGAGAACCCCATGAGCAGTATTAAAAGGCAAAGAGTTATGACAATGGAAGATGAGCCCCCTAAGTCTGAGGGTGTCTAATAGGCTACTGAGGAAGAGTGGAAGGCAATCACTAATAGCTCGATAACATAAATACCAATAACATTAAAATTTGTACATTTAATTTGAAGATTTAAGTCTATAATATTATTTCTACTCCTACATTAATAGTTTATCCCTTTATATTAATTTCCAAAATGTACAAACAAACTCATACAGCTCATGCTCAACATCACTAATTATTAGAGAAATGTAAATCAAAATTTCAACGTGGTATTACCTCATAACAGACAGAATGGCATTCATGAAAAAATCTACAAACAATAAATCCTTCGAGAGGATGTTGAGTGTATATTCCTACACTGTTGGTGGGAATATAAATTGGTGCAGCCACTCTGGAAAACAGTAGGGATGTTCTTCAAAAAACTAGAAATGGAGTTATTATACAATTCAGTGATCCCACTCACTCGTGGGCATATACGTGGAAAAGACAAAAACTCTAATTCAAAAAGATACATGCACCCCAGTTTTCATTGCAGCACTATTTACAATAGCCCGACATGAAAGCAACCTAAATATCTGAACAGAAGAATGGATAAAGATGTGGTACATATTCACAATGGAATATTACTCAGCCATAAAAAATGAAATAATGCCATTTGCAGCAACATGATGGACCTAGATAATATCATACTAAGTGTAGTCAGACAGAGAAAGACACTATCGTATGATATCACTTATTTGAGGAATCTAAATAATACAAATGAACTTATTTACAAAATAAAAATAGAGTCACATAAAAAAACTTATGGTTACCAAAGGGAAAGGCTAGAAGGGAGGGAAATATTAGGAGTTTGGTATTAACCATACACAAAAATAAACTCAAAATGGATTAAAGATCTAAATGTAAGACCAGAAACTATAAAACTCCTAGAGGAAAACATAGGCAAAACACTCTCCAACATAAATCACAGCAGGATCCTCTATGACCCACCTCCCAGAATATTGGAAATAAAAGCAAAAATAAACAAATGGGACCTAATTAAAATTAAAGCTTCTGCACAACAAAGGAAACTATAAGCAAGGTGAAAAGACAGCCTTCAGAATGGGAGAAAATAATAGCAAATGAAACAACTGACAAAGAATAAATCTCAAAAATATACAAGCAACTCCTGCAGCTCATTTCCAGAAAAATAAACGACCCAATCAAAAAATGGCCAAAGAACTAAACAGACATTTCTCCAAAGAAGACATACAGATGGCTAACAAACACAGGAAAAGATGCTCAACATCACTCATTATCAGAGAAATGCAAATCAAAACCACAATGAGGTACCATTTCACACCAGTCAGAATGGCTGCGATCCAATACAAGCAATAAATGCTGGAGAGAGTGTGGAGAAAAGGGAACCCTCCTACACTGTTGGTGGGAATGCAAACTAGTACAGCCACTATGGAGAACAGTGTGGAGATTCCTTAAAAAATTGCAAATAGAACTGCCTTATGACCCAGCAATCCCACTGCTGGGCATACACACCGAGGAAACCAGAAGTGAAAGAGACACATGTACCCCAATGTTCATCGCAGCACTGTTATAATAGCCAGGACATGGAAGCAACCTAGAAGCCCATCAGCAGATGAGTGGATAAGAAAGCTGTGGTACATATACACAATGGAGTATTACTCAGCCATTAAAAAGAATACATTTGAATCAGTTCTAATGAGGTGGATGAAACTGGAGCCTATTATACAGAGTGAGGTAAGCCAGGAAGGAAAGCACCAATACAGTATACTAATGCATATATACAGAATTTAGAAAGATAGTAATGATAACCTTGTATGTGAGACAGCAAAAGAGGCACAGATGTATAGAACAGTCTTTTGGACTCTGTGGGAGAGGGAGAGGGTGGGATGATCCGAGAGAATAGCATTGAAACGTGTATATTATCATATGTGAAACAGATCGCCAGTCCAAGTTTGATGCATGAGACAGGGTGCTCAGGGCTGGTGCACTGGGATGACCCAGAGGGATGGGATGGGAAGGGAGGTGGGAGGGGGATTCAGGATGGGGAACACATGTAAACCCATGGCTAATTCATGTCAATGTATGGCAAAACCAATACAATATTGTAAAGTAAATAAATAAAACTGGGGAAAAAAAAAAGGAATTTGGTATTAATAGACACACACTACTAATGGGCTTCCTAGGTATCTCAGTGGCTAAGAATCCACCTATCAAGCAGGAGGTGCAGGCTCAATTCCTGGGTCAGGAAGATTAACAAGAGAAGGAAATGGCAACCCACTCTAGTATTCTTGCCTGGGAAATCACATGGATAGAGGAGCCTGGTGGGCTACAGTCCATGGGGTCATAAGAGTCAGACTTGACTTAGCAACTAAACACAGATGCACATGCATACAAAAAACAACAAGGACCCATTTATAGCACAGATACATAATATCTTGTAATAACCTATCATGGAAAATAATCTGAAAAATAATATATATATAAAACCAAATCACTTTGCTATATATCTGAAACTAACATGTTGTAAATCAACTAGGCTTCAATAGAATTAATTAAATTTTAAAAATAGTTTATCCTTTTAATAGTTTGTTCCTCTGAGCACAATTCCTTCTATTTCTACAATACTAGAGTTCAACTTCTTAATCTTCTATCCCTTTGCTAAATATTTCATTCTTTTTTTTAAATATTATGTACTGGACATTTACTATAAACCAGGCACTCTTCTAAGTTCTAAGGTTACATATGTGGCTAAAACTGACAAAAATCTCTGTCCATATGGAATTTTTATTCCAGAATATGTTAGTATCATAAAATTAATTTGAAAGGATAGATGGTAGTCAGATAACTTAAAATTAAATGTAGTAACTAAGGATATACTTCAGTGCTTTAACAATTGGCTAACCATCACTTGTGTCATTATAAATATTTCATCCTTTAACTCTTTACAATTGTATCTGATATTTGTGCACTTACCCCAATGTCTGCATCAAAAAAATATCACAAATAGATATTAGGACTAAAAACAACAGCCCCGACAGTTCTATTTTCTATGAATAGCAAATTCTATTTACATTTCTTTCTGTGGTGCATACCAGTCTTTCAGATCAAGAAACTACTATTTTAAGGACTCCACCTTTGAAGACTTAGAGACATTATATTATCATCATAAGATCACAAAGTTCTCAAATAAGTGTCATATACACTACCCAAAGTTTGGGATGTTAAATTTCCTCAAATTTCATCTCCATGGATACAGATTGGGAAATACGTTGCCAGTGGGAAAACAAAGCCTGCCTGCAGCACTCAGCTTACAGAGGAAATTAAGCAATTTGTTAACCGTTGTACTTCAAGAGCAGAAGAAGCAGAAAAATACACTTCTCCCAGTAACTACGAATTATTCTTCAGGATAGATTTTGTTTAACAGTAATACGATTTTGCTTGAAATTTCTGGCCCAAGATCCCTGTTATCACATGAGTCATAGACAATCACCCCAGCAAATGCACTATTTTATGGTCATATAGTGCAACAGCAGGGAGGAGAGCTAAGGGGTCGGTTCTGGATTAGAACACTATCTTGACCACTTTCTAGCAGTGTGACATTGACTGGGTCACTTTAACCTTTTCAAGATTTATAGGGTTGTTGTGAGAATCAAATGTACCAGATACTACCAATTATGTCTCATTGAATCTTCACAACAATCCTGAAACAATTCAATAAGCTGTCATAATCGAACAGGTATTTTAGAATTGAAGAAATAGTTTAACTAAAATGTCTGCCATAGAACCAGGCCACGAACACTCATAAGTTAGTTCCATTCTCACAATGCATTCAAGTGCATGAAGCCCCTTGTATGCGTAACATGAATAAAATGTGTAGACATACAGTTGTTTAGTTATTTAATATTTGTCTCGGTCTTAGTAAACTCCATTCATCCTGTTTACACTCAATTCTTGGATCACTAAGAGACAGCTGTGAAGTGTAGGTCCCTCACTTTCTACTGCTTCAGACAAGATTTTTCTATCCTTTCACAAGTTAAAAGCAGCAAGGCTTATTGTAAAGATGAAAGTGAGTTTAGTTACATCACATTCCAGTACTTGCCTTTCTTTTGGTATCTCAGCACTTAAGAATACTAGTCCTCATAAAGATGGGAATGGGCTTGTCTTCCTCTTTTCTCCCACCCTTTCAATAACTGTTATTGTTCATTCTGTCGAACGCATTAAGGACAACGGTTGACTATCTACATTCTTTTTCCTTTTATGTGAAAGGGAAATGTACATAGTTTGGTTGGTTAGGAACCGAAGAAAAAGCCCCAAAGAGGCGATAAAAGAATCCTCCCCTGGACACCAGACTGCAGCCTTCCTGAAAGGAGCTGGGACAACACTATGAAAATGCCTGGAGTTATTTAACTGTTGCAGTTCTTACTGTTTTCTTTCACATACATCACTGAATTCTGAGTCATTGGTTCACAACATAAATGTGTCCACAGGAGAATCCTGAAGAATCAGAGTGTTAGTAACAACAACTCTTCACCCATTGCTGCTCTGAAGTTTCAGTCCATGGTACTACTTCCATTCTGAGCTCTGCAGCCCATGAGAATTACCTATTAGTTTTCCTTTTTCTTTTTCTGTAGACTTTTCTTCCTATAACTACCATATTCAAACATTAGGTTAGATGGATTTTCTGTCTATACAATTGGATTTATACTCCTGTTTGGCAACATATCTGTATACTTACAAAACTTTTCTATAAGAAGTTTTCTTAATATTTATAAAATTTTTTTTTATTTCTTAAGACCCATATTAACTTCTAATTCAGTAAAATAATGTGGGTCCTCTACCTTTCTACTTAAAAATACTTGATTTCAGACTTGGTAACATTTTTTAAAGTGAATTCTCATTGACAGTGAGCAAGCTTCTGGCATACATTTTCAAGTTAACCTTCATTCAGATGTCTAAATAGTAACTGGATATATATGTATACTGAAACTCAAGAAATGTTAAACTTCTATATATGCATAGAACTATGCCACAATTAAATATGATAGCATGTGTGAGATTTAAACCAAAGTAACTGCGACTGTATCAATCCATGTTTTATTAATATCAATAATAGTAGAATCTCTTAATTCACTTAAGAATGTAAGTAATACTAATTCATATAATTTATAGAATATAATTCATATAATATAATAATTATATATAATTCATATAATAATTGTATTATATAATCATATAATTAATAATTCATATAATATAATAATTATATCATATTTAATTTATATAATAATTATTTATTCCCTATATTAATAATTTTAAACCCTTTAATAATCTCAAATTCTCTCTATTCCTGCAGTAGTTTAGTTTAACTCCTTAATAATCTATCTTTGTGTCTAGAATACAAAATTGGAGAAGGAAGTGGCAACCCACTCCAGTGTTCTTGCCTGGAGAATCCCAGGGATGGGGGAGCCTGGTGGGCCGCCGTCTATGGGGTCGCACAGAGTTGGACACGACTGAAGCAACTTAGCAGGATACAAAATAATTTGCTAAATAAAAAAACAAAATATGAACATAATCTTATTTTTTCTAACTGGTGGCCCTATCTCCCACTTCTCTAGAATATATTATAATTACTTAATAAGTACCTGTTTTCACCATGCAGTCATACTATTTTCTTCAAGCAGCTGAATAACCTATTTTTATGCTTAACATTAAATGGTCCAACAGTTTATAACCAATATGAAGCTCAGCCATAAAATTCACCCCATCTTCATAGCAGGGTTCAGCCCTCTGGCTAAAGAAATAACCACATTAGAACTGCGTAATTTACAGAAAACTTAATAGAGTCCTACAAATAAATAGCCTTAGCTTGTTTTACTAGATAAGTAATTTAACTTTCTAACTTGGGGGAAATACAGCAGTTAGTTGCTCAATTCCCCACATCCCTTCATACAAACAACGTCCAATTCCTCTAGCTGCACAAGGTGGGCAATGCTGTTTACTGCTCACCTACCCTGGCACAGAGTGAAAATTAATGAGTTGGTGTTGAAAAGCAAAAATTGCCTCATATAAAACGAAAATGTAAATACTAAGTGCCATTACATCATTAGAAAAAAAGGTCACTGAGTGAACACAGCAAATAAAAAGGAGCCCTGAGAAGCTGCCATTAGTTTTTATTCCCTCCCCCTGGAGCCAAAGTCATGCTGACTGCCCTCTCCTATGTCTCCTGGCTCAAAGGCTCTATAAGACCCTATAAGGAGAAGGGAATAGCTACCCACTCCAGTGTTCTTGTCTGGAGAATTCCATGGAATTCAGAGGAGCCTGGTGCGCTACAGTCCATGGGATCACAGCGACTAACACTTACAGATATACAAGGGCAATTAAAAAATCCAACCTCTATTCTATTGATTAAAGCATGATAATTGAATGATTGCAACAACAGATACCAACATCAGAGAATAGCAAGATTCTGGAAACCAAAGGATGCATTCCCCATTGGGATGCTGATGACCGAAGAGCATTCACGGAGTCTGTGATATTATGCGACATACTTTATACTCAGCTTCAATGCAGATACAGATAAATCACTGACAAAATGGCCGTTTCTTGATGCCCCAAGAGATATCACCTACTGTGCCTAACCTAGACACAAATACTTGTTGAAATTGTCACGCTCTCACTTGTCTCCTGTCCAATAGAAGTTAAAAGCGGGAAGGGGTCTTTGGAATGGAGATAAGGCAGTGATACAAATATTTATTAGCTCTTCCTTTCTACAGACGGATACATGTTGAGGATAAATGTCCTTCACATGCAGATTGATTGTCCTAAGAAACCAGGCTAAGTAAAGCTTCATTTCCTGGCCCCCACTCCTCCCCACTGTGTTTCTGGGTCATTCTCCCCTTAGAGTTGGTACGCAACCTTCTCACCCTCCCATAATGGAACAGGTGAAGTCAAGTCTAAGAAGTTTCTCAGCAACTCCTGAATCTACTTTTCCAGAATGACTTGGTTGAAAGAGTTATGAACCTCAGATACACCTGTACACAAACCCATGTCAAAGTTAAATAATTTTTTAAATTCTCTTCCTCACTTCTCCTAAATTAACACACTCAATCATGTTCAGTAAAATAAAGAATGATTATAGAAGTCTGTCAGCTTTAGAGTCCTGGCTCAGACCCTTGCTGATCATTAGCAAGTTGATGAATCTTTACAAACCTATTTCCTGTTTTGTAAAATGGGTACGACAAGGCCCATCTATCAGGAGAATTGTTAAATAATAAACTTGAGCTCCCAACACATAATAAGTACACAATAAATATGAATCATTATTCTTTTTAACTTGCTATGAAATTATCCACAGAATCCTTATTCCTGGGTCATTTTCCTCAGAACTTGCTTGGTCAAGCCACCCACATTGTTTTCCTCCTTCATCTAATAAAAAAAGTCAGGGTGGTCCAGAGTCAGAATGCCCCTTGGCCACTTTTTATGTTCACTCTGGCAGGCCTTTGCCTGACTACTAACCAGTGCTCATCCCATGCCATTACCAAACCTATTTCTTAAGATCATCTAACAATGTCT